>NC_060124.1:215639579-218039579 GCF_021461395.2 Schistocerca americana
ATCCTTTCTTCCGTAAGTACTAGTCCCGAATGGCATACAAAAGAACCTCTGTGAAGTTTGGATGGTAGGAAATGAAATACTGGGGGAGGTGAAGGTGTAACCTCGGGTCGTGAGTTGGGCCTGGAACACTCAAACAATAGAACGCTTGCACGTGGAAAGTAAAGATACTATTTCAGGATGGCCACACTGCTTTAATCTGCCAAGAAATTTCAAATCGGCGTACACTCCGCTGCAGAATGAAAATTCATTCTGCAGTGCTATCACCGTCGTCATTGGTAGTGAGTGTTGCCTGTCTGCAAGCCTTATCGGGTAGGTCATCTATTAACAAATCCAATACCAGCTTACAGGAGGCGTAAAAAATGGTTCAAATGGCTCTGAGCACTATGGGACTCAATTGCTGAGGTCATTAGTCCCCTAGAACTTAGAACTAGTTAAACCTAACTAACCTAAGGACATCACAAACATCCATGCCCGAGGCAGGATTCGAACCTGCGACCGCAGCGATCTTGCGGTTCCAGACTGCAGCGCCTTTAACCGCACGGCCACTACGGCCGGCGACAGGAGGCGTAAGAGTAGGTGAATAAATCCGATTCTGGTTACAGCGACATCGCTTTTAACGACGTACTGTCTATAACAGAGAATTTTAATGGTCCCGTATAAATCCTATATAAAAGCTATATTTGAAAAATCGCTTAATACGACTTCGCTTATTGCGACTTATCGTATAAAGCGACGTAATTTTAATTACATTTTATAAGACATACATCGGCTATACTGCCCAATGCTCATTTTTTCTTGTTACGTATTTGGGGATTACTAACAACAATGTCCGCCCCTCATGGTCTCGCGGTAGCGTTCTCGCTTCCTGAGCACGGGGTCCCGGGTTCGATTCCCGGCGAGGTCAGGGATTTTTCCTGCCTCGAGAACTGGGTGGTGTTGTGTCGTCTTCATCATCATCATTCATCCCCATTACGGTCGGAGGAAGGCAACGGCAAACCACCTCCATTAGGACCTTGCTTAGTAAGGCGGTGCGGGTCTCCCGCATCGTTCCCCTACGCTCAGTAAAGAAGCATGGGACTTCATTTCCATTTTTCCAACAACGATGTAACGATTATTTTGAAACTCCTTTCTTCTGCAGATTGTTGGTTTCAAATCAGCCGTTAAGACGAATGCTTCGTCAAATGCAAAACACGTGTTGACATCTTAAGTGTAAAATAAGAAGGAAAGATAACTGATTACCTTAAGTAGGGCGGTATAATATAGTATGCGTTATTCTACTCCATTTTAAAGTTAAAGCATATGTTAAGAAACTAGGCAACTTTTTTTTACAAAGCACAGAAGGGGAATAATAGAGTAGACCTATTCGTTATTGATGTTTCTTGTTTACGTGTCTTGCACATTTCCAATGCGCAACGTGCAGTATATCACGCTCGTACAAAATTTTAAATAGCAACATAGGAGAAAATGTAGGTAATCGTGTGATTTATGTGTAGAATAATGTCTGTTGCTACAGCTGATTTATTGTTTGTAATACAATAACTGGAGCGGAGTTGTGTCATTAATGACTATTATACAGGGTGTTTATAAACGAATATCAGCGTTTTAACACTTTATAATATTTATTATATTAAACTTACAGTTATAAATGATATGTCAAATGAAAGAGCAACTCAAACAGTTTTACCAAGAACTTTCTAAATGTTCAATGTGAGCACCATTTGTCACACGGCACACATCAAGTCTCTAGCCGAGTTCTTCCCAAAAGTTGGTAAGCGTGTCTTCAGTGATTGTAGCAACAGCTGCTTCAATCCAGTTTCTTAATTCAGGGAGGTTTGCTGGTAGCGGAGGCGAGTACACACGATCCTTGATGAAGCCCTAAAGGAAAAAATCGCATGGTGTTAGCTTGGGTGAACGTGGAGGCCATGCAAAGCAATCCCTGTCATTGGGGCCCCTTTCGGTCTATCCAGCGCTTGGATACGGTGAAGTTCAACCACCGTGTGACAAATGGTGCCCACATTGAACGTTTATAAGGTTCTTGTTAAAACTGTTTGAGTTGCTCTTTCCTTTGACATATCATTTATAACTGTAAGATTAATGTAATAAATATTATAAAGCGTTATTCATTTATAAACACCCTCTACTCTAGGCTACAGCATTTATGACAGGTTTTGAACATGCTCAACATCTTATCTGGTTCTCATCCAAGGCCGTTTTCGACGTTATTGGCTCAAATGGCTCTAAGCACTATGGGACTTAACATCTGAGGTCATCTGTCCCCTGTAACTTAGAACTACTTAAACCTGACCAACCTAAGGACATCACACACATCCATGCTCGAGGCAGGATTCGAACCCGCGACCGTAGCAGCAGCGCGGTTCCGGACTGAAGCGCCTAGAACCGCTCGGCCACAGCGGCCGGCTTCGACATTATTAAACAGTTTGCATTGTTGATACTTCTTTCTTTACTTAATAAAGGCTTTTACGTTTTGCTGGTATTTTACTGCTATACCTTCTGCATAAACATGGAAAAATTCCTCTCCAGTCACCTCCACAAATGCTGTACAATAATGCTATAGGTGTACTTATTTGAAACCCGGTTTGTGTGAGTATTGGCTATAACAACCATAAACCGTCAGTCCCTTCGACGCATTTATAACCACTTTCTACTGTATCCCCTCTGCTCATATTAGGTGACAACTAGCAGAGGAAGCCATGACGCAGCTCTCCTTCGCGCTGTGACTAGTGAAAGCGGAGCTTACGGTGTCGCCGCTCCAGGCAGCGCCTCTAGCGGTCAAGGTCAGAGTCACCACGGCCTGCTGCCCCAGGCGCGGCGCTTTCCTGACTCGGCGCACGCTCGCTGACTGCGCCACCGCACGACCCAACTAGCAGTCACGTTTCGCATAGATCAGTGGCCAACTAACAGATATCGTGCACCTCTTCCTACTGCTCTCTGTGCGGTAGAAACAGAACTAAGCGGTGTAGTGCGAGATGAAAGTGTCTATCTTGGGGTGTGGCTACGGCAACCTGTTTACAAACCAGGCCATCAGGGACGATACGCAGATGCGCAAAAAATCGGGTGATCAGGTTTCTGACCCGTGAACTACTGTAAGTACTGTACAGATATTACTGGAGTACTAATATAAAAAACTGATAAAAATCAGTACTGCATTCGTGCAGCCATACCTTCATACGAAACGTGTGGGTGCAATATTCTTAAAAAAAAAAAAATAAAAAAAAAATTAAAAAAAAATGCAACATTGTCCCGTCCGCGTAGTAACGGCAATATTTTTATACGAGAAGTATTGGTATTCTGCTTCTGGCACATTTATTTTTAACACCACTACACAGTTCGATGGTCATGCCATCATCATGAGTTGTACTCACATTAATACACTTCTACATCGTTGGAAACGTCTGTCGCATACATGGGCGTTGTGTATTTGGCAGACAGTGCTGTTGCAGGGAGGTTATGTGTCGTCTTGCATTGGTGAAGAAGCGTTCATCTACATCTACATGGATACTCTGCAAATCACATTTAAGTACCTGGCAGAGGGTTCATCGAACCACCTTAACAATTCTCTATTATTCCAATCTCGTATAGCGCGCGGAAAGAATGAACACCTATATCACTCCGTACGAGCTCTGATTTCCCTTATCTTATCTTTGTGATAGTTCCGTCCTATGTAAGTCGGTGTCAACAAAATATTTTCGCATTCGGAGGAGAAAGTTGGTGACTGGAATTTCGTGAGAAGATTCCGTCGCAACGGAAAACGCCTTTCTTTTAATGATGTCCATCCCAAATCCTGTATCATTTCTATGACACTCTCTCCTATATTTCGCGATAATACCATACGTGCTGCCTTTCTTTGAACTTTTTCGATGTTCTCAGTCAGTCCTATCTAGTAAGGATCCCACACCGCGCAACAGTATTCTAAAAGGGGACGGACAAGCGTAGTGTAGGCAGTCTCCTTAGTAGGTCTGTTACATGTCCTAAGTGTCCTGCCAATGGAACGCAGTCTTTGGTTAGCCTTCCCCACAACATTTTCTATGTGTTCCTTCCAATTTAAATTGTTCGTAAGTGTAATACCTATGTATTTAGTTGAATTTACGGCTTTTAGATTAGATTGATTTATCGTGTAACCGAAGTTAAACGCGTTCCTTTTATCACTCATCTGGATGACCTCACACTTTTCGTTATTTATGGTCAACTGCCACTTTTCGAACCATTCCGATATTTCTTCTAAATCGTTTTGCAGTTTGTTTTCATCTTCTGATGACTTTATTAGTCGATAAACGACAGCGTCATCAGCAAACGACCGAAGACGGCTGCTCAAATTGTCTCCCAAATCGTTTACATAGATAAGGAACAGCAAAGGGCCTATAACACTACCTTGGGGAACGCCAGAAACCACTTCTGTTTTACTAGATGAGTTTCTGTCAATTACAACGAACTGCGACCTCTCCGACAGGAAATCACAGATCCAGTCACATAACTGAGACGATATTCCATCAGCACGCAATTTCACTACGAGCCGCTTGTGTGGTACAGTGTCAAAAGACTTCCGGAAATACGGAATCGATCTGAAATCCCTTGTCAATAGCACTCAGCACTTCATGTGAATAAAGAGCTAGTTGTGTTTCACAAGAACGTTGTTTTCTTAATCCATGTTGACTGTGTGTCAATAGACCGTTTCCTTCAAGGTAATTCATTACGTTCGAACACAATATATGTTTTAAAATCCTGCTGCATATCGACGTTAACGATATAACGTTAGTGTTATTTACAGCACTGAAGGAATTTGTACACTTTTCTACATGTATACTACAAACGAGAGCGAATATATGTCTGCATTTGCAACCTCCATGTGCTTCCCACGCGTAACGGGGTAGCGACAAGTAGGGCATCCGGTGACGCGTTAAATTAACCATGCAACGACTCCGTCCAAATAAGATTCGGAAGCCCAACGGCACCGACCGACCGCCGTATCATCCTCAACAGACTGACATCAATGGATGCGGATATGGAGGGGCATGTAATAAGTACACTTCTCTGCAGATCGTTATCAGTTTTAGTGATTGGAGCCGCTACTTCTTGGTCAAGCAGTTCCTAAATTGGACCCCGCTTGCCAACAGCGCTCGGCAGACCCAGAGGGTAATCCATCCAAGTGCTAGCCAAGCTCAAGGATGCTTAACTTCGATGACCATACGGGAGTCGGAGTTACCATAGTGCCAAAGCTATTGCCTAAATTAACTATGCCAGTCCTTTAATAGCAATGTCGACACTGCACCGAGCAGGACAACGCCACAAGAAAAAGAAATGGCTTACGGATTCTTAGTTCTACATAACTGTACAATAAGGTGACATTATTTTAATTTAAAAATTAAACTGTGATGAAAATTGGTTATTTGAACCTTCTGGCTTTGGTACGTTTATATTAGTCCATAAGGTACGCCATCTCCTTACAAACATCGTTTCATGGATGTTACAACTAAAAATGGGCTCTAAAATTATTGTTTACACCTTACTGGCATGGCATCCATATATTTGGAGACCCTTTTTATAGTTGTTCCGCTTGCATTACAACGTGCATAAGCCCTGAACTCGAAATATCTACAGCAGACATTGGCTCCGCGTACGTACAGCATAATTACTGCTCTCCAAATACGATCAGGACATACTTGATTACAAATACAACAGCAAAATAATTGTAGAGTGAATCTTCCACTCCGCAGTAGAATGTTTGCTGTCTGAAAATTCCTGTCAGGTTATAACTGTGCCAAACCGGGGCTCGAAACCGAACCATGCTTTTGACGGGCAATGATCTTACCGTCTTAACTACCCATTCACGGTTCACAACCTGGGCTCACAGCTCTACCTTTACCATTATCATTCTAGCGCTCCGTACAGCAGTCACGAGAACTTATGCAAAACCTGAAAGTTAGGAGAGACGACAATGGAGCGCGGGTCGTGAGTTGGTACTGGATAGCTCAGAGTGTAAGATCATTGCCCACCAGAGACACGGTCCGGTACACGATTGAGACACGGTCCGGTACACGATTACAATTAACCATGAAGCTTTAATGTCTGAATAATCTGAACAGAAGTTTAAGTATGAAATAAAACATAAGGGTTTTATCCCATTGAAGCAGTCGACATAAATTTTTCTTGGTTCTCTTCGGAATTTAGGTCACAAGAAGTACTGAAGAATGAACTTACACCCATTCACTTAAAATCTCTTACTCTCTCTGGCTGTGGACCGAGTGTATGTATGTATCTAAGTGTGTGTGTGTGTGTTTGTGTGTGTGTGTGTGTGTGTGTGTGTGTGTGTGTGTGTTCTCTCTTTCACGAAACCCGTACCTGATTAGCATATATGTTAACTGAGTCATGCGTCATATTTGTGACAATTTCAACAATACTTCATACACTGAAAATTTAATGTGTGGTGTAAAAGGTAATTATCCGCAGTTCAAATTCTTAACCCGTCTTCTGAAGGGTGCACAAAACTGCTTTGAAAATTAACCCAGAGTAGAAGCAATTTTCGGTAATAACGTTTTACCCTTAGTGTATTCACTCTGAGCTATGGTCAAAGACTATAATACGAAGGTCACCACAAAGACGGTCTAAGAGCAAAGGGCTTTGAAAAAATTAGGAAAATTTAGTAAACTTGATATGAAGTGACTAATACTGTACTTTAGCATTTGAGACATAAAATTAACTACAACAACATACAAGGAGCATCAGAAAAGTTCGTTGAATGCTCTCATAAAATGAAGGAGACAAGACTTACAAACAAAATCCCTCTACTGACCTTCAAAGTAATTACCATTGGCTACGACACACTTCTGACATCTGCTCTAAAGCTGGCGGAAACCGGCAGAAAATGCTTCTTGTGGAATCGCACGAAGTACTGTGGTAACGCGCTGATGGATATCCACATTGTAACCTCCCAACTGATAAATTCCGTAACCTACCAATAATACAGTGTGACTAATCTCTCAATAAAATTGTGGCTCACTTATAACCTTTCAATAATTGACTGATTGTGAATCTAAACTGGTAGATTTGGACGTCAGCAGTGCTGCGTCATGGTCCTGAAAGATCATACTGAATAAATTGAAAATTCTTACCTCAAATAAGGTCGCCAGATTACGCTTATATATCTGCTCCTATAAGAAATTTTTCTGGCGCAGCCCAGTGCAATGCTGGCCGATAGATTTGTCATGTATAAAAGAAACAACTGATTTTTCTTTACAATAATCAGGATGGCCATGGATTGGAGAAATTAGTAAATTCTTTAAATTGAGAGGAATGATTGTCAAAAGTTAATTTTTATAAGAAAGATTATTATTAAGAGATTTTTGTAAAAACATTTATTTACATGGGACTTGATATAACAATAGTACATATGCGCGAGGCTGCTTTTACCTTATACTACATCGTTCAGGCACGCCATCGCTCCCAACGACCGGCCCAGCCAACTCGATACGCACGACTGCTCGCTACTACTTACTCTACTGCTACTGACACTGCTCTTACTGCATACAACACTGCTCTCTGGTCTGAGATTCTCGACTTATAGCTTACATATCGCAGGCAGCGCGTGAGCAATTCATCGAAATTACATCTGCTCGAGTGCGCTTGCAAAAAATTCCTTAGTCATGGACCTCTTACAACATCATTACGGGAAATGAGACCTGGTACTACCAATACGTTTTGCAGACCAAGCTGATGTCAGTGCCATGGTGTTCATAGTCTTCTCCGTCTCCCAAAAGTAATCGCTGACAAAATCCAGGATTTTGACAATGTTCGTTGCCTGTTTTGACAACGAGGACTAGATCCAGCATGAACTTTTACCCGAAGGAGGTGGGGAAGTCGACGAACACCCTGCCTTTAACTGTCACTTGGTCCCCAGATCGTATTGGTGGCACCATGTATGAGCGTCTGTAATTATGCCGTTATCCAGAAACACACCACCACTGTTTGTTTGCAACTCTTGTTTCCTTTATTTTATGAGGCCATTCACCGAACTTCTCAGACTCACCTTCTATGTTCATATGTGTCAATGCATACTACACAAAATTATTTAAATCTTGCTGTACAATAACATTAGCTTTATAGAATAATCAGAGTAATCTAAATGTTGGAAGCTGATGCCTGTATTCTCTTTTTGCAGGTGAGTGTAGCGCTGCATTCAACAAAGGAGACTCAAGTCTTCCGTGGCAGGATCACTGTGCCACCTCTCTGGAAAAGGTACAACTTTTGTTTCTTCATGGAAGACTTCTTCTCAGTTTAACGACCGTAAAAATTCATTCAACTTCGTTCTTATTGAATATTGTACCAAGTCAGAGAATTACTCCACTAGACATTGCGAGACCTTTGCTACTGCATGAAAGAAGAGTATTTAACAACAACATACATTACATTGTTCAAAAGTGCAAAGTCACTGTGAATAGTGTTTCGTATTGTAGGAGATATGTACGTATTATTATTATTATACATGTGACCTCCTCTCAGGTACGATAAGAGACGTCAGTATTTACCAGATATAGATATGGTATTTAACTGCATTCAACTTCTAAGATTTATATTTTTAAGTTGTAAAATTAACAGGGGTGTAGCCTCTCCCCGATGTTGTTCAATCTGTATATTGAGCATGCAGTAAAGGAAACAAAAGAAAAATTCGGAGTAGGTATTAAAATTCATGGAGAAGAAATAAAAACTTTGAGGTTCGCCGATGACATTGTAATTCTGTCAGAGACAGCAAAGGACTTGGAAGAGCAGTTGAATGGAATGGACAGTGTCTTGAAAGGAGAATATAAGATGAACATCAACAAAAGCAAAACAAGGATAATGGAATGTAGTCTAATTAAGTCGGGTGATGCTGAGGGAATTAGATTAGGAAATGAGGCACTTAAAGTAGTAAAGGAGTTTTGCTATTTGGGGAGCAAAATAACTGATGATGGTCGAAGTAGAGAGGATATAAAACGTAGGCTGGCAATGGCAAGGAAAGCGTTTCTGAAGAAGAGAAATTTGTTAACATCCAGTATTGATTTAAGTGTCAGGAAGTCATTTGTGAAAGTATTCGTATGCAGTGTAGCCATGTATGGAAGTGAAACATGGACGATAAATAGTTTGGACAAGAAGAGAATAGAAGCTTTCGAAATGTGGTGCTACAGAAGAATGCTGTAAATTAGATGGGTAGATCACATAACTAATGAGGAAGTATTGAATAGGATTGGGGAGAAGAAGTTTGTGGCACAACTTGACCAGAAGAAGGGATCGGTTGGTAGGACATGTTCTGAGGCATCAAGGGATCACCGATTTAGTGTTGGAGGGCAGCGTGGAGGGTAAATATCGTAGAGGGAGACTAAGAGATGAATACACTAAGCAGATTCAGAAGGATGTAGGTTGCAGTAGATACTGGGAGATGAAATAGCTTGCACAGGATAGAGTAGCATGGAGAGCTGCATCAAACCAGTCTCAGGACTGAAGACCACAACAACAACAAAATTAACATCGCTTGAGGTGCACTTTAGTTCAGGGTCAGCAGTAAAATGAGTAAAGGTCAATGGTCTTTTGGAATCATCATCGCAAGATACTAACACGAGTTATTTACAGAAGAATGGACTGACTGACAAAAACCAACCTCGGGGAAGATTAGTTCGGGTCCTTGCGAGGCATCTAACCTTACGTTAAGAAAAGGCGAAATTACATTTATGGCGTATACTGACCGACAAAATGCTTTTGACAATGTTGGCTGTAAAACTCTCTTTAAAATTCTCAAGGTAGCTGAGATAAAATGCAATGACCGAATAGTTATCTACTAATTGTATAGAGACCATTCTCCAGTTACAAGTCTTCATGGACGGGAAAGGAAGTCAGTAGTTGTGAAGGTAGTGAAAAAAGGTGGTAGCGTATTCCCCGTGTTTGTTATTCAATCTGTACACTGAGAAAGCAGTAAGGGAAACCAAGTAGTTATTTAGAAAGAGAATTAAATGTCGGGGAGACGAAATAGAACTTTAAGGTTTAACGATGACATTGTAATTCTACTATGGCTGGCAAAGGAATTGGAAGATCGGTTTAAAGGAATTGGTAGCGTTTTGAAAGGAGGTCATAGGACGAATATCAACAAAAGGTAAACAAGCGTAATTCCCTCAGATGTTGCTGAGGGAATTAATTAAGCCATGAGTCTATAACATAAAGATGTGTTTTGGTATCTGTGTAGCAAAATAATTGTCGATGGCCTAAGTAGACAAGAGAGTAGCAATAGGAAAAATATCTTTTCTCGAAGAGACTAGTATTTTAACTTCTGACATTGATTTAAGTGTTACGAAGACTGTTCTGGAGGTATTTTCCTCCAGTGTGGTCTTGAATGGAAGTGAAATGTGGACGATAAATTTATCAGAGTAGAACAGAAAAGAGGCTCTTAAAAAATGTGGTTCTGTAGTCGAATTGTGAATGTTATATAGATACTGTGATCCGATAACAAATGAATAAGTCTTCAATCGAATTGGAGAGAAAATAATTTTATGGCACAACTTGACTTCAGGAAAAGATGGGTTAACAAAATCCTGAGGCATCAAGGTATAGTTCATTCAGTAATTAATGGAATACAGATGGCTAAAAATTGTAGAGAGCGAAACAGGTTGAAGTGGACGTGGGGTCTAGAAGTTCTGCGGAGAAGAAAGTGCTTGCACAGAGTTAGTTTGTTAGTCAGTTTCATGTTCCACGCATCATTTTGCACGATAAATCGTAATTATGAGAAACGAGTCATTTTACGTTCATCAAAAATTAAACTGTAAACGTGGCTACATGATAAACACTTTTTTAATATACCGATGTGAGTTAGAATCCCTATACACAACGATTCAATCATTACAATGACTGAAAGTCTTCTGTGAAATATACGGAGTTGTCAAAGACAAGCTTTTCCTGTTTGTTTTCTAAATTTACTTTGCTGTCTGTCAAACATTTTGTCACCGGGCAAGTGATCAAAATACTTAGCTGCAGTGCTGTGCAACCCTTTTCGTCCTAAAAACAACCGTAACGTGGAGTAATACATGTCCCATTTCCTTTTCGTGCTATAATCATGTACACCGTTGTTCCTCTGGAATTGTTGTGGACTGTTTACAACAAATTTCTCGACGCAATAAATATACTGTGAAGCAGTAGTCAGAATACCCACCTCCTTAAACAGATGTCTACAAGATGAGAACCACGTATTATTCTTACGGCACGGTTTTGAGCAATGAAGACTTTCTCTCTTATAGGTGAGTTGCACGGTAACATGATTCCATATGACATAATTGAATGAACATATGAAAAATATGTAAACTTGTCGATTTTCCTGTCCCCAAGATTTGCAAGCAGTAGGAGTGCACGTCTGGCTGAATTAAGTTGTGCTAGGAGTATAAAAATACGCTTTTTCCAGTTTAACTTCTCATTAATATGGACAACCAAAAATTTTGAAGTTTCCACGCTCTTTATTATTCCCTCACCACGTGTTACAATTATCACTGGTGTAGTAACCCTAGATGTGCAGAACTGAATATGTTGTCTCTTTTTAAAATTGAGGGTAAGACCATTCGAAAAAGAGAACCAATAATGCTTTTAAGAACGTTGATTACCACATCTTCCGTTTCTGTATAGGTGCTTGGATTAATTACAGTGCTATTTGCATCTGGAAAAAGAACTAATTCTGCATGTTGTACATTGGCTGGAAGATCGCTTACATATATATGACGAACAATAGTGGACCTAATAAGATTGAGCCTTGGGGAACCCCATACATGATTTATACCCAGTCAGAATAATGTCTCTGGACTATATTGGTTGAATTACTAAGTATAGCTTTGTGCATTTTTTGGTTAGATATGATATTATCCATTGGTTAGCTATACTATCAATCCTATAAACTTTATTTTATCTAGGAGGATATTGTGATTCACACAGTCATGTGACTTACGTAGGTCGCAGGAAAAACCAAACGCTGCTGTTTCGTTATTTAGTGCTTGTAAAATTTGGCGCATAAAAGTGTAAATGGCATTCCCAGCAGAGAAACTCTTCTGAAATCCAAACTGTGGATTTTCTGAGGATATTACAGCTGCTCAGTTGGAATATTACTCAGGAATACATCAAATTTTCAAAAACTTTGGTAAACGATGAGAGAGTGAGGTATTGTGGGGAGCTCCATGGTACTGAAGACAACAACGACGACGTCTTGGGATGAGTAATGCTTGTATTTAACCTGAAACCGTATTTACTCAGCTTTGATGTTTTTAAGATAGTCTTGGGCATATGGTTCTTATATTGATGCCTTTTTTTGTGGTGAGCAACAACAGTTTTGAACACCAAAAGGAATTTACAAGATACACTGAAGAGTCAAAGAAACTGGTCCACCTGCCTAATATCGAGTAGGGTTCCCGTGAGCAAGCAGAGGCGAGGCAACACGACGTGGCATGGACTCGACAAATGTTTGAAGTAGCGCTGGAGGGGACTGACACCATGAATCCTGCAGGGCTGTCCATAAATCCGTAAGAGCACGAGCGGGTGGAGATTTCTTCTGAACAGCACGTTACGAGGCATCCCAGATATGCTCAATAATGTTCATGTCTGGGGAGTTTGGTGGCCAGCGGAAGTGTTTCAACTCAGGAGGGCGGTCCTGGAGCCACTCTGTAGCAATTCTGGAGGTGTGGGGTGCTGGAATTGCCCACGTCCGTCGGAATGCACAATGGACATGAGCGGATGAAGGTGATTAGACAGGATTCTTACGTACGTGTCACCTGCCAGCGTCGTATCCAGACGTGTCAAGGATTCCATATCATTACAACTGCACACCCCCCACACAGTTACAGAGCCTCCACCAGCTTCAACAGTCTCCTGCTGACATGTAGGGTCCATGGATTCATAAGGATGATTCAACACCTGTATACGCCCATCCGCTCGATACAATTTGAAACGAGATTAGTCCGAGCGGGAAACATTTTTCCAGTCATCAACAGTCCAATGTCGGTGTTGGTGGGCCCAGGCGAGGCGTAAAACTTTGTGTTGTGCAGTTTGGTACACGACTGGGCTCACGGCTCCGAAAGCCTATATCAATGATGTTTCGTTGAATGGTTCGCACGCTGGCACTTGTTAATGACCTTGTATTGAAATCTGCAGAAACTTGTAGAAGGGTTGCACTTCTATCACGTTGAAAGATTCAGTGCAGTCGTCGTTGGCCCCGTTCCTGCAAGATCTTTTTCCGGCCGCAGCGATGTCGGAGATTTGATGTTTTCAAGGATTCCTAATATTCACAGTACACCCGTAAAACGGTCGCAAGGGAAAATCCGCACTTCATCACTACCTCGGAGACGCTGTGTTCCATCGCTCGTGCGACGATCAAACTCACTTAAATCTTGATACTCTGTCATTGTAGCATCAGTAACCGATCTAATAAATGCACGCCGTTTGACATCATAAGGCTTCTAGCCTCGGTGTGACGTAGGTTTCTAACGGTAACACCGACCCCTCAAACAGCAATCGATGCTTGGAAATTTTGAGAAATAGTGACCGTGATATAACACAATCGCAACAGAACAATCAAACTGGGGTTCGTTTTCGAAATACTCCATTAAAATATAACCAACAGTAAACAGGTGGGTCTGAAACAGACGTTCCCCAGCACAAAAGCCCATTGTAAGATTACCTATTAATATCGGTCGCTAACTTAATTAGGCATTCTTGTCTCAAATAGTATAATAATGCAGAACGCAGCGCTAAGGCTAACCCAACCTTACTTCACATGCACACACACACACACACACACACACACACACACACACACACTGAACTCTTTCTTTATACCTGTTCTCACTTAGAACACATTTAGCTAGCCTTGCAGATAAATGTGCTACTAACGTAGGAAGTGGGTGAACAAATGGCGAGTGAGTTAGCAAATAGTAACATACGCCTCTCAGCAACACGTACCTTAAATGAATTAGATGCAGCAGTTTTTAGAACCAGTTACCAAACCACATGAAACTAGTAGCTATACTAAACAGGCACGAGCACGAAATGATTCTGATTTAGATGAGAGGGTCTGTCACTGATCATACTCCATAACATCATTGCTTAGTACAGAGTCTCTATGCCTGTGCATTAACCAACATGCATTAGAATAAGTAATACAGTATATATTTCTTTCTTAAGCTCGGTCTGAAGCAATTAAACAGAATGCTAATCTAACTACACTGGCTCTGAAGGAGCCTTTGTTTTGCTTCATTAACTAACTAGCATAGTATATAGTTTGAAGAATCATGCTCATTATCAAAACTACACAAGTTGAAACACGTATGTAACGCAGCAGCGATGGCGAGGCATTGTAGCATCTGTGACCAGAGAGTATGCGCTTGACCGCGCGAGTGTTGCGAGCGGTTCTCAGTCAGTAGTAGTCTTTGCGAGTTAGTTGTCGCTATGCAGAGTAGCAGTCAGTCTGTCGTTGCGAGTCTGTCAGTTCAGTCGTTGCGAGTCTGTAGCTCTGTCTAGTTGAGAGCAGTACTCAGTCTGTAGTCGTCATGCAGAGCGGTCGGTCAGTAGTAGCAGCCCAGTGCGGTTGTGTGATGTAGGCGGTCGGCAACAATGGTCAAGATGAGGAATAAGGTATACTGTTAATTAATATAATCATTAGATAATGAAAAATTTTATTCATTGTAATTATTCTCCAACAAGTCTCCCAATAATAATTTTTTATTTCAAAAGCATTTTCTCAAAAGTTTAATTTTTTTTGAACTAAAGATCTCGTTGCACTTCCCATTTCATTCCACTTCTTTTTGAAGAAAAATTTCACTAGAATTACAAAAAAAAGGAGAATATTATTATTTGCAATGTAGTTCCTCCAAGTGGTGCGCAACAACAAGAGCAGATATGTGACATCCATTTATTCTGAGGTAAGACTTTAATTCTGATTGTTTTTACACAGGGCCAAAAACCGATATTTCGGTTTAATTGAATTTTCTTGTCACTGAATGGACTTTAATTTTTTGAAGGATTTATAATTGAGTCAGATTGCGAATTTCACATTTGTTGCCATTGTCAGTACATTTGATTGTAGGCAGGTTACGCATAGAGCCATGTCCATCAGCATTTCTAATTAGTATCGTCCTTTTCTTTTAAAATTTTTGTGGGGAGGTTACACTTGGCTCCCATTTCTATTAAGTATTGCTATATTTTCTTTATAAAAAATTTGCGGTGGGGAGGTTACACTTGGCGACCCTGCCAGGATCGTATTTCGTTGAGAGTCTTTTGAGCGACAGTCAGATATCTGCTCTTATTTGCTTAGATAATTAGGATTTGGCGCAACGCTTTTAATAATATTGTGACTTTCTTTCTACAGGTCAACGGCAATTTGCTGCTTTGTTGTATTTGTGTGTTGCTTTTGCATTGTGCTTATTTGCTTTGTGAAAAATTTTGACTATTGTAAAAATGCCGCGAAAGACTGTGAATAGTGTATCGCGAAGTATTGTGAATGAAATTACCGACTTAAACAACGTGACCGATAGTAATTGTGATACGCAACGTAATGATGACAATCCTGCGTTCACTAACAATCAGTGCATTCCAACCACTAATGATGACTTTCACCTTAATGATGAACAAACGAACTCAATTGTCTCGTCTGTTAACTTGACGACAATTGATGACGCAGAATGCTCTATGGTAATGAGCGCTGTAGAGCTTAACACACCCGATTTGGAAAATTCAAGTAATGTACAGTCAAATCTGTCTAATGAAAATGAACAGATCACACAAAGTAGGACAGATGTATTTAATTCCGAAATAATGTCTGACAGTGTATGTCTAACTGGCAAACCTTTTTCTAAAATACAGAATAACCAAATGGTTACAGTAAGCGAGAGAGTTCCAGATCCACCACTAAACAGCACAGAGAGTATAAACGCTAACTTTGGTTTTGAACAAATTATGGCAAGATTGCTCAAACAACAATTTTGTGAACAGGATAAAAAATTTAATAAAATTAATGAAAAACTTGACAATAATGACGAAAATTTTAAACAACTTAGGGAACAGAACAAACAAGATAACGAAAATCTCAAACAACAACTCAATGAACAGGTCAAACAACTTAGGGAAGATAACAAACACTTAAATGAAAAACTTGACAATAATGACGAAAATTTCAAACAACTTAGTGAACAAATTAGAGACGTTGCCGCGCAGTGCCATGACACTAAGGAACAGTTGCGCGTAGAAATTGAGGCTTGTTCACAAAAAAATAGCGAAGAAATAAAGTCTGTTGCGCAAGAATTAAGGGAAATGCAAACAGCCGCGACAGATACACTCAGAGACGAAATTAGCAGAGTCGCTAAACAATGCTCTGAAAAAGCTGCACAATTACGGGACGAGTTTAGAACAATGACGGTAGAACTTTCGCGCACTATGGACGCAAAGATAGACGCGAAATTCGAACAGCAGAACACTCAGATTAACGAGCGCTTTAATCAGCACATACAGAACAGTGATACGCGTTTCCGCAGATTTATTCAAGATCAAAACAAAGTAAAACGACAAGTCATGGAAACAATCACTGCACAGAGACAAGAGGACAAACGTAAAATATTCGCGAAAGCGAAGACGTATGTAGACAATAATATTACTACAGTGTCCGACAAAATTAATACCATAGAACAATTGAACGCGGAATTACGGGATGAAATTTCTGATCTTAAAGCAAAAACGGATACACACACAGTAAATATTCAAACAGTGACAGATAGATTCGAACAACTAGATCTAACACAGGATTGCGATGTCATCAAAGCTGATGTTAAAAAACTGAGCGAAACTACGCGCAAGTTGCAAAAACAGATTAATGCGTCTGATTCTAAAACCGATGATCAGGTTAAAATACTGACTGAAAAATGTGATGAATTGGCCAGTCGTATTGATGTTATCGAAAATACTAATGACAATAAATCAGACGATACTGCACCGGTTTCTTTTATCCAAACACCTGAATTTCAAAATTTACAGCAGGCAATTAATGAAATCGATTCATCTAACAACACGTTACGTCGGAAGTTATCAAATTTACAACAAGAAGTAACAGAGATGAAAAACATGTCAGTTAATAACATACCACAACAGACGCCACTTTATGAACATGTGTCAGACTCACGCAGCGCGTATAATTTGGGTAATCTACAGAGAGTACGGGACTTAGATTCCGATCAACCGCAGTTCAATAGATTTTCTTACGATCCTGAACCTGTTTCATTACACAGAGATGATAATTTCGACTATAAACATTTTCTGTCAGTAAGAAAGTTCAAAATATTTAAAAACGATAGAACGCAGATTCACCCACTGGATTGGATTCAACAGTTTAGCTTTGCTCTTCCACCGACTTGGCCTGTAACACATAAACTTGAATTTATTTGCAGTTTTTTGGAAGGCGAACCGGCAACTCGTATGAGACCGATCGCGAGACAGTGTTACTCGGTAGAGGAATTTCAGAATGCTTTTCTGTCAGCGTACTGGTCGAAGACGACACAGCGCGGAATTAAAGATCAACTAATTAGTTTGCCAAACTATGAAAACTCAAATTTTCCCAGTGTAACGCAATTTTTTGAGCACATGGTACAACAAAACCAGTACCTAAGTGAACCGTACAGTGAATCCGCACTTATACAACTATGCATCTCTAAATTACCACGGTCATTACGAGTGTCACTTCTAACGGGCCAGCAAAAAGAAAACATTTCAGCATTCAGAGATCTTTTACAGCTCTTGGAAGTACAGCAATCTGATTATTCTTTTGTAAACAAAAACTTTTTGAGTAACAACCAAGGTCAACAACAGTACTACAATTATGATCAGGGACGTAATTCCAATCGGAAAGATAACAGACGTTTTAGGAACGACAACTACCAAAACTTTAATAACAGGCAAAATTCTAATTATCAATACCGTCAAAATTTTCAGCAACAGGAACAACACTTTAGTAACAATAGAGGTGTTTCACAACAACAACATCAAAACCAGCCGGTTAACATACCTAACCAACAATGGAATACACAAGGTCAACCAGGCTTTAATGTTTCGCCGCGTGGACGTATAGCCCCTGGTCCAACAAATAGTAACGTACGTCAGCAAGGAAACAACTACGTACAAAGAAGACAGTATTTCAATTCCTATCGTAATGCACCGTATAGGAATGACTATTACGACAGACGTAAAAATAATGAAGACAATTTTCAGCGAACGTCTAACAACAGTCGGTCATACCAACAGCAAAATCGTACGCAAGAACATATTCTCATAAATGAACCCGACAGTAGGTACCATCCAGAGCGTAACACGCCTGGAAGAAGTAATAGGACAGTTCAAATAGTCGAAATGCCACAGAATCCTCCTAATAATAATAACACGTCAGATAGAATCTGACTAAATACTGCACAGGACGCATCTTCTAATAACACAAGCACTACCTTAGACACGCAAAATGTTGTTCACGAAAATGTAATTACTTTTGACGACATCAGAGACACTCTTTTACAGGAAAGACCAGTTATTCAGAAAACCATTTCACATCCTGTTATCGAAATTAAAATTGGTTCATCGAAATTCTCAGCAGTAATTGATTCCGGCTCACCTATATCAGTAATAAATGAGGAGACTTTTAATAAGTGCAACAAAGAGAATACCTATCCGACACTACCTTTAGGCAAAACAAAAGTGAAAGGAGCAGTATCGAGTAAAGGTGTAGACGTTAAATTACAGACGCATTTATCATTTTGTATTGGAGGTCATACTTTTCACTCTAATTTTTGGATTGTGCCTTTATTGACAACAGACGTTATTTTAGGTACGAATTTTCTGGTACAACACGACGCAGTTATTGATTTTCAGAATTCTTATTTAATGTTAAAGGATGAAAATGTACAACTTGCTTTAGAATTTCAGCACTCTTTATCTACGGAAGAACAAACAATTAACCGCACAGAGGTCATTTCCGCAACACGTAACATAGACTGTAATCCCACATTGTTCACGGATACGTACGTACACAACTATAATACTCCAGACGAAGCTGACTACGACGTAATGCAATTGATTTCTGATAAGGTTAAAGAGAGCAGTGCAAGTACAGACGACGAACGAACGCAATTACACAAAATTCTTTTACAGCAAGCTCCAGTTTTCGACAACATTCCTGGTACTATGTCCGGCTTTATGTATGAATTTCAAGTCAAGCAGCACGATACATTTAAAGCTAAGCATTATCCTATTCCGTATATTCACAGAGAACAAGTTAAAAAAGAATTGCAGGATATGCTTGATCAAGGAATTATTGAACCAGCAGTTAGTCCGTACATAAACCCGCTGCATATTGTTAAGAAAAAAGATGGCTCACTTCGCCTTGTACTTGATTCACGTCACATTAATGACATTATTATTAATGAAACAGACCGACCACAGACTTTAGAGGAACTTTTACAGAAATTTCATGGTACAGCTATTTATTCTACACTAGATTTGAAATCGGGATTTTGGCAAATTCAACTTCATCCGAATTGTAGAAAATATACAGCTTTTCTCTGTTTCGGCGACTGTTATCAATTTTGCAAACTACCGTTCGGCTTAACTATTTCTTCTGCAGCTTTTATTCGCGGTTTGAACACAATACTTCCGACAGAACTTAAAGACAGACTTACGACGTATGTAGACGATATTCTTATCGCAGAAGCTAACTGGTCTGAACACAATATGATTCTTGAACAACTGTTACAAACTTTTCATGCACAAGGACTCACAGTTAACCTCAGTAAATCGCACTTTGGCAAAACTTCTATAAAATTTCTTGGACACGTAATTTCAGCAGAAGGCATTGCACCTGATCCGGAAAAACTTCAAGCTCTACGTGACATTACTGTTCCTACAACAAAAAAGCAATTACGCAGTTTTTTGGGCTTAATTAACTTTTTTCGTAAATTTATTCACCATTCTGCTTTAGACACGCCTAGACTATGCCAATTAACGGGTAAAAACACTATTTGGTCTTGGGATAAGCAAGCACATTTTGAATTCATGAACCTGAAACATGCTCTGTTGAATGCTCCACTGTTATCGCACCCCGATCTTACTAGAAATTTTTCCATTGCTACCGACAGTTCCAACACCGCCTTAGGCGTACACATTTTTCAGGAAATTGAAGAAGATGGTTCTACAGTAATTAAAAACATCGCATTTGCAAGTCGCATTTTGTCACCTGCTGAACGAAATTATTCCGTCACAGAACTGGAAACATTATGTGTTGTATGGGCTTTCACGAGATTTAGGCACTTTCTTTACGGCAGACATACCACCGTCTACACAGACCATAGAGCGATACAATTTTTACTTTCAGCTAAATTCACTCACGACAGGTTAAGCAGATGGAAACTATATTTACAGGAATTTAATTTTACAATAGTTCACATTCCCGGCACGCAAAATGTTATAGCAGACGCACTATCGCGTTCTCTCGGCAACAATCAGCAAGACGTAGCAACCAACTTCTGTAAAACAAATTTCAGTGTCATGTACATTCAGCAAGTTGCATTTGAAAATTTTATTTCATCGTCATTACAGGACATAGCACAAGAACAAAACAAAGACAATGTGTGGAAAGAAATTAAACAGCTTTGGCAAGATAAGAATAATGTTACGATTAGAAACCACTACACTGTACGCAATGACATTCTGTTTCGCCGCTCTCATCCTGACAGCAATAATTGGTTATTATGCATTCCTGACGAACTGGTTAACAAACTAATTTGGTACACTCATTTAAGTTACGCACATTACGGAGCACGAAAATGTTTTCTTATACTGAGACAGAACTGTTATTTTGCCAACATGGAGAAACGTATACGACGAGTTTTAGCGTCTTGTAAAATTTGCCAGAAAGCTAAATCAGACACCACTTCACATATTCCTCCTTTATATCCCATTATACCTGTGAAATTAAGACACATGGCCGCAGTAGATATTTTTGGTCCGATTCCGAGAACTAACAGAGGTTTTTGCTACATTTTTGTCGCTGTTGAGCTCACTTCAAAATTTGTTACTTTCACTCCGTTACGCAAAGCTACTGCTAAAACTGTTTCGAAAGCATTTGTAAAACATTTTCTATCTCATGTAGGGCATGTAATGAAAGTAATTTCTGACAATGGATCTCAATTTCGTAGTAGTGTATGGACACGCATGTTACGAGCTAGAAACATTTCTCCGATCTATATATCCAAGTACCACGCTTCTTCGAACCCTTGTGAAAGATTAATGAAGGAAATTGGTAAGCTGTGCAGAATATACTGCCACAAAAGACATATTGATTGGGATACACACATACTCTCATTCCAAGATGTAATTAATTCCATTCCAAATGAATCCACTATGCTATCTCCGACTGTTATACTGAAAAACGTTGAACCACCGAACAAAATTAAAGAATTAATAGAATTCCCCAAAAATCGTCGCCTACGACACCACGAAATAATTGACATTGCGCTGAACAACATCAAACGTGCCGCAGAGCGCCGGAGAAGACAGCAAAAACAGGTTTGTACACGCCGCGACTTTCACGTTGGACAGAAGATATTAGTACGTACACACTATTTATCCAGCAAATTAAAAGGTAAGTGCAGTAAATTTGAACTTCTATACGCAGGTCCGTATCGGATTCGCAGCATCCCTCACCCCAATGTTGTACACGTCGAAACTTTGCGAACCAGAAAATCGAAAGGCAATCACCATATCTCAAACATTAAACCGTTTATTGAATGAAACCACTGTATGATTCAACACACTATGATGTCATTTACTAATGCAATTAATTCACCTGACTAATTACTGATGATTATCGTATTTTTTCTTGGCAAGTGCCCGGCAAGGTAAGGTTAGCAGGTCGCTCTTCTTGTCGTTACACATCAGACCGTGCATATTTTCCAGATGAATTTACACATTTACGACTATTTCTGCAATTATATTTATGTGACTACTTATTGATGATTATCGTATTTCTTTTCTTGGCAAGTGCCCGGCAAAGTAAGGTTAGCAGGTCGCTTTTCTTGTCGTTACACATCAGACCGTGCACATTTTCCATTTTTTTGTGTATATGACTGTACTCCAGTTTTGTTTGTATGCACTATGAAATAGTTAAGATATAACACACACCAGTCGACTTTGACATTTTTTTTTTTTTTTGCCTTATGACATCTCAACATCGTGACTGTTTCACATTTTTTTTGCTACTGCATTGTATTATTCTGTGTACATTTTTCGCATCCGAACACTGTCAATGTCTTGGACATATTACGTTTTCTGTCATGTTATGCTGTATGGTTAATTGTGTCACCATAAACCAGTCATTATTTAGTGGGTATAGGATTTAAATGCAAGACATTAATCTTTGTTCATCAATTTCAGAAAGGAATGATGATTCTAAGAAATAAATTTAACATAAATGGGAATTTCACCTACGGAATAAACGAAAGGAGATGCAATAACTTTATGAGGAAGAGTAAAGGGATCAGGATTAACAAGCATTAACAAGACTATACTATACTCATCACAGAATAGCAGTCTTAACTAATTTTTTCTTTCAGAATACAAGGTGATTGATGCAGGCTGTCAGACTGAACTACACATCTTAGTTTTAGTGATGAAATATGCTAGAGATAAGGAATAATTGTGTAATGAGTAATGAAGTGATTTTTTTGCAGATGATAATGAATGCTGACGAATAATGATGAAGAATATGATGTTATGAATAATGAAGTTTTTCTTTACAGGTGGTGATAATAATGAAGTTATGATAATATGGATAATGAAGTGATGGATAATGAAGTTTTTTCTTTACAGATGAGGATAATGTTGAAGTTATGTATTTATGCTACGTAGTTATTTAAGTATTTGTTGCAGTTTGCTTTGACAGCAGGTGTTACATTGCATAGTAGGATGACGGAAAGTTTTGGAAAGGACAGCTATGGAACACATTTTATACACATTTCACTACTTGTTAATTCGAAGTTCACTACTTTTCAGCATAGTGTGCGTTTCTTCTTTCAGGTCAATAATCCGTTTTTGTATTTTTCCAGGAGAAGTTTTTCATGACACTTACTAAACCTATTACTTATTATACCTGTTCTAGTACTTGCATTTTTATATTTTTTACCCATTTGTGTTTATCATTTATAAATGTGATCACATGTACTGCCTTGTTACATAATCTTGCTACAGCTGACTCATGACGAATGACGTTACCTATCCTCATTTGCAGCAATAGGTCAAAAGCAAAAAGTATTATGCCTCAGCAATTAATTATCGATCCCAACGCAATGCATTGCTACCAAAAAAATGTATTACCAGTCCCACATAATGTCACTAGTTTATGATAATTCTGAATAATACTGATCAACTCTGAATAGCATGTCACTCGAGTAATGACCTCTTAATGAGACTATATTCAAAATAATGCTTTGTCACTAGCTAATAACTGCCACTGTTTATTGTAATGCCTGTGATTACTAATGATTTGACTGTAATTAACTGATTTTTAATAATGACTTCGTAATAATCTGAATAATACTGAATGATGATTTTATTCAATACTTGATGGCCACTGAGTGCCAATAATTAATGTCACTCCACGAATTGTTATTAATTATGCCATTGATTAGCTCTTGTTTCCAATGTTGATACTTTGTTGTTGGAAATGAATGTGACTGTTTCATAATGCTTTGTAATTAGGAAAAGACTAATGATTCTTAATAGATTGGAATGACACATAATTAATTAACTATGGTACTGTTTAGTAATGCTTTGTAATTAATTAAGGCTAATAATTCTTAGTATATTGAAATGACAAATGATTAATTAATTAACTGTAATTAGACAAATGATTAATTAACGACAAATGATTAATTAACTGTAATTAGACAAATGATTAATTAACGACAAATGATTAATTAACTGTAATTATACAAATGATTAATTAACTGTAATTAGACAAATAATTAATTAATGACAAATGATTAATTAACTGTAATTAGGAGAAGGTTAATGATTCTTAATTATACTCTGTAACTGAAAAGAATGCGATTATTTCATAATATTTTGTAACCAGGAAAAGAAGGCTACTGATTCTATGTAAAACAATTAATGAACATTTTTCTGTAATACTATATACTTGGTACAGAAATGTTCAATAACTGGGCTATGAATGCCACGAACTATCAATGAAGACTGTAATTGTCAATATTATGTGACTTGATGTCCTTCACCTCATAAGCTGACTACCCTGAATTACTGCAATGTCCATTTGTCCTGTTTATCCCAGTGATCATGGAGCACTATATTTGGTTTTGCACTAATTCTACGTTGGTGTGCCTTGTAAGAGTGTGGTGTTGACACGACATGCTGTCCACCACCATGAGCGATGAAGACATTATTATGGTCCCACTGTTTGGTGTACCTAATGTACTGCCAAAATGAAAACATGGAACATTACTACGACAGTTCAGTGTCTTGGCTACACTGATAAATTCTGATGGGAAAAGAACTTCAAGTTGTGTCACTTGGTGTTGTACTACTGTGGAAAGATATGGACTTTCAGAGCAGCTGTGTGCAATCTAAAGTGCTACAACCATGATGCAATCCTTCCCTTTCCTATCCTGATTCTTGTCACATAAAGAAAAAATTTTTTTGGTAACATCATTTATGTTCATAGGTTATACATTTTTCGATTCGCTAAACTCCAGTGTGAGTACACTTATGTCACTGGTCGACATGATGTTTGCCATTATGTTTATTTGTTGTGAAAATACTAAAGACATTTTTCAGTGCATGTGCACTTTGGACATGAATTTTTTTTTTTTTTGCCATTATGTTTATTTGTTGTGAAAATGCTAAAGACATTTTTCAGTGCATGTACACTTGTCAACATAATATTTTTTGCCAGTCTGTTTATTTGTTCTGAATATGCTAAAGAATTTTTTTTTCAGTGCCTGTGCACTTTGTTATCTGTCAAATAATTTGTATATACTTTTCTGATTTGCTACTATGTTTTGTACTCACATTTTGTCTTAGTCTGATATATTTTGTACTTAGTGCGTGTGCACAACATTTACTTTATGTACTACATCTAATTATTTTTGCCAGTCTGTTTATTTGTTCTGCATATGCTAAAGAATTTTTTCAGTGCCTGTGCACTTTATCTGTCAAAAAGTTTGTATATACTTTTCTGATTTGCTACTATGTTTAGTATTCACATTTTGTCCTTGTCTGATATATTTTGTACTTAGTGCGTGTGCACAACATTTAAATATTCTGTAAGTTGTAGGATTTTGTTACTTAAAGAAAAATTTTGCCGCGCTTGGCAAGTCCAAATGACTCACCATCGCTGCCAAATTTTTGCCCCCCGAGTGGAGGGTTATGAAACACGTATGTAACGCAGCAGCGATGGCGAGGCATTGTAGCATCTGTGACCAGAGAGTATGCGCTTGACCGCGCGAGTGTTGCGAGCGGTTCTCAGTCAGTAGTAGTCTTTGCGAGTTAGTTGTCGCTATGCAGAGTAGCAGTCAGTCTGTCGTTGCGAGTCTGTCAGTTCAGTCGTTGCGAGTCTGTAGCTCTGTCTAGTTGAGAGCAGTACTCAGTCTGTAGTCGTCATGCAGAGCGGTCGGTCAGTAGTAGCAGCCCAGTGCGGTTGTGTGATGTAGGCGGTCGGCAACAATGGTCAAGATGAGGAATAAGGTATACTGTTAATTAATATAATCATTAGATAATGAAAAATTTTATTCATTGTAATTATTCTCCAACAAGTCTCCCAATAATAATTTTTTATTTCAAAAGCATTTTCTCAAAAGTTTAATTTTTTTTGAACTAAAGATCTCGTTGCACTTCCCATTTCATTCCACTTCTTTTTGAAGAAAAATTTCACTAGAATTACAAAAAAAAGGAGAATATTATTATTTGCAATGTAGTTCCTCCAAGTGGTGCGCAACAACAAGAGCAGATATGTGACATCCATTTATTCTGAGGTAAGACTTTAATTCTGATTGTTTTTACACAGGGCCAAAAACCGATATTTCGGTTTAATTGAATTTTCTTGTCACTGAATGGACTTTAATTTTTTGAAGGATTTATAATTGAGTCAGATTGCGAATTTCACATTTGTTGCCATTGTCAGTACATTTGATTGTAGGCAGGTTACGCATAGAGCCATGTCCATCAGCATTTCTAATTAGTATCGTCCTTTTCTTTTAAAATTTTTGTGGGGAGGTTACACTTGGCTCCCATTTCTATTAAGTATTGCTATATTTTCTTTATAAAAAATTTGCGGTGGGGAGGTTACAAAGTATGTATGAAAAATAGTAAGTATCCCCATCAAAAATTATTAAGTAAAGCACAACAAACTATAACTCTTTAAACAACATATGTGCTTTGGTAAGCAGTCTTTTAACCTGTTCAAAATACAGTTGGCTTTGCAAATGCCAACATAATATTAAATTCAAGTTCTAACAATTTCTCATGAAATGAACACTCATAAAACTTTCTAATTCTGATTAAAGTGCATAAATACAACAATTAATAGTCCTTTTCACTCCACATCAACTTTACTATTTTCAGGCAGCTTTTCAAGTAAGGCAAATTATTTAAGGAAATGACTGCAGATTGATTTAAAAATGGACTGGAAGTAGAGCATACCTCAAACTATAAAACTGAACTTTAAACACTATAACTCCACACATTAGAAAGAAATCACAGCTATTTTTACAGCTGCCGAATAAGTCTTTCTATAACAAACTATGACACTTGTAATTAAATTCACTAGGATAGGATTCCTGTCCAGGTTTGTTATTTGGGATAATCACGGGCGTAAGATAGAGTTTTTAGCAATATCACGATTATTATTAATATCAGCCAACAAAAACATAAACAATATAGTGGAAGGCTGGTGGTACTGGTTGCATAATTTGCAGTGACTGTTAACATGGCGGCGATGCCGTCATCACAGTACTGTTGGCCTCGCCCTGTTACAGATCTTCTTGGCGTCGGAATTATATTCTTATAGGGCCAAAAAACCATGCCATGATAATAGTGTCATCAAATGCAGCATCTGAGGCCCATAAATACTGCTCTTAAGTTCTTCTGGCCTCAAAACGCCAAGAATATGAGCCACTATGATTCGCCACTGCTAGCGAGCTTTTGACTACAGAACTGCTCAGCCCACAGTCTTTACCCGTCACAAAGGACGAGTTACCACTTGTGCGCCAACCACACCTTTTCCACTCCGCCAGGCTACATCCACAGCTGCGGGGATTCCCCAGATTTTTTACATTCAATTCTACGTTCCCTAACTATGGACCAAGACATTTCCAGAACATTATATAACAATCATACCAGTGATTATTTAAATTCAAAAGCACAGTTTAAATGACATCGTCCAAAAGTTCACATAACTGAAAAAAATGGCTCTGAGCACTATGGGACTTAACAGCTATGGTCATCAGTCCCCTAGAACTTAGAACTACTTAAACCTAACTAACCTAAGGACATCACACAACACCCAGTCATCACGAGGCAGAGAAAATCCCCGACCCCGCCGGTAATCGAACCCGGGAACCCGGGCGTGAGAAGCGAGAACGCTACCGCACGACCACGAGATGCGGACTCACATAACTGAAATACGTAAACATAGTCCAAGAAATTCCATGACAGATACAGCACTCTACATAAGCAAGAGTTCAATTTGACATATAAATATCAATACAGATAGAAAATAAATCGGAAATAGGTGTTACAGGTTAAGCACCCCATAGTGCTGTTCCTACAGCTGCCTATGGATTCTGTTTCTTCTCTTTTCGGAGTCACTGATTTTTGGACTTCTTGCTTGTTTTGTTGCTGGTGCTTGTTCACTACTCGCGCAGCATGCTCTAACAACTGCGCCAGAAACCTGTTGTCTTATATAGGCTTTGCCGACCGCAGCGGTGTATTCTGCCTGTTGACATATATCTTGTAACATTTCTGGCTTAGCCAGCCATCATATTAGGCTCCAAGAAGCCGTTCCCAGAGCAGTGGAGATGCAAGAAGTATATAGATGACGAAATGTGGTGTGACGTACCTGTGACAGATGTTAGATTCGGTACCATTCCCGTGAGAAAGACGCGCCAAAACTTTAAAGTACAGTTATTGTTATTAGTTAAACTACTCATTGGAATGACTTCACTTTTTAATATAAATATCTCTCAACAGCTGAATATCAATCAGTCATTTTAGAATTATTAAAAGCAATGTAAATCAGAAACAAAAGACTGACCAAATTGCAGACGAAGCTCTTCTGAAGCGTTCAGGTCACGACTTTCTGGTATGGCGCGCGAAGTGTTTCGGGCTGTTCGTCACTCTGAATTAGGCAGTCGAGATGTACAGTAATGTTGTTTGTAGCAGGATGTGTTTGCCAGTATTCAGTATTAAAAGATTCAGCCGGCCGGTGTGGCTGTGCGGTTCTAAGCGCTACAGTCTGGAACGGCGCGACCGCTACGGTGTCAAGTTCGAATCCTGCCTCGGGCGTGGATGTGTGTGATGTCCTTAGGTTAGTTACCTTTAAGTAGTTATAAGTTCTAGGGGACTGATGACCTCAGAAGTTAAGCCCCATAGTGCTCAGAGCTATTTGAACCATTAAAAGATTCACTCGGGTATTCATGAGGCACAGACACGTGACACAAATAGTGTAATGATACATTTTCGTAAACATTGTGTTTGATCATGTACTTTGCTGTATCAGAAGGTGTTGTATTAAGATCATGTAGTCTCCTCGTGTGGCTATATTAAAACACGCGAGTGGCATCCCAAAGAAGTGATACATTATTTCAGAACAGAACCTCGCTAAAAGTCAATTTCTGCCTCAAGATACAGAACCTACGATCTGCGTGCTGTTTTCTGCGCTGGGGACATCAACTTGAAGACAGCAGGTTAGTGAACTATAACAGAACCTTCGTATTCCACACAGTGCTGTGGAAACAACTAGGCGCCTCACGTGTACTGCACGCACAGAACAAATGTGCTCAGCGACACGTCATCTGCAGTAATGTAGAGGAGGTAAAGGAGGATGATCGTTACTAACACCAACGATCAATTCATTCTTCCTTTTTTGCCCTAATCTGTACATGAATACGCATGCCTATACCAGTTTCTTTGGCACTAACTACAATTAATGCCGTATCGTGTATTTACGGTCCACTGCAATTAATATAGGATCTGTGTTATACTATTAAAGATAC
The DNA here is from genome assembly GCF_021461395.2 of Schistocerca americana. Classification (NCBI taxonomy): domain Eukaryota; kingdom Metazoa; phylum Arthropoda; class Insecta; order Orthoptera; family Acrididae; genus Schistocerca; species Schistocerca americana. The sequence goes on from NC_060124.1 coordinate 215,668,898, forward strand.
TGAAATGATATCACGTAACTATCTCATTACCTGCTAAAACGAAATAGATTACATTTAACCATTTAATGAAACAAAAAAATGCTCAGCAGCTTAGTTGTTCTACCTGGCACTGGGGAGAACAAAGACGCCCGGAACCACGGTACAAAGCTTTTGACCTGTTTAACACCAGGGGCGGTGGCGAGTTCCGGTGCAAGCAAGGCTGCCTACCTCCCCCCATGCTTTGTGCTGGGCGGTCTGTCTGTTTCGGAGCGCTACCCCTGCATGCAGCGGTGAGCACACAGTATATTCAATTTGCTCGCTGGACCGCCTCCCTTGTGTGTCTTGCCTGCTGCCTTGCCTTGATTCCCCGGCAAAATCAGCGGAGATTTCACTGCCGAGTGCAGTCCATTTCAGTCTGACAAGCCCGGAATCGGGCAGAACGATTGGCGAATTATCCTTTTTCCCCCGCGGGGTGCCTGCCTTGCCAGAGATGTGCGTCCCCTGCTCTCGAGGGATGGTGTAGTCCGCAGATATTGGAGACGACACACATAACGGCGGAGCTATCGGAATTCTGTTCCGCAGTCACCGGTGGGAGCCAGAGCGAGAAAACGTATATGGCACGAGTTCTGCATAACGGCAAAATATTATTTGTGGCGAATACTGGCCGAACGGCAACACCAGGGTCTTCACTAAATCTTCGCTTATATTCTACATCTCGGTTTACGTATGTCTTTGAAGAAAAGAATGTAAGGAGACGTCACCCCATGGTAATAGTAACATCCAGTAAACCCCGAGATTCTTTAAAATAATCGATCTCCCACGTATCATAAAGCTTCAAACGTCTGATTGCATTATAAATTTGTTAATTTGTTAAATATATAACGTTAAGCGCGTAATCGAGAATAAGTTTAGAGAAGATTCGAAAAATTGTTCTTAAGTTTGTTGAAAGTCGCTAAGGATTCTCATCATGAAATATTGGATGAACAGAGTCTGGGTAACTTGCATCCATTTTAAACAAAAGCAAGTCAGTCGTGCATCTCGGAGTTTATAACGTCATACTCCTGAACTACGTTTCGTACAATGATAAAGTACTGCAATTATGTTCTATGACGTATGTAGATTTGTCAGCAAAGTGTACCATGAATAGAGTTACTACTAAAGAAGTAATAAATTAAAGCGTCCTGCCTGGTGGTGAAGTTTTACTGCTTGAGCAGTAAATGTAGTAAGCGATAAACTTTTTTCTTTCAATCATTATGTCGGAGGCGTCAGCGAGAAAATGTTTCGTAATGGTTTGAAACTACGTGTTTAGGTTGTTGGAAGTCACATTGAGTCTTTCTCTATCGTGTGCAGTTTCTTCTGGATGTCAAATCCGTTTTTGTCACGGAAATAAGCTATAATCAATTGAAATAAATTTCAGTCAAGTGCAACAGAGAAACTTTCTTCTCTATGTGTGTTTTGATCTCTTTGTTTGTCAATCTAGTATTTGCTATCATAATCGAAAGTCCCCTATCTCCCTTGTACTGTCACCTACTGAGCTTTTATGCAGTTTCGAAGAAAGAGTAATGGCAGTTACTATTGTATTGTGTGTTTGCTTAAGTGACGTTCGTTATTCACTAAGATATTCTGTCAGAAACTTCTGCATAACATATATAGACAATGTGTAAATAACCCCGGAAAGTGGTCTTACACGGTTGGGAAATATACAGTGTAAAGCCAAAGGCATAATCTTACTGCTGCAGTTAAGAAGGCATACGAGTTGTATTTTGACTGAAGAGTTGGGGCCAAAGATAAGGTTTTTGCTGCTCATCTTTATTGTTACATTTGGCCAAGTAACTTCCATTAGTGGCTACAGGTTTTTCTAGCATCAATGCAATTTATGGCGATAATGGCGTGGCATGAACAGAAGGATTCCACCGACTATTATTTTTGTATACTATAGTGACATCAGTGGTTTCTTCGAAGAATAGAATCATATTTATAACTCAGAGGAATGGAGAACCTTAATTGATTCCGCGAAATCAAGTTTAAAGGCAGTCCTTCTTCGAAATATAAATAAATATAACTGTGTTCCAGTCTGATACTCTATTAATAATAACGAGACTTTTCAAACTATGCGATATTTGTACCATCTGTGTACACTATGGTGTGTATAACAGTCAAGCGTGTGCGTTCTGAAAAGTGATGGGACTATTGAATGATATACAACCAGTTTACACAAAGTACTACTGCTTTCTGTACCAATGGGACAGTTGCAAAAAGGAAGTACATTCCATACGTCAAGAATGGCCTAAGCGTTAGTAAACACTGAAGATATATCACTCCCACAACCCCTGCATACTAAAATAGGGATAATGAAGATATTTTTAAAAGCGCTGGACAGAGAACGAGAAGCTTTTGCACACCAGAGGTTCGAAGTATCTGCGGTGGGAAGATTAAAGGTAGTGAGTATTTATTGGCACCATAAATACGATAGCTTATCCAAAATATTGATCTGATCAACTCGTTAAGTGAGGCTGTAAAAGATGCATGGAATACTTCAAGTCAGTGTGTTCACATTTTCTTAGAAATCATATATCCGACGATTATAAAGAGATTGTGAAAAATGTAATAAGATAATTTCAAAGTATGAAGTTCATATCACCAAGTTACATTTCCTTGATTGCCATCTTGACTTTTTCGCTCAGAACTTGGAGGATACAAGTAACTAACATGGGGAACGTTTTCACCAGGACACTGTAGTAATGGAGAAGCTGTTTGTGGGGCGGTGCAACAGTAGCGTGTTGGCAGAATGTTGTTGGTCCCTAAGGACGTTGCAGAACAAACGATCAGAAATGTCCTTCTAAACTTATCTTTGGAGGAAATATTTGTCTTTACAATGTTCCGAAATTATGTATCTATCTTTTCTGTATATATAAATAAAAATCAGTTGCCGCATCTATGAAAGGTTATCACTTGAAAATGGTTAAACCGATTTGGCAACCAAAGGTTGTGATATTAATTGTCAGGACAGTGTTTGTATGGGAGAAAATCTTTGGAAAATCCACCCCAAGTCTAAAATTTAGATGGTACTTTTGTATGAAAATCTCAAAGAAAGAAATGTGACGGTCTGATTAATAGTTCTGCAGTACTATGTTTTCATAAGAATAATAAATTCTGCATTGAATACTGATAGTTTCAGAAAAAGAATACAATTGAAAGTGGTATTTCATTGTGTTATCGGTGGTGGTCAGATTTCTGATGTGTTGTAAAGTCTGAAATGATGTTAGTTTGTGGTCATTTGGTGTGACGGAACCATTCGATTGATTTCAGTTCGTGGTTTTTTGCTTTGGAAAAATGCCACTAGTGAGGCGTCTAAATACCGGTCGGCGTACGTGCAATGCAAGCAAGTGATCGTTGAGTGAATGAGACATACGAAGAGCGTAGACAGCGTTTCGAGGCAAGGCTCTGGGAGGAAATGGAAATAAAGAAGGCGGAGGATGATATGGGCAGAGAAATGAGGGAGGAGGAGATGGATGGAGAGAGAGTATGGGATAAGAGGTGTACAGGGGGTGGACGATGATGGACATACATATGAGAAGGAAGAGATGGACAGTGAGATGAGAAAGAAGGAGAGGGGTAGAGAGAGGTAGGAAGAAGGAGTTTAGGACATGTATTCACTTTCCGTATATACATATTTTGCAATTACGGAGCATTGCCAGGTTGGCTAGCTTTTCATAAATAATAAAACGTTACTTTTGGAAAAACAATATGTCAAGGGAAATTTTTATTTTCAAATGCTTATTTCCCAGAACTATGACAAGTGAAAAACCATAATTTGTTCAGAAGATGCACAAAAAGTTAATATGCTTTGTGTAATGATAATTAAAGTAAAAAACGATAATATGGGGTATGAAACCATGTGTGTGATGGAACTGAGGATTCTTGGCATGGAGGATGCAGCATCTTATCTTGAGTGGACAGTTACTGGCACAAATAGACGTAATTTGAGGCTTGCCTCAGGGGAATGTATTGGGACCGTAGTTGTCCAAATTATTTCATCTCACCTTCATCGCAAAGGCGTGCAAGTCGCTGAACTGGCGTCAACTAGAGAGACTTGCAGCAAGCAGCAATTAATGCCACACGATCATTTCAGATGTTTATCATGTGTGTTGGTCATCTGGAAGACAGTTTTAATAGTAATTTTGATATGCAGATGATGGCAGTTGTCTGCACTGTCCAGCCACATTACATTGACCACCTACGGAGGCCTAAATAACTGCCTTCTGTTGTGTGGGCCACTGCAAGACGTGCAGGAAGTGCATCAGTGAGGTTTTAGAAGGTATCGACAGGGATGTCGAGCCATTCCGATTCGAGTACCTTGACCAGTTGCACTGGGTTTCTCGATTGAGGATCGATGACGCGAGTAGCCCCATCGGGGTAGTCCCTCAGGTACTATATTGGGTTTGAATCCGGGGAGTATGGAGGCCAGGGGAATATGGAAACTGATCCAGGTGCTCCTCTAATCACCGGCGCACGTTTCTACCTGTGTGACAGGTTGCATTGTTCTGCTGGTAGATGTCATCTTGCAGATGAAGGCAAACTGTATGTAGGGGTTTACATGGTCACCAAGGGTAGATGCACACCTCTATTGATCCACTGTGCCTCCCAGAATGACGAGATCAGCCAGGCAAAGCCACGAAAACTTTCGCCAGACCGTAATGTTCCCTCCTCCGGCATTGTCCCTTCCGACGGGGTGCTTACTTTCAGATGTTTCGGAGCCTAAAACGTGATACATATGAAAAGACCACCTGTCGTCATTCACTGGACGTCCAGTTATGGTTGTGGCGTGCAGATTTCAGCCTTCGTCGACGATGAACAGCAGTCAGGATGGGCGAATGAAGTAAACTACTAGCCATTAAAATTGCTGCACCACGAAGAAAACGTGCTACAGACGCGAAATTTATCCGACAGGAAGAAGATATTGTGATATGCAAAAGATTAGCTTTTCAGAGCATTCACACAAGGTTGGCGCCGGTGGCGACACCTACAACTTGCTAACATGAGGAAAGTTTCCAACCAATTTCTCATACACAAAAAGAAGTTGACGGGGGTTGCCTGGTGAAACGTTGTTGTGATGCCTCGTGTACGGAGGAGAAATGGGTACCATCAGGCTTCCGACTTTGATTAAGGTCAGATTGTAGCCTATCGCGATTGCGGTTTATCGTATCGCGACATTGCTGTTCGCGTTGGTCGAGATCCAATGACTGTTCTGAATATGGAATCGGTGGGTTCAGGAGGATAATACGGAACGCCGTGCTGGATGCCAACGGCCTCGTATCACTAGCAGTCGACATGACAGGCATCTTATCCGCATGGCTGTAACGGATCGTGCAGTCGTCTCGATCCCTGAGTCAACAGATGGGGACGTTTGCAAGACAGCAACCATCTGCACGAACAGTTCGATGACGTTTGCGGCATCATGGACTATCAGCTCGGATACCATGGCTGCGGTTACCCTTGACGCTGCATCACAGACAGAAGGGCCTGCGATGGTGTACTCAACGACGAACCTGGGTGCACGAATGACAAAACCTCATTTTTTCGGATGAATCCAGGTTCTGTTTACAGCATCATGATGGTCGCATCTGTTTTTGGCAACATCGCAGTGAACGCACATTGGAAGCGTGTATTCGTCATCGCCATACTGGCGTATCACCCGGCGTGATGGTATGGAGTGCCATTGGTTACACGTCTCGGACACCTCTTGTTCTCATCGACGGAACTTTGAACAGTGGACGTTACATTTGAGTTGTGTTACGACCCGTGGCTCTACCCTTCATTCGATCCCTGCGAAACCCTACTTTTCAGCAGAATAATTCACGACCGCATGTTACGGGCCTTTCTGGATACAGAAAATGTTCGACTGCTGCCCTGGCCAGCACATTCTCCAGATCTCTCACCATTTGAAAACGTCTGGTCAATGGTGGCCGAGCAACTGGCTCATCACAATACGCCAGTCACTACTCTTGATGAACTGTGGTATCGTGTTGAAGCTGCATGGGCAGCTGTACCTGTACACGCCATCTAAGCTCTGTTTGACTCAGTGCCCAGGCGTATCAAGGCCGTTATTACGGCCAGAGGTGGTTGTTCTGGGTACTCATTTCTCAGGATCTGTGCATCCCAATTGCGTGAAAATGTAATCACATGTCAGTTCTAGTATAATATATTTGTCCAATGAATACCCGTTTATCATCTGCATTTCTTCTTGGTGTAGCAATTTTAATGGCCAGTGGTGTAGACGCCTGCAGTGGGGGCCCATAAGCAGCAACGTGACGGTCGTTGACGTGACACTGTTAGTAGCCCCTTGCTTCATCTGGGCGATTTAGCTGCTCGATCGTTGCACGTCTATTCACCTGTACACATCTTCGCAGCTGTTATTGGCCGCTGTCCTCTATGGCCTGTGGTGCAGTCCGGTTGCCTCGTCGTCCGTTTCGGATAGCGACATTTCGCCATGCATTGCAGATCTTAATCACGGTGACACGTGAAAGGTTTACAAACTTCGGAAATACTTCTACCCTTGGCCCGAAAGCAAATGATAAAGCCATTTTGGACGACCGATAAATCGCTCCGTTTCCGCATTACGACAACGACTGCACTGTTTTCCACGTCCCCCGTACACGCCTACTGTCTGTGAGTGGTTTTAGCACTTCGACATTGAACACGGGCAGTGGCCACATCAATGTGACTGGATCGTGTAGTACGAATTAAAAAACGTCGTGATACGAGACAGTCCCTCTACGTGTCACTTTCTCGGGGCCCGCAAAGACAAGAGACAACCACTTACAGCGCTCACAGGTGCAATTAAAACAATCATTCGTTCCATTTTGTACGTTTGTAGATGTAGGGTAAAATACATTCAACTCTCTTTCCTTATGAAAACTCCCAAAGCTGTTCTCAACCAAAATCTACTCGAGCTACTGTAGTGCTAATGAAGGAATCGTCAGTAACAAAAGTAATTTAGTTAGCACTTACAAAGAAAGACGTAACATCATTGAAAGATATATTCCTTTCCGCGGTATGATTTCGTAGCTACTTACTCACATTTGATTTGTATACCATTAGGAATGTAAGTAAAATTAAAATTAAACCTACAGAATATCACTACAGAAGAGGAATTTGTTGATCATTTAAGATACACAGGTGTCAGTAGTAGTAGCAGTAGCAGTAGTTTTATTCATCCGTAAATCTTTTTCACAAAAATACTGAGCATGTCTTGAGATTATATCTTAAGACCAACAAAAATAAAGTAATTCACATATACAGACATTTACAGAGTCACAGATCTAGTGTGACAAGGATGGGATGGGTGGTAGTAGTAGTAGGAGATATTCCGACTTTTCCTGAAATAACTTAGGAAACCTCGGAAAACCGAAATCAGGATGGCTAGATGAAGACTGCAGCCTCTACAGTTCCGAGTGCAAGGTCACTCTGTTTGGAACAGTGTTACCTTGTTTAGCTTACTCCTAGTCCACAGCACTGTTTTTGTAAGAAAGTTGTTTGTAAAACAATATACTGGTAGCAAAGATCGCAGGAATTCTTTTTATTCCATTCCTGCGATCTTGCCTACCAGTTTAATGTTTTACAAGCATCTAGATCGCTCCCACATAAGAACAATGTGCTCCATACAAAAAGTTTTATATAACGAGAAAGTCTAATGCTAGTCTGTTCATCCATTTCTCACCCCCAGTCACTGCATACGCTACAACAGCGATGCACACATTGTTTGATAACAATACGCACAGTATCACCTGATGTCAGGACCATTTTATGCACTGCAATTTCTCATTTGTGACCCTGAAAAATTGACTAAGCATGCCTCTGTAACGATTAAGATTTGAGCTCAGAAAGAGGGTAAGGTGTTAGTGTTATACAATGGGTAGCGTTGAGAGTACGTTTTTCCAGAAAAGGAGAGAGAGAGAAGGAAATATACAGTGTGATAGTCTTTTGTTGAATGTTATGTGTACTATTATCGTTATTATTATTATTATATATTTGTGTTATATTTCTTACAAAACCCCTACTCTTTGTCAATTAAATAACCCTTCACTGTACAGAATGTGTGGCTTAACTGGTATTTTTTAATTTCCTTTTAAGTAAGGTTGTTTTAACAATTGATTTACTCTCCTTTGGTAATTTATTTGATTTATTGTAGAGTTTTATTCCTTAGTAGAAAATGTTGTATTGAGATTTATGTGTATTCTTTCTTGAATATCTAGGTTCAGTCTAAATCTTGTTCCATGACCATTTACAATGAGGGAATTTTATTTGGTTTCTCGTGGTAGGTATGTTTGATACATAATGTTGGGAGGATATTCTTCATTTCACGATTTACGGCTGTTAAGTGATATACCTGAAATGTTTCACAACCGCGTGTTTACAAATACCTCGATTGACTCTCTTTAGTAGCACCTTCTCTCTCTCTCTCTCTCTCTCACTCTCTCTCTCTCTCTCTCTAATACCGTCTCTGATGATAATTGTCTCGTTATCGATGTGCGTAATTCTGAATCTCCCTTCGTTCCTTCTTTAATAACTTGAAAAGACAACTAATTTACGCAGCCCATATGGCTTCTACATTGTGGACACACACACACATTAATGCACGCTCACAAAATGGAGAAGACATTGCATAAATTAATGCACGATCTACTTTATTGGTGAAGAGTCGATCACGAGTCGGTGGCTGGCCAATAAACTCGCGACAAAATTGGAATGGTCAACATCCCGCCCGCATGTGCTGATGCGTTGCGTATGACACTCCTGTTATAATTTATATGCGTAAACAACGGTGTTTCATCTCAGCGCAGATGATGGCCTGGCGGCCAAACAGCGGCGCAACAATTTAAACTGTAAAATCAGATATACGACGCTATTCCGTTTATCTGGCTGTAAATATTGGTATCTGCTATGAAAGCGGTTACGTTGCCGTCGATACATGGAGAGGCGAATTCGTTCACCGAACAGTCAACAGTATAAATTTATAACTCATATTCTCATCCGATAAGACACAATTAAAGACCACTATCAGCGTAAGGGTTCCTTCATAGATGACGTTTGTTTGAAACGAGAGGTATCTACTGTTTTAACACACTCTTCTGCGCCGAGGGTCAACATGTTGTGTGGTGGTCTGTAACGAAAAATCTATTGTCTGTTCTCTACCTCCAGATAGCCCACACATGGATGTAGTTTTTTTGTACGTGAGGCTGAAGTATTAGTATTTAAGATTTGCGGTGGTAGACACGAATAATACTATTTAGTGCAAGTGATATGCCATATTTGCCTTACTGACGAAAGTTTATGCTTTGTTATTTTTCTAAAATACAATTACAAAATAGCTTTAAACAGCAGTAGCATGAATCATTTCGTTCTCAATAGCGCGAGAACTCCTCAGTTCAATACATGTCGCCCCAAAAAGCTCACATAGAAACGTCTATAAATTCTTCAAAATCTTAACCGCTATGAGATGTTCACCCTAATTTAACCGAAATCAACGCCGACTACTACGGTGGAACATTTTATATTTGTAAACAGCGGATTTGCCTCCGTTTACACAACTCAGTACACCCGTATCAAACCGCGATCAAACTCAAACTTCTTCCCAACTGTTTTCGCTATAGTTGCCACCTCATGCGACATTTGAAGCGATCCTCCACAATTTCAAGAACTAATGCGCCCATCTCTCGGCATTTCAGCAGGTAAATAATTCTTTAATGAAATAAATGTAGAAACATAATCATATTACTTGCGTGCTGGAGATCCGATAAAAATGGTAAGTCCATTACAGCATCACTACTAAACGTACTGTCCGAAACCCTTGGTTGCAAATTTACGAAAAGCCAATAAATCCGAAGTTAATAATAATAACAAAACGAAATACTTATGCATAGTAATTCACATTGTTTTTGCGTGATGATTTCATTGTTGAGGTCATATTTGGATTGTTTAGTTAAAAAAAATCTAAATGGATGAAAATGTTAATATCTCAGAACCTTATGGTAAGACACACCTACTGCTTTAGGTTGCATTTTGTATGATGATGTTTAAATTTTATGCAAAATTATGTCACAGGCTTCATCTTCTACCCCTGGACATTTTGTGTGTTACGGTTAAAGACCCCCAATGAAAGCACTCCTCACTGGCTTTCATTTGAGGCCTTCAGTATTGTAATAACACGATTCTATAAATTATTAGTTACGAATATTTATAAATTGAATATAATTTCCGTAATTGTAGGGTCTAAAATACGTGCATCACTACATTTCATTTTTCATTTCATTTATTGTATATTTAAAAACCTGCTGACTGATATTTTAAAAAGAAGGTCTTACATAATACAATTTTACATGTACTAGCACATCGTTCCACATTACTAGCAAAATGTGTTTTGAGAAATAAAACAAGGGTAACAACAATATGTTACAAAGAATATTGAATTAGCTGTAGGAAAAGGAGAGTTAGGAAGAAAATAATAGAAACTTAGGAAAGGGATGATGTGCAAATTTCTCTTACTATTAGAGTACAGCATTATGTCATCTTACATTACTAAATGAAATAAGTCATAAGTGACGTTGTTTGTGTTTGCTTCTACTGTCTAAGAAACTAGTACCACTTATTACATCTTTTAAGTGCTTTCAAGGGCGTACCCATCACTCTATTTGTGTTTTTATAACTAGACGTAGTTCTACGTGTTGAATGTATGCAGTTATTTTGTATGATTGCCTGCATCACCAGTACCATAGACGGGTGGGAAGCGACAGAAGTTAAAGTTCGAGCCTCGCCTCTCTGTGCGGCGTATTCCTTGGATGTAATGATTGTCTCGTTGCTTATATTAGTAATTCTTCTTCACATTATTTAGTTACCATATCTAAGATGCAGTTTAGATACATGGACCAGTCACGTGATATGTTTCCTTTTGTTACAGTTATCTTATTTATCTATTTTAGGTATCATACTCCTTGTGGTATGTGTCTGTGTTTGATGTTGTGTTTGTGCCATTTTCTGTGTCTGCATCTACATCAGTGTCTGTGGATGTGTCTGAATTTGTTTCTTCCCACGGATCCTGTTGTCGTATTTGCTATGTGTCTGTTCGAGAACTGCGGCATCACAGATGAGGCGTTTACATCACAAAAAATGTTCAAATAACTTACGGGTTTGCTGCCGGGTGACTTCGTCGACCATCGCCGATATTTCGACAGGAGCACACCCTGCCATTCTCAAGGTACAACTGCAAGCAGGAAGCAATGTGCAAGGGAATTTAATACCTCGGTTCACAGAGGAGAAACATGGAAGATACCACACACAGAACAAGTAACCGCAGAGTCAACACACAACAAAAGATAGCCAACATCAGAAATATCGGTAGTAACTATTAATCAACGGGTGAGGTAACACTAATTCTGTCCCTCTGTTTTTTGATGAGGGACAGAGCCGGATTCCAAGTAGCATTTAAACAAAATCCACCATCTCTGTTTATAAGGTTGCTTGATAGTTTGATTTCAACAGCCTCCGTAACAAAACTATCCCAATAGCTACATGTGCAAGCCAGAATCTCCGTGTTGTTGTAGTCCATAGGATGACCGGTGTCAAGGCAAAGTTCTGCAATAGCGGATTTGCTCGGCTGTTGTAAGCGTGTGTGACGCTTATGTTCAATACACCGGTCTTCCACAGTAGTGATTGTCTGACCAATGTATGACATGCCGAAACTGCAAGGAATACGATAGACACCAGCCTTACGCAAACCAAGATCATCTTTTATGGACGCCAACAGGGCCTTAATCTTATAAGGTAGTCTACAAACACATTTCACATCATATTTCCGCAAAATACGACCAATCCTGTTGGAAATTCTTCCTTCGTAATGCAAAAAGGCCGTAGACTTAGGTGCCACTTTGTTCTTATCGTCACTCACCCGTTGCACAGAATGCTGATAGCGCAACGCACGTTTGATCTGCCTCTCACTATAACCATTCTGACGAAAGCTGACTTCGAGATGTGATAGCTCAGCTGCCAAACTTTCAGGGTCTGAGATAACGTGGGCCCTGTGAACCAAGGTACGAAGTACCCCTTCACGCTAAGCTGGATGGTGGCAACTATCAGCTCACAGATACAAGTCAGTGTGGGTAGGCTTCCTATTAACAGAACGTCCCAACGTACCATCAGTCTTCCTGCTGACCAACACATCAAGGAAGGGAAGGCATCCATTCTTTTCCACCTCCATAGTGAACTGAATATTCGGGTGGATTGAATTCAGGTGTTCCAAAAACTGGTTTAAATTCTCACTACCAAGAGGCCAAACAACAAAAGTATCATCTATACATCTGAAAAAGTTGCTAGTTTGTTGAGCCCACTAGTAGGTAGGTGTGAACACTACATTAAGAACTCTGCAGATATCTTACGTCGATTGCAGGAATTGCGTTTGAATAACTCTGATATTTTAGTCAGTTTTGATGTGGTTTCTCTTTCACTCGCGTTCCTCTCTCTGATTCGTTGCAGCTAATTGAGGTTAAGTTTGGGGACTAGTTAACAAATTTGTTTCGACATGTGCTGACTTCCACTTACTTTTTATTCAATGGTCAGTACTACGAACAGACTGATGGAGTTGCAATGGGAAGCCCGTTGTCACCTATTGTGGCCAATTTGTTTATGGAGGACTTTGAGGAACGTGCATTGGAGTCAGCGACCTTGAAACCTGCGTGTTTTTTTTCTACTTCACCTGTTGATTAATAGTCACTATCGATATTTCTGATGTTGGTTATCTTTGGTTGTGTATTGACTCTGCAGTTACTTGTTCTGTGTGAGATATCTTCCTTGTTTCTCTTCTGTGAACCGAGGTGTTAAATTCCCTTGCACATTGCTTCCTACTTGCGGTTGTGCCTTGAGAATGGCAGGGTGTGCTCCTGTCGAAATATCGGCGGTGGTCGACGACGTCACCCGGCAGCAAACCCGTAAGTTATTTGAACACTCAATTCGCTGGGAAAAGTTAAAGTCTCACATCACAAAAATTACTTACAAACATTGCGAAACGTTATTTTTGCTCTCTGAAACCGACAGTTCTTTTCGCGAAAGTATAGCTTTCAGTATACTGGGTGTAACGGGTTTAAGTGCAGAAATATCTACTGGTGACTGAGGATGATGTACTGAACAACATTACATCGGTATTTACGTCATTTTCAGACTAATGATTATACCTATTACGAATAGAATGTTGTCAGGTTGGTTAGAACCTGCAAGTACATGTGGCAAGCGAACCGCAAATGGAGAAATCCCCTGACTTAGATAAGGGGCAGGTTGTTGTGGACCGCAGCGACTGGGGACGAGCATCTGGAAACGGCGAAGGTGGTCGGCACTTGGCATGCTTCTGTTGTGAGCACCTATGGAAATTGGTTGTCATCATAGATCGTGGAGGTCGGAGGCTTGCCCGCTCTGATAAGTAGGATGGACGGGGATCTGTCGTAGATCGGACGACAGTGTACCACGCTGGTGCACGAACAAGTGTTTCGGAGAACACGGTTCAGCGGATATAGGCGAACAGGTTAATCACCAGCAGGTGACAATTACGTGTTCCAAGGCAGATCCAACAATGTCGTCAAGCTGGTTTGCGGTGGACATGGTACCATCAAGATTGCACCGTGGATCAATGGAAACGTATCATCTAGACGAGCGAATCACGTTTCTTGTTACACCAGTCGATGGTCGTGTCTGGATAGGCCCTCATCCAGGCGAACGCCTCCTGGGAACACCAACCACTCCACGGACGCAGACCGGCGGACGTGGTACGAGGGCCGTTCAACAAGTAATAGTCCACATTTTTTTAATACGCCATTGGAAATGAAATGAGCGTTTGGCGTCATTGGCCGAGAGGCCCCTTACGGGGCAGGTCCGGCCGCCTAAGTGCAGGTCTTATTACATTCGACGCGACATTGGGCGACCTGCGCGCCGGATGGGGATGAAATGATGATGAAGACAACACAACACCCAGTCCCTGAGCGGAGAAAATCCCGACCCAGCCGGCAATCGGCCCCTTAAGGACGGCAGTCGGTCACGCTGACCATTCAGCTATCGGGGCGGACGATAACCCATTAATATACATAGTCAAACGTCCTGGTTGCTGCTTCACATGTTGTGTTGGTTCTGTGTACCGGCGAAGTTTCTAACCGTTCTGGTGGATGGCGGAGTCGTGGTACAGCGTCAAAATGGCGTCTATGCACGACTCACGTTACAAGCAGCGTGCTTTTATTGAATTCTTGTGTGCAGAAAAAGAAACCGTGGTGAACATCCATAAACGTTTGTGTACAGTGTATGGCGATGCTGCAGTTGATACTCCTAGGTGTACAATTGAGCAATGGGTAAATAAAGTTACAGCCTCAAGAAATGCAGAAACAGAGCTCCATGAACAGCCACGTTCGGGACGCCCTGTCACAACCACTGCTCGACATGCTGAATCGTGCGGATGCCATTATTCGCGCCGACCGGCGAATCAGAACTCGACAATTGGCTCTACAGTTTTCATTTAGCATTGGAAATGCGTCTGCAATGGTCGAGGCTCTCTGATATTCAAAGAGGTGCTCACGATGTGTTCCACGAATGCTCACAGCTGACCACAAGAGTCAAAGAAACGCCATTTAATCTGAATTGTGGGAGTGTTTTGAGATCGACGGATAGGCCTTTCTGTCACGTATCCTCACGGGGGACGAAAGCAGGGTGCACCACTTTACTCCGGAAACAGAATGGCAGTCGATGTGGCATTCTCACTCACCACAAAAGAAGCTATTCAAGACATCCCCCTATGCCGGAAAAGTCATGATGACAGACTTCTGGGATTTTGATGGCATCATTCTCGTGGATGTGATCCCAAGAAGGGCAACCATCAATTAAGAGGCACACCCGAAGACCATCAATAAACTCAGGAACCGTTTCCGACGTATTCGATCGGACAAGAATCCAGCAGCGACCCTGCTCCAACATGATAACGCACGCCCACACACAAGTCTGAGAACCCGGGAACATATCGCAAAATTGGGTTGGACATCACTGCCTCATCCACCCTACAGTCCAGAACGGGAACCCTTGGACTTCCATCTCTTTTTGGGCTGCTTGGAACACACTTTGAAGGCTATGAGAGTGTCAGTCATGCAGTAAAAGCATGTTACGCCTACAGGACAATAGCTTTTACCAGCAGGGAATACATGCTCTTCCACAACGTTGGCGTACTGCCATAGAAAGTGAAGGAGACTACGTAGAAAAATAGGACATGGACAAGACATTGAAACGTCCCCTTAGAAAAATTAATGAATTACTGTGCTGATAAACCTCTTACATTATTTGATTTTCAAACAGGTGACCAGAGCTGAACGCACTCAGACATTTCGCTCTTTACCTATTCTGATCAACACTAAACTGACACACAATACTTTTAGCGCAACGCAATCTGACTTTCAATAATCCCTACAAAAGAATGGCCCTGACTTACTTTAACCTACACCTTTCACAAATCACTTACCTCACAAAAATCTTCGTTACTCGAACTACTGCAATACAGCGAGCGCCACTACTGCCAGCTAAATAAAAGATTCAAACTACTGAAGGCACTAACTACTGATAGGCATAGTTAGCAAATGAAAGATTTTGATAGAGAATAAACAATGTATTTACCTTAATAGTGTTCAAAGTTCATGGCATCCAGTCTTACAAATTTACTGTCTCTGATGGACACACGTCCAGATCATCCGCTCTCAAAACTCCGCCATTTCTCTCCCCACATCTACCACTGCTGGCGGCTCACCTCCAACTGCGCAACGCTACGCGCTGTTAACAGACAACTGCCCAACACTACAATAGCAAATTCCAACAATGCAAACGAGCCACAGTATGTACACAGCACAGTCAGTGATTTTCATATAGAGCGCCACGTGGCGTTACCAACATAAAAACCTAAACAGCCTACTTACAACATGTTGAAATATATTGTCAACAAATTCCGAAATTAACAATAAATGTGTTCTGAGAAAAAATGTGGGTCATTATTTAATGAACCACCCTCGTACTATGCTGTGGGGGACTTTCACCTGGGTTTCGATGCGATCTGTTGCAGTAATCCTAGGTACGATGGCAGCTGTGGACTGAGAGAATATTATTACTAACCTCTTGCATACCTCAGTGACTGATGTCTTCCCACATGATGAGAGCATCTTCCAGCAGACTAACTGTCCCTGTCACAAGACGCAGAAGCGTGTCTTAGTGGTTTGAGGAGCATGGCAGTGAACTCATTTTGCTGGCTTGGCCACCAAATTCACTTGATTCGTACAGTTTTCTGTGGTAAGTTCCTATGGGACCAAACTGCTGAGGTCATCGGGCCGTAGGCTTACACACTATTTAAGCTATCTTAAACTAACTTACGCTCCCACGCCCGAGGGAGGACTCGAACGTCCTACCGGGGGGATCCGCACAGGACGCTATTGAGCCCCAGTTCGATGCCCACAAGCCGCTGGCCAGTAATTTAGCAGGAATTATGTGACTGTGCGCTGACATATAGCGCCACGTACCTCCGTAGGAATTTTCGTATCCTTGCCGCACAAAATTGATGATGTACTGCGATCCAAGCTTGGGTCAACACGGTGCTAAGCACGTGGTGTTGACGGTCTGACTCGTCAGAGCATATTGCTATAATGTAAACAGTTGCTGCATTTTCAACTACAGCTCTTGTTACACCTGGTTTGCTATCTGTTGAACATTGGAATTTCTATTCAGTTCTGCTTCTGTCGCCTTGCTTTCCACGCAGAACTATCAAACTCTGTCAGCGGAGCATGAGACTTTCCACTAACGGAATCCTACAGTATCGCACACTGTCTTTCCAGTGGTTCCGTTCTAGCGTATTAAGTCACAACACCACTTCAGTCGTAATCGTACGTGAAGCAACATTTTGGACTACCTCATGTTAGTTATTTTACTGCGCTAGTGCCTTAGCATTGACAGTAACTGCGAAAACAGGGAAATGAAAATCTAAAAGTAACCAATAAAAATAAATGAAGGACGTGATTCCCCTTCCTAAACCGAAATCTTGCTATGTCTATAGCGTTAGATCGACCTCCCTCCCACCCTCCGGTATTTTAATAATTTCCTTTTCGTCTTCCAAGGAAAAGTTGTCTGTTTTATGTCACGAAATCGAAATAAAGTTCAGTACGACACCAGAAAGGGGAATCTTATGTGCAAGGTACATACGCCTAACTAATTAGATCTGACCGTGTACATGGTGGCACGTGTCCATCCATACCCTTCCCACCTCCTGATCAAAAATCTTGACTTCCTTCCTAATAATTGTCATTAACGTGAACAGGTAGCTAGTATAAGGATTGAATATTGAAACGCTATCTTTTTATTATTCAAGAAAAGGATATATCACAGTTGTTCCACACTGGACTCGCATTCGGAAGGACGACCGTTCAATCCCGCGTCCGGCCATCCAGATTTAGGTTTTCCGTGATTTCCCTAAATCGCTCCAGGCAAATGCCGGGATGGTTCTTTTGAAAGGGCACGGCCGACTTCCTTCACCGTCCTTCCCTAAACCGATGAGACCGATGACCTCGCTGTTTGGTCTCTCCCCCCCAAACAAGCCAAGCCACAGTTGTTCTCCCTATCTGCTGTAGCTCTTTCATACCAACAAGCATTTTCAAACAAGTTTTCTGTTTATTTCGCTATAATCCGCGTAATTATGCAGTCGCTCCATAGTTCTGTCTTATCATTTCGCTCGCTGCAACCAGCACATCTGATACAGCTTGTAGGACGATCGCCATTTTGGCGTAAAAATCACTTTGCGGGAATGCACAATGCAGGAATTTCGCATTCGTATGCAACAATCGACAGCACCGTGACTACCATTACGAATAAGAGCCCAAGAAGTCGTCGGAACTGCTCGTAGCCGAGTTCTCAGTAGCATTAGATGCTCTTTCGTTCCGTACGTGGTACCGTCGATTCGCGCAGTCATTATTGCAAAAGATGTCACCAAAACCAATCACTTCGTTAGTCTGTGCATAACCTGGCTCACCTACCGACATCAAAGCCAAATGTGCTTTGACAGACATCGAATCAGCGGCGGTATCCTCAAGAGAGTGGCACATAATACCAAAGTCGGTAAAGAAACAGCGTCGTCTACACCATTACAACAGCCACTCCTTCGAGAATGGCACATAACGGCAAAGGCGGTACAGAAACAGCATCGTCTGCACCATAACGACAGCAACACGTACATGCCGTATCGACTGAGCTTATTATGCAAAGTAAACGAAAAGAGTTGTATAAGATACCTAGGATCTCAATTTCTCCATTTTCGTTGTAAGGAGGCTGTGAGACACAGATGAGAGTCAGAAAGTAATGCCACAGGTCTGCCGTATGGACGCTGTTTTCCTGATTAGGAACCGCGGAGGGCTTGAAAGGGCTGCGATGCGGACCGCAATACCACCAACACCGAAGGTGCCACAAAATGTCATTTCTAGCCTTTTGTGGCTGTTACGAGACACTCGAAATCTCAGTCGTAACCTACTACAAGGTTGAGCAAAACTTCACATTCTACGTTATTGCCGACGTCTGACCTTAACTACAGAAATCTAACAACTCCAGAAGAACATAGAGAAATGCAGGAAGGTATGCGGAAAATCTATGACTACTGCAGGCACGCTGAACGTAAATAAATTTATCGTATTGCACACAGACAAGCGAAAATATTTATTACTATTCGATTACACTATTGAGGATAAATCACTGGACACAGTGACAACCATCAAATAACTTTGAGGAACGGTCCAGAGGAACCTAATTCTGAATACAGACAAGTGTATTAATTGGAAGAATCTTTAAGAAATGTAATTTACTCATGAAAGATCTGTCTCGGAAATCGCTTCCAGGACTGTTTATTGAGTATCGCGCATTATTTTCATAACCTTAGCAAGATGGCTTACTAGAAGACAGAGAGAAGGCCGACTGAATAACCTCAACTTTTCGTCACAGACTCGTTGATTCGATAAAGTTTATTAGCAAGTGCGAAAGTGTTACGGAGCTACTCAACAGACTCCAGTGGCAGACGGTGCAAGAGAGGTGTCGTACATCACAGAGCGTTACTGTTGAAATTCCGAGAGCACAACATACAAGAAGAGTCGGCCAGCGTGTTACCCCCGCCCTCAAATTGCTCCCAAAATGACCGCGAAAAGGAAATCGTTGTTGTTAAAGCTCATAGGGAGGTTTATCGACAGCTTTACTTCCTGCGCACCATTCATCAATCGAACAGAGGATAGGGGAAATAATAGTGACATCAAAAGTAGTCTCCGACTGATACGGATCATTCAGAGTATAGATGTAGAAGTAGAACTACATTGTATCTAATGTGTCAGAACTCCCCATTATACTGATTAAATGAAGGGCTTATTTCAATAGTGGTATAAGTCCCTTTTTGTTCATTCTGAGATACAGACTCCTAAAGGTAAAAGAGCGCTGAAAAATCTGCAGTTGTGATACGGGAAATACTCAAATATATATATTGAATATTTCTCTTATCTCAACTGTAGATTTCTCATCCCTCTTTTAACTTTAGGACTCTGTATCTCAGATTTAACAAAAATGGACTTGTACCGCTATTGAAATGAGCCCCTCAAATATTACAATGAGTATCGAAAACAATACAGCCAATTTACGTTATTCTTTGCATTGTGTACGACTCTGCGATTCTCTATAGAAATAAATAAGCACTCAGACGTCGGCAGTAACAATCTGAGGGCGAAACGTGGGAGCGCGATTTTAACAATTGTTGTGAGACGAGGTCTGTCTGCGATAGTGGAAGTAGTAGTAGTGTCGGTCGAGAGCTCGGAGACAGAAGACGTGTCACGCTAACCTCACGTCGGTGATGGCAGATCTTACCACACTCAAAGCCTGATTTCATTTATGTGGCCAGGCGGGATTTAGATGGCTTAACTACGCTTTAAGATGGAATTCAAGGTAAAATTCGCAAGCATAGCGTAAAGTGCAATTGCAGGGTTAGGCTCGTGATAGTTAGTCCGAGTTTCCATAATCCCATGTTTTGCTCGTCAGTTAAAGAAGCCACCTTATCCTCCAAATAATAATTGTAATTCTCCACATATAATTCATAAATATGCTGTGGTTATTAAATGTTAATATAACTTTTAAATTGAAATAATTTCTTAATCTGGCACTCTGCCATTATTGATACTTATAGGGTCATTGTAAGGCATTTCGCCATTACTAATACATTTCAAACTATTATTGATCGTGATGGTTCTGAAGTTTTTAAACAGACTTAATTTATGAAATCCCTTCTTACATGTTATTTAGTAGTTAACAGGACCCATGCAAGCTCCTTTTTATTAAATTCATTCTTAGTAACAATAAGCTTTATTTAGCCGCTGCTGCTGAATGCTGCTGGCAATTGCTGTATACCACTTGGAAAAAAGGCAGTCATCTAAAAAGGTGAGCGCAAAACTTAGGGCCAAAACAGAGTCACTGACACACCACAACATGTCACGTACTCTAATCCAGTAATTCCGTTGCACAAGCCAGATTCTGTATCACTTGTAAATTCTTATTCAGTCAGATAGCTTATCCAAATGTTAGTTTTAAGTTTTTCATGTAACGATCTGTTGAGGGCTTAAATGACAGTGAAACTGACACTCATACAACATGCACGCAGTGTTATGCAGGTTAGATTCCGATTACTGATAGCTCAGGTTGCTTATCGAGTCCATATTCATAAACGAACATAAGCTTTATTTGTTGTAAGTACGTTACAACATGAAAAAGTCAGACGATATCTATCGGATTGTTTGGAGGGCTGTGAGCAGTGTCAGAAGCTGCAGTTCCCGAAGAAGTTGTGTACTGGGGATTCATGGTCATGCTCCGTCCGCCAGACGACAGCCAGTGAGTGACCCACTCTTGGAAGTGGAGAAAGGGACGTTTAAGGCATATTCACTAACACAGAGACTGTACCATAAATTAATGGTGGAATAAGAATGCACTCTTTGCAAGCAGAACCTGCCTCAAGGTTTGTGTGTTGATCACCACCTTAGCTGATGTTTACAAAGGGATTTAATTTTCGGTTCCGGCTGGGTTCTTCGAATATCGTGAGCTGACCAGTGGCACTACATCGCAGATATCCACCGTAACACATTACCGACGGATCCTTAGTTTTCTCGTATTTCCGCGTCAACCGTCAAGGACGGATCGCGAGGTAGCTCGGGTTTTCTACACAATGTCTGTAGATGCCATCTGCTGTGATACATTTGAACTACTTCGGCTATTTACTGGTTGACAATTATTGAACTATATGAAAAAAAAAACATAAATTAATTAGAAAGTACGGCGTGCACACACTTTACGTTAAACATTTAGACGTCCCTACCGATATTTGGATTTAGGTTATGACATATTCGATGTGCCTGCCATCATTAGCCATGAAGTGCCGCAGGCGAACATCGAAATTCTGCATGACGCCTGAAGTGTCGCAACATCCATGCTGTCGATGACCTCCTGAATGGCTATTTTCATCTTAGCAATGGTTTTGGAGTTATTCTTGTACACCTTATCTTTAATATAGCACCACAAAGATGAGTCACATGTGTTCAGATCCGGAGAATATGGCGCCGAATCGAGGCCCATGCCAGTGGCCTCTGGGTACCCCAAAGCTAGAACGACGTCCCCAAAGTGCTCTTCCAGGACATCAAACACTCTTCTGCTTCGATGGGGTCGAGATACGTCTTACAAGAACCACATCTTGTAGAAATCAGGGTCACTTTGGATAATGGGGATGAAATCATCTTCCAAAACCTTCAAGTACCGTTCGGTAGTAACCATGCCATTAAGGAATATCGCACAGATTATTCCTTGACTGGATTTTGCATACAACACAGTCACCAGTAGAGGGTGAAGAGACTTTTTGATCGCGAAATGCGGATTATCAGTCCCCCCCTCCCCCCCCCCTCCCCCCCCCTCCCAATGCGCCAGTTTTGCTTATTGACGAACCCACACAAATTAAATTGGGCTTCATCGCTAAACCAAAACATATATGCCCCCTGGCCAAACGCGTCCTAAAGCAAACCTTTCAGAAGTCATGACAATTTTATTTCATACAGTTCAATAACTGTCACCCTGTAGGTATTTACACCAGTGGTCAAATTATCAAGCTTGATTGCCTTCATGTACATTTTTCTTATCTAACATTCTGATTGTATGTTAATTTTTCAAATACTTACTGTTTTCACCGAGCGAGGTGGGCAGTGGTTAGCACACAGGACTCACATTCGGGAGGACGACGGGTCAATCCCGCGTCCGGCCATCCTGATTTAGGTTTTCCGTGATTTCCCTAAATCGCTCCAGGCAGATGCCGGGATGGTTCCTGTAGTGTCACCGCCAGACACCACACTTGCTAGGTGGTAGCCTTTAAATCGGCCGCGGTCCATTAGTATACGCCGGACTCGCGTGTCGCCACTGTCAGTGATAGCAGACCGAGCGCCACCACACGGCAGGTCTAGAGAGACGTACTAGCACTCGCCCCAGTTGTACAGCCGACGTTCATAGCAGTGGTTCACTGACAAAATACGCTCTCATTTGCCGAGACGACAGTTAGCACAGCCTTCAGCTACATTTGCTACGACCTAACAAGGCGCCATATTCAATTGATAATTAATATTATGAAGCATGTACCGTAACGAGAGATGTTCTACAATTGTGGATTGAAGTTAAGTATTCTACCAGTTACCTCCTGTTTTGCTAGTCTTATTTCTCTGTCCTGTTCCAGACCTCACGCCAGTCAGCGTGTAATTAAACGCGTGCATTTCGGCCTCCTCTAGAAAAACAGTGTTGGCGCTTCTGCCTACACTTCAGTTCCTTTCAAAGGGCACGGCCGACCTCCTTCCCAGTCCTTCCCTAAGCCGATGAGACCGATAACTTCGCTGTCTGGTCTCTTACCCGAAACAACCCTAACTTACTGTTTTTGTCTTGAATTTCCTGCTTCTTTTAGATATGGCCCTAATGATAAAACGGAAGGAAATGAACAAATGTGAAACACTTTCGGAGATTTTAACAATGATCATTCAGATGTTCCTAGTGAGAATGAATATCCGGACTAATGTGTGAATGAATGTTTTTATGGAGTCTGTGCACGATTCCAGTGACAGTGACATAATTAAACCCCTAAGCAGCGTACGGTGACAGCGGCTCCAAGTGGTTTCGACAATAATAATGAAGTGGATTATGTTCGTGTGCGTGACTCCTTTTGTAATTACGTTGAGGTAAGCGGTTGTTTCAGAAAACAAAGTAACAAGTCTTCTGCAAGAAAAAAATCATTCAGTAATTAAAAGAGACATATAACGTTGCTAAGTCATTGGTATACATAACATTCCATAATTGTCTAAGCATTGTTTCATTGGTAAACGAATATGTCAAAATCAATCTAAAAGAAACCGCGATCCAGATCTTGGATCGACTTAATACCCGGACCAGCGACCGGAGAGATGATTGGCTAGCGGTCCCAAGTCCGGCGGCCGGAAAGGTACTTCTCTAACGATCCGAAGACATCAAAATTGCGTGGCGTGAAATCTGGGCTGTGTAGAGGATGTTCCAACACGGACCAACTGAGACGCCGTGACAGATCACGCGAAACCGGGGCAATATGCGGTCGGGCACTGTGCAGTAACGCGAAACCTTTTGAAAGCAATCCCGTTCGCTTCCTACGAATCGGCTTCTGCGTTTATTGCAGCGCGCCAAAATGACTGGCAGTACTCACGGCCCCTCCACTAGTTTAAAAATCAACCAGTAGCACGTCGTGCGTGTCCGAAAACACTGTTTCCATATGAAACTTCCTAGCAGATTAAAACTGTGTGCCCGACCGAGAATCGAACTCGGGACCTTTGCCTTTTGCGGGCAAGTGCTCTACCATCTGAGCTACCGAAGCACGACTCACGTCCGGAACTCACAGCTTTACTTCTGCCAGTATCTCGTCTCCTACCTTCCAAACTTTACAGAAGCTCTCCTGCGAACCTTGCAGAACTAGCACTGCTGAAAGAAAGGATACTGCGGAGACATGGCCTAGCCACAGCCTGGGGGATGTTTCCAGAATGAGATTTTCACTCTGCAGCGGAGTGTGCGCTGATATCAAACTTCCTGGCAGATTAAAACTGTGTGCCCGACCGAGACCCGAACTCGGGACCTTTGCCTTTCGCGGGCAAGTGCTCTACCATCTGAGCTACCGAAGCACGACTCACGCCCGGAACTCACAGCTTTACTTCTGCCAGTATCTCGTCGCCTACCTTCCAAACTTTACAGAAGCTCTGCTGCGAACCTTGCAGAACTAACACTCCTGAAAGAAAGGATACTGCGGAGACATGGCTTAGCCACAGCCTGGGGGATGTTTCCAGAATGAGATTTTCACTCTGCAGCGGAGTGTGCGCTGATATGAAACTTCCTGGCAGATTAAAACTGTGTGCCCGACCGAGACTCGAACTCGGGACCTTTGCCTTTCGCGGGCAAGTGCTCTACCATCTGCGTGAGTCGTGCTTTGGTAGCTCAGATGGTAGAGCACTTGCCCGCGAAAGGGAAAGGCCCAGAGTTCGAGTCTCGGTCGTGCACACAGCTTTAATCTGTCAGGAAGTTTCATATCAGCGCACACTCCGCTGCAGAGTGAAAATCTCATTCTGGACTGTTTCCATATGTTTCTTCACGAATACCGCGTTCTTAGCATCCTCAGGAGTCACATGGTGCACCCACGTTTCGTTATCTGTGCTTGAACGATGCAGGAGTGGTACACACTACACTGATTTCGATTTAACCGCTGGAGACACAGTGCTATTTACTCGGCTTTATTCTCGTCAGAGGTGTTACATTTTCATCTTGTAAGAAGAAGCATTCAGAGGCCGGTGTTGTGCCCACGATATCTGCGGCACAACTAATATAGAGATGCTGAGTTTCTGCATGTTATGCCCCATATCCATGCGGCGATCGACTTGAATCAACACATCGCGAAGGAAAATGTTGTCATCTGAGGTGGACGTACGTCGCCTCACTGTCCTTTGCTCGTTTCGAATGTCCTTCATGGCTTTATTAGAGACGCAACTGTTTTTTATCTGTAATTGCTCATAGTAAGAAAATGGATGCGTTCAACTGGGTATTTTTCATTAGAAATTTCGATAAAAATATCGTAGAAAAACTTTGTCCTCTTTTGAACAGGAACAGAATAATGCCAATCTGAAACTGAACTGCACATGAAGCTAAAGCCTTGAAGACGGAGGAGGAATTACCCGCTCTTCCGTTGAATTTCTGTTGCTTCGAGCAGTTGTTAGAACATTGAGCACAAACGGGACACGAATGTGACATTTACCATCAGCGCTCACTCATTTGGTGCATATGAACATCCTTCTGCGGAGAGTGCTCCCCTAGTGTTTCATGGTCGTTCAAAACAGTGAACGTGTCAAAGTTTCCTCATCAATGGCGAAACTGTCGAATGGTGTTTACATGGCAATGACACATTAAATGGAACGCCGTATCCGGTGAATATTTACTATTTGAACGATGTACGAGAGAGAATTGTCAGAGCATGTGCTTCGATAAGTGCCGATGTGATAAGGAATACCACTCAATCTATGATAAGAAGATTGCAGCACTGCATTGATACCAATGGTCATCACTTCGAACACCTTATGTAAATGGACATTCATGCCACCTTTCTGACCTTCGTTGACCTTCAAAGACCTTAATGGTACAAATCATTGGATTCATCTTAATGGCCGCTATCAGAAAGTAAGTACCAAACTATAGTACGTCATTTAAAAAAACAAAGTTGACCTTCATATCTCTGAAGCGACCACACCTAGCAACAAAAAAAAACAACGTCATATTTTAGGCCCCCTTGTCTCATGCAAGGGACAAACTTTTCAGCTTTCGGAGTTATTCTTGGTGGCAATAGTTAGTGATTCACCCTGTATACAGTAAAAACTGTATCCTGTGTTCATCCTAATGTTTATTAGAACATTGTGTAAAAATTTGAAGGGAATGTATCAAGAACTTTTCGACTTTTTGGTAACAATGTTAAACAGTCTCATATTTATGTAGTAGTATAGATTAATTGGACTGACCTGAAAGCGGTTTGTGTGGATAGGCTAAAAACATACAAAGTAAAAACACTGAAAAAACGCAAAAATAAAAATGAAACACAACGTATTGTGCTGTATATCAAACAACTCTCTTCATCAGAGTATTACGAAACTGAAGCTGGATTTTGCATGGACGAAGTATTACAGAAGTTATCACTGTGTCTCTGTTGATGCTTGGATTAATTCATAGTAATTAAAGCATCGTATTTTATGTAAAACCAGTCATCAGAATCGAGATATTTGGACCTCGTTCTTCGACCGAAATACTTCAAGTACTTCATAAAGCTCTCTAAAACGAGAAGTTAAAATTACGATGAGGAATGCTGTCATTTCAAGGATTGCAAGTTTAGTTGATGGACGCTGTCCTCCAAAACATCTGTTAGGCGTCACTGCGAATAAGGGGTGATTCTGACATTCAGTGTATGTCATTGAAGCAGGGGATAATTTCTGAATGGAAAACCAAATATGAACACTTGAACCACACGATGAAAGCCGTTAAAGAAAGTTCAAGTAAAAAGATCGATATGGAAAGGGATGGATAATTTCAAGTCACTTTATTTAGTTGCGGAGAGCGTCTGCTACGTTTTATCAGAACTAACTTCTATTACGCAGAATTTTAGGTTATTATTTACGAATGAGTGTTCATATGAAGCAGTTGAACTGGAACAGGTCAGCTGGTCGTATTGCATATCGGTTATACGAAAAGAGCGGAGAGTTCAGTAGAATTGTTTTATAACATGCAACATTTGCGGGCAAATTGCCGGTAATGTGAGGAATTAACTAGTCATGAATGTAGCTTTTGTAGTGAGCCGCCAGTATTAAACCTGTTGCTCATAGCGCCCACTACAGTGGACAACTGTTAATGGTCGCGTCTTTGGCGTTCTCAATCGGTCCTGAGGCTGCAAATGCATACAGTCCACTGCAACGTGCACACTCTACTGCTTTTGTGCCCTGCATGCGTTTGCAGCCCCGTGATTGATTGGAAACGACATGAGAGTGACAACTAACAGATGTCTACTTCAGTGAAAACGTTGCAGGACAGGGTTAACAACACATCCCAGTCTCTGAGCCTGTCAGGGGTGTGACAACTCCGCAGTACCCCGTCGGCGTTTCGCCCCCAGCAGCTAGACCCCCAACCGACAGCCCCGAGCTTAACTCGTCTCTTCGTACAATCCCATCCCCCCCCCCCCCCCCCCCTGCGTCTGTCTCAGCGACCAGACGACAGTGCCATTCACCACAGCTTAAGACAAAGTCTCTTGCGGATCCCGTTCGTCCCCCTAATCTCACCATGTCACCAAACAAGAACTATCATTTGGGTATCACTGCGCAGAGCAGCTGAACGCAATGGACAATGTCTTGGAAAGATAATATAATATGAGCATCAGCAAAAGAAAAAAGTGGTAGAAATGTGGTCGAATGAAATCAGGCGATGCTGATTGAATTAGATTATAAAATGAGACCTAAAAGTCTGAGAGAAACATTTGGACCACGAAAAGCGTTTCTGAAAAAAGGGGAATTTGTTAACATCTAAAATCAATTTAAGTATTGGCAAGACTTTTCTGAAGGTATTTGCCTTGAATGTGGCGTTGTACGGATATGAAACATGAACGGTGAGTTTTACAGAGAAAACAAACAAACAAAAAAAAAAAAAAGACCAGAAGCTTTAGGAATGTGGTCTACAGAAAAATGCTGAAGATTGGGTGGGTAGATCGTGTAACTAATGAGAGGACCCTTATAGGGTCATAATCAAAGCTCTAATAATAATGATGATGGTGATGATGATGATGATGCTTATGTGACATTCACGCGTGATTATGAATAGATAGAATATATGTCACCCTTATTAGTACTGAATTAAGCCATGATGAATGAAAACACTGCTGATAGCTGGTAAAACTTAGTTTTAACTACCGGTTTCACGGATTACAGCCGCACCTCCAGATGCAACCTATATATTTAAAAAATAGAACATGATTAGAAACTTGAGAAATTATTAGAAATAATTAGGCATTTGCCAAATTATATGAAGATTATTTGAAAACTTGTACTCACAAAAATTATTACATTGATCTATCGTAGGTGAACCCAACCTTCTCAGTCAAGGTTCTGCCGTTCAGAGGGCATTTTCAGTATTTATAAAGCAGACAAACGAAGGCTACTTTGAGAGGTGGTCCACGTGATATGCTCTACTAATGCTGCCGAGTAAATCGTACCGATATACTGGCCATTCATTGCATGTGCAAGTGTGTATAAGAAAAAGACACAGTGGTGATGGCTAAATAGATTTAGAAGATAAAGCTCAAGTGTAGTTAACGGTGGAAATAGTGCTAGACCGTAGGTACAAAGTACAATGAACCAGGTAGGCCGCTTCCCTACCATCTCACACCAGAAACGGAAGGTGCAGTTTGTACGAGTAGGACTTGTCTTCAACTGTCCGCCAGGAAACACTGACAGCCCAGGCAAATAATAACTGTCACGTGGACGCTGTGTTGCAATGTACACGTGACTGACAGTGCTGGGTCGTTCCCTTACAATACAGCTAACCGTACAAGCAATCAAAGTCTACCAAAATACAGGCTGTCCCAAAAAGAATGACCCGATTTTAACTTGTAATAATATTGAGACAAATGTCACTAGGTAATTGAAACAGCACTAGATATAATCGGCATTGTCTAGAGTTTCAGAAAAAATCCGCTAGATGTCACTACGAGCGCTGACCTGGAGCGTGCAGCGTCTCGCGCAATATGGTGTCCGCACAACAGAAGGCGTATTGTGTTATTGAATTTAGTCGTACCAAATCAGTGGTCGCACTTCAGCGGGCGTTTCATATTCGATTCCGTGCTAAACCACCATCACCAAAGAACTTTCGACGGTGGTATAAACAGTGTGAATAAACAGGGTGCCTCTGTAAAGGCGAAAGTCCTGGCCGGCCACGCATTCCGGAACAAACACTGGATCAAAGCCGACGAGCATTTCAGCGGAGCCCCCGCAAGTTTACGAGTTGTGCTAGTCGAGAGCTTACGTTACTGCGTGTGTTATGGCGTCGCTCAGCCCTCAAACCATACCGATTACAACTGGTACAAGCTCTTTGAGATATTGACAAAGTGAAGCGAGTGGACTCCTAGGTCCCCTGACACAACACCATTTGATATCTTCCTGAGGAGATATATTAAACAATGTGTTTACGTTTCTCCCTTACCTCGTGACATTGATGATCTAGAACCAGAATATCAGCTGCTGTAGCTTCAGTGACAGAAGACACCTTACGCTCAGTGTCTGGGATGAATTCGGCTATGGGCTTGATGTCGTCCTTGTAATCAATGGAGGACGTATTCAACACTCATGATGGATTTCTATAAACTTCTTTCTTTTCTGAGTAATTTAGTATGCAATTTGTTGGTGTTAGTGGCCGAGCGATTCTAGGCGCTTCAGTCTGGAACCGCGTGACCGCAACGGTCGCAGGTTCGAATCCTGCCTCGGGCATGGATGTGTGTGATGTCCTTAGGTTAGTTAGGTTTAAATAGTTCTAAGTTCTAGGACACTGATGACCTCAGAAGTTAAGTCACATAGTGCTCACAGCCATTTGAACCATTTTTGTTGGTGTTAAGCCCTTCTTCCTAATAAATAATTCTATTTAAAATCGGGTCATTCTTTTTGGGACACCCTGTATTATGATGCCTTAAATCGAACTTACTATTCAACTTGTTCTGTACACTGTATTTTTTCTACCTAAAAGTTTCCATTTCCTCCATTACATTCTAAAACCTGATCTTTGTCTTTTCTATGGAAGATTTCGTGATTTCCAGCCAGACTTGTCATACTATGCCCCTCTTCCCGCAGGTACGAGCTTAATGCACATTTAAATTTTTTTAAATTAACATGTTCCTGGAACCTTTTTCTGAAGGACCTATGTAT
Organism: Schistocerca americana; assembly: GCF_021461395.2. Taxonomy (NCBI): domain Eukaryota; kingdom Metazoa; phylum Arthropoda; class Insecta; order Orthoptera; family Acrididae; genus Schistocerca; species Schistocerca americana. The sequence continues at coordinate 215,698,969 of NC_060124.1, forward strand.
GCAATGTATTCATTGTATGCAATGATAGCACCAAAAATACATAGGTCAACAGCTTGAAATCCTGTACAGAACACTTTGAATAATCACTCGGATTTAATGCATCATAACATTTTAGCGAACATTGATTGCTTGTACTTTTAACTGCGCTGGAAGGGAGCGAACCAGCTCTCTTAGTCACGTGTACATTGTGACACAGCGTCCAGCGATAGGTGTTATTTACCTGGGCAGTCAGTTTTTCCTGGTGGCCGGTGAAGCAGGGCCTGCTCTTGGAAGCTGCATCCTTCGTTTCTGGTTTGAGATGTTAAGAAAGCGCCGTGGTTGGTTTATTCTGTTTTGTACCTGAGGTCCAGCACTATTTCCAGCGTTAACTGCGTTCGAGATGTACCTTCGAAATCGGTTTTAGCCTTCAGCATTGTTCCTGCTTCTTGTAGACGTTTTCACATGCAATGAATGGCCAGTATATTGGTACGATCTACCAGACAAATTTAGTAAAGGATATTACGTAGACCACCTTCCAAGCAACCTTGGTTCGTCTAGATTTTTCTTTCTTTTTTTGAATACTGATAATATTCTCTGAATGGCAATACCTTGACTAAGAAGGTTTGTATGATAACCGGAATCGGACACAACCAGGAGACACTGGCCTACCGGCATAGGGCGTCGACAGTGAGTCGCCGAACACAAGACAAAGACAACAACAGAGATGGACGGACTACGAAGATAAGACGACAGAATGGCAAGTTCCACGAGTGAACCTAATTGAAACCTAGACACGGCAATATCAGGAACCTAAACTGATGAGGACAACGAACAATACGAGAGAACTGTCGGAAGGCGACTTTTCTATTCATTATTGTGATTGTATCACCCCTCATCCCATGTGCATGGGAGAGAGGGGGAGGGGGGGACTGGCAGTAGTACACTCAACCCACGCTTCAGCCAGGGATTATACACACTTAGGCGCTAATATGTAAACATGAAGACACAATGACAATGATTTTAAAATTGTGGTGAAGTATGAGTTTTATCAAAGACTAACGTAGTAAGGCTGGCCAAACAGTTTAAAAGCTGTGATATAAATATGGTCAGACAGAACAGTTTAAAAAATACACGAAGAACACTAAAACACACGAGAAAACACTAGAACAACACGGAATAACACAGAAGAAATACATGACCACTAAAACGAAGCGCTCCACACTTTCACTAAAGCTCGAAAGGATCTGCCCGGGGGTGGTAGACGAAAGGAAAAGTGGTTACAGAGGGTGAGAGGACACTGATGGGGATGGGAGCTGAGGGCTAGTAAGAGGTGGTAATGACAATGAGATAGGGATCACTGTTGGGGGACAGGGAGAGAGGCATGGCTGGCTTGGGATCTGTGACTTTTAAAGGAAAAGGGAGTGGGGAGTGACTGGGAAGGGGAAAGTGGAGGTGGTGTGGAAGGGGGAGAGGGGTGGAGAGGAGCCCCTGGCGGAGCTGGGGTGGAGAGGATGGGGTGGATCCAGAGTTTGTAGGAGGGGTATAGTTCAGGAGGGAGATCAGGATCTGGGCGAGACAGATGGCTGAAATTGCTTTGGGAGAGGATGTGGAAGGTCAGCAGGTGAAGCGTTGGTGGGATGCATAGGTGGAGGAGCCGCAGCACCCTAGGATTGGAGAGGAGAGGGGACACAACAGAATTGTTGGAGTCGAGTTTGTGGGTGGTGTAGGTTATCTGGAGGTGATCTAGGTGAGTGAGGAGAGGCGGGAATGTTATGAGTTGATAAAGGGTCCTTGTGGGGGAAGGTAAGTGGATGAGGAAAGCGAGGCATGGTGTTCGAGGGTCTGGAGGGACTTACGAAACTTGATTGGAGCAGATATCCAGACAACATTGGCGTACCAAAGGTTAGTGGAGGGGTGTAGTCCCCATTTTCAGCCAGTTATTTTTAGTCTATTGTGGGCTTTCTGTTGGAAAGTTAGTAAGTGAGGTTTCTACACTAGTAGCCGGTCGAAGGTTAGTCCAAAGTATTTTATTGTGTTAGTAATCTGCAAAGGGCATAAATGGTGAGGTAGAAGTCATGGAAACGGAAGATGCCGGTGGTGCGTCCTACAACTCTTGCCTGGATTGTGGAGGGGTTATAATTTCGAGGATCCATTGGTTAGACTAGGAGAGGTTAGCTCCATTGAGCTGCTAGCTAAATACCGCGTCCGTGATCACCGATAGGTTGGCGCGTGGGGCGTGGCCCATGCATAGCGCTGAGACGGCGACGGCAGCGGTCACAAATTTTGGGGGCGCCGCCATAACAGCTGTCGTCTACATCCAATGCTTTGTCGCAAACTTTCAGGCTTGTTGGGCTCGGAAACCAGAGCTGGTTTCAGCTGTGATGGACTGATGCAATAACATTGTGAACAGAAATCTTCAAATAATGTCCATATTATAGCATAAATTTCCAATACAGTTTGTAATTACATTTCAATTTTTAAATATGTAGGCTGTACCTAGGAGGCATTTGTAAGCCGCGAAAACGGTAGTATTGTCATTTAAAGCCAAATTTTACCAGCTGTTAGCGGTGTTTCCATTCATCACAACCTTCGGTAACTGCGGACGCCCTGCATATATAGTTGTTTGTGACTGTATTAAGCAGTTTCTTCATTATGTTACTGTTGAAAGTGAGTAATGACATTCAAAGAAATATTTCTAGCCACAGCACAGTAGGAATCAGTGTCGAGAAGAATTTGCCTTGTCAGAGGAAGAGCAGGAAATAATACTGTAAGAGCAGCAAAATGAGGTGGAAAGTGGAAAACAGAAATAGAAAGAAATGAGAAAAACACAGTTAGTTTATAGTGTGACACACATACTTGTTGTTTGGAGAGAGAGAAAACAGCTGCTAAGAACAGAGAAGGGAAGCTACGCCAACAATAATAGATATGAAGAGTGGTTCTGGACAAGACGCAGTTAGTAGAGTAAATTGTTCCACAGTGAAATACCTGAAATAGAGAAGGAGATGGATATAAATTCAGTGTTACACAGTGGTACTGACGAGATGCTTGGCATATCCGACTAGTATTGCAGGTATGGAATGAGGACGGGTGTCTGATGTGCAAGCAAAGGTGACAAAACTTTTCAGTAAACGATATGCTCAGAAACAGTTCATCGTGTTCTTCTCCTGACAACGTCACCATATGCAGGGTGTGCATAAATTATCTTTACAGCTTAAGACTTTAATAACTTTGACATCATATTAGATATCAACAAATGGTTTTCAGTGTGTGATAAGATAACTCATACAGTTTCGTTTCGTCATTCATACGCATCAATATGCGCACCTTTACTGGCACGGGTAAGTTCAAGACAGAATTCCATTTCTCTCCAAGTACAATACAAGATCTCCACTGTGACATGTTCAAATACATTTCGAAAGCCTGTCTTCAAGTTCTGCAGGTCTCTAACCTTGGTTCGAGCTGCTGGAATGTGGCATCAGGTTGCCGGTTTTTCAATTGTGGCACAGCAAACTCTTGTAACATGTCAAGATAACACCACCGTTGACGGCAGACTCGATGAATAAGAATGGGCCAATGATGCAACTGTGCATCAGTCCGCACCAAACGTTAGCCTTGGCACTATCTCTTTCCATTTCGCGCGTAACAAAAGGATTCTGTGAATCCCATATACGCAGCTATGAAGATTCAGTTTGCCGCATACATGAAAGACTGCCTCGTTGGAGAGACACTTGTCTTCCAAAAAGTCACTGTTGGCGTCAATCGGCCTAGCATATCTACTGCAAACAGTGCGCTCTGAGGATTGTCCATAGGCTTTAATGCCTGAAGTAGCTGGATCTTGAACTTCCTGGCAGTTTAAAACAATGTGTCGGACCGAGACTGGAACGCGGGAACTTTGCCTTTCGCGGGCAAGTGCCCTACCAAGCACGACTCACGCCCCGTCCTCACAGCTTTACTTCCGCCAGTACCTCGTCTCCTACTCTCCGACACACAGTTTTAATCTGCCAGGAACATTCATATCAGCGCACACTCTGCTGCAGAGTGAAAATCTCACTCTGGAAACTTCTGGACATTGCTGGGACACAGCCGTAGCCTCTTATGCAAGACAGTGTCCATTGTTGGTCGTCTCATTTCCAACTCTCTGGATGTACGCACCAATTTTGTCGGGTTACTTGCAAATGCTGCCTCACCTCGACCACATTGGCGTTTGAAACAGATGGGCGACCCGCCTCCTTGTTATGGAGAACACTACATGTTTGCATAAATGACGAATGCTAAGCCTGAATAGTTTGTTGCGGTGGTGGTTGCCTTCCATAGCGTGTTCGAAAGTTTCATTCCACGTGGGTGTCTGACGTCGTCTATATGAATCAGACCTCACACTGAGCTTCCTCCTGTGGCATCCACATTTTACCACGTTTTCAAGTTCAGTTTCAAGTGAAAATCGCGTTATCTGGAAGGTAAGAAAAATTTTAACAGTTATCTTGTCACATGTTGACCATTTATTAATATTTAAAGCAGTTTGAAAGTTATTAAAGTCGTATGTTTTGAAGGTAAATTACTGACCGCCTGTATTTTTGTCCATTCTGGTGGACCGGGAGTACCACAGTGGGCCGTGGACGTCTACCGCGTAGTCGTCTGTTTGGCTATTCACCTCCATTCGTCTTTTTCAACTGGTAGCAAGAGAACTAAACCAGCCCTTGAATATCCGACATTGCGTCGTGATTTTTATTTGCGCCTCTTGGGTAGCAGAATGTCTGTTTGTCAATATCACGGTACACGGCATCTATTACAAGCATTCTGAACACCACCTCCTGAGTATGATTGACATACAAGTCCACGAAGCAGCGTTGGAAATGTGTATATTTCACTGATATTGCTTGTTGTGCCTCCATCAAATTTATTCACAGACTCATCTGACGAGGCATAGCTTTCATAAAAATCACAACGACACGACAAAAAAATTGTATCATAAAAAGCAAGTCCAACCGAAATTTAAGGTAAATTTTTGTTTAGATAATCGTGAATATACGAGCAGCGAATCTAAACTGTGCTCGTAATTCTGGTATTTTTCTGTTTTTTAATGGAGGCTATTGATTCTGCCAATATAAACAAAGCACCTGCGTGAAAGGCTTACCCAAAGTGTGCAACGACAGTTAAAAACGCAATCGCTGCTATTCGCCTATTCTGCGCCCCGGGGGTGCCCGCACTGTGGAAGCAAACGGCGATCGCACGCAGCGAGCACCGCAACATCACACAAAAGGTTTAATTACAGTGGTTTCAGCTGCGCCGTGTGATAAAGCATTGACAGCTACTGATCCGTGCCGAAAGAGCGCAGCGTGTATAGCATATAAAGGCACCGCATATGAGCCACCACAGTCATAAGGGAAAATGCGTTTGAGCTTTGAACTCCGTCGAGTGTGAATTCAGTGGTGAGCGCATTTCCTGCTGATGACTACGAAGCGTTACTGTCAGCAAGAGCTTTACCCCTGAAGTCCGTCACACAGGGCGGGCGAAACGGTGTCTAGATAATAACTTCAGTTTTTTTTTTTTTTTTCCAAAAATCGGCGAGGCCTCGATATTACTCACTCGTGAGAACCGGGATACAGCTATTGCTGTAGTTGTTCAGCTTATACGTGGTGCTTAGTACAATTTATCACATTCAATTTACAATTATAAATAATACATCAAACGAAAGAACAACCCAGTTTATCTTACACTTTGAGCACCTTTTGTCACATGGCACACATCAAGTCGATTGGCGAGTTCATCCCAAAACTTTATCAGTGTATCTGCAGTAATTGTTTGCAATAACATCTTCAGTCCTGTTTCTTAAGTTGGGTAGATCAGCTGGTAGCGGAGGCTCATACGAGACCTGTTGAACAAATTCCGGAACTTCGTCCAAAAATTTTGTCTACATTTACTTTTTAATTAAGTGCATGGTTTCATTCGAAATACTCTCCTGCACATTTGATACACCGCTCCAAACGCCGTTTCCACTTCCGGAAGCAGTCTTTGTACGCCTCTTGTTGGATCGCGTGAAGCACCGACCGGGAATTTTATTTTATATCGTCTGTCGTTACAAATCATCGTCTTTTGAACGGGGTTTTTAACTCTGGAAATAAAAAAAGTCCACAGGAGCCAGGTCTGGAGAGTACGAAGGATGAGGCAGCATAGTGATTTCCTTTCTTGTGCAATAGTCACACACCAACAGGGATGAATGTGCGGATGCGTTATCGTGATGCAGACATGAGTTGTCTCGCCACGTTTCAGCCCGTTTTCTTCCCACATTTTCTCGCACGTGTTGCAACATGTCACGATAGTACTATAGATTAACAGCTCATTCCTGTGGCACGAAATCATGATGAACTAATCCTTCAAAGTCAAAGAAAACTGTCAGTATCACTGTGACATTTGACCTGACCTAACGAACTTTTCTTGGTCTTGGAGAACCTTTCTCAAGCCATTGTGAAGATTGAACCTTGGTCTTAACATCATAACCGTAGATCCACATCTCACCACCAGTTGCGCTTCTCTTAAGGACCATCTCGTTCTCACTTGCGTGATGCAAAACCTCTTCATAGACTGCGAGGCGAAGGTGTTTCTGGTCTTGACTCCTGAGCCGTGGGACGAACTTGGCGGCAACACGTTGCATTCTAAGATGCTCTGTAAGGATGTCATGACATGATCCAACTGAAATATTATTTTCTTCTGCAATCTCTCGGACAGTCAGTCTTCGATTGGCACGCACAATTTCGTTGACTTTCCTGACATGAACGTCATTGCTAGACTTTGAAGGGCGTCCTGAACGAGAGTCATATTTAACTTTTAAATCGTGTGAACCATTCGTAATATCGAGTTCGGCTTAAGTATTCATCACCTAGGCTCTCTGCATCATATAGTGCGTCTCTGTAAGGGTTTCCTTGAGTTTTACGCAAAATGTAATGCAGACGCATTGCTCCTCTAACTCTGCCACCTCCAAATTCGCAAACTGTGCGACACAAGTTTATACTCAACACAGCACTGCACGATAACTAACAGACATACAACAATGAATCTTGAAAGTCTCTTCGGGTTTGCTGCCGGATCCTAAAATCAACTTGAGTCGATATTTCGGCGATCCAACTGGTCACCATCTTCAGGAAAATGCTGCATCTGCTGATGAGTCCTGCTGAGAACTGACGCCAGGTTGCAAATCGACGTCCTATATAGGCCACCGTTCCGTACATGGCGCATGCTCCGCCCATCACGGTTTCGTTCTTCCTAGACAGGGAGGTGGCGCCGCCCGTAGTGAAACACTGCTGCCAGCGATATATCGCAATCAAGGCCGCACCGAAGAACGTTCAGTTTTGATGCGTGATAACACAGAATTACACTTCTTGCTAAGAGGAAACCCATTCTCTCTGTTGATTAAATTATCAGCCAACCTAATTTCAATCGCCTCTTTATAGACACTGTTCCAAAAACGGGAAATGTTGGCAACAACCACAGTTTCATCAAATTTCATACTGTGTCCCTCATTTAGGCAGTGTTCTGCTACTGCCGATTTTTCCGGCTGTTGTAGCCTCGTATGACGGCGATGTTCCACACATCTGTCATGCACTGTGCGAATCTAACGGCCATTAACATTAACATTAACACAGAATTTTGTACATACTGCGTTTTCTCAGCCCCAAATAATATTTCACAGAGCCAAGCAGATCCCTAATCTTAGAAGGTGGACGGAACACACTCTTAATGTTAAAATTTATGAAAATTCGTCCAATCTTAAACGATAATCCTCCAGCATAAGGAAGAAAGGCCACAGACCCATGTTCCTCTTCATACACCTCCGGAGATGGTCCAAAGTCCATAGCCCGACGATTGCAATTAGGTTGGCTGATAATTTGCAACCTGGCGTCAGTTCTCAGCGGGACCCATCAGCAGAAGCAGCATTTTCCTGAAGATGGCGACCAGTTGGATCGCCGAAATATCGAGTCAAGTTGATTTTAGGATCCGGCAGCAAACCCGCAAACTTTCTAGACTTATTACGCCGGGAAAGCCTACGTAATCATACAACAATGAGACTTCCGACAGTTACACACTAAGCACAGGCGTGTGCGGGGATGCCACCCATATTTCGCTCCACTTCACCATTGGCACGAAATTTCGAATGTTCCGGAATTTTTTGAACAGACCTCGTAAACGTGATACTTTATGAACACCCAATGGTAAAAATCGCATGGCGTCAACTCTGGTGCATGTGGAGGCCACGCGAAACAAGTTCTGTCATCCGGCCCCTTGCTGCGAATCCACTGGCCGGCTACAACGTCGTTTAAGCAAATCGTGCTTCGTTACCTCAGTGAGGCGGCGCATCCTTTCGCTGCCAAATGAAGTTCTGTGATTCAGTTTCTTCCACTAAAGAAAGTGCCATATTTCTAACACATCAATATCAGAAGCTCCAGATGCAGCTGCTTCACCGAAAAAGAAATGTCCACAGACATTCGACCTGAATATGGCACAAAAAGACATTCAATTTAGGGCTGTCTCGTTGCAGTTGTGTCAGGTGAATTGTCGACTCGTCACTGAAGGCGACGCAACGCAGGAAGTCTTCTTCGTCATACAGCAACATTTCGTTCGCAAAGTGGGTAAGTAAATCGTAGTCAGTGGGCTTTAGGGCTTTTAACGACTGAAAAAGATAAGGACACAGTTGTATTCATCACTGAGGAATAAAGTATTTATTGCACAAAAGCGTGTAATCAGAATAATAGCTGGAGTCCACCCAAGATCATCCTGCAGACATTTATTTAAGGATCTAGGGATATTCACAGTAGCTTCTCAGTATATATACTCTCTTATGAAATTTGTTAGTAACAACCAAACCCAATTCAAAAGTAATAGCAGTGTGCATAACTACAATACTAGGAGAAAGGACGATCTTCACTATTCAAGATTAAATCTAACTTTGGCACAGAAAGGGGTGAATTATACTGGCACTAAAGTCTTTGGTCACTTACCAAATAGTATCAAAAGTCTGACAGATCACCAACAAGTATTTAAGAAGAAATTAAAAGAATTTCTGAATGAAAACTCCTTCTACTCCATAGAGGAATTTTTAGATATAAATTAAGAAAAAAAATATTAAAAAATAAAAAAAAAATAAAAAAATAAAAAAACACAAAAAAATAAAGTTGTATATTAACTTAAGTATGTTGTTAAATTAACCTAATAATGTCATGTATTGGAAAATTCGACTCGTTCCACATCATTACGAAATATCGTATTCATGATCCATGGAACTAGTATTAATCTAATCTAATCTAATCTAATCTAAGCGTTTCCTTAAAAGACTCCTCACAGATGTCACGGGAATTGCTAATCCACGACTAGCTATTGGTACCGGCTTCTTAGGGCTGTGCGTGAAAAACTCTCTCACACGTTCAACGCGTTCTTCAGTGAATCGTGGATATCCGGTACTCTTCCGTTTTGCAAAGACAGCCGGTGTCTTGAAAGTGATGATACCATCTACGGATGTCAATATCACAATGGAACTTAATAAGGAAGTCACTTTGCACAGCAACAACGTAGCCGGTTCTTGCAAACTGTAAGTCAGAAAAAGCTCTCTGCTCACTAGTCGTCATTTTCTGCAACTAGCGCTTTCCAAACGGAAGATAACAGGAAATAGCGCATGCGCATAAGTACATAAACAAAACTGTTTGAGTTGCACTTTTGTCTGATGTATTATATATAATTGTTAGTTGAATGTAATAAATGTTACAAAGTTTTCAAACCCCGATACTCATTTTGAAATACCAGTTATTTTCTCCAAGTCTGAAACAATAATTTTGAGTTTCATATAGGATCTGAACCGAGCGAGGTAGCGCAGTGGCTAGCACACTCCACTCGCATTCGGGAGGACGAAGGTTCAATCCCGCGTGCCGCCATCCTGATTTATGTTATCCATGATTTCCCTAAATCGCTGCAGGCAAATACCGTGATGGTTCCTTTGAAAGGGCACGCCGATGTCCTTCCCCGTCCTTCCCTAATCCGATGAGACCAATGACCTCGCTGTCTGGTCTCCTCCCCCAAACAACCCAACCTAACCCATAGGATCTGATGGATATGGCCTTTTAATAAGAGGAAAACAACTTACGTAAGTTCTCATTTCTCGTGTGCATTAGCAAACCACATTATTACGTTTCCGATTTTTCTATGCTTGGCTGTCAGTCTTCTCAGTCATTTGATGTATGAAGACTTCCTCGACATGGTCTCCTGTGCCAATCTCTTGGAGTTGTGAGTAAATGTATCGGTGAGCAAAAACATTGTGACCTCCTGCTTAATAGTGTTTTGGTCGAACTTCCGAATACAATACAGCGACTAATCTAAGTGGCATGAATTCGACAGGTCCCTCGTAGGTTTTCGGAGGAATGTGACACCCTATGGCTACTTACAGGTCACGTGGTTATTGTAAATGGTGGGCTGGTAATTTGTGGGCGAATTCGATGGCCCACACATCAACGTCACTTGTCTGTCGTCCTCCCTAAACAACTGTACCACACTTCTGGCCTTTTGACAGAGACAGTTATCGTGACTGCTTCGATTGGGAAAATAGCAGTCATTGAGGGACCGCAGGGGGTCCGCAATAATGTTCACTTAGTCCACAGCTGTCATGGGAGTACAGCTGTCCTTGTGCCTGAAAGCCCAAGTGAAAGTCTCCTACAGCATAAAATTGCACCCACCTGCCTGCGTCTGTGACGCGATGCAAGTTTCGAGTAACCGATCACCTGGATGACGGCGAATCCTGACGCGACCATCAATCTGTTGCCCATTCAGGTGTCACGTTTCCAGTGATCTGAAGTCCATCTTCAATGATTCAGTGCCCACTTCAGTGGTAACCGACGATGTCGTTGAGTCAATATGGGAAGAAGTGAGGGGTCGTCTGCTGCTGTGCCCCATGTTCAACAATGTGCACTGAACCGTAGGCTCCGAAACACTTGTGCTTGTACCAGAATTGTACTCTATTCGTCACATATGCCGCAGAACGCCACATTTCCTACATTGCAGAGCAAGAAAACCTCAAATTTCAGCATTTTATGATGAGGCATGGACGTGCAGCACCTCGTCGCCTACTAGTGGTCTCACCGCCTTTCAGCCACTTATGTAGATACTCAGGCCAGTAGCTTGTGAACAGGAGCTAAAGCATAACAGTCTACTCTTTGTCAAAATCGCTTATTAATGTTCGGCGAAATTTTTCCCGGTGGTGGTCGCATTAGGGCATTGAAGTTGATGAATGATGCGAGTAAAAAATCGGTGCCGGCCCGGGATTCCAACCCGGAAGCTCCGCTTCTCTAGCACGGCTACCTTAGGCACCTCGGCCTCAAGACACGCCTCCCGATCAACCCAACTCTGAATATTGACTATTACTCCTGGGACCCCCTGTACAGACGATACGAATCGTAAATGGAAAAATTCTCGAACATAAGCGACATATCCGAGACAACAGGGTGGTCCACTGATAGTGACCGGGCCACGAAATCAGCATCAAACGGAAAAACTACAAAGAACGAAGCTCGTCTAGGTTGAAGGGGGAAATTAGATGGCGCTATGGTTGGCCCACTAGATGGCACTGCCATAGGTAAAACGGATACCAGCTGCTTTTTTTAAAATGGTAACCCCCATTTTTTATTACATATTTTTGTAGTACGTGTTGGTTGGACCGATTTTTTCGCTTTGTATAGATGGCGCTGTAATAGTCACAAACTTATAGTACGTGGTATCACGTAACATTACGCCAGTGCGGACGGTATTTGCTTCGTGATACATTACTCGTGTTAAAATGGACCGTTTACCAATTGCGGAAAAGGTCGATATCGTGTTAATGTATGGCTATTGTGATCAAAATGCCCAACGGGCGTGTGCTATGTATGCTGCTCGGTATCCTGGACGACATCATCTAAGTGGAGGGATCGTTCGCCGGATAGTTACGTTATTTAAGGAAACAGGAAGTGTTCAGCCACATGTGAAACGTCAACCACGACCTGCAACAAATGATGATCCCCAAGTAGGTGTTTCCGCTGTTGTCGCGGCTAATCCGCGCATCAGACAAATTGCGCGAGAATCGAGAATCTCAAAAACGTCGGTGTTGAGAATGCTACATCAACATCGATTGCACCCGTACCATATTTCGAAGCGACGAAGCGTCATTCACCAACAGCGGTAACGTAAACCGGGATAATATGCACTATTGGGCAACGGAAATTCCACGATGGCTGCGACAAGTGGAACATCAGCGACCTTGGCGGGTTAATGTATGGTGTGGCATTATGGGAGGAATGATAGTTGACCCCATTTTATCGATGGCAATCTAAAAGGTGCAATGTATGCTGATTTCCTACGTAATGTTCTAACGATGTTACTACAAGATGTTTCACTGCATGACAGAATGGCGAAGTACTTCCAACATGATGGATGTCCAGCACATATCTCGCGTGCGGTTGAAGCGGTATTGAATAGCATATTTCATGAGAGGTGGATTGGTCGTCGAAGCACCATACCATGGCCCGCACGTTCACCGGATCTGACGTCCCCGCATTTCTTTCTGTGGGGAAAGTTGAAGGATATTTGCTATCGTGATCCACCGACAACGCCTGACAACATGCGTCAGCGCACTGTCAATGCATGTGCGAACATTACGGAAGGTGAACTACTCACGGTTGAAAGGAATGTCGTTACACGTATTGACAAATGCATTGAGGTTGACGAACATCATTTTGAGCATTTATTGCATTAATGTGGTATTTACAAGTAATCACGCTGTAACAGCATGCGTTCTCAGAAATGATAAGTTCACAAAGGTACATGTATCACATTGGAACAACCGAAATAAAATGTTCAAACGTACCTACGTTCTGTATTTTAATTTAAAATGCCTACCTGTTACCAATTGTTCGTCTAAAATTGTGAGCCATATGTTTGTGACTATTACAGCGCCATCTATCACAAAAAATTGGTCCAACTAAAACATTCATATTTCTTTACGTACGAATAGATAATAAAAAATGGGGGTTCCTATTTAAAAAAAAAACGCAGTTGATATCCGTTTGACCTATGGCAGCACCATGTAGCGGGCCAACCATAGCGCCATCTGGTTTACCCCTTCAAGCTAGACCAGTTTCGTTCTTCGTAGTTTTTTCGTTTGACGCTTATTTCGTGAGATATTTTATTTCAAAATCACTAATGTATGGTTATTTTAATTAATATTGTGGAAATAAAAATATGAGAAGCATACTTCCCGCCGTTTCATTTTCCATGGGGATTGGGAGAGTTGGAGATAGGACATATAGGATTATTCGCAAGTACCTTCAGGATTACAGAAGATGACTGCGCAAAAACTACAAGGGATATTGGAAAAAGACACATATCGGTGGACTACCGGTGCTCAATACGGGCTTCGTTTATGACGCGGAAAACGTCAATTCGTGGGTACAAGTCGTTGATGTGAAGTGTACGGGAGGGCGCGAAGGCAGCCCGTTCTGTGAATCTGGTAATTGGGTTGCCTATCTGCAGGTGTGAACTAATTCTACGAGACAATACGAACACGAAGTTTAACAAAGAAATTCGAGGATAGCACAACCTACAGGCGCAATCTGTAATTGTAAGAATTCTGCTAACCAGTGGGACACTCATAGGTTGCAGTAACAGGCTACAAGTCCCAGTTGCTTTTCTGATAACCTGTCGCGGTTGGCCTATGATGGGGTCAAGGTGTGCTTTTTAGAACCCGTGTTTACTGGACATTTCTGTCTTATTTTGTCCACTCTAACTCCTGCCAAAATATGGGAAGCAAAAAGTTTGTAATAGAAGAGACTTGTTTGACAGTATCGGTGATGAAGTGCTAATTCTTTTTAAGGTGCGCATTTCAGAGTTCGAGTTTACTAGACAATTATGCTTCGAGTGATCGTCCCTGTCATATCCCTCAATATTGACCGTTTCTCCTGGGACTCCCCGTGTGATGATCCCAATTCTTTTGTACCGTTTATCCACTTACCTTGCGCGACAAGTGCACGCGACGGCACCAGAGGTCATTCAGTCTCACGGTAGACGGTGGTCATAATGTTTTAGCTCATTAGTTAATTTTCAATGTTTCAATATTTTTCTGACTGCAGTTACACAAAGCCAATATGTATCGAAAAAAATCGTGATATTAATATCAATAAGCAAGGACAGGTAAGAAATTATTCAGTCTACTATACCGACAAGCGGAAGTTAACTTATTTAGTATGACAGATCCGAGAACGGTATCTGTTGTAACCTATCACTGCCTCATGCAGCACTTGGCCTGTGAACTTTACGTCTCTGGGCGTAGTTGCCTTAATCCGCTGTTGCCCGTACGTGCTCGGAATTTTTCCTCTCACTACGGAGAAGAGTTAGGAAAGACAGTATTTTATACGGCGGAGAATATTCTTCTTAGAGAATTTTTTATAGCGGAATGAAATATTTGCTCTCTTAACGCAAAGAAATAATGTATTCCTACTCACAAGGCTGACATTTGTTTTTAAATGATTTGAATTTCAAATTAGTATTCCACTGCTACCGATGCCATCTCCGCCGACGTCTGAGCAATAAATCCTTTAAAGCCCAAGAGAGCCTGTCGATGGAAAGAGAAACTTCAGGAGAGCGCTGCCAATGTTATATTGATGACGCCAACCGTGTAATTTGCTTCTCACGCTATCGTCGTCATCACGACGTTGGATAATTATGGATCATATCTGATATTTCGCACTGAATTATGTAATCACTCTTCTGTAAAATGGCAAATATGAGACGAATTCACATTCAGTACCTGTATACTCAGATATTAAATTGGCGATGTATTATATGTGCAGTGTTAAAACGGACAGTACAAGCTGTTGAGTCGACCAAGTATATGTTAAAGTACACAGTCACGTGGGGAATTTAAAAATTCATAGCAGTTTCTACACTCCTGGAAATGGAAAAAAGAACACATTGACACCGGTGTGTTAGACCCACCATACTTGCTCCGGACACTGCGAGAGGGCTGTACAAGCAATGATCACACGCACGGCACAGCGGACACACGCACGGATGCACGCCAAGACCGTAGGATCCTACGCAGTGCCGCAGGGGACTGCACCGCCACTTCCCACCAAATTAGGGACACTGTTGCTCCTGGGGTATCGGCGAGGACCATTCGCAACCGTCTCCATGAAGCTGGGCTACGGTCCCGCACACCGTTAGGCCGTCTTCCGCTCACGCCCCAACATCGTGCAGCCCGCCTCCAGTGGTGTCGCGACAGGCGTGAATGGAGGGACGAATGGAGACGTGTCGTCTTCAGCGATGAGAGTCGCTTCTGCCTTGGTGCCAATGATGGTCGTATGCGTGTTTTGCGCCGTGCAGGTGAGCGCCACAATCAGGACTGCATACGACCGAGGCACACAGGGCCAACACCCGGCATCATGGTGTGGGGAGCGATCTCCTACACTGGCCGTACACCACTGGTGATCGTCGAGGGGACACTGAATAGTGCACGGTACATCCAAACCGTCATCGAACCCATCGTTCTACCATTCCTAGACCGGCAAGGGAACTTGCTGTTCCAACAGGACAATGCACGTCCGCATGTATCCCGTGCCACCCAACGTGCTCTAGAAGGTGTAAGTCAACTACCCTGGCCAGCAAGATCTCCGGATCTGTCCCCCATTGAGCATGTTTGGGACTGGATGAAGCGTCGTCTCACGCGGTCTGCACGTCCAGCACGAACGCTGGTCCAACTGAGGCGCCAGGTGGAAATGGCATGGCAAGCCGTTCCACAGGACTACATCCAGCATCTCTACGATCGTCTCCATGGGAGAATAGCAGCCTGCATTGCTGCGAAAGGTGGATATATACTGTACTAGTGCCGACATTGTGCATGCTCTGTTGCCTGTGTCTATGTGCCTGTGGTTCTGTCAGTGTGATCATGTGATGTATCTGACCCCAGGAATGTGTCAATAAAGTTTCCCCTTCCTGGGACAATGAATTCACGGTGTTCTTATTTCAATTTCCAGGAGTGTATAACGACAAGCAAGCATTTTGAAAAGATTTAATTCTCTCCAAAATATCAATCTGGTGTAAAGACTGTCAATTAGGTCTAAATTTTGAGAAATGCAAAGCAATGAACATCACGAAATGCCAAAGCGTGGTCTATTCCAGTACAAGATTAATAAGTCGTAACTAGAAGTGGTAGTCACATTGCAACAATTTTCAATACCAGTTTGTAGTGTTAGAAAGTTGAACGGCCACATAGGATCAACTTTTGGTAAAAGTGGAAGCTACGGCTCATTTTCTGGGTATTCGGAAATTTCAGTTTCTCAGTTGACATACAAAACACTTGTTGCTTGAATGCTGCTCAAGCATCAGGTCGGACAGGCGACATTGACAGTGTGCAAAGAAACGGTTACAGATTTATTCCACTGCCCAAACCGTGTGACTAAAATATTTATATACACACATCAAATAAAGTTTTGCATCACCTCGGTTCTGAGAGTTCCGGAACCTGCCCAGAAAATTGGAATAGAGATCAACATAAACATCATTTCCGTCCTTTTTATTGCTCATGAAAAAAACACGTTTCATGTTGTACCACCATACAGCGAGACCTTTAGAGGTCGTGGCCCAGACTGCTGTACACACCGGTACCTCTAATACCCAGTAGCACGTCCTCTTGCATTCATGCATGGCTGTATTCGTCGTACCATACTATCCACAAGTTCAACAAGGTACTGTTGATCCAGATGGTCCCACTCCTCAACGGCTATTCGGCGTAGATCCCTCAGAGTGGTTGGTGGGTCACGTCGTCCATAAACAGCTCTTTTCAATCAATCACAAGCATGTTCGAGAAGGTTAATGTCTGGAGAACATACTGGCCACTCTAGCCGAGCGATGTCGTTATCCTGAAGGAAGTCAATCACAAGATGTGCACGATGGGGACGCGAATTGTCGTCCATGAAGATGAATGCCTCGCCATTAAGCTGCCGAAATGGTTGCACTATCGGTCTGAGGATGGCATTCACGTATCGTACAGCGGTTAAGGCGCCTTCCATGACCACCAGCGGCGTACGTCGGCCCCACATAAGGCGACTTCGAAACAGCAGTGAACATCCACCTTGCTGCACTTGCTGGACAGTGTGTCTAAGGCGTTCAGCCTGACTGAGTTCCCACCAAACACGTTTCCGACGATTGGCTGGTTGAAGGCATGTGCGACACTCATTGGTGAAGAGAAATTTATACCAATCCTGAGCGGTCCATTCGGCATGTTGTTGCGCACCTGTACCGCGCTGCATGATGTCGTGGTTGCAAAAATGGACCTCCCCATAGACATCGGGAGTGAAGTTGCGCATCATGCAGCCTATTGCGCACGGTTTGAGTGATAACACGACGTCCTGTGGCTGCACGAAAAGCATTGTTCAACATGGTGGCACCGGCCGGTGTGGCCGAGCGGTTCTAGGAGCTTCAGTCTGGAATCGCGTGACCGCTACGGTCGCAGGTTCGAATCCTGCCTCGTGCATGGATATGTGTGGTGTCCTTAGGTTAGTTAGGTTTAATTAGTTCTAAGATCTAGGCGACTGCTGACCTCTGATGTTAAGTCCCATATTGCTCAGAGCCATTTTTTGAACATTGTGGCGTTACTGTCAGGGTTCCTCTGAGTTATAGTCCGTAGGTAGCGGTCATCCACTGCAGTAGTAGCCCTTGGGCGGCCTGAGCGAGGTATGTCATTGACAGTTCCTGTCTCTCTGTGTCTTCTCCATGTCCAAACAACATAGCTTTGGTTCACTCCGAGACGCCTGGACACTTCCCTAGTTGAGATCCCTTCCTGGCACAAAGTAACAATGCAGAAGCGACCAAATCGTGTTTCAAAAGTGGCTCTGAGCACTATGGGACTTAACATCTGAGGTCATCAGTCCCCTAGAACTTAGAACTACTTAAACCTAACCAACCTATGGACATCACACACATCCATGCCCGAGGCAGGATTCGAACCTGCGATCGTAGCGCTCGCGCGTCAAATCGCGGTATTGACCGTCTAGGCATGGTTGAGCTGCAGACAACAGGAGCCAGAATGTGTCAGCAGAATATGGAATCGGTGGGTTCAGGAGGGTAATACGGAACGCCGTGCTGGATCACAACGGCGTCGTATCAATAGCAGTCGAGATGACAGGCATCTTATCCGCATGGCTGTAACGGATCGTGCAGCCACGTCTCGATCCCTGAGTCAATAGATGGGGACGTTTGCAAGACAACAACCATCTGCACGAACAGTTCGACGACGTTTGCAGCAGCAGGGACTATCAGTTCGGAGACAATGGCTGCGGTTACCCTTGACGCTGCATCACAGACAGGAGCGCCTGCGATGATGTACTCAACGACGAACCTGGGTGCACGAATGGCAAAACTTCATTTTTTTCGGATGAATCCATGTTCTGTTTACAGCATCATGATGGTCGCATCCGTGTTTGGCGACATCGCGGTGAACGCACATTGGAAGCGTGTATTCGTCATCGCCATACTGGCGTATCACTCGGCGTGGTGGTATGGAGTGCCATTGGTTACACGTCTCGGTCACCTCTTGTTCGCATTGACGGCACTTTGAACAGTGGACGTTACATTTCAGATGTGTTACGACCCGTGGCTCTACCCTTCATTCGATCCGTGCGAGACCCTACATTTCAGCAGGATAATGCACGTTGCAGGTTCTGTACGGGCCTTTCTGGATACAGAAAATGTTCGACTGCTGCCCTGGCCAGCACATTATCCAGATCTCTCACCAATGGTGGCCGAGCAACTGGCTCGCCACAATACGCCAGTCACTACTCTTGATGAACTGTGGTATCGTGTTGAAGCTGCATGGGCAGCTGTACCTGTACACGCCATCCAAGCTCTGATTGACTCAATGCCCACGCGTATCATGGCCGTTATTACGGCCAGAAGTGGTTGGTCTGGGTACTGATTTCTCAGGATCTATGTACCCAAATTGCGTGAAAATGTAATCACATGTCAGTTCTAGTATAATATATTTGTCCATTGAATACCCGTTTATTATCTGCATTTCTTCTTGGTGTAGCAATTTTAATGGCCAGTAGTGTAAATAGTTCATCCATTCCGGTAACCGAGAATCACGACGACTTTTGTCTTTTACCGACACTGATACTAGCGAGTTGTCGATCCCAGGGATTCAAAGACATTCGAGAATTTTTTAATTTCAAGACTGGAGCAGGATAACAAGTCACAATTTTTTTCGTGTGTGGTAATTACAAATTAACATTTCAGGATTCTTCCCCTCACTTTTATTGTGAAACCTTTCTTTTTGCCAAATTTCGTCATACTAGCTCAACGAAAAGTAACTGTATGTTCTAGTGTGTGTGTCTGCGACTGTCAAAATATGTGACATAGATGGTCGTATCTTATGATTGCTCAAATGGTTCAAATGGCTCTGAGTACTGTGGGACTTAACATCTGAGGTCATCAGTTACGTAGAACTTAGAACTACGTAAACCTAACTAACCTAGGGACACCACACATCCATGCCCGAGGCAGGTCTCGAACCAGCGACGGTTCCAGACTAAAGCGCCTAGAACCACTCGGCCGACTTTGTGACTGCATTGACTTAGAAGGTAACGTTTATTATACCGCTTAGGGACCATAGACCTTAGTAGGTGACATAAATTTCAACTTGACGCGTCAACCCGTTACTGAGAAAAAGGGGTCTTGGCAGACGGACGGACAGACAGACAGTCCGAGTACTTGACAACAGATCCGCAAAAAGTTGGGACCCGCAGCATTGACAGAGACCAAGAGTAACAAAATTTAGGTACCTAAGATGTAGTCTCTAGCGATCGCGGGGTCAACACAAGGACGCAGGCAGCCTGGATGAAGTTGCGAACAATAAAAGGCGTCAGCTGCGATCGTCGGATTAAGGATCGTCTGAATTTTTTCAAACAGTAATTTTCGATTGTCGATTTTTTACTCCACAGATGTTCTGAGTATAAGCACTGCGATGTTTAGTTGCTAGTAGCATTGTCGTTGCAGTATTCATTTTAAGAGCAGCTAGTGTGCGAGTCGAATGTTGTCAGTGCTACTGAGCGGATTCACTAGGCAAGTGAAGAAGATGTTTTGAGATAACGTGTAGCTGCATTGCTTGCTTGTGTGAATGGAAAAGGTTTTAGTGCAATGTCTCTTTATTGGTTTGGGTTAGTTACTTTCATTGGTCAGAGGATAACAAGTAAAGCCTTTTATTCACATGCCTTGCACTCAGAAGTCATAGGCTTTACCGCTTCTTTCCCAATTTTAGAAATTAAACTTGGTAACGTAAATTTTGTTACAAAAGATAAATTTTTGTAATGACGATTGTTCTAGTCAGACTATGTGTTTGTTTTTGCAATACAGTTTTTCCATCAACGATTTAACAGGTTCGAATTCCAGAACCATCTCCTCACAAAAGAACTTTAGTTTCCGATTACGTGTGTCGCTGCTGTGGCTAAAACTAAAACATGATGTCTTAGGGTAGTTTCACGCCCTTGCGTTGCACTGAGCAACGCTGTCCTTTCCTTTTAGCTTACTTGGTGCTGCGCTGTATATTTTATGTTCATCACTTCGAGCAGTTTCCGTTGCTACCGGTAAGCCTTAAGAAGTTTGTTAGGGCCAGTTTAGCATTACAGTCAAAATAGTTAGATCATTCACACTTAGATTTGGCTTTTAAAATTCGTTAACAAGTCAGTTTAGGCAAAGTTTAGTTGACATTACATATCACAAGCAGACAGTTTCATGTTCACAGTGCAGTGTTACATTTGTGTGTGCCTCATTTTGTTCTCTAGAAGTGTATCAGTCAGAATACGTAGGTAAATTCACAGTGCATTTTAAGAGAAACACTTTGGTGGTTCATTCTTTCAAAATTCAATTAGTAATTTTAAGTAGCATTTTCATTCTGTCAACTTTGTGTATTGGAGCTGCAAGTCACGTATTGTGGTAGCACTGCTAACTGTAGTGCACAATACTTTTACAAAACAGGTTATTTAGTTTATAGTTTGGATTTTCTAATTACTTTGCTAATGAAAAATAGAGTTATACCGTTTCAGATAGCTTTTAACTAACTACATCACTCGCATTGTGCAGCTTTACAATCCAAGCGTATACGAATGTAAAGAATAGCAATACAGTTTCGTTCAGGTGCAGTTAACAAAAAGAAACAAGTAGAAAAGTTACAACTTAGAGTTCATTAGTAGCTCAGACACACTGTAGGTGGTGTGCCGGTCTTTTACCAGGCCGTCATTGGACCCTCCATCGCTGACATACATCATGCCAGTGAAATGTGTTTATAAGCCAAATAGTTGCATGAAATCAAGGCAATAAGACGTGCTGGCTGGAGACGTGACAGGACGGCAGAGACGAGCTATCATGATTGGATATGACAATGTCCAAACTGTGTACGATGTGTCGCGATTTGTTGGTGGACTGCCCAACGTCTCTACAAACACGGCCGAAGGACAGTGATCATAAAAGGTCCTCACCCAAAGGGGCCGGAATGTGGCGGATCTGTCATCACATGTTCCCACAAGGTACCGACTGGAATTCTACCTGTCAGTGAATGCGGGTTCATCTCAACAAGTTTCGGAATGACCAGTCAGAAGAAAGCTTCATGCCACAAACATTTGGAGTCGGGTATGTCTCAAAAGGCCATTGCTCACTACGCCACATAAAACTGTTTATCGTCAGTGGGCCTAACAAGACATAAACTGAAGAGTATCCAGCTATTTTTATAAGATGTTCTGCTGATATGTCATTGAAATTCATATTCGAAGCATATTCTGACCACGACTAATCTGCGTTTTATATCCCCTTTACTTCGGCCATCAGCAGTTATTTTTCTGCCCAAGTAGCAAAATCTCAACTACTGCTTTTACTGTTTCATTTTGCAGTCCAGCTACTTCAGCGTCGCCTGCTTTAATCCGGCTACAATCTGTTACCTTCGTTTTACACTTACGGATCCTCATTTTCTAACCTGTTTTTCATGACACTATCCATTCCGTTCAATTTATGTTATCTCGCAACTGAAAAAGCAAATAGTAAAATGCTATTGTAATCATTTTTATATGAACTGAAACTTTAATCTACAAAAGATGCTGTATGAAACGGCACGTGCAGAAAGAATGGACGAATTTACATTCACACAAAGCTCCGACAAGTGTATTCCCCAAACTGAATCACCTTGGAGCACCCGTTTATAACACCAGCGAAACGTCGGTATTAAGCCCGTTGAATATGTGTGTTTCTTATGGTACGGTGCTGCTACACCCTTTGAAGCGTAGAGAGGTGCATTCTTGAAGGTGAAATCTAAAGATGTCTTTCAGAAGGAAAGTTAAGTGACGTATTTATACTTTATACATGTCTCCAAATGAGGACATTACGATTGAAAGGTAGTAATAGAATAGAAATGTAGGAAACTATTTAGCTGTCTTTTTAGTCATCTTACGGTGATTTCACATTGCCCCGAGTCCAAGAAAGACGAAGGCCACTTACAGAAGAAGAAGTTATAGAGCTCCTTAATTTATCTGAACTTGACGATCTATCCGATGATCCTGGAGATAATTTTGAACAAGAGGCTAAGTAATGTTAGACGTTTTGCATCATACGGTATATTGAAAGCTGAGTACCCTAGACGCAAAGTCCGCTCACTGCATGGTAAGTGACACCGAGATAATCACGAAACACCAGTCCCATCCAAACGTGAATATATTGACAACAAGAATGTTATTGTTGCGTACAAATTTGTCACAGAGCAGCAAACCTATACCTTAATAACAGAAGTATCCATTATAATCGTAACAGGCTGAAAGGTAGCTTTGAATGTCCAGATTGGTAAGTCTGATATCCGTTCACGTGCTTTGCATCTGGACATGAAAGGGCGACAGCCTCGCCTATTGGGCATTTAGAGGGCTTCGCACCCGAAGACAACATGCAGTTTGTTGCTTTGGAAACCGAACAGAATTTTCGACAGCCATTTTCGACGGTTTCAAATGGTTCAAATGGCTCTGAGCACTATGGGACTCAACTGCTGAGGTCATTAGTCCCCTAGAACTTAGAACTAGTTAAACCTAACTAACCTAAGGACATCACAAACATCCATGCCCGAGGCAGGATTCGAACCTGCGACCGTAGCGGTCTCGCGGTTCCAGACTGCAGCGCCTTTAACCGCACGGCCACTTCGGCCTGCCTTTCGACGGTTTATAGTCGGTTTCGCAATCTGAAACATATTCCATCATGTAGGCGAAAAATCTATAAGGCCGTGTGCCCACCTTAGATCGACATAAATTTAATTTTTCACTGTCGATAAACTTCACCAATAACCGTATACTTTAAGATATTCTATTTTATTGTGAAAGCAACCAGTTTCGGCAGTTCATTTTGACATCTTCAGGCCCCATGCGCTTTTATCCAAACAAAGGAACTTATCGTATAGCACCATAAAACACCGGATACCGTGAATTCCAGTCGTTATGCAAATGCTTCATTTGTGTAATTTATGTATTTCGGTGAAATAAAATCTAATAAAATACTTTGACTTTTCGACTTATATTGCACCCACTTGAACACAATGTCCTCATATGGGAACGCGTTGTATCCCCCCTTGGGGGGCACCTCAGAATATTTTATACATCTGAAAAAACATGATTTAACGCGAAGAGTTGGATAGCAAAGCTATGATTTTTTTTTTTCAGGAAAAAAAATTAGTGGCCGAAAGGGTTAATGACAAATGGATATCGTGGCATCCTATTTGTTATTTTGTACTGGCACAATATTCGAATTTGTAGCCATAGTATAATGAGAGAGAAAGAAAATACTGAGAAAATTATCTTACAAAAGAAATATAGGCTTGTGACCCTAAGGCTGAATATTAAACGTATGGATCAACGTGGTCAAGAGAACCACAGACAGGCAGTTCCATCATCTCCATCAAGGCATTACGTTCCTTGACAATACTCAGCACTGCGTAGCATGACTGGTGATGGATGGTAAGCCACCTGCTTTGTTTATATTGTAAAGACGTGTCAGCTAGTTTTTACTCGTATGGTAAATTAATTGCGAAATTTCACGCAACGAGTACTACGTGTTACGAGGAACACATGAAGTCCCCAGAGCTTGTCTGTATGGGGGGTAAGGGCGCCATTGAAGGACAAAGCATTCTAGCTGATTCACACACGAATCCGGCATTGTCTTAGAACCATTTTTAATGTATGCTCCGCCAGACAAATACGGTACGCTTCTCCGATGACAGCTCGTTTTTAAACCCTTTGTGTCTTTTCCCTTTTTTTCCCCCTTGTCGTCTACACGAGATGTTGGTTGACAGAGAAGAGCTCGTTGCTAACGGTCTTTTGTACCCTTGTCTCAGTTCGTAGTTCGCCACAACTGCTCTCTGTTTTATTCCGGTTTGTTGTGTTTCTTTTTTTTTCATCCAGTTCCGAATAGGACGGTTATATATCTGTATGACGCCACCTGAATACGTACTTCGCAGCAAGTTCACATTCATTATAAAAGCAGGTCATGCTAACTTTATCTGTATGATTTGACACTGCTGTTTTACATATATCTCCATGGAAATACATCCAACAAACGCTTTGAAAACGAAAAATAAGTTGTTCATCAGCTCCATTTTCGAAACCACCTGCAATATTCTGATTCATTGATATATGCTGGCAGATGATAAGAGTTTAGAAAAATTCCTCAGGTACTGTACATAGCTCGCTTGCAATGCTGAACTATAACGTTTAACTCTGATCTCTAGTTCGCAATTCACAGTGGGATAGGTTTCTAGGGCAACTCTTAAAAACTCTAGCTGCTCCCTTTTTAATAAAGTCTGAATAAGATTTCTAACCTGTACGAAAATTTGAGGATTGAAACTTTTATATTGTTTGAATCGGATGGGACGCCACTGTTAGTGGCCTAACATGAAAAACTTTGGAAATATTAATTAATTAGCATAAAAATTATAACGGAGGCCCCGGAATATGCAACTGACAATGTTAATAAAGAGTCACTGCACCGTACATGAATCAACTCCAAAGAAAACTAAATGCGAAGTATGGTGTATATGATTACCTCAGTTCCACGTGGCAATAAAAAACTGCAGACATCGCAACATATTGAAAATAAAATAATTTCACTTCACTTTACTACATTTTGCAAAAGAAAACAACGAACTAATGAGAAAAAGTAAAATTATATACTCTTTAAAGAAATTTACAGACACTGTGTCTTGGATTAACTGATTGCTAACGGTCTTAAAAAAGAATTCAGTAACTATTAACTGCAATATTCATGGAGTGGACTATACAGGGTGAACCAGAACTCCACCGACCAAGTTTCAGAGGTGGTAATAATGACCAAAACAACAAAAAATGTAATCATGGGATTTAAAATACGTACCTTAAGACGATGTTAGTTATCCACTCCACAAAAGTCATCATTACCGCCTGATTGAGCTTTAGAGTGAAAACACTTTCATCTTTACAATGATGAATGATAAATATTATTTAGTGTTCGTAGGAGCTTTATTAATACTGGGACCTTTCAGTCATGTGACAATTGGTACTACTTATTTCCAGCAACCCTTTTCTCTTTCTTTCCTTTCTCAAGGTTATTATTGTTAACTTACGTAATCAGTACCACAGTCTTACGAAATAGTAATAATACTAATGATCTTTTGAAAACAAATTAGCTTCGTGGCGGTAACACAATTAACCTCTTTTGTTTTTAACCCTCAGAAAATTTCATATTACCCCTCAGGTATAATGACCCCCAAGATTGTGAACTACAGCCTTGCTATGAGCACTCGTTCATCTTCGCTTCTGTGTACACTTTTCTTCTGCTGAACAAGCTCATAGTTATTAAGGTATGCATTTTAGAGGCAACGTTTACTACACTTTTTTCTTGTTTTGGTCCGTATTTTCTCCTCGAAAAACATGCACGGCAAAGAGTTTGCAACAGAAAAGATGTGCCTCGCATTTTCGAAGATGAACAAGGGCTCATAAATCTTATGGTATGCATTTGAGAGCCCATGTTTACTAGAAATTTTTTCTTTGTTTGGTCCACAATACCGCTAATGCAGTGAAACATCTTGTAGTAACATCGGTAGGACATTACGTAGGAAATCAGCATACATTGAATTCTTTAGATTGCCATCGATAAAATGGGGGCAATTATCCTTCCTACCATAATGCCGCACCATACATTAACCCGCCAAGTCGCTGATGTTCCACTTGTCGCAACCATCGTGGATTTTCCGTTGCCCAAAAATGCATATTATGCTGGTTTACGTAACCGTTGTTGGTGAATGACGCTTCGTCGCTAAATAAAACGCGTGCAAAATAATCTGTCATCGTCCCGTAATTTCTCTTATGCCCAGTGGCAGAACTGTACAGGACGTTTAAAGTCGTCGCCATGCAATCCCTGATCCATAGAAATATGGTACGGGTGCAATCGGTGTTGATGTAGCATTCTCAATACCGCCGTTTTTGCGATTCCCGATTCTCGCGCAGTTTGTCTGCTACTGATATGCGGATTAGCCACGATCGCAGCTAAAACACCTACTTGGGGATCATCATTTGTTGCAGGTCGTGGTTGACGTTTCACATGTGGCTGAACACTTTCTGTTTCCTTAAATAACGTAACTATCCGACGAACGGTCCGGACACATGGATGATATCGTCCAGTATACCGAGTAGCATACATAGCACACGCCCGTTGGGCATTTTGATCACAATAGCCATACATCAACACGATATCGACCTTTTTCGCAATTGGTAAACGGTCCATTTTAACACGGGTAATGTATCACGAAGCAAATACCGTCCGTACTGGCGGAATGTTACGTGATATCACGTACTTATACGTCTGTGACTATTACAGCGCCATCTATCACAAAGCGAAAAAAATGGTCCAACTAAAACATTCACATTTCTTTACGTACTACACGAATATGTAATAAAATATGGGGTTTCCTATTAAAAAAAAACAGTTGATATCCGTTTGACCTATGGCAACGCCATCTAGTGGGCCAACCATAGCGCTATCTGGTTTCCCCCTTGAAATTAGACAAGTTTCGTTCCTTGTAGGTTTTCGTTTGACGCTTATTTCGTGAGATATTTGACCCGGTCACGATCAGTGATGTCGCCTTCACATATCTCACGTTTATGATGCTATATTTATAATTACTGTCAATTCTGTTCTCTATTTATCTTTGTCGATTTTTCTTTTCTATGAAAATGAGCTTTGTACAGGATGTGCGGGAAAGCACCAAGAAACTCATTCGTCTGCAGTGTGATACCTGCTCGCCAGGTTCGTGCGTTAACCCCATATTTAACATTCCCCCAATTTCTCAAAGCCAGTCCACAGTTTCATATATAATGAAATAGTTTAGCTCTGGAAATTTAATCTGAATCATCAGTATGGATAACCAGCAATTGCAGAAAAGGCTGCATCCCAGTGAGAAAGGCTCTTATTGCTTAACATGTGTAGCGGGACAGGCTCCTCTAGCATTACTTTTCGTCAACAGTAGTTGTCGATATCAGTATTATTATTCGAATTTTGGACAGATCAGTTTTAATTTAAGAAAAGAAATTACTTTATTTTAACATCACAATCGATAAGTACTAGCTCTGACTGTACAGTTAAAATTACATTTTTGGAAACATTTGAAATGACGAATCATTTGGCACACGTAAAGTTTATGTTATTAATCACGCAATCAATAACTGTTTACCGTATTTATTTCTGGATTCATTTATGAAATAATAACTGAAATTAGCAGAAATTCATTTGTGAAGAAAAACTGCAAACCTTTCAGAATATGGTTATTAGTGCAAAGTGAAGTAGGAGTAAGCATGTCTCTGATATGATCGGACGTATTTTTGTATTTTGAGCGAACAATATATTTTAGTCTTTGTTTATGTGAAAATTCAAATGATTTTATGGTATACTAAAATGTGACAAAATATATTTACGTAACAACAAAACTTCTGCAACAACAATCTTCAAATTTATTTAGATCACTTCAACCATGAAGATCTAAAATGTAAGAATTCTGGCTTCAAGAATAAGATCCCTGGACAAGAAGAACTGGAGCCAACTCAACAAGAAAAAATAAGTTTGTTATAGTCTTCGCTAATCTCAAATTTTTCATAAAAGACGTTGCTTATTGTGGAAAATAACTGGATTCAGGAAGGAGGGGGCAGATTACACATGGAACACACGTATAGAATCACAATTAGGGCCCGGTCTGGCTATGCGCTCATCCCTTCAGTGAAATGTTGGCCGCCATGTCACTGGTCGGCCTTCACATGTGTGATGTCCCCCTTGTCCGTTGACCCATGGCCTGGCGCTCTGCGACACGTGTGATTCATTGTGCAACTTCTTAGCGAGACGCACGAGCAACATGCCAGCCGTGATGAAGAAACAGTTTGCACAGTCCCAACGCAACCTGAAACTGCCTTCTGGTGTTGAAACTGTCGTCAGCCTACTGTGAACCACCGAGAATGTACAATTCGTTCTCGACATTTGGCCATTGTGTTTTACTTTTCCTTCAGTACTTATGGAACGAAGTTTTAACACGTGCAACAGAATACTGTACTTATATGCTCATAGTATGTTGGTGGGAGACCGCCTGGAAACTCTCGGTGCATTTGTTTCTTGGACACGCAAGACGCCGAAGTGGCGTCCAAATGAAAGACTTGCTCGAAGACGCTGAGCCATACGGAGAAAGGAAGGAAGATAGGATTTAACGTCCCGTCGATATCAAGATCATTAGAGACGGAGCACAAGCTCAGATTGTGTCAAGGATGGGGAAGAAATACGGACGTGGTCCTTCAGTGGAACCATCAGGGCATTTGCCTGGAGTGATTTGGGGAAATCGTGGAAAATCTGTATCTGGATTGGGGGCCCGTGTTTTGAACCGTCGTCCTCCCGAATGCGAGTCCGGTGTGTTAACAATGCGCCATGTCTCTCGGTTTGAGCCATACGACATTATTACTGCTATCATCATCATGATAACAGTAGGCCTATTTCCCTTTTTCTCTAGTAGAAGAAAAGGCTCTGTTATAACTAAAATTTACTTTTACTGTAAACACAATATACCAGATTTGTAACAAGTGTAATCTGACAAAAAGTACCTGGACACCCCTATGTTATGCGGAACTTACCAGTAAATGTCACGAGAAGCGGGCCCGCCATAGAGAGCCTGTATAGGGAGAGAGTGGCCATAGGTGAAGTTGTCCGTGATTGGTTGATTAGCTTCGGCAGAAAAATGGCGCCAAACGTCTCTAGCGCTTCCTATGTTCGCCGTGCTTTTGAGTTGAATTGAAGTTCAGAGGACTTTCGGAAACGATTAAAAGGTATTTGAGTTATTGAGAGACTTGTTATGCGTTGTACATGCATGTTCGATTTAGTTGTATACAGTTTTTAGTACGTAATTAGCGTTTGCGATCTTAAATACGAGTTGAAATAATGAAGCGTTTTGTGATGAAGTCGGTAGGCCTACATGTTTGAAGTAAATACGTTAGTAATTACACAGTATTGCTTTTGACATCTGTAATTCGTTCTGCAGACGTTCGTAAACGATGCCAGATTGTGCTGCATTTGGTTGTTCCAATAGAGGCGAAGGTGGATTTCGCATGTTAGCATTTCCACGCAATGAAGAAAGACGAAAGCAGTGGAGAGTCGCAGTCAACAGGGCTGATATAAATCAAACAGGAGCCTTGTGGAAACCAACTAAGTACTCTTATCTATGCGAAGTAAGTCGTTTTTGTTTTGCTTTTTACTACATATAAAACAACTTGCAATATACATAGTTAAATTTGAAAAGAGACCTGTAAATTGGCTGTGTGAAAATTATTATAACACATTATTCTTATAAACAAAGGCATTTAACGAATGATTTCGCCATATTGTCTTGTACTTTTGATTCGGTGAGTGTGTACTCCACTACTTGCCGTTCAAAAGTTCCGCCCGCAGTTTGGCAGAAAAATGGCCGCCGTATCGTCCGGTTGGCCACTCTCTCCCTATACAGGCTCTCTAGCCCGCCATGGAGAGCCTGTATAGAGGGAGAGAGTGGCCAACGGTGATAGCATCGCTGATTGGCTGAGAGCCGAGGAGGCCATGTTTTTACCAAACTGACGCTGACTTCGTACGAGTATAAATAGATACTGTGTGTGATTCTGTGCTATTGGTTCTCCTCAACGCTTGGAACGCCAATTCCATTGTACAATTACGTACAGGTTGTAATACGGTAGGTATTGAAGGACTTTTGCATGTTCTCTGTCGATTCTGTTTATGTAAATTACCTTACAGTCACTCTGTTGCTCGGATCTAGACTTTTAATGGTTCTTGAGTGACACGATGTGTTTTAACATGTATACGGAACCCTAACTCTACGTGCTTCCGACTGAAGACTCGCACTTGGCGCTGTAGTCTTGGCTATTCACATTCGTGTAAATTGTAATTATCGTGTGGATATTCAGTTACCTATTTTGAATTACTTTCTGCTGTTTCAGTAGAGTACCTAAGTTTTGATAATTGTCCCATTTCCTGTGGTACAGAGTTCCTAAGAGTGTGTACAGAATGACGTGTTTTGCCAGCATAAGAAAATGTTGTTAAGATCGACACACACTTAAAATGCATTATGTTACGACGGAAAGAGACAAGAGTTTACCAATTTCGGCGATGTATATCCGCACGGGAAAGTCTGAAATAGCGTAATGTACTGTGAGATACATTAAATGAGACTTCCTTTTCTTATTAATCAGTTGTCAATGTTTATATAGCATCATAAAATACAGCTGTTGAAATTCGGCTGACATACTGACTGCTTCACGATATTTCCATTTGCTCACAAATTTATTAGGCCTATACAAACATAGACGAATGGCATTTGTTTTAATCATGTACCTAGTACTAAGCTAGAAGTTCTGCTTTGGTCTCATGCGTCAAACACGTGCCTTAAATTACTCGTGAAGTGGCCAGCTTTCTGCTTGCGTTGTTACCTAATTGCACGTCCCGGGAGCAATCTGGTAAAATCATGGCGACCACGGGTTGATTGGCCCCTCTCTCCCTATATAGGCTCTGTAGTCCGCGGCGGCACCCGGTAGCTGAGTGGTCAGTGCGACAAACAGTCAATGCTAAGGGCCCGGGTTCGATTCCCGGCTGGGTCGGAGATTTTCTCCGCTCAGGGACTGGGTGTTGTGTTGTCCTAATCATCATCATTTCATCCCCATCGACGCGCAAGTCGTCGAAGTGGCGTCAAATCGTAAGACTTGCACCAGGCGAGCGGTCTACCCGACGGGAGGCCCTCGTCACACGCCATTTCATTTCATTTCTAGCCCGCCATTATAAAACGAGGCGGGAAGGATTTTGTATTCAGTAGAGAATCGGTAACAGCAGAATTGTTTGGTCAGGGTGCTCAGTGACTTCGAACGTGGACTGGGCACTAGGTGTCGTCTGAGTAAAAAATCCACCAGTGAAATTTCAACCATTGTAAAGTTGCCGAAGTCGACTGAATGGAGATGTGGTTGTGAAGTGGTAAGGCGAAGGGAGAGCCACAGCTAAAACAAGACCATTGAGACCTCACGTACAGACGGTCGGCGACCGTCGAACATTTAGGAGGCAGACCGTATTAAAAAAAAAGGAAGCATGACGTCAGCAGGTGGAATCGTTCGTAATTTCTAAAGAGCTCCCAACAGTATAGCTGCTTTTCTGTAGTTAATGTTAAGAGACGCTTGAAGTGGTGTGAAGAGTGACTAGAAACGAGTGATTTGGAATAATCAATCACCGTGTACCCGGTAGCAATGAGATGGAAGAATTGGCCAATTTCTCAACGATGTTACCCACCACTGTGTGTAGTCCCATCAGTGGTACACGGAGGAAGTGGTGTTACGGCATGGACATGATTTTCGTGGTTTGTATGTGTTCCCCTTTTTGACCTTAAGCAGTCTCTCTCTCTCTCTCTCTCTCTCTCCGTTCGAAAAGGCCTCGGAAGGCTCAATGGCACTGACCGACTTCCGTGTCGTCCTCAGCCCATTGGCGTCACTGAATGCGGATATGAAGGAGCATGTGGTCAGTCCCTGCTCTCATAGCCATTGTCACCTTTCGTGACCGGAGTCGCTACTTATCAGTGAAGTAGCGCCTCGGTGGGTCGCACAGGGGCTGAGTGCACTTCGCTTGCCTGCAGCGCTCGGCAGATCCGCACGGTAACCCATCGCGGTGCTAGCCAAGCCCGCCAGCGGTTAACTTCGCTGATCTGACAAGAACCGGTGTTACTATGCAGCAAGGACATTTGATTATCGAGCTTAAGAAAACGCTGAATACAGAAGTATATGAACACATTTTACAGCATCGTGTACTATACAGAGGAGAGGAACAGTACAGAGACGACAATCGTTTGTAACGGCACGAAATGAACCCTGGGAGCACATGGATTGCGAACAGTAAAATTCCTGAAATAGACGCCCTTATCGTTTGTAACGGCGCGTCAAAGAACACTTAGAGCCAGTGGTTTGCGGACAGAAGAATCCCTGAAATAGATGGCCTTATCGTTTGTAACGGCACGACAATGAACCCTGGGAGCCAATGGATTGTGGACTGTATAATTCCTGAAATAGATGGCCTTATCGTTTTAACGGCACGACAATGAACCCTGGGAGCCAATGGATTGCGAACAGTAAAATTCCTGAAATAGACGTCCTTATCGTTTGTAACGGCACGACAATGAATCCTTCGAGCCAGTGGTTTGCGGACAGTAGAATCCCTGAAATAGATGGTCTTATCGTTGGTAACGGCACGACAATGAACCCTGGGAGCCAATGGATTGTGGACTGTGTAATTCCTGAAGTAGATGGCCTTATCGTTTGTAACGGCACGACAATGAACCCTGGGACCCAATGGATTGCGAACAGTAAAATTCCTGAAATAGACGGCCTTATCGTTTGTAACAGCATGACAATGAACCCTGGGAGCCAATGGATTGTGGACAATGAAATTCCTGAAACAGACGACCTTATTGTTTGTAACGGCACGACAATGAGCCCTGGGAGCCAATGGATTGCAGACAGTAGAATTCCTGAAATAGACGGCCTTATCGTTTGTAACGGCACGACAATGAACCCTGGGAGCCAATGGATTGCTGACAGTAGAATTTCTGAAACAGTCGACTTTCCCAGAGTCTCGACCTGAATCCAGTGGAACACCTTTTGGATGAGTCAGTACTTCGACTTCGCTCTGGAACCCAGTGTCCACCGTCACTACCTTCTGCGGTTTCGGCTCTAAAGAAAGAATGGGCTGCCATAGGCATTGAGACACCTAATTGAATGTGTCCCCAGCAGAATTTAAGCCGTCATAAGGGCAATGGATGGGCACACTACATAGTTATCTTCACCAACAGGTGTCTAGACCCTCGCGACCTGATAGTGTGAAGATTCATTGTTTGGTCACCTAAAACACACAGACGGAAAAATAAATCTCAGTACCAAGGAGGAGCTGTGTAAGATGAACGAAAATTGGTAGGTGTGTTTCTGTATCTGAAAGATGATGTCCGTTCAAATTTCACGGCAGTAGTGCCATTATGAAAATGCAGATCAGGTTTGCTTTAAATAAGCACTGTAAAGGTCTTGAGTGTTAGTTACCTTCGAGATTGGCGTAGTGAATCGATGTTAATCGAGAATGCCTTTAAGACTACACAGATGCCACTATCAACAGCTCACTGATTTAGAACGAGGTTTTGTAATAGGGCTACTAGGAGCTGGATGTTCCTTCTGTGATACTGCAGAAAGGCTTGTTAGGAATTTAGCCACGGTATATGATTGCTGGTAGCGTAGTCAGGAGAATGTACGGTTGTCATACAGAGGACCGGGTTCCGAACTGCCCCGTGGCACTACCAGGAGGGAAAACTATCTTGCTCGGCATATGCCTCTGGCGCATCGTACTGCATCTGCAGCAGCGATTTTAGAAGCAGTTGGCACCACAGTGAGACAGCAAAATCGGATACTTCAAGGATATCTCCGAGGCAGTCGCCCTGTAGCGTGCATTCCACTGACCCCTATACGACCCCGGTTTGTGACGTCAGTGGTGTGAACCGACAGCTCACTGGTGAAACCAATTTTGGCTCGGTGATAGTGATGGCCGTGTATTCATTACAAGGAGGCCAGGTGAGCGCCTGCAATCAGCTTTTCTGCGTGCTAGACACACAGGACCTAATTCTGTAGTTATGGTCTGGAGCGCGATTTCGTATGACAGCAGGAGCACTCTTGAGGTTACCCCTCGCACGCTGACTTCACGTTTGTACGTCATTCTGGTGATACGACCTGTTGCGCTGTCATTCAGGAGGAACATTCCAGGCAGTATTTACCAGTAGGATAACATCTCCCTACATATCGCTGTTGTAACCCAACATCTTCTACAGAGTGCCGATATGTTGCCTTGGCCTACTTGATCACCACATCTGCCTCCAATGGAGCACGTATGGGACATCATCGAACGATAACTTGCAATGTTATGCGCAAACAGTATTAATCGTCTTTGTATTGACCGATATAATGTAGCAAGCGCGGAAACCCATCCCACAAACTGACATCCGGCACCAGCACAACACACTACATGCACGTTTGCATGCTTGCATTCAACATTCAGGCGGTTATACCGGTTATTAATGTAGCAGCATTTCACATTTGAAATGGCTTATCTCGCGCTTACATTAACCTGCGCTCTTGCAATTTAATCACTTAAATACGTTACCTAGACGAAGATATTCTCGAAATTCATTATACTACATTGATTATTTCTTGGTGTTGCGATTTTTTGTTTGCATCAATGTAAGAACTTGAGAATGTAATGATAAAAGATCATCTAAGATTAAGAACTGTAACTCAGAGAAGCAGAACACCTGGCTTCGGGGAGATGCATGGGAGCAGAGTGTTAGCTCAGTATAGGAAACTGGCGGCAGTCTGTTAGCAAGTCTGCTGCATGAGCGAGAAAAGCCTCGAGTGCCGTAGTATTACGCAGACTTGCAATAAAGTCTTCTGAAGGATTGGCGGTGCTCACGACTGGGATAACACGGGGTTAACAGATTCGGTAGCAATCTTCTGCAAAAGGCTTTGATGTGTGAGCACTGTATGGGAAAAACCTCTGGCAGTACCAGGAAGGAAGGGAGTCATTACAGAAGGAGCACAGCTCGGATCACGAAACGGTGGGGAAGGAAATCGACCGTGCCCTTTTTAAACGAACCATGGCAGTTATCCGAAGCGATTTAGGGAAATTGCGGAATATCTCATTCTGAAGATCCGGAGGGGAATCTAAACCGTCGTCGTCACGAGTGCGAGGCCAGTGCGGCACCTAGCTCGGTGCAGAGAGTATCAGCACAAGTTCACGATTATCTGCAGGTCGTCTCCATCGTAACAAAGCAATGCATGCATTAGAGCTTATAACACTACTTTCCGCTACTGCTATACCATAATCTCAAACCTGGAGGCAGGTCGTGAAATAAAACTATCTTGTTAAAGCAATTATGGTATAATGCAACAGAGCAGTGTTACCCTCTGAGAGGAATTTTGTTATGTTGACCGTGTTGTACCTAACGGAGGTGGCTTATCGGAAGTGAAAGTAAGAACTACGTAAATATTCAAACTGTAACAAACAATAATACTTATCCACACTGTTGAAAGAAGAAAAAACAGTCGCCAGCCTAATTAGGCCTGAGAATGATTAAAATTCATGTTTAAGAAACTAGGTATGAGTAACTTCAACGGACAAACACAATCTATATTTTGCCACACGCGAGTGCAATGAACTCTGACACCTGCATATGTTAACGTTAAGTTTGGAGTTGACAGCTAGAGCAGAACAGACTATATGCACAAATATAACAGATAACGATACACACTACTATCTTCAGGGCTTAGAACAAACTGAGTGGTTTCAATAATATTACTATTACAGTGCACTTTAGAATCAAAAATTGGACGTAGGTTCAATATTACTTTTCAAACATATTCCTACCTGACATGAAATATGGATATGGTGTACAGCAAAAGTAGTTATTGTGCGTAGATTAAGTCTCTCACTATTAAACACCTTTTTATTTAGAATGAAAATTAAATGGAATTCACTAACAGATTACTTCTCACTGTCTTTTGAATAAAGAAGTTACTTTTTTCCTAGATAGTTGTCTTTCTATTAATCGTTATGTAGCATTAGCACAATAGACAAACTATGGATCCTGTTACAACATTAATATGCATTTTCATACACAAGAGCAACCCAATACTGTACAGAATTTCACTTGAATAGCTATGATTAACTTTGTGCATTGAACTACTTTCAGAGGAGGGGGGTCCTTAATCTTGACCACTGTAGCAGAGCATACTAAACACACTTTAAATACACTAAAGAAACAAGCCCTTAACAAGTATGAACATGTAACCTTCAACAGTATTAGTTCCCAACTCTTACTGCAGTAGAACACAACTTGACATATATGTAAGAAACTGACTCACCTTTTGCGATTTACAACAGGCAGAAATGTGATCATTTACTAAAAAAAAACTTTACAAGCCTCAGTTTTAAGAACTTTTAATTTTGAAGTTGGCAACTAATGAGCAGTTTTAATAGAAAAATTATTTTCAGCAAGCATCATGTACTTAAGCTCACTCTCTTGCCACATTAACTTTAACTTTCTTTTTACTATGTTCGAGAGGCATTAATTAGTTAAAACACTAGGCTTTAATGTTCTTTCAATGACACTCGGTAATCGCTTTAGCATGGGAAGGACCCTAAGTGGAAATGTGACAGAGGCATAAAAAATCAAGGTAGGTATAAGAGTTCGAGTATAAGTTACCTTCTATTTGCACACTAAAACATCCAATGAGCTGATCCTTCGCTTTACATATTTACATTTCTTGGTTCCGTTCTAGTGATTGTGGAACGTGGTGGCGAATGCATATTGGTAGGTGGATTTGCAGGTAGAATTGCTGGACTCTGTCATTTCTTGGTGGCGATGATAGATACCAATTCCAGAATAGTTCCAGCTCTTTATCCATCCATCCGAGGCATTGGAAAGCGTCAGGAAAAGCCTCTCTCTGAACCAACACAATACATAACTTTTACATGAGCAGTATATAGTTTGGTAGCTCGTCCCCGACTGATTCTTGGTCCCACTTTTTCTACCTAGGCCAACCGCAATTTCTGCGCGCTACACAGTTCCGTTCCCGAGGGGAACCACAACACCTTTTACATACAAAATAACTAAGAACCCTAAGTAAAGGTCAGCAGTTTACATAACAGCAAACCAACGTTTTAAATAAAACAGAACATTTG
This sequence comes from Schistocerca americana, assembly GCF_021461395.2. NCBI lineage: Eukaryota > Metazoa > Arthropoda > Insecta > Orthoptera > Acrididae > Schistocerca > Schistocerca americana. Next base: position 215,736,322 of record NC_060124.1, read on the forward strand.
CATATATTGGTAGTTCTACACAAAATTATTTAAATAAAATTATTTAATTTTAAAGACAACCAAAGAGATTATATGACGAAGACAAAAGATCATTACATGGATTATACTTCATTAGAGTATCGAATTAATCGTACAATAATTATAGTAGTTCAACGCTGGGATGTTGAACAAAATAGAAAGCTAAATGAATCAACAAAAGGTATGTAATGTCTAAGCTATGGTGTTACAAACTGAATTACGACAAGGACCAGTGAAAAAATTAATTGCGTTTATGGATGCTACTGAGTGACTTCTGTGACGTTTCATTCAAGTAGGGCACGTAGTCCATAAACCACAAATGTTGCATGGAAAAATGAATTAATATACTATAACTCAAATTAAAGTTTTGACCTGTTTTCACTAATATAATTTGCAAATTACGATTTTATTTCTAAAGCTTTGTCTCCGGAGTGAGGTAAACTACTGAATGTGAAAATGTTAATAGAAGGCCGGCCGTGGTGGCCGTGCGGTTCTAGGCGCTGCTGTCCTGAACCGCGGGACTGCTACGGTCGCAGGTTCGAATCCTGCCTCGGGCATGGATGTGTGTGATGTCCTTAGGTTAGTTAGGTTTAAGTAGTTCTAAGTTCTAGGGGACTGATGACCTAAGATGTTAAGTCCCATAGTGCTCAGGGCCATTTGAACCATTTTTGTTAATACAAGATGATGTGTTTGTTACTGTGCACTGTGTGTTAAACAAATTCCCAGCAAAGATGGTTAAATTAGGATACGTACCTCCACTGGCTTGATAAGCAAACAGCGCTCATCACACTTAAGACTAATTAATGTACATGTAACTGTAACATACCTGATGATTCCAGCACGCTGCAGAAAGGCGTCGCCACAGTAAATATTAGAAAAAAGTTACTGAAGCAGTTAAAATGTTTTTAATAACCTTAAAATACGGTCATAGACCTCAAAGAATTCCGCAAACATGGCTAAAATTAAAATATACATTGAGGTGAGGAAAGTAATGGGATAGCGATATGCACATATACAGATGGCGGTAGTATCCCTTTCACACGGTTTCAAAAGGGCTGTGCACTGGCGGAGCTGTCATTTGTACTTAGGTGATTCGCGTGGGGCGGTGTCCGATACGATTGTGGCCGTACGATGGGGATGGACGCGGAGTGGCAGTTGGAACTAGACGCATGGGAAAATCCATTTCGGAAACCGTTAGGGAATTCAGTAATCCGAGAACGACCGTGTTAAGAGTGTGCCGTGAATACCACAATTTCAGGCATTACCTCTCATTACGGACAACGCAATGCCGACGGCCTTCGTTTATCGACAGAGAAAATGGCTCTGAGCACTATGGGACTTAACATCTGTGGCCATCAGTCCCGTAGACTTAGAACTACTTAAACCTGAGGACATCACACACATCCATGCCCGAGGCAGGATTCGAACCTGCGACCGTAGTGGTCGCGCGGTTCCCGACTGACGCGCCTAGAACCGCTCGACCACCGCGGCCGGCTATCGACAGAGAGCAGTGGCGTTTACGTAGTGCTTTAACAGGCAAGCAACACTGCGTGAAATAACCGCAGAAATGAATGGGACATACGACGAACATAGCCGGTAGGACAGTGCGTCGAAATTTGTTGTTAATGGGCTATAAATAAAATGTCGTATGACTACGGCCGTCCGTCGGGTAGACCGTTCGCCGGGTGCAAGTCTTTCGATTTGACGCCATTTCGGCGACTTTCGCGTCGATGGGGATGAAATGGTAATGATTTGGACAACACAACACCCAGTCCCTGAGCGGAGAAAATTTCCGACCTAGCCGGGAATCGAACGCGGGCCCTTAGGAATGACAGTCTGTCGCGCTGACCACTGGGCTACCGCGGACGGACGTTAGTGGGCTATGGCAGCAAACGACTGACGCGTGTGTCCTTGCTAACAACCATATTGGTTGGACCATAGGCTGTTGGAAAACCGTGGACTGGTCAGAGGAATCCCGATTTCAGTTGCTAAGAGTTAATGGTACGGTTTGAGAGTGACCCAAGATGTCAACAAGGCTCTGCATAAGGTGGCGCTGATTCTGTAATGGCGCGGTCTGTTTCTACATGAAATGGACTTGGTCCTCTGGTCCGATTGAACTGATCATTGACTGGAAATGTTTATGTTCGGCTGCTTGGAGGTCATTTGGAGCCATTCATGGACTTCATGTTCGAAAATTACGATGGAAGTTGTATGGATGACGCTGTGTCATGTCGTTATAAACGTTCGCAATTGGTTTGAAGCACATTCTGGATAGTCAGAGCGAATAATTCGGCCACCTACAGCATCCGACATGAATCCCACTGACCATTAATGGGACATAATCGAGAGGCCTGTTCGAGGACATAATGATGCACCGGCACTTCTGCATCTAGATCTACATCTACATCTACATTTATAATGCGCAAGCCACCCAACGGTGTGTGGCAGAGGGCAATGTACGTGCCACTGTCATTACCATCATTTCCTGTTCCAGTCGCGTATGGTTCGCGGGAAGAACGACTGCCGGAAAGCCTCCGTGCGCGCTCGAATCTCTCTAATTTTACTCTCGTGATCTCCTCGGGAGGTATAAGTAAGGGGAAGCAATATATTCGATGCCTCATCCAGAAACTCACCCTCTCGAAACCTGGACAGCAAGCTACACCGCGATACAGAGCGCCTCTCTTGCAGAGTCTGCCACTTGAGTTTGCTAAACATCTCCGTAACGCTATCACGCTTACCAAATAACCCTGTGACGAAACGCGCCGCTCTTCTTTGGATCTTCTCTATCTCCTCTGTCAACCCGACCTGGTACGGATCCCCTACTGATGAGCAATACTCAAGTATAGGTTGAACGAGTGTTTTGTAAACCACCTCCTTAGTTGATGGAATACATTTTCTAAGGGCTCTCCCAATGAATCTCAACCTGGCACCGGCCTTACCAACAATTAATTTTATATGGTCATTCCGTTTTAAATCGTTCCCTACGCCTATTCCCAGATATTTTACAGAAGTAACTGCTATAAGTGTTTGTTCCGCTATCATATAATCATACAATAAAGGATCCTTCTTTCTATGTATTCGCAATACATTACATTTGTCTATGTTAAGGGTCAGTTGCCACTCCCTGCACCAAGTGCCTATCCGCTGCAGATCTTGCTGCATTTCGCTGCAATTTTCTAATGCTGCAACTTCTCTGTATAGCCGGCCGGTGTGGCCGAGCGGTTCTAGGCGCTACAGTCTGGAACCGCGCGACCGCTACGGTCGCAGGTTCGAATCCTGCCGTGGGCATGGATGTGTGTGATGTCCTTAGGTTAGTTAGGTTTAAGTAGGTGTAAGTTCTAGGGGACTGACGACCTCAGCAGTTAAGTCCCATAGTGCTCAGAGCCATTTCTTTTCTGTGTATACTACAGCAGCATCCGCGAAAAGCCGCATGGAACTTCCGGCACTGTCTAGTAGGTCATTTATATACATTGTGAAAAGCAATGGTCCCGTAACACTCCCCTGTGGCACGCCAGATGTTACTTTAACGTCTGTAGACGTCTCTCCATTGAGAACAACCTGCTGTGTGCTGTATGCTAAAAACTCTTGAATCCAGCCACACAGCTGGTCTCATATTCCTTAGGCTCTTACTTTTTTTATCAGGCGACAGTGCGGAACTGTATCGAACGCCTTCCGGAAGTTATGGATGGCTACAGAGTGCGGGTTAACGAGCATTGCGCTCTCATTTAAACATGTGACCGAAAGAGTCAGCCTACAGGAATTGTGAAACGAACCCTGTTATCCAGGACCGCATGCCACAAAGGGCGCTGATTCACGACGACATGGGGAAACTCACAGAAGTGTATTGACTATTGGGGCCTAAGGGCTGCAGTGATCGATTGAGACAGACGAGAACCTACGTCATAGGGAAACACAGTAGAAGCCATTCTGGCCAAGGTGACGTAGCAGTGTTAAGTATGGCGGACCTAAGATCAGCCATAAAGGGAAACATTTATGAAAACTGTTTAATTCTGTAGTAATGCAGGGAATCAATCAACAGTAATTTTAATCTGCCGTCCCCCACAAATTTTTATCGTGATACCTATAAACTTGAATATTGATCATATCTATAATAGTTTAGGATTTACTGTTAAAGTGAAATTAACAAGTTTTGTAACTAAGACCTGATTGCTAAAGTTTTGGTGGATCTTAACGATCGACATTTCATATAGAAGCGCATCATTATAATGACAAACGTTGTAAATATCAACTCTGTAACCGTATTTGTTTAAAAGATATAGTAAATTGAAATTATCAGTTTTTTTCAGTTAAGCATCAGATCATAATTTCCTCCACACAAAACACATTGAACGATGACAACATGACACTTTATTGAATCATTAGATAACAGACTATTTGTTGTATTGTTTAGTTCATTAAAATTACTTTTGTTCATCATTTATTAATCAGGAAGTACATTGGTGCAAGGCTACTGGCCGTGACATTCAAAGTTAAAAAGGAAATTGTATTGGTTTTATGTAAAGGAATTTGACGTTTATTATGCAACGGATATTATTGCTAGTTTATTTAGAACGCGAAAGTTGTCGAGCTTTGATTATTTAAATATGTTAGAATGTAAAATAATGTAGAATAAGCTGTAGCCAACCAGATGGACAGCTTCAGCAAAGGGAACTGCCATAGTCAGCTGAGGTAGGATATTCGGCGCGGGGGAAACGCGGCCGGGGCCGAACAGAGGGCAGTGCGGGTGCAGGCGCGAAAGGGACAGTTCTTGTATGGACACCAAAGAGTAAAGTTCCGCTGGAGACACCAAAGGGTACAGTGCGGATTGAGACGCGAAAGCGGACAGTCGGTCTTCTGGAAGCTAGGAAGTGAAACGAATTAGATAATTTCGCGTTGTGTGGTATCGCGGGACTTAGCCTCTGAGCGGTGAGCAGCCGCGCGCCTGGTGTGAACTCTAACTTTTCGTGAAGATAACTGGGTGGAATATTAGACTTGTATTTTGCAATGAGATTGCGAATGATCATACTGTGTCAAATGGATATGCGTCGAGTGTAACTGTAACTCTAAATACGGCCACTTTCGCTATTTGTTTGCTTTCTGAATACACATTATTCTAACCAAATCGCAGGTGTTTGGCCTACATCAGTTATGGGTCCTTAGTTTGGTTCCAGATATTATTATGACTGTTATTATGTTATATTAGCTTCGTATTTTGCAAACTTGCCATGAGCCACACAATTTAACCAAAGGGTCACAAGTGTCTAATTTACGGCGTGTAATGCGACACGCGCGGTTCAACCCCTAGACGAGTTTGAGCCAAGACATTTCGACGAAGAGCATGTGAGCCCGAACATCTTTGGGATGTTAGCTTGCAAGAGGCAGCATGGCTCACTATTTCAACAGAGAACATTCAGTGACATGTTGAGTCCATGCTAATCGAGTTGCCGCACTACACCGTAAAAAGACACGATGTTTGGTGGTATCCCATGACATTTGGCACCTCAGTGTAAGCTTTATCACAGGTTGTGAGTTGCACCTTGTTACCCCAGTGGGGAACATGCTGTAGTTGTACACGAAAAGTATCATACAAGTGGCGGATGACGTCGAATTTAATCTCTGATAACTAATTTTAGCTTCAAAACAAGCTCGCTCTCTCTCTCTCTCTCTCTCTCTCTCTCTCACACACACACACACACACACATATATATATATATATGAGGGTGAGTCAAATGAAATTCTTAAATTTGTAATAACAAATTTCGCGCCGTTATCCTATAAGTTGGTAAGCATGCTACAAACAGCGTGCACAATGGCCTGTAGTGGCAGCATAGTGCAGATGCACTCATACCGTCGCAGTATATATATATATATATATATATATATATATATAAGGGTGAGTCAAATGAAATTCTTAAATTTGTAATAACAAATTTCGCGCCCTTGTCCTATAAGTTGGTAAGCATGCTACAAACAGCGTGCAGAATGGCCTGTAGGGGCAGCATAGTGCAGATGCACACATACCGTCGCAGTATCAGTATAAAGATGGCCACCCCACTTCCGACTTGCACCAGGGAAGAACAGCGTTATGTTATTCGGTTTTTGAAGGTATGAAACCTATTGAAACCTATTGAAATTCATCGACGAAGGTTCAGTATGGTGATGTATGTTTGTCACAGCAGCAAGTCTACGAATGGGGTAGGAAGTTCGCAAATGGTGTGACTTCAGAGGTAGATGCTCCTCGTCCAGGTCAGGCACAACGAGTTATGACTCCACAGAACACTGCAGCAGTTGAAGCCATAGTGAAGGAAAACCGCCGAGTGACACTGAATGACATTGGGCAGCATGTTTACAGATTAGTCATGGATCAGCACACCACATTGCGCATGATGTCCTCCAGTTTCACAAAGTGTCTGCAAGATGGGTGCCACGGCAGCTGACTCCTGAAATGAGAGAACGACGTGTTGATGCTTGTGAAGAACTTCTTCGGTGCTTTGAACGAGAAGGTGATGACTTGCTTGCAAGAATCGTTACTGGGGACGAAGCCTGGGTTCACTTCCACCAACCGGAAACGAAGAGAGCGAGCAAGGAATGGTGTCATTCCTCATCACCAAAACCAAAGAAGTTTCGTACAGAACCATCAGCAGGAAAGGTTATACTGACTCTCTTTTGGGACGAAAAAGGCGTCATTTTGGAGCATTACATGCCTAGAGCGACCACTGTTGTGTCTAGACAAGACAGCCTAGACACAATGAGAGGAAGCCGAAAGGCACGCGCTAAGCTAAAGCAGGATGGCGTGAGGTCTGAAACAGGATACGTAATGAATGCTATAAAGAAAAGTACGTACCTTCTGGAATACTTAAATTTAATCCATCCTTTTTGGTACATCTGGAGCTTGTGGCGATACAAGTGAGACCCTTTAGATACATGCAATGTTACTAATGGCGCCTTGCTAGGTCGTAGCCATTGACTTAGCTGAAGGCTATTCTAACTATCTGCTCTGCAAATGAGCGAGGCTTCGTCAGTGTGCATCGCTAGCTACGTCGTCCGTACAACTGGGGCGAATGCTAGTCCGTATCTCGAAACCTGCCTTGTGGTGGCGCTCGGTCTGCGATCACACAGTGGCGACACGCGGGTCCGACATGTACTAATGGACCGCGGCCGATTTAAAGCTACCACCTAGCAAGTGTGGTGTCTGGCGGTGACACCACAACTGTTACCAGTGCATCATACACAGATCTCCTAAAAAATCATCTGCGGCCTGCAATCAAATCAAAGCGACGTGGATTGGTGTCAGCAGGTGTCCTTTTGCAACACGATAAAATCAAGGCCCCACACTGCCCGTACAACAGTTGCAACTGTCACAGACCAGCCGGCCACGGTGGCCGAGCGGTTGTAGGCGCTACAGTATGGAACCGCGTGGCTGCTACGGTCGGAGGTTCGAATCCTGCCTCGGGCATGGATGTGTGTGATGTCCTTAGGTTAGTTAGGTTTAAGTAGTTCTAAGTTCTAGGGGACTTATGACTTCAGATGTTGAGTCCCATAGTGCTCAGAGCCATTTTTTTTATCACAGACCTGCATTTTGAGTGTCTTCCTCATCCACCATACTCACCAGACCTTGCTCCCAGTGATTTCGGTATGTTTGGACCACACAAAGACGTAATGGGAGGAAAGAAGTTCCGTTCTGATGAAGAGGTACGCCACGCGGTGCATGAGTGGTAGCGCGAACTACCAAAAGAATTTTTTTTAAAGGAATTTATGCACTTTGTAAGCGCTGGAGGACTTGCATTTGGATTGGGGGGGGGGGGGGGATTATGTTGAAAAGTGATACGGCTTTGTACCACTTCTGTACAATAAATAATATTTAAAAAAATGTTTAAGGTTTTCATTTGACTCACCATCGTATATACATATACGTACCGCAGTATGCTCCTGTGTGCTTTCCAGTCTTCACCATTGATAGTCGTACAGAGTGGCATACCCAACAACGTATAGCCTCCGGCGGCGTGTTTCGTCCCCGCTGACGCTGACTAATAGTGACACAGTAAGAGTCTGTCGGAGTTGTTGCGAGGTGGATTGTCCGATTAAGTAACCGTCGGACACAGTGATTCAGCGTATCTCAGAGACGCAGGCACCACAGGGCGGTGTGCTCAACACCGCTTTTTCCGTTGTGTGGACAGTACAGCTGCGTCGCCGTTACAGGGCCTCATTGTGATGCAACAGGTCTCTCCAGTCGTGGAATAGATCAGTCGGCTGTCTTCTCGTCTCTACCAGTGAGCGTACTCACTACACTACGCAGCAATTTTCTCACTTACATTCGCATACAGACTGTGCAGCTTCAACCTACATGGGGTACAATAAGAATGGACGCCCACGAAATGATAGCATTAAAATGGACGTAAGCCAAGATTGCAGTCTTTCTCCAGTACTGTTCGACCTCTTTATCGAAGAAGCAATGACGGAAGTTTAAGTTCAGAAAGGAGGATTACAATTTACAGTGCAAGGATATCGGTGATAGGGTCCACTGATAACAATGCTATCCTCAGTGAAACTGAGAAAGAACTACAGAAACCGTGAATTGAAATGAACAGTCTAACGAGCATTGTATACAGACTGACAGCAAAACAGAGGAAGACGAAAGTTATCAGGAATAGCAGAAATGAAATTAGCGGCAAACTTTCATCAAAGTTGAGGACATAGTAGACGAAATAAACTAATTTTGCTATCTTTGAAAGCAAATGATGCATTATGTACGAAACAAGGTGGATGAAAAAAGGAGACTATCACAGTCAGAGGTAACATTTATCGTTAAAAGAAGTTTCATAGTATCACATACAGGCCTCAAGTTGAATAATAAATTTATGAGACTGCAAGTCTGCAGCACACCACTGTAAGAGAGCGAATTGTGGAGTGTGGGAAAACGGGCGGCAAATTAATTCACACAGTTTTCTTAATCTCATTTTCTGATCGTAAATATTACTATTGTCATTGGTTCCTCGCCATTGCTAGTTGATTTAAATATTGTGAAGTGATATTCTTGCAATCCACTCACCTGCGCGGACACCCGTGCGTGTTAAAGCGACCGCATCCGGGAAGAGGATGTGCGCCAGCCCCGGTTTGAATCCGCCCGCTGGATTAACGACGAGATACGCTGTGAAGGCCACCCTGGATGGGGTTTTTAGGTAGTTTCCCACAGCCCAATAGGTGAATGCCGTTCTGGTACACACGCACTGCATGAAATACATGCTACGCAGCCGGCCGCGGTGGTCTCGCGGTTAAGGCGCTCAGTCCGGAACCGCGCGACTGCTACGGTCGCAGGTTCGAATCCTGCCTCGGGCATGGATGTGTGTGATGTCCTTAGGTTAGTTAGGTTTAAGTAGTTCTAAGTTCTAGGGGACTGATGACCACAGATGTTAAGTCCCATAGTGCTCAGAGCCATTTGAACCATGCTACGCAAATATTTAGAAACCTTTCTCACCTTTGCACACAGAATTCACTCTAGATGCAGGCAGATGAGTACACTGATTGGTTCAAATGGCTCTGAGCACTATGCGACTTAACTTCTGAGGTCATCACTCGCCTAGAACTTAGAACTAATTAAACCTAACTAACCTAAGGACATCACACACATCCATGCCCGAGGCAGGATTCGAACCTCCGACCGTAGCGGTCGCTCGGCTCCAGACTGCAGCGCCTAGATGAGTACACTGAGACCATCCTGGGAAAGGGGGAGGGGGGCGGGGGTGAATAGAAAAACTAAAGACCTTACATGGTTAGACTTATTAAACCTGTACTCAGCAGCAGCAGTCTATTGATATCAATTTTGTAAACAGAGGAGCTGAGAGCGTCAGACATTTTGCAGTGCATAGCATCCAAATATACGATATGAGTCAAAAAGGAGTAGGTGTGTCACTTTGTAGCAAACAACCTCAAATTTGATTTACGTAGTGCATCAGTACCCCATTTCGCCACCAGGAGTGCCAGCGTAGAGAAGAGTTAAAATGGCTGCTTTGAATGGTGCGAAGCGTGCTCGCTCTATGCGTTCGTTTCATATCAGTGGTACGGTGAACATCCACAACTGTAGAATATGAGGCAGAGAGAATGAACATGCAACCCTGGAGCACGTTCGTGACCACCCCGAAAGTTAATGTGTTTTGGGCTCTTAGCAGTATGAAAGTGTATAGCCCTTTTTTTTCTTCATGGAGAACTGTCACTGGTATTGTGTATTTGTACCTGCTTGAAAACGTTTTAATTCCACAGATAGATGAAGATGATGGAGATAGGATGGTTTACTACTTGCAAGGCGGCGCACCACCTCATTTCCTCAAGGAACTTCAAGATTTGTCTGATAAATCGCTTCCCAGGTCGGTATACTGGCCTTGAAGGGCGAATCGTATGGCTCCCTCGCACCCCAGACTTGACACCACTGTGTGTCTTTCTCTGGGGTTTCATTAAAGACCGTCAGTATGTCCCTCCACTACCAAACAATTTAGCTGACCATAAAAATCGAATCTACGCTGCCGTTACACAACTTACGCCCTATTTGCTGAAAAGAGTGTAGGAAGAAACTGATTACTGGTGGTATGTTTGCCGCATCACGGTGGTAGTCACATTGAACCAAAGCGACACAGCACACTTCTGTGTGAAACTTGAGATTGGTTGTTACAAAATGATGCACCTACAGACTCTGTAAGCTATCTCAATAAATTTCTACATCGGTCCCCCTTTCTGGCTCATCCTGTGTAGTATGAATGGTACCGGCATAATATGTAGTGCGCGAGGACTTGTGTGCCATCAGTTACTAAGGAAAGAGGTCGGACACTAATTGACTGCGAGAACACTCACAAGTAAGTGCATTTAGACGGTGTGGTGACAAAGCATATGGCAATGCGTTGTGGATGTGGGGGTGGGGTAGGGGAGGCGGCAGGTAATCTACTTGTACGGGGCACGGTACTATGTGTATTCAAACACGTCTGAGGATGATTGTTGGAAGAAGCGTACTGTGTGGTCAGGTATATTAAAATTTGCTGGGAGAAGAGGCAAGTAATTGCCGTCGCCAAATCATTACGTCTCGCCAACTAGAGGTATATATTTGAATAAGACTGTACCATCACAGACTTCAACAAATGTAGTAGACTTGTCAGATTCAGAGAATCAGTTTACTGAGTAATACAGTGCTTCTGTAATGCTTGATCTTTATCCTGTGTTAATGATTGTGTTGCGTCATTCTTACCATTAATAGGGTCCTTTCCGTATCATTACTGTCATTACAATGACCGAATGTCACATCATTAAAATAAAAGGAAATTTAACATGAAAATCTTGAATGAACTTGAAATTTAAAATTGGCTCTTCGAGTCGAGCGATACGTTTTACCAACTGATCGACATTATTGGCTCAGTTTCGTGATATAACTGCAATCATTGCCCTTTTCAGAAGTAAGCTGATTCAGTAAGAAAATCATTCATTCCGGCAAACTGCAGTGAAAGTTTAGACTATGATTCAAATGTGCAATTCTGTTTTTCTTTTCGTATTTTTCGTGATGCCTTATTTAATAGCTGCTTGTTATTTTAACTGACCAGTTATATTTCCTGCCAATGAATTTTATCGTCTTGCAGAAATGGTTCGTAAAATGTAGTGAAAGTGAACATCAGAGTGAAGTCATGTTTCTCAGTCGTTACCGCGCCACGTGTTGCAATTACAGAATCTGTTTTGCTTTTAAAGTATTTTAAATTGTTCAATGTAATAATAATTCACTCTCTGGAATTTTGTGATTAATTATATTTTTGACTGAGATCTCGCGCGTGTAGTGACCGTTGCCGGCCACATACGTTTCATTAAATGTTGCGTAAGTTCATTTTCAGTCCAACACAATCAGACTCACAAGTTTTTTTGAATATACTTGTGACTGTGGTATTTCATTTAATAATTTCAGTTTCACAGATTTAAGTTTCGTAATTACTAACGAGCTCAGCAAACTAATCAAAATTAATCTTCATAATTAGACTAGTCTGTTCCGATTGTTATTAGTGCAGTAAATTTCTCTCTCATTATAACCATTAGTAGTATATTTTGAACATTTTATCGGGTATGTTTTTCGGAATTAATGTGGTATTTGATTATCAGGTACACGTAATCACGGTCGAATGCTACTAATAACATCCCAAAGGGTCTAGGTAGGCTACACGTGCCGTTGAGGCTAAGATGACGTAGGTCACAGTGTTACAGGAGATTACTGAAAATTGACTGTACCGGTAAGAAAAGAGGCGATTCTCCACAGAACCGGAGAGAAAAGGAATATCTGCAAACTCTGACTAGCAGAAGGTACAGTATGATAGCAGAGGTTTCAGACGTAAGGAAATAACTCACGTGGCACTAGAGGGATCCGTGGAGGACAAAAACTGTAATGAAAGACAGCCTGGAATACATCCAGCAAATAATCCAGGCCACTGGCTGTAAGTGATACCGTGAGATGAAGAGTTCATTGCGGGAGAAGAAGTCACTGCGGACTGATTCAAACGAGTCAGTAAACTGCTGACCCATAAAAAAGGAGTGTACGATTACCAACAATTGTGGCTGAGATAGCTCTGGTTCAGATTTTTCCCTGACATTCAGATGTGCACCGTACGTCCAAGACGTTCCGAGAGTGATTCTATTCCTGGCGTACAAGCGACGCCAGCGCTGTAACGACGGCGGCAGCTTGAACTAATAACTGTAAACAACAGCAACGTACTCGACCAATCATGCAATACCAATTACTGGACGTGCGACCGCAATGTGTCAACGTTGTTGTGTCAAAAATCGCTATCAAGTGTTAAAAGACATTCTCGAGAATGCTTTGAATATGAGGGAAACGTGTGCATTATGTATCGCGCAAACGCTGACTCCCGAGCAAAAGCTACGACATGCTGACGCCTGCCGCGATTTGACTGAAATGGTAAAAGCAGATAGTTCTTTTCGGGAAAAAAACCATCGCAGGTGACGAGACGCTCTATTATGAAGACGAAACTACCACAAAACGAGAAAGCACAGAAATTCACATGAAAGGACAATGCTTAGACGACATAGCCGAGATTCAAGCCAGCACGAACTGAACAACACCCCAAAGAAGGGTTTTTTCTAACTGTTTTCAGATAGTAGTATGGACGTTATGTGCGGTGCACTCAGATGAGGGGGCGGGGTTGATTATGTCGAACATATGACACATTAAACTCATCATCTTAACGTTTTCTTGTTTTCTATTTATCCAGTCGAATTATTTTGGACTGACGTGGTGCATCAGCTCTTTCCATTATCAAGTTCGGAATAAAAATGTGGGTTCAGTAACTCTGCAGGTGATTACGAGTATTAAAATTTAGTCAATTACTCTGCCGTTCCGTTTCTGAAGACCTCTTCGAGGAATGAACTTGAACACCTCCTTGCTCAATATTTTGAGCACTGCAATTCACCAGAAATGTTAATTCGCTCTTTGAATCAAACGCCACTTGCTCGTGCCTGTGTCGCAATGATAGTTAATACTCACGTTCACTGGCCACTCTGAGTTTGGATTTTAGCCTGTTTTCCACGCCACTGTAGGCAAATGCTGGTTTGGTGGGCAGTCTTCGCCTTAGAAAATATGGTACACAAACAGTTAAAATGCTGTAAACATAACAAAGTTTGTACGATTCATTGACAGGTGGAGCACACGACTTCCGTCCCTTAGGTTGGCAGGTTACTGTGGCGGTATGAGTGACATCAGTACACGAAGTTAAAGTGAAATAAACTGGCCGAATCACAATGGATATCGTACGACGGTATAAGACTTTGGAAAGAGATCCCTAAATTTACTGCAGTGTTATTGTTGTTATCACATACGTCATTAACCATTAGGGTTAACGGTTACGGTGCAGATTACTATTGCGTGGGTACGAAGTTGCTTCTAGAGTGCATAATCACTGTAGTTACTTTCAATAGTATACTTACTTTTACGTTTCATTTTTACTGTGAATCAAAGAAAATTCATTTCAGAGCAGTACATTCGAAGGTACATCCGTAGATGATATGATGTATAAAGGTAAAGCTTTAAAAGTTTTAAGAGAAGAATTGATTCTCAACCCTCTTTGTACCTCTACCCATGAATCAGCAATTAGGAAGTAACGAATTTTTCCTCATTGAGACATAACCTTGCTAAGCACTGATTTTTGACGAGATCCTTCTGAATCGTTTAAGTGTGAATGGTCTGTGAAATATTCGAGAAGAAAATTTAGTCTATAAATTCAGCTTATTTGAATCCATCAACTGCCTATGAAGGATCATTCAACAAGATTATACTGAAAGTAGTGAGACCGAAAATAAGTGAATGTAGATGATTAAATGATTTATGACTGACTGAAGCAGATTAAAAGAAGCAAAATTAGCATAAGGAAGGCTACGCACCAAGCGTTCAGGGAATACGAAAGAAAAACTCGAGCTACGAATCTGAAAGAAGGTCCTAAGAAGTTCTGGTCTTATGTTAAATTGTAAACATTTGGACGACATCTGTCGATACATTCTGTGTCCATAATAACGGTGAAGTAGAGAAAGATACAGAAAATGCCGAAATACTCAACATCTTTTTCCAAAACTTTTTCATAGAGCAAGACCACACTGTAGCTCTTCCTTCAAACAGTCGGTCGAACGACAAAATGACATACATCGAAGGAGTTGACCAAGGGGTTGAAAACCAACTAACATAATTACAGGTTCATTGAGCAAGCGCGAAGGCGTCACGAAGATGTTAGCCAGGTCCAGTGGCAGGCGCTGCAAGAGGGGCACCCTGCTTCACGTTACGGTCTACTGTTTCGAGAGCGTTTCTCAACCAATACATTGCTTCGTCCCATGTATGTCTCGCGTAAAGACCACGAATATAAAATCATTGAGATTCGAGCCGTAACGAAGCCTTCCCAGAAATCGTTCTTCCCGCGAACCATACGCGACTGGACCAGGGAAAGAGGAACGTGACTCTGGTACTCCATAGACGTAAGGTGGCTTTCAGACTATGAAACTTCTTTATTTAAATGTGTGTGTCTGTGGTTATGTAACACCCCACCCGTCACTTATCTGGTTTTGGCGTGTGTTCACCGCAGCTAATTGACTAACAGATCAACAGATAGTGCAAAGCTGCCGCAATATCGGATAACGCAAAGAAAGTAATAAGGCCCTGGGACTCCTGATTGAACAGCGGTGGCAGTGTTGACATTAATTGATTCGGAATTGATCACTTTTAATTAAAAAGATGTGCACATTGATGTTATATTCAGCTATTGAACACCAGATGCAAATGTTGAACATAAAATTAATTAAGGAAGCGACTTGGGATTTCAACTACTTGATTGAAAACGGATGCAGTCAATTAGCACAAATTTATTTTAACTCACGACCTTCAATCATCACATTACATGACTCTCCTAACAGGCAGTGGTAATAAATTGCGTTTGCGTGGAGTAAAGCACGATAACTCAAGAGTAATTCCTATCGACTGACCCAGGCGTAATGCGAAGTGCGAGAATAATGCTACAATACACGGTCCATGAAACCCTCGTGGAAACTTTGCCGACGTGATGCAACAAATTAATCAGTGGCCGGAGCGGGCGCAACATCACCGAATACAGCGTGGTGGAGCGGCGTCGTTGTGCGGACGTCGGCCGACCTCGTGGTGCTGCAAGGCTGCGCTAGTCTATTCACTCCTGGCTGTCTTGCTCATTACATAGCTGAACCAAAACTTCCTATCTCCAAGCTCAATCGTTCCATTTGCTAAGTCCTAAACTACAGAGATGCTCACGCTTTCTCAGGCAAGCTGAGTAAAGAACGCCACGTCCGCACTCTAGGCAAGCTGGGAACGGAAGACCACTACGGAGACTTCTCCCAGTCCGCTCATCGCCTCGGTTTCCCCTCCAGCAAAATCATTTACGCCAATTGCAGCGCAACTCGCGTTAATTATGCGTCGCTTCCCAGCGCCGACCAATGCCTGCTCTGGGAAGTGAACGAATTCCCACAAAATTTCCCTTCCTCTCAACTTCTGCTATTTAGCTACTCCCAGGCCACCCATCAAGGTTAGCGTCTGCACAAAACACCAATTTTTCTGGAATTCTGACTCCCATGAGAGTACTTCAAATTCCTCGGTCCTACATTCCCATAGGAGGCCGACGTATTTCATTCTGTCGCTCTTCACCTGATTTACTTCAGACTCTGCAGACCGTGAATTCTGGGTGAAGTTGCTATAGTCACGAACACGCAAATTTTGGCCTCTTTTGACCACTCCAACGTAGCTTTGCGCGGCTTTCTCGCATGTTTCACTGAAAACGGGACGACGGACATTTATCAACAGGCGTACAAGTTCTCCGTCTGCTTTCCGGTACACCAGCATGGGTTCAACCACCCACTCACTGTCACTCATCGTGAGGCAGCTGGAGGCTGTGGCCCGTTACCGCTTTCTTAGAGTTTGAGCAGCCCTAAGCTGCCTATTGTCGCTTCCCTTCACTGCTCCCCAGCCGGCCACGGTCAACTCGAATACTTCCCTGGGATAAACTAGCCTCCAGTAAATAGACGCGTTTCCACAAAGTTTTCATGTCGTGTGAATTACTTTAAAACCATCACCACATTAATTATTCCAATACGTCCATACTATACCCACTACAAGATGCATTGTGCCTTGTCAGTCATTTTTGTTCAGCCCTACTGTTCGCTCAACGTTAGTTAGGTGATCTTTAATGACTTCATGTAAGGGGCATAGTCCTTGCCATCTTACAGTTAAATTGCTGAATGACTGAGAAAATGAAACTTCTACGTTATTTGATTCTGAAACAGCTGAGTAAAACTGAACGTACTGAGCCTACTTACTCTTTACCTATTTTTATCATGTCAACACTGACCCACAATATTCTAGTGCAACGCAATCTGCTCAAAAAAATTACAGCCTGACTTCAAATAATTAATTCAAAAGAATGGCCCTAAATAAAAAGAAATCTTAACAATGACCTATACATTTCATTACGCGAAGTACTGCAATACAGCGAGCGTCAATACTGCCCGCAAAATAAAAGATTCTAACTACTACAGCCACTAACTACTAATAGGCATGTGTTTAGCAAAGGAAAGATTTTGTTGCAAACCAGATAATGTATTTTTTACCCTAATAATGTGACATTCAGATACGAATCTAAATCGTCGTTGACATCCAGTACAAAGATATATAATCATGAATAATTTTCAGTCACCAAGTCGGATACTTCCAGGACGTTAGCTTACGCTAACACTTCAGCCCTCTACCTCCATCAACGCCAACTTCCCACATTTAACATCCATCACTATTGGCTATTCACCTCCAACTGCCAAACAGAACTTTCATCACTGCTGGCGACTAACTTCCAACTGCCCAACACTATCGTCGATTAACTTCCAACAACGAGTCCAACGAGCCACAGATTCTCTTACAAAGAAATCGCAGTCAGAGAACCAATGCAAAGCGCTACACAGCGCTGCCAACATAGAAGCAGCCCACTTACAACTACAGACGTAGATGTGCAAAAACCCGAAACGATAATCAGCCATGAGTATTTTCATTTACTAAGTATAATGAGGACGGAGAACTAATTTCGTTGCTGCCTGCTGCTTTATTGGCTGGCAGCTGGCATCCAGGGCACATCGTAGCAATCTCTGCGCCTCGCCTTCATCCGCCGCCATATATACAGGGTGGTCCACAATAAAAATGGTGGTTCCTATTTTAAAAAACGCAGTTGATATCCGTTTGACCTATGGCAGCGCCATCTAGCGGGCCAACCATAGCGCCATCTGTTTTCCCCGTTCAAGGCAGACAAGTTTCGTTCTTTGTAGTTTTTTCGTTTGACGCTTATTTCGTGAGATATTTAGCCCGGTCACTATCAATGGACCACCATATATACACTCCTGGAAATGGAAAAAAGAACACATTGACACCGGTGTGTCAGACCCACCATACTTGCTCCGGACACTGCGAGAGGGCTGTACAAGCAATGATCACACGCACGGCACAGCGGACACACCAGGAACCGTGGTGTGGCCGTCGAATGGCGCTAGCTGCGCAGCATTTGTGCACCGCCGCCGTCAGTGTCAGCCAGTTTGCCGTGGCATACGGAGCTCCATCGCAGTCTTTAACACTGGTAGCATGCCGCGACAGCGTGGACGTGAACCGTATGTGCAGTTGACGGACTTTGAGCGAGGGCGTATAGTGGGCATGCGGGAGGCCGGGTGGACGTACCGCCGAATTGCTCAACACGTGGGGCGTGAGGTCTCCACAGTACATCGATGTTGTCGCCAGTGGTCGGCGGAAGGTGCACGTACCCGTCGACCTGGGACCGGACCGCAGCGACGCACGGATGCACGCCAAGACCGTAGGATCCTACGCAGTGCCGAAGGGGACCGCACCGCCACTTCCCAGCAAATTAGGGACACTGTTGCTCCTGGGGTATCGGCGAGGACCATTCGCAACCGTCTCCATGAAGCCGGGCTACGGTTCCGCACACCGTTAGGCCGTCTTCCGCTCACGCCCCAACATCGTGCAGCCCGCCTCCAGTGGTGTCGCGACAGGCGTGAATGGAGGGACGAATGGAGACGTGTCGTCTTCAGCGATGAGAATCGCTTCTGCCTTGGTGCCAATGATGGTCGTATGCGTGTTTGGCGCCGTGCAGGTGAGCGCCACAATCAGGACTGCATACGACCGAGGCACACAGGGCCAACACCCGGCATCATGGTGTGGGGAGCGATCTCCTACACTGTCCGTACACCACTGGTGATCGTCGAGGGGACACTGAATAGTGCACGGTACATCCAAACCGTCATCGAACCCATCGTTCTACCATTCCTAGACCGGCAAGGGAACTTGCTGTTCCAACAGGACAATGCACGTCCGCATGTATCCCGTGCCACCCAACGTGCTCTAGAAGGTGTAAGTCAACTACCCTGGCCAGCAAGATCTCCGGATCTGTCCCCCATTGAGCATGTTTGGGACTGGATGAAGCGTCGTCTCAAGCGGTCTGCACGTCCAGCACGAACTGAGGCGCCAGGTGGAAATGGCATGGCAAGCCGTTCCACAGGACTACATCCAGCATCTCTACGATCGTCTTCATGGGAGAATAGCAGCCTGCATTGCTGCGAAAGGTGGATGTACACTGTACTAGTGCCGACATTGTGCATGCTCTGTTGCCTGTGTCTATGTGCCTGCTGTTCTGTCAGTGTGATCATGTGATGTATCTGACCCCAGGAATGTGTCAATAAAGTTTCCCCTTCGTGGGACAATGAATTCACGGTGTTCGTATTTCAATTTCCAGGAGTATATATATATATATATATATATATATATATATATATATATATATATATATATATATATATATATATATATATATATTCGTTAATTATTTTTGTATGCAATAACATACGCTGAAAAGGTATTTGTTTGCAACAAGGACATGACTATCTTATATTGTTTTTTTTCCATTCAATTCATAGACGTAACAAACAAGACAACAAACGCAAAAACATACACTCATGTTCAGAAAAAAAACATAGCACCTTCAACGACTAGAGACAGGACGTTCATATTTTCGGACGTGGACATTAGTGTGTTCTGCAGAAATGTCGGAGAGAGGCTTAAAAGTCAACATCGAAATCGCGTCGCAACACCATCTACCGGTAAAATGTGGCTGTCGCTGTAAACCAAAGTTAATGGATCAGTGTGACTTGAGCAGATGCGGAGGATACCTCGCAAACGTATGCGCGATCCGTACCGTCAAATCATTGAGTTTGAAAGAGGGTGCATCGTTGGAATGGGAGAATGTGATGCATCCATGCGGAAAATTGCTGCTCGTGTGTGACGAAGTGCTTCGGCAGTGAGATGGGTGTGTGCTGGATGTTCACGGATGTGACCGCTACGGTCGCAGGTTCGAATCCTGCCTCGGGCATGGATGTGTGTGATGTCATCAGGTTAGTTAGGTTTAAGTAGTTCTAAGTTCTAGGGGACTGATGACCACAGATGTTAAGTCCCATAGTGCTCAGAGCCATTTGAACCATTTCGTAGCCATACCGTTTCCGCACAACACCCCAAACCACATTTTTCAGCAAGACAATGCACGACCATATGTGGCTGCACGAATACGTGCCTTCTTGGTGTCATAGGACGTCAGCCATTTCCTCTGGACCGCCAGATCACCAGACTTGTCGCCAGTCGAAAATACGTAGGGTATGGTGAAACGACGGATGCAGTACTGTGACCCTTTGCCAAAAACCACAGATGAACTTTAGAGCCAGGTGAATGCAACCTGGATTGCTATAGCATAGGACGCCATTCGCGCCTTATATTTTTCGATGCCATCATGCATGGAATAAGTTACCAGGGCCCAATGTCGGCCCTGTGCTGACTGGGCAACAGGACACATGCCTACACGAGGTGACAGAAGTGCTAATCATTTCTGCGAAATATACTAATTTATGTAGCCTGCGAATATGAACGTCCTAAGTCTAGTCGTTCAGAGTGTTCTGTTTCCTTTTTCTGAACGTGAGTATAGTAATACTTCCTTTCAGATAAAAACTGTGTTCCGGACTGGTAGTTGAACTTGTGACATCATTTGTGGCCACCGAGCGAGGTGGTGCAGTGGCTAACTCACTGGACTCGCGTTCGGGAGGACGACGGTTCCATCCCGCGTCCGGCCATCCCGATTTACGTTTCCCGTGATTTTCCTAAATCGGTCCAGGGAAATGCCGGGATGGTTTCTTTGAAAGGGCACGGCCGACTTCCTTCCCCGTCCTTCCCTAATCTAATGAGACCGATGACCTCGCTGTCTGGTCACTTCCCCAAACAACCCAACCCAACCCAATATTTGTGGTTCACATGGCTCTGAGCACTATGGGACTTAACTACTGAGGTCATCAGTCCCCTAGAACGTAGAACTACTTAAACCTAACTAACCTAAGGACATAACATACAACCATGCCCGAGGCAGGATTCGAACCTGCGACCGTAGCGGTCGCACGGTTCCAGACTACAGCGCCTACAACCGCTCGGCCACTCTGGCCGGCCGCAACATTTGTGACCTCCGTGAAGTATGAGAAGTAGGAGAGAAGTAGTGGCTGAAATGAACGTGTGTGGATGGGTTGTAAATCGTGCCTAGGAAGCCCATTCAGTTGGGCGTTTTCCATGAAACGCAAAGGTTCCGGGTTATAGTCCTCGCCCCGCGCTCATTCTTAATCAGCCTTTATGTTTCACACCAGCGCAGACTGCGCTGCAGAGTGAAAACTCATTCTGGAAACAAAATATACTCTTCAAAGGTTCGTTACTCTGCTCGTTAGTCGTAACTCAAGTGGTATCATGCAGTAGTCGAAAACAAAAGACATACGTCTCCGCACCAGAACATGACAGATGTTATGGAATAATTGTGCAATGCAGTCCAACACGGATCTCTTCATTATTCCCTTTTATACCATTCATTCGCTTTTGCCTGCAGGTTATACTTGCAAAAAACTTAAATATGAACCGTCACATAAAAATTTTTTCGAGGAAGGCTTACCAGAGACTGTGTTTTATTAACAAAACACTTACAGGGTGCAGCAAATCTATGAACGGTACCACCTATACAACGTTTCTTTGTCGTCTTCTGTGGTACCTCTGTGCAGTGTGTGATCCGTAACATATTTCAAGAGTTTCAAGAATGGTAGCTCATTTTGAATTATCGCGAATTACGGGATAGTGTGTTACGGATATAAGCAATGGGTTGCCGCATTCTTGCAGTTTCTCCCTGACGGTTTCACTGCTTCTCTAGAGATTTCTTTACCTACCAAAACTGATTTCTTGAAAACATTACTGGTTACAGGACTGGTAAGCACGATTCAATGCTTACATGGCACAGACAAATGAGGGACAGATTACGCGTCTAAAAAATGATATCAACATGCGTTGGCGCACTTTGAGTCTTTACTCATTGTTCAGCACGCAAAATTTCTAGAGAATGGTTGTTTCCTATCTTCAGACTTTTATAACTGAAGCATTAATTTTCACTGAATTACATATTCAGAAAATGTATAATTTTAGTGTTGCAAAATGCTGGTATTGCGTCTTTAATTTTAATTTACAGTTTACTGCCCATAACTTCTGGAAGTCAAAAACTATGTTCTCTTGTTTATATTTGGAGCTCCGTAATTTTTCTTTAGACAAAAATGTTTTCTTTTCCTAAAGCTAACAACGACTTCACACTCAGGAAACAAATGTTTAACTAATGAATAATAAGTTCTAGTCCTAATCAACTTGAATAAAATTTAATGATTTCGCAAGCTTGCGTGTAATGCATTACGTCTTCAGTAGGTTAAATATTAACAGACTATATTTTGAAACAAATAGTTATCCTCAAGATTTTATCCTCATTCACGGCTCTCCGATTCAAAATTAAACAATAATGAGACGACGAAATTTTTGTGGAATACAATTTAGCTAAGTACTGTGCAAAAAAAGTAACCAAAATAAATGCTCACGTTAATTGCTGTACATTTTTAGTGTTTTTACTCCCCAAACATATCGAAGATTCGGAATGCAGACATATATCGTTCAGTATACATAAAAACCAGTATGGAACATTTCATAAACGAAATTTATGCTGTGTTGTGGTCTTCAGTCCAGAGACTCGTTTGATGCAAATCTCCATGCTCCTCTATCCTATGCAAGCTTCATCATCTCCCAGTACCTACTGCAACCTACATCCTTCTGAATCTGTTCAGTGTATTCATCTCTTGGTCTACGTCTACAATTTTTACCCACCACGCTGCCCTCCAATGCTAAATTGGTGATCCCCTGATGCCTCTGAACATATCCTACCAACTGATCCCTTCTACTAGTCAAGGTGTGCCACAATTTTCTCTTCTCCCTAATTCTATTCGATACCTCCTCATTAGTTATGTGATCTACCCATCTAATCTTCACCATTCTTCTGTAGCACCACATTTCGAAAGCTTCTATTCGCTTCTTGTCCAAACTATTTATCGTTCACGTTTCACTTCCATACATAGCTACACTCGACACAAATACTTTCAGAAACGACTTCCTGACACTTAAATGTATACTCGATGTTAACAAATTTCTCTTCTTCAGAATCACTTTCCTTGCCATTGCCAGTCTACATTTTACATCCTCTCTACTTCGACCATCATCAGTTATTTTGCTCTCCGAGTAGCAAAACTCATTTACTACTTTAAGCGTCTCATTTCCTAATCTAGTACCCTCACCATCACCCGATTTAATTAGACTATATTCCATTATCCTCGTTTTGCTTTTGTTGATGTTCATCTTATATCCTCCTTTCAAGACACTATCCATTCCGTTCAACTACTCTTCCACGTCTTTTGCTCTCTCTGAGAGAATTACAATGTCATCGGCGAACCTCAAAGTTTTTATTTCTTCTCCATGGATTTTAATTCCTACTCCAAATTTTTCTTTTGTTTCCTTTACTGCTTGCTCAATACACAGATTGAGCAACATCGGGGATAGGCTACAACCCTGTCTTAGTCCCTTCCCAAACACTGCTTCCCTTTCATGCCCCTCGACTCTTATAACTGCCATCTGGTTTCTGTACAAATTGTAAATAGCCTTTCGCTCCCTGTATTTTACCTGTGCCACCTTCAGAATTTGAAAGAGAATATTCCAGTCAGCATTGCCAAAAGCTTTTTCTAAGTCTACAAATGCTAGAAACGTAGGTTTGCCTTTCCTTAATCTATTTTCTAATATAAGTCGTAGGGTCAGTATTGCCTCATGCGTTCCAACATTTCTACGGAATCCAACCTGATCTTCCCTGAGTTTGGCTTCTACCAGTTTTTCCATTCGTCTGTAAATAATTCGCCTTAGTATTTTGTAGCCGTGGCTTATTAAACTGATAATTCGGTAATTTTCACATCCGTCACACCTGCTTTCTTTGGGATTGTAATTATTATATTCTTCTTGAAGGCTGAGGGTATTTCTCCTGTCTCATACATCTCGCTCACCAGATGGTACAGTTTTGCCAGGGCTGGCTTCCCGAGGCTATCAGTAGTTCTAATGGGATGTTGTCTACTCCCGGGGCCTTGTTTTGACTTATGTCTTTCAGTGCTCTGTCAATTTATGATGCCTTAAATCTCTGTCCCGTATCCATTATAGTCCTCACCAGACTGCTCGCTTCTTCTTCTTCTTCCATTTCATCTTCCGCATCTCACTCCCTCTTTTCATCTGATTTTCCTCCTTTCACACGTCACTGTGCGGCACTCTGCCCCGGCGGAAATGGCGTCGAGGGCACGCGCCCCGGCTGCCACATCCAAGTTACGCCACTGTGCAGCTTAGAACCTGCTGACAGATAAAGAGGCCACACACAGAAGCAGCTCTCGGAACTGGCTTGAGGCTTTCGCAGTCCTGACACACCGCGTCGTCGCCGTGTCATCTCGCTGGCCGAGATCGGGTGGAGAAAGCCAGGCGGTGGAAAGGTCTGGAGCCTCGACCCGGGCCGTTAGCGAGAATAGCCAGACAGCAGGCAGGCAGCAGGCAGCAGGCGGTCCCCCTCCGTGGTTTATGGCGGGACGGCGCGTGCTGACCTTCGCCGAGGCCTGGGGCGCTGCGCAAACTCCCGACCACCGACCACCGATCACGCGACCCACTTGTTGCGTGGGGCGTCAGAATTCGGAGCAATGTGTCGCCAGCCACTGCGTCACTTTGCTCAACGCACACTTGTACTTCGATGCGCACGCATGCGCATACCTGCATCTTCAACAGGCAATCCGAGAGCTGCCTTCACACCTCCATTCCCATCTAAACTGAAGAGCCAAAGAAAATGTTACACCTGCCTAACATCGCGTAGGGCCCTCGCGAACACGCAGAAGTGCCGCGACACGATGTGGCATGGACTCGACTAATGTCTCAAGTAGTGTTGGAGGGAACTGATACTGTGAATGCTGCAGGGCTATCCATAAAACCGTAAGGGTACGAGCAGTTGGAAATCTCCTCTGAACAGCACGTTCCAAGGCATCCCAGATCTGCTCAAAGCCGGCCGTAGTGGCCGTGCGGTTCAAGGCGTTGCAGTCTGGAACCTAGCGACCGCTACGATCGCTGGTTCGAATTCTGTCTCGGACATTGATGTGTGTGATGTCCTTAGGTTAGTTAGGTTTAATTAGTTCGAAGTTCTAGGCGACTGATGACCTCAGAAGTTAAGCCGCATAGTGCTCAGAGCAATTTTTTTTTTTTTTTTAGATCTGATCAATAATTTTCCTGTCTATGGAGTCTGGTGGCCAACTGAAGTGTTTAGACTCGGAAGAGCGCTATTGGAGCCACTCTGTAGCACTTGTGGACGTGTGGGGTGTCATATTGTTCTGCTGGAACTGCTCAAGTCCATCGGAATGCACAATGGACATGAATGGATGCAGATGATCAGACGGGGTGCTTATGTACGTGTCATCTGTCGGAGTCGTATCTAGACCTACCAGAGGTCCCATATCACCCCCACTGCACACGCCCCACACTATCACAGAGCCTCCACCATCTTGAACACTCCTATGTTGACATGCAGAGTCCATGGACACGTGAACTTGTCTCCATACCCGTACATGTGCATCCGCTCGATACAGTTTGAAACGAGACTCCTCCGACCAGGCGGCAAGTTCCCAGTCATCAACAATCCAATGTCGTTGATGACGGGCCCAGTCGAGGCGTGAATTCTTGTGTCGTGCAGTCATCAAGGTTCCACGAGTGGACCTTCGGCTGCGATTGTCCATATCTATAATGTTTCGTTTAATGGTTCCCACTTTGACTCTTGTTGATTGCCCAGCATTGAAGTCTGCATCAATTTTCGTAAGGGTTGCACTTCTGTCACGTCGACCGATTCTCTTCACTTGTCGCTGGTCCAGTTCTTACTGGATCTTTTACCAGCAGCAGCGATCCCGGAGGTTTGATATTTTACCGGATTCCTGACATTCACGGTCCGCTCGTGAAAAGGTTGCACGGAAAATTCCCACTTCATCGCTACATCGGAGA
Organism: Schistocerca americana; assembly: GCF_021461395.2. Lineage (NCBI taxonomy): Eukaryota > Metazoa > Arthropoda > Insecta > Orthoptera > Acrididae > Schistocerca > Schistocerca americana. Next base: position 215,762,363 of record NC_060124.1, read on the forward strand.
TGCTATGTCTCGTCGCTCGTGCACCGTCTATAACACCACATTCAAACTCACCTAAATCTTTATGACCTGCCATTGTAGCACCTTAACTGATCTAACAGCTGTGCTAGATACTTTTTGTCTTAAGCAGGCGCCGCCGACCGCAGCAACGTATTCTGCCTGTTTACGTATCTCTGTATTTCAATATGCATGCCTATACTATTTTCTTTGGCCGTTGAGGGTATATCTACAGCTTTTTTCCCTGGAAGCCACGTTATGTTCTGTAGCGGAGGATCGGGTGGCAACACTAACATTTCACCGTCCCCAGTTTCATTCGGATATGGAGCATTGAAAGTACGGCTGTCGATTTCCTTGTCGTGATAACTATATGACACACATATGATAGAAAGATAGGTATTACCATACAAAGAGCTCTTCTTGTACGGATGATTTTATTGTTCTGATCTCGAGAATTCAATGTCAACTATGTCAACTATAAGACGACCCATGAGTTTAATAGGAAGTAAGTGGGCAGGCTATCTGTGTAGAGGAATAAAATCACCTTGAGATGCTGTGAACTAGAACTGATCAAATAATTCACAGTCTCTTACCGAAGAAAACAAAATAAATGGTATCGAAATCTACACATGATATAAGCTGAACCGTGGGGTCCTGTTGCTGCAGCGTTTCGACAAGTTTCCTAATCGTCATGTTCAGGCGAACTGTTGGCCTGATGCCCGGTTTGTTCCTGTATAGCCACGAGACTGCAGGCTTGTCTGCCGACGCCCTACGCGGTGAACCAGTAGCGGAATTCACACGACCGGATTTGTGCGACGGGCTTGAACCACGGGCAAGTTACGTAAATATTTTTTACGGATACGGCCGCCGATCTCAGATCCGTCTTTTCCCTTTGATGTTGTGACCCCGCCCGTAGGATGTAGTCTCTCAGATCTGCGCAGAGACTGGGTTCCTTCCATGTTAGACAGGCCAAAGGCGACGGATTGCCGGAGTCGCGACTACGTCTCGCCGAAAGTACGTCGTACGGCAAGACACTTTAAGACATTATTTCACTGCAGTACATTTTCGCATTTTGAAAATCGTTTATGTTGGAGAGGAGAAATTATGGACGATAACTAGAAGGAAATTAGGGCAGTTGCCGGTAATTCGTACGATATGTACTCATACATTTATCGAAAGAAAAATAGCACAAAATGGGTCAAAAATGGACTGCTGCAGTGCGACAGTCCAGATGTATAGATCAGATTCAGCATTTCTCTGAGAATCGTGAAGGTTCACTATGCTAGGAAGAGAGCTTTCTTGATCTTTTGTACAATACAGTAATTCATAATACTTGTGAATTAATGGACGCAACACAGATATGGGTAAAACAACATTTTATCGGCATTAGCCAAAGTGTTGGCTTATACAGTTCACCTCCCCCCCCCCCCCCCCGTCTTATGCTTCCTTCAAAACCTTTCTAAGCCCTATCCAGAAATTATTGATGGTCTCCTAAATCCATCGTCCAGCTGCAAAAAATTTCGTATATTTGTCTACAAACGCGTTTCTTTTTGTTGAAATAAAACATCATCGGTGGTCTGTAATGGAACACATTTACAGTATGTATTGCGTTCTATGTCTAAAAGTAGTTCATTACGGAAAATAATGATTTTACTTTACGATATTTTATATCAGATTTTCACTCATATTAGGAAAACGCCGTCTGCATGCACGTTTTTGACGTATCCTTTTGTTTCTCACTGGTGTTTCTTGTACTGTAGTTTCAAAGCCGGAATTAAAGTACCTTCAATTATTATAAAGCAACTACGGGCAATAAAGTCACAAAAATGAACTCTCTTCTGAAATATTATATCAGATTTTTTTTAGGTTCTACAACATTTTGGAGCACCGTTTCAACCATTTCTTTGTACGCCCTATTTTTTACATTCTCGATGATGTAATGTCCACATGTCAGTTTTCGCAAATATGTTGTTTCACGGCGCTATTGATTAAGTTTTTGGATGTGGTCCTGCCTTCACTATACTTCTGTTAACCAAACATTGCAGTCACGTGAAAACCAAAGGAAAACCCACGGACTTCCTGATAGATGTCCGCTCGCAGAAATGCGCAAGTGTGTGGGCAGCTACTGAGGCTGGGTTGCCGCTGTGAAGCACGGACAGGTACGGCAGAGATCCAAAAATCCGTCGGGAATGTCCGTGACCCGTCAGTAAAACCCGCTCGTGTGTGACCAGCTAATTGCGTGCCTTCGAAAGAGATGTCCGCCGGCGGTGGAGGGCCCACAGGCAGCTTGGAGTGGGGGTCCTGGCCTCGATGCCTGGTGTTTCCTGTCTGTTCCGCGCGCTGCATCCATCATTTCCACCTCAGACCTTCCCAGACCGATTTTTTACTAAAGCCACGCCTCATGCGGAGCTCAGATGGAAACCGCTTTCTCGGTTCACGAGAGAATCATGTACATCTCCACTGCATCTTTGATGACCGAATCTCAGATCGCGTTGGCGCAACACAGCATCCTAATCTGTTCAGAAACAAACAGGGGTCCATCGTTGATGTAATGCTCTCTACCACTGCAGACTTGTCGGTTTGGCTGAGGCGAGAGCTTCTCACATGTTCTAAACGCGTGGCGAGGTGCACCACTGCGTCTGGCCGAAGTCCTACACGCCACGGTCTCAACTGATGCTGTAGACGACACATGCCTGCAGCCTGTAACAAACCAAGATCTTATATAATTTCTGTAAATTACTGAGGCTTGCGACACCGGATCATTTTCAAACGTGTTTACATCTACACTCATGCTCATAAATTAAGGATAATTGCAGAATGTGGTGCCCCACAACGTGGTACTACACAAAACTGGTGCTGATAGCATAGGCACATACGGAACTCACACGACACAGATCTGTAAGTCCACGGTATTGGTGACAAGTTGAGAAAACCGTCCCGAAACACATGTGCTACAAAACGCCACTGTTTCCTGCGCATGTATCCCGACATCAGTATGGGATATGATCACCATGCACACGTACACAGGCCGCGCAACGCGTAGGCATACTGTTGATCAGGTGGTCGAGCAGCTGCTGGGGTATAGCCTCCCACTCTTGCACCAGTGCCTGTCGGAGCTCTTGAAGTGTCGTAGGGGTTTGAAGACGTGCAGCGATACGTCGACCGAGAGCATCCCAGACGTGCTCGACTGGGTTTAGGTCTGGAGAAGAGGCAGACCACTCCATTCGCCTGATATATTCTGTTTCAAGGTACTCCGCCACGATGGCAGCTCGGTAGGGCCGTGCGTTATCATCCATCAGGAGGAAGGTGGGACCCACTGCACCCGTTAAAAGGTGGACATACTGGTGCAAAATGACGTCCCGATACACCTGACCTGTTACAGTTCCTCTGTCAAAGACGTGCAGGGGTGTACGTGCACCAATCATAATCCCACCCCACACCATCAAACCACGACCTCCATACAAGTCCCTTTCAAGGACATTAAGGCGTTGGTATCTGGTTTCTGACTCACGCCAGATGAAAACCAGGCAAGAATCACTGTTCAGACTATACCTGGACTCGTCCATGAACATAACCTGGGACCACTGTTCCAATGACCATGTACTGTGTTCTTGACACCAGGCTTTACGGGCTCTCCTGTGACCAGGGGTCAGTGGAATGCACCATGCAGGTCTCCGGGTGAATAAACCATGTCTGTTCAGTCGTCTGTAGACTGTGTGTCGGGAGACAACTGTTCCAGTGGCTGCGGTAAGGTCCCGAGCAAGGCTACCTGCAGTACTCCGTGGCCTTCTGCGGGCACTGATGGTGAGATATCGGTCTTCTTGTGGTGTTGTACACAGTGGACGTCCCGTACTGTAGCGCCTGGACACGTTTCCTGTCTGCTGGAATCGTTGCCATAATCTTGAGATCAAACTTTGTGGCACACAGAGGGCCCGTGCTACGACCTGCTTTGTTTGACCAGCCTCCAGTCGCCCTAGTATTCTACCCCTCATAACGTCGTCAATATGTGTTCTTTGAGTCATTTTCAACAAACAGTCACCATTAGCACGTCTGAAAACGTCTGCACACATAGTCACTTCACCGTACTCTGACATGCACCAACACACCTCTGCATATATGGACTGCTGCCAGCGCCACCGTGTGACGACCGCAGGTCAAACGCACCGCATGGTCATACCCCGAGGTGATTTAAACCCGCAAACCGCCCACCAGAGCGTTGTTTCACCACGAATCAGCACTATCCTTAATTTACGAGCATGAGTGTATTTTCATATATTTATGTATATAGTGTCTCTTTCACGTTTTTGGATATTTGAATAATATTGTAAGAGTCTGGAGAAGTTCTGGCACGCTTAAAGATTGTCATGTATACATCGATCTTTTTTACACGTGTCCCAGGTATGCTATGAAAATTAGTCTTCCTTTGAATAATACTACAAAATATAAAATCTAGTTTTATGCTTCATATCTGTACTTCATAAAATACATCATTCATAAAATACGCCTCTTGTATTTAATTCATTTACCAACTTATATAAAATTTAACTTACATGGTGCCACGTACTTGGAAAAAATTGTAAATTTTAACGGTAACTTCCATAAATATCTTTCATTTCCGTACTAGTTTGAAGAATTGTCGTATGTGAAACAGAACAACTAATTTTGATTTGGATTACATTATAAAAGCGGAAATGTAATTGAGTCATCGAATGTTATGGATGCGTCGAGAACAGTGTATCATTGATATACAAAATAATTCCGGCGTCAAAAGGTGTCACAAGTTTTTCGACTGTGTTCAGATGCTGTTCACGAGACTCTTCCATATGTATAGTGTCAACAAAGGACACCTACACCCAAAGTTTTGTTATGCACGCTGTGACTTTCTTTGTTGTGGAAAATGTTTTTGATATGTCTACTGCAGTGGAAGAAACGTAAATAAAATATGCATATGTGAAAAATTATAATTAATACTTCAGTCATTTCTCTAGCAAACCCTGGACCAACGATTTACATGCCTTATGGTTACGACAACGGTTAGATATTGACGCCAACTGCAAGATGAATACATTAATTTATATATAATGGTATCCTCTAAAACTTCCCTATACATATCAGATTAAAGTGTTACCCACTAAATTATTAATCAACAATTTACAATTATTTTTCTTCTTTGGGGCCAGCAGCGTAATATACACTCCTGGAAATTGAAATAAGAACACCGTGAATTCATTGTCCCAGGAAGGGGAAACTTTATTGACACATTCCTGGGGTCAGATACATCACATGATCACACTGACAGAACCACAGGCACATAGACACAGGCAACAGAGCATGCACAATGTCGGCACTAGTACAGTGTATATCCACCTTTCGCAGCAATGCAGGCTGCTATTCTCCCATGGAGACGATCGTAGAGATGCTGGATGTAGTCCTGTGGAACGGCTTGCCATGCCATTTCTACCTGGCGCCTCAGTTGGACCAGCGTTCGTGCTGGACGTGCAGACCGCGTGAGACGACGCTTCATCCAGTCCCAAACATGCTCAATGGGGGACAGATCCGGAGATCTTGCTGGCCAGGGTAGTTGACTTACACCTTCTAGAGCACGTTGGGTGGCTCGGGATACATGCGGACGTACATTGTCCTGTTGGAACAGCAAGTTCCCTAGCCGGTCTAGGAATGGTAGAACGATGGGTTCGATGACGGTTTGGATGTACTGTGCACTATTCAGTGTCCCCTCGACGATCACCAGTGGTGTACGGCCAGTGTAAGAGATCGCTCCCCACACCATGATGCCGGGTGTTGGCCCTGTGTGCCTCGGTCGTATGCAGTCCTGATTGTGGCGCTCACCTGCACGGCGCCAAACACGCATACGACCATCATTGGCACCAAGGCAGAAGCGACTCTCATCGCTGAAGACGACACGTCTCCATTCGTCCCTCCATTCACGCCTGTCGCGACACCACTGGAGGCGGGCTGCACGATGTTGGGGCGTGAGCGGAAGACGGCCTAACGGTATGCGGGACCGTAGCCCAGCTTCATGGAGACGGTTGCGAATGGTCCTCGCCGATACCCCAGGAGCAACAGTGTCCCTAATTTGCTGGGAAGTGGCGGTGCGGTCCCCTACGGCACTGCGTAGGATCCTACGGTCTTGGCGTGCATCCGTGCGTCGCTGCGGTCCGGTCCCAGGTCGACGGGCACGTGCACCTTCCGCCGACCACTGGTGACAACATCGATGTACTGTGGAGACCTCACGCCCCACGTGTTGAGCAATTCGGCGGTACGTCCACCCGGCCTCCCGCATGCCCACTATACGCCCTCGCTCAAAGTCCGTCAACTGCACATACGGTTCACGTCCACGCTGTCGCGGCATGCTACCAGTGTTAAAGACTGCGATGGAGCTCCGTATGCCACGGCAAACTGGCTGACACTGACGGCGGCGGTGCACAAATGCTGCGCAGCTAGCGCCATTCGACGGCCAACACCGCGGTTCCTGGTGTGTCCGCTGTGCCGTGCGTGTGATCATTGCTTGTACAGCCCTCTCGCAGTGTCCGGAGCAAGTATGGTGGGTCTGACACACCGGTGTCAATGTGTTCTTTTTTCCATTTCCAGGAGTGTATGTCTGATAGGGACATGATTGTTACAGTAGATATATAATGAGTAATCTTTATTTACATTTACGACAGACTGTTTCTGCTTAATCACCATTTTCAAGTACGTCTAGATTGATGTGACTTCCATATTGCGTCGTTAGTGGAATGTTTTGTTACTGTCACTGCTTTAATAAGATCGTAAATGTTGTTGCAATATATCGTATAGCGTCGTAATAGTGGAACTGTCAAACTGCTGTCACGTCGTAACTAACATTTAATTTCAATATCTTGACAACAACATTTGCGATCTTATTAAAGCAGTGACAGTTACGAAGCATTCCACTAACGACGCAATATGGAAATCACATCAATCTAGACGCACTTGAAAATGGCGACTAAGCAGAAACAGTGTGTCGTAAATGCAAATAAAGATTACTCGTTATAAGCAGCTATTTTGTGTGTCTACTGTAACAAGTTACAATGAATTTGAACCGTTAATATACATTAAATTTTTACTTGTTCACTACTAACTCTATTTGCAACAAATTCACAGACAGTATCCCCATATGTCCCTGAATGTTCCCACAAAAATTTGGCAACTTATTCTACGACATTTTGTTCAGCAGATATGACGTCATAAACATTTAGCTGTGTGAAAGTGAAACTGCAGTGTCAAATTCGCTAGAGATTGAGTAGAAATGCCTGTATGTGTATATGTACGTATCTGACATGTTAAACATGTGTGAAATATATTTTAATGTGCGTATGCGTGCAAGGCCACGGCTAAAAATCTCATCCTAAATCCCTGGAACGGTCTCAGTCAAATTTGGTACAGAAGTTAGTAACTACACTCCTGGAAATGGAAAAAAGAACACATTGACACCGGTGTGTCAGACCCACCATACTTGCTCCGGACACTGCGAGAGGGCTGTACAAGCAATGATCACACGCACGGCACAGCGGACACACCAGGAACCGCGGTGTTGGCCGTCGAATGGCGCTAGCTGCGCAGCATTTGTGCACCGCCGCCGTCAGTGTCAGCCAGTTTGCCGTGGCATACGGAGCTCCATCGCAGTCTTTAACACTGGTAGCATGCCGCGACAGCGTGGACGTGAACCGTATGTGCAGTTGACGGACTTTGAGCGAGGGCGTATAGTGGGCATGCGGGAGGCCGGGTGGACGTACCGCCGAATTGCTCAACACGTGGGGCGTGAGGTCTCCACAGTACATCGATGTTGTCGCCAGTGGTCGGCGGAAGGTGCACGTGCCCGTCGACCTGGGACCGGACCGCAGCGACGCACGGATGCACGCCAAGACCGTAGGATCCTACGCAGTGCCGTAGGAGACCGCACCGCCACTTCCCAGCAAATTAGGGACACTGTTGCTCCTGGGGTATCGGCGAGGACCATTCGCAACCGTCTCCATGAAGCTGGGCTACGGTCCCGCACACCGTTAGGCCGTCTTCCGCTCACGCCCCAACATCTTGCAGCCCGCCTCCAGTGGTGTCGCGACAGGCGTGAATGGAGGGACGAATGGAGACGTGTCGTCTTCAGCGATGAGAGTCGCTTCTGCCTTGGTGCCAATGATGGTCGTATGCGTGTTTGGCGCCGTGCAGGTGAGCGCCACAATCAGGACTGCATACGACCGAGGCACACAGGGCCAACACCCGGCATCATGGTGTGGGGAGCGATCTCCTACACTGGCCGTACACCACTGGTGATCGTCGAGGGGACACTGAATAGTGCACGGTACATCCAAACCGTCATCGAACCCATCGTTCTACCATTCCTAGACCGGCAAGGGAACTTGCTGTTCCAACAGGACAATGCACGTCCGCATGTATCCCGTGCCACCCAACGTGCTCTAGAAGGTGTAAGTCAACTACCCTGGCCAGCTAGATCTCCAGATCTGTCCCCCATTGAGCATGTTTGGGACTGGATGAAGCGTCGTCTCACGCGGTCTGCACGTCCAGCACGAACGCTGGTCCAACTGAGGCGCCAGGTGGAAATGGCATGGCAAGCCGTTCCACAGGACTACATACAGCATTTCTACGATCGTCTCTATGGGAGAATAGCAGCCTGCATTGCTGCGAAAGGTGGATATACACTGTACTAGTGCCGACATTGTGCATGCTCTGTTGCCTGTGTCTATGTGCCTGTGGTTCTGTCAGTGTGATCATGTGATGTATCTGACCCCAGGAATGTGTCAATAAAGTTTCCCCTTCCTGGGACAATGAATTCACGGTGTTCTTATTTCAATTTCCAGGAGTGTATGTGAAAAGAAATACTGTGTGAGTAAGAATCACCTGCCTTCTATGATGATGAGGGTGATAACATGGGTTGCCGGCCGCGGTGGTCGAGCGGTTCCAGGCGCTTCAGTCCGGAACCACGCGGCTGCTACGGTCGCAGGTTCGAATCCTGCCTCGGGTATGGATGTGTGTGATGTCCTTAGGTTAGTTAAGTTTAAGTAGTTCTAAGTGTAGCGGACTGATGACCTCAGCTGTTAAGTCCCATAGTTCTTAGAGCCATTTGAAACATTTGATAACATGGGCAGAGAAGTCGGGAGGAGGAGGAGATGGACACGCATGTGGTTGAGAAGGAGATGGACAGGAATAGGCAGAATGGGGAAATGGATAGAGAGAGGGGCAAGGAAGAGAAGGAGACAGAAAATAAAGAGGAGGAGATAGAAGAGGTGGACGGTGAGAGGGAGAGGAGGAGGTGGACACAGGAAGGATGAGAAAGAGACGGAAGAAATAAAGGGGCAAGAGGGAATGGAATTAGAGAGCGAGAGGAGATGGACACAGAGAGGACAGAAGATGATACACAGAGAGTTGAGTGTGGAAGCGGTGGACAGAGAGAGGGGCCGGACACAGAGGGGCAAGGAGGAGTGAACAGAGAGGGGGTAGGAGAATATGAACTAATAGAAGACCGAAATAAATACATACCGGGGCAACTCTGTGTACTACGCCATTTATACACAAGATTAGATGACGATCTTGTGAACCGCGATAGCGGTTTCCAACTGAGCTCCGGGTGGAATGTGGCGTTAGCAAAAATACGTTAACTAACGTTCTGAGGTGAAACTGGGGGAGGTAGCGGACAGAACAGACGGGCGGCACGAGGTCTTGATGCCCGGACCCCTCTCCACCCTACCAGGGGCACACCAACAACGGTGATGGCCTGTCTTCCGGAGGCACGCATTGGTCCACCTGGTGGGTTCTCGGCAGCGAAGTTCGCGGTCCAGGGAACAAACTGGACATGAATCCACCACTTCGCCTGAAGATAATGAGTAGCAAACGAGTCGAAACGTTGCGACAACATAACGCCACGATTCACTTCACATGTATTTTGTTTTCTTCGGTAAGAGACTGTGATTGGTTTTGATACGTGCGAGTTCACGGAATCTCAAGGTAACGAAACTGAGTTCGTTGCTCTACATAGATCGCCTGTCAACAGGCTTCCTGCTAAACTCGTGGGTCGCCTTCCGGTACACGCTGAATTCATAAGATCGGAACGACGAGAAAGGTCTCTGTACAAGGTGTGCTCGTCATATGGCGAAACTTTTGAATCATTCATTGCGCGTTTGCATGAACTTCTATTAATTTTAATTTTCAAACTACGCCAAATTACTAATGGCAGGAATGACTGTCAAAGATATCGGACGTCCTTCAATTCTACAGTTTTATAGACACGTTTCAATGTTGCAGATCTACAGGATGACAATTAATGAATTACATGAAACAAAATCAACTTAAATTCTGAAAGGTCTGTTTTCGGACGTTCAAAGTGCACTTTTGGCCGCGGGCTATGATAGGAATTAGTATGGTTGATTTAGCGACGAAGCCCACTTTTATTTGGCTTGATTCATCAATAAGCAAAACTGGCGCATTTTGGGGACTGAGAACCCGCATTTGGCGATCAAGAAGTTTCTTCACTGTGTGGTGTGGAATGTCCAGTCACGGAATGATCGGTGCGATATTCCTTAATGGCACCGTAACTACCGAACGGTACTTGATGATTTTGTGATGATTTTATTTATTTCTTTGATTTATTTACACGTCAAGTTCCGTAGGGCCAATTTGAGGAGCAAATCTCCAAGGTCGTGGTACGTGTCAGTGCATGAAATTACAACATAAAAGTAATAACATATAAAAATAAAGTGTTTGTGAACGCGAAGAAAGTCAATCCATAAGTTCAAGTAAACGCAATCAACAATACAATAAGAATCAGCTTAATTTTTCAAGGAAATCCTCTGTAGAATAGAAGGAGTGACCCATGAGGAAACACTTCAATTTCGATTTGAAAACGCGTGGATTACTGCTAAGATTTTTGAATTCGAGTGGGAGCTTACTGAAAATGGATGCAGGAGTATACTGCACAACTTTCTGCACAAGAGTTAAGGAAGTCCGATCAAAATGCAGGTTTGATTTCTGCCGAGTATTAACTGAATGAAAGCTGCTTATTCTTGGAAATAAAATTGTTAACAAGAAATGACAGTAAGAAATATTTATATTGAGAGGCCAATGCCAAAATACCCACGCTCGTGAACAGGGGTCGACAAGAAGTTCGTGAACTTACACCACTTATTGTCCGAACGGCCCGTTTCTGAGCCAAAAATATCCTTTTAGAATGGGAATAGTTATCCCAAAATATAATACCATACGACATAAACGAATAAAAAATAAGCAAGGTAGACTAATTTTCGTGTCGAACGATCACTCACTTCAGATACCGTTCGAATGGCTAAAATTGCAGCATTAAGTCTTCGAATAAGATCCTAAACGTGAGCTTTCCACGACAGTTTACTATCAATCTGAATATCTAGAAATTTGAACTGTTCAGTTTCACTAATCGTATCACCATTCTGTGAAATTAAAACGTCAGGTTTTCTTGATTTGTGTGTTAGAAACTGTAAAAACTGAGTCTTACGGTGGTTTAGTGTTAGTTTATTTTCTACGAGCCAAGAACGTACGTCATGAACTGCACTATTTGAAACCGAGCCAATGTTGCACACAACATCCTTTACCACCAAGCTATTGTCATCAGCAAACATAAATATTTTAAAGTTACTCTTAATATTAGTGGGCATATAATTTATATAAATAAGGAACAGGTCTAGCCCCAACACTGATCCCCGGGGCAGCCCCCCCCCCCCCTTCCACTTGACCGTACCCCACTCACACCCCACATCATAGCCATTCTCAACATCGTGAATAATGACCTTTTGCTGTCTGTTGCTGAAGTATGAGGTGAACCAATTGTGAGCTACTCCCCGTATTCCGTAATGGGCCAACTTCTGGGGCAATATTTTGTGATCAACTCAATCAAACGCCTTAGTTAAACAAAAAAATATGCCTATCGTTCGAAACCTTTTGTTTAATCCATCCAGTACATGAGAGAGAAAAGAGAATATAGCATTTTCAGTTGTTAAAAGACTTCTAAATCCGAACAGTATATTTGATAGAAAATCGTGTGATATAAAATGAACAATTATCCTTACATACACAGACTTTTCAATAACTTTAGCAAATACTAATGGCATAGAAATAGATCTAAAATTATCTACATAATCCCTTTCTCCCTTTTTATAAAGCAGCTTTCCTACTGAGTACTTTAATCGTTCAGGAAACTGACCATTCCTAAAGAAAAAATTACAAATATGGCTAAATACGGAGCTAACATGTGTAGCACAGTACTTTAATCCTCTGCTAGGCACTCCATCAAACCATGAGGGTCCTTAGTCTTCAGTGATTTAATTATTGACTCAGTGTCCCCCTTTTCTGTATCACAGAAAAGTGTTTCAGACATCAGTCTCGGAAAGGCATTTGCCAAGAAAGTTATATGATTCCGTGATTCCCTGCTTTCATCCTCATTATCCAAAATGAGACTGATTTCGACAAGATGTGGTTCGTACAAGACAGAGACCGACCCCATCGAAGCAGGAGAGTGTTTGATGTCCTGGAGGAGAACTTTGGTGACAGGATCTTAAAATATGCGACTCCTTTTTGTTGGGCTTTGTTAAAGACACGGTGTACACCAATGAGCCCAAACTATTGCTGAGTTGGAAACAGCCATTCAAGAGGTCATCCACAGCATCGATGCTCTGACACTTCGGCGAGTCTTGCAGAATTTCGCTATCTTTCTGCGCCACATCATCGCTGATGACGGCAGGGATGTCGACCATGTCATTACCTAAATCCGAATATCTATAGTGACATTACAATGAAATCCAGACCATTAGCTGCTTATAGGCGTTGATAAATATCAACGAGTATCGATGAAAATGTGTGCCCCAACCGGGACTCGAGCCCTGGATCTCCTACTCTCATATATCTATAGTGACGTTTACATGTTGAATAAAGCGTGTGCACGCCTTAGTTTGTAACTAATTTACGTTTTTTTTCCCGTGTAGTTCAATAATTGTCACCCCGTAAGTAAGTGATATGTGCCACTAATCGCAATATTCATTTAAATGTTGGCTACTTTTCATCTCATTTTCCTTCTTCTGTTCCCACTAATTTTCCGATGGGGAACTACAAGGAACAGCTCTTAAGCAACTCTGTCCATAGAAAGATCCAGATATTGTAACGGCACCTGGACCGAAAGATACACCTACGAAATTCTGCAGAGGTTATGCGAAAGAACTTACTCCTCTTCTGGCTGCAGTTTATTGTAGACCGTTGCAGCAGGTAGAAAAAACATTGTGCATTTCCGTGTTCAAGAAGGGTCTTCAGATAGATGCCCATTATTATAGGCATATATCGCTGATTTTAATCTGCAATAAAATTGCGGAACCTGTTTTATACTCACGCATTATGATATTTTCGAAGAACAAAATTTTTCTCTATATAAAGCGACATGGATTCTTGCGAAACATAGCTCGCTCTCTTTGTCCGTGAATTCCAGAACGGCAGAGAGACAAAGCTGGTCAGGTTGATGCCGCGTCCCTTGGCTTCCGGAAGGCGTTTCATGAAGTTCCTCGCCGTTTAGAGAAAAAAGTACGAGCACTTACCAACTTTCATGTCACGACTTTAACTCAATTTATATGGGACAGCCATGTAGAAATTTCAATATTAGGTAGACTGAACACAGGACGGCACTTCAGAGGAACAACAGTCATTCAACATTTGCAGAGTACATTATGGATATGAAACACAGGCCAACATACACGAAAACTGATAAAAAATTCTTAAATGGGCCAATAGCCTTGAACGGAAATTCACAATAGAAATGCCGCACGCAGAAATCCATAGCACACTCACTCACTTCAGAATCTCCTCTGTATACAAGATCTCAAAATCGTTCCCAGGACACACGAATCAAGATAGCGGAACGTGAATATCTTGTAAAAAGTGATGCGGCGCTTGTTTAATAGTACACTTTGCGTAGAAGCAAGAAAACTTTGAAACAGCAAAACGTAGGTACATATAAATCACATACCTCATTCATCATTTTACAAACTTCATCACAAAGAACATGTCGCCAACATTTTCGAAAGCTATTACGTTAATCTAGCAACCGATAATTAAGAAATCAATGTTGACAGCAGATTGTGAAATAAAAGCAGCACTATAACCTAATTTTGCAAAGTGGAGGAAAAAAGCAATAGTTTCATTCTAGGCCTGAAACCTCTGTAAATATCCGCTACATATTATTGCGAAATGCTGACTAATTGAAAATAACGAACTACAGCAAAACAGCAGCTGTACTGACACACAAATACTCATATCAACATATGATAGTAAGCTACATATTTCTGTAATAGTGTTATTAGTAAAAGTACAATAATCCCAAAACTGTATGCATTATGATGCAAAATTTTAGGTGTTATTTGACAGAAAATAAAATCAACCTACTGACACTGGTGAAACTTCGCCGAAACACGTATGAATGTTAAAGAACACCTTTTGCATCCTCCGCGCGGAACTATATTTCCAGAATCATAAAATTCCATTGAAATCATTGAACACAGTGATATTATTTGGAGGTCCTCTTCTTGTATCTATACAGATCGTTAACTATACCAAAGCAGATTATTTATTAGGTGCCAACAACACTGGAACCTGACTCGACGTGTAGGCCACTGTTGCACCAGTTCGTGTTGACTCACGGGAATACTCTGCCTCCCGCCTCCCTCCCTTTTGTAGCTATATCATCAGTCCAAAGAGTTTAAGCTACAAGTTCTCACGCTGGCTTCAGAGAATAACGACCTTATAAAGACGCACCGAGACGAGATGACCTGCCGGACATCAAGGAAAGGCAATGCACGAACCGTGTTTTGGTAGGTTCTTATTTTATACTGCAACGAGCAGTAGAAGAAGTTTTAGTTTTGCTCTTTCGTCAGGAGAAATGCGGCCAGATAAACGCAGCACACGTTAAGAGCAACTGTGGAGATACGCAGAACGCGACTGCTTTTATCTGAAAGCGGCCTCGATAGTGTCTCTGCGGATAGAGCCATGTGGCTCGGCGCAAACGGCGGCGTAATAGGCCGCTTGTGGAGTGAACTTAGCCGGCGGAAGCGAGAAGATATGCAAATTAGAGAATTTCGTCGTTATCCGGACGGAAAAAAAACCTTATCTCCATGTGTAACTTTGCTTTTCTGCCCGCTGTTCCCTTCTCTACTTCTCGACGTTCCCCCGTCCCTCGTTCTTGTTATTTTGTTATTCGCAATTTTATGTTTTTCTCTCCCCTAGTATTTCCTCGTGCTTGGGGGGAACATCATTGCGTCGGCCGACTACAAAGGATGGCCGCTACCACGAATGTAAGCCGCTGGCATTTACAGCCGTGCGGAAATTTTAATAGAAAGGAGACAGGGGCTGGGAAACACAGCGGGAAAAACAGAGGTGTGTTTTTCGGTGGCGTGTCCATGAGAGAAAGGGGAAGGGGGCTTAAGGAAGGGTGGGTGCGTTTTTGGGTGGGGGGGGGGGGGAAGTTGTGGGGGCGGGAGGTGGGGGGGCAGGGCACGGCTAGGCAGTTTGTGGTGCGGCGAGCCGGAAAAGTAAGCAAAGTAGAACTGGCGACGACATTTGTCGTTGCAGCTGGCTGGGATTATTCCATCCGGTTGGCCGCCTACATCTTCTTAACGAGCAAATTCGACAATGGAAAACTGAGAACTGTGTGATTTTTCTCGGAGAAATTTCCTGTTAAGCATCCATACCGGCAACAAGTTTATTTAGTGTATGAAATTATGAAAAATGCGTTATAATTTCTTTATATGTTAATGCCAAATGTTTGCAACATTGATAACTTGCCTCACTTCCATCTTCTGATTGGATTATACTAAATTTTCCCCATAAATGCATACTCTTTATCATAATAAATTTTGAAAAAAAAAAGAAAAACAAAACCAAATTTGTTCATTTAGACACGTACGTTGAGTGGCAATAATGAGAAATATTCTCGTGTCTAAATTCACAGAATCCAAGAATAATACCTAGGTCCTCGTGTTTTGAATTATGGATGCATGTGCTATGCTAACATATTAACGTATAGTAAGCACGAATTCAGAGAAAATCGTTCTTATGAAATACAACCTACTCCTTATTCGTACGAAGTAATGACTGCCATCGACAGGGGATCTTGATTCCGTATTTTTAGATTTACAGAAGGCTTTTGATACCGTTCTTCACAGAAGGCTTCAAATCAAACTGCGTACCTGTAAAGTACCGTCACAGTTGTGCATCTGGATTCGTGATTTCCTAAAAGAAAGGCCACTGTTCGTAGTATTTGACGGAAAGTGATCAAGTAAAATAGAAGTGATCTCTGGATTTCCTCAGGGCAGTATTAGAGCCCTCTTCTGTTCCTAATGTACATAAACAACTTAGGAGACAATCTGCGCTACCCGCTCAGATTGTTTGTGGGTGCTGTCATTTGGTGTTGCAGCGGTTCTAGGCACTTCAGTTTGGAACCGCTACGGTCGCAGGTTCGAATCCTGCCTCGGGCATGGATGTGTGTGATGTCCTTAGGTTAGTTAGGTTTAAGTAGTTCTAAGTTCTAGGGGACTGATGACCACAGATGTTAAGTCCCATAGTGCTCAGAGCCATTTGAACCATTTTTTGAACCATCTTCATCTCGGAATAACTACTACAACTTAATCCTTCTGAACCTGTTTGCTATATTCACCTCTTGGTCCCCCTTTACGATTTTTATCCCCTACGCTTCACTCCAGTACTGAACTGGATGTCTCTTGATGTCTCAGAATGTGTCCTATCAACCGATTCCGTCTTCTAATCAGGTTGTTCCACAAATTTCTTGTCTCCCCAATTCTGTTCAGTATCTCCTCTTTAGGTACGTGATCTACTCGCCTAATCTCCAGCATTATTGTGTAGCACCACATTTCAAAAGCTTCTATTCTCTTCACGTCTAAACTGTTTATCATCAGTGTTTCACATTCATACAGTACATGGCTAAATCCTAAAAAATACTATCAGAAAACAGTTCCTAACACTTAAATCTATATTGAATGTTAACAAATATCTTTTCTTCATGAACACTTCTCTTGCTGTTACCTGACCACATTTTTTATATATCCTCTTTACTTCGGATATCATCAAGTATTGTACAGCCCAAAAAACAACTCATCTACTACTTTTAATGTCTCGTTTCCTAAACTAATTCCCTCAGCATCACCAGATTCAATTCGACTGCATTCCATATCCTTGTTTTGTTTTTGTTGATGTTTATCTTACATCCTCCTTTCAAGACACTGTCCATTCCTTTCAACTGCTCTTCCAAGTCCTTTGCTGTTCCTCACAAAGTTACATTGTCATCGGCAAATCTCCAAGTTTTTATTTCTTCTCCCCGAACTTTAATTTCTACTCCAAATCCTTCTTTTGTTTCCTTTACTGTTTACCCAGTGTGCATAATGAATGACATATGGGACGGGTTACAACTCTGTTTCACTCCCTTCTCATACAGTGCTTTCCTTTCACGCCCCTTGAGACTTAGATTTGCTGTCTGGTTACTGTAGAAGTTGTAAATAACCTCTCACCTCCTCTGTCTTACCTCTACCTTGAGAATTTCAAGGTGAGTATTCCAGTCAACATTCTCAAAAGCTTTCTCTGAGTCCAGAGATACTATAATCATAAATTTGCCTTTCCCTAACCTACCTTCGTTGCAGTGAGATCATTTCACGGAATTTCAATTAGCAACTTTCACCTCCCCATGCGATAACATTTCATTGTCGCCAAATGACATAAGGAGAAATAAAATAAGAGAAATCAGAATTCACACGAGAAGATTCCTTTTTTCTCGGGCTGTTCAAGGATGGAACGGTAAAGTATCAGTGTGAAGGTGGTTCGCCCTTTAGTGTAGATTCAGAGCAGTTACGTAGATTTGGAAGTAGATATCGTACACGTCGCAAGGATCGAAGCTACAAACGGAGGTGTAAAATCAGCGCATATACAAGGAGAATTAGGGTTTTTAACACCACGTAGACTGCGAGGTCATTAGAGATGAAGCACAATCTGCGACTGGGAAAGGGTGGGAGAAGGAAATAGGCAGCGCCCTTCTTAAGGGACCATCCTGACATTTATCCTTTAACAGTTAATAGAAGTCACGAAAAACTAAATCTGGATGTCTGGACGAAGTTTTGAACCTTTGTTTTCTCAAATACCAACCCAGCATCTTATCATCGAGGTGTTCCACGCAAATGGATGCCAGTTTTCGATACGACCATTAAGTTTGGACGAGTTTTGCAAACACTCTTGCAACAAAGTGTTGCATCTGTTGGTAGATCTTCCGGGTCGTGTGACCGCTGTCTGCAAAACTTTCCGTTCTTCAGGTTTCGTCCAGAGCTGCACTGGATATCTTCAGAGGTGCTCCTGGTTTTGATGAGTGTTGCCGACTGACAGGTCGTGCGTCGGAGAGCGACATAAATACTCGTAACTGATTATACGTAACTGGCAGAGATAATACTCATCGGAGAAAAAAATTAACTATCTAACTGTCATTTGTCAACGATAAAACGTAGCTATCGATTCTCTAGAGCTATTGTCCACATTTCATTAAGTTTCATCGTTTCTTTTTTATGTTCAAGTTATCCCCACGTTCAGATATTTCGATGGCTTCTCTGTATAGCCGTGATTAATAATTAGTTCGTCACTGTCGATAAAGCCGTGGTTTCTGAGAACTTTGCTTTGTGATTTCCTGACTGAAGAGCATGCTCTGCTGCAGATGATTTTTCTTCTTTCAGTAATAGGCAAAGATTTTTATAGGACTGTATTGACGCTTTTGCAGCAGTGCCTCTGCAGACCTTAGTGCACGTACACGAAATTTTACATGCCCTGGATGACGACAGAGGACAACATTTAACGTTTACATATTTGAGGGTTTGGCATATTTTCTTTGTTGCTGCTGACAGGGGACTGTCCCTGCCTATCGGCCGGCCGCTGTAGCCGAGCGGTTCTAGGCGCTTCAGTCTGGAACCGCGAGACCGCTACGGTCGCAGGTTCGAATCCTGCCTCGGGCATGGATGTGTGTGATGTCCTTACGTTAGTTAGGTTTCTTTAGTTCTATGTTCTAGAGGCTGATGACCCATAGTGCTCAGAGCCATTTGAACCATCCCTGCCAACACATGTAAACCTCGACCACACCACTTTTCCACAATATTTATGTCGCTCTCCGACGTATGACCCTTCTGTTGGTAATACTGCGGAACAGGGAGCGTATCTGAAGATGTCCAGCACTACTCTGGACGAAACGTTAGGATTTTATAGGTAGTACCGGTTTCGGCCGTAAGCCACCACCTGGTACGAAAATCATTTAAAACATTTCATTTGTCATGAATATTGAAACAAAAAGCATTGAGTAATGTAATCCACATGAAACACGTAACAAAAACTCATTCATAGCATTTACAAGTGCAGCAATCGTCCTATTCATATGAGATGGCAACAACAAATACAAAGTGATCGAGGCTGAATATTTAAATCAAGTAATGTAGCTTGTGCAGCAGTAAAAAACATTCATCATCGCGTTTCAGATGATTTGGGGAGAATACTAGTAGATGATTTAGATATGCAAAAACACCAGCACATTATGTGCTAATGAAAAAGACAGGGTTAGTCATAAATACCTCTTGGATTTCAGAAGAAGCTAGTGCGAAAACTACGAGACACACATAAAAGTGACATATATCAGTGGGTAGAGGATCCCTACAAGTTTCGTTTCCTGATACACGCTGTATCGTGGTTACGCTAAGGAACTGGCATGTCAGAATATGTAGACAAATTATTCGCTTGATACTGTCGTAATGGTTGAGCACCCGCCTATAGATAGGCAATGCAGTGAACAGATTTCGAACGCAGTCTGCTGTAGCTCCTTCCTGGAAAGCAGGAAGTACACGCACATATTGAATTCTGCTGCATCACTGACGGTGCCTGTATTGAGCACCTTTAACGTGAGTTAAGAACTTCGAGAGATGCCCTGTCCACAGAGATGTGTCTGTTTTCTGTATGTCGTTTGGTTTTCTCACAGTCGTGTATTGGAACCCTAGAAGTACTTACAAAATAACACTGTATCCAGTGTGTCCCAAGAAAATTTCGACAGACTTCGAGACGTCGGACAGGGTGTCTTGAAGAACAAACCGAGAATAAGAACCCGTGTCCAGAAACGTCAACCAACGACGTTACAGAGCATGGAAGTTACAAGCGGTGGCGCCTGCCGCTAGGCAAGCCATTCGGCGGCAAACGCGACTTTTGTACGCTGACAGACCGTAAGCGCAACTTCTTACGATGTCGTTACTTATTCAGTGGTCCCAACTGATTGGCACAGTCGCCAGTGAAGGAGATGGAGCTAACTGCTGCATACAGAGGCACTGTCTTCTAGACTGATAAGGCAAAACATTACAACCTCCGCCCACCGTGACATTAGATGCCGCTTGGTGGCGTTGTGGGCATATAACACGGTCACAGAAATACGGAAGCGGAGCAGACACGGACGGGGGATCACCCTATCGAAGGTAGGGTATCCAAATGGGGAAATCCATTGAGATAAGCGACAAAGGCACGATTATTATTATGCAGAGCTTGTGAACGAGTATCTCGAAGAGAGCGAAGCTGGTCGAATGTTAACGTGCTACTGTCGTGAGCATTTACGGGAAGAGGTAGAAGGACAGTGAAATTGCCACTAGGCGCTAAATCGTTGGACGTCCACCATTCGTCACAGGTCATGGGATCGCAGGCTTGTCTGCTCTCTAAAATGGGATAGATGATATTCTGTGGCGTCTCTGCCGAAAGATGTCCACAGCTAGTGGCCTAGTGGCTACCTACATCTACATCTACATCCAT
Organism: Schistocerca americana; assembly: GCF_021461395.2. Classification (NCBI taxonomy): domain Eukaryota; kingdom Metazoa; phylum Arthropoda; class Insecta; order Orthoptera; family Acrididae; genus Schistocerca; species Schistocerca americana. The sequence continues at coordinate 215,783,234 of NC_060124.1, forward strand.
ATTCCGCAAGCCACCTGACGGTATGTGGCGGAGGGTACCTTGAGTACCTCTATCGGTTCTCGCTTCTATTCCAATCTCGTATTGTTCGTGGAAAGAAGGATTGTCGGTATGCCTCTGTGTGGGCTCTAATCTATCTAATTTTATCCTCATGGTCTCTTCGGAGATATACGTAGGAGGGAGCAATATACTGCTTGACTCCTCGGTGAAGGTATGTTCTCGAAACTTCAACAAAAGCCCGTACCAAGCTACTGAGCGTCTCTCCTGCAGTCTCCCACTGGTGTTTACCTATCATCTCCGTAACACTTTCCCGATTACTAAATGATCCTGTAACGAAGCGCGCTGCTCTCCGTTGGATCTTCTCTATCTCTTCTATCAACCCTATCTGGTACGGATCCCACACTGCTGAGCAGTATTCAAGCAGCGGGCGAACAAGCGTACTGTAACCTACTTCCTTTGTTTTCGGATTGCATTTCCTTAGGATTCTTCCAATGAATCTCAGTCTGGCATCTGCTTTACCGACGATCAACTTTATATGATCATTCCATTTTAAATCACTCCTAATGCGTACTCCCATATAATTTATGGCATTAACTGCTTCCAGTTGCTGATCTGCCATATTGTAGCTAAGTGATAAGGGATCTTTCTTTCCATGTATTCGCAGCACATAACACTTGTCTACATTGAGATTCAATTGCCATTCCCTGCACCATGTGTCAGTTCGCTGCAGATCCTCCTGCATTTCAGTACAATTTTTCATTGTTACAACCTCTCGACATACCACAGCATCATCCGCAAAAAACCTCAGTGAACTTTCGATGTCATCCACAAGGTCATTAATGTATATTGTGAATAGCAACGGTCCTACGACACTCCCCTGCGGCTCACCTGAAATCACTCTTACTTCGGAAGACTTCTCTCCATTGAGAATGACTTGCTGCGTTCTGTTATCTAGGAACTCTTCAATCCAATCACACAATTAGTCTGATAGTCCATATGCTCTTACTTTGTTCATTAAACGACTGTGGGGTACTGTATCGAACGCCTTGCGGCAGTCAAGAAACACGGCATGTACCTGTGAACCCTTGTTTATGGCCCTCTGAGTCTCGTGGACGAATAGCGCGAGCTGGGTTTCACGCGACCGTCTTTTACGAAACCCATGCTGATTCCTACAGAGTAGATTTCTAGTCTCCAGAAAAGTCATTATAGTCGAACATAATACGTGTTCCAAAATTCTACAACTGATCGACGTTAGAGATATAGGTCTATAGTTCTGCACATCTGTTCGGCATCCCTTCTTGAAAACGGGGATGACCTGTGCCCTTTTCCAATCCTTTGGAACGCTACGCTCTTCTAGAGACCTAGGTACACCGCTGCAAGAAGTGGGGCAAGTTTCTTCGCGTACTCTGTGTAAAATCGAACTGGTATCCCATCAGGTCCAGCGGCCTTTCCTCTTTTGAGCGATTTTAATTGTTTTTCTATCCCTCTGTCGTCTATTTCGATATCTACCATTTTGTCATCTGTGCGACAATCTAGAGAAGGAACTACAGTGCAGTCTTCCTCTGTGAAACAGCTTTGGAAAAAGACATTTAGTCGCTGCTGCCTCAGGATCACAGGGTTTCGGGTTCCACTCCCGACCGGGTTGGAGATTTTCTCCGCCCGGGGACTTGGTGTTTGTGTTGTCCTCTTTATTTCATCATCATCATCATCATCATCATTATGAAAGAGGCGAGATTCGACTGACTAAAGATTGGGAATTTGTGCGGGTGCTGATAACCACGCAGTTGAGTGCCCCGCTAACCAAACATCATCTGCCGAAAGAGCACAATGCTTGTATAAGCACAAGTGTTTCAGAACACACCGTTCATAGTACGTTGTTGAACAAGGAGATCCGCAACAGATCATCCCTACGTTGTCACATGTTGACCTAACAACATCGTCAATTACAACTGCAGTGGGCACGGGACCATCGGGATTTGACCATCGGTCAACGGAAACGGTCCGCTCTTTGGGTGAATCGCAGTTGGTCAGCGCAGATACGATAAAACTGTGTCCCGAACGGCGCAGTCTTTAACGCACCTGCCTAGTAGGCAGGAGATCCCGTGTTCGAATCCCGGTACGGTACACATTTTCAATCGTCGCCGCTGATTTCGCGTAATGTTCCGATGCAGCTGACATAACTAATCCCTCCTTTTCCTTTCCTTTCTCCGCCCGCCACCTTCAATTTACATATAATGTAATCACATTTTTGTTACGCTAGGACGCTGGTCGTCTTCACAAACGCCATTATCGAGGTGAACTGCGGCTCGAAACATGTAGCGCGACACGGACGAAGACTTGCGGGAGCAGTGTTAAGCTATGGGAGACATTTTCCTGGACTTTCATGGAACCTATGACAGTAACAGAAGACATGATGACTGATTGGCACCACCTGCATCTCTTCATGCTTGATGTCTTCACCGGCGACGATGTCATGTTTCAGCCGTATAATTGGCAATGTCTCGGAGCCAGAACTGTGTTACAGAGGCTTGATGAGCATTAGAGTGAACTCGGGTTGATGTCTGGCCACCTAAATTTGGATGGTGTATATCCCATGGAACCCATGTGGGTCGCCATCGGGCAGCATCACCGCCTAATAGAATCAGTGGTCCGTTATTTACGCGAATTTTATGACCTGTGCGTAAACATCTAATGCCACATGCATCCACAAGCCTACCAACAAACTGTCGGATCCCTAATACAAAGACGGTCAAACAAACTATTAAGCTGCCCGCATCTCGTGGTCGTGCGGTAGCGTTCTCGCTTCCCACGCCCGGGTTCCCGGGTTCGATTCCCGGCGGGGTCAGGGATTTTCTCTGCCTCGTGATGGCTGGGTGTTGTGTGCTGTCCTTAGGTTAGTTAGGTTTAAGTAGTTCTAAGTTCTAGGCGACTGATGACCATAGCTGTTAAGTCCCATAGTGCTCAGAGCCATTTGAACCAAACTATTAAGCTGGTTCATAATGTTTTTGGTCGGCCGGTGTGGCCGAGCGGTTCTAGGCGCTACGGTCGCAAGTTCGAATCCTGCCTCGGGCATGGACGTGTGTGATGTCCTTAGGTTAGTTAGGTTTAAGTAGTTCTAAGTTCTTGGGGACTGATGACCTCAGAAGTTAAGTTCCAGAGCCATTTGAATCATTTTTGAACCATAATGTTTTGGCTCGTCAGTGTATGAATGCGATGCGCTATTTCCTTCAAGGAGGACGTTTTCAAACAGAAGTTTAAATCTGCAGTTTATTTTTCTGCTGCATACGGAAACTCATTGGTGATTTTAGTTCCAGGAGAAAAATAAAGTGGAGATGGGGACTTATGCCCAAAACCATCATCCACTGAGACAAGAGCGCAACACATTCATAGGAGACAAGGACTTTCTACACGGCAGCTAGCTCCATCTGGAAATCGTGGCAGTCACTCGTGATCACTGAATATCAAACATTGCGCACGGTCTGTCAGCGTTCAAAGTCACGTTGCTGCTATGTAGCATCGTTGGGTGACATTTCTGGAAACTGGTTTCTATGCTCAATTTACGCCTTAAGACATCCTATACTACCTCCTGAAGTTTGTTGCCACTTTTCTGGGACACCCTAAACCTTGTGAAGTGTTGTATGAGGTAAGATAGTGGAGATTTGTGGTATTTGTGAACATTTACAGGAGGTGATACCTTATATATGGCTTTTGCTGCAGAATATGATAGCTAGAGCAAAGTAATAGAATAGCAGGCAAACACTTACAGCGCAATGTTTTAGTGCAGTTACAGTTTAGAGCAAATAAGAAAGAGAGAAATACGACAGTTTCAAAAAAGATGAAAGAATATGTAGGTTACAGTGTACTTAATGATACTGTGAGGGAAATGGCAAAGGGTTGGCGTCTTGGGATTCACTTTGGGTGACAAAAGCATATTCTGCCTAGACAGAGAACGGTGCTCAGGTTTATACCGTGTTCCTTTACTTTAGGAAGGCATCTGACACGGACCCGAACAGCCGTTCAGTGAAAAAAATACAAGCTTACCGAATATCCTACCAGATTTGCGACTAGACTTAAGACTTCCTTGCAGATAGAACACGTCGTTTTTAATGGAACAAATTCGACGGTTGTAAAGGTTATTTCCAGAGTGCCCCAGGGAAGCGTGATACGTATAATATGTATAAATGATCTAGTAGAAAACGTCGGAAGTTCTTTTAAGGCTATTCGCAGATGATGCGTTTGTGTATAAGGTAGTAGCAACGACAGAAGACAGTATCAGTTTGTAAAATGACCTACAGAGGACTGATGAATGCTGCAGGCTCTGTCAGTTGACCCTGAACGTTAAAAATGTAACATATTGTTTATACATAGGAAAATAAATTGACTACTGTACACTTAATGACAAATTGCTGGAAACAATATCTACCGTAAAATATCTAGGAGTAAGTATCCAGAGCGATCGTAAATGGAATGACCACATAAAACACATAGTAGGAAAATCAGACGCCAGCCTGAGATTCATAGGAAGAATCTTAAGGAAATGTAACTCGTCCACGAACGAAGTGGCTTATAGTGCTCTTGTTCTTGAGCACTGTACATCTGTCTGGGACCCTTACCCAGGTAGGACTGATACAAGTGATAGAGAAGATCCAACGAAAAGCGGCGCGTTTCGTCACGGGACCGCTTGCTCGGAGCGAGAGCGTTACAGAGGTGCTCAAAAAAGTCCAGTGTCAGACTCTAGAAGAGAGGAGTGGTGCATCACGGAGAGAGTTTCCAGTCAAATTTCTAAAGAGTACTTTCGGGGAAGAGTTGGACAACGTATAGATTCTTTCAATACACATCTCGCGGAATGACCAAGATGAGAAAATTCGAGAAACTGGAGGTATACAGAGGCTTCTACATCTACATCTACATTTATACTCCGCAAGCCACCCAACGGTGTGTGGCGGAGGGCACTTTACGTGCCACTGTCATTACCTCCCTTCCCTGTTCGCGGGAAGAACGACTGCCGGAAAGCCTCCGTGCGCGCTCGAATCTCTCTAATTTCACACTCGTGATCTCCTCGGGAGGTATAAGTAGGGGGAAGCAATATATTCGATACCTCATCCAGAAATGCACCCTGTGACGAAACGCGCCGCTCTTCTTTGGATATTCTATATCTCATCCAGAAACGCACCCTCTCGCAACCTGCACAGCAAGCTACACCGCGATGCAGGGCGCCTCTCTTGCAGAGTCTGCCACTTGAGTTTGCTAAACATCTCCGTAACGCTGTCACGCTTACCAAATAACCCTGTGACGAAACGCGCCGCTCTTCTTTGGATATTCTCTATCCCCACCTGGTACGGGTCCCACACTGACGAGCAATACTCAAGTATAGGTCGGACGAGTGCTTTGTAAGCCACCTCCTTTGTTGATAGACTACATTTTCTAAGGACTCTCCCAATGAATCTCAACCTGGCACCCGCCTTACCAACAATTAGTTTTATACGATCATTCCACTTCAAATCGTTCCGTACGCATACTCCCAGATATTTTACAGAAAAAAATGGTTCAAATGGCTCTGAGCACTATGGGACTTAACATCTGAGATCATCAGTCCCCTAGAACTTAGAACTACTTAAACCTAACCTACCTAAAGACATCACACACATCCATGCCCGAGGCAGGATTCGAACCTGCGACCGTAGCGGTAGCGTCGTTCCAGCCTGAAGCGCCTAGAACCGCTCGGCCACACCGGCCGGCTATTTTACAGAAGTAACTGCTACCAGTGTTTGTTTGAGAACAACATTCTGTGTTCCGTTTGCTAAAAATTCTTCAATCCAGCCACACAGCTGGTCTGATATTCCGTAGGCTCTTACTTTGTTTATCAGGCGACAGTGCGAAACTGTATCGAACGCCTTCCGGAAGTCAAGGAAAATGGTGTCTACCTGAGAGCCTGTATCTAATATTTTCTGGGTCGCATGAACAAATAAAGCGAGTTGGGTCTCACACGATCGCTGTTTCCGGAATCCATGTTGATTCCTACAGAGTGGATTCTGGGTTTCCAGAAATGACGTGATACGCGAGGAAAAACATGTTCTAAAATTCTGCAACAGATCGATGTCAGAGATATAGGCCTATAGTTTCGCGCATCTGCTCGACGACCCTTCTTGAAAACCGGAACTACCTGTGCTCTTTTCCAATCATTTGGAACTTTCCGTTCCTCTTGCGGTACCCGGCTGTTAGAAAGGGGCAAGTTCTTTCGCGTAGGCTTACCGACAATCATTCTTCCAACGCGCCATACACAAATGGGACAGGGGAAGGGGGATTAGCTAATGATGCCCAAAGGAACCTCCACCATATACCGGCAGGTGGCTTCCGAAGTATAGATACAGATGTAGAAAATATACATCAACAAAAGTTAAAGCTTTAAGAGAGACAAGGAGCGCGAACAGTTTAAAGGACTGACCTTGGCTGCATAGGAAGTCTGAAAAAAACACATTACGATTCAAAAAGCGAGTGAGTTAATTGAAATAAAAAGGTGTCTTTACGTCGCAGATAGCAGAGGTTTTGATCCTGCCAGTATGAGAACGAACTTGGTGACAGCGTCAGCTATCGGCGCCCTCACAGCCGTGGTCAGCTGTGGTTACACGCTCCGATATTTGGGCAGCCGTAATTCGTGGTCGCTCATTTTGCGGTAGCCTCATTGCTCTCAGCAAATTGGCGGATTTATTGACATATGACGCTGATTGTCATATGTGGATTGTGGACTGACCTCTTTTCCGCCTTTATTGTGCCGTCTCTATGTTTTCCGTCGTGCAACGGTGGTGGCAAACAAGAGATGGGACGCCGCCGGGCCATCGCAGTTGTTACGGACGGCTTCTGGCAGTTGAGATTGATGTCCAATTTGCCCGTAGGAAATGACTGACAGTACCTGGCCATAACTGATTGTTTTGGACCGACGCTTTATTCGGTAGCGGAACACGTATCAGGCCGCCAATAGATCGGACTTACTTTGTTAAACCACCTGCCCGTCAAGTTGCTTTCACGCGTACACTTCCTTTTGTTCTCCTAAACAGCCGTCCGCATCGGGTAAATACGTCTCTTTTTTTTTATCAAAATTGCAGATTTAATTCTCTGGCAGTAATATGTCGGACTTCAATAGTCGAGAGCAAGGCCATTTTGTCCAAACATCTGCGTCTTTACAGCACTCAGAGGAGCAGTCACGACATGAAACTAGTAAAAGTGACAATAATCTTATCACGATGTGAAGTTAATAACATAGGTTATAAAACAAACTGCTTATAAATATATTAGGGTAGTTTTGCAAGATAAAAAATACTTTTTTTATGAAAGAAATATCACACGTGCACCGTTTTTCATCTACGAGGCCATCAAAGTTTTCACGCTGGTGATGTTCAAAGAAGATGTTCAAACTGCCCTGTGATGAATAATTTTTTAGACATGTTGCTGACCTCTTGTGAATATCTTTTTGTGGGGGAAGACGAAACGTTTGGCGAACAAGACACCGGCAGACACTCGACACCAGCTGGTAGTACGTTTGGTTGAAGTTACAACCATTATTCGTGAAATATCTGGTTGTTCTGAGTGCATTAAACATCTATCACGCAGATGACACTTGAGCATTAACGTAAACGGACAACCTTCTCGCCAGCGTCTCTAGTTCAGCCGGCAGGGGTGGCCGAGCGGTTCTAGGCGCTACAGTCTGGAACCGCAAGTCCGCTACGGTCAAAGGTTTGAATCCTGCCACGGGCATGGATGTGTGTGATGTGCTTTAGTTAGTTAGGTTTAAGTAGTTCTAAGTTCTAGGGGACTGATGACCTCAGAAGTTAAGTCCCATAGTGCTCAGAGCCATTTGAACCATTTCTCTAGTACAATATTCATCAGACGGCCGTTTGGAAACAATTTCCGAACGTTTCAGCTGTCACAGTTTCCTTTGTATGTCCTCTAAACAGTCTAACATGTTGTATACGAAGACATTTCATGGTCTTTGTATTACTTAAGACCCTGTTAGCTTACACCGCTACTCTGTCCTATACCACACACCCTGACAAATACAGCGTGTTCGAAAAGTCCCGTTACAAGCTTCTAAGACTTGTTGATGGGGTGAGCAGATAATATTTTGAACAGGAACCCATGTCACAGTCGTCTGAGAACGTGCTTTCTAGGTAGTTATGCCACAGGGTAGTCATGGTGGGATCGTTCCCCACAACGTCCGCCTCCATTCCTACAATTTTCGCCACAATTACGCAACAGCTTCGAGAAAGTGTACCTTCAACGTCAGCAAGCGTGACTGTGTTGCTACAAGGAGACGCCTCAAACCCGAACAGGAAGACATCGTACTGCATCACGTTGAAGAGAACCTGTCATAGCAATTACTTTGGCAATTAATAAGTCGAATTGTAAAACAAGTGATGTACTGGGTCACGCCGAATAAATTACCTGCAGAAAGGGTCGCATTAAAACATTCTATTAAATGGTTGTAGCATGGAAACGGTACCTTTCCGGACATGGATTCCAATTCAAAATATTATCTACTCTCACTCATCTACAGGTCCTGTAAGTTTGTAACGTGAATTTCCGAAGTCGCCGTACAAGTGAAGCATTCAGAAGAGGGTGGGGGAGGGGGTACGAAATTAAATGTGATGTTATTTCATTGATAACTAAATCGAATCAAATTTACAAAGAATTGGTTTTATAAGCCCACTTTTAATTGATAACTACGGCCTTTTAATTCAGCCAGGAAGGAAAACAGGGAAGGCTGCACCAATGGGTATTTTACACACATGGTAGAACACAACTTAATTATACATAGTTTCAATCACATACATCTATATCTACGTCTACATCTACATCCATACTCCTCAAGCCGCCTGACGGTGTGTGGCGGAGGGTACCTTGAGTACCCCTATCGGTTCTCTCTTCTCTTCCAGTCTCGTATTGTTCGTGGAAAGAAAGATTGTCGGTATGCCTCTGTGTGGGCTCTCATCTCTCTGATTTTATCCTCATGGTCTCTCCGCGAGATATACATAGAAGGGAGCAATATATTGCTTGACTCCTCGGTGAAGGTATGTTCTCGAAACTTCAACAAAAGCCCGTAACGAGCTACTGAGCGTCTCTCTTGCAGAGTCTTCCACTGGAGTTTATCTATCATCTCCGTAACGCTTTCGCGATTACTAAATGATCCTGTAACGAAGCATACTGCTTTGCCATGGATGTTCTCTATCTCTTCTATCAACCCTATCTGGTACGGATCCGACAGCGGTGAGCAGTATTCAAGCAGTGGGCGACAAGTTTACTGTAACCTACTTCCTTTGTTTTCGGACTGGATTTCCTTAGGTCAGTTAAGCCTTTTTTTAATTAATGAAAAGACAGAGCAATGAGAAACTCACAAAAAATTCAATGATAATTCAAATAATTTGCTGAAAAATTTAAAGTTAATTTTAACCCAAAACAAGACTTGATATTCTTTAAGGCAACGACAAGTCCCATATAAGGCACAGAACGTAACAAGGCTAAGGTGTAACAGAGACAAACGTAAATCCAAACAACAATACCCGAACAGACCAGAACGGCCTTAATTATAAAATGTTGAGAATAAAATATGTTTTGAACTTGACTGATCAAAAAAAGCCTGAAACAGTACTAAAAAACAATTAAAACCAATTTTTCACGAATACCTAGGCAAGATAAATTTAAGCCCATAAAAACACATCGATTGATGATTTAATATTTAAGAAACCACTACAAATATTTCTAAAAAATTTCAGAAATGAGGTCATAATATTAGAAAAATTTTCCTTTCTATCAAATCATTAAAGGAGCCGCAAGGTCACTCGCATGACTTTCAAAACTCATCAGCACACACATTAGTGCATAGCAGCTCGGCGAAGACAAATGCGTAGTGGAACAGACTAAAATTTATCTGAGCCACTTAAATAGTGCAGACAACACAGGCCCTTCGTATTAGCTCCAAACAATCCAGGAAACAATAGCAAATTATAAATGGGCCAATAAAACAGCAGAACAGATGCACACTCAGACACGAACAATTTATCAAATGGCTCTGAGCACTATGGGACTCAACTGCTGAGGTTATTAGTCCCCTAGAACTTAGAACTAGTTAAACCTAACTAACCTAAGGACATCACAAACATCCATGCCCGAGGCAGGATTCGAACCTGCGACCGTAGCGGTCTTGCGGTTCCAGACTGCAGCGCCTTTAACCGCACGGCCGCTTCGGCCGGCACGAACAATTTATCATCTGTGGTAACTGGTAACACTAAATATGTCACTGCGCCTCCAATTGAAAATTACATGACCAATCATTTACTTTAAAATTCAGAAGAATTATGGAAGGCGAACAAGAACAGGTAACGCATATACTAATGCAAACACCCCATATTCAAAATGAGCTTCCTTCTGCAACACGGCGCTTAAGACTAGCTAAAGGTTAACAAGTAACCACGGATACATAAGGTTAACACACAAAACAATTTGCACTGAAGAGCCAAAGAAACTGGTACATCTGCCTAATATCGTGTAGGGCCACCACTAGCACACAGAAGCGCCGCGAACGCCGTGACATGGACTCCGACTAATGTCTGAATTGACAGCATCAATCCTACAAGGCTCTCCATAAATCCGTAAGAGTACGGGTGGGGAGAGATCTCTTTTTAACAGCACGTTCCAAGGTATCCCAGATATGCTCAATTATTTCAAGCAAAATTGGAAATTTGTGGTAAGGTCTTATGCTACCAAACTGCTGGGGCCATCGGTCATTAAGCTTACACACTACTTAAGCTAACTTAAATTAACTTACGATAAGGACAACACACACACTCATGCCCGAGGAAGGACTCGCACCTCCGACGGGGGGAGCCGCGCGAACCGTGACATGGCGCCCTTAGACCAAACGACTACCCCGCACGGCAATAATGTTCATGTCTGAGGAGTTTGGTGGCTAGCGGAAGTGTTTGAAGTCAGAAGAGTGTTCCTAGAGCCACTCTGTAACAATTCTGGATGTGTGGGGTGTCGCATTGTTCTGATGGAACTGCCCAAGTCCGTCGAAATGCACAATGGACGTGAATGGATGCAGGTGAACAGACAGGGTGCTTACAGACGTGTCACCTGTCAGAGTCTAATCTAGCCGTATGAGGGGTCGCATATCACTACAATTGCATTAAACATCTATCACACAGATGGCACTTGTTCAATAACGTAAACGGACAACCTTCTCGGCAGCATCTCTAATGGAATATTCATCAGACGGCAGTTTGGAAACGATCTCTGAACTTTTCACCTGTCACAATTTCCTTTGTATGTTCTCTAAAGAGTCCACTAGCTTGAACAGCCTCCTGCAGTCATGCATGGTCCATGGCTTCATGAGGTTGTCTCCATACCCTTACACGTCCCTCCGCTCGATACAATTTGAAACGAGACTCGTCCGACCAGGCAACATATTTCCAGTCATCAACAGTCCAATTTCTGTGTTGACAGGTCCAGGCGAGGCGTAAAGCTTTGTGTCGTGCAGTCATCAAGGGACACGACTAGGCCTCCGGCCCCGAAAGCCCACATCGATGATGTTTCGTTGAATGTTTCGCTCGCTGCCACTTGTTGATGGGCCATCATTAAAATCTGCAGTAATTTGCGGATGGGTTGCACTTCTGTCACGTTGGACGAGTCTCTTCAGTCGTCGTTGGTCTCGTTTTTTCAAATATCTTTTCCCAGCGATGTCGGAGATTTGATGTTTTACCGGATTCCTTATATACAAGGCACACTCGTGAAATGGTCGTACGGGAAAATTCCCGCTTCATCGCTACCTCGGAGATGGTGCGTCCCATCGCTCGTGCATCGACTATAACACCACGTTCAACCTCAAATCTTGATAACATGCCATTGTAGCAGCAGTAACCGATCTAACAACTGCACCAGTCACTTGTTGTCTTATGCAGGCGTTACTGACCGCAGCGCCGTGTTCTGCCTGTTTACATGTCTCTCTATTTGAATACACATGCTTATACCAGTTTCTTCGGCGCTTTAATGTATAATGAGATATCAGCCAGTGAAACACTTTAAAACGTCTACCTGATCTTGCAGACCCATCGCCCATTGAATAACATGGTGACACGGGTATCCATGTCCAAAAAACAGTCGAAGACAGATCAAAATGACAGTGAACACTGCCCTGACAGCTCGACCGCCTTGTGGTAAATCTCAGCAGAAGCCACGTCGGTACTCGATAAGCTGCACTGGGTAACATCACCCCAGTATTAGTCGCCTGCCAACGGCTAACACGACGGCGAAGCGGCCCCAGGGAAACCTCGTTAGAACTTCGTTTCTCAGCTCAAGCTTCCCCCAAACCGGCCACAACGGCCAGAACCGCCACTCACCAGAGGGCGCTGCGCTCCAACAGCAAAACGTTAGTCAAAGATCATATGAACAGTGATACAATACATTGCGAGAAAGCCGCCACGACTCAGACACTACACTACCTCTGGACTGGATGCACTCACCGATTCGATTTGGAAGGGTGTCATAGAGCCATTACGTTATCTCCTCTGGCAACAGGGCCAACAACTGTTCTAACTCGATCTTGGTATCCTGGATACTGCCACTGGAACTGAATAGACGTCCGAGCTGGTCTCAAACATGTTCTATCGGGGCCAGATCTGGGGAACTTTATGGCCACGGGTGTACCTCAGCATTATGCAGACAGTTCATAGAGGCACATTCCATGTTTGAACGAGAGTTGTCTTGTTGAGAAGTGGCACCTCGATTCTGTCACGTTTCAGGTAACACATGAGGACGTGGGATGTCCTTGACGTACCGTTGAGTCACTACTAGTCGTGACATGAAATTATATCCGATGGATCCCCGCACCATGACGCTTCTCGGCGCTAATTCAGATGCTGCCAGTCTCCGACCAATGGTGTGGGACGATTTAGAATGTTACAGAGAATCCATTGCTTGTTTTCGAATGGCAGGTGCCACTGTGAAAGGGTTATTATGCGATCGGTAAACAATGCGGCGATCCTCTATTGTGGTGGTCAGACGCAGACCTTACGCTCCTATGCAGTCTTAACATCGGACCACTGTCACTTTGAAACGCCCCACAAATGTGGATATTGCACGCTTCTACCAGCCGGCTACATAGAGACCCCACAAGGAGGTCTCACTGAAACACTGTTAAGTTCCGATAACGCTGTCTCAAACGAGTACTCAGAGTCTCCATGTCCTTCACAGTGATCGCTCAATGTATACACTGTGCACGCCCCTTACATATCTTACCAAAGTATGGTGCCAGCACTAAACATGACCAACAACAATGCACTCTACTGCACGTTCTACCTCTCACACGGAACTGCAACTCCAGTTCTTTACGTACCCGCCGATGGCATGCACTAGTCCAAAGTTACAGTGACATCCGACCATGTCTTCTGGGTACTTCGCTTTTTTTTCTCAGGGAGTGTTCAATAGTTATTAGAGGTCGCAAACGTAGTTACGGCAGTCGGGCTGTTTAGAATTACATATGCAATGCGGTGTACAAAATGTGATTCATGAATCGGAAGAAAACAAGGAAGATTAGAAGTTGACGCCATGTCGACCACTATGCCATTACGGAAAGGAACACTGAAATCTCCAATAAATTCCCGTCTAATATTCTTTACATGCTTAAAGTAAACGGCTGCTCACTTTCCTCTTTTCGTAACTCAAGAAGTCGTTTTTCTGAGAGCCTTCCGCGTAAACATTTCAGTCTCAAGCCAGTTTTTTTTTCGTGCTTTGCCAGTCCTTACTAAATTCTTCTATACATGACAGACCCAGTAGAGTAGGAGAAGAATAAGAACGTGACACCCCAAAATTTGAAATCCAGTGAAACTCGCAGTCCAGAATCCTCTACACTTGTCCATCATTCTGGAAGAAAACTAACAGACCATGCTGTAGTCTTAAGACACTGATTGCCATTAAAGCTACAGCGCGAAGAAGAATGCAAATAATGAAAATATACTTACTATGTTGCACCATACTGGACGTGCAGTACGTTATTAAATTTGTTGGAGATTTGGGAGTATACAGGGTGAGAAATTTAGCGCACAGAACTGTCACCGCCGGCATCAGCGACGACTCTGAACTGGCTCTTGGATGAAAGACACGGGTGTGTCGTTCCATGCTCTATGCCGCAGTTAATCAGTCACAGCTGGCGTGTGGTGGCTTTCTGGGTGGCCTGTGTCCCAATGTTTTCACTGGGTAAGATACCTGGAGAACGTGTTGGCCAGGACAACATTCGAACAACACAGGTAACATGCGGTCTTACTTTATCTTGCTGAAAGACCTCGATGGTAGGACGAAGCAACCGACCTTAACACCTTAGTAATGGAGCGATTCCCTTCCAAATTATCGGGTATGGAACCAGAGTTGATCGTGTTGTGTTTCCAATGGCGCCCCAGACCATCATGCCAGGTGCTGAGCTCCTATAAAGACGACGAATGCAGTTTGGAAACGCACGTTCTCCTCGGAGCTTACACGCACAGGTGATGCTATACTCAAAATTGGGGATTGTCTGGAAAGACGATGTGGTGGCACTCCTGTGTCCAACGGTGGCATTGGGCGCAACACTGTCGGAGCACTATTATCTGCCACCAGGTCAAGGGTAGCCGCAACAATGGTCTCCGCGGTGACAAGTGGTGTTGCACCAAATGTCACCCTGGTCATGCAGATGTTTGTCGTACTGTAATAACCCCATTTCCTGACTCAGAGTGCTTGACGTAGCTGTACGATCCTGCAAGACCCAGGAAATTGGTTTTCCTGCCACGCTGAGCTTCAGTTGCAAAGGGTTTGACGTTGAGTAAAGCCCTCTTTCCCCCCATGGATTCCGTATCGGCATGTATCCGACAAATGAGATCACAAAACGGTGGCCCGCTGTCTGGATAGCCCACGATTCTGTCACTGTCGAATTCTGTCATGTTCAGGTGGACTTTTCTTCTTTTTCCATGAGGCTTACCCCAATTCGCTCACAAGCAACCACATTTCAAACTTGAGTTCTGAATATGTCACCCGTTGCATAAGTTTTCCTTATATGTACAATACAGGTGACATTAGTGTTAGCTAATTCGCACGGCTACGCTGAAATGCTTACCATTGGTACGTCCAAGCACTGCAGTATACTTCATGCGGATTTGACGTTTGTTGCACTCCGACTACTGCGTTGTAATTTTAGTGAACAGTTGTGTACACACTCAGCGTTTGCGGGTCAACCGTGAGAATTACATCATGTCGTCTCAGGGTGTTAGCACCAGAGTATCTCGCTGTGCAGAGTGAATAAGACGGCTTCGCTACGTTGAAGATGGTGCAAATCCCCACTTGTCGTGTTTGCGCAATAACACTGTCTCTCCCATTCCTTACGCTTGTCTTCCCCGCTCCGCCTGTCTCGATCTTTTAAAAAACTTCAACTCTATATCTTTTCATCACGGCGAAATGTTTACGTGCAGTGGGCGGAGAGCTTAGCTAGTGGGGATAAGATTACTGGCGCAAAAGAGATTTAAATAATGATCATTATAAAACAATAATAACAATAACTTTAATTTTGGTTTGAACAGAAAATTATGTCTTCTATTTTTTCATTTTTTTATTTGCAGTTATACCACTAAGAACTGGAACAAGAGAATGGTGACAACAATTCTAAGAATATTTTTTAAATTACAATCAGAAATACTAGCACACAATTTATTTTTCATTCCAGATAAAACATAAAAGAAACCTTTCACGTACACTTGTGGAACCAAACATGGAAATAATCTTCGCTGCTTCTCTGTGCAGCTTAGGAATTTCTTCCTTCGTCAAATTCTGGTAAAACTCGAGGAGACCTTCGGTACTGTAAAATAAATCCTTTCGGCGATCATCCGTTTGGAAATCTATTAGTTCGGAATGTGAATCGGAAGGAGCTCTTTCAGATGCTAACGAAAAGGTATTTACAAACACGTCAAATACTGGCTGAAAATTAGTAATTTCCTGTAACAAAAACAAAAGTAAATGTTAATGAATATACAATATTATTTTGAAGTACTAAAAGGTGATATTTTTCAGTAAACTGGTACCGTGGACTGTTGTTTTTAATGTAATGTTATACATTTTACAAAATCGGCTTTATTTTGCTGTTAGTCATACATCGGTACATTACCTGAAACTGTTCGTTAAACTCAACAGAGATTGTAGAACCTCAGCGTATTCTTCGAAGCGAGCTCCTTCCTGCATAGATTCTGTCAAACAAAGCCACAGTACCGTTTTGAAAAAAGCACTTTTAAAAACCTGGGTGCATTATTAAAGGTAAAGTTTGTATATCGCTTACCAAGCTCAGCAAAATGTCTCGTACTTTTCTGTGAAACGTTGTTTCTGAGGAGCGCAAAGTTTACGTTTGGAAATTTTTTATTCTGCCGACCATATGAGGTGAGCATATTTTCTTTTTGATGTTTCAGACTTAAATTATATAGGAGAGGCATAATGTCTGCTAAAGATCGTAAATCAGCCATCCATTAGGGCCATGTTAAAGTGGCTCCGGACGTCCTTTGTCCTCCAAACCTGAGCCACGGGATGGCGTAGCCGAAAAATTCTGCCCGCGAAAGGCAGAGGTCCCGAGTTGAGTCTCGGTCCGGTAAACAGTTTTAAACTGCCAGGAAGTTCCATATGAGCGCACACTCCGCTGCAGAGTGAAAAGCTCATTCTGGAAATAAGATCGTGTTATCAATAATACAACGAAGACCAAAAACGAATGCATATTTGAGAGAAATGAAAACAAATTTCCTTTCTTTTCGCAGGGCCTGTAACCAAAATGAACTTGCTAAATTATTGGTGCAAACCTCATTTCCACAAATTCTCTCCTGCAAGAATCTGGAACTTCCTTAATTCTTCCTCTCTCGCGTCCCCTGAGATATTATTGTACTTTTCGGACTCAACTTAGCTGCAGTGTCTGTCAGAAGACGATTTCCTTGCACGCGTAATAACTGCAGCGCAAATGAGACATTTGGCTTTATCGTCACAACTAACAAAAAAACAAGGAAGTTCCCGCTCTGGTTTAAATGGAGTTTCCGAAATCTTTGCTTTTTAGAAGTCGATGTTCCATTATGCTTGTAGTGTCTTGCACTTAACCTATTTCACTGATGAATAATTCATCTAACAACGCACTCGGCAGTGCACCACGGCGGCTTCACCCTGGAGGACGAGTTGAGGCGAATTAAACCGAGTTGGACCGATGTACAGTGCAATGACTCTTTGTACTTCGCTTCTCACGCGAGCGATTTGACGCGTGTGACAGGCCCTGAGCTACGTGATTCGGCCACAGCCGCTGCTCGGCGGGACTCCGCTGCCACGCCACTGACGCACGTAGCCGATGCAGCGTCCTCGCTCGGGGAACACCGTGTCATGTCACTGGTAGGGCATCTCCGGCGTACTAGGTGGCTCTGGCGTCGTGCGTGCCGGCACGGCGACCAATAAGGGGCGAGCAGGCAGCCGCCTGATTGCCATTCCGGGTCACTCCGGCAGCGGCGGCGTTGGTATTCCGACGCTGCCGTGGCAGAATGCAATCCACCACGCTTCGAGATGAGTGCCGTGCTCCCAGTGAAGGACCGTTGCTGTATTAATAATGTACATTCCTGCGTTCTGCTGAGTTGTTGTTAAGATTTTATGCGTAATATTGCGACAACCGTTCCAAGCGTCTTCTTCGTGTGCTTTGGTTGTGCTGCTATGTGTGCTCCTTGCCTGCAGTTGAACCACACAATTAATTGGTCTTAGTCTCGTGCCGCTGTTCATAGCAGAATTAGAAGAACCTAGACCTATAAATAGTTGTTCGAAACAGTCAGTAGTTCATAGTCTTGTTGGATTCCAAGGAACGAGTACATACACTGAAGCACCAAATAAACTGGTACAGGCATGCGTATTCAAATAAAGAGATACGTAAATAGGCAGAATACGGCGCTGCGGTCGGAAACGCCTACATAAGACAAGTGTTTGGCACAGTTGTTAGATCGGTTACTGCTTGTAACGTACCCTCTCTGTTATTGTTTTTGCTTTTTTTTTGTTATAGTTTTTTTGTTATTGTAGTTGCAGAGTTATGAAATTATTGTAGCGGTTTGCTTAGTCAGCCGTACTTCGGAATTTTTTGACATTAAATGGAGCCTGAAACGTGCGTAATAAATACTTCGCGTGAAGTGCGATTTGCGGCATAAACAAAAATTAATTGCGGAGATGCAATCCACAGAATATTAACAGGAAAGCTTTAGAACAATGCGCACGACTGACTAAGATACATTCAGAGGTTACGTACATTCGCGAACGAGTGGTTGCGATCTGATGAGAAAGATCTATCTTAATTTTTTTTTTTTTTTTTGCTGTAAAATAATTACGCCGTAACACACTCTGTGATTGCGAACGTACAATAAGGGTAGATGCACGTTCTTTCTATCATTCCCCGTGGCCTGGGTAAAAGAATTGCAATTATTTAAATTTAAGAATACTTCTTTTCCATCGGACTCCTATTTTTATACGAAAAGGAAGATTGCAGGTTTTGAATGTCTCGGCAAAAACACATCGAAATTAATCTTAGCGGCCACCAAAGGTAAGTTGTGAGCACAATCACTTACCTCTATTGTTGAGCAGCGCCGTCGTAAAGATCGTCGCCTCTATCTAAAATTCGCCTTCTCGAATTAACAGAACAATTTGTACTCCATTGGAATGGGATTTAGGCTTGATCTTGACAGAAATTATGAAACACATTTTTCATCATTTAACACCTTCATAGACATGAAACTATACAGTACGTCTTTACGACAGCACATCAGAACAAAAAGGTACTTAATACTAGAAGTAATAAAAGAAACTCGAAATTAGTCCTTTGTCTCTCAATGATAAAAAAGTTTTTTAGAGTATTCCTCTGGTGTGACAGTCGCACAAATTTTCTTCCTGTATCTTTGAGATTAAATTACAACATTTTTTAGTTCCTTTTCATGCTGCTACAATGGCAGGTTATCAAGGTTTAACTGGGTTTGAACTTGGTGTTATAATCGGCGCACGAACGATAGGACACAGCAACGCTGAGGTGGCGTCGAAGTAGGGATTTTCCCGTACGACCATTTCGCGATTGTACCGCGAATATCAGGAATCCGGTAAAACATCAAATCTCTGACATCGCTGCGGCCGGAAAAAGATCCTGTAAGAACGGACCAACTGACGAGCTGAAGAGAATCGTTCAACGTGACACTTTCCTCAATGCATGTCATTTTGTTTCACGTTCATGTCCTTTATAATTGTGCTACATAGAAAAGTAAGAGTTTCCTTGCTATAGATGTATGTCATATGCAATCGCTTGCGGTCACAGAAAGAAACCTACCGCTCTTCTAGCAAACAAGCGCAACTGTGAGTCTAGCTTGGGTAAGAGGATTCCACCATCTCCATTCGTGGATAGATTTTTCACGAAACTAACTGTGCAGTATAAGTTAATCCGATCTGAATGTTAATATATGAACTATTTAATGAACCCCTTTGCACACATTCATTTAGAGGAGGCAAAACATGATGTAAATTTGTGTAATCCTTTCAACAGCCGACTACTGCCGAGCTAACCTTGGATAGCATTTCCTAAGCAGCTTAACGTTGCTTTTTCACGTCATGTAGGCTTGTAACACGACGGTATCTGACTTGTTTTGGAATTTTCATGGATTACTTTGAGAGTCCATTCGTTATGCTGTAAGCCCGTGTATACAATCCGAAACCATTTTCTGTGCTGAGAGAAGCCAGACAAATTAGATTCGCAAAGCGTACAAATATTTTCGCTTGCAATTTTTAAGCGAATACTGAATGCACTGAAACTGTCACTTGTGAGAGTAAGGCACCGAAAATGGATATTCAGACAAACTGAATCAGTGAATTTTGATTCAGAATACACTTTGCACCTCTAGCGCAAGCGTAGTCCTTTAGGACGAGTCGCGCGCTACGTAGCTGCTTATTCGGATTTAGGAATTACGAATACCTATTCTGTTATGCCAATTGTCCTTTTTAAATAAGTGTTCAAAAACGTGACGACAATATATATGTTGTCACCTCAACAGACGAATATGCACAGTAATGAAGCATTTCTTAAACAATCCTACGTGTTCATGGGAGTTTTAATATGTGTACAGGCTGCGGTTGAGCCTTTCTCCCCAACTTTTAAGTTTTGCGACTTTGATTTATAGCGAGTTATGTAGCCTATGAGAATCCGCTCATGTTTTAGAAATTATTTATTTATTTATTTATTTATTTACATGTCAAGTTCCGTAGGACCAAATTGAGGAGCAAATCTCCAAAGTCATGGAACGTGTCAGTACATGAACTTACAACACAAAAGTAATAACAGATAAAAATAAATGTTCATGAACCTGAAAGAAAATCAGTCCATAAGTTTAAGCAAACGCTATCAACAATAAAATGAGAATCATCTTAATTTTTCAAGGAACTCCTCGACAGAATAGAAGGAGTGACCCATGAGGAAACTCTTCAGTTTCAATTTGAAAGCGCGTGGATTACTGCAAAGATTTTTGAATTCGAGTGGCAGCTTATTGAAAATGGATGCATCAGTATACTGCACACCTTTTTACACAAGAGTTAAGGAAGTCCGATCCAAATGGAGGTTTGATTTCTGCCGAGTATTAACTGAGTGAAAGCTGCTTATTGTTGGAAATAAACTAATGTTGGTAACAAGAAACGACAATAAGGAATATTTATATTGAGAGGCCAATGTCAAAATACCCAGACTCGTGAACAGAGGTCGACAAGAGGTTCGTGAACTCACACCACTTATTGCCCGAACCACCCGTTTCTGAGCCAAAAATATCCTTCTAGAATGGGAAGAGTTACCCCAAAACATAATACCATACGACATAAGTGAATGAAAATAAGCAAAGTAGACTAATTTACGTGTCGAAGTATCACTCACTTTCGATACCGTTCGAATAGTGAAAATGGCAGTATTAAGTCTTTGAACAAGATCCTGAACGTGGCCTTTCCACGACAGCTTACTATCTATCTGAACACCTAGGAATTCGAACTGTTCAGTTTCACTAATCATATGCCCGTTCTTTGAGATTAAAACCTCAGGTTTTGTTGAATTGTGTGTTAGGAACTGTAAAAACTGAGTCTTACTGTGATTTAACGTTAGTTTATTTTCTACAAGCCATGAACTGAGATCATGTACTGCACTACTTGAAACCGAGTCAATGTTGCACACCAAATCCTCTACTACCAAGCTAGTGTCATCAGCAAACAGAAATATTTTAGACTTACCCATAATACTAGAGGGCGGTTTTAGTTCACATAAGAGAACACGGATTTTCTGGCATAATAAACTTCTTTTCCTGGTTTTTCAACCTTATTTCCTACAACCAATGCCGTATGGTAGTGGGGTAAGTAATGGAGATATTGTTCAAATGTGTGTGAATTCCTAAGGTACCAAACTGCTGAGGTCATCGGTCCCTAGACTTACACACTACTTAAACTAACTTATGCTAAGAACAACACACACCCATGCCCGAGGAAGGACTCGAATCTCCGGCGGGAGGGGCCGTACAATCCGCGACATGACGCCTCACACCACGCGGCCACTCCGCGCGGCAATAGAGATAGTATCAGGCTTCGCAATGAAATTCACACGATTGGGTGTCATAATAAATTTCTCCGTAGCCACTAAACTGTTGTTGAAAGACTGTGACGGCAAAAACACAGGCTTCGATTACTATGCACTACCATTTACTGCTGTCATTCACGATTAAATAAATAAAAAACTCCGACTGGCAGCAGAAAATACTTTTATATAGCTAAGAAAAACCTGGTAAGTTTTTAAAACAATATTAAATGGGAAACATTTCCTCATGTTTTGCAAAATTATTTTTATTCAGTCACGATCCAGTTTTTCTCATCTTACGCCATCGGCAGGTGACAATTGAATGTCACTAACACAGATATTATTTATGCAAAAGATAGAAAGGATAAAAAATGTTAATATTTGGAGTGTTTATATAAGAAAGTAGTACTTTTTTTGGTCACACAGAAATACGAAACACTAACAAAGAAGGAAACAGAGTATTTGAATGGAGATACTTTTAATAGTTGTTGAAATATGAAGTTGAATTTACAATTTTAATCTAGTATTTGTAGCTGAAATTTGACTTAATATAAAGTGTCATCTACTTTGGAGGGGGCGGGAGGTGATCTTTGTCTCATTTTTATTAGATAAACTATACGGGACTGATGCACAGTGGACTGAAGAACATTTGTAATTTTTCCGTGGATGACGGCTCTTGAAGTTTTCTAAGTTGTTTCTCGTGAATTTGCGAAGTCTGTCTTAAAGTGTTTTCCCATTAAGATTTTCAACGTGACTGCTACAGTCTCCCGTCAGTTATCAAGCTTGTGATCATTGACACCATCCTTATTTCTATACGCACGAGATCTCCTATTAGCCCGACCATCTGTCGGTCCCATGCACTTCAACCGTATTCCGAAATTGGATCACATAAGTGTTTTGTATGCAGTCGCATTAGTAGACAAATATTTGTATCTCAGTGTCCTACCAGAATAACTCGTATGTCGTTAGCTGCACTTATACTTACACACGGTAGATTCCCATCCATGATGAAATTTTAAACACAGGCGTGTGTACCATGAACATTTCTGTAAAGCGTAAAATACACGAGGATGAAAAACAATTGTAACTTTTTTTAAATTTAAATAATCTTTTATAAAACATCGGTAGCTGAAAATTTCTATTTGCAGTGAAACAGGATTTTTATGTGTAATATATAGCTAGAAATAAGATGTGCATTTTTATAAAAATGACTCGTAGATATCCGTAAATCAGCAAATATTTGATGAACTTTACATTTAAATGATGTAGACATTCTAACTGCACGAAGAAAAAACAATAACCGAACTGAAACTTGAACCAGCAATTACCAGCCTCCAGTGCTACCTAATTTGTTTTCGCGGAAATGGTAGTGGAACATGCACCTCTGTTTAAAAATATGCATCTCCCGCTACATTAGATACTCACTTGGCAGACGAGGGTTCTATCAAACAGGCAGGCTGCCTGCCGTAAAACTAGTTTACTTTACTGTATTAAACGCGGTCGGAAAACTTCAAAGTTGATTTTGTTGGAAAATTTTGAGAGTTGCATCGAACTGCTTTGAAAGACTGATTTTAGTGTTCTGAATGTCACGTATCGTAAATATAAAAAATTAGAAAAATCCGATGAGCGTGTAGTCTCCTTGCGAGCCTTTGTGATGGTACCCTTCTAACCTCTACACATGGTTACTAACAAATACTTTTACAATATGGCTGACACGTGTTGCTAATCATTAATACTTAAATCAGACACCGAGCGAGGTGGCGCAGTGGCTAGCACACTGGACTCGCATTCGGGAGGACGACGGTTCAATCCCGTGTCCGGCCATCCTGATTTAGGTTTTCCGTGATTTCCCTAAATCGCTCCAGGCAAATGCCGGGATGGTTCCTTCGAAAGGGCACGGCCGACTTCCTTTCCTAATCCGATGAGACCGATGACCTCGCTGTCTGGTCTCCTCGCACAAAACAACCCTTAAATCAGACGATACCGAGCTTCACTTTTCTGCATTAAGAGGTAGCTGGCTGTCTTTGCAGAGAGCTGATATTTGTCGAGATCTAGCTGGAAATTACAACCTCTACCAGATAAATTGTTCTCATGATTAATTGAATCACTTGATATATGTTTTTCTTGACATGTAGGGTTGTAGGAGTGGAACTGTCATTAACCGTAATTAATATATCATTTTCATTGCATTTAAGTCATTTACAATCTTATGAAAACAGTTATATGACAGGTCACTAACAATGTAATATGGGCGTCACATCGGTCTAGACGTACTTGACAATGGCGACAAATGACGAAACATTCTGTCACTGATAAAGATTAGCTATTACAAGCAGCTATATTGGTGCCTCTATTCTAATAATCATGTAGTTGTCAGACATATATTATACAGTTAGCCCTAAAGAACAAAAACTGTAATATAGAGCAAGTATCAGCTCTTGTTTGTTTGTCCGATAACGTTCGGTAAAACAGTCGATCGCACACCATCCAGATATTCTGCATAACCAATGGTTTCGTAATATGGCTACGTTTGAGCATGAAATTCGATGGGAGAAAACACCGTCGGAGGTGTAGTGGTGCTCCTAACGTCTCCCATAACAGTGCATTTGTTGGCGTCGTTTTCATCGCACCGTGACAGATGCGGAGCGCTTTATGCTGTATATGGACCAGCTTAAATAGGGCGAACTTGCTTGTAGATCCACATTAGACTCTTGCGTAGTTCAAGTAGGGAAGAATAAATGCTCTTTGAATGCATTAGATTAACATTTCGGTCAGCCCCAACAAGGTAATACCCGTAATTATTTGTAATATCTATATTGTTCTTTCGCATCATTGTGTTACTCTTCCTACATATGGGCTCCGTATCAGTTTCGGAGCCCAAATACTTGACAGTTTTCTTGAGTGGAAGTGAATATGGACCTACTTTTATTTGTTTCGAGCCTGTACGTTTGTGTCTAGTGAATACACAAACGAAAGTCTTACTTGGAGATATTTCAAGCCAGTTATTTAGCAGCCAAGTTCGAAATTCTTCATCAATTGCCCTAATGTCTCGATGCACTGTTTTAGTGTCTCTGTCTGCAGCTCGTGGTCGTGCGGTAGCGTTCTCGCTTCCCACGCCCGGGTTCCCAGGTTCGATTCCCGGCGGGGTCAGGGATTTTCTCTGCCTCGTGATGACTGGGTGTTGTGTGATGTCCTTAGGTTAGTTAGGTTTAAGTAGTTCTAAGTTGTAGGGGACTTATGACCATCGATGTTAAGTCCCATAGTGCTCAGAGCCGTTTGAACCATTTTTTTAACGTCTCTCCAGCTGCAGAGATCAGCAGCCAATTGCAAAATCTTAGTGTCATCCACCACTAGATCATGTGTAAGCCTACTGCATGTATTGGAAAGCAGTGGGGACAAAATAGAACCTTGTGGTTAGCGAGCACTAGTCATTTGAGACCCTATTGTGGTGGGCCATTTCTAATGATGATTTGCCTGGAGTTACCGCTTCTGCCAGGGCTGTAACGACTAGGAAGGGGACCAATGAGCAGCCTCGTGAGGCCAATTGAAGAGGTATTTGTTTACTAAGTCGCATCTCTGAGGTGTGGAATACGGACAATAGCGAGGAGAACGGTGCACTAACCCATGCCGCCCTTACCGCATTCAAATATGTCACCATGTGGCAGAGGATGACGTAGCGGCCGGTCGCAACGCGTGATCTTCTTGACCTTGGGGTGATCCCGAAGCTACTTCCTTTAATGCTTCTTTGAATGACACTCACTTCCAGGATATTTGTATGTGACTGACGAGAGAAAGTTTTAGTTTGTCATTCGGAATATATTTCTTTGACACGTTTAGATCAATACTGAAGTACTGTGCATAAGCATTAATTAACTCGTCTCTTCCTGATCTCTTTCCCCTCCCTCTAACAATTTTATGTATACCGTACATTGTAAGATAAAGAAACAGTTACACTGGACACATTACACAGATTTAAAGGACAAGCATAAAGTTTGTCCTTCAGTAGGAAGATTTATTTCTAAAGAGCTGTACTAGATACGGGTTGTGAAGTCTTTGCAATCTGACTCACTATTTTTTTATGTATAGGCTTCCACATATACTCAGTTTGTTACCCATAGAAGCTCTCGACTCTCAGTTTCTCTCCATGTGTTTGCCAACTTCTCTTCCGTCACAGCCCTACACCATCTGCTATTCGTAGACCCTAGTGTAAGATTTTTTACATCAGGAAATGGTGAACTGAACACTAAATCCTTAACGTAACCCCACAAAGAAGCCAAGAGTGGTATGTCTCTCTATTGGTCGATCTGTCCGGAAAGGTTTCATCCAAGAACTGACGAACAACAACGTCCCAATGTGGCGATGCACCATCTTGTCGAAACAAGGTCCATGGCTGAATTTCGTGTAACTGAGCTACGATATAATGTTCCACCATGTCCAGGTAAAGTGTTGCTGTAATGGCAGCTCTGTGAAAAACAGAGATCCTATAACAGTGTTGTGCAATAAGACACATCACACGTTCATTCTTGAACTGTCCCGTATCATCTGACCACAATATGTGGGAACTCTGACTCTCACATTCTGACACTATTCCCGTTTACTTTCCCGGAGATGTGAAAAGTCGTTTCATCGGATGAGCAAACTTTATTAAGTTATTCGTAGCCTGCATCCATTCGGCAAACATTTGGATCTATCATGCGGCTGCACAGATTTCGGTATTTGGACATTGTATGCATGGAAATGCTGCCGTTTTGCGTAAAATATTCGCCAGAGTGTCCTAAGATACGCCTGTTTCTCTAGAAACACAACGCGACGATTTCTGCCGCCTGCATTGAAGTGATTTAATCCTGTCCACACGGTACCAACAGCATCGTCTCTCTCTTCATGTATACCGCTTCTCTCCTTGTCAGTAACGCTGTTAAACTCTTTAAACTTTTCAAACAATCCTTTGATGGTCCTCACATCCGGCGGATTTCGCACTCGTACTCAGGAACTTCGGAACTATCGCTGAACTGTAATAGGTGAGCGTGTTTCATGAAACTACAAAACACATTGCGCTTTCTTCTCCATAGAAGCCATTGTGACGGCAGAACTTCTAAACTATGCAACTTTTAACAAGAGGGGGATAGAGAGAGAGAGAGAGAGAGAGAGAGAGAGAGAGAGAAGAATCATATGCTATCAGAGCATATGCAAAGGTGTGTCCATAAAATCTTCATGAGTTAAGCTATCCTTGCAACAAACCGCACAACTATGTCTAGCATAGCTCCTTAGAAATAAATTTTTGTAATCTGGGAAAGACTTTATTATTACCCTATATTTTCGTACTCTGAGACCGTTGTTATCCGTAAGCTCTGCGCGTATAATTCAATAAGACATTTTATACGCACGTACCGGTATATGCAAGTCAGTAAAAGCATCACGCACAATCTATTGTGATTTTACATTTAGAAACACAACGAAAAATTTTTTCTCCTATACTAGCGTTATCCTTTAGCATAAAACTAAGCCTGATTTTTCGTTTTTCTGTTGTTTCAGGTAAGCCGCTATGGAAGCTCAATGTTTCGCCCTACCATTGCCATGTGCAGGGATCGAGTTCCTCATACAACGACACTGATTCACAGTAAGTTGGTGGAAGTCTTTGTGCGAACGGCATTTAATACATGTAATCTGTTCCTGCGGCTTCAGATATTCGAGCATGGCGATATATCACTGTCTGAAAGCAGCCTCCTTGAGTGAGTTCGCCAATCAGCGCCACATATGAACACAAATATATCATTAACGAACCAATTGAAAACGACAAATTCGTCTTCAGGGTAGAGATCTTGAAAAACACAGGTATGCCACTAACCAACCACTGGGATAGAGGAAACGTTTTTTTGGCCTGATTTCACAGCTCTTGGAAAGAGTGGTGGTGCAAAGCAGGCAGTATGAGTACGGTGGTTTTCTCCGTAGTTTTTGTTGGTTTTGTTCTCAATTATTTCATGGGATCATCTCATGATATGAAACCTAGCAAATTGGATTTTGATGGGCTTCCGATCCTCCTTCTCCTCTGAAGACCAACTCCTTAACCTCGTTCACCTTCTCTCCCTCCAGCTTAACTCCTGTCGCTCCGCCGTTTTTGTTTCGCTCGTCCACCAAAATGCCTATGACCGTGTATGGCATCCTGGACTCCTCTTTAAACTCCAAACCTACTCCCTACCTATTAATTTTGTCCATCTGGTCGCTTCCTTCTTCTAGCGCCGTCCTTCTTATGTCACCCTCCACAACACCAACACCCGTATCTTTTATCCCACTGCTGGCGTCCCACAGGGCTCTGTCCTCTCCCCTCTCCTTTGTCTTCTGTATACAGCTGATATGCCCAAGTCAAATGTCCACCTTCTCCAGTATGCTGCTGACACTGCCTTCCTGGCTCTCTATTCTGCCTTTGAACGTTCCAACGCAACCTCCAAACCCAACTAACAAGTTCACCACTTGGTGTAACCAGTGGT
Source organism: Schistocerca americana (assembly GCF_021461395.2). Lineage (NCBI taxonomy): Eukaryota > Metazoa > Arthropoda > Insecta > Orthoptera > Acrididae > Schistocerca > Schistocerca americana. Next base: position 215,811,359 of record NC_060124.1, read on the forward strand.
TCGTTCGTCTCAACCCCTCCAAAACCCAGGCAATCATCAAAGGCCGCACCACCTGCTCCTTCTGTCTCCATGATTTCTACCTCACCCTTTACGGTCGTCCTGTCCAGCTCACCCCCACCCTGAGATACCTTGGCCTCACCCTCGACTGTCACCTCTCCTGGAACCTTCACCTCCTGACCATCCAGCAGAAAGCCCATTCCCACCTCCGCCTCATGAAACTCCTGTCTGGCCGAACATGGGGATTGCATCCTTCCACCATCCTCCACACCTACAAATCCCTCATTCGTCCTATCCTCTGTTATCCCAGTATTGCCTGGATCTCCACACCCACCCTCTTTTACAAGGCCCTCCAAAATCTCGAACGCCATGCGCTCCACCTTGCCTTCTGTATTCACCTTCCTTCCCCCACACGGCTCCTATATGACCTCATTGCCTTCCCCCACCTCCTCCTTTTCCTTCAACATCTCCGCATCCTATACACTGTCAGTAGGCTTGATCCCCCCCACCACCTGGTTTCCTCCTTCCTTTCCACCCCCTGCATGTTGCTACGCCTCTATCACAACATCCCTCCCTCTCTCCACCTCCACACCCTCCATCAAGGCAATTTCCAGCACCTCCCCCTCCCAGATGATGAACTTTCCCCCCCCCCTCCCCAGGGCCCCCATTTTTTCTCCCCCCTCTTTCTCCCAGAGCGGACTTTCCTCCTCCCCTCCCTAAGTCCCTACACCCCCTCCTTGGCTGTTTTCCTCTCCCGTCCCTTCCGTTCCGAGCCCTCCTACCGTGCGCCCTCCACCTCATCCCCCTTTCTCACCCCTCCTCCTCGCCTCCTTTCCCCTTTGCAGATCCTCCCAGTTTTTTATTCTTTATCAGTGTGCTACGTTAGTGCTGAGTTTCGGTGCCGTTGTACAGTGTCATCTAGTGATGTGGGTTTTAATTTTGTGCTCGACCTGTTTATCGTCAATGACAGTTCCTTGCTATGCCGTCCATCATGTGGTTGTTTTACTCGTTCTACGGACTTTTATGCTCCGGCTATACATTGCCAGTTGCCTTTTAATGTAGTGTGTGTTTTTTTTCTGTGACATACTTTTTTGATTTTTATCTCCGATTTACAGTCACCGCTTTGTTTGTCTTCTTTGCTTCTATTCTGCCTTTTTTTGTCTCTATATTCCGCCGTGTTATCTCCTTTATATTGTTTTTAAATGCCTTCCTGTCTATTTATGTCTCTTGGGTGAAGAACAGCGCTTATGCTGCTGCCAGCCCGGCCCTGATGGAGAATGGAGATGTCAATAAAGGGAAAAAAATGATTTTGATGCTGAAGGCATTATTCACGATGACACAAGACCGTGAAATCGAAGCAATTTTGTGCGTGAGCTGCTGTCCCCAGTTGTAAGGGTCAATACGAGGTTGAAACAGAAAGTCATTCAGTTGCATGGGTGAAATTGAGATACCTTTATCCACAATATTTACATGCAGCTAAGGTGAAAAGGCAAACATTTAACTTCCTCTGATATATTTGCAATTTTTCGCCTAACTGAATACTGTCTTTCCTTCACTGACTAGCCGCGTCAGGTAACCGACGACTAGCAAGAAAATACTCCAGTCAAAGCACAAAAAAGGGACATACGAACCTTTTTGAAAGACTCGGACAGGAAAGTGGTAAACCAGCTGCCTCAATCCTCGTCCAGCCTTCATCACCAAATATTTTGGCATGCGAACATAGAATCACTGGCAAGAATATTATGACCACCTAACTAAGAGCGGGAACGTTCCCCATGGACAGGGATAACAGCTGCGACTCGTCGTTGTATGGAAGCAATGGGGCGTTGGTACATCTCTGGCGGGAGTTGGCACCACATCTGCACACACAAGTCACCTAATTCCCTAAATTTCGGGGAGGGGGGGGGGGAGGGGTTGATGAGCTTTGACATTCCAGATGTGCTCTATCGATTCAGATCTGGCGTGCTGTGGGGCCAGCACATCAATTGGAACTCGCCACTGTGTTCCTCACCCACTCATTCACACTCTTGGCCTTGATGAAAAATGCCACACCCGCCGGGCAGCATGATCGTCATAAAAGGGTGTGTGTGGTCTGCCGACACTGGACCATGCTCTTTGGCCGTCATGGTGCCTTGCCGAGCTCCACTCCACCCGTGGATGCCCACATGAATGTTCCCCACAGCATAAGTAGTCGCCACCAACTTGTCTCTGTACCGCAGAACAGGTGTCAAGAAGCGGTTCCCCGGAAGACGAGGATTCGCACCTTCCCATTGGCATGATGAAGAAGTTATCAGTATTCATCAGACCATGTAACGCTCTCCCACTGCGCCAACGTGCAGTGCCGATGGTCATGTGCCCATTACAGTCGTAGTTGCCGATGTTGTGGTGTTAACATTGGCACACGCATGAGTCGTCGGCTGTGGAGGACCATTGTTGGGAGTGTTCGGTGCACTGTGTATTCAGACGCACTTGTACTCTGACCAGAATTAAAGTCTGATCTTAGTTCCGCCACAGGTCACTGCTTCTGCTGTTTTAGCAATCTGTCCAACCTACGACGTCTGACGTCTGTAATGTGAGATGGCCGGCCAACCCCACGACGTCTGAACGTCGTTTCACCTTTTTCGTCACGTGTTGAAGACACTCACCACAGCACTCCTCGAACGCCCGACAAGTCGTGCAGTTTCCGAAATGCTCGTGCCGAGCTTTCGGGCCATCCCCATCTGCCCTCGGTCAAACTCAGATAGCTCATGAGGCTTCGCATTCTACACACGGACAGTGCACTCATTGATACTACATTCACCATGATTGTGTCTGACTAGCACGTATTCCTCGCCAGGTGACGCTGCTATCTCCTGGATGGATTTATATCGGTAGTAGGTCGGTGGTCATATTGTTCCGACTGATCAGTATATTCGCGATCTTTTGACAGGAAATTCTAAACCCTATTACCCAGTCTTTGTGATTAAGCCTTCGTACTCAGCATCTCCCTCTCACTAACACTGTCTATACCTCTCTTCCACTGTCTCCTTTTTCGTCCGATTGAACAAAGCTCCGGTGGCATCCCTATCAGATTCTACACTGAACTTGCGGCTGAGTTAGCAGCTCTTCTAACTAAAATCTTGTTTAGATCCCTCGAACAAAAAACCGTGTCCATTGCTTGGAAAAAGCACAGATCACAGCCGTTTACAAGAAGGGTAGCGGAAGTGATGCACAAAACTACCTTCCAATGCCCTTGGCATCGAGTTGCTGTAGAATTTTAGAACGTATTTTGAGCTGAAACATAATGAGGTATCTTGAATGAATAACCTCCTCCATGCCAACCAGTACGGATTCAGAAAATACTGACGATGTGAAACCCAAACAGTGCTTTTCCCACATGACACACTGGAAGCCAGGTAGATGCAGAATTTCTTGATTTCCAAAAATATTTGATTCGTTACCACACCTACGCTTATTGTCAAAAGTACGATCCTATGGGTATCAAGTAAAATGTGTGACTTGATTGAGAACTTTTTGATAGCATGTTATCTTGGATGGAGATCACCATCTGATGTAGAAGTAGCTTCAGGTGTGCCGCAGGGAAGTGTGTTGGAACCCTTGCTGTTCATGTCGTATACCAATGACCTTGCAGGCAACATTAATAGTAACCTCAGACTTTTTGCAGATTATGCAGTTATCTATGATTAAGTACTGTCTGAAAGAGGCTCCATAAACATTCAGTCAGAGCTTGAAAGGATTCCAAAGTGGCGCAAAGATTGGTAACTTGCTTTGAATGTTCGTAAACGTAAAATTGTGCGCTTTACAAAACTGAAAATCGTAGTATTCTATGATTATAAAATCAATGTGCAACTGTTGGAATTGGGCAAATTATACATCTACCTGGGCGTAACACTTTGTAAGGATATGAAATGAAATGAGCACATAGGCTCAGTTGTGGATCGAGCGGGGTGGTAGACTTCAGTTTATTGGTAGAATACTGGGGAGGTACAATCAGTCTACAAATGAGATTGCTTACAAATTACTCGTGCGACCGGTTGTAGAATATTGCTCGAGTGTGTGGGATCCATACCAAATAGGACCAACAGAGGATATTGAACGTATACAGAGAAGGGCAGCACGAATGTCACAGGTTTGTTTGATCCTTGTGAAAGTGTCACATAGATACTGAAGGAGCTGAACCGGAAGACTCTTGAAGATAGACCGTAAACTATCCCGAGGAAGTCTTTAGAAAAGTTTCAGGAACCAGCTTTAAACGATGAGTCTCGGAATATCCTTAGGGGTCACGAAGATAAGTTAGTTCAGGTAGATAGTCTTCAGTCAATCATTTTTCCCGCGCTCCATACGTGAATGGAACGCGAAGAAATCTTAATAACTTGTACAATGGGATGTATCCCCTGCCATGCACCTCACAGTGGTTTGCAGAGTGTAGATGTAGATGTAGATGTAGATATATCCCACTGCTACTGCCTCCTGTCTCAGTTATACTGTCTCCTTTTGTCTTTCTTTATCACTGACACTGTCTTCACCATACCGCAGCAGCTGCAATATTCTGAGGGGTCAAACTTACGCTTTGCCCATACCCACGTGTTCAGAATTTCAGTCCACAATGTTGCCTCCCCTATATCTTCGTGTCAAAGTTCGCCAGTCTAAGAAGGATTAGACCTCCCATGCCTACGTATGGTCTCCACTTATCAGTATTCTTCATTTCCCCTGTGTCTTCTCTCCTTTTCTCCTGCGACTTCTACCTCCATCTTTTTCTCTTTCGCACTATCTCTCACCGAATATCAACATCTCCTATCTCTTCGGCTCCCATTCTATTGTCTTTATCCACTTCTCTTTCTATTTGACTGCCAGTTTCTCTCTTCCACTAAAGACTCGTTTACGGTCTGCGAAAACACTGCCGATCGTGTGTGCGCTATGTGTGTGTGTGTGTGTGTGTGTGTGTGTGTGTGTGTGTGTGTGTGTGTGTGTGGTGTAACGTCCAACTACAAGAATCTTTTACGGGGGTAAATTCGGTTCTTTGGAACAAAGAGTTCCGGAGTGCTGGAGTTCAAATGACCGACATTTCCAGACTAACCAGTAATCATTTCGAGTGGGTTACTTTCTGAGCTTCTCTTATAAGCTTCCAAAATTGGTTTACAAGGTGTTTCCGTAGTGATGACACAATCTTTCAGTTGGTGATGGAGAAGGAGATATGTGTCAGTACGAGATAAGAAACCTGGTTGAAATTTACGAAACCAAACAAATCCAGGATATGCTACACATTAAGATAGGCAGACTCGAACAAAATGATTCAAATGGCTCTGAGCCTTATGGGACTTAACTTGTGAGGTGATCAGTCCCCTAGAACTTAGAACTACTTAAACCTAACTAACCTAAGGACAACTAACCTAAGGACATCACATACATCCATGCCCGAGGCAGGATTCGAACCTCCGACCGCAGCGGTCGCGCGGTTCCAGACTGTAGCGCCTAGAACCCATCGGCCACTCCGGCCGGCAGTCTCGAACAAGACGCAAATTTTCGTAGCGAGAGGACCTCCATTACAGCGTGATTTAAATTAGTTGACATCTGAAGCTTGGCGGCTAAAGGTACGAAGTCATCACAAGTACCGTCTCCACAGCAGTCCTCTTTCCTCAGCGGTAGAAAATCTCTAGAAATTCATTATCTCATATAAAAATCACATAGAAAATTTGAAATATACATTTGGCGTAGATATCTATAGCATCTTGCGTTCTTTGTTTTAGTTCGGCGAGAGTTACGTAAACTTTTTTCTACAAATGGATGATGTACGACGTCATACCTCGAAAACTGCTGAACTACTGAACTCACTGAAATACTTTTTTCATTTATTACTAAAATAGCCTGCTTCTGATACCATCATTCCAACATTGCGTATCGCATTACGTGTTTTTAAAATTCTGTCTATCTAACATGTTGTTGTTGTTGTGGTCTCCAGTCCTGAGACTGGTTTGATGCAGCTCTCCATGCTACTCTATCCTGTGCAAGCTTTTTCATCTCCCAGTACCTACTGCAACCTACATCCTTCTGAATCTGCTTAGTGTATTCATCTCTTGGTCTCCCTCTACGATTTTTACCCTCCACGCTGCCCTCCAATGCTAAATTGGTGATCCCTTGATGCCTCAGAACATGTCCTACCAACCGATCCCTTCTTCTGGTCAAGTTGTGCCACAAACTTCTCTTCTCCCCAATCCTATTCAATACTTCCTCATTAGTTATGTGATCTACCCATCAAATCTTCAGCATTCTTATGTAGCACCACATTTCGAAACCTTCTATTCTCTTCTTGTCCAAACTATTTATCGTCCATGTTTCACTTCCATACATGGCTACACTCCATAAGAATACTTTCAGAAACGACTTCCTGACACTTAAATCTATACTCGATGTTAACAAATTTCTCTTCTTCAGAAACGCTTTCCTTGCCATTGGCAGCCTACGTTTTATATCCTCTCTACTTCGACCATCATCAGTTATTTTGCTCCCCAAATAGCAAAACTCCTTCACCACTTTAAGTGCCTCATTTCCTAATCTAATTCCCTCAGCATCACCCGACTTAATTAGACTACATTCCATTATCGTTGTTTTGCTTTTGTTGACGTTCATCTTATATCCTCCTTTCAAGACACTGTCCATTCCATTCAACTGCTCTTCCAAGTCATTTGCTGTCTCTGACAGAATTACAATGTCATCGGCGAACCTCAAAGTTTTTATTTCTTCTCCATGAATTTTAATACCTACTCTGAATTTTTCTTTTGTTTCCTTTGCTGCTTGCTCAATATACAGATTGAACAACATCGGGGAGAGGCTACAACCCTGTCTTACTCCCTTCCCAACCACTGCTTCCCTTTCATGTCCCTCGACTCTTATAACTGCCATCTGGTTTCTGTACAAATTGTAAATAGCCTTTCGCTCCCTGTATTTTACCCCTGCCACCTTTAGAATGTATATATATAACATGTAAGAACTTTGAACTCTCCATCTACTATAAAACACATAAAAATTCTGAAATTCTGTAAAGAACTCATTGAGGTAATACGTTATGTGATTTAGTAAGTGATGCATTTCGTGACATGACGCTGAAGCAACCCGCACTGGAGGGGAACAGAACAGACACCATTCATACAGATATATATGCGCCGTGAAAGCTAATACGATCATTCGGTGCAGAGCACTCTTTGACCGACCACGTGCGGGACTTCGCATGATGCGACGAGCAAAAAGAGCAAGAAGGGCTAGGGGACGCTACTTTGACAGTGTGCAGGAAATAGGGATCAGGATTATGGTGGATGGGGTGGGGGAGAGGGGGGGGGGAAGCGTGCCTGGCTAGTCCTTTCAGTAGTGACTAACGACTGTGCCAATTTTTCCTGTAACTGAGCTACGTCCGTACTGCGATATAGCCAACGTGCTTGATGTCCAAAAAGGCAATCTATGGCTTTATTCAGCAGAATAGGTCAACGAATGTGGTTGAAGGGAAGAATCCCACGTTGACTGGCGTGCCGTGTGGCGATCGGTGAGCGCTCCATATCTTGCGACTGACGTCCAGTCTGCATGGTACCTTACCGTCAATGGGAAGCTAGTATGCCGTTCACGTCTTGACGGAATTCACCTTGCAGACATCCCGATGTGTGTCTCCTGTAATGTTCTGGACACAGACGAGCCTCGCCTAGCGTGCGGGTCGCCAATAGATGTCTGGTTTTTGGTGTGACAGATAATGGCCCCAATTACTCGTACGACTCCTCATCAGATACTACCTCGCCTGCTCCTCTTTCGGGATTCCTTATACATCCCACAAAGACAAACTACCTGAAGCTGATTTGTAGGGACTTAGATCACTACTTGTTTGATGACGGCCAGAAAAATGTTCTTGATTTTTGGGACCTCCTTAATGAAAGACGTTGTGCAGTTGCCCGCAGTCCCAAATGCAGACAATATTTCTCCATTTTTATTTGTACTTTCTTAACCGATCCCGTGTTGAGGTGTTACTGCAATGAGGAGTTGATCTTCGCTTTTTACACTCTTGGCACTCGTTAATCTCTGGTTATTGAAATATTCTTCTTATCAATATCGATTTCCTGCAACACTCGTTGGTAATAAAATAAAAAATAATTAAAAATGAAAAAATAAAGATTGTCAGATTGATGTGCTTTGGTCCTCTACTCTGCGTTCCCTACGCTTTCCTCGGTTCCTGGGGGCAGAACGGGCCACTGTCACCAGGCCATTTGTTCCAACCCCTGCCCAACTTTGCCCCCACCCCTTCCTTTGGGCACCAGGAAAGTTCCATTAAAAAAATGAATTGATGATAACTCATCTGCCTAGTAAGCAGGAGACCTGAGTTCGAGTCCTGGTCTTTGTAAAAAAATTTCATTTGTCGCCAGTGAATTCCTTAATTGCCCGAATGTGGCAGAGATCGGAATTTCTCCTTACTAAACATAGTCTATGTCTGGCCGCAGGATCAAACACAGAAATGGAGCCCATTCTTTCGGTCATGTACGAAAGGACAGACACAACTCACATGCAAAGTAAATGTGCTGACGCAACATTTTACACTGTGTAATCATGTGGTATTATTGTCACGTAGGTCGCCGTACTCGACATCACATTCGACCGTATGTATTTATAACGTAATGACAGGCGATAGTCTGGTGTTAGGGATAGCCAAAGCTTCTACCTAGGTTGCAAATTCTTTCAGTTGTGGAGGAAAGTAAGGGACAACGCTGTACTTTCAACTTAACCCCCTTGTACCCAGGAAGCACAAAGAAATTCTGTTTGCGTATGTATGTACTTCATCTTCAGAGCAGTTTGAAACGGGCCTTGCAACGAAACATAAAATTGCCGTGATATGTACAGATTAAACATTGTGGTTAATAACAATTATTTACATGGAATATTTCAAAGATCATATTTTTATCACTGATATAATGTTTCTAAAACTGTTGAACATGTTTTCGTAGAAAAGCTTTAAAACTATATATTCGTTGGTATATTGTTCTTGGTGTTCAAAGATAATACTGAAAAGCATGAAATTCACTAGGTGTCAATTTGCTGTTGCTTGGTGTATTAAAATAAAATTATTATTATTACTTTTAGCCTCTTGAAGAAAGATCTGTTTATAGAAAGAGCTATTTACAGGCCTGCGTGGAAACAAAGACATATCTCGGTATTAGATGAGGGGAACTAAATAGAAGGACGTTTGATTTTAGGTAGAGAATAAGGCAGTTACGTGTCGTAGCTACTGTCTTCACTGAATTGCTAGAAAAATATCGCCATGCTATTTTTCTTTAAGTGAATCTTAACATTCTGAGCAACTGATGATGCGCTCTTAAAATTTTTCCTGTATGAGCAACGCCGGAGTATGTAGACTTAAGTGGACGTAAAGATTTAATTCATAAATAATATTCAGTCGTAGATAAAGCCAATATGTTTACGCTAGGAAACCAAAGTATGTCTGCATAAGAGATAGCTTGAATAAATGCAGTACTGCAGTTCTGTTCAAGTCTGATCGATCAACACATGTTTGCAGTAACACGTGACACCGAAGGTCACGCAGGACAGTTGAAACTGATACAGGCTACTTTGACTCCTGGGATAAGCGCGAAGACAGTGGAACTGATTATCAAACAGATGGACTCCAACCCCCTCCCCCCTCTCGGGTATTATAATGAAAACAAATTATTGTAGTCGAGTTTACCCGCTCTGAGAAGACTGAACAGTACGTTCCTTTTCCGGTTTCCACAATAGGCATTGCACATATACGATAATAACGTAGACGATTCCGTAAAAACTACCACTGATAGTTTTCAGGAGTAATACAAACTGCGAATTATTTATAATTGCACTTATTCTGGAGGCTCCTACAGTGAAAGTGTGGAGTATAAGTAAGAGAAGCAGAAGATTGTATTTTCTGGCCCCGTGTGGCAAATATTCTGCCAAAGAGCGGAAAACATCGAACACGTAATAAATAAGATGACCACTCCGTGAATTCATCCAGCCACTTGTTTGGCTCGTGAAGAAGGATGCAACATTATTCTTTCGAAAGAAGTCCTTAATTTACTTACTATTTCACATTCAAAGGCATAGACGCCACTAGAAAACAGTAGTTATCTGAGGTGACAATTGCCATTCTGCTAATACTGGAGACTTGTGTGTAGAACTTCTTCGGCACTAATCCAAAATGTGTATTAACTTGTATTTTCAAATGCCTTCCGGGTACCTTTCCGCAAAGCATGGAAGAAGTATTGGATTTAGCATTCCGAGCTCGGTATGGGGAAGCAAATCTCAAAGGTGCCATTCTGACATTTGCTTTAAACTATATAAAGAAGCCACGGAAAACATAAATCCATGTGGCGCAACTGGAATTTGTGTCGTTCCGCATGCGAGTCCGGTATCTTTTATACAATTGCTCCGACGTTTCTGCCATGAGACATTGAAAATTTCTTACGCTTTCTGGCTGATGCATACTTTAAATACGAGTACTTATTTTTTTATCTGCGGAATCAAAATCTTTGAGAAAAAGTGCGAAAGACTGCACCGTCAACGTACTGAGAAAATTATCGCCAAATTCAACCAGCGTAGTTGAAAGGAACACAGTAATATGGAGCAGCAGTTGATGGACAGAGATTCGACACTGCTCTACCTGAAGAAAAATAGATGGTTCCATCGCTGTGTTACCCTGTCGGTTCTTACGTTCGTGTCTTATGTTGCACGTCCAACACACTTCTAAGGAAAGATGGAATCAGTGTCTGTAAAGTTTTATAAACTGTTTGTATGCTTTTAAAAAAAGAATCTGTTTGTGATAATCAAGATTTCACGCCAGAAAAATATCTGTGATTTCTATGGCGAGGCGAAGAAATGTATCAAAGGAGCATATAATCTGTAGACGGGAAAAGGAAACTGAACTGATACATTCGCTTGCTGGAGAGAAAAATGTTAAAAATCCCTGTTCGTGATCCCCAGAAAGCTTTACGGATGTGTTTCTGTGCGATTCAGTGATGTAATCGTATCAGATGTATGGTCTCGAAATCCGATCAGTGTCGGATAAACCGCAAGCTTAGCTCTTGCAAATTCGTAGTTTACGCCAGATGGTGTTGGCTGCAGTATGGCGTCGTAGATGGGAGGGTTCTTAACAAATGTGTGAGAAAAGATAAACGTGTAAGAAAAGATGGGAAAGGCAACAACTGTAACATTTCGTCGCCTAATTATCGTGAACAAGCGACGATTACGTAGCGTAGCTTCAGTAGACGTCACCAGCTCACCCACCTGTCACGCACTGCACTTCTGGTTATGTAACGTGCTGTGCACTTGTCCCACTTACTCGTGGAGGCACGCCATGCTGATAGGCGGTGCCATGACAGGAGCAGTGCTGCCTAAATTGGCGTTATCTGACCATTAGCTGCGCTGCGCTCGTATATTTGTCAGCAGGATCTAGATACCGCTTAAGGAACAACTGTAGCGCATCACGAGAAGCAGATAGCCGTAATCACCCGGAAAAGCCTCGGAGAACAGATTCCCCCCTCCTACCCCCCTCCCCCCCCCCCCAACCACCCTCCTTTCGCAGTGCTTCCGTTCTCATTCAGCGCGTGGCTCACTCGAAATTTTATTTCCACGTGCACGGATGTCATTTGTAATACAGGGGGATCTGCATGACAAAAGACGTGTTGCAGCCTGCGGTGTTGGCTTTGTGCGTAACACCTCACGGTTTGCAGCACAAAATGAGGTGACTAGAGGCGAAGTGTTAGCTTGGTGGGAAATGTATGTCACGTCTAGCGAGCAGTCTGGACGGTGAATGGCAGTGACCTCGAGGTCATCAAATCAGGCGCTAAGTCAGAATGCCATGCAAGTAGGAAGGCTTTTGAGGTTAGTAGAACTTGGTGGGGTAAGAAACTAGCACGAGGGGAACAGACGTCAGACGCCAATACGTTGCACAAAAGGTTTATTCTGCTGCTTAGAGAACAAATAATGAAAGGAGCAAAGCGGAGCAAGTGCAGAGGCCATTTCAGAGACGAGGGTTTAGACAAACGCTCACTGACAAAGCAAAGATGGTGCACCATGGAATTTTGTTACTTGCTGCCTCTTAGCTTGCTCGCACTTCTATGACTCAGCTGACTTCTAACAATGGACTACTGCTCCAATACAATAGTCTCACTACTGGCTGAGGCAGATGTCAGACAATCAGTTCGTTACCAAGCACTGTACATCGAAGGAGTGTCAAGCAAAACTCCAATATAGTTTGCGCTGTGTTCTGTCGTCCAGGAGAGAGCGAGTAAACTGCACCTCACCAATGGCGCACAGCAAATGCTTAACTGTGATTATTACGTAATGCAGAGCTTCCGTGGAGCACAAGGCGGCTACACAGGTAGCAGGGGCTGCGTGGCATGGACTGGGCGGTTTTTTAGGTTAGAGGGTCTCGGGAAAACACAAGAAGGGCTTCAGTCACAAAGGGTGCAGGCTGAACACAGGAAGACCGTAGATACAGGAACCATTGGTATAACAGTTGTAAATTGGCGTAGCTGTGTTGGGAAAGTACCAGAGCTCCAGGCGCTAATAGAAAGCACTGATGCTCAAATCGTTACAGGTACTGAAAGCTGGCTAAAGCCGGATATAAGCTCAGCTGAAATTTTTGCGAAGAACCTAACGGTATTCCGAAAGGATAGGCTAAACACTGTTGGCGGCGGCGTGCTTGTTGCTCTCAGAAGTAGTTTAACTTTTCGCGAAATTGAAGTAGATACTTCCTGTGAGTCAGTATGGGCAGAGGTCATTATTGGCAACCGGAATAAAATAATAATTGGATCCTTTTACCGACCTCCCAATTCAGATGACACAGTTGCTGATAGGTTCAAAGAAACTTGAGTCTGATTTCAAACACGTACCCGACTCATACGATAATAGTTGGTGGTGACTTTACCCACGATATGTTGGCGAAAATGCATCTTTAATTCCGGAGGTACGCATAAAATATCATGCGAAACTGTGTTAAACGCATTATCTGAAAATTATTTCGAACAGTTAGTTTTTGAGCCCACGCGAATAGTAAAGGGTTGTGAAAACACACTTGTCCTCTTAGCAACAAATAATCCTGAGTTAATAACGAGCATCAAAACCGATACAGGGATTAGTGAACACAGGGTTGTCGTAGCGAGACTAAATATTGTAATCCCCAAATCCTCCAAAAATAAACAAAAAATATACCTATTCAAAAAAGCAGATAAAAATTCACTTGACGCCCAACTGAGAGACAATCTCCAATCATTCCAAAGTAATAACGCAAGTGTAGACCACATGTGGCTTGAATTCAAAGAAACAGTGTCGGCAGCAACTCAGAGATTTATACCAAATAAATTAACGAACGACGGAGCTGATCTTCCTTTGTACACAAAACGGGTTACAACACTGTTGCAGAAAAAACAAAACAAACATGCCAAATTTAAACACACGCAAAATCCCCAAGATTGGCAATCTTTTACAGAAGCTTTAAATTTAGCGCGGACTACAATACGAGATGCTTATAACAGTTTCCATAAGGAAACTTTGTCTCGAAACCTGGCAGAAAATCCAAAGAGATTCTGGTCGTATGTGAAGTATGTTAGTGGCAAGAAAATGATTTCAAATGGCTCTGAGCACTATGGGACGTAACATCTGTGGCCATCAGTCCCCTAGAACTTAGAACTACTTAAACCTAACTAACCTAAGGACATCACACACATCCATGCCCGAGGCAGGATTCGAACCTGCGACCGTAGCAGTCGCGCGGTTCCGGACTGAGCGTCTAGAACCGCTAGACCACCGCGGCTGGCATTTTGTTGGTGGCAAGAAACAAGCAATGCCGTCTCTGCGCGACACCGATTACAGTGCTGCCAAAGCTGAGTTACTAAACACAGCCTTTCGAAATGCCTTCACAAAAGAAGACGAAGTAAATGTTCCAGAATTCGTATTGAGAACAGCTGCCAACGTGAGTAACGTACAAGTAAATATTCTCGGAGTAGTGAAGAAATTTAAATCACTTAATGAAAGCAAGCCTTCTGGTCCATACAGTATAACAGTTAGGTTCCTTTCGGAGTATGCTGATGCATTAGCTCCATACTTACCAACCGTATTCAACCGTTCGCTCGACGAAATATCCGTACCCAAAGACTGGAAAGTTGCACAGGTCGCACCAATATTGAAGAAAGGTAGTAGGAGTAATTCACTCAATTACAGGCCCATATCGTTAACATCGATAAGCAAGAGGATTTTGGAACATATATTGTGTTCGAACATTATGAATTACCTCGAAGGAAACTGTCTATTGACACATAGTCGCCGGCCGGTGTGGCAGAGCGGTTCTAGACGCTTCAGTCTGGAACCGCGCGACCGCTACGGTCGCAGGTTCGAATCGTGCCTCGGTCATGGATGTGTGTGATGTCCATAGGTTAGCTATGTTTAAGTAGTTCTAAGTTCTAGGGGACCGATGACCTCAGATGATACGTCCCATAGAGCTCAGAACCATTTGACACAGGTCAACATGGGTTTATCAATATCGCTCAGGTGAAACACAACTAGTTCTCTATTGACATGAAGTGTTGAGTGCTATTGATAAGGGTTTCAGAACGATTTCCTGTTTCTGGATTTCCGGATGGCTTTTGACACTGTACCACACAAGCGGCTTGTAGTGAAATTGCGTGCTTATGGAATATCGTCTCACTTATGTGACGGGATTTGTGATTTGTGATTTGTGATTTCCTGTCATAGAAAAGAAAGGCGTTTTTCGTTGCGACGGAATCTTCTCACGAAATTCTAATCACCAACTTTCTCCTCCGAACGCGAGAATGTTTGGTTGACGCCGGCCTACATAGGGAGAAACGATCACCACGATAAAATAAGGGAAATCAGAGCTCGTACGGGAAGATATAGGTGTTCGTTCTTTCCGCGCGCTGTAAGAGTTTGGAATAATAGAGAATTGTGAAGGTGGTTCGATGAACCCTCTGCCAGGCACTTAAATGTGATTTGCAGAGTATCCACGTAAATGTAGATGTGGAGAAGTCAGTGGAGCATTAGTTCGCTGTTCCGAGGGTCTTGGCAGTCCCCTTTCTCTTCGTTTATTTGAAAGTAACAAACCTGTGGAATACATTAGCAGTTTCATGGAATAAAAAAAAAAAAAACAATCGGAAGAGAAGAGTAAAGAAGTAATTTCGTTACATGTGAGTAAGTATTAATAATAATTATTATTATTATTATGATTAGTATTATTGGCATTATTATTATTACTCCTGGAACAACAAACTAACTCTTTATCGACTCCCCCCACGGGAGCTCTGCACAACAGACGCTCACAATCACGACTTTCCTGTGCTACTTAATACTTACCGTTTACGCACGCTCTTCTGGACGACTGCACGTAGTGCAAAATAAATCGCAGTGTTGGTTGATGCTTTGTCGATGTACAACGTTTGGTACTAATCTGACTGTATGACATCTGGAGGTTGGGTGCAAGGGAAGTCGTTCTGAATATATCGAGAATGAGGAAATATATCGGTTGCCGTTTCGGTTAAGTAATAGCCAGATATGATGTAAGTAGATTTTATCGTTTATATTTGCCTAATTACGTCAGTATTCTCTTTTTTATTGTTTTATTTAGTAGAATTGCGTACGAATATTTCTGCCATTGGAAAGGACCCTCTAACACGGAAACCAGCCAGTAATAGGATTTTTGTAATTTTTTATTTTTATGGTACGTGAAGTTCAGAACTAAAATATCAACTAGCCAAAGCAATTCGATCTTACTCTGGACAATTCTCGATAAAATCTACTATCAAGATTTCCAAGAAATATTAGTTCACTAAATGTAAGTCGATTTTCATCTTTAGTTGTGTAGGTGACTCGGTAGTAACGTTGTAAGAACACTATTACTGTCACTCGGTAGTGTTGCAAAGTGGAAACTGGGTAGCCATGGATCGCTGGTTGGAATCTTGGTATGGTCTTTTGTTTTCGTTTTACTTCTTTCATTCGTTTCGAATACCTCCATTATTAAAATAAAAAATTTGTCAAACGTATGCTAATTATCACAAATATTTTCGAATGTTTGTGAAAAATGCACATCTTCTTGTTTCTAATACCACAACAAGCGAGGTGACGCAGTGGTTACCACACTGGACTTGCATTCGGGAGGATTACGGTTCAAACCCGCGTCCCGCCATCCAGATGTCGGTTTTCCGTGATTTTCCTAAATCGCTCCAGGCAGATTCCGGGATGGTTACTTTTTGTGATTCTGACTCATCGATATTTTATAAAAGATTGTTAACAAATGTACAATGTTGTTTTAATTTAAAAATATATATTAACAACCAACAACCTTTTATAAAATATGGATAATTAAGAATTTACATTGGTAATTAGAATGTATTTGGTGATTTTTATATTTAAATGAAGAAAAAAAATGGACAAATGTCATAGAGAGATTGAAACCAGGGATCCATTGCTTACCAACGTACAACAGTGTCGAGTGACCCACGGAGGAAATCGCGAAAAGTTGTCTCATATTCAGTTAATTGAAGGTCCACGGAAATCTTCAAAGTCGTTTTTCCCCGTAAAATAGCCTTGTACCTAGTCGATTAAAGGTCCTCGCAAATCTTTAAAGCCAGTTCTTTCGAGAATTCTTTAGAGTGGCGTTGAACTGCTTTAGGGATTTATATTTGAGCTCCTGACTCCACATACCATAAATATGAAAAATTACAAATATCCAGTTGCCAGATGGTACCCGTGTAAGAAAACTACAGTGACATCACATGTGTGGATTTTAATCAAAGCTTGATGTCGGTCGGTGAGGCTTGTTATTGTCGTGTAATCGCTCTACCACAGGCCGTGCGTTATGAACAGGTGCTCGATTGTCCTGAAAGATCCAATCGCATCCCCGAATTTCTCTTCAACAGTGGGAAGCAAGAAGGTGCGTAAAACTTCAATGTAGGCCTGTGCTGTAGTAGTGCCACGCAAAACAACAAGGGGTGTAAGCCCTCTCTCCATGAAAAACACGACCACACCCTAACACCACCGCCTCCGAATTCTACAGTTGGCACTACACACGCTGGCAGATGACGTTCACCGGGCATTCGCCATACCCACACCCTGCCATCGGATCGGCACATTGTGTACCGTGATTCGTCAGTCCACACAAGGTTTTTCCACTGTTCCGTAGTCCAATGTTAACGCTCATTACACCAAGCGAGGCGTCGTTTGGCATTTACCGACGTGATTTGTGGCTTATGAGCAGCTACTCGACTATAAATCAAAGTTTTCTCACCTCCCACCTAACTGTCACATTACTTGCGGTGGATCCTGATGCAGTTTGGATTTCCTGTGTGATGGTCTGGATAGATGTCTGCCTGTTACACATTACGACCCTCTTCTACTATCGGCGGTCTCTCTCAGTCAACAGACGAGGCCGGCCTGTATGCTTTTCTACTGTACGTGTCCCTTCCCGTTTCCGCTTCACTATAAAATTGGAAACAATGGACCTAGTTATGTTTAGGAGTGCGTCAATCTCGCGTACAGACGTATGACACAAGTGACACTCAGTCACCTGACCACGTTCGAAGTCCGTGAGTTCCGCGGAGGGCCTCATTCTGGCCTCTCACAATGTCTAATAACTTCTGAGGTCGCTGATATGGGAGTATCTGGCAGTAGGTCGCAGAAAAATGCACCTAATATGAAAGCGTTTTTTTTTTTTTTTTTTTTTTTTTTTTTTTTTTTTTTTTTTTTTTTTGCGGTTGTCCGGATAGTTTTGATCACAGTGAGCATGCGGGCCAATTTGTGTTAGCCGACAAATCGATCCAACAATCTCTAAATATTCTGTTAACGATGTCCGCAATTGTATGTTCGGAATGGGCGGTATGTTCGTCACGTTGATACTACATGGACTGTCGTATCTCCAGTGGAATCTCTTCCAATTACAGCATGAAAATACTATTAGAGAATGTAGCATGTTGCTGCTATTTAGAGCGTCAACAGAATAACAGGGACCCAAAGTGTGATTCTTGAAAAGCGTGTAATACGCGTTGCCAGACCAATTTCGATGTCTATTCACTAATCACAGCCAGAGTCGATTTTAAAAAGGCCAGTAGAATATATTACTATGGTAGATTGGGCCACTGTTTGTAAGTGATACTTCATCGATAAACAAAATCTTGCATACAGTTGCGGTTTTTATTGAAACTATTCGAGAAGCTGTAACAGATTTTGAAAGTTATTCGCAGAAAACTCCATTACGTGTTGCCACTAGTATGTTCAACATGCCGTGTAATGACATGTGAATTCTGTTACCACTGATAAAATTTTAGTTGTATTTCTCTCATAAGTTGCTCTTCTTTTCTTCTGCGTGTTTTTTCTTCACGCTTCCAGTTTCTTTAACTTTTTTTCTAATTTTTGTAAAGACAGATTGTCATGACTTGACATTATTGGGTACTATTTAGCATACATCACACCACTTCTCTAAATACAAACCATGTCCAGTTTTCCGACTATTATATGCATTGTGAAAGTCTGAAAAACTGTGTGAGCAAGTTGTCTGATTCCTGAAACGGCAGAACACAGTCTCATGAGCTTCAAAAGCACAGGTAAACACACGAAGTGTACCAGAGGCATGTGTTTCCTTACATTTGTTAGAGTAGAGTGGTTGTTTGTTGGACTTCTTCTCTTAACAATGGGACATTGGTTTACGACACAGCTGCCATGTTACAGTTTGATCAGGTTCCTTATATGCTGCTGAGTTTCTCTTCGAAAGCTCTTTAAATGGGGACAGTAAAAAGTATCAGCTCTATTATAAAAACGTGGAAGCCCTAAAAGTTAAAATTTCAAACATTACTGGAATAACAGCGAACTGAGAGCAAAATATTAAAGCTGAAACTTAAAATAATCTTAATGTTATAAAAACATTTATTACAACGGTGACCGGTTTCACTCTATTTGCAGACTGTGGTGTCACTGCCAGACACCACAGTTGCTAGGTGGTAGCCTTTAAATCGGCCGCGGTCTGTTAGTATACGTCAGACCCGCGTGTCGCCACTATCAGTGATTGCAGATCGAGCACCGCCACACGGCAGGTCTAGTCTAGAGAGACTCCCTAGCACTCGCCCCAGTTGTACAGCCTACTTTGCTAGCGATGGTTCACTGTCTACATACGCTCTCATTTGCAGAGACGACAGTTTAGCATAGCCTTCAGCTACGTCATTTGCTACTACCTAGCAAGGCGCCATATTCAGTTACTATTGATATTGATTCATGTACCGTCAAGACCGACGTTCTTCATTAATGGATTAAAGTTAAGTATCAAACTAATTACGTCCGCTTTCTGAATTCTCATTCCTTGTCATGTTCCAGACCTCACGTCAGTATAGTTCTTCCCTCCTCACGCCAGCCTGCGTGAGCTAAAACGCGTGCATTTCGGCCTCCACTCGTAACACGGTGTTGGCTCTTCTGCTAATACAAAACAGACCATTTTCAGACATTTCTCGGAAGAGCATTTGCAGACTAAGAGGGACATCTAATGATAAGAGTTACAGGTTAAAACATATAAAGTTAAGAAATAATTAAATTCAAATGAACCCAATGGTGACAGGTGGAGATGGTGAACGTAGCGGTACCGTATGTTGAAAGACGAACGTGAACCTGCTGGATAGAGAAAATGCAGTTAAAGTACCTTCTGCAGCATCTAAAAATTTTAATATCCTTTGAGTCCTTTGAGCAATAGTTAAAACTTGTAGGGCACCGGTGTCGCCATTTTCCTTAGATATTATTACCAAGCAAATTACCTTTCCTTTCCATGCAATCACCGAGTGTCGTAAAAATATAGAAACTAACTATTTAATGCCAGTTTCGTTTGTATGCTAATGACTAGTTTCAGTCGAAGTTTAACTGCCCCAGTAATTGTAATTTTCTCTTATTGGGTAACAGAGGCTGAACAGATTTGCAGTTTTGAGTGTTAACTTCACTCACGTAAAGTAACTTTAAGTTTCACTGGGAAAACTAATAACTAAAGATATAGCACAAATTAAGTTTGCCCAATTTCATTTATATAACGTAGCGTGTGACTTCTGCTGTATTGGTACGTACTTTTACTGTTATAAGTAAAATCAGTTGCTCATTTGCTTAAAATAAATTCAGTTCAATATTTTAATATTCGAAAGTAAATTTCTTGCCTTTTTTCTAAATTTTGCACGCCAATGATTATTTGCTTAATTTTCTTTGCTGTTATCTATCTTACGATTTTGGATATTCATTGCCCTTGTGGGCTGGCGACCGTTTAATTATCCTTTTTTTGTTAGTCAGTATTTTTCGTATTAAATATTACCTGGTACCCTTTTCTATCCTGTGTGGTTCATGCGCGAGTGCACTATATTCCACAATTTCAAAATAATTAGTATTTAAATTAGATTTAGAATAGATATTTCCTTTAGAAGGGTCTGTTGTGCACTTTCCTTTTACTAACCGGCATTATTTTGCTTCGGAAACGATACCCTTCTATTGTATTGTACGTTAACCGGGGGCCTAGAAACGAAGGAGAGGCTCCATCCCCGCCGCAGCCGCAATGGACCGCAACCCCAAGACGACTACCGCAGTCCACTTCACCCCTCCGCCGCCCCACACCGAACCACTCTTGCAGGGTTATTGTGCAGTTCGGCGTCCGGTAGAACCCCCCCCCCCCTCCCCCCCCCCTCCCCTTCCTACAGGGAACGTCTCACACCAGACGAGTGTAACCCCTATGTTTGCGTGGTAGAGTAATGGTGGTGTAGCGTACGTGGAGAACTTGTTTGCGCAGCAATCGCCGACATAGTGTAGCTGAGGCCGAGTATGGGGAACCAGCCCGCACTTGGCGAGGAAAATGGAAAACAGCCTAAAAACCATCCACAGACTGGCCGGCTCGCCGGACCTCGACACGAGTCCGCAGGGCAGATTCGTGCTGGGGACCAGGCACTCCTTCCTACTCCGAAAAGCCGTGCGTTGGACTGCACGGCTAATCGGGCGGGCAACGATGCCTTACTCACAGTAAATTGTCATTAGGCATAAGTGAGGACTGTTATTTACATCACAATCCAATAGGCCGATTAGGAAGGGGGAGGTTATAGTTTCATAACTCATCCTAAAGCTGTTCCATTGGGTATAGGTCGGGACTCTTGGTAAGTCAGTCTATTTGAGGACTGTTGCTGTCCATAAACCAGAGGGAAGCTACAGTCTCGTAACTCATCCTAAAGCTATTCCATTGGGTACAGGTCAGGACTCTTGGTAGGTCAGTCCATTTGAGAACTGTTGCTGTCCACAAACCAAAGGGAGGCTACAGTCTCATAACTCATCCTAAAGCTGTTCCATTGGGTAAAGGTCGGGACTCTTGGTAGGTCAGTCCATTTGAGGACTGTTACTCCCCACAAACCATTTCCTCACACAGACGCTACTTTTCGACACGAGCAGTTTCCTGCCGTTTGAAGCAATCATCGTCTCAGGACTGTTCCTCTGCTGTACACAGCACACAGTGCTGTGGAACATGTCCGTTTCCTTCCACATTTAGCGTTTTCTTCAGCACGGTAAGGGGATCACATCCTAACTGTGTGGCCCCCTCTCCCCAAATCAGCCAACCAACCAACATTCTAACTATGAAAAACACTCTCATACCGTAACACCACCCCCTAAGTGCTTCACTGTTGGCATTATACTAGACATTCCCCAAACCTAAGCTCTTCCATCGGATTGCCGCAGGATATAGCGTGATCCATCACTGCAAATCACTCGTTTTCAGTCATCCACTGTCAAGTGGTGTGACTCTTTACACCACCTCAAGCGTTGCTTAGCACTGAATGCATAAGGTAATGGCTTATATACTCCATTCTCTTAACGCTCTATGAACAGCCACTATGTTTGCTGGACTGCTGATAGCACTTTAATATTCACGAGTGATCCTTTCGACTGATTTCATGTTTTTCTTTACGACCACCCTCCGCTATGCTTGACGGTCTCCCTCCTCAGTGTATGAGGTCTTCCTGGTCTTGGTTTATCTGTGGTTGATCCTTCGCGTTTTCACTTCACGGTCACACCACCAACAGTCCACTTGGGCAGCTGTAAAACCGTTGATATGCTCCTGATGGATCTGCTACTCAGGT
Source organism: Schistocerca americana (assembly GCF_021461395.2). Lineage (NCBI taxonomy): Eukaryota > Metazoa > Arthropoda > Insecta > Orthoptera > Acrididae > Schistocerca > Schistocerca americana. The sequence continues at coordinate 215,833,495 of NC_060124.1, forward strand.
AACACCCAGTCCACGCTCGGAATTAATGAGCTCTCCTGGTCGACCCGTTCAGCTTGTTACTGCTTCTCTACTGTCAACTCACTAACCGCGCCCCCTCTCTCTTTTAATGGCGGGTCTGCTTATTTTGACATCCAGTGGTCAAAGCCACATTACGTAGGGGTGTCCAGATACTTTTGTGCAGAGAGCGTATAAGGTGCTGTAACTGCGGTTCGGAAGACGCCGTCCCGGCAGTATAGTTAAGGCGCGTTTACACCTGTGCACCTTGCGGGTAGTTTCCGTACGGCTGTAGCTTGCTCCACACGTAAGTAGAGGCGCCCGGTGTGAAAACAGCTGTGAATTCAATCAATCGCACGCACATTGTAACCTCCCAACAGATTATTTCCGTAACCTCTCGATAATAATATGACTAACATCTAAAAGAAAACTGTGACTCATATATAACCTTTCAATAATTAAGTGACTGTGAACCTAAACTGGGAAATCTGGACGTCAGCAATGATGCGTCATGTCCATGAAAAGTCATTCTGAATAAACTGAAAATTCTTACCTCAATTAAGTCGCCGGATAACGCGTATGCATCTGCTCCTATAAGAAATTTTTCTGGCACAGTCCAGTGCAATGCTGGCCACTAGATTTTGTTATGTATGAAAAGAAACAACTGATTTATCTTTACGATAATCCGGATGACCATGGATAGGAGAAATTAGTAAAATCCTTAAATTCAGGTGAATGATCGTCAAAAGTAATTTTTATGAGAAAGATTATTATTAAACGATTTTTTAAAAACATCTACATGGGACTTGATATAACAATAGTACAAAATCAGTTGTTACAAATTACATATGCACGCCGCTACAAATAGTAATTTTTGGTTTTACCTTATACTAACTACATCGCTCAGGCACCGCCATCGCTCTCCACGACCGGCCCCGGCAATTCCATACAGGACACAAGTACTCTCTGTGAGCTATACAACTAGACAACTGCTCTCCAAGAGCTACCTGACCTAACCGCCCGACAGCGAGCTACTACTACTACTGCTGCTGCCGACACTGCTCCCTGGACTGCGATTCTGCTGTAGCATACATATCGCAGGCAGCGCGTGAGCAATCCATCGAACTTTCTTCTGCTCGAGTGCGCTAGCAATAAATTCCTTAGTCATGGACCTCTTACAACATGTTAACGTGTCTTCGGAAGAATCGAGACCAAATCCACGGTAACTATTGCGTCTTCCATGTCTGCAGCGCCCCGCAGTGCCAACTGAGCCAGTGTATGTTGCTATACTCTCTGTCTCTCTTTCTTCTCTGTCTCTCTCTCTCTCTCTCTCTCTTTCTTTCTCTCTCTCTGTTTGTCTGACAGCTTTACTTATTCGCGATTGATATTAAGAAAGTGATTGGTGGATTACTTACTCGTGCGTTTGCCAATATTCGTCTTAATAATTTCTTGCCTTCAGCGTACCGTTAGATTACACTCGGCAGCTTCTACTGACTAGTCTCATACCGAAGTAAGATTCTGGAGTCGAAACGGTTTTGTATCAGCACGATAACGCACGTTTCGACAAAGCGAGGGACGTTACATGGGGAAAACCTCGGATAGATGTGAGGTGCCGCATATTCGTATTGCCGATTTGAATGCCAGCAAACATCCTTGGATGGCCTCAGTTCGCTCCAAAACCAGGAAACAACTAAACGGCTGGCTCCCGCAGAAACCGAAACCAATCCGCCCGTCACTGTCCAAGAACTAAGCGAAATTTCATCCACGAACATTAAATACTATTATAGGAGCAAAGTGAGATATGCGCTACTAATACATGACTGCTGTCTATGGAAAGGAAGGCAATAGGGGATCGATTTAATTACTTAATTTCTGATATATAAGGGAAATATTTCTCGGAAAATAAGTAACACATTTCGTAATACTAAATTTAAAATTATCTTCTTCTGAGAAAATAGCTACAAACGAAAATAATACGCAGGACATAGGTAAAAAGTGCAACCACTCAAGAATATATAAAATTAAATGCAGCGACTGTGACATGTTCTACATCGTACAAACTAGGCGAAAATTTGTCGCTCTACATTTAGTCTGCGTCTTATAGAAAATTGACGCTATACAGTAGATATAAGTCCTAATCTTTTCATTATTCGTACAGTCGAAAAAGGAAGCTGCATGAGCGTCGTGGAGGAACTAGAAATCTATCCACATTTATCAAAAAATCCGAATAACCTTTTCAAAGAACAAATATAGCTTAGAAATCAAAAATGTGTAGACAACTTCGTCAAAATTTTTATTGGTGGCAACTAATTCAATACAAAAGAAGTCCTAAATTTTACATATATTGTAAATCGATGTTCATCAAAGGTGTATAATGGGCCACACAATGACATATTTAACATACTCCGATAGCGTGTTGTAGCATACCACTGATAGGTAAGTCGATGATGTAACAGCCAAGCACAAATATTTTAATACGAAAGTGGATCATGATGGATAAATAGTATTTAAGATAGTATAACGTAAATAAAAAATTATTATAGAGCCTAGATACTATTAAGCTGTTACAGCTATATCATCGCCCCCCCCCACACACACACACACACAAACACACACATATATATAGCTTGATTCTATCTAGGTACCGCTCGAGAATGAGACATCGCTCGAAACCGGTAGCAGTAAATAAAACGCAAGCTGCTCTGGTGGATTATTATTAAAAAAGTATGCATTTCACACAATTTCTTGAGTCTGAAAAAAAGCATACAGACACAAATATTCAAGCGTAGAATCTGTAATTCTGTGTTACCTAAGCCAGGGCTTCACAACATACGTGCTCGCGGAGCAAGCTGTGAGCAGCAAGGCGCGAGCACGGAGCATCGCGAGCACGCTACCCCCACTACCGGACCAGAGCACCAGAGCGGAGAGTGGGGAAAGTCACTTGGGGCACACAACAGCTGCCGCCAGTCAATGTAAATCCGCGGCCACCTGCAGGGATATCACTCACGAATTATTACTGCGACAAATGAAACAAATAAACGATAATGCACACATGCCACATGATTTTATTAGCTTAGTGTATGCCTCTACATTCGCATTAATTTGTGAACTGTTACACAAAAAAAGGTGTCACTGAAGTGTGGGAATCTTGGTTATCTTGTACTTTTTGCCCTTTACAATTGCGTCTATGTTTGGAGTAATTGTTCTTGTGCATTTTAGGCGCAGCGTGCAGTTTAAATTTCGATCAGACAATGCGTTTCTCAGGCGCGTCTTGTTACATTTCATTGCAGAGAACAGTTGTTCACAAACATACGTGGAACCGAACACTGATATTATTGTAGCCACCAGTTTGTGCAAACGAGGAAATCTATCCTGAGGGAAGTGTCTGTAGAATTCCAAAATGTTTTTCTTCTTCTGAAATTTGTCTCTGTATTCTCTGTCACACTGCAGGTCAATAATTTCTAGTTGCAGCTCATTATGAATCTCTTAAATATTCGCTGAATATGGAGAGAACAGATCAAAATCACTGTCTAGTGGTGTCAGATCTTGAAAGTGCTGATGAACTAAACTGTGTGAATAACGTTCACAGTCTTTGTGAACATCATGCATGGATGATAATTTAGGAAAATGAGCTAGGTTTTCTGTTTCCAACTGACTCACCCAAAGTGTCAATTTCATTTTAAAAGCTCGTATTCGATCTATGAAATGAGTAATTAGCAGATCTTTACCTTGTACTGAAATGTTCAAAGCCTTCAGATGGCTAGTTAAATCTACTAAGAACGCGAGATCACATTCAAACGTGCGCGCGCATTTCCCCTCCCTCCCTACTCAGTGACCTTGCACCTGCTCGCGAGCACGTGCCTGAGCAGACGCGAGTACTCGAGCTCAAAACCGGCCAGTTGTTAAGCCCTGACCTAAGCTGTTTGTCTGTCTGCAAGCCTTTAATGTTTTGTAGTGCTTATGCTCTGTGATGTACGACGCAGAAATCACGAGAGAACAATAACGATAGAGTGTTACGAGGCGCATACAAGATTTAAATAGAAATATAATTGACTAAACCGAAATTGGCGTAGCTGTTACTCAATGGAGAACAGAGGTTTGCCCAGCTTCAGTACGACACATTATCGAATTACATTAAGTACGCCATTGTTTGCCACATTATTTTATGTCACAACTACCGACACACACCACAGAGCAGTCCTGTATCGTACGTCCATTCTTTTCCCGGCTTAAGAGCCTGACACAGAACGTTTTCACGATTCAACTTGTGCGCATTTGTCAAATTTCAGGTGGGTTTTCTTTCGGCGTATATAAACAAGCGCCAGACATCCCTTTTAGAGTCCCAAAAAATTGACTTCTTGCGAGTTTTGCACACGATCTAGGTAGCATGACACGAGGAAGAAGGTACTGTTACTCAACTTTAATACAATAATGACTTGTGGTGAGTTCTGTAAGTCTGGCAGATTTCATCAAGATAGAATACATCATTGTACGACTATGTAAAGATTCCCAAGTTCGAAATAGAGTTCGATGTGCCCTTTATTACTCCCATATATATTGAGACAAAAACTGGGCTCTTAATTACTATCATTTTTCTGGAAAAAAATTTTTCTCTCTATTCCTTGTTATGGTTGGGAGTAGATGTATTATGTTCCTTTTAGTTATATAAAATTCCTGGGACCCATAATCCGCTACCTGGGTAATAATCTTTATAGACGAAATCGCTACATGCTCTTACTTTCCTTTATCATCTTCCATAATACGAAGTATAATCCACCCTGAAATTTTGAAGCTCGCTGCGTGTACTGACTCCAGCTACGGCTCATACATTCACAAAGGAAGAAAGGGAAGCTCATTAATTACGTGACGTGTTTTCCAGCTACTGTGCGACCGTAATCTTTCGTTATTAATTTACTGCGCAAATTAAACTTCAGTATAAGTTAGTTCTTCAGTGCCTTAGACCAGAAATGCAAAGGTCTGGAGTTCGTTCCCTGCATTATTTAGCACTGGAGGTACCTTACATCTCTGCTGCTTATCCTTTTGACTTTAATATGTAATCAAAGGAGTTTCCATTAATTTTAAGCCATGCTAGTTCATTAAAGCCTTTCGTTGTAGAGATCTATCACTTAACACATGATCGGCGATACTACTAACGAAGTGAGAGTGACTATTTGAAACAAACCGAGGCTTAAGAGTAATCTAACATGATTGTAAAACCATAGCTGTTTTATTCACGAGTTGCTTTGCAACGTATACTATATTAATTCTTAAATGTGCAGCTGTGTGGAACCAACGATGAGAAACTACTGGATTACACAAGGCAAATAATTGTGCTTGCATATTGCTATCTGATCGGAAAATATAGAATTCATCTACAAATAGAAATGCACTAGCGCGGAAAGTGTATGCTTTCAATCACTTATATTCGCGATGCAGAACTAAGATTTCGAAATCCCCGGACAACTGGATAAAATAGGTTTATTTTTCCGGACACAAACAATCCTTCGACTAAATGCGTACAGATGGCGGAGTGGGGCGGCGCTGTGGATGCGATCGTCAACTGTCGGCAGTTTTTCATTGTTCTCAATATAGGGGACTACAAAATTTGGACATCAGATAGCGTCTACGCTTGCTTGAAGCTAAGTTTTTAATATAAAACGAACGAAACTACCTACGAGGCAGTCGCCATTTAGTGGATTTTAGATGAGATTTACTAAAATCTATTTCCCGCTAATCGAATTTCTCCGTACACAAAAAAGCTCCCGTTGTGTAAAACCTACAGGACGCTCCCGGACGCCCTCAAAATTAGGACAGATCCTGGGAAACACGGATGTCTGGGAGCCCTAGGGAAGTTGCGTACATAGAGAAAGTTCGCCATCTTCAGATTTAAACAACAAAATGAGTTTGTTTAATGATGTTCAAATTCTACGCAAAAGAAGAGAGACAATACTCCTTGAAAGCTTACATAAATTACACGAAATCGATTATTTTACTTTTAAACACGGTCGTCAAGTTCTCACCAGCCGCTTGCGTATCAAACACTGTTTATTATGTTACTTGATTGAATAATGTGCCCTGTCAAGGTATGTCACACACACAATGAACAAGCTAATTTTACGAAATGATAACGAAAATGCTAGTTATGAATTGTGATATATTTGAAGTATAGTTAAATAATTGTATAGGATTCTGAGAAGAATCATTAGCGAAATAGTTAATATTGGAGCCTCCACACTATTAATTATAACACCATTAATAAAAGTAGCGACATTGTCCCTACTCGCCAATCTCCGTGACAAACTGAATAATCTTCACAATGATTTCCATATACGAACCACCAGAGAGACAACAGGAAACTTTTAAAACGCAAAATCATAATTCTTCTTCGTTTCCCAACATTGTAAATGAGTCAAACTTAACGGGCAATTTTTGCGTAATTTTTATTATAGCTCTTGTATTGTCCACATTGTGGCCTATATTTTTGAGCTATTGCATGGATTCATGCATCTCCAAGCAGGTGAGAGTGATATCGTTATGCTAAACACTGAATATCCAGGCGTAACACGATAGTATCAGCACTCTTTAATTAAAGGTACTCGAATTTTAACAAAGTAGGATATGTGATGCTGAGTAAGAAAAAGATGACGTCGTAGAGGAAGAACGTTACATAGAGAAACTTATTATTCGAGTCTCCATAAGAAATCACTCGGAATACCTTTATGAAATTCTGAAGCAATCTATTCCGAACGGTGTTCAGATTTGCAATGCAGCTGATTTGGCAGATTTTGCGTTCACGACACTGTCCTGTCGGCTCCAGTTATTAAGAGTGCGTTCCAGCTAAGTACGAACAGCTTTCAAGCGGAATGTTGACAGGTAAGTGATGTTTCATCAGATATTTTAGCAGAGTGGTTGTCAAGCTTTGTGGATTCAAGGGTCGCTTGATGTGAACATGAACACCCGTGGCTCGTTTCGCCGATGACATCTCAATCGAAATATGCGGTAAATAAACTTGCGTTTCGAAAAACTAAATAAGAATAGTAAATTATGTATCAGCTGTGGACATGATACAATTTAACAAACTTGTAGTATTTTTACATCTTATTCTTGCAACGAAGTCAGTGGAAAGGATGAGTTTGCTTCTTCAAACCGCGGTACAAGAAAGCAAATTGCAATTCGTGTCTCTTCTTCCATATTCAGTTGCGATCAGTATCTCGTATCGATGTATGCAAATGCTGAAAAACCTACTTTACAGAAGTAGGACGTTGCAAAAGGTATGAAAACTCGTTGTATGTTACCTATTTATAGCTGCTCCTGCTGCATCGAGCTCCAACAATTCAGACACTGCTAAGGAAACGATGTTCGATTTCAATGTGAAGTCTGAAGAAATATCAATAAATTGCTAATGTTGTTCAGTGGTATGTGTTGGTAGACGTTCTGTACTGAAGGGATCTTTGATCCCGGTTGCGATGTCTCAGGTTCGAATCCTGCCTCGGGCATTGATGTGTGTGATTGCCTTAGGTTAGTTAGGTTTAAGTAGTTCTACGTTCTAGGGGACTGATGACCTCAGAAGTTAAGTCCCATAGTGGTCAGAGCCATTTGAACCAGTTGTGATGATCAGCTGCTTCATGTACTTCAAAAAGTATTCACTGAATGCAGTTAAATGATCCACAAACACAAACTCAGTTCTTCACACAACTGAACCTCAATGTCTTCTAAAATCGTGTCTAGGGTAGCTAAAAAGTAACGTACACCTTTATCAACTAATTCTTTCTTCATAATACTAGTTTCTTTCTGGAGACTGAAAGTTTATCTGCCAGTTCCATAATGCAAGTCTCATTAACCTAAAGAGATTCATCCAATGAAGTGACTTTTTCATAAATGTCATTAAGACATGCTAGCTTCAAAACAAAGTCCCTGTCTGTCAACTTCTCGGAACTCAGATGTTTCTCTTGAACCAAGTGACTTCGACCACTGATTGAACAACCTCATGCTTTTTAATACCAGTTCTTTTCGGAGAGTAAAGCAGTGTGTCAAAATGACGGCCTCCATTTGTACACACACCTACACTAGTTTATTAATTAACGTAGTTTCCTTGCATAAAAGAGCGTAGTATTTCAAAGAATGGGCCTTGCTTTTGTTTCAGGAGCTATTTTCCTGCAGGAAAGAAGATCTTCATGAAATTTGTTGTCATGTATAAACTGACGTAACAAACTAGCTGCGAATCAATGTGGTTGTCTGCAGCGTGACTCAACTGAATAGCAAAGTGACCATTACATTCTAGTTTTCAGCCACCTGATCAATAATATTGCCAACCATTTCGAGTAGCCAACGATTAATAGTGTTATCTGAAAAGGGCAATGGGTGAGGTTTCTTGATTTTTGTTACACGGTAGACAATTTTCTAAAACGAAAGAAGAGGCTCTGTAGGAATTATATCTTGCTTAGTGATTTTTTTCTAATCGGTAATTTCTTTTAACTAATGGAGAAAGTATTCTCTTGGTTTGTTCAATAGGCTGCTGTGATTTAACTTCAAATATAATTTCAGTTTGTTAGGAAGGAAGCGTTCAATAGCTAGGACTTTGAAACAAATGAAACACAATGGTCGGTCTTCATTTCCAACAGTAGTATGCGTAAAACCGAAACCCGAGTTACTATTTTCATACTTTCCGCATTTTCATCTATTCACGTCTTTACAACTGCATCATACGTTTGAAATACGACTTGTTCTTAATTTGAAACTTTTTCCAAGCTGACACGAAAACAGACATGACAGAAGACAAAAAGGAGCATAAAATGATCTGCATTCGACCGTACTAACCTTCAAACTTATTTTTATTGAATAGAAACGACATATACACGCAGTATGTGTCGACTGCCATCTGATACGCTGCCATAATAAAAACACTTACTTGGCGGTCCGCGAGATATGACTACCAGCGCACAGTTTGTTCCTTTACTCGGAAAGTAAATGAACCAAATTATCATTTTTATTGAATCACTTCTCCTCCACTTCTGTAAGACCACGACGCCCGTGGGAGCTAGTTATACTGTAGTTGCCTCCACGTTACGGTCACTATCTCACCCAGCGAGCATCGCATTAAGTCCACACTTGGGCGTGCGAAAAACTGGAGCACAAAGAAACAGAAGACGTAGCTGCAAAACTCAGTCCTAAGATAACATTATCACCACTGTCTGGTCTCTAACACCAGTAATATGCTAACTGTTCCCTAAGTTCGTTTTATGACTTGGCCCTGTATGACTGTAGTTCACATTTAATTACAGTAGTTGTCGCAAACAATATTTCATGATGTGTAACTTTACGCATATTTAGGAGAGCTAATCGGCCGTCAAGTATGCGTACGAGGTAAGACGAAATTGTTGTATAACTGAACGCTAACAGACCAAAGGACTCAGTGCACGCCACGACAGGTCCGGCACAAGTGAGTCCAGGTCCGAAACAAGAGCCCGAAACTGAAAAATGACAGTACAGGGAATTTTATGGAGTATCGGACAAGCTGAAAGATGGCTTCTTACAGCTCTTTGAGAGTGTACCACACCTATTGTCATACTTGTGTAATTATTTAATTAACAGTTTACTATTTACCTCTAACTTTATTTATATGTTGATTGCATGTGCTGTTAAAAGACGGTGCTAATTTAAAAATGATCAATCGCAAGTGTTACCGGACACCACAACTGAAAAGAGGACAAAAAGATGCTTCTGTCAAGCGGCCATAATTGATTGTTTAAATAATGTTTAACAACAATTGATTGTCATTTAACGTGAGGGAACCTGCATAAGAAAATTAGCTTATTTATTTGCGAACAATCCCTTATTTGTAATTATTGTGAATGATCAGAATGTGTCCTAATATTTGCAAAATTTCTCCATTTCAGTGTTGTCAGACATTAGTTTACTCCAGGAAGTGGTCAAGATGACGCATATCACGTCTGTAGCTTGTAAGAATGATATATTTTTGATGGGGATGGCCTTCAGCCAACGGAAAAGCAGACGTCACCAGAACACTACAGGAGCCAAGTAAAGACGGAATTTTCGAGTGAAGAACTCAAGGGAACAATTCTCGACACTTTGTATCGAGTGTTGGAAGAAGCCAGACCTGCCTACGGTAACACGCATTATTCAGTCTATAACACCATTGGCGCAGCGTGCTCTACTTAGCTTTTGTACAGTGCCTTTCAACCTGTTACAAAGAAGTCATGTATAACACCTACGGGCTGGTAAATGCCATATATGACCTAAACGGGCGGTATAGTGTTACCTTCTACGAGGAATTTAGAATTTGACAGTGTGTTACCCAACAGATTGAGGGTATTGGTCATGAATATCGTGTTGTTAGCAGTTGGTAGAAAAAAGAAACAAAACTGATTTTGTTAAAAGTTACAGTAACAGAACTCTTGTAAATGAAATAATAAAGTGGTCACCAGCCTAATTAGGCACAATAATGTGGAAACATTATTTTGAATGAATCTATCTTTACTTGTACAAAAGAAACTTTCATTACTGCCTTCTCAATGAACTGGATTGAACCTATACAGTAACCAGACGAACCACACAGTGAATAGCAGTAGTTATCAGTAGCTTGAATAAGCAATCACAGAAATGAACAGAAGCTTTATCCCTGTTAACCATAATCTCCACTCCTACCTTTCAATAATGTAACACATAAATTGTTCTCAAAGACAACGCAAGACTAAATAGCACCTTGAAACGTCCCCTTAGAAAATTTTTATGAAGTACTATGCTGGTTAACCCCTTACGTTATTTGAACGTACTCAGACATTTCGCTCTTTACTTATTCTGATCAACACTAAAGTGACACACAATATTTTTAGCGCAACGCAATCTGACTTTCAAAAATCCCTACAAAAGAATGGCCCTGACTAACACTAACCTATACCTTTCACAAATCACTTACCTCACAACTTCGTTACTCGAACTATTGCAATACAGCGAGCGCCACTACCGCCAGCTAAATAAAAGATTCAAATTACTGAAGGCACTAACTACTGATAGGCATAGTTAGCAAATGAAAGATTTTGATAGAGAACAAACAATGTATTTACCTTAATAGCGTTCAAAAGTCACAATATATGTAGCAGTTCATGACATCCATTCTTACAAATGTACTGTTTCTGATGGACACACGTCCAGATCATCCGCTCTCAAAAATCCGCCATCTCACTTCCCCACATCCACCACTGCTGGCGGCTCACCTCCAACTGCACAACGCTACGCGCTGTTAACAGCCAACTGCCCAACGCTACAATGGCGAATATTACAACAATGCCACCCAGCCACAGACTGCACACAGCACAGCCAGTGATTTTCATACAGAGCGCTATGTGGCGTTACCAATATAAAAACCTAAACAGCCTACTTCCAACCTGACAAAAGTTCAGGTTTGATTAACACACAAAAGTACATCACAAAAGTAACAAGACAGCACTATTCACACACCTTTTATATATACTCTTTTAGATAACCACCTCAGGTTACATTAACTATAAAATAACTATTCATTTGGTTTTCTTTCGAATATAAAAGATTGGAATGGAGGCCCACAAACTGTCCCCTCTTTATAAAAGTAAACTATACACACTTTTTAGAAAATAGTTTGCATTATGATACCAGCTTAGTTACTTCCCCACTTAATATCATTTACCTTGCAAAACTTTGAAACAATTTGCACTGGTAATATTCTCTACAGACTTCAAGTGTGACTTCAAGTAAAAATTACACTTTGAATAGCATCAGAACCTAGTGCTTTATAATATCACTTGTGAAGCAAGTGATGTTCACTGACAATTTTTTATGTAGATGACCTTAAAACACTGAAACTTGTAAAATATAAACAAACCAGGACACATTAGAGATTTTCATAGACTCGGTAATTAATGCTTCCCTTTACATCACTGAAATTAATAATCTAACTATACATTTCTATATATTTTTGAATTCAGAACTATGCATTGTTAAATAACACAGACGATTATCTGCTTTTCACACACAGGACACTCGGATGTTAGTTATTATGAGGAGAGGACACTGACAGGTACCATGAAAGGAAAAAAATCATGGTTCGAACACAAAGTTTACTATTATTTGTATTATTACTGCAAATTAATTCACACAAATACTCTGGTTCGTACTGTTATACAGCTCCAACCACTTGGGTCTCATGAAGTGGTGGCGCAGTGGTGGTGGCGTGCCCGTGGCGGCTACCTGGTCTCTCCTTTGGCAATAATATGCTCTATCAGATTCTTCTTGGCGACGTGAATACCATTTTTAGAGCCATTTCCAATGCGAGAGCACCATTTTACAGCGGCAGTTACACCCAAGACCATTCCATCTCAGGTACTGGATGCTTCGCTCAGCACCTGCGCTGTTCTCTCATCGGCTGCTGGCTGTGTGACTCCTTACTGTGCTCTCTCGCTTGCCACCCAGATTGAGCGCCACTGCCACCTTTTGGCGCGCGCCAACTCACTTCCGTTGCGGAGGGGAAGTACTATGTCTTTTTCATTATACAATGCAATTTCCTACATATGAATCAGCTTTTTACATTATTATTTCCTTTACATAAACAGCCCTAATTTAGAAAGTCTCATTATTTAAATACTCAGTTACAATTCTACAAAACATATTTCGTAAAACTCTATTTCCTCACAGTAAATCAATGATATTAAGCAGTAAAGAGAAAACACTTTACAATTCACATCATTAATTACACTGAACAACTACTCCCTATCGATCATGATGTTACAAGTCGTATAGGTGAGTGATTCTGTGTGGTGGACGGCCGCTATCATAATTTAACTTATGAAGGGGCTTTATGTTTCGAGATGTCTGAATTTGCTCCAGAGCAGGAATCTAACTTTTGCCGCTGAATTTGCGCTTCTGAGAATTGACAGAATATGGACTACTATTTTCCGTATTGCGTGTGATAATTTGTATATCTACATGTTGAACTCTGAACTGTTCTGAGCTGGTGAATATTTCGTGCACTGCAATTAAGAACTGTAGTTCGTTTCCGTGTGTCTTTCGTTTGTGGATTTTTCTACCATTCTCGTAACGTTCGCTATGTAACTTTACAGCATTTGATGATGATATTTGCAGTCCGTATTTTAACTGAGTATAGTAGGACCACGTCCCATTTATTTGAGATGTCATTCCATGAAAAAACAATATTCAGCATAATTCCCGGTCATATACATCAATTACACAGAATTAAACAGAATACAACCCTTTTTATTGAATTATTCATTTCTCTTTTATCTTACATTTCTGTTAACTCTCAATTCTAGCCAAATCATAGACTATTTCGCTGCAGGATCACAGTCTCAGGTTATTTGTGCAGTGGATTAGCTGCGGGGCATGAAAGCAGGCGTTTGTGGCTCGACCCTATGAATGCATGGAGGTATTCTTTTTCAAACAGAGCGGTGCATAGTCCAAGTACCTCAGGTAGCAGCAATATCAAGCGGACTCGCAACAGGTTTGCTCGTATGGGATGCTGTTTAGGAGAGCAACTACGCGTAATAGTAACCGTCTAGAACCAATGGCAGCCCAGATCATCACGCCAGTTGTTGGGCTCGCATGATTATAACGAACGAAATCGGCCCACTTTCGCTCTGTTCAGAGTGTCCACACACGGTTACGGACGCTATACATGGAATAAGACTCTACGGAAATGACGTCATGGTGGTGACGTCTTATCCAGTGTTGTCGTTGGACGCAGCACTATCTGCTCACCTGTCTACTGTCGCGTCAAGGAAACTAAACGTGCGTGTGGCCCATTTCACCGGGAGTTAGATTCCCTGAAGCTCGGCCGCCTGATGCGAGCTTTCTATTTGATATTCGGCTATATGCGAGTTCATGGCGATGAAATGATGTTGCGGATAACACACACACACACACACACACACACACACACACACACACACACAAGAAACTACACGGCGTTGAGTTTGGCTCTTCTGACGCCATCTATTCCATATTCGAAAGACAATCATCGCATCTCGACCAATCCGAGCAGCGTTATCGCGGAACGATAAGTCACAATTTCCACAGCCCGCGATACTTTTAACACGTGGCATAAGACGATTGTTTCACAAACCACCAACTTTAAACTCTGACTTCTGAATGAGAATTGCTGATTTTTTATACTCAGGCGTGTAGTACACGTCATGCCCATTTGACGTTGGTTACAAGCCGCTTTCATGATGCTTGCGGTATACACACAGCTAAGGCAACACATTATGACCACTGCTCACCGCGCCGTTGGAAGCCACCTGGTGGCTTTGCGGGTACGTGACGCACTGACAAAAGCATGTAAGCGAAGCAGACACCGACGGGGGATCACCCTAGCAAAGATATGGGTTGCAAATGGGGAAAATCATTGAGATAATCGACTTTCACAAAAGGTAAATTATTATTTCGCAGAGCCTGTGAACGAGTATCTCAAAAACGGCGAAGTTTGTTGAATGTCCACGCGCCACTGTCGTGGTAATCTACGGAAAGAGGTAGAACAATGAAACTACCACTAGCCGCTAAATGATTAAGACGTCTATGAATCTTCACAGAACATGGGGTTCAGAGGCTTGTCTGCTCTGTAAAGTAGGATAGGTGGCGATCTGTGGCATCTCTATCGAAAGAGCACATTCCTGGTGCACGCACAAGTGTTTCAGAGCACACCGTTCATCGTACATTGTGGAACATGGATCTGCGCAGCAGACCATCCCAATGTGTTCACGTGTCGACTCAACGACGTAGTCAGTCACGACTGCAGTGGCCACGGGAGTATTAGATATGACCTTCGATCAATTGAAACGGATCGGCTCTTACAGTGAATCACATTTTTGGTGCAGTATATCGCTGGTCGTCTCCACAAATGCCGCTTGTAGGTGAATGGCACATCGAAACGTGCTGCGCGTCACGGACTCAGGCTGGTTGATTGATTGATTGATTGATTGATTGATTTGGGGGAGGGGACTAAACAGCGAGGTCATCGGTCCCATCGGATTAGGGAAGGATTGGGAAGGAAGTCGGCCATGCCTTTTCAAAGGAATCGTCTTGGCATTTGCCTGATTTTGGGAACTGGAGAACCTAAATCAGGATGGCCGGACGCGGGTCTAACCCTCCGCTTCCCGAATGCGACTCCTGTGTACTAACCACTGCGTCGCCTCGCTCGGTACGCAGGCTGGTGATAGCAGTATTGTGCTATGGGAGATTATCTCCTGCGCTTGCATGGGACCTAGTATAGTAATCGAAGACACGCTGACAGTTGGACCCACCTGCGTCTCATCATGCTTGATGTCTTCTCCGACGGCGATGTCATTTTTCAGCAGTACAGTTGTCCGTGGCTCGGAGCCAGAACCGTGCTGCAGTCGTTTGTGGAGCGTTATAGTGAACGCACGTTGACGCCTCGGCGACCAAATTCGCCCGATGTGAGTCCTATGGAACCCATCTGGATCGCTATCGGGCGCCACCGCCGCGTACGCAAATCAGAGGCACGTTATTTACGCAAATTACATGACCTGTGCGTAGACGGCTAATGCCCCCGTACCTTTACGAAACTACTAACAAACCGGCGGATTACTGATACGCAGAATCAGCGATGTATTTCGTTCCAAAGACGCACAAACAAGCTGCTAAGCAGGTGGTCATAATGTTTCAGCTCATCAGTGTACACAGCAAGAAAACAAATTCAAATTGCAAACAGATTAAAAATTTTGGTATCATAAAATGAGATATCAATCTATTAGTTATTTATAAATATAATAAGAAATAATAAATCAAACAGTACTTTACATCTCTATTGTAGTACCTCTATGTAGGTTGTTTGACTATTGTAGATACAAAGGTTACAACGCTATTAATGTCTAGGGCTACGTTTTGGACGTTGTTCCTTAAGGTGAAAGGATGCATATGTGATACGGGAATGAGATTTCCCCGGCACACTTTCATGTAGCTGTTCGGTAATACGCAGCAGTAACCGTCGACAACAAGGGTATCAGTACCACGGTCTCCCAGGTTCCGCGACTTGAACATTATGGATTGTTTGTGTAGAGTTATTTAAAAGATTTTGTGTATTCCAGCCCTGCTAATGATGTCGACGAGCTCTGAGAACGCATTCCGGATGATTGTTAATCCATTTGGAACACGCCTGCGATTTTCGGACGTGTACGGGTATCGATGATGATACGTGCTGAAGCCTACCCTCTTACGGACGATGGTCATGTATAACACCTGTTGTAATGTGCTTGTCCTCGAGAGTGTACCTACAGTTTGGATCCTAGGGGTCTCCGTTCGAAGGTGTACACGTACTCATACGTAATACGTCATATCGAGCAAACAGTTGGTTTCCGGACCTACGTTTATAGGATTATGTGCTTGTTTCGTTGACTTCTACACATATTCTGAGTTTATTTATACAATAGTGAAAAACCCTGTATAACACAACGGGAAAGTTAGGCCTGAATTTAAATACTGTAAACGACTGTATTATCATGTGGTGACCTAAACTCTTTGCGTTACCCTTAGTTAAAAGTGATTAATTTCACGTGTGTGATTTTGAGGCGAAAGAATGAAATTAAAGAAACAAAGCTGTACTCATATACTCACCCTTTACCTTCAACCAAACATGAAAAATGCGGAATCAAGAAAATTAAATAAAAATTCTTACCTGATATTGAGATATGTTTCTCATAAACACAGAGTACCAATGATTTTGGGCAACCAGTCTATCATTAGGTACTAGAAATACACCGACACGCCTAACCCATGCAACTAGCGCAATATTGTAAAGGACCAGACCCAAACAGCTGTACGACAGCTGTCAATTGTGTACGTCAGCTGTCAGTTTGAAATACTGGATGGCTATATTTAAACTTCCGCTACTTGACAGGGCCACCATGAAAAACGATCCATAGTACTACAATGAAAAAGGATGGCAACATTTTTGATGACATTTGGAATAGAGATAAATAGTAGTACTATTGACAGAAATACATTATAATTTATACACGAGAGGGCAAAATTTGTTAATTGCCTACCATTTTTACGTTCTGGGTTACAAACATTGCTCATGTGACGAACATCTACATCCACGACGGCCTGGAAACTGCACTAGAGATTGCTGTTCTACTGCCCGAAACATCTCAGATGGGATGTTGGCTACCTCCCCCTCTGCGCTTGTGATCAACCTCCAATGTGTGTTAATGTCTCGTTGATGATTCCGGTCCTTCACAGCTGGAAATCACTCTTGTTCTAATCTGGTGATCTTGGTGGTCATGCAGTTTCGAATGATCGCCCAACAATTCGATTTTCTCCAAACGTGTTACGGAATAACCGAGTGATCTCGCGAGAAATGCGTCGATACTGGGGAAGAGCGGCAGCACTATTGCTGTTGCTTCGGTGAAACAATTTCAGGAGTAAAGCGCTGCTTACCTTCTCAAGAAATGTGTTGACTCTCTGCAGCTGTAATGCACCCTGATGCTTGTGTTTCAAACCTACCTCGCCGTACCAGTACCGGCACTTGTTGTTGTGGTGTTCAGTCCTGAGACTGGTTTGATGCAGCTCTCCATGCTACTCTATCATGTGCAAGCTTCTTCACCTCCCAGTACGTACTGCAGCCTACATCCTTCTGAATCTGTTTAGTGTATTCATCTCTTGGTCTCCCTCTACGATTTTTACCCTCCACGCTGCCCTCCAATACTAAATTGGTGATCCCTCGATGTCTCAGAACATGTCCTACCAACCGATCCCTTCTTCTAGCCAAGTTGTGCCACAAGCTCTTCTCCTCCCCATTTCTATTCCATACCTCCTCATTAGTTATGTGATCTACCCATCTAATCTTCAGCATTCTTCTAGAGAACCACATTTCGAAAGCTTCTATTCTTTTTTTGTCTAAAATTATTTATCGTCCACATTTCACTTCCATACATGCCTACACTCCATACAAATACTTCAGAAACGACTTCCTGACATTTAAATCTATACTCGATGTTAACAAATTTTTCTTCTTCAGAAACGCTTTCCTTGCCATTGCCAGTCTACATTTTATATCCTCTCTACTTCGACCATCATCAGTTATTTTGCACCCCAAATAGCAAAACTCCTTTACTACTTTAAGTGTCTCATTTCCTAATCTAATTCCCTCGGCATCACCCGACTTAATTAGACTACATTCCATTATCTTCCTTTTGCTTTTATTGATGTTCATCTTATACCCTCTTTTCAAGACACTGTCCATTCCGTTCAACTGCTCTTCCAAGTCCTTTGCTGTCTCTGATAGAATTACAATGTCATCGGCGAACCTCAAAGTTTTTATTTCTTCTCCATGGATTTTAATACCTACTCCAAACTTTTCTTTTGTTTCCTGTATTGGTTGCTCTATATACAGATTGAATAACATAGGGGATAGGCTACAACCCTGTCTTACTCCCTTCCCAAACACTGCTTCCGTTTCATACCCCTTGACTCATAACTGCCATCTGGTTTTTGTACAAATTGTAAATAGCCTTTCGCTCCCTGTATTTTACCCCTGCCACCTTCAGAATTTGAAAGAGAGTATTCCAATCAACATTGTCAAAAGCTTTCTCTAAGTCTACAAATGCTAGAAACGTAGTTTGCCTTTCCTTAATCTTTCTTCTAAGATACGTCGTAGGGTCAGCATTGCCTCACGGAATCCAAACTGATCTTCCCCGAGGTCGACTTCTATCAGTTTTTCCATTCGTCTGTAAAGAATTCGAGTTAGTATTATGCAGCTGTGACATATTAAACTGATAGGTCGGTAATTTTCACATCTGTCAACACCTGCTTTCTTTGGGATTGGAATTATTATATTCTTCTTGAAGTCTGAGGGTATTTCGCCTGTCTCACACATCTTGCTCACCAGATGGTAGAGTTTTGTCAGGACTGGCTCTCCCAAGGCCGTCAGTAGTTGTAATGGGATGTTGTCTACTCCCGGGGCCTTGTTTCGACTCAGGTCTTTCAGTGCTCTTTCAAACTCTTCACGCATATCGTATCTCCCATTTCATCTTCATCTACATTCTCTTCCATTTCCATAATATTGTCCTCAGGTACATCGCCCTTGTATAGTCCCTCTATATACTCCTTCCACCTTTCTGCTTTCCTTTCTTTGCTTAGAATTGGATTTCCATCGGAGTACTTGATAATCGTACAAGTGGTTCTCTTCTCTTCAAAGGTATCTCTAACTTTCCTGTAGGCGGTACCTATCTTACCCCTAGTGAGGTAAGTCTCTACATCCTTACATTTGTCCTCTAGCCATCACTGCTTAGCCATTTTGCACTTCCTGTCAATCTCTTTTTTGAGACGTTTGTATTCCTTTTTGGCTGCTTCATTTACTGCATTTTTATATTTTCTCCTTTCATCAATTAAATTCAATATTTCTTCTGTTACCCAAGGGTTTCTACTAGCCCTCGTCTTTTTACCTATTTGATCCTCTGCTGCCTTCACTACTTCATCCCTCAAAGCTACCCATTCTTCTTCTACTGTATTTCTTTCCCCCACTCCTTTCAATTGTTCCCTTATGCTCTTCCTGAAACTCTGTACAACCTCTGGTTCTTTCAGTTTATCCAGGTCCCATCTCGTTAAATTCCCACCTTTTTGCAGTTTCTTCAGTTTTAATCTACAGTTCATAAACACTAGATTGTGGCAGAGTCCACATCTGCCCCTGTAAATGTCTTACAATTTAAAACCTGGTTCCTAAATCTCTGTCTTACCATTATATAATTTATCTGATACCTTTTAGTATCTCCAGGGTTCTTCCATGTATGCAACCTTCTTTCATGATTCTTGAACCAAGTGTTAGCTATGATTAAGTTATGCTCTGCGCAAAATTCTACCAGGCGGCTTCCTCTTTCATTTCTTAGCTCCAATCCATATTCATCTACTATGTTGCCTTCTCTCCCTTTTCCTACTCTCGAATTCCAGTCACCCATGACTATTAAATTTTCGTCTCCCTTCACTACCTAAATAATTTCTTTTATCTCATCATACATTTCATCCATTTTTTAGTCATTGCAGAGCTAGTTGGCATATAAACTTGTACTACTGTAGTAGGCATGGGCTTTGTGTCTATCTTGGCCACAATAGTGCGTTAACTATGCTGTTTGTAGTAGCTTACCCGTACTCCTATTTTTTTATTCATTATTAAACCTACTCCTGCATTACCCCCATTTGATTTTTATTTATACCCCTGTATTCACTTGACCAAAAGTCTTGTTCCTCCTGCCACCGAACTTCACTAATTCCCACTATATCTAACTTTATTTAACCTATCCATTTCCCTTTTTAAATTTTCTAACCTACCTGCCCGATTAAGGGATCTGACATTCCACGCTCCGGTCCGTAGAACGCCAGTTTTCTTTCTCCTGATAACGACGTCCTCTTGAGTAGTCCCCGCCTGGGACTATTTTACCTCCGGAATACACGCCATCATCATTTAACCATACAGTAAGGCTGCATGCCCTTGGGAAAAATTACGGCTGTAATTTCCCCTTGCTTTCAGCCGTTCGCAGTACCAGAACAGCAAGGCCATTTTGGTTAGTGTTACAATGGCAAATCAGTCAATCATCCAGACTGTTGCCCCTGCAACTACTGAAAAGGCTGCTGCCCCTCTTCAGGAACCACACGTTTGTCTGGCCTCTCAACAGATACCCCTCCGTTGTGGTTGCACCTATGGTACGGCTATCTGTATCGTTGAGGCACGCAAGCCTGCCCACCAACGGCAAGGTCCCTGGTTCATGGGGGGAGGACCGGGACTTAATGGCAAGTTATATCACTAATGCTACTAACAATGCAAATCCTGCAGTGCACAGTCTGATAATCATTCGTACAAAGTTGGGTACCCTTACGGTAAATAGCTTTCTGTGTGCACTGGCTCAGGTAGCGAAAATTTAGTTATAACTATTCTGTGCTGCGAGGGCTTTGGTTCTTGGCCCATCAGATCAAAGCGCATTTATGATAGCCGTGTGCGCAAGCCGTATATCGGCGGTTTGGAAATGTGTTCTTTTCACAAAGGTATTTATTTATTACGTGACAAAGCAGAATCTAAAAATGGTTCAAATGGCTCTGAGCACTATGGGACTTAACATCTGGGGTCATCAGTTCCCAAGAAATTAGAACTACTTTAACCTAACTAACCTAAGGACATCACACACATACATGCCCGACAGGATTCGAACCTGCGGCCGTAGCGGTCGCGCGATTCCGGACAAGCGCCTAGAACCGCTCGGCCGCAAAGGCCGGCTCAGAATCTCAGATACATGGCAAATGCACTGAATGAATGGAAGCGTATGTAACCGTTATTTCACCTAACCGTAGAAAATTTGTTGAGAGGGATGTGGAGCAAACATTACATTTATACACTCCTGGAAATGGAAAAAAGAACACATTGACACCGGTGTGTCAGACCCACCATACTTGCTCCGGACACTGCGAGAGGGCTGTACAAGCAATGATCACACGCACGGCACAGCGGACACACCAGGAACCGCGGTGTTGGCCGTCGAATGGCGCTAGCTGCGCAGCGTTTGTGCACCACCGCCGTCAGTGTCAGCCAGTTTACCGTGGCATACGGAGCTGCATCGCAGTCTTTAACACTGGTAGCACGCCGCGACAGCGTGGACGTGAACCGTATGTGCAGTTGACGGACTTTGAGCGAGGGCGTATAGTGGGCATGCGGGAGGCCGGGTGGACGTACCGCCGAATTGCTCAACACGTGGGGCGTGAGGTCTCCACAGTACATCGATGTTGTCGCCAGTGGTCGGCGGAAGGTGCACGTGCCCGTCGACCTGGGACCGGACCGCAGCGACGCACGTATGCACGCCAAGACCGTAGGATCCTACGCAGTGCCGTAGGGGACCGCACCGCCACTTCCCAGCAAATTACGGACACTGTTGCTCCTGGGGTATCGGCGAGGACCATTCGCAACCGTCTCCATGAAGCTGGGCTACGGTCCCGCACACCGTTAGGC
This sequence comes from Schistocerca americana, assembly GCF_021461395.2. Classification (NCBI taxonomy): domain Eukaryota; kingdom Metazoa; phylum Arthropoda; class Insecta; order Orthoptera; family Acrididae; genus Schistocerca; species Schistocerca americana. The sequence goes on from NC_060124.1 coordinate 215,855,504, forward strand.
CGTCTTCCGCTCACGCCCCAACACCGTGCAGCCCGCCTCCAGTGGTGTCGCGACAGGCGTGAATGGAGGGACGAATGGAGACGTGTCGTCTTCAGCGATGAGAGTCGCTTCTGCCTTGGTGCCAATGATGGTCGTATTCGTGTTTGGCGCCGTGCAGGTGAGCGCCACAATCAGGACTGCATACGACCGAGGCACACAGGGCCAACCCCAGCATCATGGTGTGGGGAGGGATCTCCTACACTGGCCGTACACTACTGGTGATCGTCGAGGGGACACTGAATAGTGCACGGTACATCCAAACCGTCATCGAACCCATCGTTCTACCATTCCTAGACCGGCAAGGGAACTTGCTGTTCCAACAGGACAATGCACGTCCGCATGTATCCCGTGCCACCCAACGTGCTCTAGAAGGTGTAAGTCAACTACCCTGGCCAGCAAGATCTCCGGATCTGTCCCCCATTGAGCATGTTTGGGACTGGATGAAGCGCCGTCTCACGCGGTCTGCACGTCCAGCACGAACGCTGGTCCACCTGAGGCGCCAGGTGGAAATGGCATGGCAAGCCGTTCCACAGGACTACATCCAGCATCTCTACGATCGTCTCCATGGGAGAATAGCAGCCTGCATTGCTGCGAAAGGTGGATATACACTGTACTAGTGCCGACATTGTGCATGCTCTGTTGCCTGTGTCTATGTGCCTGTGGTTCTGTCAGTGTGATCATGTGATGTATCTGACCCCAGGAATGTGTCAATAAAGTTTCCCCTTCCTGGGACAATGAATTCACGGTGTTCTTATTTCAATTTGCAGGAGTGTATGTTGATGCTGTTGGTTGGTTGATTCGGAGCAGGGGACCAAACAGCGGGGTCATCAGTCCCATCGGATTATGGAAGGACTGGGAAGAAAGTCGGCCGTGCCCTTGCACAGGAACGATCCCGGCATTCGCCTGAAGCGATTTAGGGAAATCACGGAAAACCTAAATCAGGATGGTCGGACGCGGGTTTGAACCGTCGTCCTCCCGAATGCGAGTCCAGTGTGCTAAGCCTCGCAGTACCTCACTCGGTGGTGCTGTTGGAATAAGAGTGTTGTCGTAGATCGATTAATTACAATCTTAAGACTGGACCAACAGTTTATTTTAAAGATAAAAGAGTTACTACATTACTTTCGCAAATGGCAGCTTGCTTTTAAGTAGCAGACTATTTTTCAAAAATTTCGTCTTTGGCTGCACCTCACTTCGTTCCTGTATTACGAGATAGTGTGGTGTAGAAGCTGGTAATTGACGATTTTGCTCTGTCACACTTCTCGTCATGAGCTTGTTGTATTGGGATTGCAGTTCCAGTGTGTGCCCAACGGGAAAAACGAAGCACTGACGTATTTACGCACAATAAACCTTTTGTAGCATGTCCTGCTCTGTGGCAACAGTGAAACTGTTTCAGTTCAGTGACTGGTGCGACAAAGCCATCTATGTGTACAAGTCTGATATCATACACAGCCATTGTTTCAACAATGGCCAACAGAACAGCGCCTGTTGCACACATGGAAACTGTCTAAGTTCATCCACGCATAAAAGCAGAGCTCACAGTTCACACTTCACTCAACCTTAATCGCTCTCTCTCTACAGTGCACACGATGCAGTACACAAGCTGATTTAAATGTTTTATACGTGTATTTGCGCACGAAAACAAATACACTAGCCACATTAAACGTCAACAGTTAGCATTCTCCTCGCCAACGCCCTACCACTCGACTGTTTAGTTTCCATAGTCGAAAACCGGCTCTCTTGTAAGAAAGATATATACAGATACTTTGATATATTTATACCCTTGTAATATTTGAACGTATTGATATTTGTTTCTAAGGTTAGTAGTTAACAATAAAATGAAATAATAAAGGAAAAAGTTACGTAGAGTCCCTAGAGCTATGCCTTTACGACGAGCTGTCTGTATAGGAAGAAGGAGAACGAAACGTCGACGAGCCCTAACGTGAAGCCTAAACTGATAATTCTAACAGACTAGAAGACATCGTACAGAAATGAATAACAGTCATTAATGGGTTATGTCGTAGTTCCGTTTTAACACATGAAAATTGCCTTTTATATGTGACGTGGATGAGTAACTGCCACAGGTAAAACCGAACAATGTCAGAACATTTTATGTGTTTGTGGGGGTTTCATTGCACAGTACATCATAGGTAAATGCTGCATTAGCAAAACACTCTCACTTTATTGCTTGCTGCTCGGCCGATCTTCCCATGTCGTGACAGCCATGTTTAACTATAACTGATTCAGTCGTATCATTTAGTCGTTCTTCGTGTTACTCGAGTTAAGTATGTCGTATTTTTTGAAAGAGTATGTGATGTTAAAGCTTACACCCGTAAAGGGTTATTCCAGAAGACCCGCGAAATTATTAACGTACGTAACCCGAACTCCAGTAGTCTTGCTGAAAGTAGTGTTCAGAGGGTAATATCAGTTCGAAGTGGTTGAAAATATTTTGCTCAAGATTGCTCATAAACCGAAAAAAAATATCCTACATAACGCGTTCGCAGCAGACGAGGACTAAGCGTACATCTTGTCATTCTGTACTTAAGTCCTTACAGCTGACATTTCACCGCGTCTCACTCCTTCAGGCATTCTTCCATCTGATCAAGAAAGGAGGTTCATGGATTCCTTATGGCAGCTTAAATAGATTGTGGATGGTGGGCTTGAGCCAACCCTGTATTTTCTGCGTGATGAAACTTGGTTACACCTTTCTGACCACGTGAATAACTAGACTCATCGATACAGGTGCACAGAAAACCATCGCCATGTGCGTGAAATTCCACTTCACGATAAAGAAGAATATGGAATTTGGTCCGTGCATTCTGGTAGTCGAACAGATGGCCCGGCGTTCATTATAATTACTTTCAATGCAGACGATTATCTTCGAGTGTTCGAGGACCTCTACTCACAGTTAAAAACACCATGGGAAGCAGTAAAATGTCCCATATTCACAATGCCTTCAGAGAACAACGCATAATAAACGCCGGTTTGTGGTCTCCTTAGTAGCCGGACTTGTCTGCTTGTCTTTCTTAGCCAACATGCATCAAAATAAACAGGCGTCGAAAATAACCCTAATACAGTAGGCTACCTGAATGAAATGATACGTCAAAGTACTGAAAGAATCAAAGTTACATGTCTACGCAAGCTGAGTTTGAAAGTTTTAAACACAGATCGTAATTCTGACACGTTGTAATTTTTAAAATTATCTTGTAACGTTGATTAAATTGTTTTTCTGTGATGGAATATGTGTATTTACGCTGCAGTGCCGCTTTCATACTGTATTACGCATGTCGTGCATGAGAGGTTAGCATCTACAATGACCGGTAGTAACTGCGATTACATTAGTATATACAAGCTGTGGAGATTGTGTCGTTGTAGGCTTCAGGGTATCTGATGGTATAAGTGCTGCAGAATGGTTTCTGGTTAAAATTTGTATGAAGTATAGGGTATAAGAGAGTAGAATGTGGAGGACCATGTTGCTACGTTTCGCATTCGGAAGGGTAACGAACAGAAAGCAAGACGGTGGACGTGACATCCAGGATCTGGAGGGAGTGATAGTGTTTTAATGGAACGTAGCCCGCCCCGATAGCAGCGTGGTCAGCGTGACGGACTGCAGTCCTAAGGGGCCCGGGTTAGATTCACCGCTGGGTCGGGGATTTTCTCCGCTCAGGGACTTGGTTCAAATGGCTCTGAGCACTATGGGACTTAACATCTGTGGTCATCAGTCCCCTAGAACTTAGAACTACTTAAACCTAACTAACCTAAGGACATCACACACATCCATGCCCGACGCAGGATTCGAACCTGCGACCGTAGCAGTCGCGCGGTTCTGGACTGAGCGCCTAGAACCGCTAGACCACCGCAGCCGGCGCTCAGGGACTGGGTGTTGTGTTGTCTTCATGATCATTTCATCCCCATCCGGCGCGCAGGTCGCCCAGTGTGGCGTCGGATGTAATAAGACCCGCATCAAGGCGGCCGGATCTGCCCCGTAAGGGGCCTCCCGGCCAATGACACCAAACGCTCATATCCATTTTCAATGGAACGTAAATCCAAATTACACTTTGCAGAGGAATATGTTTGATCAAGTCTTTGTAGGTCTAAGATTCTCATATCCTATTTTTTTTTACTTTACTTCAACAAATCATTCATTTTGGCTATTACTTCAGGAAGTAGAGATTTGAAGTAGTGGAAATGTCTTCAGATAGCTAACCCTGATTCCGAAGAGGAGGAGGAAACAACATGGCAAGATGGAACTTCACGAATCGAGATGATATTTGATGTTATTTCGGTGGCTACAAAATCGATTAATATCTACTAAGAATTTGACAGAATGAGCCCATTTATCATTGTGAGGTTTCACCCTCTCTGACCTGGATACACTCACTCATACGCTTGGGAAGGGTGTCCTAAGGGCGTTGTATAGTCTGCTGAAGGGTACTGGCACCACGATGGAAATGACATTAGAGGTGGTCCCACACACGTTCTTTCGGGGACAGATACGAGGAACTTAATGGCCAAGGGACTACTACAGCAGGTTGCAAACAGTTTATAGAGACACTTGCCATGTGTGGGTGATCGTTATCGTGTTGAAAATTGACACTATGATACTGTCACATGAGAGTTAACACTTGAGGGTGCAGCAAGATGTTCGCGACGTCCCGTCGTGTTGCCAGATTTCTCTCAAACACTATCAGCTGAAAACTGAAGTCATTCCCGATGGCTCCCCACACCATGATGCGTGGAGTAACACCATCATGCATCTCCAAAACACTGGGAGAATACTAGCTCTATCCACCACACCACCATAGTCGAAAAAGATTGACAGCTGGGGTAGGACAGAATCGCGATTCATCACTGAACACAATGCGACACTATTCCAACAGCCATCCGTGGGTCTCGATGACGGCACCAGTCCAAAAGTGGCCGTTTGCTTCTTTGTATTAGTCTTTGACCAATGGTGCGGGATGACACAGAATGCTGCGTGGAGTCCATCACTTGTCTCCAGTGGCAGGGACAGATGTGAAAGGCTTACGATGTGCTTGCTGCTCCAAGGTGGTCGACGAGGACCTTGACGACGAGAGGGCCTGTCCTCACATTGCCATTCAGTCCGACATCGGGCCACTGTCACATCCGAATGCCCCGAATATGTAGACAATGTGCAGCGTTTGGGTTTTTGGTTGAAATAACTGTAGTAGATTAGCAATGGAGCTCCGACTGACAATGTTCTCTAGCAGATGACTCACATGCAGATCATCTGTCCCAGGAATCGGACTTCACCTCTTCTGCAGGTGTTCCATAGCCTGTTAAGAAACAGGTTTACAAAACGGACAGCAGGGAAGCCACAGACAGTGTAAGTAGGGGTAATCTGGTGAAACATATATTCAGAAATGAACACACAAATTCACTGTCATAAGTATTCGTAAGTAGTTCCACGGTCGCTGGGCGAGCATACGTGCTGTAAGACAGGTTCAAAGTACGCAATATCACTTACAAAACCCGGCTTCAGTAATAAGACCAGTCCCTAGAGAGAGCACAGAAATGAAATAGCGGTTTACACTATAACCAGAGAAACTAACTATGGGTCACGCTAACAGCAACAGGAATCGGCAAAACAGTTTACTACGCTCCGTGCCAGCCGGCAGCGCTAGTATCTCGCTGCACACACGTAGCACTAACGCAGTCGAAACTTTCTTAATTCAAGAGTGCTTCAGAAACATCACGAGTGGATTTCGGATGACTAAATCTAAGCAGTTTCCAGGGAAATGGGAAGCACTAGCCATTAAGTGGCGGTAACTTCCCTACACTGAACTTCGCGATGTTGATTCCTCTAGAAACTGCAACGGAGTGGGCTGGAGAGCTGCTCTCCAGGTTATTTAAAGGCTCGGTACGCGGAGAGGCCCTCGTAGCCAACCCAACAGGGTTGAGAGGTGAAACCGTTCTTGCTGTTCTGGCCCCCTGGAGTGGTAGAGTTTCGCCCCTCATGTTGGGTGTCCTGAACTGGCAAGAATTCTCAGAAGGCAGGAGAACCGTGTTCCCCTCCCCGACCGAGGGGCTCCAACGACGATTTGAAAGAACGGCCGGAACAGCAAGCTTCATTTCACCACCTTGGGCGTTTTCTATATCAATTAAACGGAGAATGCGAAAATTATGCTGTGCCCTCTAACCGATGGTCCTCTATATAGACAATACCTCGGTAGTGTTTGTGGACGTGGGAAAATTGATTTAGTGGTATTAAGTCAATGATCAAGTTTGATGAATTGTTAATTAATTATTCGACTGGTGGGAGTTAGGTATCAGTTTACTCGTAGTTTTATGTGGACTTCGAATCTGTGATCAGAATTAAAGGAATAATTTTATTTCTCTCTCTTCCTTTGCGGTGAAGGCTGGTCTGGACGGATGCTGTGGTCTTGCCATGTGCTTGACAAAGTCACTGCGCTATAACTGCACAAGCCGACTAAATGGAGATCCACAATGAGGCCCCTTTCAAGTTCTCTCTGGTGCTGGTAACGCTGTCTCACACGAGAAGGTGGCACCTCCGTACCCTTCACTGTGATCATTCAACATTTGACCCTTTTTGTGCCTCTTATATACCTTACCAGGCCTTGTAACAACATTAAACGCTCCCAACAATAATTCACTCTGGCCGACGATCTACTATTCACAAAGAATTGCGACTCGAATCATTTATATACCCGCCGATGTTTTTTACGCGCACGATGTTACACTGACATCCGATCGTGTCTTCAGGCTGTTTCACCTTTTTTTTATCAGGGCAGTGTACGTACAGAAAGAAAAAGGTAAAATACGCCTACAGTGACAGAGTATGGCAACCCGCTGGACGCCATTGTTGCGTTGTTGCACTAACTTTCAGGCATGTAATTCAGTACAAACTTAATGGTCTATCGCCAGCGAGTTTGGCTAACGCCGCTGCTCGACGGCTGGCTCTCTCGTGTGGTATTGAACAGCCTTGTAAATCCGTAAATCTCGATTACTCGAAAATGCTTGAGAAGCTCATTGCGCTGGAATAGCCTGAATAACGTCAATGTCTGTAATATAATCGTGCGCAAGGTGAGTGTAATTGGTGACCATTTGTGTATGTGCTTTCCTTGTAAACGTACGGGGTCACTTATTGACTGTCACCCTGAACCACCACTCTACGACGTTTATGAACGTGAATTCATTCCCCCTAATTCGTTCCCCAACATACTTTTCACTGCCATTCGAAAACTGTCTGTATCATTTTGTTAGACCCTGTATGTTGGAATGTTACCGCTGGTATTCGGTGCTGGAGAGCGCTTAAAAGAGGGAAACAATTCCGTGAATGTGATATGTCACCCGTATGTTCGTAATTATCTTTACTTCAAAATTTTCTCTTCCTTCACTCATACCGCTCCTTGAAGTTGTGGTCCTGCTGTGCGTTACCACTCGTAGCTATATCGAACTTCTTCACGGTATGTAGAAAAATGCTGTGATAATGACGATTATGTTTACTACCCACAAGCTACGAAGTCATGTACCAATTGTTTTCAAAATCCTTATGTATTTAACGGACTCCATAACACCTTAACATAACAATTAAACATTCAATTTTATTCTCTCAAGAATCAAACTCGTCGACACACAGCTCGTTAGTATCCCAAAGTAAAGAAGTAAGTAAGTAATTGATTAAGTAATTTCATACAATTTTCTTTTGTTTTTCTTTTCCGGAAAAACACCCAGTGCCGCTTGAAGTCTTCTTTCTATAGCGTCCATGGCAACTCCAAATCGCACTTCAAAGTGCAAGCGGCTCCTTCGCCACCAGTAAAACATTTGGCCTCCGCCGCGTCTTGTGGCTGTAGGGTGCCTACATTTACGTTCGTATCTGCGCATGGATAAAACAAGCCGAACAGTATGCGATCTTCCCTCTACCACGGCTACCGTAAATTAAGCTTTCTACACGTCCATCTTTCATCATCACAGTAGAAAGGAAGTTGGACGTGTGCTACAGAGAACAGCAACCTGTACCATCACAATATCATGGACCGATATTGTGTTCTCATAAAGGCGTGCGCTTGGGTCTAAATGTGGTGCTACAACGGCGTTGCTCGTGAACGTATATTAAATATTCTTCGTCACGATTGAATATGTCGTAATTTAATTATCAGAGCGAGTGTGTTTGCGATTCCCTTCTCTGTGCGCTAGAAATGACACGTAACTGTCTGTACTGGAACAAGAGGGCGTGTAATGGTTATGGTTGTGTCGCGCCACGTCTAATCAAAACACAGACTCCCTAAAGATTTCAACGATTTGGCGTCTTCAGGTGACGTTGTTATCCCAGGTCGGAAGTAGAACATAGAACTTCTGTCCGCTGTATTACTATGAGGCTATAATAGAACTGCTAATAATCAGGCTGAGGACCTCTCTTACTGAAGTTACGAAGTTTACAGAGATGAATGTGTTTTTGACTGTGGACAAACAAAAAACTGACCATTGCCACACGGTAACGCGTACGCCTACAAGAGTCACACGTTCATCTACAAATCATTACTATTATTCAAAATTGTTATTCTTGCACGCTGTTAAACATGGTACCAAGTATTACTAATACTTCACAAATAAAATTACGTTTCTTCAGCTGAGTTATGTTCTGCACTGCTCGCAGAGTCGCAATCTTAAGCGAGCACTGCAATCCAATAAACCTGACTGTTTGGACTCTCCACTAACGACTACAAAATGTAGCACGAATCGCCTCGCTAATTGATCATTTGGCACGACGCCGATGACACATTAAGTAATTTGGCTATTTCTAGTAATAATTGCTAATAAAATGAAGTTATGAGACTCTAGCAATAACTCAGTATTAAGAGGTTCTCCCCTGTTATTATAAACAGCTTCTGAATGAGAATCTAGCAATAACTGATTACGTAAAATATGAGTGTTGACCCGCTATCCGGAGGGTAATCCCCCCCCCCCCTTTTAGTACAACAGCCAAATATATCATTGGTACAATTTCGCACGATGGATGGACCATCGTCGTTCATATCCCATTTCACTTGGTGACGTTATGCATCAGGTACTGCATCTTCACTCAATTTAAATGGAGACCAGAGGGCTATCGGATTGTTGCAATTTTTTGTGTTGATGGTACGTGAAGTTCACAACCTAAAATTATCAATCTTCCAAAGCTGTTCGGTGCGACTCCCAAAAATTCTCAATAAAATCGCCATTGAAGTTTTCCGAGCATCTTTAGTATAATAAGGGAAGGTAAATTGTTTCGACAGGCAACGTGGCTCTGTGGTACAGCATTCTATGGTACAACACTCGACTGGCATGTTGGTAGCTTGGGTTCGGATCCTGGCCGATGCAAAAACAAGGAGCGTTTCCTTGAAGCGTAAAATACATAAAGAGGCAAAAACATCGCTAGAGTTGAAGACTATTAATGGCTCGATCACTGTTAGAATCTTATTTCGGTCAATAATGTTTTCGGTTTCTCTGTTTAGTCTGAATGCCGTTCATCATTTCAATATAAAATTCATTAAACATATATGCTAACTAACACGTACAGAACTGTCATTTTTATGCGAAATTCTTGTCTTATTTTCTCTAACTAGTTGACAATCCCGGCAATGCCTCGGTATTCATTTTGCCAATTTTCTATTAGAAAGAAAAACAAAAAAGAAACAGAACTGTGATTGAAATATTGAGAATTTTCATTTTCACGTATTCCTGAGAAAACTTTTCAAATTATGGTTCAAATGGCTCTGAGCACTATGGGACTTAACATCCGTGGTCATCAGTCCCCTAGAACTTAGAACTACTTAAACCTAACTAACCTAAGGACATCACCACATCCATGTACGAGGCAGGATTCGAACCTGAGACCGTAGCAGTCGCGCGGTTCCGGACTGAGAGCTGAGAACCCCTCGGCCACCACGGCTGGCTTCTAATTATGAAACGGTCGTGTAAAGAAATGTATATAATGTCCAAATGTATAATAACAGTCTTCATGTCAACACCTCGTCATGGCTTATAGATGGATACTGTTTTCGCCTAAAGGCCATTGCTCTTCGTAGTTGAAAGCTGTCATAAGCGCTGCCAGGTGTCAGTGCGTTCCTTAAGTTTACTCGACTGTAGGTGTGCCTTAGCAGTAAAGAAACAAATCTGTTAAAACTTCATATATGAAGCTCCAGTTTTTCACTGGTCTTAGTGTGTATGACGTCATATCTCCTGATCTATGTGTCATACAATGAAACAATTTTGTAGGGACGTTATGCGGCATATGTGGATATTGTCTGCAAAATGTCTTGTGAATAGAATGATCAAAGGAGTAATAAGTTTAAACGGCACGTATAATGGACCCATTTGACACGCATCTCAGTTATTATATACGTTTGTCATACCTCGCGATCTATTTATGGCACCATAACTTAATTATGTGGGTGAATTTAGCGGCATTTGTGGATACTTTCTGCGAAACTTATTACGAATAGTGTTAGTAGCAGAGAAGCAATAAATGTAAACGTCATGCATGACACGGCAGTTTTTCGCACATCTCATTGTTTATGACGTCATACCTCCTGAACTGTGATTGGTGACTAAAAAATGGTTCAAATGGCTCTGAGCAGTATGGGACTTAACATCTGTGGTCATCAGTCCCCTAGAACTTAGAACTACTTAAACCTAACTAACCTAAGGACATCACACACATCCGTGCCCGAGGCAGGATTCGAACCTGCGACCGTAGCGGTCACGCGGTTCCTGACTGAAGCGCCTAGAACCGCACGGCCACACCGGCCGGCGATTGGTGACTGGTTCTTACCCTGACACCGATTGTTGCCTGACAGTAAGGAAAATGTATACCACGTTTGGTTGAAATCGGTCCATTGGTTTAGGTGTAGGTGTGGAATACACCCAAACACACGCGCACACACACACACACACACACACACACACACACACACACACACACACGTATGTTTTACATATCACACACAAAAATCCAGTTTTCATTCCAAATATAGATTCTAAATTGCCGCTCTTTTATAAGATATTGTTAATAAAGACTGTTTAATGTATAAAATAATTATTTCAAAGAAATTCTTCAACTTTATGTACTTCGCTCTGCATTGAAATTCTCGTAAAACATGCGCCTTTCTTTAAAAACTTAGCATGGCTGGGACTCAAACCCAGTCTTCCATACTTAGTAGGTGAGCATTCCATCACAGAGCCACGCAGTCCACTGCAAAAAGGGTACTGAAAATGCTCGGAAAAATTGAAAGTAAATTTTGTAGAGAATTTTTGAGAGTTGCATCGAAGTGCCTTGAGGTATTGATGTTTGAGATCTGAACTTCACGTAACTTCAATACAGGGTGAGCCAAAAAGACTTTACAAGTTGGGTATGAATGAGAAATTTATTGAGATAACTTACAGAGCCTTTAGGTGTGCCATTTTGTAACAAACTGTCTCAAGTTTGATTCACGTACTGCACCAGTATCCCATTCCACCAACAGCAGCGCCACCGTAGTGCATAGTTAAAATCACTATTTCCCTATTGCGAAGCGTGCCCTTTGTGTGTTTTGGTTTCATGAAACGAATCCTGCAGAAACTCTCGGCATAGATTTCGCACTGAATACATTAAAGAACCCCCAAGCTGGCCTACAGTTTCCTTTCACATAGGAACTTTGTTGAGACGGGTTGTTCAGTGCGAAATGATAAATCAACAGTTCGCCCTCGCGTTGATGATTATATCGAACATATTAGTGAGAGCTTTGCCACTGTTCACAAAAATCAACGCGACGTAGGTCTCGCGAGACAGGTATTCCACAAATGACTGTTTGGCGAAAATTGCGTAGACTTCTGCACTTGAAACCAGATTTACAATGGCACAGCACATTAGTGATGCAGATAAGGTTGCTCGTGGAGAATTCTGTGCGGAAATATTCCACCGGATAGGGGACGACGAACATCCTCAACACGTCAATCTTGAGCGACGCATCAAAATTCGATATCAGTGGCATGGTGGACACTGCAGAGTATAGGGCAGTGAAAATTTACACGCATCCGTGTAACAAGTTCGTGACACCCCCAAAGTTAATGTCTTTTGTTCCCTTAGCAAACTGAAAACGTAAGGCCCTTTCTTCTTCATGGAAAAAACTGCTACTGGTATTGTGCATCTGGATATGCTTGGAAACTTTTTATTTCCATAGACTGATAAAGATGACAGGGATGGGTTGTTTTACTACCAGCAAGACGGAGCAGCATCTCATTTCCTCACGGAAGTTCGAGGTATCCTCGATTATCGCTTCCGAGGTCGCTAGATTGGTCACGAAGCGTCAATCGCATAACCGCCTTGCTCCACAGACTTGACGCCACTGGATTTCTTTTCTCTGAGTTTTCATTAAAGGCCAGTGTGAACATTCCTCCACTATCAAAGAATTTAGCTGACTGAAAAATCGAGTCTACGCTGTCGTCGCACAAGTTACGCCCCCTTCGCTGCACCGAGTGTGGAAAGAATTTGACTACCGGTGGGATGTTTATCGTACCACAAATGATGGTCACATCAAACCAAAATGCCACCTGACTTTTATGTGAAACTTGAAGGTTGTTTGCTATAAAATGAGACATCCGCCAATTCTGTAAGTTATCTCAATAAATTTCACTATAATTCCAAAGTTTTAAAGTTCTTCTTGACTCAAGATGTACCAGGTGCGGCTCGTGATGAAAGGCTCTGCGGCGGAATCGCCCCAAAACATATATTACTCTAAATTTCTCAATAATGTACAATGAGTTAAAATTATTAGAACGCATTCCGCATATTACCGACACGGATTTAAATAATGCTGGTCAACTCTTTTTGGTGTGGGATATTGAACGGTGTTCGTCGAAGAGGTAGTAGTTGGTCTTGAGGCTGCACCTTGAAATGCTGCTTAGCTCTGTGCAGCAGAGTCTTGGAAACGTGGTTTCCTGCAAATACAGCTCTTTTTCCCGTTCCGAAAGCTCTTGTGATTCAGTCTAAGGGTGTCCTACCAACCTATACACAATTTTCAAGTTCTGCTGTTTACGTTAAAAGAGAATCACAAGAAACGGTGAAATTTTGATGTCGAATCCTTGCCTCTGTATATTTCTCTTATGCTTTGACGTGTCATTAATCAACGTTTAGTAGTATTGGTTTGATAGTGTTTTAGAAAGAAGTTTGAAAATGTCTCGCCAGAGTGCGCTACTGTACGGTAACATACGTACCATCACCTAGCGAGAATTTCACGTGTGATTAGAGGCAGAAGAGCGTGAAGTGTATCTCGTCCGTGAAATATTTCTTTTTCTGAGTGTACTATGCATGACTTTAGTGCGTTTTGCTTTCTTGCGAAAAACAGCAGCATATCACGAGTTCGGAAACAACACAATATGAATTCAGTGTGCAATTTATCAGGTAAAATTTTGGGACATGCAGTTAAAATGAAACTGGAGGAGCTTGGTGAAAATGGTTCAAATGGCTCTAAGCACTATGGGACTTAACATCTGAGGTCATCAGCCCCCTAGACTTAGAACTACTTAAACATAACTAACCTAAGGACATCACACACACCCATGTCCGAGGCAAGATTCGAACCTGCGACCGTAGCAGCCGCGTGGTTCCGGACCGAAGCGCATAGAACCGCTCGGTCACAGCGGCCGGCGAGCTTGGTGCGCCAAGATAAAATCATGTACATGAATCAAGAACAAAAGCTGTGTAAATCCAGGCAAGAGTAAACATGCATTTGTAACAGAGCAATGTACAATGCAGCGGCATGGTTGTGTGCGCTATATCATTTTTAGTTCATATTTTCGTAATGCACAACTATAAGCGCGACAAATACGGTGCGCAAATTACCATGGCAGTTGCTCGCGTTGTTCATCTCAGCCAATCACTGCCCAAGATCCATGACGTCAAAGAAACAACACTGTTGCATCACGCGAACCGCAGTTTGAGCGCACAAAACATTGAACGTCTGACGTTTAGAAACGAAAATACCCAAAGCGTTAAGCATGCAGCGAAGCTAGCATACACCGCGTTAAAGATCTCTCCAAAACGCCTCTTTTAGTGTTTACGTAATTTTCTGTGGTAAACTGTCGGGAAATATGACATTTTAGGATAAATAACGCTCGAGGTAACATTGACCGTATTATCTTAGAAGATAGGTTAAGCACAAGCAAACCTAAATTTATAGCATTTGTAGACTTATAGAAAGCTTTTGACCATGTTGCCTGGAATACTCTTTTAAATTATGAAGGTGGCAGGAGCAACATACAGGGAGCGAATGGCTATTAACAACTTGTACAGAAACCAGACGGCAGTTATAAGCGTCGAGGGGCATGAAAGGGAAGCGGCAGTTGAGATGGGAGTGAGACGGGATTGTAGCCAATCCCCGACGTTATTCTATCTGTACATTGAACAGGCAGTAAATGAAGCCCAAGAAAAATTTGGAGTACGAATTAAAATTCAGGGAAAGTAAATAAAACTTTGAGGTTTGTGGACGACAGTATGATTCTGTCAGAGACAGCAAAGGACTTGGAAGAGCATAGAACTGCATGGACAGTGTTTTTAAAAGAGGGTGTAAGATGAATATCTATAAAATCAAATCAAGGATAACAGAATGTAGTTGAAGTAAATCAGATAATGCTAAGGGAATCAGGTTAGTAAAGGAGACACTTAAAGTAGCAGTTGAGTTTTGCTATTTTGGCATCAAAGTAACTTATGGTGGCCGAAGCAGAGAGGATATAAAACGTAGACTGGCAATGGCAAGAAAGGCATTTCTGAAGAAGCGAAATCTGTTGACATCGAATATAGATTTGTTAGGGTGTCTTTTCTGAAGGTATTTGTCTGGAGTGTAGGCATGTGTAGAAGTGAAACGTAGACGATAAACTGTTTGGATTAAAAGAGAATATAAGCTTTCGAAATGTAATGATACAGAATAATGCTGAAGATTAGATGGGTCGATCACGTAACCAATGAGCAAGTACTGAACAGAATTGGGGAGACAAGAAATTTGTGGCACAAATTAAACAAAAGAAGGGATCAGTTGATCGGACACATTGTGAGACGTCGAGGGATCACCAGTGAAGTATTTGGGGGGCTAAAAACCGTAGAGGTAGACCAAGAGATGGATACAGTAAGATGGATACAAGGTATGGATACAGATTCAGAAAGATGTAGGTTGCAGTAGTTATTCAGAGATGAAGAACTTCGCACAGGATAGAGTAAAATGGAGAGCTGCATCAAACAACTCTTCGGACTGAAGATCACAACATTAGATTTTATCTTGGAGTTAGCTTTGATGTTGTTAAGTAGTAGCTTATGAAACGGAAAGGAGATACCGTATGTAAACGTTTGGGTAGAATGTCATATTGCTCCCCCTCCCACCCTCCCCTCCTCGAGCGTTCTGATATCTTGGTTGTAGTGATAGACTAATCTGTAACGTAGCCTGAGTTCTAGATTAGTCTCGATCCATAAATGTCGCAGCCTTCTCTAGTATCGAAAACACCAGCCGCGCCTCTTGTGTCTTAAAAAATACGGAAATCTGATTGCCTTCTGGTCTCCTTGTGCAGTGTGAATCGTGCGAGTAAAGCTTATGGTTCTAAGAGCCAGAAATGTTGCACTGTGTCGTTGGACACGGCAGTAAGCAGAATTATAATTTGTGGCAGAGTTATAAAACTACGAGAGGCAATCCGGACATGAGAGAGGCATCGCAGCTGCCTCGGGTGGGGTGGCAGAGTGCTGCGCGGGTTGCCCCTCATTAGGAGCGGTCACGCGGAGTGCACGCTGCCGTAATCCGACGGAACGCCGGGATTAGGCCAGCCGCGCCGGCTCGCGTCCCTAATTATTCCCGTTACTGGAGCCGGTGACCCTCGCTGCACTTTCGCTTTGCCGCCCTCCCGCCGCATCTGCTGTGGCCGCCGCACGCCACCGGAATACAGTGCGCCACTTCCCTCTTGCAACACCAGAATAAAGTGCGGCACTTTCCGTGTGGCCTGCGCGTGGTCTCTCTTTCTCGAACTTGCGCCCGCTGCCGTGGAGGAGGTTACCATACATCTACATCTACATGGTTACTCTGCAGTTCCCAATTAAGTGGCTGGCAGAGGGTTCATTGAACCACCTGTAAGCTACTTCTCCAACGTTCCACCCTTGAAAGGGAAAAACGAACACTTCATCTTTTCGTACGATGTCAGATTTTTCTTAGTTTATTATGCTGATCATTTCTCACCACGTAGGTGGGTGATGAAAGAATATTTTTACACTTTTAGGGAAAGTTGGTGATTCAAATTCCATGCGAAGGTCCTGCCGCAGTGAAAGATGCCTTTATTTTAATAATTCCTCCCCGAATTCGTGACCATATCCGTGGAACTCTCCCCTCCCCCCCCTCCCCCCTATTTCGCTATAATACAAAACGAGCTTCACTTCTCTGAAGTTTTTCTATGTCCTCCGTCGATCCTGTTAGATGCGGATCCCACACTGTACAGCAATGCTCCAGGAGAAGGCAGTCTCTTTAGTAAACCTATTAAATTTTCGAAGTACTCTGCCAATAAATCGCAGTCTTTGTGTTCGTTCCAGTTTAAGTTATTCCCTAATTATTTAGATGAATTTACAGCCTTTAGATTTGCGTGATTTATCGTGAAACTGAAATTTAGCGGGTTCTTTTCAGCTCATATGAATGACTTCACACTTTTTATGATTTAGAGTCAATTGCCACTTTTTGAACCATACAGATATTTTGTCTAATGCGTTCTGCATTGTATTTTGATCATCTTATGACTTTATTCACTGAAGCACAAAAGGAACTGGTATAGGCATGCGTATTCAGATACAGAGATATGTAAACAGGCAGTTTACGGCGCTGCGATCAGTAACGCCTATATAAGGAAACGAGAGTCTAGCGCAGTTGTTAGATCAGTTACTGATGCTACAATGCCAGGTTATCAAGATTGAAGTGAGGCTGAACGTGGTGTTAGAGTCTACGCATGAGCGATGGGACATAGCATCTTCGAGGTATCGATGAAATGGGGATTTTCCCGGACGACCATTTCACGAGTGTGCCCTGAATACCAGGTAAATCCGGTAAAAGATCAAACCTCCGCCATCGCTACAAGAACGTTACCAACGACGACTGAAGAGGATCTTTCAACGGTACAGAAGTGCAACACTTGCACAAACTGCTGTTGATTTCAATGCTGGGGCATAAACAACTGTCAGCATGCGAACCGTTCGACGAAACATCAGTGATTTGGGCTTTACGAACCGAAGCCTCACTCGTGTAAACTTGATGACTGCACGACACAAAGCTTTACTCCTCGCCTGGGCCCGTTGACACCGACATTCAACTGTTGATAACTGGAAAAAAGTTTCCTGGTCGTACGAGTCTCGTTTCAGATTGTATCCAGCGAATGGAATTATTTGTGTATGGAAACAACCTCATGAATCCATGGACCCTGCATGTCAGCAGGGGACTGTTCATGGTTGTGGAGGCTCTATAATGATGTGGGGTGTGTGCAGGTGGAGTGAAATGGGGTTCCCGATAGGTCTAGATACTACTCTGATAGGTGACGCGTGCGTAAGCATCTTGTTTGGCCATGTGTATTCATTAATGTCTATTGTGCATTACGATTGACTTGGGCATTCCAGCAAGACAGTGCGACACCCCACACGTCCAGAATTGCTACATAGAGGCTTCAGGAACTCTCTTCTGAGTTTTAACATATCCGCTGGCCACCAAACTCCCCAGACATTAATATTCTTGAGCAAATCTGGGATGCCTTGCATAGTGCTGTTTAGAAGGGGCCTCCACTCCCTCGTACTCTTACGCATTTATGGCTTGCCCTGCAGGATTCGCTGTGTCAATTCCGTCCTGCACTGCTTCAGACATTTGTCAAGTCCATGCCACGTCGTGTTGCGGTACTTCTGTGTGCTCGCGGGGGCCCTACACGATGTTAGACGGGTGTACCAGTTTCATTGAGTCTTTAGTCTAAGACGCATCATCTGCAAACAATCTCTGACGGCTGCTCAGACTGAGACGTTACTTCATGCGCCCGACATTTAATTATAAGTCGCTTGTGAGGAACGGTGTCAAAAGCTTTCTGAAAATACGGAATCAATTTATCAATTTGACATACCCTGTCCATAGCATTCTAGTAATGAGCTAGTTTTGTTTCACCATAACAATATTTCCAGAATCCGTGTTGGCAATTTGTCAATAAATTGTTTTCAAAAATGGTTCAAATGGCTCTGAGCACTATGGGACTCAACTGCTGAGGTCATTAGTCCCCTAGAACTTAGAACTAGTTAAACCTAACTAACCTAAGGACATCACAAACAGCCATGCCCGAGGCAGGATTCGAACCTGCGACCGTAGCGGTCTTGCGGTTCCAGACTGCAGCGCCTTTAACCGCACGGCCACTTCGGCCGGCAAATTGTTTTCTTCTACCGCAAATCGACGTTAGTGATATGGATCCCTAATTCAGCGGATTGCTCCCATTTTCTTTCTTGAGTATTGGTGAAACTTCTGCAGCTTTCTAGACTTTGGGTATGGCTCTTTCTACGAGGGAATGGTTGCATATGATTGCTAAGTATGGAGCTATTGTATCAGCATACTCTGAAAGAAACCTGACTATTATACAATCTTGACCGGAAGTTGCCTTTCTTAAGTGTTTTAAGCTGCTTCGCTACACCGACGATGTCTACTTCTAAGTAACTCGTGTTGGCAGCTGTTCTTGATTCCAGTTCTGATGTATTTGTGTGAATTCCTAAGGGACCAAACTGCTGAGGTCCTCGGGCCCTATACTTAAACACTACTTAAAAAACTTATGCTAAGAACTACATGCAAACACCCATGCCCGAGGGAGGACTCGAACCTCCAGCGGGAGCGGCCGCGCAGACCGTGACATGGCGCCTTAAACTGTGCAACCACTCCGCGTGGCCTCTGGTATATTTACTCCGTCCATTTCTGAAAAGGAATTTCGGAAAACAGTGTTCAGTAACTCTGCTTTAGTTTCATTGTCATCAATAACATAACCATTGTTATCGTGCAGTGAATGTACTGAAAGCGTCTTGCCACTGCTGTACTTTATATACAACCAGAATCTGTTCGGGTTTTCCGCCAGATTTCGAGACAGAGTTATGTTGAGGAAGCTTTTAAAACCATTTCGCGTTTAGGTTCGCTCTAAATTTTGAGCTTCTTCTGTAAAACTTCACAAATGTCATGTTTTTTGCGTTCTTTTAAATTTATCATATTTTTTTCGTTGTTTCTGCAATAGTGTTCTGATCCGTCTTGTGTACCTTTGGGGATCAATACCATCTCTTATTAATTTATTTGTTATTTCAGTTACCGTCGATAATATTTCTTTGAATTTAAACTATTGGCCTACGCTTACATAATCAGATTGGAAGGAGTGGAGTGTCTCACGAATATGTCAAGCGAATTTTCACCTGCTTTTTTCGATATATGCATTTTGCGTTCATTTTTGATGAGTTTTGTTGTTACAGTACTCGGTCTGCTGCATGGACAGCTGAAGGAAACGATGACACGCAACCGTCGCTAAAACCTTATTTTCTGACAGCAACAGCCTTCGAACGATGATTGGGTTTAGCTGCATTCCTTTGCTGTGTCTTAGAATCTTTTCTTCGTCTCCAGCGTAATGGACAGAAAATAAAATGTGTCAAGCTATCCGTACGCAGCCTTGAAAAACGTGTGCTAATCCCACTGCACATCCAGGAGAACTGCGGGTTTAGAAGGTAGGAGATAGGTAGTAGCAAAAGCGTAGCTCGGAATCGCCCCAAAATGATGGGATTGGCAACTGAGTAAATTTGAAGAAGTCTTCCCCTAGTAACGGAAGACGCGACCAAAGCGGGTCGGTACGCAACAGCGAGGCGGAAAACCAACAAGGAAGGATCGCTGATGTTGGATGTAATACGGCCGCAACACAGAGTTAATTGCTACACACCGTGAGAACTGAGTGACAGCAGAATGACTTCATAGGCGGAGAGGGATGCCGTCATTGTGTTGACTATGCAGAGTGGAGTAACAAGGCGTAAGTTGGACGTAAGAACAGTCAGCAGAGAACTTGTGCTACAGAACACGTCCACCACTGTTTCTGAAAGGGAAAGTTGAGGCACCTTTCAGCTACAGCTGAATCCTCCAGAAAGCTGATTGGTCACGGAAAGCAAGCCAAGGGATGTCATCGGCGACTCGCCTTAGCAATGCGCGTGGGACAGTTCATACACAAATATTACAGCTATCCAGTGGCTCGATCTGCTGGTACGCTGTTCGCAGCTGTCAATCCTGGAAGCTGGACCTATATTGGTCTGTCCTGTGCTCTTCAAGATCCTCTTCAGTCTCTAATGGAACAGCAAGTCCTACCAGGTTGACATTGCTACAGGTAGCAGCAGTGCTGTCTTTGAAGTCAAGATTGATGGGGAACTGTGAGCGACAATGGCCAATAGGTCTCCTGGTGGTCCAACCAACGGTTCCAGGGAGCAATCGACAATCGAGATCGGATGGGCGTTCAGTGACCACTGCCCCTCCCCCCCTCCCCCCCCCCCCCCTCTTCTAGAGATAATACTTTGATGCTGCATCCCTTATATCTGTCGGAGGCCAGTGTGTCGCAGCCTGACTTCGCAGACTCTGTGCCTAGCCAATGGGTATTTACTTGGGCGTTGTTCTTGATGTCAACGAGAACGTCCTGGTTACCCACCCCCTTACCTGTAGTGTCTGACGCAACGCAGACAGTTCGGGTCGAGCTGCAGCCAGTGACCCGTGACGTCGCTAGACGATGACAAGAACGCGACAAATGCCATAACTCGATTTCCCAGAAACTTCGCTCAGTGTAAGAGAGATGAGAATTAGCTAATATGTGTCTCGGTTTATCAATAGATTTTAGTCCGTTTCTGAGGAAACGACGGCCAGAGTTTTCTAGGTACCTTTACGTGTCTTTCTAAGGGCAATAGTTCAAGCGAAGCGGTGGCACAGTGGTTAATGTTGCAGTTTCACACTTCTGCGCCTCGTGTTCGAAACGCGATGGTTACTTTTATTTTTATTTTTGCTTTCCATTTTTCTATCCAAGCTTGTAGAAGATTACCACACAAATGTTTTCAAGTGCATATTGAAATAACATTGTCATTATTTGTCTACTAATTGTATGACTAGTAAATAAATTAACAAAATAAATAAATGGAAAAGTTATCCGGAATTGTTTTCGGTGAGATTCCTGTAGATCAGCTGCAACCACCAGTTTTTGGAAAAGTGTTCCATTATGCATTGTGTGCCGCGAAATTATTACCAGCATGTGAAATCTTCAGCAATGTTAATGACGCTTCTTTGCCGAAGAAAAGTCACTGTTTCAAACCTGCCAGCCGCGCGGGATTAGCCGAGCGATCCAAGGCGCTGCAGTCATGTACTGTGCGGTTGGTCCCGGCGGAGGTTCGAGTCCTCCCTCGGGCATGGGTGTGTGAGTGTATTTGTCCTTAGGATAATTTAGGTTAAGTAGTGTGTAAGCTTAGGGACTGGTGACCTTCGCAGTTAAGTCCCATAAGGTTTCACACACATTTGAACATTTTTTTGAACAAACCTGCCCTCGCACGATACTCGTCGTGTTCAGAATATCTGTGTTTCCAATATTTCTGCGATCGCTGACATCCAAGGCAATGCATCAAATCTTCCTGAAGAATAAACATAAGAATTAAATATGAGAATCAAGAATTGAGATAACAATGAAACATAAGAATATGAGAATTTAAAGAGATTCTAACCCCTGAAATTTCCATACATACGTAATAAAAGTATGGCGCTTATTGTGCAATCCAGTTGTAATTTAACAATGAATATAACGCCCTTGTATCCCCTAACTTAATAAAAAACGTTCGTGTAGTAATCTTCTGTGGGCACGGATAGATAAATTAAAAAGAAGCAATAAAATAAAATAAAATAAGAGCAATAATCGGGTTTCGAGTAGGGGACGCAAAAAAAAAAAAATAATAATAATGACAGGCCGCGACGCTAGCCTCTACTCTACCAGTGGACCTGAGCTTATAGCGCGCTAAAAGGTATCTAAATTACTTCGAAAACTGTGACATTCGTTTCCCTAGAAAGGGTCGAGTAAACGCGACCGATGCGGCGTGGTGTGTCGAGCCCCACTTGAGCCCGCCACTGGTGCTGCAAGCTGTGAATGATGGCAACTTTGTATTTTCGACCAATAAATGTTTGTTGTGTCAATGATGTTTTGCTAACGCCTTCGGACGTTGAATAGGCCAACTGAGTCACTGCTCGCCTATACTCAAAGAATGACGGTTCGGCCAGATCCTGAAGATGGCGACCTAAAACCTTCACCTAACACAGCGACTGACACTTAGATCGCAGCAGCTCTGAGGGTGGTGGATTCTCAGGCATGCCTGGATATCTCAGTCGATAAGGGTTTCGAGTTCGAGTCCCAGTGGGCTCACAGTTAGAACCTTCTATGAAGTTCCACATCAGCACACACTCTCCACTGGAAAGCGAAAGATTCATACTGTACTGTAGACTATTAACACTGCTCACATTCTCGACTGGAAGTAGCGTGTGCTATCAAACCTGACGTGTGTTCCCGTTTCGGTTCAAGAGAACAAACACATTCAACATACTTAACTATGTTCTTGATGATCTGACAGAAGTTGAAACTAAGTAATTAGTATACCCAGGCTCGCAGTCTCAGTTTTTCATGAACTTGTATGATGGGTTTACTTACCATAAATATAAATCCGGTGGTTGGTTTCAATAATCTTCATAAATTATTCAAATTAATAGGAAGGTCAGCATTGGCCGTAATACTGATGGTTTATTGATAGAAAAATCGAGTGCTGTGGTGTACAAAATAAACTCATAGACACTGGTATGAAGTTATCAGGTGTTGGGCGATCAAGTTCCAACCGAGGACCGCCTTGTTCTCTGCTTACAGTGAGAGGTGCATAGTATTATGTCTTTGACTGGTTTATTGCTGGAGCAAAAAATGTAGGGTATATACCCAAGCGCTGCTGGGACTGAGCAAGGCTATGCTGCCGTGTCAGGCTAGGCAATTTTCAAGTTTCCATCGCACAAATATTGCACTGAAAGAAGCATTTAGACATGAACTACCTTGACAAGTCTAAGCGGTATATCCTGAGCGTTGTGTAATCTTAACGAACTTTCTACGGTAAGGAAAATTCAGAGGTGTGTTATCGATGGAAAAAGTGATAATCTGAAAGACGAATCGTTGGATGTTCACAAGATTGGCTCTCTTTGACTTCCAGCTTTACTCACATCTCCGTGCACAGCTTCAAATCACGATGCAGTCTATACAGTTCGAAAATGTTAGACGAAGATATTATCTACATCAATAACATATTTCTTTTCTAACCCACAAACATAGACTTTATGTCAGAGGATGGAAAACTTTCGCCCTAAATTCATTCGTTGATGGTTTTACTGATACTCTTCGATGCGCGCTTGTTGTCGGGCTATTTGTATCTACCTATGCACAAATTGCTAGAAATCTTATTACAATACAGAGAGGTGGCATTTTGCCACCAGGAGATAACCGTAATCATGTTTTAATAATTTCAGAAGAATCTAAATCATCTTTGTTTGCTGCCAACTTCTATAGTATTTTAGGTCTAATGGTGGTCTATTTCAGTCGAAACAAGTCTCCGTAAAACAAAAAAAGTGATTTAAGGAATTATTTATTCATAAAATGGTATTAAAATGATTTTCTGTTTTGTTGCACCATCCCAAGACTGATAACTCTTTGATTTTGTTCCCTGCCCTCTTCAGTATCTCTATGTACTTTCCTCTGAGCTGCAGAATGTCTAAAGAGGTGCCTCTTATTTGTTTCAGAACTAGAACGGGTGACCAGCGGAGCACGACCTCTGTCAGCCAATGGCAGCGCTACCACAAACAACCGAAACAACAACGAGGAACGCCGATTCGCTGACATCATCAAAGAGAAGCCAATCAAAGTGACCGTCCGCGTGCTGGTACCAGTTAAGGAGCATCCCAAGGTACATACAACGGCTCAAAGTAATCAGTGACAAGCCAAAGGCAACCACTGTGCTAGTTTCTTAAGCTTACACCTCTTAAGACTTTAATTCTATACCTGTTTTTGAATAACAGCTCAAGTATTTGATGTATATATTTGTTACAGTCTTCTATTTCTTTTGCGAGACGGACACTTTTTTGAACTTTAACCGAATGTATGTGAATTTTAAAGAGACTGGCACAGCTGCTTGGGAGAGTTACTACTGTATATACCTCATTAGTATTGAGCTGTCTACACTGCATTTGTACTGCATTTGTCACTAAAGCGGAGAGGCCATTACTATACAGGAGTTACCATGAAGAGAATAATGTGTTTGTAGTTTTGAACAAGCCCTGGTTCTTGAACGCGCTGGTCGGAGATCTGTGCGGAATATTTTTATGAGCGTATGCTTAATTTTATATTGTTAATTTGTAATGAAAAGTATTTTTATTTCGATATTTACCCATAACAGTTGACACTAGCATGCATGTCATTTCAGTAACCGACAATGTGTGGAACGAACAGTTCCAACTCGACTGTATTTTTTTCATATGTACCTCAGTGATTGATATCCGTAGAGTTCCAGAATGAAATTTTCATTCTACAGCGTAGTGTGCACTGATATAAAACTTCGTGGCAGGTTAAAATCTGTGCCGGACCGAGACTCGAACTCGGGACATTTTCCTTCCGCGAGCAAGTGCTCTACCAAATTTTTTAAAATTTTTCCTTTTTGTTGATCTCAGTTTGTTCGTTTTTATCGTTGTATTGTTTCGGGGTGGACGTCCTATGACGCTTGTTGAAGTTCACCGTTGATTCATTAACAAAGTCTTTTTTATTTTATTTTTTTTTATTACAGAGGGCAGCTAACCCTCCGACCGAACACGCTGAGCTACCGTGCCGGCGAACCAACTGAACTACCAAAGCGCGACTCACGACCCGTCCTCAATGCTGTACTTCCGGCAATACCTTTTCTCCTACCTTCCAAACTTCACAGAAGCTCTCCTGCGAAACTTGCAGAACTAGCACTCCTGGAAGGAAGGATATTGCACAGCGGTTCAGTCTTAACAATGGTCATCGTTTACCCTGTGGTGATATCGTGTTATCTATGTAAAATTCTGTCGGCCATACATTACTCTGGGTATTTGTGCCATAGTAATTATGTTAGATGATAGTTTTTGATGTCGTTGAGGAACCACAGCGATCATAAACTACTGTTTTAACAAGTCTGGATCACAACGAATTCGGATAACCGCTTTCAGTCTACAAGACCATCTTCAGAGCAAATGCTCTTAACTGTATACAGTAGTGTACACTGTGTGACAAAACGTAGTCATCTAAAAACTAAGATAGAAGCAACGTAGTTACAAAGTGAAATGATGTGTTACCAGATAAAGTGAGGCGCCGAAACACGAAGCATCTCTGAGTACCAACCGACTGCTAACTACAAAGGGCGGTCAAAAAGTTGTCGTTCGAAAACAGAAGTCAAGAATCGGTACAGCAATCAAGTAATATCGCCGTGAGCGTTGACCCAATCTTCTCACCCTTGCACGAGGCTGAAAATACTCCTTTGAAAACAGTGTCCTGCAGCGTCAAAAAGTCCGTTCAAAGCCGTTTTTAAGGAACTGAAGGCGTGATAATCGCATGGGGAGTGATCGTGATTTTAGGGCGGGTGTTCGAGTGTGTCCCACTTAAGTTGGCGTAACTTCTGCGTTACGACATTTGCGGAAAGGTAACGTGCGTTACCGTGAACTTGGCGCGTCATTCCATAACCTCATTCTCCGGTGGATGTCCACCGGAGTTTGTACTTTGGCAGCAAAGTAAATAATAATAGCACGTTGGTCCCGTTTGGACGCTTTCGGTAGTAAGGTCGTCATAGTTAACGCATCCACACTGACCGCATGCACTTCGGAAAGACAGGAATGCCTTATTAATCCCTTGCTTACATATTGATGCTTCTATATATGCATCGGAGTCGCACTACGTTCATATACGCTGCAGGAACGCCCTAGAACGGGAAGTTTTCGATCACCCTTTACAGCTATCGTAGGTTAGATGTTATAAATAGGAAGCTCCGTCCATCGTTCCACAGTTGACCATAGTAAATGCGATTGTAATTCACAAACGAGTATGCAAACAAAAAAGAAAGGATTTGTATGAATTTCTCTAATTTTACTTTTGTTGGTAAATGTACCACAACATAGCATTCATCATGCAGTATTATTGTGGACGCGTGGTAAACTTCGGACGTCACCTACGTTGATGCTGTACATGTCACCACGTTTACTTGCGCTGTAATTTTTGAGAGACGTTCATCGTATATCGGAAACCAATTTTAGCTGTCGGTTTTACATGGCAGGATTAAATTGATTTTACTAGCCCAATGACATGCCAGTTTACAAAATGTCAGTTGTTTTACACAAGAGTATTTGTAAACCAGTGTTCAGATTACGGCGTCAGTGCGATGAAGTAAGGTTATCTGAACTTTCGTAATATTATTAATGAAGATAAAATACACTCCTGGGAATAGAAAAAAGAACACATTGACACCGGTGTGTCAGACCCACCATACTTGCTCCGGACACTGCGAGAGGGCTGTACAAGCAATGATCACACGCACGGCACAGCGGACACACCAGGAACCGCGGTGTTGGCCGTCGAATGGCGCTAGCTGCGCAGCATTTGTGCACCGCCGCCGTCAGTGTCAGCCAGTTTGCCTTGGCATACGGAGCTCCATCGCAGTCTTTAACACTGGTAGCATGCCGCGACAGCGTGGACGTGAACCGTATGTGCAGTTGACGGACTTTGAGCGAGGGCGTATAGTGGGCATGCGGGAGGCCGGGTGGACGTACCGCCGAATTGCTCAACACGTGGGGCGTGAGGTCTCCACAGTACATCGATGTTGTCGTCAGTGGTCGGCGGAAGGTGCACGCGCCCGTCGACCTGGGACCGGACCGCAGCGACGCACGGATGCACGCCAAGACCGTAGGATCCTACGCAGTGCCGTAGGGGACCGCACCGCCACTTCCCAGCAAATTAGGGACACTGTTGCTCCTGGGGTATCGGCGAGGACCATTCGCAACCGTCTCCATGAAGCTGGGCTACGGTCCCGCACACCGTTAGGCCGTCTTCCGCTCACGCCCCAACATCGTGCAGCCCGCCTCCAGTGGTGTCGCGACAGGCGTGAATGGAGGGACGAATGGAGACGTGTCGTCTTCAGCGATGAGAGTCGCTTCTGCCTTGGTGCCAATGATGGTCGTATGCGTGTTTGGCACCGTGCAGGTGAGCGCCACAATCAGGACTCCATGCGACCGAGGCACACAGGGCCAACACCCGGCATCATGGTGTGGGGAACGATCTCCTACACTGGCCGTACACCACTGGTGATCGTCGAGGGGACACTGAATAGTGCATGGTACATCCAAACCGTCATCGAACCCATCGTTCTACCATTCCTAGACCGGCAAGGGAACTTTCTGTTCCAACAGGACAATGCACGTCCACATGTATCCCGTGCCACCCAACGTGCTCTAGAAGGTGTAAGTCAACTACCCTGGCCAGTAAGATCTCCGGATCTGTCCCTCATTGAGCATGTTTGGGACTGGATGAAGCGTCGTCTCACGCGGTCTGCACGTCCAGCACGAACGCTGGTCCAACTGAGGCGCCAGGTGGAAATGGCATGGCAAGCCGTTCCACAGGACTACATCCAGCATCTCTACGATCGTCTCCATGGGAGAATAGCAGCCTGCATTGCTGCGAAAGGTGGATATACACTGTACTAGTGCCGACATTGTGCATGCTCTGTTGCCTGTGTCTATGTGCCTGTGGTTCTGTCAGTGTGATCATGTGATGTATCTGACCCCAGGAATGTGTCAATAAAGTTTCCCCTTCCTGGGACAATGAATTCACGGTGTTCTTATTTCAATTTCCAGGAGTGTATAATGACGTTGTGATTTTAATGTTATCTTAAGGGAAAAAGAAACAGAAATTTGTTCAAGATGATGTATTTGAATGTCTTATCCATGCTGGTTAATACTTATTGTACTGTTTTATTATACCGACATAGATAATGTGCATTGAGAGGGAAAAGTGTAATACAGTCATTGGTGAAATCTTGTTAAGCATCGACATTTTGGAGACTCCGAATGGCTAGAACAGTTCATAACGATGTAAGACACATTTTAAATCCTGTGTACAGAGTTAGCGATGATTCATCGTCAGCCACTTATTGTGTACGAGAGTTTTGCCACTGAAAGCGAGAGTGGATAGAACAAGTTACGAAATAGCCAACTAGACAATATAAAACTTGGTTGTCATATTGCTTTAGTCATCATCTCAAAAAATACCTAATATAAAAAATCTGTGAATAAGACGGGTTTGGAAATGACAGAATAACCCTCCTCTCCGCCTCAAGTAAATCGGCAGCCGTAAGCTGAAACCTATCTGGATAGGTAAAACTAAAAGCCTCAGATGCTTCAAGTATGTAAAATGTCATCGTTACACCTCATTACAAGCATTGAAAGGATTCTTGGGTGACCTGTGACATTTTCACCAACTGGTTTCAAGAAGACTTTGTTTCGTCAGTGAGAAAGCACCTACAGTCACTTAGGTTGCGGTGAAAAGCTCTGCTAATCGTAGATCACGCTGCCCAGCTGATCCATCTGCTGATGTATTGCAGTCAGTAGATGGAAAAATAAAAACTTTGTTTCTGTCCAAACATGGGGTAGCATTAATTCAGCTTCTTGATCAGAGCATCACCAGCTTTTAAAATTCAGTATCCCCATAAACTGCTCACTCAAGTAGTAAATTCCGAGAGGAAATGGAAATGTTCTTGAAATCTGTAAATCTGAAGAGTGTTCCATATCCAGTAGACCAGGCGTGGCAAATCATCGCCTCAACCACTATTAGGAATTGCTGACCCAAGTGTTCCATTGAAGAAAATGCAACAGATGAGAGCTGTAGCAACACAGATTTCAACAGCAGTGACAATCATTCTGCATGTGATGTTCCGCAGTGCAATATTGGCCTTGAAGACTTCAACCGTTGGATAGCTGATGACAACGAAGAACCGATTTCGGAGGTATAGAAGACAATGACATTATTGTTGTTGTTCGAAATGAGAGTAATGAAGCAGTCGAGAATGATATCGAAGCTGAAGAAGGAAGTTTAGATGATATTCCCAGTACACGTGAGATATTGCATAATATAGGTAATGTGTTTAAGGGGATGGAGCGACAAAATGGCCGAACCGACTGAGTTGTTGCAATTGATGAGCATAAAACAATAGGTACTAAAGGAACTACGTAGTATGATCCGTTAAAGAAAGCTAACTGACTTCTTTGAAGTGGAAGAGTAATGATGTACTGTAGCTTGCAGACGGTGTTGAAAATTACCGTACAGTATTTGATAGTGTACTTCATACACCGCCAGCTGGTATGGCCGAGCGGTTCTAGGCGCTTCAGTTTGGAACCGCGCGACCGCTACTGTCGCAGGTTCGAATCCTGCCTCGGGCATGGATGTGTGTGATGTCCTTAGGTTAGTTAGGTTTAAGTAGTTCTAAGTTCTAAGGGACTGATGACGTCAGATGTTAAGTCCATAGTGCCCCGAACCATTTGATTTTCCGTACGTGACATGGTTAGACGACTGACAAATGTAGTAGCTCACTACTTTAAAAGACGACTGTCTCAGTGCAGTGCGAGCTAGTCGGACATTCACGAATGCACGTTTCTTTTTCTAAGGAAAGTACTGCTTTGTGTATTGTGTATTAAACTGGGGATCTAGAAACGACGGAGAGGCTTCGTCCTGCCGTAGCACTCAGTGGCTCAAACAACCCCACAACAGGCCACAGCACACAGCACAGTCCACCCACCCCACCGCAGCCCCACACCGAACCCAGGGTTATTGTGGGGTTCGGCCGGAAGTGTATCCTTCCCCCCCCCCCCCCCCCCCCCCGAGAACGCCTCACACCAGACGAGTGTTTATGTGGTAGAGTAATTATGGTGCCTGCATACGTCGAGAGACAGTGTTTGCGCAGCAGTTACCGACATACTGTAACTTAGCTGGAATAAGGGGAACAAGTCTGCATTCGTTGAGATAGATGAAAAACCGCCTTAAAAACCATCTACAGACTGGCTGCCCTGGGGACTGGGTGTTCGAGTTGCCCTCATCATTTCATCATCATCATGATTCAGGATGGTGACTAGATTGGATTGAAAAAAATTGGAACATCGTGCGGGCGCTGATGTCCGCGCAGTTGAGTGCTCCACAAACCTATCATCATCATCATCCTCACAGACTGGCCGGCACACTGGACGTCGACACTAATCCGCCGGGCGGATTCATGCCGGGGACCGGCACATATTCCCGCTCGGGAAGCAGCGCGTTAGACTGCGCGGCTAGCCGGGTGGGCAAATACAAGTACAACAATATTTCTCTCATGTAACCGAATCGAAATGCAAAGGACAATAATCTGTCGGAATAATTATATTTGAGATATGTTTGTTAGGAAAGCATTTGTACTGTGATGAACAATCTGGACTTTCTTTATGGACTGTGAGAAATTTTTAGCTTTTGACCAACATTGTATCAATAAGTGTGTGCATTTGATTTCTTTGTTATTGTAATTACGAAATTTTTTTTTCAAATCTGTATTGGCCACTGCCCACTCCAATTTGTAAAATTTTTTGTGGGGAGCATGGGGGCTATGTAAGTAGGCTGTTTCGGTTTTTTTATTGGTAACGCCACCTCTGTATGAAAATCACTGGCTGTGCTGTGTGCAGTCTGTGGCTGCTTTGCATTGTTGTAATACTCGCCATTGTAGTGTTGGGCAGCGGCAGCTGGATGTGAACAGCGCGTAGCGTTGCGCAGTTGGAGGTGAGCCGCCAGCAGTGGTGGATGTGGGGAGAGAGATGGCGGAGTTTTGAAATTTGTCATGAACTGCTATATTTATATATGATGATATCAAGGTAAATACATTATTGTTTGTTCTCTATTAATATCTTTCATTTGCTAACTATCCCTATCAGTAGTTAGTGCCTTCCATAGTTTGAATCTTTTTTTTAGCTGGCACTAGTGGCGCTCGCTGTATTGCAGTAGCTTGAGCAGCGAAGATTTTTGTGAGGTAAGTGATTTGTGAAAGGTATAGTTTAATGTTAGTCAGGGCCATTCTTTTGTAGGGAATTTTGAAAGTCAGATTGCGTTGCGCTAACAAAATATTGTGTGTCAGTTTAAGCACAGTCATGTATAATTGTTCAAAGGGGACGTTTCAAAATTACAAGACGAATTGGGATTTAGAACACTTGTGACGTTTTTATTCTAAAAATCATGTCAGGCCTCAGACATTCAGAAAATTCCTTATTGCTTTTAATGGATAGCCTCCGTGCTGCATTTCCACCATCTGACGAGTGTTGTGTAAAGCTTCATCTCCGTTCTTGCAGTCTTCCATATTCTTGATTTCATCTGTGGGGCTTCTGTGTTTATTTCACTTATCCCCGTTTAGAAAATAATATCAATGTTTTTGTCTTCTGTCAGCGTTCTTTCGTGAGCCGCAATTTCAGTTTGAAACAGATTCTTATCCGTTGCCTCCTATTTCGAGAAAATCGTGGTTGCCTATAAAAAAAGGAAGTGTGGCGTGACTGACACGAGGGCTTAACAGACAAATTGACGTGAGCTGCAGATCGTCAACGGCAGGTAAGTTTTGTGGTAATCCTCAAAACATGGGCGTTAGGCAGGAATAGAATTTCCCGAGAATTATGGGTTGGTTGGTTGTGTCTGTGACGATTGCTGAAAGTGGCAGTAACTGCGAGTGCTAACAGCTGTGTTTACGTGCGCCCACAATCTGATAACTGGTCCCGAGAGCTGTTGCACTGGCAGAACAGTTTATTTCTCACGCTTCGTCGAAGCGACGGGTCCAGCACGTTTCAGTCTGGAGGCGAAATCATTCCTCGCAAATAGGGTCATAGAGATAAAACACGTCCGATACTTTAAATTCAAAACGAGTTCGTTGTTTGCCCTGCGACATTTCTCTTCAAACAAACGTCAGTTTATAACACTCCGAAACAACGCTGAATATAAGAATATAACTGTAATAGACGGAGCGCTCTTCGATTCTTGTGAAATGGCACTCCAGCGGAAATCTGGCTAGTAATGTCAATATTGACCTCACGTCAAACTCCAACCTTCTGTTACCGTCTATCCGTTATAGCTGATGTTTCTCTCAGATTACGAGGGGCTCAATGGAAGAGCTATTTTTCTTGGGTCAAAATTTATCACAAGATAGTAATAAAAGTTCGACAAGACTGACTACCTATTAAAAACAAAAAGATGAGACAGAAACGCGGTATCGAAGATACGATGGTGATCTGGTTACATGTGAAACAGGGTTTTACGTCCCTAATCTTACCAGTTTAGTACCTGGATTCATAACTGGGATCTTTCGGACCCAGGAACTTTATAAAAATTGTTGAAATGGCTCTGAGCATTATGGGACTTAACATCTGAGGTCATCAGTCCCCTAGAACTTAGAACTACTTAAACCTAACTAACCTAGAGACATCCTACACATCCATGCCCGAGGACGTATTCGAACCTGCGACCGACGAGGTCGCGCGGTTCCAGACTGAAGCGCCTAGAACCGCTCGGCCACAGCGGCCGGCCCTAGTAATTACTAGTTCGAACTGTCGCTTTCTGTTAGTTGTTTGGTATTTCGTAGTAACTGTGAAGGGAGGACACTGTTTGCAACTGGATCCATTGTCGCTAGAAATGAGGTTCAAACCTCCGTGAAGGCATTCTCGCTATACCTTTCCCTGATACTTCTAAGTCATTTCAGACAAATACATAGCTGTTTCTTTCAACAGCGTCACTGTCCATTTTCGCACCTTCTTCCAACCCAGCCACTTTTTCCTCCTGTAATGAAGTGTGTATGAACTGGCCGTTAAATAAGAACAGTGCTTTCGTGGAAAAAACTGCAAAACCGCAAATAAAACCTTTTCGATGCCCTGGCATATGCGGAGATAGTAGATGAATTGGCGCAATATTTTAAGAGGCTACAATAACTGAGACTTACTTCCAGCCGTGTAAAAAGTTGGGTATATCACAAGTGCTTCATGCACTACAATTGAATCATTGCAAGGAAGCGTCCTTACTACTAGAAAATACTGTATTCAGTTGTCGAACAATAACTTAACATTGGAGTTCCATCTCTAGCCGTCTGAATCGAATATGGTTGGAGATTTGTCGTTCACAAATGCAACATGACCTCTTATGAAATTTTATTACATTCTGTCGGTACGATATGGGCTCTGGTTCTCAGACGCGTGGAGTATTTCCCCGTATGCGTGGCGCTGGAACTCTCTCTCTGCAGCAGAGTGCACTCCCGTTCCGGTGATATTTTCCATTCGCAGGAGTAATGGTGCTGGTGATATCTTACGCGGCGATCTGAAGTTGAATTATGGAACCGCGAGAGCATCCATTACGTCAAATGGGAAAGTGCCCACGACTGATCGCGTTGCTACTTTCGCTCGCATGCGATAGTGGAAATGCATGCAGAATGCTCCTCTCCACCTCGAATGTAGTCAGGTGTTGTTTTCCATTTTCCTACATGTCATCTGCTGAAATATACCGCACTGTTTTCCACTCATTCACCTTTACAACTGGCTTCTCCTGCCGTTTCAAACTGCAATTGCACGTTTTCTCTCTACAGGATCACTAGGAAGATTACTTCCAATATTCAGTCAACACTCGTACGCTTAGTTTGATTCTGCATTTTTTTCCATATCCATAGGATATCTGAATGTTTAAGCTCTTTGTGCACTTGAATTACAACATTTACATCTTTACAAGCACCAGATTTAATAGCATCTGTACGGAAACAAGAAAGAATATAGCCCTAAAAAGAAATAATAAGACGAAACGATACGTAAAACAGGAAAAGTGCTTAATGTTAACTCATCATCGCCCAGGCCAAACTGATAAAGATAGGAACTTCAAATTTGGAGGGGGTATTGATCTTATACTGAAAGTGGCGCGGAAGAACGTATTTTTCGAAATCCCACCCCTGAGGGATGAAATAGGGGACGATTTGTTTTTGAAAATATGTCGCTATTAAGGCAGATTTGAAGCTATATGTATGAAAATTGGTATTTGTTTTCCCAGTCGGAAATAAAGAAATACGTGTTTCAATATTTTTGGAAATTTAATCTCAAGCAGGTGAAATAGTGGATGAAGTTTTTTGAAGATTAATCGTTGTTAAAGATCTGCTAAAGCATTTTTAAAGCTACATCAAGGTATTTGACTTGACTTGGTATTTGGCTTCTGAGTTACAAATATAAAAATCTGTTGATCATTGGTCTTGGATATTCAACTCTTAAGGGTTGAAATAGGGGATGAAATGTTATTATGAAAATATTTCATTACGAAAGCATTTTTGAAAGTAGATCCTTGAAAATTTGTATTTGGCTTCTCTGTTGGAAATTAAAAAAATACGTTTTCCAGTGTTTTCTTGGTAATTCTATCCCTAACGTGGGGACAGAAATTTTTATAAAATACTTCATATATTAAAGTATACTTGAAACTAAATATATAAGAATTTGTATTTCACATTTAAATGAACATGTTTTACAGCATGAAAGTTTTTATGAAAATATCAGTGCTGGCCGCTGTGGCCGAGTGGTTCTAGGCGCTTCAGTCCGGAATCGCGCTGCTGCTACGGTCGCAGGTTTGAATCCTGCCTCGGCCGCAGGGGATTAGCCGCTCGGTCTAGGCGCTGCAGTCGTGGACTGTGCGGTTGGTCCCGGCGGAGGTTCGAGTCCTCCCTCGGATATGGGTGTGTGTGTTTGTCCTTAGGATAATTTAGATTAAGTATTGTGTAAGCTTAGGGACTGATGACCTTAGCAGTTAAGTCCCATAAAGGTTTCACACACATTTGAATCCTGCCTCGGGCACGGATGTTTGTAATGTCCTTAGGTTAATCAGGTTTAAATAGTTCTAAGTCTAGGGGACTGATAACCTCAGATGTTAAGTCCCATAGTACTTAGAGCCATTTGAGCCATTTCAAAATATCACCACAAGAACCCAAAGACAAATTTAACAAAGGTCTCCAATTCCAGCTACAAGAATCGCTTTTAGGCCAGAAATACATTCGGGAAAGACCATGCTTCTACGGCCTTAATTAGCCTGAAAAGTATAAAAAGTGAACAACGTAAAAATTCGATTAAAGAGAAACAAAAGGATCTGTGCAGAGCACACTGTCTAGGCGAGCGACGAAGCGGGTTCTAAAATCAAATGGCTCTGAGCACTATGGGACTTAACATCTGAGGTCATCAGTCCCCTAGAACTTAGAACTAGTTAAACCAAACTAACCTAATGACATCACCCGAGCCAGGATTCGAACCTGCGACCGTAGCAGTCGCGCGGTTCCGGACTGTAGCGCCTAGAACCGCACGGCCACCGCAGCCTGCAGTTGAAATTCAGCCCAAGTTTTTTTATTCATCCATCCGGGTTCTAAGCTAGTGCTTACTAATTACATAAAAATTGAAGAAGCTGTTAACGAAGGCATCGAAGAAGTTGCTCATATTTGTGTTGAGGGTAATTGAAGCCAACAGCTGGAGAAATAAAGTCGCAGAAATAAAGAGGAAAGTAAACGACACTTTTATGAAGATCCCCGTTATTCCAAAGATTCCTTGTTATGAGTTTTCTTTCGTCGTTTTTGGCACAGGCTACTGTTCCGACTTGGGTCTCGTTTCAGTCGTAAAGCTATTAAACTACTTGTCACCCACACCAACAGATAGGAATATATATGCCAATAGTTTCTTTTTCACTTTCACTTTTAGCTTTGTTTATCAATCGACAGAGGGTTCAGTTCTCCCAGAAGAGGAAATTGCGCTTGAAGTTTAACGTTCCGTCGGCGTCGAACTCGTTATGGGCTTAGAACAAACTAGGATTGGTGTAAGGATAGGGAAGGACCTCGCAAAAGAACCTTCCCAGAATTCGCATTAAATGATTTACGGGAATCTCAGAAAACCTGAATCTGGATAATTAGACAGAGATTTGAGCTGATTTACTCCCGAAGGCGAATCCAGTGTCGTAACACCGCGCCGCCTCCCTCGTCTGCACCTCTCGAGGGAACGGCATTCGACGGGACGATGGTGCAGGCCTCTGTAAGGACATCCCAGCAAATGTTTGCTGTGATTTTTCTAAACCGAATAAGGCAAAAGCTGGGGTGGTTCCGTTGAATAGGACACGCCTGCCTGCATATTCCACCCTTCCCCAATACGAACTTGTGCTCTATCTCTAATCATGTCTTCGTCGACACGATGTTTTAAACCTGCACCGACTTGAGAATAATTTCCATTTGAGATGAACAGACAAAAAAATTAGGAATTTATGATTCCTTTCTAATAAAGTTTATACATCTGAGTGAAAAAAAAACCTCTACTATACAGCGAGGTGAAAAAATATGGCGAGAGTATCACCAAGGCAGGGTATAAAAGGGCAGTGCATTGCGCAGCTGTCATTTGTGCACGGCGGTTCATAGGTTCGGGTATGCTGCGTGATTACGACTGTACGACGGGAATTAAAAGACTTTGAACGCGGAGCAGTAATTGGAGATAGACCCACAGGACGTTCCATTTCGATTATGGGGAATTCCATACTCTGAGATCCACAGTGTCAGGAGTGCGTCGAGCGTACCATATTTCAGGCAATACCTCTCGCCAAGTACAATGCAGTGTTCGACGGCCTTTCCTTAACGACCGAGAGCAGGAGTGTTTGCGTAGCGTTGTCAGTGCTAAGAAACAAACAACACTTCTTGAAATAACCACAGAAATCAATGTGGGACGTACTACGAACGTATCTTTTAGGACAGTGTGCCGAAATTTGTTGTTAATGGGCTATTGCTGCAGACGACCGACGCGAGCGCCTATGCTGATAGCACGACATCGCTTTCAGCCCCGCTCCTAGGCTCGTGACCACATCGTTTGGACCTCAGAGTCCTGGAGAATCAGATTTCATTTGGTAAAATGTAAATGTCGTGTGACTAGGACCTCCCGTCGGGTAGACCGTGCGCCAGGTGCAAGACTTTTGATTTGACGCCACTCTGGCGACCTGCGCGTCGATGGGGATGAAACGATGATG
Organism: Schistocerca americana; assembly: GCF_021461395.2. NCBI lineage: Eukaryota > Metazoa > Arthropoda > Insecta > Orthoptera > Acrididae > Schistocerca > Schistocerca americana. The sequence continues at coordinate 215,892,692 of NC_060124.1, forward strand.
ATTAGAACAACACAACACACAGTCCCTGAGCGGAGAAAAATCTCCGACCCAGCCGGGAATCGAATCCGGGCCCTTAGGATTGACATTCTGCCACGCTGACCACTCAGCTACTTTTTTTTGTGTTTGGTCGTTGTGGACGTCACATGACATCCGTTCAAGTTCGTTGTTGATCCTTTCATTCAGTTTTTTATTACAGAGGCCAACCAGCTCTCTGACCGAACACGCTGAGCTACCGTGTCGGTATCGGGGTTGGACATTTCATTTGGTTAGAACTGATGATAGGGTTCAAGTATGGCGACAGACCCCACAAAGCTGTGGACCCAAGCAGTCAACAAGGCGCTGTGCCACTGATGGTGGCTTCATGGGGACTTGGTCCTCTGGGCTCGTGGTCGTGCGGTAGCGTTCTCGCTTCCCGCAGCCGGGTTCCCTGGTTCGATTCCCGGCGGGGTCAGGGATTTTCTCTGCCTCGTGATGACTGGGTGTTGCGTGATGTCCTTAGGTTAGTTAGGTTTAAGTAGTTCCAAGTTCTAGGGGACTGATGACCATAGATGTTAAGTCCCATAGTGCTCAGAGCCATTTGAACCATTGGTCCTCTGGTTCAAATGAACCGATCATTGCACCATTCGTGGAACTCATATCCCCAAACAACGAAGGGATTTTTATTCACGGCGCGAGAGGTTTGAAGAACATTCTGGACAATTCGAGCGAATGATTGACCACTGAGACCGACATGAAACCCATCGAACATTTATGTGACATAATCGAGAGGTCAATTCAAGCACAAAATCCTGCAACGGCTACACTTTCGCAGTTTATAGACACCTATCGAGGCAGCCAGCCTCAATATTTCTGCAGAGGGTTTCCAACTAAGCTGGGAAAAAGGAGCCGGCCGTTGTGGCCGTGCGGTTCTAGGCACTTCAGTCTGGAACCGCGTGACCACTACGGTCGCAGGTTCGAATCCTGCCTCGGGCATGGATGTGTGTGATGTCCTTAGGTTAGCTATGTTTATGTAGTTCTAAGTTATAGGGGACTGATGGCCACAGATGTTAAGTCCCATAGTGCTCAGAGCCATTTGAACCATTTTTTGGGAAAAAGGAGATCCGACATTGTGTTAGGAGGTATCCCATGATATTTGCACCTTGGTATCTATCAGTAGCCCGCTTCACAGATTAAATAGTCGAAGAAGAATTGAGATCTTTCTTATAGTGTTCTGAAAAGTGTTGAATGAAGAAGATATTTTTCCACTTCAGCTGAAACATTGGCTAAGAAAATAAAAAGGCGAGTAAAAGAAAAAAATATGGAAGTGCAAATTGGGAGTGTTCGAAAATTTAAAAATTCTAATTGTTATGATCTTAGTATTAAAACAACTAATTTTTTCGATGTTTTCAACATTGGTTTCACTTTAGTAGAATGAATGGATTTTAAAAACTTAATTTCCCAAATTTTTAGATCTTCAAGCTTTCACATTTTGTTCTCTTTTTATCTCTTCTCTATTAGCTTCGACAGTTTCCTTATTTTGTATTAGTTTTTATTTGTTGTGCTGGTGGTGGTCTTCAGTCCGAATAGTGGGTTCCTGTATCTCTGCACGCTAGTGTATTCTGTGCAAGCCTCTTCAGCTCTACGTAAGTACTGCAACCTACATCCATTTGAACCTGTTTACTGTGGCCATATTTGATCACCCTACACCGGCCCCCATTCTGCCAAGGTTGTTTCGACTAATCTGCAGACGTTTCGCTGGGAAGCCGTCATACATCCTTCGTACAGTCCGGATTTCACCCCATTGGTGGCTGTCGATTTGCACTGACAAATAGATGCACGCTTAAGGACAATCAGGGTTCCACTGGCAACGGCAAACATTTTCCTATGAAGGTCCTGGCCGTTTTTTCTTATAGTGGTCTAAATGTATTAATAAATATGGTGGTTACCTTTGAAATAATAAACAGTTAACTTACTTTTTTCCGACTGTCTCTTTATCCGTTTGACTGCCCGTTACGCTACATTCTGCTGACAACACTGGCTTGTTATGTTATTGTTTATCTGTCGTTTCCTAAGCTACAGTTTTCGAAAATATTTTGGGGATATGTTGATTGTGAATGAGCTTTGTAAACTGGTGAGTAGGAGGGGAGGTTTTTTTATGTAAATTGACTATAGTTGCTTCTTGTTTGACTTTACTTTTTCGTGCTTCTGCAGGATACGCTCTGTGTCACTGTTTAGCAGATATTTACCTGTTCCACAATCATCGTATTTCACGTATTCTGGGAAGGGAATGTCGAATTTTGTAATGAGAGTAGGCTTTGTGTGTGTGTGTGTGTGTGTGTGTGTGTGTGTGTGTGTGTGTGTGTGTGTGTGTGTGAGCCTTCGTCTTCTGAATTTTTCTTTTACAGCCGAGATCAGGGCTCCACTGCAGGGTGCTATGCATGAATTCAATCCATTCTTTATTTCTCGTCCATCCCCTACGGCCTTTTGCTTATGGTTGTTGCATAGGTCGGTGTGTGTTTCTGTTCGGCTTTGGTTCATGTCCTTTGTTCTCCAACTGTAAAATGACTGTTGTTACTTTTAAGTATCCTGTGTTCTAGAGCAGGGGTTCCCAACAAAATTTTCTCGAGGCCCCCTCATCGCGTTGTCATGTCACAGTTTCAAGTACCTAAAAAAGCCAAATTAAGAGTCTTTTTATACGTTTCCTATTTTTGGTACTTAGAAAAAACATTGAGATATTCATTACTGAAAAAAATATTAAGCTTAAAACTTTTTCAATTTATCCATCATTGTTATTGTTAAATTTTTGATTATTACTCAAAATCTTTGTCTTACTATTCATCTGTAGGCCTTTCTAGTTTCAACAAACCACTTTTTAACCAACGGTCCATTTTTAATTACGCGAACTGTAGCTTCAGCGAAAAACAACGCTTTACAAACACTACTGTTTTAATACAGAATACTGAATATGTAAACAACACGGTCTGTGAAAGCACTGGCAATAAATTAACAATGGTCCGTTGTCATATGAAATGCGAGTTTCTGTGTAAAGTGTCAGCTAAAAAGAGTCAGCGCGCGCAGTCTAACGGCATACAGCAGAATTATTTGCCTCTACCTTAATCTAGTTTTGCGCTAGTGTGTGCTAATGTCTGTTGGCTCTAGGAAGACGCTAGATGCAGAAGTCAGCGTTCGCTAAAGCTCTGCTCATGCAGGAAGCGGCCAAAACAAAAAATCTGTTATCGTACGAAATATATTTAATATATTTTTTATTCTAATAGCATCTTGCGGACCCCTCTGGCATAGCTCGCGGACCCCTGGAGATCCGCGGACCACCTGTTGGCAACCACTGTTCCAGAGTGTTCTTGGAACCTGTAGATAGGCAACCACTTAACACCACACCAGTCGTGTACGCCTAGCAGAAGGCAGCAAGGACTCTCTCACTGGTTTTCTCTGTGCAGCTACGTCAATTTCAATGTGCTCAACAAATGTGGATGAGTGGCACTGAGGATGTTGCCGAGCGCGTTGGGAGAGGGGGGTGGGGGGTCGTGAAACCTGATGGCTGAAAAAGCATAAACACACTCCGCTGCTTCAGATCACGTTAAAGTAACGTCGAATGGTTTTGAATGCTCCCTAGCGGCTCTACCGTGTATACCAGAGCTAGAAACTGCGGTCTCCCTACAGCCCAAAGTCGTCGGTTCACATTTAGTGGGGTTGCAGACCCCACGTATCTTTAGAGTGGTACTGAAGCGTCCAGGGGGTGTTGCACAATGTCAAGAGAACGACAGTTTGCAGTGCGATGAGCAACAGGACGCTGCTTATCGCACTGCAGACTGTCGTTTTCGACAGTAAACTGTAGGAATGGACTCTCCAAGGGGAAGGGTGGTTTGGTTGACACCTTTTATGCCACCCCCCGAAGCCTTTTCGTGTCAAGTCTGAGCGGCGGTGTGTGTGAAACGTTTTCCTCGGCCAGACATAAGAAAACCGCATGATTTCAACGCTGTATGTCGGTTTTCTAGCTTCCATCGCGGAGGTGTCCGAAGAAGCGGCAAAATGTAGGTAAGATGGGTCGCGGCTTCCTTACAATCTTGTGACATGTCCTCTGTGGCGTTGGGCAGAACTGTGGTGAAATTTGGTGCCAATACGACATCATTAACCCATAATCGACATCACACGAACTTCTGACCAGTGGCCTTTTCTTCGAATGTGTCAACACACTCCTCTTTGAAGCGTCCCTGACCCCGAGGATGACATCGCAGAGCGCCACGCCTTTGCATCATTACAGGCACCTTTGAGCCACATGTCAAACATATACGTCTCAACAGGAAGTGATTACGGGGTTTTGAAAGGTGTTGCGCAGTGTTCTCTTATATACATTCTCAAATTTAGACGAAACCCTCGGTGTGCAGATCCATTCTTACACTTTTCGGAATTTTTTTCAGTGTGTTACCTACCCTGTGAACTGTTTTGTAGATGACTGTGTGCCATCTGTTTGTTGTCGTCGGTGTTTCTTCTTCAGAAATGATGTGTGTGGGTGTGTGTGTGTGTGTGTGTGTGTGTGTGTGTGTGTGTCTTTGTTGAATGTTAAGTGGAAGTTCATTCACATATATAAGGAATACGAGAGGACATAAAACTGAACCTTGTGGGACACCCTTTGTGATTTCTCCCCAGTCACTAATTTTTTGGCGTTTATAATGTTGTCTGTATTCCTCAATACTACTCTCTCTCTCTCTCTCTCTCTATGTGTGTGTGTCTGTGTGTGTGTGTGTGTGTGTGTGTGTGTGTGTATGTGATCGATAGAATGGAAAAGGCAATAGCACCCAATCGGTGTTGAGGATGGAGAGCGCGATATTCGGATTTCGGAGGATAGCAGTTGCTCCTTAAAGCGGAGGATTGAGAGAGGAAACAGCGAGAAAACCCTGACCTACTCAGTAATGGTGTGTGTTCGCCTACAGGGGCGCTAAGGCTAGCGGCGCCCGTGTTTTATTAATGGAGCGATAAGCAGCCGTCGTGGCGGAGCGCCGTCCACCAACCACTTGCTGCTTCGCGCCGTCTCGTCTGCGCATGCGCGGAGCGCTTTATGGCCTCATTTACGAGGGGCAGTAAGGGCGCCTCAGCCAGCTGGCGCCCTTAGCGGCGGCAGCGGCCAGACTAAAGGGGAAGGGCGGCCCACCGCCCTAATGGCCGCCCAGAAACGTCTCCCTCCGTCTCTCTGTTCAGGATAGTGCAGTTTCACCGGAGCCGGCGAGACTGATGCTCGGCACGTCCGCCCGGGCCCGATGAGACAGTCCAGATAGAAGCAGCCGCGGGCGGACAGAGACAGACGGCGCGGTGCGATCTCCGAGCTGCCACGTCGATTCGCACAATGCTCTACTTTTTCAGAATATTCTTCTGCTCGGAGTTTAGTGGTGCTGCAAGCTCACTACCAGCATCTGTTATTATAATAATGTCTGAACGGGCTTCTGCCCCAACTACGTCTAGAGTGCAGCCTTTCTTTCGCCTCGGCTCTAAAGGGTGGAAGGTTGCGTGCCCATAACCCTGCGGCGGTTTTACCACCGGGAAAGATCACTGGTACCATCCTAGAAAAATTTAATTTTTATGAAACTTGTAATCTTACACAATACTGTTTTTAATCATACTTAACAAACAGAATGCAGAAAGTCGTGTTGAGCAATACAGACAACATTGGAACGTATAAAATTTTAGTGACTGGGCAGAAATCACAAAGGGTTTCCCACAAGGTTCAGCTTTTTGTCCTCTCCTATTCCTTATATATGTGAATGAACTTCCACTTAATATTCAACAAGCAGAATTGCTACTTTTTGTAGACGATACTACTGTTATAATAAATCCCATTAGAGAGGAAGCAACAGAAGAGATTGTTAATGATGGTTTAGAAAGAATGATTAAGCGGTTCTTTCAAAACCCGCTAACCCTAAATGTTTAGAAAACACACGATATACAGTTCTGTGCAGCAGATAGTCATTGCAACAACTAAAGTAGCACATGAACAGGAGTTAGTAAGTAGGATAGAATGCTCCAAATTTTTGGATGTTCATTGTGACGAAAACTTGAGCTGGAAGCTCTTCAAAAGTTAAGATCAACTACTTTTGCTCATCGTACAATTGATAGAATTGGAAACAAAAAAATCAACTTGATTACATGTTTTCCGTATTTCCTGGCAATGATGTCACATGGAATAATTTTATGGGTTACTCACCACTGAGAAAGAAAATACTGGTTGCCAAAATCGAGAAATAAAAATAGTATGTTGTTCGTGGAGATATGTTCCACTTATGCAACTAACTGAATGCAGTTTGTTTATTGCCACACACAGTTTACAAAGTGCAAGTGATGTATGCGATGTGTTGCACCAAATGTGAGCGAAAGAACGCTGGAAATCGGCCAACTGGTGCATGGAGACTAATGAACACATGTACAGGACCACACAAATGGGCTAACAACACTAGGAATCGCCGCTGAAGATGCTTCATCAATAAAAGAAGAGAAACGCTTATGGCAATAAACAAACTGGCTTCAATCAATTGCATAGATGGAACATACGTCCACGAATTTTGAAGCAACTAAGGAACGACGGAAAAAAATCACGATAATATGTGGTGTCCTAGTCTGATCATCATCATCAAGGAATTAGATATTTTACCTGCACCTCACAATTCGCGAATGAAATCCGTCATTAATAAGCCACCACAATTTAAGAGGAATAGGGCTGTTCATCACAACAGCACTAGAGGAATAAAAGTCTTTCGTTACTCAGTATTAAATCTGCCAGTGGCACAGAAAGGAGTTCGATATGAAACAACAAAAATAGTTAATTATTTACTCAATAATATGAAATGCCTGATAGGCAACGAAGTCTAAAGTCCTTTGTCCTGTACAACACCTTCATTTCCATGGAGGAATTTTTATTTGTTAACTGGTAACCTATAAAAATTTAATAAAACTAGTCATGCATATCCAGTAAACTGATTCGTTCCTCATCATTTCGTTAAGAGTATCGTTCAGATGATCAACGGAACATGTTACTAGCCAACTCAGCTTGCTAGCAGGTTGGGTGGACGTGGGTCCGTCGTGGATGAGTGAAACGAAGAAAATTCCCTTTACGTATCCAAGATTGCAGGTGAGACCTCCTGGGTCACAGTCGAACACTCCATTGTTAGACGAACACGGCTACAATTACCAGTGTAATTCACGATAATTTAGGCATGAGACAAACAGACGAGTAGCAGCCTAATATCTGCAGATCGCATTTGTTGCTAAACATTGACCCCTTTCTCCTAACAGATACTATCAAAGTTATATACTACTAGCAGGGGGAAAATTGGAAACAAGGCGATGTCCGTGTCAAAATTCGTTTTCCTTCTGAACTCATTTTCAAAATTCTGGTTAACTGTTGCAATCAGTCAGTCACACGCATTCTTTTTCAGAAGCCACATTCAAACCGTTTTGTGTGGTTAAGTTCATTATCAGTGACACGTATCCACATTTATATTCCGTAAGCCTCTTGATAGTGTGTAGCGGAGGGTACTTTATGGACCACTGTCAGTTCCCCCATTTTTCAGTTCCAGCCGCAAATGATCTGCGGGAAGAACGATTGTTGGGAAGCCCCAGTGTGAGCTCGAATACTTTTAATTTTGTCTTCATGGTCTTCTCACGAGGCATACCTATGAGGAACCAGTGAGTTCACTTCTCCTCTCACACCGACATGCGTGAAGTCGGTATCTTATATGAATTACTCACTGTTCTAAGATTCAAGGTAAGGGTCCTTAGCTTGCTCTACAATCAGATTATTGCATTTAACGGCACGCTGCTTTGCAATAGTCTTGATTGAGTCCAACAGAATTCGATTTGTCCATAGTAACTCACAACTCTTCAAACTCTTGGTATATTTGGCATCACTGGGAATAAAATACTCATAAAATGTTAATCTTTGCTGAATGCTCGCGATTTTGTTACGTTCCTGTCCCGTGTGCTGTCCGTACTGCATAAATAAACTTGACGGACTCTGTCTGCAACGCGACCACGTGACCCACTCTCCAACAGCGAAGACAAGATCTGAGCTGAGGGAAGAGGGCGGCGGGTGCAAAGGGCAGTGACCCTCGTGGCAGTCAATGACGAAAGAGTTTTGAGCGCTCATGACAAATGTCTCTGGGTCCCCTTGCTGTCAGAAACAGGAACTGTGTAGAGAGTACTGCAAGTACCATGAGAAGAACTTGTTTGGAAACTGCAACTATCCGTGATTAATTAATGTTTCTATTTCCTTTTATATTCACTAGTTACTAACGGCGATCTACACTCCTGGAAATGGAAAAAAGAACACATTGACACCGGTGTGTCAGACCCACCATACTTGCTCCGGACACTGCGAGAGGGCTGTACAAGCAATGATCACACGCACGGCACAGCGGACACACCAGGAACCGCGGTGTTGGCCGTCGAATGGCGCTAGCTGCGCAGCATTTGTGCTCCGCCGCCGTCAGTGTCAGCCAGTTTGCCGTGGCATACGGAGCTCCATCGCAGTCTTTAACACTGGTAGCATGCCGCGCCAAGACCGTAGGATCCTACGCAGTGCCGTAGGGGACCGCACCGCCACTTCCCAGCAAATTAGGGACACTGTTGCTCCTGGGGTATCGGCGAGGACCATTCGCAACCGTCTCCATGAAGCTGGGCTACGGTCCCGCACACCGTTAGGCCGTCTTCCGCTCACGCCCCAACATCGTGCAGCCCGCCTCCAGTGGTGTCGCGACAGGCGTGAATGGAGGGACGAATGGAGACGTGTCGTCTTCAGCGATGAGAGTCGCTTCTGCCTTGGTGCCAATGATGGTCGTATGCGTGTTTGGCGCCGTGCAGGTGAGGGCCACAATCAGGACTGCATACGACCGAGGCACACAGGGCCAACACCCGGCATCATGGTGTGAGGAGCGATCTCCTACACTGGCCGTACACCACTGGTGATCGTCGAGGGGACACTGAATAGTGCACGGTACATCCAAACCGTCATCGAACCCATCGTTCTACCATTCCTAGACCGGCAAGGGAACTTGCTGTTCCAACAGGACAATGCACGTCCGCATGTATCCCGTGCCACCCAACGTGCTCTAGAAGGTGTAAGTCAACTACCCTGGCCAGCAAGATCTCCGGATCTGTCCCCCATTGAGCATGTTTGGGACTGGATGAAGCGTCGTCTCACGCGGTCTGCACGTCCAGCACGAACGCTGGTCCAACTGAGGCGCCAGGTGGAAATGGCATGGCAAGCCGTTCCACAGGACTACATCCAGCATCTCTACGATCGTCTCCATGGGAGAATAGCAGCCTGCATTGCTGCGAAAGGTGGATATACACTGTACTAGTGCCGACATTGTGCATGCTCTGTTGCCTGTGTCTATGTGCCTGTGGTTCTGTCAGTGTGATCATGTGATGTATCTGACCCCAGGAATGTGTCAATAAAGTTTCCCCTTCCTGGGACAATGAATTCACGGTGTTCTTATTTCAATTTCCAGGAGTGTATCATTTGAATACGGTTCTCAATTTTTTACGAAGCTGCTGTTTTGGTCTCTGCAGTGAAGACTTAATCAGATGTACTTACGAAAGCTCATGTCTGTGCTGATTCTGTAAAGCTGGGAAATCCTCACAGGTCCAGCAGCCAGATTTGTAGACTATTTAGCCGTGATAAAAAATCACGTTGCCCAGGGTGCACCACGGGGAGGTGAAGCCGGATTTAGACCCGGTCGGAGCTGCTGTGATCAAGTATTATCTCTTACCACACATATTGAGAGTGGATTTCAAAGGAAGAAAAAGACAGTCGCCGTGTTCATAGATCTATCGTCAGCATATGACACAGTGTGGAGGGAGGCAATGATTCTTAAACTCCAACGCATTATTCCTTGCAAGAAAACGGCTGCCCTAATCAAAAATATGCTTTCAAATAGATTTTTTGAAGTACACCTAGATGGAGAGATAAGCATGAAATATAGGATAAATGATGGCCTGCCCCAAGGATCCGCGCTAGCTCCATTACTTTTTAATATATATACATCAGACCTACCAGAGACATCTTCTAAGAAGTTTATCTATGCAGACGATATTGCTCCCACATATCAACATCAAGACTTCCACAATTCCGAAAGAATCATTGAGGAAGACCTTATCGAAATGGATGAATATTTCGAAACATGGAGGCTCAGACCTAATACTTCTAAAACCCAAGTCTCCTGTTTCCACCTCATCAACAGACAGGCAAACTATGTACCCCACGTAGAGTTCAGAGGCCAGCTGCTTAACTACAATCCCCTCCCAAAGTATATGGGAATTACATTGGACCGATCTCTGACGTACAAGGAGCACTTATACAAATGCGCAGCAAAAATCAAAACTAGAAATAATGTCCTACACAAACTCACTGGAAGTAGCTGGGGAGCAAGCGCCACAGTTCTCAGAACATCTGCTCTTGCACTAGTATATTCGGTGACTGAATACTGCGCTCCGGTCTGGCTAAACAGCACTCATACAGCAACGGTGGACACCCAGCTAAACCACACCACGAGGCTCATCTCAGGCACTATTACGAGGGTCGGTCAAAAAGTAATGCCTCCCATTTTTTTTCTACTTAAAGAAATTAAGTTAAGTGAAAAATTTGAATTTGGCGCCATTCCTCAAACCTTCTTCTGCAATCCACTGCAGTAGTAACTTTCTGTGTCAACAGGTGGCAGCACAGCAGAAGTTTGTAAGATGGCCGACATCGATGTTCGTTTGAGACAGCGCTGTGTGATTGAATTCTTGAATGCAGAAGTTGAAACGCCCATACGCATTCATGAAAGACTGAATAAGGTGTATGGTGTTGTGACAGTGGATGTCAGCACTGTTAGACGATGGGTTCGTCGTTGTAAGGAAGCTGAAGGGCAAACACCGTTGACTGACGAAAAGCGGAGCGGCAGGCCGGTGAGTGCAGTGACTCCACACAACATTCAGCAAGTTGATGACATCATTCGTGGTGACCGTCGGGTGACTGCAGATGAAGTGTGTCGCATTATTTCTCTTAGTAAAGGCAGTGTGATCACGATTATTAAACAATTGGGGTACTCAAAAGTTTGTGCACGGTGGGTTCCAAGAATGTTAACCAATCAGAATAAAGAGGCAAGGAAAACAATAGCCTCCCAACACTTGCAGCGCTTCCGTTTGGAGGGAAATGAGTTTCTGAAAAAAATTGTGACCGGGGACGAAACATGGGTGCATTTTTTTGAACCCGAATCAAAGAGGCAGTCAATGGAGTGGCGTCACACAAGCTCGCCGAGGAAGAAAAAATTCAAAACTGTGCGATCGGCAGGGAAAGTTATGGCAACAGTTTTCTGGGATACGGAGGGTGTGATTCTGGTTGATTTTTTGGAGCAGGGATGCACAATAAATTCTGTTCAATACGTCACAACCCTCAACAAACTTAAAGCACGTCTTCAGCGAGTTCGCCCAACAAAATCAATGGGAGATGTTCTTCTTTTGCATGACAATGCAAGACCACACACCAGTCGTCACACCTCTGACGAGATTGTCAAAATTGGATGGGAAGTTTTGCCTCATCCCCCATACAGCCCAGACCTGGCACCATCAGACTTCCATCTGTTCGGGCCACTAAAAGAAGCTCATCGTGGGATTCATTTTGAAGATGAGGAGGCCGTCAAAACATCCGTGCGTCAATGGCTTAGGAAGCAGAGCTGTGATTTTTACCGTGCTGGGATACATGCCCTTGTTCAAAGATGGACCAAAACTGTAGAGATGGGCGGAGATTACATTGAAAAATGACAAAATGATCCTCAATGTTGTGGTTTTCAACCTATGTAATTGCATTTAAATTTCCTGACAATTAAACGTAGAAAAAAAAATAGGAGGCATTACTTTTTGACTGACCCTCGTAAACCGACGCCCCACCAATGGCTCCCGGTACTGGCTAACGTAGCCCCACCTCATCTGAGGCGAAGATCTGCACTGAAAAGGGAATGGCAAAAGTGCGCTAACAACCGTGACCTACCCTTACACGAAGACTGCAAGAATCCCAGCCACAGGCTGAAGTCCCGTAAGCCATCATGGAGATTAGGGCAACAGCTGATCGAGGACAATTATGATATCGACGAAGCCTGGCGTCGGGAATGGGATATGTCTAACCCTGATCACCTTAACTTAGTCTCGGACCCAACCGTACGTCCCGAGGGCTTCGGTCTTCCCAGAAAATCTTGGACAACTTTAAATCGTATCCGAACAGGCTATGGTAGATGTAATTACTGGAAGCACAAATGGGGACAGACTCACTCACCCAACTGCGACTGTGGGAATCCACAAACTCTACATCATATCTCAATGGACTGCCCTATGAGGAGATTCCCTGGCACAATGCAAGAGCTGCACCTCCTGGAGGGAGATGCTTCTGGCTGGCTGAGGGACTTGGACATACAACCATGAGTCTGGTCTACTCTTCTCCTTCTGAAAAACCTATTACTAGATACTATTACTATAATTTCTATGTATTTTTATGTATTTTGTGTTTTACTTCCTTTTTAGATCTAATAATTGTTTGTTGCCTGTAACATTGACCATTCATTGTTTTTATACGCTGTTTGTGTTACTACTTACTTACTGCTGTATTCTATTAGCCATACGAAATATATACTTACGAAAGCTGTGTAGATACCTTGTGTAGCTTTTTAATGATTTTATAGTATGCCAATCTTAGACTTTCTCGGTGAATCTCGATGATGAAGTCTTCTGGGGTAATCGACTCGGCTGATAAACCGAGAAGACTTCATTATCGATTGTATAGTACGGTTTTTCACTTAATTTGAAGGTGATGTCTGTTCTTACGAAGTTGGTGACAATAGCAGAGGCGATTAACGCTCTTATTTCCTTTGGGATAAGATTTGTGGAAGTCCTTACAATCTTCTTCGCAGTAAAATGTAACCAGAAACTTGGAACTTCCTGATAGTTTAAAACTGGGTGGACTATCGAGACTCGAACCAGGAACCTTTGCCTTTAGAGGGCAGTTGTTCTAGCGATTGAGCGATTTAGGCACGACTCACGACTCGCCATCGCACCTCTCCTTTCACCCGCAACTCTCTCCAACTTTCTAAGCGAACACTCTGGTGCACAGTAAAAATTCATATTGAACTTGTAGCTTTATTGCTGTTAATGTTTGTGTACATCCGATAATTTCATGTACCGTCTCCTTTGAAGAAATACGAGTCCGAAATACTGGAGACTGGTTAACACGATCATCTGCTTTGGATTGTCAGTACTAGTCAATGAAGCGTGGTTTTTGTCAGTTCGAAGTCACGAAGTTCTCTCTAGAGCAATGGTTCCCATCTGGGACTTATTATCCCTTGAGGGCAAAATGAAATTTTCTGTGATGTATTAAAAAAAAGGTATCGATTGTACTTCGGTCAGGTAACTAAATTACTTTTGAAAAAGTAATTACTTCACTATTTTGTAAGTGTGTAATATTGATTACACAAGTTACAAATAATTACATTTTAAAAAAAATACTAGGATTGACTTGTGACTCAGTGTGGTGGAGATTACTGCTTGAGAAACGAATGTATGAACAGCATCCTTCCTCACATAGTCTGCCCACAGAAGACAGACTTTGTACTATGCATCTATGACTATAGCACTGAAACAAATATGCTCAAAAATTTCCTGAAAATGCCTTATCCAAGTTAAAGATAGTTCCCGAAATGGATGAGAATTTGTTTCGTTACTCACATCGTAACAAATAAACGAACTGATTCACAGGACGATACAACAGTAACTACATTATTGATACTAATTTGCTGTAGCATTGTTATTATTATTTTTATTGTTATTAGAACTGATTGACAGCACGACACAACAGTAGCTACCCTGACGGAAAAAATAGCAACACCAAAAGATAATTAATGTTGAGTACTGAAATTTCGAAAATGCATTTGTCTAGGTAACATATCTAAGTGGTCAACATTTCAAGATCACGGGTCAATGTAAGTGGGAATAAGCCATTGCAAATGTGAAATACTGTTACATTAATGACGGGTCTAACCGCCAAACCGTTGAATGCAAGCATGCAAACGTGCATGCATTGTGTTGTACAGGTGTCGGATTCCAGTTTATGGTATAGAATTCCATACCTGCTACTCTTGGTCGGACAATACAGGGACCGAGACTTCATGGCAGATCAAAACTGTGGGCCGGACCGAGACTGGAACTCGGGACCTTTGCCTTTCGCGGCAAGTGCTATACCACTTGCCCGCGAAAGGCAAAGGTCCCGAGTTCGAGTCTCGATCCGGCCCACAGTTTTAATCTGCCAGGAAGTTTCATATCAGCGCATACTGCACTGCAGAGTGAAAATCTCATTTGCATTACAGGAACCGTTGATGTTATTTCTGATGCTGTTTGTGAATGACCTTGAAATTGTTGACCGATTCTGTCCTATATGTGCTCGATTGGAAACATACATAGTGATCGAGCAGGCCAACGCAACATTTCGACACTCCGTCGAGCATGTTGGGTCATAAATGCGGTATGTGGGCGAGCGTTATCTTGTTCGTAAACACCCACTGGAACGCTGTTCATGACTGCAGCACAGCAGGCCGAATCACCAGTTTGATGTACAGATTTGTAGTCAGGGAGCCGGTAACAACCACGAGAGTGGTCCTGCTCGCGAAATCGCACCACTTTGATGCAGATGCAGTGTTTCTAGGACGCAACCAGGTTGGTTGCAGGCCCTCAACTGGCCTCCCTCTAACCAGCACACGGCCGTCACTGGCACCGAGTCAGAACCAACTCATCACAAAACACAAGATCTACACCCTACCTTCCACTGAGCTCTCACATGACACCACGGAAGTCCCAAATGGCGGCGGTCCGGGGTCAGTAGAATGCACGCTGCAGGTTTTCTGGCTCGGACTGATTTGTAACACTTCTTTGCGTCATTCTGGTGAGACCTGCTGCTCCTAATGCTGCCGAACACGATGGTCGTCCGTCTAGGTAGTGCCGTGTGGCCGTCCAGTTCAAATGGCTCTGAGCACTATGGGACTTAACATCTAAAGTCATCAGTCCCCTAGAACTTAGAACTACTTAAACCTAACTAGCCTAAGGATATCACACACATACGTGTCCGAGGCAGGATACGAACCTGCGTCCTTAGCAGCGACGTGGTTACGGACTGAAGCGCCTAGAACCGCTCTACCACAGCGACCGGCTTGGCCGTCCGGTACCCAGTCTTCTTGCGAGAATCCATTTTCGCGACCACCGCTACCATGATTCATCCACAGTGACCATGCTTCTGCCAAGTCTTTCTGTAGTATTGCGGAAGGAACATCCAGCTTCTTGTAGCCCTATTACATGAACTGCTTCAAAATCAATGAGGTGTTGACAATGGCGTCTTTGTCGCTTTAAAGGAGTTATTGACTGACATCAACTCACCATGTGCACTCTTAAAGGTAACTAACGCTCAGGACCGTACAGAGTATATTTAAAGCAAAGCTGATTTGCATCCTCTTAGTGCCACTACTAGCGTCACTCTTATGCGGCAGGCTCGAAATCTGAAAAGACATCTTTCAGATGTTGAAGCACGGCCGCCAACTTACGTTTTTGTCGCTAAACTCCCTGCTGCCGTGGTTTTTTCCATCAGTGTATATTATGGCTGCTGTATGGCGTACGCAGTATTATTATTATTATTATTATTACTATTATTATTATTATTACTAGTGACAGTGGTCAAAGAGCATGCCCGGAGACCCGTGTGTATTAAAGCGCCGATTCGGTACGGGGAGTTGCCCCAGTAACGGATCGAATCCGCAAACTACCCGGCTAATACCCAAACACAGCATGTTGTTCTCAATGGAGAGACGTCTTCAGACGTTAAAGTAACCACTGGCGTGCCACAGGGGAGTGTTATGGGACCACTGCTTTTCACAATATATATAAATGACCTAGTAGATAGTGTCGGAAGTTCCATGCGGCTTTTCGCGGATGATGCTGTAGTATACAGCGAAGTTGCAGCATTAGAAAATTGCAGCGAAATGCAGGAAGATCTACAGCGGATAGACACTTCGTGCAGGGAGTGTCAACTGACCCTTAACATAGACATTTGTAATGTATTGCGAATACATAGAAAGAAGGATCCTTTATTGTATGATTATACGATAGCGGAACAAACACTGGTAGTAGTTACTTCTGTAAAATATCTGGTAGTATGCGTACGGAACGATTTGAAGTGGAATAATCATATTAAATTAATTGTTAGTAAGGCGGGTGCCAGGTTGAGAATCATTGGGAGAGTCCTTAGAAAATGTAGTCCATCAACAAAGGAGGTGGCTTACAAAACACTCGTTCGACCTATACTTGAGTATTGCTCATCAGTGTGGATCCGTACCAGGTCTGGTTGACAGAGGAGATAGAGTAGATCCAAAGAAGAGCGGCGCGTTTCGTCACATGGTTATTTGGTAAGCGTGATAGCCTTACGGAGATGTTTAGCAAACTCAAGTGGCAGACTCTGGAAGAGAGGCGCTCTGCATCGCGGTGTAGCTTGCTGTCCAGGTTTCGAGAGGGTGCGTTTCTGGATGAGGTATCGAATATATTGCTTTCCCCTACTTATACCTCCAGAGGAGACCAAGAACGTAAAATTAGAGAGATTCGAGCGCGCACGGAGACTTTCTGGCAGTCGTTCTTCCTGCGAACCGTACGCGACTGGAACAAGAAAGGGAGGTAATGGCAGTGGCACGTAAAGTACCCTCCACCACACACCTATGGGTGGTTTGCGGAGTATAAATGTAGATGTAGATGAATGTCGCCGCGGCTACACTAATAGCGAACATTTAATAAACCTTCGCTCACTTTCACGTGAATAACACTGCACGCAGAGAGTTGTTGGTTGATTTGGGGGAGAGGACCAAACAGCAAGCTCATAAATCCCATTGGATTAGGGAAGGACGGGGAAGGACGTCGGCCGTGTCCTTTCAGAGGAACCATCCGGCATTTGCCTCAAGCGATTTAGGGAAATCACGGAAAACCTAAATCAGGATGGCTGCACTTGGGTTTGAATCGTTGTCCTTCCGAATGTGAGTCTAGTGGCTAACCACGGCGCCATCTCGCTCAGTCAGGCATCCAGGCTACACAGATACACAGTTGGCCCTTCATAACACTTCGGAGGAAGGTAACGGGATTCCACTTCCACTGCGATCTTGCCTATGAAGGCGTGGTAGATTCATGCATATGCTCCCCTACGCCGGTTCCTTGAGTAAGGCATTATTTGCCTTGACTGAAAGGAATGGTTTACCACTCGCAGCCATGTACTCTGGCGTAAGAGCAGTGGTCGTAAAAAGATCCCAACCCACGGGAACTGGATGTGAGTCTGACACCTTGTCTCTTACAGTTTGCTTCCAACACGACTGCAGTTGCTGCTGTCACTGAATGCAGGTCCTTCTCACTTTTCGGTGGAACATTGAAAAGTGAACTTCGCGTGCTAGACATCTGGAATCGGGTATCGCGTGAATTGTCATTGCTCACAACGCCACACAAAACTATTCATCTTCAGAGGCCCAATAAAAACAGAAACTGGACAGAATCTGAATGAAGGCGTTGAAGTGTCTCCCGAAGGATCGCAGTTATGCCTCGTGTGCCAACGATAAATGAGTTAAACCCGCTGTGGCTGAAGGCCGCCTTTCAGGACGAACCTTTGTCGTGTTGTCGGTGTGTGCCTCGTACGATGACGTACACACCGGCCGGCCGTGGTGGCCGAGCGGTTCTAGGCGCTACAGTCTGGAACCGCGCGGCTGCTACGGTCGCAGGTTCGATTCCTACCTCGGGCATGGATGTGTGCGATGTCCTTAGGTTGGTTGGGTTTAAGTATTTCTAAGTTCTAGGGGACTGATGGCCTCAGAAGGTAAGTCCCATACTGCTCAGAGCCAACTTACGCACCCTCATTCAGGTTACGTGAACATGAACCAGGATGATTATTGTAACATTCGCGGTTACTATATGTTGCCATTTCTTCTACACATTCGTAATGAGTTTGTTCTGGGCACATTCTTCTTCCTAGACGACAGAAGCCGTTTTGACAGAGCTGCATGTATGTGTTCTTGGTTTTACGAAGACTCACGCAGGCAATCGCTCCTCGACTAGCCGTCAGTATCTGCCGAACTTAATCCAATATAAAATGTATGCGTCTGTTTTCAGCAAAGAGTGAAAAGTAGGGATCCACATACCCATAGTTTGGTAGTTCTGCTCGATTTTACCGTTGATGGCTGGTTTTAGCTGGATACGGCGTAGGTATACAAGAAGGAATAGCTATATTGAGGCCATTATCAAAGCGTGATGTCTCTTGGGCAATGATATACTTTTTATCAGCTATGTTTACACGCAATGAAGAGAGACGAAGTCACGACAAAATGTAATTTAGGAGGTACAATGTAAGGGTACTTGAAGAATGGAATGTATCCATAAGCATCTTTAACAGAGCGCAGTGGCGTATCTGACTGGGATGCCCCGTAGTTCTAGAAGATAAAGACTGGTGCCTGGAGATCGTTTGGCGCGAAGGGATGAGCCAGTCAAGCCTGAGAAACCTTGCATGGCATGTGGCAGGAGATCGTCCTCCATAACCCGCACGTCAAAAAGTGAGTTAGTTTTGTGATATTGCGGAATGTAGTTAAGAGAGCCGTAGCATGGTTGCAGAGCAAATCCCGAATGTATAAAAGTGAAATATTTTGTGGAAAGGATATTGAAACAGTTAAAAAGCGAATAGGACACGTATGTGCGCGAACAAAGCGCGAATTTTTGCGAGCATAAATTTAAATTTCGTATCGGGGGAATTGTTACGTATTGAAATGACGATAGCACAGTAATTAATCGGCAATGATAAAATAATACAAGCTCGAGATAAACGAGTCACTGTAACTGTAGAGAGAGTGCGATTAGAATAAATAGGGACGTGTTATATGAATTTAAAGTGGGCTAAATTAACTGTGCCGTCCAAAAGTGTTCACATATTAGCGTCTCTTCATTATTGTTATAAAATAATGGAAGGGGATTAATTACAGAACAATGTGGGGAATAGACAGGGGATGATATGTAACCTAAAAGTCCGAACTTTAGTTATTTGCACACGTACCTTACGAGCATGTTCGCCTTCTAAAACTGGATACTTACAACTGTGTCATGTCTTATTTTCCAACCAGCCGCACTATGGCAAGTAATAGTCATCTATAAGAGCAATAAATACAGGGGTGGCTTGCAGAGATTAGAACAGATGCGTAACTGCTGATAATACAACAAAAATATCGTATGTAGATCGAACACAGCAAAGAGTGTACTAAAAGTAAATGGTAAAGTTGACGAATTTTATATTTTACGGCAGCTGAAAATAACCCCTGAATGAGGAGAAAAAGGAATAAACAGATGATTAAATACTCCTAGAGGTAGTTTTTGTCACTGAATACGGTTTTCAAAACGACGATTACAATGTGTTTTTACTGCTACGGTCGCAGATTCGAATCCTGCCTCGGACATGGATGTGTGTGATGTCCTTAGGTTAGTTAGGTTTAAGTAGTTCTAAGTCCTAGGGGACTGATTACCTCAGATCTTAAGTCCCATATTGCTCAGAGCCATTTAAATCATTTGAACATCAATCCGTCGTGACTTACGGAAGTTGCATATGTACTTTTGATTCGAAAAGGAGATGAAAACTGAGCACTGGCCAGAGCTCAAAGGACAGATGCATTTGCGAATTTTTAGAATTGATATGGAAGCAAACAAACAGATCAAGGAATTGTCAACAGCGGATGAATATCGAAACGAGTTGGAAATGGGTAGGGCACGTAGTCAGGGGACTGGATGACAGATGAGCTACGAAGCTCTTCGCTGGTTTCCAAATCGTAAGCAATGAACGAGATGACGCTCTAGAGAGAGGGTGGTGGATGACATTATAAAACGTGCACATCTAGCACTACGCAGTGCGCGCTTACGGTCTGTCCGATGACATATGCGGTTGGATAGAAAGTTTCCTAACAAACAGAGAGCAGTTTGTCGTCCTGAATGGGGTGACTTCAACAGAAACCAGCGTAACTTCAGGTGTGCCCCAGGGCAGCGTAATAGGTCCGCTGCTTTCTACGATTTACTTAAACGATCTGGTTGATGGTATTGACAGCGGCATTAGACTGTTTGTTATTTTGCTGCAGTCTACATGAAAATAGTATCACACGAAAGTTGTGAACAGGTCAATGAGGATTTGGAGAAAATAAATGCGTGGTGTAATGATCGGCAGATATCTCTCAATATTAGTAAGCGTAACCTACTGCGAAAATCCCCATTAATGTACGAGTACAAAATAAATTGCCAGTCTTTGGAAGCGGTAACATCCGTCAAGTATCTGGGAGTCACTATTCGAAATGATCTCAAAGGGTATGGTCAGATTACACAAGTTACGGGCAAGGCGAACTCTAGATTGCTGTCTATTGGCAGAATCCTGAAGAGACGCAGTCCTTCAACAAAGAAAATTGCTTACAATACGTTAGTTCGTCCAGTCTTTAGAGTATTGTTCGTCTGTATGGGACCCTAACCAGTTGGGTCTGATTCAAGAGATTGAGAAGGTCCAAAGAAGAGCAGGAAGATTCCTGAGTGGTACATTTAGCCATCGCGAGAACGTTACAAATCTCACAGAAAGTTTGAAGTGGGACACACTTGCAGGTAGACGACGCGCTAAACGGAAGAGGCTGCTCACTGAATTCCGAAATTCGACCTTCGCCGAAGATGTAGAGCATACACCACCAACTTTCAAAGGTTAGGTATACTAGAGCTCGTACTGAGGCGTTGAGATATTCGTTATTTCCTCGTGCGATCCGCGAGTGGAACAAAGGGGGCGGGGGGGGGGGGGGGGGAATAAGACTTTGGCGCGAATTGTGCCCTCCGCCACACACCGCTTGATGGCTAGCGGAGTACGTAGATGTGTAGATGTAGATGGGTGTAGCAGAGGAATGTAACCGATTGGGGAGTCTAAAAGAGGCCTCGTTCCAGCAGTACTTACAAGATGTATGATGATGACGATGAGGAGATGGTTCAAATGGCTCTGAGCACTATGGGACTTAACATTTGAGGTCATCAGTACCCTAGAACTTAGAACTACTTAAACCTAACTAACCTAAGGACATCACACACATCCATGCCCGAGGCAGGATTCGAACCTGCGATCATAGCTGTCGCGCGGTTTCAGACTGAAGCGCCTAGAACCGCTCAGCCACTGCGGCCGGCGATGAGGAGATCAATTATATTGATATTGTGGGGCAGAGTATGTACAGAGAAGTCATCAACACTGATTTGCTTCTCCTTGCCTCCAGCTGTTATCATGCCTCACAGCGTGAGGCTGTTGTAAGTGCAGGGTAGTTACTTGAGCCAGTGTAGGCGGAAGACTATTTGCCTTATGGGTACCTAAATATACAGGAATGGTGTCCAGACTAAGTGCTGCAGGATATGCGTTGTTAATATAGTGTCACTTCGTGTTGTTAGCCGCCAGTATTGGAACGGCGACGTATAGTTTAAACACAAGCTTCAGTAATTATTACAGCTGCACATAGCATGGTTGTGAACAAGAGGAGAATGACTTTACTCATATAGCGGTTTTACCAAAACAACAAAAACAGTGCTGCTTTTCTTCACGAGTATCGACACATTAGGAGAATAATGAGAGGTTCTTTTTCTTCTCCGATTTTGAAGAACGTGATTCGGTAGTTATAATTAACTGGCAATTTGGGAATTGCTCCTGGGAGGGCAGCTGAGGCAAAAATTGTCGAAGAAATTACTGTTGCCATGGCTGAGAATGCTAGACGCAATATGCGGTCTTCAGGTAGTGCACAAGCTGAACCTTCCATGGCCCACCGTTAAAAAAGTGCTTGGGACGATAGTGATAGCGTATCTCTAGTGCTCTTCCAGGTTGTCTTCGCTGTAGATGATCGTCACATTGAGCAACTTCTGTAACGTGGGAGGCAAGCATGGTACGCAATTAACAAACATGACCCTATTAGGAGGAATTTTAAAGGTGTTTCATTCCATAGTTTACTCGTTATCGCTCCTCCGCATGTTTTTAGTAAAATTTCCTGTTTATTTCAATGGTTTATTCGTTGCTTCTCTTTCGCATGTCCTTACAAAAAATTCCACGAAGTTTCATCATCCTACGGTCATTCCTTTTTCATGGGGAACCTCTCAAGCAGTGAAAGTTCAATCATATCTACCCTGTACAGTGGTCCACATGGCCCGCGCAATATCTGACCAAGCCTGCCAAGGAAGCTCAAACAGAATACGTTGGGAAGGATTAGACAGTGCCGTATCGGACTTACGCCAACAAAATATCGAACTAAATCAGGAAAATCTTGGCGCTATATAACATTAAATACGTTCCCCATCCGTCTCCAAAACGCATGCACTGCTAGTAAGTAAAACGAATGCCTAACTTATTCTATGCAAATACGGTAAGGCATACATCGGCCAGACTGTGACGACAGTCGAGGAAAGGTGCCAGGAACACATGTTGTACACTGAACCTAAGAAACCAACAAAATCTGCGGACGCAGAACATTGCATAGCTACAGGGGCTCACTGAAATACGAAGGAGCGGCAGTGCTGAGATAGACTTCGTCATTTTGGGTTTGTGTTCTATAGGAGGCTCGTGAGGCACGAGTGGCCGAGCGCCTGATCAGTAGTGACACTGGCTTCACCCCCAATAAAGCGCAGGATTCAGTGTTGGGCCAAGAGAGCTCACGACGGCGGTCGAGAGAGAGTTCCGTGCCCGACGGAGGGCGGAGAAGCCCTGAGGGAATGGAGTTCGGCCTCAGCTTTCAACAGTCGCGTCCTTGCACCACTCCACAAGACGCAGAGTACGACGGGGTGGCAGGGAAAGGGATCGAGAGCGATAAGAGTAGAAAGGAGGCGCGATGTAGCAAAGACGCTCGTTCTACAGATATCTCCTGAAGATGGTGGCAAGGTACGCTGCCGAAATATCGTGTTCCGTAAACGATTGCACCGCGCTGGACGCCAGAGAAAATACAGATACGTTGATCTTAATCTACCTTCAATTTTATTCAACTCTTATAAATAATTCTCATTAATAAGGGGTGAAGTTCCCTGATCTTTCTAGCATAGAGTATCATCTGGCCTTTTTTTAATATACGGTATTGAAATTGCGTAATAAGTGTACGAACATTTTATTCCACTAGTAACTTTTTCATATTATCTCCTCGATTGATAGATACTACTAAGTTATAACAAATTCACATTACTACTGTAGTTTTTGGTGGGTACTTGCCGTCTTTCCTGCATAAGAAATGATATATCTGTAGAAATAATGTATCAACTATTTACATTTTTAAAATTTTTTAAAAATATGTTCTGATCACTCTTGCAGTAACGGTTTTATAAACAAGGCCAAGAGAACGTGGAACTGTTAGGAGAAGTTCTGGGGAAACATCTTTCACCCTTTAGTTTATTCACTTTATTTGAGCAGACCCGAAATTTTTCAATGAGAGAACGTTTGCGGTGTTTTAAGAAATATGGTCACAAGGTTTAAAGAATTGAATAAAACACTCGTAGCATAAACTAAAGGCCTACTCAAGTGCTTGACAAAGTTTTACAGTTGCCCAGTTCTTAAAAGAAGTGTTAACCACTTAAGAAAAAAAAACAATATAAGAGACTCCTCAAAATGTGTTTTCAAAATCCTTTAGAACTTCCACTGACTCCAGTATGTTTAGCAATAAACAAGCAGCAGAAATTTTTAAAAAAAAAGGTATTAACCAAATTAAGAAAAACAACCCTTTAACTGACACTGCGAGCGGGCTACCAAGGCAAGCTACTAATTACATACAACTACTTTAAAGTATTAAAATCTGAGTGATCCCACAATATTTAATAAAGTCATACAATCTGTTCAATTAAACAAACAACAGGTAAATTCTTAATGTATTCACCATTTGAAAAACAACCTTGAGAGACACCTCCAAACTCTGCTTTCAGGGGAAGCTTCTAATTATGTATAATTCCCTTAAAGTATTAAACTCTCAGTGATTCCACCATAGCTAATAATATCTTGCAATTCCTTTCAGTTAGACAAACAACAGGAAAATTGTTAAAGTATTAACCATCTGAGAGACAATTCTGCAGACGTGTATAAATTGCTTTAGGTAACACTTGATTTGGCGAACCATTTGCAGAGCCGTCGTCCCTCGGTTATCGCTGGTCCGGCCGTCCTTTTAACCCGTCAGACCGGCGTCGTCTTCTGCAAGACGTGGTCCTCAACCCAGAAAACTAGAACACACTAAGATGCGTGTTAGCTGTCGGTTCCATGCCACTTGTCCAGAACTGTTTTTAATAAATACACATGGGAGGGGAATGTAAGTCCGGTGCGAAAGGGCACAGTGCCTTTGTGAAACCACATTCAATATGGAAGCACCGAGCTACCAGGGCCTCAAACGACAACTGGCAGTAAAGAAGGTTTCCAACCCCCACATGGCCATATCAAACCAAAACGCGAGAGAGACGCTACGGAAACCCAGAACAATTCAAGAGGTGGGCGACGGACGCAAAGGTTAAACCAGACAGCCGCCCAATTTAGGTCAGTTCTGGAGATCATGGATGGAGTTTAAGGATACACACCCATTACTTCGAAGATGCCAAGAACTATCTAGAATAGAACACCGGGTGGGCGTTCGGATTAACTGAATTAATATGAAACAACTACCACCAAGGCGACACTATTCGGGGTCATTCTTTTGGGAATTCAGCTGAGCCGTAAGAGTTCTGTAACTAGCATCAAATTTCGTCTCCGGGATCACAGAACTACAGTCACAAATACCATAAGTTAAAGGAGGTCACTAACCAGTTGAGAAACGATTAGGGCGAACGATGATCCCCTTCAACCGAACGAAAACCTGTGGTCCCCTTGCACTGGAAACTGATAGGGCCTCGTCCCGTACATTCTGGCGGCCGCGTGCTAACTCCCGCTGCCATGCCACTTCCGTCCTGCCAAACTCTTTCCACCCGACTGCCTTGCATTCGTCACTCCGTCCGCCATACTGCCGATAGCGCCCTCTCTCGACAAGCGTTACGGAAATCGAGCTGCCTCTGCAAAACCAGCGCCTCCACCAGAACAGCAACATCTCAGAAGTGAACAAACAAAGGACAGACAGACAACGGGAATTCGCAGGAAGCTGAGCCGCATGGCTGGATGATATTCATGTTTCCACATTGTCGTTAACCCTAACACGTGCTCTGAATTTACGTGTTGTGTTCCTGGGGCAGAGATCACGCGCCTATTATTTGATGAGGCAGGTTAAATAAATCACCAGAAGAATCATACACAGATTGGCACACAAACTCAATATTTCAGTTCTTCGATCTGATCAGTAACCCTCGCACCACCCTGTTTGCAAATCTGTCGCTCTATGCTCTGATCTGCGAAAGCAATGAATACGTGCTCTGTAACTGTTTGGAAAGTGAAACCATTGTCGTTTCATTTATGAGCACGGTAGCAAATATTGGTGGTAGCAATAGTGATAATAATAAAAATAATTACAATTAAATATTGCTCACGTTGGTACCAGAGGGGTATTGTAAACAAATATTGAAACAATAACATAGTAGCAGAATATTTGTAGAAGACATCCTCCACTTATACATAATCACTATTTTTATTCCGCAGCAATCGCGTCCGCTGATTGACTGAACGCGGTTGATCCGAGACAGCTGCAACAGAAAAACATGAAATGTGGTAAATTTTCTTTAATATAGCGCGTCGCCCATCAAAATGAACTTCCAGTTGCAAGTCTTTGGCTCTGACACAATCCTTCTGCTTATTAAATGAAAAAGTGTCGCCTTTGTATGACAACATCGTGAAATAAATTGTAGCCAGTTTGTACTGTGCTGGCTGATCCTGGGGCGCAATATACGCAAAAGCTGTATGAGCTCCAAGTGAGGTAATATTGTGTGGTAACGGAAGAGGAAATTTTTGCAGAGCGGAAGGGCGGTCGGAGGGTAGGTGTGAAATAGGGCAGAACCGCGCTGCGCGCAGTCAGTAGCAAAATGTGCCAGTGTTTGTAAAGGCACAGCTATCCGAACATATTTAATCTCGCTGTAAATATTTGTTTCTTTTCATCAGATATTACGTTTTACATTACGGATAGCGTCAGATTAACAGAGCTGTAGTGTTTCCTCAGAACTCGCACGTAAGACGGAAAATTGTGTCAGTTGCGAGGTTGTCCTTCGTTCTCGTTGAGACCGAGTCCGTAGGGTGCAGCGGGGCTATTCCACTCGTTTCAACTGCAGGCCGTATGTAATATGACAAGAAACGTTTTAAGAAAATCAGTCAATGTGATACTGTATGACAATTTAATTGTGAATACGTTCCAATACACAGAAGGTGGAAATTCGTTTACAAGAACAAAATATTAAAGAAACATCTGAAGAAGGCAGAAATCACAATACACCAAAATGGAAGGTCTATTCCGCTCAGTCACAGGGCTGTTCCACCCAGTATATTTCAGAGTACAATTCACAAGCATTTACCACAAGTAAACATTTTTCGTCCGTTTGCAACCACACACACTTCGACAAACAATGCAGCTCATTGCTGGGACTGTATCCAGTCTCCTGTCCTGACCGATTCTGACGAATAATATTTTAGAAGCCAAAAGTAACAAGGAGTTTTCTCATGATCGTCTTCAATTCCAACTGACTGTAAGTTATCATCCGACTCACTCAATTGACGATGAATTTACTTACTTGCGTTACCTTTGCTTTCTTTCTCCGTTTTTAGTCTGTATTTAGCACTCGCCGCTTTGTAATTAGTGTCTGAGGTCAAATGCTTCCCTTCTGTTCCTACCTCTTCTGACGTCCCTTGCGATATTCTTTTTGCTGGGGCGGAAACGATTACATTGAAGGGAGAAGTTTTCTGATGCATGGAGGAAGAGGGTCCTGGCAAAGGGGACTCAGATCGCAGCAGGGAGATTTTCACTCTGCACTTTCACATCGGCGCACACTCCGCTGCAGAGTGAAAATCTCATTCTGGAAACATCCCCCAGGCTGTGGCTAAGCCATGTCTCCGCAGTATCCTTTCTTTCAGGAGTGATAGTCCTGCCAGGTCCGCAGGAGAGCTTCTGTAAAGTTTGGAAGGTAGGAGACGAGGTACTGGCAGAAGTAAAGCAGCGAGAACGGGCCGTGAGTCGTGCTTGGGTAGCTCAGATGGTAGAGCACTTGCCCGCGAAAGGCAAAGGTCCAGAGTTCGAGTCTCGGCTCGGCACATAGTTTTACTCTGCCAGGAAGTTTCATATCGGAGCACACTCCGCTGCAGAGTGAAAATCTCATATTGCAACTTATGTTACAATAGGACATAATTTCAGTACATTTCAATGTGACCACCTTGCATGTCTAGGCACACCACCCAGCGCTCCACTGTAGATCGAAAAACCTGCCCAAGCATATCTGGTGTAATCTCAGCAGCTGCGGCTCGAATCCGCTGTGTTAAGTGTTCAGTGCTGTGGATCTTCACCTGGTATAGCTTAGACTTGATAAACCCCCATGTAAAAAAGTCTAAGGGCGTCATATCAGGAGAGCGGGTTGCCCACATCCGTGGAAAGGCACGACCAATCCATCTGCCGCGAAATGCTTGATTCAAATAATCACGAATAACGAGGGCAAAATGGGGTGGTGCACCATCCCGTTGATAAACAACAGTATCCACAATCTCATCAGGTATCAACTGGGGCTCCAAAAACTGTTCCAACATATCTAGGTATGTGGTTCCAGTAACGGTTTATTCTGTGAAGAAGAAGGGCCCGTACACTGTTGACCTCGTTATCCCTAACCACACGTTCACTTTTGCTGTTTCCCGTTGCCACTCCTGCAGCACACTTCGTTGTTCGTCTGCCCAGATCCTGCAGCTGTGTCTGTTCACACGTCCACAGGTATGAAATGTAGCTTCATCACTGAACAAGACATTTTGCATCAAATTATCATTTTCCACAGCTTGTAGCAGGTCATGACACATAGCTTGTCCGGCTGCGTAGTCTTCCGCTTCATGTTTATGTACGACCTGGGTATGGTACGCACCTTTGTGCAACTTGTGATGAAGAACTCTCCATACAATGGTTTGTGGAATACCAAGCTCCCTACTAAGTCTCCTGGTAGATGCGGAAGGGCTATGTGTGATCGCATCCTGCACACTTTGCACGGTGTTTGGAACTATGGCCGGTCTCCCTGGACGTTCTTCATCTGCAGCACTACCAGTACGCTCGAATTTATTGGCTTGGTCCTGATAGCAAGACTGGTGGGGCCTGTTTTCCAGAATCGACGGGCAAAGTCTTTCCGCACCTGTTCATACGTCATTCCACGAAGATGAGCAGAAACAACAGCGATTCGTTCTTCTTTGGTTAGCATTCTGTCGTAGTAACTGCAAGAAATAAATATTCCGTTACTATATCATTGAAATGTACAGTGACTTACTATATCACTGAAATGTATAGTGACTTTAGAATCACCCTGTATTTCGTGGTAATTTGTGTTCGACTGGGTACAAGGATAAGGCAAAGAACAAGAAAAAGTCACAGACAAGGAGAGTCTTGGCCGCTTATACAGTGATGCCACATTGTTTCCCCGCCTGACGGAACTTCGCAACCCCCCAGGGCACATCGTCTTGTGGATTGCATCAATTTAAGAAACGAAATAAATCTGGTATATCCTCAGAAGTCACTAGTAAAATGAGAATTTCGCAGCTTTTTCACGCTTTGTCGAACTCTGGAACAAGTATTTAAGTTCACAAGAGGAGTATGTTGAAAGGGAAAATATATTTGTTACTGTTACACGCGGCTCTGATGTGTCTATCGCAGTTTGCGACATATGTTTTTATTGACTCACCTTCGTAACATTTCTGTATAATTAGGCAACGTTTCTTCAATACAGAAAGAACTGAAACACACACGGAACAGAACTGCAAAGAACTCAAAACGTGAACTAAGCAGAACTAGCAGAGCTGAATTATAGCGATGAGTGCCGGGGTATTATTTATATATTTATAGCAATGAAAATATTTGATAATATTATTTAAATTAATAGTTATTTAGACTTATAATTAAAAGTGATCATACTATAAAAATCTGAGTATGACATTACGTTATGCTAAAGGACGAAATATATTTGACAGAACCAAACTCTTGGTAAAAAGTTAGTATTTTTACCATTGCTTGCAAATATTCCATTTTTGAACAATTTATTACAGTGATATTAAATTTCGTACTAATTACAAAATTCTTCGTAGGAATAGTAAAATTTTGTTTCAGTAGTTTCTTATTGCCCATGTCATGTGACTAGTCTTTCGATTTGACGCCACTTCGGCGACTTGCGCGTCGATGGGGATGAAATGATTATGTTTAGGACAACACAACACTAAGTCCCTGTGCGGAGAAAATCTCTGACCCAGCCGGGAAACGAACCCGGGCCCATAGGATTGACATTACGTCGCGCTGACCACTCAGCTGTCGGGGGCGGACATTGCATCATGAAATTCGCTATATTAATTTTACATCACATTACTCGAGCTATAACAACGAAAACATTATATTTTTAATTTCACCGGAATATTTGTACTCGCAAACAATAGTAAATAACGAATGTCAAAAATGTTGAATTTAGTATCCAGTACTTCACTGTTGGACAGTATCGAGTGGTAACCTAAAACATACTCACTCTGGCACAAATCAAAACCGTACTGAGTCAATGAACAGTTGACGAAGTCATCAAACGGCCGCGCAACCTACTCTGGTTATCGAGTTTCACTAACAACACACTAAATTAAAAATACGGTACGTAATGAATGAAGGCGCTTTAGAGGAGTTTGGAAGGGGGGAGTAGGAATACAGGAAATGAAAAGCGACCGTAAAATCATAAGGCGTGTTACATAGCCAGTAGGTGCTGAAATCTCGCTTTTTTGGTGCAAACAATAGGCCGTTGGTGCATCTTCCAATCGCGTAAATCATGAAGGTAATTTACGCCTAGAGAGCGGTAAAATTTATGAAATGTACCAATGGTTCTTCTGAGTCCTCCGTGTCAGTGAGTTGCCCAACATCAATACAAGGCGTTTGCAGACATGGTGTCCACCACGAGGTCCACTGTGATCGTCACTAAGCACACGACGCGAACTCAAGTGTGTGCCCGCCTCGTAGGACTGGCAAGAATGAGCTTGAGCTACGATGTCCTATTTAAACGCTGAGTCTGAGCAAGAATACAGGATAGCCTCGTCGTCGGTATTACGTTTTATACCGTACCAAATGAAGAAAAAGAATTCTGACGAAACAGATTTGTTAGTGTACCATCGGATGACTGGTCCTAACCGCCGGTAATTCCACATAGATGCATTCTAGAAGTCATGGCGTCATCCATTATACAACGGAATCATTTTGACGCCGATCACCTGAGAGGTAAAATTAAAAAGTGTAATTTGAGAGGAGTTGCGTTAAAATCTAGTCTTTGTCTGACTTTCGTCTCGAGAATATACAAGAACCGCTATGTATTTTTTTAATATATGAATTGATAACTTATTTGCTAAACAAAATATCACGATTCTGTACACCTGATAGTCCTTGTACTGCGTCATAGAACTTATGTGAACAAAACAAGCACTACCGTTAAGACCTGCAAATTTTTTTCCAGATTCCTCATTCCCCTTATTATTTTTTGACCACACGAAAGCACTTCGTACAGCCGCCTATGCAATGGAGATAAAATTAAGTCTGCCTTCTTAGTGCTATTCGGAACAGCGCACTGTGTTTAGAATTGCGAACAGGAGAATGCGGCTTCTGTCTTCGGTTCATTCTCTGACTGCGAGCACTCTGTCACTTTACGGCGAAGGCTTGCCAACACCGGAAGTTTACCGCCGAACTGGCGTACATCACAGCAACCCATTAACAATTTCCATTGCTATAGTGAGACTCCAAGCATTGGAGATATGCATCGTAGTGGTCACCTGCTGTCGAAAATATCAGCTGATCACAGGTGCTAACATTTATGGCTCGTATGTATTCCAGATCAGAAGCAATGAAACTGCCATTTTCAAGGCATCTGAGAGGGCTGTATCGACACATATACATACAGTACAACTTAATTGTTGTTGAAACTTCACTTTTGCGTTGACAACAAAGGCCGAGGTGTTGCTGTTATGTCAGTGTGAACAGGGGCGCTACTCCAAACCAACAGTGTCCGACATGCATACCTATTAAGCACAACTACTGAAATGACTACAAATTCTATTTCCAAAAGACGCATTTATTCAACAGCACAGACACAAACTTCAGGATGTTGTTGTAGAATAATCCTCAACTGTATGAGTTCCGCTCCGAGACACAGCCGTGGTTGTGTCTTGTGATCTCGATGGTCAGCGGATCCTTCTTCGGAAAGGTCAGCTGCGATGAACCGTAACTGCGACTGCTACTGAAATTCCCACTGGGTCTTTCTACAACTCTGCAGGAACTCTCTCCGTTAAGTTATGGACCGCGGTTTGTACCACAGTGTGAAATGATACTAAGCTCCACTCTATTTTACACATGATGCGTGACGTGAGACATAGTTCCCGCTCTGTCAACAACCTCTGTTGTAGACCGCTAGACTTTGCTGGCTGACTCGGTCAGCCTGGCTAGTAGGCTGTCCCGGTTATCTCATGTTGTTAGAGGGACGACCACCTAGTAGGGGTTGCGACTCGCAGTCACAAAACATCAATTTGGCTTCCCATCGTCTATTAAGAACAATACGACGAACGACCCAACACCGTTGTGCGTAAACAGCGTAGACAAGGATACACTTGGAACGCAACCTGTTTCAGTGGCGTCGGGTTCTCTTAACTGACGGATACAGAATTTGACGTCTGGTAGTCTTCGTAGAAGAGAGTCGTGGTGGAAAGACATCAATGCAAAACTCAGGCATGAAGTCACACAGGTTCAAGAGAGAAATGGCTCTGTCATGTTTTCTCTGTTGTGACATACGTATATGAAACACCTCTCGTCCCTGTATCTATTTCAGATTGCGTGCCTGCCAGTGGAACAGCCTATTATTGAAAATTCAATACCTGTACAGCATCGGAAGAGGACTCTTCAATCTATTGCTCACTCTACAGTCAACATTTCGACGAAGAGTTCATCTTCCAAGTTGATGACAGTAAAAATAATTTCGTGTGGCTGAATGACAGGGTGCAAATCTTCCAACTGGACATCGCTTCGGCGACTTGCGTGTCTGTAATCTACCTCAGTTGTCAGGCTAGGGAAAGTTGACCTACAGTTTAACGAGCAGGACAGATCACCTTTCATTCCCAACAACTCTTCACATCACTGAGCGGTGAAGACTGCATTAAGAGCGGACTAAAAATTTCCGTGGTCCGACCGGGATACTATCTCGCGACCTCTCGGTTTCCAGGCATGCACTTCGCCACTAGACCATATGAAGGTTCGCCTGTAGCGACAGTCATGATTTATTTTTAATACACTGTAAGACAAAGAAAACAAAGAAAACGGCGCACGAAGAAGGAAGTATCCGAATGGGACAGATCGACAGGGATCACGTACAAGTGCAGGAAAACAAATGATTGTAATTTCAGAAAAGATTAGGAGATTTATTCTAGAGCATGACCTTCACAAATTGAGGAAAGTCAGTAACGCGTTGGTAAACGTCTGGCCCTTCTGCAAGCAGTTATTCGGCTTGGCACTGACTGCTGGAGTTTTTGGGTGTCCTCCAGACGTATATAGTGACAAATTCTATCCAATTTCAGAGTTAGATCGTCAAACTCACGAGCTGGTTGAAGGATTCTGCCCATAATGCTCCAAATGTCTCCAACTGAGGAGAGATCCGATGACGTTGCTGGCCAAGGTAGGCTTTGGCAAGCATAAAGACAAGCAGAAGGAACTGTCGTTGCGTGCGGCTGGGCATTACCTTGCTTAAATGTAAGTGCAGGATTGATTGCGATGATGGGCAACCAAATTAGGCTTAAAATATCGTCGACGTACCGCTTTACTGTAAGCGTGCCGTGAATTACAACTAAAGGAGTCCTTCTATGGAATGAAATAGCAACCCAGACCATCACACCTGCTTGTCGGGCCGTACGGCAGACGGTAGTCGGGTGGGTATCCAACAGTGTCCTGGGTGACTTCAGACAACTCTTCGCTGTGGGCTCAGTTCGAAGGACAATTTTCTTCCTGTCATTAAGATTCCAGGCCAAGTGCGTCCGAGACAACGGCAAATGGGCTTGTAGGTGCACGGAGGTCAACAGCAAACAGCGCAAGGGGCACCGTGAACTCAGCCCCCTTTGTGTCAGTCGCCTAATAATAGTCCTCGAGCTTACTGAAGCTTCGTTTGCACATCTAGTCGATGACCATGATGAATCCGGGTCTCTCAGTGGCCCACCGATGATTGCTACGTGCTGTTGTTCAGTCGTCTCTCAAACTAGACCGTTTCCTTCTTGACATTGTGTTCAGAAATGGTCCACCCATTCCGGTCAACATTGTCGAATAATGTTATCCCTCCTATTGAAATATCGAGCGAATCACCGATTAGTCCAACCGGCTACTTTGAGTCCAACTGCACATCCTCTGTCAAAAGTTGATATCTGCCTAAGTTGTTCACGCGTCTGTTTGCGAGGCGTAGTTACTGTCCAACTGAATACGCGGAACGAAATTTGCAACGACTTTGTGCCCTGGTATCGACATGTCCCGTGTTTACCATCCTTCCAGCTGCGAGGTGAAATTACATTGCAGCTACACATATTGATCCATCGCTTGCCAAAGTTTACAATATTGCGTTTTATCTCAATGCCTTTATGAACATGAACTTGTCATCAATTTTTATATCTCCTTTGTGTTGCGTCATTTTTTCCTTGTCTTTGGCTATATTTGAGTACTCGATCTGGTTCACAGAGTTTTTAATGACGCCGCTGCCGAAACGCCGAGGAATTATCAGTGTGGGTGATTTTCTGTGTGTTTAACTCATTGAAACTGTTTCGGACTGTTGTGATGGCTCGAGCTACGCTGCCCGTACTGTGGCTGGTGGACTGAATAGCCAGTCATTAACAGCGATCTCTGCGGTATCGACGGCCGTGAAGAACCACGCGCTTGCGGTGGCTAAAAAAATGGTACATGAATATAACGTCGTATTAACAGAGTCTTGAGCGAAGTCTTGATTTGTAATGTATGTAAACGGTAGCCCAGAATTACTTGATACTATTTTGAAACAGATTTAATCATAATTAAAGGTACTTAGGGAAAATCTGGGGGCAACGTCTATAAAAAAAGAGCTATATATTTCCACCGATTTAAAGTGTTTATCGACTTGTGGTTGGTAATTGAACTCTGATGAAGTGTGTTAATCGCTGTCTTTGCTGATTTTAAGTCATGACTGATCAGTTGTATTAGTTTTGCGTGATAAAATATCGACGGGAAGGTGACAGTTTCTCTATACTAAGAAAGAGCTGTAATCTCTCTCGAAATTGCAATTGTGTAACACTCAGTACACAAGGCTTCCTGCAGATTTGCAGGACTTAGTCATGTGATTTTTGTCTCATGTCCCGGTTATGATACTATTTCTTGAAGGCTTATGCCGTTGATGCGTTATTAGCTGACATTTAATGATATTTGTGATGTGTTTGTGATATATTTTAATTGCACCAGAAAAAATTGTCTCGAAACGGCATACTGCAAGTTTGACAGAAAACAACTGAGTGTACCATAATGAATACGGTGCTGCCACATCGACTGTTGATATAGAGCGTGTCGTCAGAATTACGTCACGTTTTCAGGAAGTCTTGTGAAATGAGTGTTAGCCGTTGCAATTTTTAGCATCACTGTAGTTACAATATCATTGGAATCTGAATTTAAAGAGTCATATAATTCAAATATTTCAGAGTTTCTTAACCAATATAGTCAGAGTTTATTAGAGAATTTAGCCAGGGCCCCTCCTGTGTGACATGTTCTTGGTTCGATGACAATATCTAGATGCATCCAAGTTCCTGTGGACCGTTGGTGGATTGTAGCTTTGATCATCCAGAATAAGCTAGAGCTACACGATGGAAAAAAGGCACAACCACCAGCCCAGACATTCAGTATGACAATGCTCGAGTAGAGCATGCTCACCATCCCCAAGGAGGTAGGAATTAGTCGATGGAATGCATTACCGAGCCGCTTCCATCAACCTAATGGAGCATGCATGGGACCAGTCGGCGAACCGCCCTCAAACACTGGAGCACCTCATGAGGGCAGCCGTTGAATAATGGGACAGGCTGGGTCGCTGAGTTTCGACCATGTTGTAAACGGCACGCGGAGGGAATCGAACCATGTTACAACGCCGGGAGAAGGAATAGATTAATGAATGTTAGCAAGTGGCAGATTTCGATTTCTCGGTTGCGCAAAGATGTGCACTGTCGA
Source organism: Schistocerca americana (assembly GCF_021461395.2). Classification (NCBI taxonomy): domain Eukaryota; kingdom Metazoa; phylum Arthropoda; class Insecta; order Orthoptera; family Acrididae; genus Schistocerca; species Schistocerca americana. The sequence goes on from NC_060124.1 coordinate 215,928,130, forward strand.
TCAGGCTGCCTTTTTATTTCGGTTATTGTTTATTTCTATTTAACAGAAAATAAGACTTGTTCTTTCATTCTTTTCTCCTCTTGAACCTAATACAACAGACGTTCGTATAACAATTTTTGAGTTGTTTGTATTAAAATCTGCACCAAGTTTGGATGTCACACTGCGAAGGCAACTCGGAGACGATTCAAGTGAAATATTACTTTTCCGTAATATTTCTCGCGAAATCACGCTGACACGAAAACCAGAGGGAGGGTGGTGTTGCGTAGAATTCAGTCACGCTGTTAGCTTTAGAGATGTGGGCCGGGACAGGAAAAAGCTCGTGCTTTCTGTCTCTGCCACACGGAGGTCGATTGAAACCGAATGCATGGGACACGGACTTCGTTCTGGCTATTGGCTGTCACCAGCGCTAAAACAAGCGCGGAGAAAGAGTGCTACTCCGACTGGACACCTCGTCCATTTGGTCGCTCGCAGTGCGGAAAGCAGAGCTCGGCGTTGTTTTATCATATGGCTGTATGGCTCTCGCGGTGAGAAGGTTTTAGCTCTGTAGAGCACATACCCATCATGGCTATACATTTCGTTCTAAACTAGTATGGACACTAAGGTTTTTTTCCGTACATGCCCTGTCTCACAATCGTTTTTTCTTTTTTAAATTTCATTTTTGTCAGTTTGTTATTCGCAAGTTGACATAGCGGCGTAAGCTTTTAATTCCATTTTAGGCAAAGGAGATAAAATGGATGGAACTTTTTATTATGATATGCATGGATATGTTCACTAGCATACTAAATTCATTTAACGTAGAAATAATTATACAGTTGTGCTGTTCTGATTTGCAACCTTGAGAGTGGTTTGATACGTATCTACTCGCTAGTCTTTCATGTACAGATCCCTTCTTCTTTGCACAACTACCGCAATCTACAACGTTTTGAACCTGCCTATTGTATTCAAGCCCTGGTCTCCATTTGGAGATCTTTACCAACTCACATCCCTCAATTGCCTAACAGGCGATTTCTTAATGTATCAGGGTGTGTCGTTTCAACCAAACATTTGCTTTAGTCCAGTTGTACCACAAATTTCTTTTTCTCTCAGTTCGATTCAGTACCTTCTAGTTAGTTATTCTATCTACCCATCAGATATTTAGCGTTATTCTGTAGCATAAAAAGCTTTTTATGCTATCCAAGCTCGACTCAAGCCCCGTCCTCACAGCTTTAGTTCTGCTAGTATCCCGTCTCCTACCTTCCAACCTTCACAGAAGCTCTTCTGCGAACCATGGAGAACTAACACTCCTGGAAGGAAGGATATAGTGGAGATATGGCTTATCCACAGCCTGGGGAAAAGCTGTACTGAACTGGTAAAAACGACCCTGACAGATGCATTAGACGTGGTCTAGTGGACATGCTACGGCATTGCTCCACTTGTTACTGACATTTAATGAACTGGAAATGTGTCAGGAAGAGAACCATTTATAACACTGACACACGGCTCTGGGCTGCCTCAGAGCTGTTCCATAGACAAAAACCTGTATGGCCCACTGTGACGCGGCTACTCGGAAACTATGCAAACAATATTACGAACGCAAACTTTGAAGACAACATCATCACATTTCAAGTTTACATATAAAAAGCCTATTGGCGAATGAAGCGGTTCTCGAACGTCAAAAAGAATTTCGAAAACACATTGACGATTACATTTGAAAAAATGTGCAGTTATCTGTAGCCCCAAAACTAACGTTCTGGGATTTGCTTGATGCGAAACTGTCTATTCTGAAATTTTCAGTTTGTCATGCACTTTCACGATAGAAACCACAGGAAAGGTGGCTTGGCTGGCCGGAGTGGCCGAGTGGTTCTAGGCGGTACAGTCTGCAATCACGCGACCGCTGCGGACGCAGGTTCGAATCCTGCCTCGGGCATGGATGTGTGTGATGTCCTTAGGTTAGTTAGCTTTAAGTAGTTCTAATTTCTAGGGGACTGATGACCTCAGCAGTTAAGTCCCATAGTGCTCAGAGTCCTTTGAACCCCCTTTACTAGATATGATTATATTTATTTTAATTGAACCAACTTTGGGTTCTTGGTGAAACATTGTAAATTAACTAAACAAACACTGTTTTTGCCTTGTTTCACAATTTTGTTATTAATGTTACTGCACAACCTAGGTTTCGGGTTATAAGTCCATTTTCAAGTACATTACTGATTCCCAAGTACGATAATGCACAGATAAACATGATGACAAGGCCAAGATAATCATCTCAACTTCTTAAGGTATCGATCCATAGCTTAATGTATTATCCCTATGTCCTAAGAAGACATTGACGAGGAACTTAACACAATACAAACGATAGCCACAAATAACGAATTTAACCTCGACATCATTGATAAAATTTTAGGTGAAAAGCTGAAGAACCAAGTCAGGTCTCTACTGTCCCCAATGAAAAACACAGACAAACGGGAAAAGAAATGGTGCAGATTACCTTTAATAGGGAACATATGGAGTAGTTTAAGTAACACTTTGAAGGCAAAACGTTTCTCTGTGTTTTTCTATGTCCCCCAGACAATAGGTAGTTGCGTGTTCAATTCTAAAGAAAAACAACCAGCCATCACAAAAAGTGGGATTTATAAAATCACCTGCCGTGAGTGTCAGTCTTACTACATTGGACAGACGGGGATGTAAATCTGTACCACGCTTAAAGAACACCACAGAATCTGGAGATTGAAGAACCCTATTTCAGCCTTTGTAGAACACTGCCTGAACAATAACCACAAATACATAATAGATGTAGACACAGAGTAAAAGGGGGCCAAACTCAACCAATTAGAAATTTTAGAAATTAAGAGACATATGTATATCCTCACACCTATAATTAAACAAGCAAACCCAATTCAACTATTCACCTCTTGTAGATGAGATCAGAAACCCAGGATAGAAGCAAAATTTTGGGCCCCAATCCATCGTAGTTAACAACTTCTTGGCTAATGCATAATTTTAGTCCAGTCATTTTAGTGTAATCACAGAATTGTGTAATAATGTATGTAATTTGTTAAAGTTGGTCATTGACGTAATTGTACCTTAAGCTGTGGAGCGCTACATTAAGAAGTTGAGATGATTATCTTTACCTTGCCATCATGTTTAGCTGTGCATTAGCATCTTTGGGAATCAGTAATGTACTTGAAAATGGACTTGTAAACCGAAACTTAAGTTGCACAGTAGCATTAATAAAAAAGTTGTGAAACAAGGCAAAAACAGTATTTGTTTAGTTAATTATACTTAAGTAATCTTTTTCCTTTCCTTTTTTGGTGTGGGTACATCAACCCGAGAGAATCTTAGATATAATGGAAAACAGCAAATTTGGTGGTACACAACATCATAAACAGTCTGACGATGAATGTGTCTGTCCGAAAACGGCAACGGAGCTGTTTGTTCTTAATAACTAGCATTATTGAGAGCGGCTGATAGCTTTTGTTACTCTTTTTTTTTACTCTTTACTCTTTAGTAAAAATTACCCTTTGTTTTTACACAGTCACAGTCTTCGACAAACTAGCATGCTGTATTACTGTCAAGAGGGCAGTTGAGAGGACAATAGAAATATGTTATGCATACGGTACTTGTAAAGCGATGAGTAATACAATAATAATGACAGATTGTCAAGCGAACATTACCGTATCTTTGCGGCAAACGCGCAAAATGTTTCGACATCAGAACGAGACTTCGTCATAACGCACGCGAATAAGGACCCTTACACAGACAGTCATACGTAATGGCACGATTCAGGGCGAGCCACACAGTTTCGCGACCAAGTAAAGTCTGTGTGAAGCAGCCTAATAAGGCAAGCTGTTGTACTGTTCAGACACCTATCGGATGCGACCTGTACTTGCACGCCAGAGCATATAGACAGACGATCAGGAATGCAGAAACGCATCGTGCGTGTGTTCTCGATCAGACTATGTGCCGTTTAGTGCATCAGCGCTTGCATAAAATTGTACAAAGAGCAACAGTGCTTGTAGAAACTGTGATACAAACATTGTTTGAAGACTGAGTGATCTAAGATAATTTGCTTGCGTTTTGCATACCATTTGTAATCAAAGCCAAACAGCGTTTTGTTGGGGAAATAGAAGCTAAGCGTATGGGATCCATTTTGAAAAGAATTGAAGAAGATACATGACTGTGAGGGTAGAGACAGGGCTGTCAACGAAACTTATAAGTTTTTGGTACTACGATTTTCTTTCATTTGGCGTGGATCATGAGCTCCCAAGCGCAGGTTGCTCATATGGATAGTTTGTGCTTGTAGAGTTTTGAGATTGCGCACAGCTCACAAGACTGACTCGTTGCTTTGCAATTGCAACGTATCTGAAGATGTTCTGAACGAAGCTCATAATCGTAAAGAAAACTGCGGCAATACAGTGTTATAAAAATATTAGAAAAATGACTACATTCTTGTGAATTCATCTCCACTTGGCATCGTGTCAAACTTTCATAGAAGTTCTTGCTGACTGTGAAGGTAATGAAAATATGACGATAAAAGTGGGCAGCTTTCTGGCACTTTCAACAGTTTTTGTAACATCACCTAATAAATATATATAGTGAGACATTACGTACTGAGACATTTAATTTCTGCATGCACGGAATTTTGCAATTTTATTCTTTAATTTTGATAGCAATACAATTTTTTGTGCAATGAGATATTTCGAAAATGGAACGTTAATTACCATAAAAGTCATTAGAGATGGAACACAAACTCGGCAGGATGGAAAGGAAATCGGCCGTGCCCTGTCCTGGGAATCATAGCGGCAATCGCCTTAAATGATTTAGGGAAATCACGGAAAGGTTAAATCTGGATGGTCGGGGTCGGATTCGAACCGTCATCCTCGCGAATGCGAATCCGGTGAACTAACCACTGCGCCATATCGCTCGGTACTCAAATGAGATTCTGTGGTTATTCGTTAGGTTGTGTTCGGCACTAGCAGATATTTCTGTATTTCTGTACATAATGTGTCGCTGATGTCCGGTGCAGTGATGAGAAACATATACATATACAGAAGAACAAATATACAAAAATGTAGAAACCCTGCGAGAAATGCATGTTTGAACATAGATGCGTATCCTAGCCAAGCCTGCAGGTGACTTTATTGAATCTGACCAACAACCGCAGCTGTGCGTGCCTTCAACAAGTTGCAAGTGTCCATCATGGTTGGGACAGTATTCTATGCACATGTCATAACGTCGGTCAATTTGAACGCGAGAAAATTATTGGTGTTCGTATGGTGCTCGCTTCCGTAACCAAGGTAGCCGAGATGTCTGATGTGTCAAGAGGCACCATATGGAAGATTCATACCGCATACAGAGAAAGGGTAGAAAAATGGTTCAAATGGCTATGAGCACTATGGGACTTTACTGCTGAGGTCATCAGTCCCCTAAAATTTACAACTACTTAAACCTAACTAACCTAATGACATCACACACATCCATGCCCGAGGCAGGATTCCAACCTGCGACCGTAGCGGTCGTGGGGTTCCAAACTGTAGCGCCTAGAACCGCGCGGCCACTCCGGCCGGCAAAGGGGAGAAAACATCATCCGCTACGTTACAGCGCGGACGGAAGTGTGTGTTGAGTGGTCGGACGAAAGGTCATTGAAGACGATTTTGAGGTAGAGTAATAGGGAGATAACTGCAGAAAGTGACTGAACAGCTGAATGACGCATTCTCGATCCCTGTCGACACCGAAACTACAGTGAGTGAGCACCATTAGCAAGGAACAGCAGGGCGAACTGGAAATCAAAAACCATACATCAGCGAAGCAAATGCCAGTAACAGGGGAACTTGGCGCCGAAGCCACAAACCTGGGCATTGAGGTAATGGAAGTAAGTCATTTGGTGGAATGAGTCTTGTTTCATGCTGTTTTTAAATTCCAGCGGTATTTATGTTTGACGTATGCCATTTTATGTCTACGATGCAGACAGTTTGCTGCCAAGGGTGTACCAAGGAGGGAGTCCGGCTATGATCGTGGTATTCCACTGCTCCCAAAAATTCTGTGAAGAAGATCACTTTACTGCCAAGGACTATGTGACCATTTTGATTTTGGTTGATCAGGTCCATCCCAAGATATACTGTTTGTTCCCCAGTGGTAATGCTATGTTCCAAGCGATAGGGCCCCTGTTCACACTGCTCATATCGTCTGGGACTGTTTTTTTTTTGGCTTGGAATTATCTCATCTCCCTTGTCACCAGAGCTCAGTATTATTCCGCCTTTGTGGTCTACATCAGAGAGAACGATAGGTGATCGACGTTCGCCTCTACACTTACACCTGCTTCTACATCTACGTAGATTCACAGCGAGCCACCGTACAGTGCGTGACAGAGAGTACCACGTACCAGTACTAGTCACTTCCTTTCCTGTTAAACTCGGAAATACAGCGAGGAAAAGACGACAGTCTATATGCCTCCTTATGGGCCCTATTTTCTCGTACCTTATCTTCGTGATCCTTAAGCACAGTCAGCAGAATCGTTCGGCATTCAGCTTCAAATGCAGGTTCTCTAAATTTACTCAATCTTGTTTTTGGAAATAACGTCACCTTCCCTCCTAGGATTCCCATTTGAGTTCCCAAAACATCTCCGTAACTCTTATGAGTTGTTCGAAGCTACCGGTAACAAATCTAGTAACATGTCTCTACATTGCTTCGATGTCTTCCTTCAATCAGACCTGGTACGGATCCCCAACTCTCCAGCATAGTCAAGAATTGATCGCACTAACGTCCTATATGCGGTCTTCTTTACACGTGAACCACTTTTTCCTAAAAGTCTCCCAACCATTCACCTCCCCCACCATAGTTCTCACACGCTTGTTTCATTTCATATCGTTTTGCAACGTTATGCCCAGATATTTAAACGACTTGACTGTGTCAAGCAGGACACTAGTAATACTGTGTTCGAACGTTACAGATTTTCTCTTCTTACTCATCAGCATGAAATTAAATTTTCCGAATTTAGAGGTAGCTACTAGTCATCAGACCAACTGGAAATTTTGCCTAAATCGCTTTATATCTTTTTACAGTCACAGTCACTCAACTTCAACAACTTACCGTAGACCACAGCATCATCAGCAAACGACCACAGATTGCTGCCCAACGTGTTTGCCAAATCATTTATGTAAATAGTGAACAACAGCGGTCCAGTCACACCACCCTGGTGCACTCCTGACGATAACCTTGTCTCCGATGAACCTTCATCACCGTCTCCTGAACTCGCCGCTATTTTGCAAGAAGAAAAGTATGAGATTCCCTTCCCGTACGAGAACGACTGAAAGCCGTTTTGAATTCTATACCGTATTAGGCATGCCAAGGAGTTGTTTTTGGTGTTTCCATATTCCAGCGCCCTTATGAGTGATTCTGTTTGTATTACAGCAATCTGTTTGCTTTTGAGCTATTTCGTATTGCAATGCAGTGGCTATGGAGTACGCACACTGCTTGTTAGACGTGTTTTAGTAGCAACAGACACTAAATTGGCGCCTTACTGCAAGTCAGCACGCATACCACGCGACTTTGAGGTACAGCGCGGAAGCTACGACCGACGAACGTGGTCGATAGTGTCTCGTTATGTCATGCACCCGAAACGCAACGGTTGCAGTCGCACAGCGATGGGATGGCGCGCTTCTGCAAACAGCGGCTTGCGTTTGTGCGGGCTCCCGGGACTAATTCGCGCGGTCGTAACGCGAGAGACAAAGGGTCGCTCGCCATTGGTCGAAAATTCCGTGTCGTTCGGCGGGAAAGCGCCTGCACAATGCTATCGTGCAAACAAAGATTTATTTGGCCTAATGAGCCAGCCGTGGACGGCCGTTCGTGACGAAACAGAGGGCATCGGCAATTAAACGAATTCCGGCGAGCTGCGGTACGCTGTTAGAATTACAATTAGCGGACATCTACTACGGACAATACTTCGAGAGTTCAAATCTCCTTCTCTCCAGACCTTCTAGTAAAGAATATATAGACCGGAGATTCTGGTAGTGCAGGTTCGTTTCTTTCTGTTAAACGTGTTAGGGAAAAATCTGACAGAGTGAAAGATAAAGAAATAGACACAAATGGCTTAGAAAAATTTATGCAACGCACATTCATGCTCACAAACAATCAAATTCCTTTAGGAATGATGTCATTTAAACTGAATGCGACTGTACACAAATTTTCTTGAAATACAGTAACACTTGACTCTGTTCTTGGATGCAATAATTCAGCCTTTACATCGGATCACTGTGTTAAGAATAAATTAATTTTATTCCATGAGGTGTTACCTTTTACCACCTTTAGATGAGATTCTGTTCTTAACTAAGATTCTCTAGAGCATGGTACTTCTTGCTCACTTGTTATATTACATTGCTACCAGAGTATAATTTACTCTAACGAGCATCTCACAGGCGCTACATCTATTGTGTAGGGTAAGAGACACCGACGTTACGTAATAATTTGCCGCGTGCAATCATGTTAAAAGGTGGAGAAACTGAAGGATTCATTGTAAGTTACAGTTCCCTATGTTACAAATTAACAAATGTAACAACTGTTTTTGGGAACATCCCTGGTTTGTTTTAACATCGGATCATGATAAAATAAGTTAATGGAACGGAAAAGAAAACCGATAATTTTTATACGATATACCACGCACTGTACAGTGGTTTGTGAAATACACTTGCATATACTGACGTAGAACAGAATTCAAATGCATTATACAAATGTCTTCATCTACAAAGTGTGTTAGATGTTCCAAGAATCATTAGCCCGATTTCTGTCGAAGTGATTTGAATTTTGTATGATATGAGTGTCCGTCGAAATGATACGAATTTTATGTGTACGGATATTATGTAATATGAACCATGTGTAACAGGAATTTTGTGCACCGTGCACGTTTTGTGATGTGAATTTCGAATAATGTGGCTCTTACATCGCCTGTATATAACCGAAGGGGGATCTAGGCGCGCAGTCCGGAACCGTGCGACTGCTACGGTCGCAGGTTCGCATCCTGCCTCGGGTATGGACGTGTGTGACGTCCTTAGGTTAGTTAGGTTTAAGTAGTCCTAAGTTCTAGGGGACTGATGACCAAAGCTGTTAAGTCCCATAGTGCTCAGAGCCGAAGGGGGGAGTAGCGTTGGTGACCTAAATTCCATGTGGCTGGTCTATGTGACAATGTGCTTTTGGGCGAATTCTGAACGTCTCCGCAGCATTTCTTGGTGACGGGTTATATGACACCGGTAATGGCTAATTGTACATCGGATGGCAACATTACTCTCGATTGCGCCGAGGGTGATATTTGAGAGGACTGGGATACGTTACACGGCTTGAATTTCCATTCCTACAACTCTGCAATCTGCATACACTCGTGACAGTCGTCAAAAATATAGCGATATACGTCTGAAATACAGGAGACGTAAGCGACGGAATGGTATGCCGTGGAAAAGCTTGCAGAAGACAAAGAGTCGCTCGGAGAGACTTCCCCACTTTAATTTTTGTCGCGTACTGGGTTGTGTAGCTTGTTACGACTTCTACTTATGACTATCGGTGTTCGATTTTACGTGTTATTCTTGTTAGTACCAATTATTGTCATCTCATTACCTGTTGTGTATGTATTCAATTTCAGACACATTGGTAACAGTCTTTTCAAGATACACCACATTTTGTAGCATCTTGATCGTATAGTAGCACTAATGCGTAATACTAAACTGTCTTTTATCGACTAGGAGGACTACGCGCCGCGTAGAGTGGCCGCGCGGTTTGAGGCGCCATGTCACCGTTTGCGCTGCCCCTCCTGCCGGAGGTTCGAGTCCTCCCTCGGACATGGGTGTGCGTGTGTTGTTTTTAGCGTAAGTTAGTTTGTGTGTAAGTCTAGGGACCGATGACCTCAGCAGTTTGGTCCCTTACGAATTCCCACATATTTGAACATTTGAAAACTACGCATATTATTGATTTACTTATTACTTGCTTCTAGTCTGTAATCTAGACAGACGAAATGTTACACACGAATTGATGTATATGAATGCAGTACATAGTAGGTCATGTATAAACATAACATTTCAAATGTATTAGTATAGCTCTACATATCGGCACAGTAGAACCACGCTTCCACTCCCCCCCCCCCCCCCCCCCCTGACTACGAGGCCGAATGGTCAGAATGCAAAACAGACAGGATTATCAGAGGAACACATTCATTGATCCGTAACGTAACAATAGAGTATGGTGCAGCTTTAGTTTTCAACTGAAAATACTGTCAGAAATATTGCTCAGTGTTTAGACAGCAACAAAACGAAAAGAAAAAGTCGACGCACTAAAAAGTCTTTCACTAAAGCGTAATGTACGTCAGTGCATGTACTGTAATGTCTGTATCGTACAGTAACATACTGTTACTGTGAGTGAAAGTTTAACAACTGTACTAACCTTATTACGGTACTGCATTGACGCACAATTGACTCATTTTGTGCAACAAATGTTCTTGTCGGGAAAATTTTGTAGTTTACGTCAGACTCATGAATGTTTCACATTTGATCACCGAACAGCTTAAGCTCTTTACCTCAGTTTACAAATTTCGGAACAAATTCATTGGCAGCTGTTTCGCCAGCAGACAGCTTGTCGCTGGAATTAATTACATTTCGAATGCTATGTCGTTTTTCCACCAATATAGCCAGCTTTCACTCGCAGTAAACTTTTCATTTTCAGTGTCTCCCGATACCTTTTCATAAAAATCCATGCCTCTTCTTTGATTATTGGTCGAGATAGCGCAGTTCTTTTTCTTCAGTCCTACTGAAACTACACCCACAAACCACATTGTTTAGAGTTTCACTTTTAGGATTCTTCAAAGTCTTGCACAATTTCAGTTCTTTCTCGTCATCACTCGTTATTGTGTGACTTAAAGAGTTTTCCTAACCTTTATCCAGGCTGTAACAGTTGTTATGCCGGCCCAGCCATACCTCGCTTGAATTATTCTGAACAGACACGCCTTTATCTGACCTTACAAATAGTTTCTTTCTCCACTGAAGACAGCGTCACATGTTTGCATTTAGTTGATGCCATAATTTAGTTTTACACACTTCGAGGCCACATTAGGAAGGTTATACTGTATTACACTGTGACCATCTGGTACACAGAATTATGTTCATCCGAAGTGTAGAAGGAATATGCTACTGCTCTGCTGTACTAAACGCCATCGTGACGTTACTGATTTTCTTATTTAGAATCCTAGACTACACTTCGCTGTACTACGCTGGAATACACGGCGTTCCACTACCCTACGCTATACTAATGCGCTTCGTATTGGACACAACACATTATTTCGTCATCTTGTTTGGATTCTTACGACCTGGCGCGCTGAGACCTTGCTCAGGATTCATAGGGGCTGTGCAGCTGTGCCAACCAAGGTACAGAGGTTTGAAGATGACTGTCGGGGTAGCAGAAATATCTTTCATGGTTCTTCGTGAGACTCACCTCCTTACTGCTTCCGGAATCTCGTTGTAGTTGTTTTTCCTGACATCAAGTGTCTCGTTGTCATGATGTAGGGCCTCTTCCTGGTTGTCTCTCAACATGTATCCTTGCAGTTCGGAAGCCGATGTTTTGGGAGTCTACAAGATCAACTTGTGCAACAGTTCCTCATTCCTTATCGTGTCGTAGACAGGTGTTCAAAATGGTTCAAATGGCTCCAAGCACTATGGGACGTAACATCTGATGTCATCAGTCCCCTAGACTTTGAACTACTTAAACCTAACTAACCTAAGGACATCACACACACTCATGCCCGAGGCAGGATTCGAACCTGCGACCGTAGCAGCACCGCGGTTCCGGCCACAGCGGCCGGCGTAGACACTTGTATCACCAAAATAAATGCAGAGAGCCGTGCATGTTAGCACGCTGCTTCCGAGATTCCGGGAGGTGTGCCGGCCCTGCGTCGAATCCGTCCGGTCGACTAATGACGAGTGCTGGTGTGCCGGCAAGTCAGGATCTGATGTTTAGGCGGCTTTCTACGTACGACTAGGTGAATACGGGGCTGATGCCCAATGCCGATCTTAGTTACACGAGACGCAAACATTTCAAACATTCTTGCGTTTTAAAGTAGGATAATACTAGACGGAGACATTAGCGTACATGCCGGCCTAATAGGTGGGAGGGGGGGGGGGGGGGGAGGGGGGTGCGAGAGTGGGATTTAGGAGAGGGGGTGGCGGCAAGAGGGGCATCTGACCACCCTGTATCACTAATACAAGTCCAGTTGACCGTGCCGACCGTGAGATACTCGTACGCAGAATAAGAATTAGAAGATTGCTGTGTTACCAAAGACTCTCGTGTCATGGTATGTAATACACTGAGGAGCCAAAGAAACTGGTACACCTGACTAATATCATGTAGGGCACCCTCGAGCACGCAGAAGTGCCGCAACACGACGTGGCACAGACTCGACTAATTTCTGAAGTAGTGCAGGAGGGAAGGGACGCCATGAATCCTGCGGGGCTGTCCATAAATTCGTAAGAGTACGAGGGGGTAGAGACCACTTCTGAACAGCACGTTGAAAGGCGTCACAGATATGCTCAATAATAGTGTCTAGGGAGTTTGGTGGCCAGCGGAAGTGTTTAAATTCAGAAGAGTTTTCCTGGAGCCACTCTGTAGCAATTCTGGACGTGTTGGGTGTCGCATTGTCCTGCTGGAATTGCCTAAGTACGTCGGAATGCACAATGGACATGAACGGATGCAGGTGATCAGACAGTAGGCTTTCGTACGTGTCACCTGTCAGAGTTGTATCTAGATGTGTCAGGGGTCCCATGTCACTCCAACTGCACACGCCCCACACCATTACAGAGCCTTCACCTGCATGAACAGTCCACTGCTGACATGCAGAGTCCATGGATTCATGAGGTTGTCTTCATACCTGTATACGTCTATCCGTTCGATACAATTTGAAACGATACTCGTCCGACCAGGCAATATGTTTCCAGTCATCAACAATCAAATGTTAGTTCAAATCAAATGGATCTGAGCACTGTGGGACTTAACATCTGAGGTCATCAGTCCCTCGAACTTAGAACTACTTAAACCTAACTAACCTAAGGACATCAGACACATCCATACGCGAGGGAGGATTCGAACCTGTGACCGTAGCGGTCACGCGGTTCCAGACTGAAGTGCCTAGAATCGCTCGGTCACACCGGCCGGCCTAATGTTAGGCGAGACGTGAAGCTTTGTGTCGTGCAGTCATCAAGAGTGCACGAGTGGACGCTCGGCTTTTGAAACTAAATGAAAGTAAATGAAATAACCATCCTGTCACAAAACTAAGGGTTCTGTAATACAAAAACATAGACCTATGGAAAATTATATTCATTTTTTATTAAAATTACGTAATTCCTTGTTTAACATTCATTCTCAATTGAGCATAATGTAGATTGTTTTACAATAAATACACCTTGTTAACGATAAATAAATGCAAAACTGGAAAACTGTTTTCAGAAACCGATCGCTAACTAAATGAAGAAGATCCAAGAAAAATATTAAAAGTATCTTCAAAAAACCTGTCCATTTTATGCTCGCTCAGATCGAAGCACGAAGACAATGATCAAGTCCGTACTTACTGGCGTACTCCGACAACTGATTGTAGTGATGGAAAACGCGCGACTGTCCCTCCGCTGACCCCTTCTCACCCCCACGCCTCTACCGCGACAAAGAATGTAATTATATCTCTGCCTGCAGAACACTGCGAATTTGTTTCATACGAGGTGTGGCTAGAAAAAAACCGGACTAGTACTGGTGAAACAATAAAACGAATGCAATAAGGCTGAAAGTCGCGTGGCCTGTCACGTGACTCTCGCTCCGCCTACTGCTCGAGTTTCATCTGCCTCCTGCACTCAGTCTGCCCGTGGCGTCTGTTTTAAGTAGTTGACGTTTTGTCTGTGCGTCGGAAAATGTTGAGTGTACAGAAATAACAGCGTGTTAACATCAAATTTTGTTTCAAACTAGGAAAATCTGCAAGTGAAACGTTTGTAATGTTACAACAAGTGTACGGCGATGATTGTTTATCGCGAACACAAGTGTTTGAGTGGTTTAAACGATTTAAAGATGGCCGCGAAGACACCAGTGATGACACTCGCACTGGCAGACCATTGTCAGCAAAAACTGATGCAAACATTGAAAAAATCGGTAAACTTGTTCGACAAGACAACAAGTCAACTCCTGTTAACTCAGACACTGCTCTGATTGTTAAACGGCGATCTTGTCGAACAAGTTTACCGTTTTTTTAATGTTTGCATCAGTTTTTGCTGACAATGGTCTGCCAGTGCGAGTGTCATCACTGGTGTCTTCGCGGCCATCTTTAAATCGTTTAAACCACTCAAACACTTGTGTTCGCGATAAACAATTATCGCCGTACACTTGTTGTAACATTACAAACGTTTCACTTGCAGATTTTCCTAGTTTGAAACAAAATTTGATGTTAACACGCTGTTCTTTCTGTACACTCAACATTTTCCGACGCACAGACAAAACGTCAGCTACTTAAAACAGACGCCACGGGCAGACTGAGTGCAGGAGGCGGATGAAACTCGAGCAGTAGGCGGAGCGAGAGTCACGTGACAGGCCACGCGACTTTCAGCCTTATTGCATTCGTTTTATTGTTTCACCAGTACTAGTCCGGTTTTTTTCTAGCCATACCTCGTATTGCACTAGATTTCTCGATCAGTATAATATCAACAGAAAGAAAATTAAATACGTTGCCTTTGAAATCCCTGACACTTTTATTACGATTCTAAGGGTCGCCAGAATAGGCATCCAGCGATGCGTAAGGGCGACGACTGGCTACGTCATAACACTGTCGATAGTAGTACTGCTTTATTGTCTGAGGTGTGATAACCGGTAGATGTAGTAGGACGATATCATAGTACTGATTAGAAAAGTAGACTCATGCTCATAAATTAAGGATAATGCTGATACATGGTGCAACAACGCTCTGATGGGCGGTTTGCGGGTTTAAATCACCTCGGGGTATGACCATGCGGTTCATTTGACCTGTGGTCGTCGCACGATGGCGCTGGCAGCAGTCCACATACGCAGAGTTGTGTTGGTGCATGTCAGAGTACGGTGCAGCGAGTAAGTGTGCAGATGTTTTCAGACGTGCTAATCGTGAATGTGTGTTGAAAATGGCTCGAAGAACACATATCGATGACGTTATGAGGGGTAGAATACTAGGGCG
Source organism: Schistocerca americana (assembly GCF_021461395.2). Lineage (NCBI taxonomy): Eukaryota > Metazoa > Arthropoda > Insecta > Orthoptera > Acrididae > Schistocerca > Schistocerca americana. The sequence continues at coordinate 215,943,311 of NC_060124.1, forward strand.
ACTAGAGGCTCGTCAAACACAGCAGGTCGTAGCGTGGGCCCTCCGTGTGCCACAAAGTGTGATATCAAGATTATGGCAACGATTCTAGCAGGCAGGAAACGTGTCCAGGCGCTACAGTACGGGACGTCTATTGTGTAAATTACCACAAGAAGACCGATATCTCACCATCAGTGCCCGCAGACGGCCACGGAGTACTGCAGGTAGCCTTGCTCGGGACCTTACTGCAGCCACTGGAACAGTTGTCTCCAGACACACAGTCTACAGACGACTGAACAGACGTGGTTTATTCGCTCGGAGACCTGCAAGGTGCATTCCACTGATCCCTGGTCACAGGAGAGCCCGTAAAGCCTGGTGTCGAGAACACAATACATGGTCATTGGAACAGCGGTCCCAGTTTATGTTCACGGACGAGTCGGGGTATAGTCTGAACAGTGATTTTTCCTGGCTTTCATCTGTCGTTAACCAGGAACCAGATACCAACCCCTCAAAGTCCTTGAAAGGGACCTGTAACAGGTCAGGTGTATTGGGACGTCATTTTGCACCAGTATGTCCGCCTTTTCAGGGGTGCAGTGGGTCCCACCTTCCTCCTGATTGATGATAACGCACGGCCCCACCGAGCTGCCACCGTGGAGGAGTACCTTGAAACAGAAGATATCAGGCGAATGGAGTGGTCTGCCTGTCCTCCAGACCTAAACCCCATCGACCACGTCTGGGATGATCTCGGTCGACGTATCGTTGCACGTTTTCAGGCAGTGGTGCAAGAATAGGGGAGACTATACCCCAGCAGCTGCTGGACCACCTGATCCAGAGTATGCCAACCCGTTGTGCGGCCTTTGTAGGTGTGCATGGTGATCATATCCCATATTGATGTCAGGGTACATGCGCAGGAAACAGTGCCGTTCTGTAGCACATGTGTTTCGGAGGGTTTCCTCAACTTATCATCAATACCGTGGACTTACCGATCTGTGTCGTGTGTATTGCCTATGCGCCAGTTTTATGTAGTGCGCGTTGTGTGCCACCACATTCTGCAATTATTCTTGATTTATGAGCATGAGTGTAGCCTTGACCAAGGGCGTTATCTGACTGGTGGTGGTATGCTAGCTGTGCTGTATACAAATAAATAGCAATCAGTTATGGAATGATCGCCTCCGTATTCGAATGGTTAACGTCTCTGGCTTTGATTCGATTCCAGGTAGCTGCTCAGATTTTTTCTGGGCTAGACAGATCTGAAACGGGGTAGGCTCAGCATTATGAGGCACAATGAGGAGCAATTTGAATAAAGCAAAAGTGGCATTATCAGGATTCATCTATTGACACTAACGGCTGGATGGATTGGCGACTCGCTGTCAGATGCCCCACGATCGTAGATCGCTCCACGAACTGCCCTGCAGACAGCACTTGGCCAGTTGAAACTGGCCTAAGGCCTAAGGCATATGGTTTTCGCGTTCAATATGGAATGCTAACAAAAATAGCGTGTGCTTAGGCTAAAAGGTGGCACCCCACCTAAACACTAGGGGACTCTGAGATGGCAACCTGCGTGACTTAAGCCAAGTTGTTAAAGAAACTTCAAGAATAAAAAGACTGAAGAAAGCGACAACTCTATATCTAGCTTCAGTTAGGTTGAACAAATTTGTCTATAATTTTACGGCACTAAACACTGTTTTTCAGCAGCTTTATGCCCAGACAGCAGTGAGAATCGAAGGACAAACTTCACCTCTCGACCTGAACCGAAGCCGTGCGCCTGTCGGGCGTTGAGCGCAGTTTTTACAGCTGCGAAAGGCGTTCGTGCTCGGCTTTACTGTGAATGAAGTAAGATATATCCGCAAAGTAATAAAATTCTGCACAACTTTTTATGGTCAGTGGGTCGCTATGAGAGAGAGAGAATTGCAGCGAAAATTGTTCCCCAGAGGCAGCTTTTTCACACAGACGTATCGATCCTGTTGAATAAGGTATTTTTATGTTGCGGTTCTTATATATTTCATCATTCCAGACTAGACGTATTTTGCGGGGAAGCGTGGGGACTGTGCTTGCAGCGATGCCCAGGTTTCCTGTCTATCTGCAAGGTATAGATCCAACATTGGCGAAGCAGATAACTCCTTCAGCAACCGAGCGTTACTCAGTTTACTTAGTTTTATAGTACGAGGACGTACTGCGTAATATTACTGACCAGTCGTATAAAGTCAGACAGTTTTTACAGCACTCTGCTAAAATAAATCTCCCTAACAGGTTGTTTGTAACGTTTGCCGCACGAGTGAATCTATTCAGATAACTGATAAGACTTAACTCTGGTATGTACATGAATTCCGACAAAAATTTGCACACGGCCATGTATTGCTCTGAACAGCATTTATAAAACACGTCTGTTTATGTCTTCACCTTAGCCTGTGGCTTTATGGGGTGGCACGATAATATGGATCTTCCAGTGTTAGTGGTAGAGCTAGTAATAAAATTCTGCACAACTTTTTATGGTCACCTGGTCCCTATGGCAGAGAGAGAGAGAGAGAGAGAATTGCAGTGCTTTGGGACATAAAATCGTTCCCCAGAGGTAGGTTTTTCACACAGACATATCGATCCTCTTCAATAAGAACCGTGGACCGCAAATCGCTCATAGTAACTACACAACGACCGCATGAAGAAAAATGTACTTTATTAGTTCGCATTATTTGTTTCACAAATATTCATCTGATTTAACAAATGCAGTTGCGTTGATGTTTCTTTTTTTATTACAGAAAAAATGTTAACACAATTTAATTTGAAGCATGAGACACCACTGATTTCGCAAATGCTTTGTTGTTGGACAGAATGTTTGTGATAGTGAGGTTCAGAATTGACTCTAATTGTCATTCTACAAGTAGTTAACGTTAAATATGGAAAAAATCGCACATATATAAATTGACAAAAGGGGCGCTAGTAAAAAAGAATTACAAAAATGAGAGGTAACAGTTGGCCCACCCTCAAATCAAAGTCAGGTGGTGGGCGGACCATGTAACACCCCAGCTCCGGACAGAAGCTGTGAACCCCATCTGTCAGCAGCTGGTGATGTACGATGTGGAATTGAGATGTTTTCAAAATTTTTTCTGTGTCGATCCTTGCTATTTATAGTCTGCAGGACTTCGGTGACCTAATAACCAGTCAGTTCAGGCCTGAAGAAAATGTATTGAGTCACAGATACTGGTTGCAGTATACTAAAGTAACATCAGAACGACGGCTGCAGGTGTTTCTTTCTATTACATTTTCCATAATTTTGCAAATCGCTTAACTGAGTCAGATGTGGAAAACCGCCTAAAACCACATCCAGGCTGCCCAGCTCACCAGCCCTTGTCGTTAATCTGCTGGGTGGAATCGATTCCCGGGTACTGCCTCTCTCCGAATCGCAGAAGTAGAGTGTAACATGTATGATTAGCAGGTGGGTGATCATTTGTCGGCCATGAGCAAAAATTGTCAAGAGATATGTACACACGGCATCCGGGTGTCATATCAAGATGAAAAACTATTTTATGGGTCAGTGTTGTGACATTAACAGGTATTCCACTTAGGATACTAGTAATATGCTTCACTCATTTTAGTTTCTTAGGTGTTTGATTTAGTAGTTTGTATCTTTATGGTAATTATCACTGGGAGTTGTGGTGTAGAAGAGGAGGGAGGCGGAGTAAGAAGTAATTTTATGATAGGAGAAAGGAAACGGTTTCCATTATAATTTGGTAATTATATTATACAATTTTTTAAAGAAATTAGGTTAGAAACTCATATAAAGCAGATCATCACGACCAGCAGCGGACACAACTATTAGACAGCAACTCCTGAACAAGGATCTCGTCTAGTCTTTTCCACCGATTGTCATCTACACTGATGAGCATCCATGCTAGTTCAGCATTACCTCACCAGACAAAAGATTACTCACCTGCAGGCGGAATCATGCTAATGCCATGTAACACTGACTATAGCTTTTACAATGGACTCAGTTTGGTGAGGAAGAGAGACCAGAAGTTTTTTCACGTATTGCATACCTAGCCGAAACCACTGACTCATGATTTCATCCCATAGAGCAGTGGTCGTCACGCGTGTTTGCTTAAAAGCTAATAATGACGCTGTAGGGCGAGACTTCGGACCGCATAGGAAGGACAGGGGAAGCGGAGGGTTTAAGTGGCCACTCAAAGAGAACTTCAGTTTCACCAAATCATCGTTATTGACAGAAGCTTACCACTTATACAGTTTGAATCTCCATGTTATAAGGTATCACACGAAATATTTTTAAATTGAGAAGAAAATAATATACAGGAACTACGTACATTTTTATGAAGGCTTAAATAGTCATCAGCTTTCCGTACCTTTGTTGGTAATGTGGTCAGTGCCATCGCAAAATGATTCACTGTCTTTCTTCTGATTTCCAGGCAGATTTTGTACGCATTTTGATGGACTGGTATCTGACACAGTACCACTGCGGCTGCAGCAGTCAACATTCAATCAGGATTTTGTTTTAGCCGAATATAACGAAACAGAGACAGTTTAAATAATATAACTTGCTTAGTTGAAAATTGTCACAAATGGATAGAATGGCGGATGACAGCTTTGTATATACAAGTGTACAAAGTCAGTTTTGTCTGTTGTATTATGTGTGTTTGTGGAAGTAACTGACTCGTATTGGGGTAAACACTTTGGCCGCTTTTCCTGACGAATGGTGTGGCCACTTTTCCATATCAGACGCCGTATCGGTATACCGGAGAAGCTATCGAGGAGAAATAAACAGCTGGGAACTACATCTGTAGACCAAAAGACGTTTAAAGATTGATACTGCAAAAAATTATTCAACTGCATAAAACTAAAGTTACAAGAAAATGTAAATGACCTAGCTTGCATCAGACGACTCAAAACCAAGAAAGTTTTACTAAAAAGTGACCGAATAAGCTTCCTTTCACTGACAACAACGGTGGCGTATCTTATATTAGAACTAGTGTGACAATTTCTCGGCAGGCAGCTGCGCTATTGAGAGCAAAAGGAGGCAATGGCCAGTTTTCCGATCCTTGGTACTTTACCACACCTTCCCACACCGGTCTGATTACTAAGTGATAACCTAGATAAATTAATACGTTACATTAATTAATAACAGTAGTTGCAATATGAGACACCAGACATGGTCACAAATATGTACTAACTTTTCTAATGTCATTACGCTTCTAATCTTTAAGTTGTATTACAATAGCCTAAATTTGATTTCATATTATTTACTATAAACATATTGAAAATTCCCCTTTGTATGTAAAGAACGACTGTGCTGGTAAACTTCTACGTTATTTGATACAGAAACAGCTGAGTAAAACTGAACGTACTCAGACAGTTTTCTCTTTACTTATTCTGATCATTACTAAACTGACACACAATGTTTTTAGCGCAACGCAATCTGACTCTCAATAAGCCCTACAAAAGAATGGCCCTGACTAAAAATAACCTATACCTTTCATGAATCACTTACCTCACAAAAATCTTCGTTACACGAACTACTGCAATACAGCGGGCGCCAATACTGCCAGGTAAATAAAAGATTCTAACTGTTGAGGGCATTAACTAATGATAGGCATACTTAACAAATGCAAGATTTTGATAGAGAACAAACAATGTACTCGTATTTACCTTAATAGTGTTCAAAAGTCATATTATATATCCAGTCTTACAAATTTCCTTTTTCTGACGGACACACGTCCAGATCGTCCGCTCATAGTAACCTCTCAAAACTTTGGCATCTCTCTCCCCACATCCACCATTGCTGGCGGCTCACCTCCAACTGCTCAACGCTACGCGCCGTTCACATTCAGCTGTCCAACACTGCATTATCGAACATTCCAACAATGAGTCCAACCGGCCAGAGACTGCACACAGCGCAGTCAGCGATTTTCATACAGAGCACTACGTGGCGTTACCAACACAAAAACCTAAGCAGCCTACTTACAGTATACCACATTTGAAGATGACCGTCTCTATAACGCGCATTCAGTAATCCATGCTACTGCCGTCTGAAATTTATGCCATAGGGACTGATCTGTGAGAGATGCACACACTCATTAATTGTCAGTATTGGAAGAGAAACAATAAAATATCCCCACTCTGACATCTATTAAACCCGCTATTTACCACTGGGCTCCTGGGGTAAGAACTAAACTAAGCTCACGGCCGAATTCACCAAACACCAATGAAAACGAAGCACCTCTTAAAATCTTACTGTTTGTTTAAGTATTTTTGTTTCTTACAGCTCTGAACGTTAGTTGACGCTTTGGATTCTGAAGTTGGTTGCTAGAAACATGTTATTACGAAATATGTCTAAGAATCTGGGGCTCCATGAACACTTCATTTGAGCCACTTGCTGCCTGCCGCCCGCTCGAAGCAGTAATCTACACACGAAGCCTCGTCAGCAAGGCTTTGAAATCTTAGACGACGGGTGTATGCACAGCACATTAATCATGAACACTTAGAAGAAAGAAGAATGTTAAAATAAACATACCGATTCAAGCAAACAACAACGCGAATTGGTTGGTCATCAAAACCTCAGACAATCATAACTGCTGCTTAAATGTTGCATTAGGTGGCAATGTGATACATAAGTAGAAAAGTCAGAAAGTACAACTAATCTCTTGTGAAAAAGTACAAAACCACATATAGGGAAAAGCTAGCTAATCTTATCAAACAGCACTTATCTCCAAATGGAACGAAAACAACAGAAAGAAACACACCCTCTTTCTCCCTTCCACAACAGCACCACTGTAATATTCGGTGCAGTAGAAGAGGCACTACATAGCAGAGCATTAAAACGCAACAGCATTGCTCCACTGGATCAACAGAACCAAGAAAAACTCATCACCAGTGTCAGACAGATTTAAACCACCGCAATTGACAAGCAAAAAGACCGAAAAGCAGCCTGCAACAAAATCGACGAAAGAGAGGATCATAAAACCACTTCTAGCACACAAGAAAGGAGAATAAGTCTTCACACATAGTATTAATACTGAATTCGATGCAAACAATACATTAATTGTAAAATATGACAAAGACAATACAGCTATTATCATAAATAAAATATCATAGTAACAGAAAAATTTAGACTTCTTCCAGACCAGCGACAAAACCGTGCAAACTTGTATAACAATTGCGCAAAGGAATAACGACATTAGTGCCTAGTGGGCATGCGCATGAGCAGGGGCACTACGTCAGTAGTGTGGGGATAAGTTGAGAATTTGGGCCGGGCAGCAACGTGTCCGGATGGCCGAGGCGGTAAGGCGGCTGTTCGCGAGAAACAGAAAAGTACAGGTTTGAGTCCTGGTCCGGCGCAGAGTTTCAGCTATTAACACTGACTTCTTTCAAAGTCCACTAGCAACAAAAGTCGTTATTCCTACGATTAGTAACAGAAATTATTAAGTTCCCAACTGCGGAATCCACAAGGAGATTAGATTCATTTCATGTAACGTTTACTTCCTACTCACCTTTCAAGGAGCAAGGCACACTGCAACAATAGGTCCCAGGATTCCTGTATCAGGTCACAATCAAAAACCACAAAAAGTTGATCTCTTTCAGACCTGTGCTGATCCCTGATAAGAGTCCTACACCATCTACATCTACATCAACATGACTGATCTGCGTTTCACAATTAAGCGCCCCGCAGAGGATTCTTTGAAGCAATTTCAAGCTATTTCTCTACCATTTCACTCTCGAATAGCGCGTGGGAAAAACGAACGCTTAAATCTCTTGAAGCTCTGATTTCTCTTATTTTATTACGATGATATTTCCTTGCTTTTTATTTGGCCCCCCAACAAAATATTTTCTCACTGTGAGGAGAAAGTTGGTGATTGAAATTTAATGTGAAGATCCTGCAGCAACAAAAATCTGCTTTGTTTTAATGACAGCCAACCGGGTTGACGTATCATATCCTTGGCCCTGTGTTCCCTACTTCATGGCAGTACAATACAAGCTGCTCACCTTCGAACTTTTTCGATGTCTTCCATCGATCCTATCTGATGCGAATCCCACAGGGCACAGCAGTACTCCAGAAGAGGACATACAAGCGTAGTGTAGCCAGTCTCTTTAGAGGACTGTGGCATTTTCTCAGTTTTCTGCCCATAATGGTAATCTTTCCTTTGATGTACGCGCAACATTATCTTTTAAATCGCTCCAGGTTAAGTTATTCATACTTTTAATCCATAAGTCTTCGGTTGAGTTTACATCCTTTAGATATGTGTAATTTATTGTGTAACAGTTACTTAGCGCATTCCTTTTGTTACTCGTGTAGATGACTTCACACGTTTCATTATTTGGAGTCAATTGCCACTTTTCGCACCATACACATATCTTGTCTACATCGTTTTGCAATTATTTTATCTTCTGATGACTTTCTAAGAGGGTGAATGACTGTAACATCTGTCAACAATCTAAGAGTGCTACTCTGATTGTCTCCTAAATCGTTTACATAGATCAGCTACAACAGAGGGCTTGTAACACTTCCTTGGGGAACACCAGGTACTACCTCTGCTCCACTGGGTGATTTTCCGTCAGTTTCTACGAATTGTGATGTTTCTGACAAGAGATCACGAATCCAGTCGCACATCTGAGATGATAGTTCATAGTTACGCAGTTAGAATGGAAGTCGCTTGTGAGGTACAAATGCGGAATCAACCTCACACCCCCTGCCAGTAACATTAATTACTTCGTAAGAATAAAGAGCTAGTCGTGTTTCACAAGAACGGTATTTTCTGAATTAGTGTTGGCTGTTTTCCAAAAAATATTTTTCTTCCAGAAAACTCATAATATCCGAGCATAGTATATCTTCTAAAATCCTACTGCAAATCGACGTTAGCGACTGGCGTCTCTACTTTTACGGACTGCTTCTATATCCCTTCTTGGATATTGCTTTGACTTGTGCAACTTTCCAATCTTCAGGTAAAGATCTTTCATGGAGCGCTCGGTTGTATTTGATTGATAAACATGGAGCTATTATATCACCATATTCTGAGAGGAAGGCCTTAATTTTCTTGTGTGATTTAAGATGTTACGCCGGCCGGTGTGGCCGAGCGTTTCTAGGCGCTACAGTCTGGAACAGGGCGACCGCTACGGTCGCAGGTTCGAATCCTGCTTCGGGCATGGATGTGTGTGATGTCCTTAGGTTACTTAGGTTCAATTAATTCTGAGTTATAGGGGACTTATGACCTCAGAAATTAAGTCCCATAGTGCTCAGAGCCATTTGAACCATTTTTAAGACGTTACACCTAAGATTTCTACTTTTAAGTTACTCGCGGTGGCAGTTGTTCTTGCTTGAAATTCTGGAATATTTATTTCGTCTTCTGTATTAAAGGAATACGGGGAAACCGTATTGAGTAAGTCTGCTTTAGTGGCACTGTCATCGTTGACATCACCATTGTTATCGCGCTGATAAGGTATTGACTGTGTCTTTCCGTTTATCTACTTTACATACGATCAGAATCTCTTCGGATTTTCTGCCAGATTTCAAGAGACAGTTTCGTTGTGGAAAGCACTGAATGCATCTCGCACTGTAGATCGCTCTATATTTCGAGCTTCTGAAAAACTTCGGCAAACTTGAGGGTATTACGTTCTTTTATAATTGTAATGGTTTTTCCGTCACTTCTGCAACAGTATTATGACCTGTTTTATGTACCATGGGTGTCAGTAACATTTCCCAACAATTTATTTGGAGCTATGTCTCTCAATAGCTGCCGAGACTACTTCTATGAACTTTAACCACATCTATAACGCATCAAAAAGCTTTTAAAAATTCTTAAACACTCATGCATATTCAGTAAAAATAGAAAACTCATAAATCAAGCATAGTTTACACAATGTGTCAAAGATATTAAAATTTCTGTTGGATCGACACTCGCCTCATTTGACGTACAAAACCCGTATTCTTTGGTACCAATTGATCCTACATTAAGGATTATTAACGGCAACCTATAAAAACACAAAAGCTCTCTCCTACACATTGTACGAGACTAATTGATCTAAAAGAATTGGCAAATTCATACAACAATTAAAGAATAAACTCTACAAGAAAACAGAGTCTTGCAATGGAAACCAACGTTTCTCGATCACTAGTTGAAATATATATAAACAACTGGAAAAACAATCATTTCCTACTACAGATGCGTAGCTGATACAATCATTTTCATCTGTGGCACGAAACATGGTATCGGTGAGTTAAACCAAGCAACATCCAAGAAAGTAAGAAGTTCATGGTTGAGCTTCAAGTAGAAGACAGCATAAACATTCTAGACCAGACGAGTAGAATTACGAGAAGTAGACATCAATTTGATATTCATTAGAAACCTGCCACAAGACACCTGCCATTCGTGGCACCTCTCGTAATTCTACAGTGCCAGCCAGCGTTGTGGTACATGGTCAACACAGGAATCGAACTGCCACTTTCTGAATTTAAATACAAGCAAGAAATGAAATATTAAAACATTAGGAACGGGAATAATAAAACAATAAAACAGCCGTTGAAAATGTCTGCAGCAGCTACACAATGGACACACTGGGACAATCTACAACAGCGAAATTCTCACAGCACCAAATACATCCTGCAAATAAGATCTTCCACATGACCCTATTCCGAGGTAATATTTGATATTAGACTATCAACGTCCTTAAACGCAAAGCTTTGTTTCACTACTGACAAGAAAAGATGCAGCAAAAGTTTCCTCGTAGCAGCAATACAAGAAACCCACACCATATAGGTGTGCAGAAAATGCAGACTATGAGATCAGATGAAAGAAACATGTAGCAACACTAAGACACGAAAAACAAAACACATTAGCTGTAGCCATCCACCTACATGAAACTAAGCACGATGTTAACAGGCAAAAAACTACACATCTCTCAAACACTTCAAATATAGGAAATCCAAATAAAAAAACCTGAGTCCATTCTAAATGACTAAAATGACAACATTTGGAACAATATCATCTGTGTTTTTAACTGTAACCCACACTGTTAAATTTACATACAGGCATGTACACGCACACTTTATGAATATAACATAACAAAGAACTAGATGTTTTACATATAAAATTTGCCTCTATTGACAATATAATAGTTTTATACGTTCTTTACACGTAACGTTTGTAACATGCTAGTCTGATTACATAAATATGTGTGAACTATTAAGCTCTGTAAATATGAGAAAAAATATGTGACCGAATTAGCTACTAGACGGCTCGAGAGGTTGCCTCAAAGTAGTAACAAGACATATTCATGCAGTATTAATCTACATAAATCCACCTGATGATGGAGATCTATGCCTGTGAAATGTTTCGTGGAAATAAGTCAATTGTAACTGATAACAGAAACATTTGTTTCATTCGTTGTAACCTCTGATTCGGTACTTCATTTTTCAAGTTAATTTTTAATATATTGTAATAACGTGAGTCCGCTGTTCCTCTTATTCTCGTTTTCTGTTTTTTTTTAGTCTAGTAAAATACTGTATTTCAAAATCAGTTTCAGAAAATTGTACTTCAGTTCCCCAGCAGTTCTTCATACCACTAAAATGTGTTCGTCGCAGAAACATCTTTAACGTACAGTTTGTATTGGCCATCTAAATTACTTCGTGCACAGCAGACTGCTTTCATTATTTATGCTGTGTTGTCCCAAATTTTGATATAAATCCCAAAGAAAATTCGCCTTAACACTATTTACAACACCCATCCTGATTGCTATACTATTAATTAAATTCAGTATTTCTTCTAAATGTTTATTAATTTTCGCCAGACTTTTACAAGTAATATTTGTTGTCCTTTTCCTCCGCTGATGTTATACACCAGCTTCAAAGTGTTTCACCGATGCTCATGCCATGAAATTAATTCCCCCTTTAGATTTGGGTATTCGGAGCTACTACGAGTACAACTAATTGTTCCTATGTCACTCTGCTGAATTCATCTTTGAATTCCACACTGAGTCTCTGATATCTCGGTTTCACTGTCGAACGTGCAATGTGAGACATAAAATATGTGGTTTAATCACTTAAGAGGGCTCCTGAATTCGGCTTTGGTGCAGAGCACATTTAACAGTCGCTTTTGTGTGTCAAAAAGGCACTATGCAGGTCAGTGGGGATCGTGTATGTGTGCCGGGATAAATGGAATTTTCCTGTCTAGGTCGGTTCACATTGGAAAGCATGAATAGGAGGCCCTTTGTTTTCTACCAATCACCACGTTTGTTCATCAGGCATCGTCGTTAATCTGTTTTTGCAGCGTAAGTGGCTTCCAATTTGTTTCCTTCAGCGCTTAGCAAATAAAGCGCTCTGATTGTGCGCCAGTGTGCTGGTCCATTAGGCACGCTTCACAGTTCAGGAGCTACTGCTGTAGTTTGATGTCGCATCATCATTGAGAAATTCACTTAGGAGTTATATATGAAAAGTACAATCATTTCCGCTAATGTTACTACCACTGCTCTATAGAAGTAATGGTAATAGAAGCAGTAATTAGTAGTAGCAGAAGTGTCATTGTTATTACTGACCGAAAGAAGTAACGTCAGCCTTACGAAACAGTTGAATAGAACTTAAAATGTATCAAATACGAATTTATAAAGCAAGGTTTGTTTCGTAGCATCAAGTCGAACGACTTGTGCTGTGATGTACGATAATCTGGCGAGAAAGTGCAATCGACCTTAGAGGAAGGTTTACCTCTCTAGACATATGACTTCAGCAAGCTGTCTGAATAACAAAGTCTGCCATTTTTTCAAAGTATGTAGCAAAGTATTGAACGCTGTGCCTCGTCAGAGCTTCAGTATGTGACGCTAGACAAGTTTTAGATGATATAATTGACCACTTAATCACTGCTAGCCACTGTTCACCATTTTTGAATAGGCAGTGCGTTATTGTAAAAATCATTTCGGTTAATAGGTCACAAGTACGAGCGTATGTGCACAATGATGAATAGTGGTCACATGTGTGTGTGTGTGTGTGTGTGTGTGTGTGTGTGTGTACCCCGAGTCCATTCTAAATAACTACTAACGCCCTCTTTTCTTTCTTATCGCACGGTGTCGATTGTAGATCTCCTGTCATGTGTCTGTGATCAGTACTTGTGCGGTATAGCATTTCGATTCAACGATTATGAATGGCTATGGAAATAGTAGGAATTGGCATCTAGTGCCAGCATTGAAGTTAACCCCCTTGCCAACAGCACCGAAGATTTCGTCTATATTAATGCCTCATCCAAGAGACGAACCACCACCGTCATGATTATACGACGCAGCAGTTATGGATTTTAGCGACTTCGGCTGCACAGGGAGGTGCAACTTAAGAGAGAGTAACGAATTTATGTAAGTATCCAAAAGTTAAGCTTAATCAGGAAGTCAGAGCTTAATCACTGAACAAGACGACATAAGAGTTATGGTTTAAAAACAAGGCATTTGGCACGCTGCAGTGTTACATAATATAGATGTAGAAGAGTTGTGGGCCGAAAATACCCAAAGAAAGCAACTGAAATACAATATCTGTTGAATCAAAACATGTTTAAGGTAGACAGTCTTGTTATCCATGACGCTATTATAGACCTGTATTGGCAGCTGGATCCATTCCTGAGAAAGAGTTTTCGCCGAGGTACAGTGGTTGATGCGCTGCACGGCCATTCCAGGCGTGTCCTGTGGAACTAAGTTTCAAAAACCTCTCTGGCTAGTTCACGAGGAGGAAATCTATTCATATAAGAGACTCATCTAGGCGGCAGGTCACCGCCGACGCCCAATAATGTTTGTAGTGAAGAAGATCGGTCAGATTGCACCTCTCAAAAGATGTCAGTGCGCCTGTAGAAAAACATTTGAGTGTCACCGTACGCTGACGGAAGTTACCCGTCCGCCAACGACGTTTCGACGCACTGTACTTCCTGCCACTATGATGACACCCGAGGCCATACACTACCCATTCGGTCTGCTTCCACGATGTTCCTCAGGTTGTTCCACTGACCACGTTCCATATACACGTAGGTGGAATGAGAATGATTTCGAGAAATGAAGAGCACTTTCCTCCGGCTATTCGCGTTCAGTCTGAATATTATTATTACATAATAAATAATCTGCAGAAATTCTGCAGTTTTGCTACATCCTACATGTCAGAGCTTCAGAGAAGTTGATAAGTACCCTAGACGTCCGTAGCTGTGTCTCGTTCACAACAGTGCAGACGTGGGCGTGTTTACCGTGTAGTGCCACGGCGTCTTTGTATTTCGACGTGACGTTTCCAGAGAATACTGGCCCTTACGTGAACGAGTACCCAGAAAGAAGTACTCTTCGATGAAGTGGCGCGCTTCGCTGCCTCGACGCTGGGCACCAAAATATGTACTGGTTACTCTCGAAGGCACCGTCGTAACAGCCGTTTCAGTGACCCCAGAATATAAACCAACAAGGATGAAATTCACAGACTTAATAACTATTTACATGAAAGAAGAACGCTATTAGTGAACGACATACAATAAACATACCAATACATTTTATTGACGAATTGACCTCTTATCAACACGCTACAAATTCATTTTGTCCTGTTTGTACGGACTTTCCTGTGTTTGCAGAACTCCTACATGCGGTTGCTATACTATTGCTTTTGTTCTTCCATCCATATCATTTACATCTTTGCAGTCCGTCTTTCGATTTGAAACTCTTCCAAAATTTGCTTTCTGTTTCGAGACATGTACCTTTCTAGAATGAGGACTTCCTCGATACTGGACCTCCTACAGCTTTCCAAGCTCTTATAATCTACATGGAGGTGGTGGTTTTGTTGCAGAGGTGATTAGATGTTTCTCTAGCTCTTCTACTTTTGCCTGTATAGATGTCCAAGAAGCACCAGGCTCCCTTTCCTAATGATCTCACAGACCCTCTTCACGTCTATGTTGCTCCGAAGATTCCAGCCGGCCTTAATCTCGATAGAACCCATGATTTTTCGTAAAATTCCCCGATCTCCAGCTTCTCTAACTTGTAGTTCATAGAGAGACATTCACAGAGGCAGTCCGTTTTGACCACAATGTTACTGTCTTAGTTCGACATTCCAGGAGATATAGTTTTTATTGCAAAAATTTTTTAGTAAGCCCATATGTTCTCTCCATTTTTGAAATACATTCATCAATTGCTATACTATTGCTTTTGTTCTTCCGTCCATATCATTTACATCTTTGCAGTCCGTCTTTCGATTTGAAACTCTTCCAAAATTTGCTTTCTGTTTCGAGACATGTACCTTTCTAGAATGAGGACTTCCTCGATACTGGACCTCCTACAGCTTTCCAAGCTCTCATAATCTACATGGAGGTGGTGGTTTTGTTGCAGAGGTGATTAAATGTTTCTCTAGCTCTTCTACTTTTGCCTGTATAGATGTCCAAGAAGCACCAGTCTCCCTTTCCTAATGATCTCACAGACCCTCTTCACGTCTATGTTGCTCCGAAGATTCCAGCCGGCCTTAATCTCGATAGAAACCATCATTTTTCGTAAAATTCCCCGATCTCCAGCTTCTCTAACTTGTAGTTCATAGAGAGGCATTCACAGAGGCATTCCGTTTTGACCACAATATTACTGTCTTAGTTCGACATTCCAGGAGATATGGTTTTTAATGCAAAAATTTTTTAGTAAGCCCATATGTTCTCTCCATTTTTGAAATACATTCATCAATCTCGACTTTCTAGTCCATTCTTCGGGTTCAGTACCTCTATCGATAGAAACTGAATCTCTATACAATCACTTTGTTTTCCGTATACTTGTATGTCTAGTAAGACCCCTATTTCTCTAGAGGTATTAAGTTGAAATTTATATCAAATACTGATTTCTACGGACCCTTGGAAAAGTGAAATATTTAAGCTTCTAAGTCAATGTAATCATAAGATACGGCCGTTTATGTTACACATTTCGATACTTGCAAACCCACTCGTCAAAACCTGTGGACGAACTGTCTACAAACAGGGTGACTCCGTGATGATGTTACATACTTTCTACATCTACATTTACATCTGCATCCATACTCCGCATACCACCCGACGGTGTGTGGCGGAGGGTACCCTGAGTACCTCTACCGGTTCTCCCTTCTATTCCAGTCTCGTATTGTTCGTGGAAAGAAGGATTGTCGGTATGCTTCTGTGTGGGTTCTAATCTCTCTGATTTGATCATCATGGTCTCTTCGCGAGATATACATAGGAGGGAGCAATATACTGCTTGACTCTTCGATGAAGACCGTCTTTTTCGAAACCCATGCTGATTCCTACAGAGTAGATTTCTAGTCTCCAGAAAAGTCATTATACTCGAACATAATACGTGTTCCAAAATTCTACAACTGATCGACGTTAGAGATATAGGTCTATAGTTCTGCTCATCTTTTCGACGTCACTTCTTGAAAACGGGGATGACATGTGCCCTTTTCCAATCCTTTGGAACGCTACGCTCTTCTAGAGACCTACGGTACACCGCTGCAAGAAGGGGGCAAGTTCCTTCGCGTACTCTGTGTAAAATCGAACTGGTATCCCATCAGGTCCAGCGGCCTTACCTCTTTGGAGTGATTTTAATTGTTTCTCTATCCCTCTGTCGTCTATTTCGATATCTACCATTTTGTCATCTGTGCGTTAATCTAGAGAAGGAACTACAGTGCAGTCTTCCTCTGTGAAACAGCTTTGGAAAAAGACATTTAGTATTTCGGCCTTTAGCCTGTCATCCTCTGTTTCAGTACCATTTTGGTCACAGAGTGTCTGAACATTTTGTTTTGATCCACCTACCACTTTGACATAAGACCAAAATTTCTTAGGATTTTCTACCAGGTCAGTACATAGAACTTTACTTTCGAATTCATTGAACGCCTCTCTCATAGCCCTCCTCACACTACATTTCGCTTCGCGCAATTTTTGTTTGTCTGCAAGGCTTTGGCTATGTTTATGTTTGCTGTGAAGTTCCCTTTGCTTCCGCAGCAGTTTTCTAACTCGGTTGTTGTACCACGGTGGCTCTTTTCCATCTCTTACGATCTTGCTTGGCACATACTCATCTAACGCATATTGTACGATGGTTTTGAACTTTGTCCACCGATCCTCAACACTATCTGTACTTGAGACAAATCTTTTGTGTTGAGGCGTCAGGTACTCTGTAATCTGCTTTTTGTCACTTTTGCTAAACAGAAAAATCTACCTACCTTTTTTAATATTTCTATTTACGGCTGAAATCATCGATGCCGTAACCGCTTTATGATCGCTGATTCCCTGTTCTGCGTTAACTGTTTCAAATAGTTCGGGTCTGTTTGCCACCAGAAGGTCTAACATGTTATCGCCACGAGTCGGTTCTCTGTTTAACTGCTCAAGGTAGTTTTCAGATAAAGCACTTAAAAAAATTTCACTGGTTTCTTTGTCCCTGCCACCCGTTATGAACGTTTGAGTCTCCCAGCCTATATCCGGAAAATTAAAATCTCCACCCAGAACTATAACGTGGTGGGGAAATCTACTCGAAATATTTTCCAAATTATCCTTCAGGTGCTCAGCCACAACAGCTGCTGAACCAGGGGGCCTATAGAGACATCCAATTACCATGTCTCAGCCTGCTTTAACCGTGACCTTCACCGAAATGATTTCACATTTCGGATCTCCGTCAATTTCCTTCGATACTATTGCACTTCTCATCGCCATGAACACGCCTCCCCCTTCACTGTCCAGCCTGTCTCTGTGGTATACATTCCAATCTGAGTTTAGGATTTCATTACTGTTTACGTCTGGTTTCAGCCAACTTTCTGTCCCTAGTACTATATGGGCGTTGTGACCGCTTCTTAATGAGAGCAGTTCTGGGACCTTTCTATAGACGCTCCTGCAGTTTACTATTAGCACATTAATATTGTTATTCCCTGTTGCATTTTGCCTACTCCTACCTTGCCGCGTCTCAGGAGGCGTCTTGTCGGGCCTAGGGAGAGAATTCTCTAACCTAAAAAACCCCCATGTGCATTCCACACGTACTCCGCTACCATTGTAGCCGCTTCCGGCGTGTAGCGCACGCCTGACCTATTCAGGGGGACCCTACATTTCTCCACCCGACAGCGGAGGTAGAGAAATTTGCATCCCAGATCTCCGTAGAATAGTCTGAGCCTCTGGTTTAAGCCTTCCACTCGGCTCCAAACCAGAGGACCGCGATCGGTTCTGGGAACGATACTACAAATAGTTAGCTCTAATTCCACCCCGCGAGCGAGGCTTTCCGCCTTCACCTATTCCACCAACCCCCTGTACGAACTGAGGATGACCTCTGAACCCAGACGGCAGGAGTCGTTGGTGCCGACATGAGCAACAATTTGCAGTCGGGTGCACGCAGTGCTCTCTATCGCCGCCGCTAGGGCCTCCTCCACATCTCGGATGAAACCCCCCGGCAAGCAGAGAGAGTGAACACTGGCCTTCTTCCCCGACCTTTCCGCTATTTCCCTAAGGGGCTCCATCACCCGCATAACGTTGGAGCTCCCAGTAACTAATAAACCCCTCCCCCCGTGTGCCTGCTCGGACCTTGCAGAAGGAGCAGCCACATGTCCACTCACAGGCAGAGCGGGCGATGCCACACGGCCAGCCTCCACATTTACCCTCCGCCTCGTGCGCCGCGAACGCCGCTGAACCCGCCACTCCCGTTGGGGAGAGGGTGGCCCAACCGCGCCCGGTACCCGCGGTGATTGAGCAGGGTGAATTTATCAATTTGAGGTACGAAAACGACCAAGTAAAAAGTTACAAGCGAAAATTGTTCTGATACGTCTGACAGTGGACCTCTTGTGCTGCAAGGTCTTTGCTGTCCATCTTTTGGGAGGAAATAGCGTGGGCAAGAACAAGAAAAAAATAGTTCAGTAAATGTTGGCTCTTAATTGCATGCGTTGAGAACGAAGGGCACTTCCTCAATAGAAGAAATGTGTTTCACAGTAAAAAAGATGAACAACTGCTCATAGGCCCTTACGGTAGTCACTTTACATGGCCGGCCGGTGTGGCCGTGCGGTTCTAGGCGCAACTGCTACGGTCGCAGGTTCGAATCCTGCCTCGGGCATGGATGTGTGTGATGTTCAAGTGGTTCAAATGGCTCTGAGCACTATGGGACTTAACATCTGTGGTCATCAGTCCCCTAGAACTTAGAACTACTTAAACCTTACTAACCTAAGGACATCACACACATCCATGACCGAGGCAGGATTCGAACCTGCGACCGTACCAGTCTCGCGGTTCCGGACTGAGCGCCTAGAACCGCTAGACCACCGCGGCCGGCTGTGTGTGATGTCCTTAGGTTAGTTAGGTTTAAGTAGTTCTAAGTTCTAGGGGACGGATGACCACAGATATTAAGTCCCATAGTGCTCGGAGCCATTTGAACCATTTAGTCACTTTACAACCCATGATTACTCGACATTTTTTCTTATTTTGGCCCATACTACACCTCCCAAAATATGGAAAGCAAAGAGCTTGCAGTAGAAGATATCCACTGGCAGAGGTATCAGAACGATTTTCGCTTGAACTTTCGACCCGGTCGTTTCCAGGACAGGGTCCCTTACACGAGGTTGGTACGTTTACCCTTCTCTATCATCCCTGAAAGTCTGTAACGTCACCACGGAATCACACTGTACGTAATAACTGTGTACGAAGCGCCCAGACCTTGAGACGAATTGTCTTGCACGATCTCACCAAGGTATTTGAATTCCTTCCAAGGAACTTGGGTCAGTTTTATCATTCATAATGAATCTGAGCTTTTCTATCAAGATTGTCATCCCATTCTGCTGGCGGCTCCTTGTAGGTGGTTGATCTGGATGGTCGCTCCTTATTATCTGGTAAGGCCTTATTGTTATGTATTTTCAGTGCTTTACTCGTTGCGCCTGACCGCTCTTAGTAGTGGCGTAACCAGTGTGTGGCAGCTGTCTCTTGAGCAAGGCCAGACTAGAGGCCTGGCCAGGAGTGTTAGCCATTAGCGGCCAGCGTCGACGCCTCATCGGCGCCAGCGAGCTGGCTTTTTGGCGCGCGCTCATGCGGCAGCGCCAGCCGCGCTCACTGGAGGGAAAAATTGCCAATCGCGCCGGACGTGGATGGGCAGCGCGCTAACTGCCTAGCGACCGCGCGTCACTGGCCTACGTCGACGCCCACAGTCTCGCAGCCCAGAGTCTTGCGGTGAAAGTGAAAGTCCAGCACGCAGGTACACCACAGTGGCAAGTAGGGGGCCATCATCTCATCGATTAACAAACAAGCAGTAGTCCGCCTTATTGTTACGAGTCAACAACGTTTCCTAAGTCAATTGGCTCGATATTTTTCTAGGACTGTTACGCGCAAGACGTAGCGCTTTCCAAGCGCACAGCGCTACATACGTAACAATACAGGGCGTACAAACTCTTCGGGACAAACCTCTGGGGATAAGCTGGGGAGTGACAGATCAGTCATGGGGAACAACTTTTGTTAGAGGCAAAACCTCATCTGACGCCTTCTGCCGAAACCAGGCGTCGTTTAAGGACTAGTTTTGCCCCTGAGAAACAACAGGGCGTAGGCACTCTCCGGCATTCGTATGCAATGTGTGTTGTCTATCATTCAGTTATCCGGTCCGCGTGAAAGACGGTAGGTTGATCAAAACAGAAATTCTTGAATCGCTTCTAAAATACGCCACGAAGGGATTACTCGAAGGAAGGGAAATCGGTAGATGTTATGTACAGGCAAATAAATGATTACAAATCCTGAAAGAAATGAACGATTTCTTTAAGAGAAAGAGCTTCACAAAATGAGCAAGTCAGTAACACGTTGGTCCACCTATGGTGGCCTGGCGCTGATTCATATAGTTATTGGTTGTCCTCCTGAGGTATATCGTGTCAAATTTCGTCCATTTGGCGCGTTAGGTAATCAAAATCCCGAGATGGTTGGAGCGCCCTCCAGATAATGCTACAAACGTTCTCAACTGGGGAAAGATCCGGTAACCATGCTGGCCGAGGTGGAAGTTTGGCAAGCACGGAGAGGTGCAAGAAAAACTCTCACTATGTGCGTAAGGCCATTATCTTGCTGAAATGTAATCGCACGATGGCTTGGCTTGAAAGGGAACAAAACGCGGCGTAGAATATCGTCGACGTACTGCTGTCTCGTAACGGCACCGCGGATGACAACCAAAGAGGTCCTGCTATGAAAAGGAATGGCACCATAGACTCCTTGTTCTCGGGCTAGGGATTCTCTAGACAGGTCTTCGTTGGTGATAGGCGCTCATTTCGAAGCGAATCTCATCAATTAAGACAGTTCTGTTCCAGTCTATGAGATTCCAGCAAGGAGATATTCGTGGAGACACCACGTAAGATAATGGGGTACCCGCCTGATTGTCACCAGCCATATCGCCCAGCAGCCAGGAGTGATGTTCTCTTTTCATAACAGTACCCCTTTGGTTGTCATCCGCATCACCCTTGCCTCACAGTGGTATGTAAATGAAATTCTACGCCTCATTTTGTTGCTCTTCAGGGAAAGCGATGCTGGACTTACATTTCAGCAACATGATGCCTGTACACAGAGGGCGAGAGTTTATACTGCTTGTATTCGTGATTGCCAAACACTACCGTGGCCATCAAACTGAAAACTTTTGGAGCAATTTGGGTAGGTAAATCCAACGAGCTCAGGTTTTTGACGAGCTGATGACCCAATTGGGCAGAATTTAAGTCGAATGAGTGACTGAGAATGGGCAATTTGGAGTAGATGCGCTTGAGAGACTTACACCGATGGACTAGTGGGTGTGAGCGAGTTGGAGACAGGGGAGCTTGTGGGAGCGAGAGGTGAGTTGCCTGTTAAAAAGAGCGCAAATATTTTCGTATAATAAAATTTCTTGGTAAGTTTTGAAACGGGCTGAGGGAGATAGGATGACGTCGCCGGTGCCCAGCTTTCTAATCAGAGTCAGTTAAACAGAAGCATATTCGCCTTCTTTTGTTCTCCAATAGGAGCATTTTTCCATTGGTTATGTATGTTTGTATTCATTGTGTCAACCTCCGTTTCGATGTCATTATGGTCAATAGTTGTCTGGACAGATGCCTTTAATCTGTTTACTGATTTTAGCAAAACTTGTCCGGGTTCCCGGGTTCGATTCCCGGCGGGGTCAGGGATTTTCTCAGCCTCGTGATGGCTGGGTGTTGTGTGCTGTCCTTAGGTTAGTTAGGTTTAGGTAGTTCTAAGTTCTAGGGGACTGATGACCATAGATGTTAAGTCCCATAGTGCTCAGAGCCATTTGAACCATTTTAGCAAAACTTGTTTGCAGTGTCGTCGACGCCGCTTAATGTGGTTGGGCACACATTTGGACGAAATGCTGCTTTTGATTCCTGATACGGCTCTAGCATGTCTCGTCACTCATTCAGATGTTCGTGTCTATTCTACCTTCTAGAACCTTAAGAGAATCATCTGTTTGTTTCATCCTTAATATTTATTTTTCTTGATTTGTAATTGAATAAGCCGGAGTGGTATCATTACACTAAAGATCGAAAATTCTGCCTCACATTTACATTGACTCACACAGAATAATAAATTTCATTCCTGAATGCAAAAAAATCTCTTGGAAAAAATTAATTGCTTTCAGAATCTGATAAAACGCATTTCCATAATTTTTTTCCCGAGCGGAGACGTCGCGTGTTACAAGAGATTTGTGAGCCACACAACTTTTCGTAACAACGTAATAATTATCCAAGTCTTATAATGACCCTGAGAAGATCGCGGAATAATTAATAGCCCCTCATATTTGGGTGAGACTTCTTGTAAGGCAATTATCCGATTCTGCAGTCACAGATTTCAGAGTAGGGCATCAATGAGGGCACTACAAACAGAAAAGAATTTCCTATTATATTGTGTCACGGCGGTTTTAGGCGCTTCAGTCCAGAACCGCGTTGCTGCTACGGTCGCAGGTTCTAATCCTGCCTCGGGCATGGACGTGTGTGATGTCCTTAGGTTAGTTAGGTTTAAGTAGTTCTAAGTCTAGACGACTGATAACCTCAGATGTTAAGTCCCATAGTGCTTAGTGCCATTTGAACCATTTTTACTACTGCACTTAAGCGTGGAGTCTACAGTACATCAAAAGAAGACAGATCTAATTATTTATGTACTTAATGAGGTCCAAATCGCTGCTTTTCCTTTCTTTTTGTGTGAGTCATCCGTCTCTGGCAACAAAATCACAACTTATGTAATGGAGAAAAGAGGACGATTACAAAATATGAAGGAAAAGAGAAATATTATGTGGTTACGTCGCAGAATTGCCTTCTCGGAAGTCACAGTAGCAGTGATGCTGCGGTATTTTTCCTTCTTTTATTGACGCACACCTTACTTCACGCAAGTACCTTCTGCAAACTGAAATAGACATTAGAAATTCTTTCTACAGCCCATAGTAAACAAAAGAACCAAGGTTCTGTAAATGTGTACTGCCTCGAAGTCGCTTTTGGCTTTCCATCGTAAATCGTGTATCACGTGATTCATGCATGTCTTTTCGCCCTTATGACGAATCTAGTTGTCTTCTCTCAACCTCTGATAACCGGTCACCGGCCTAATGTCAAATACGCAGTTATCTGGTATTTAAAGCCGAACCCTGTGGACTACAATATTGCTGTTTAGCCTATTATTACTTCATAGAAAACTAATAATTGAACGACGTATACAGAATATGACAAGTTACTTTTTGAATTGTGGGGTTTATTATGGAACGTAACATCTGTAATTTGGTTCAAAAAGTGTCCAGCTATCGTCTCAGTCGACTAAAGGATTTCGTTGCACTTATTTTAAGTTCTATTGAAATTATTATCATCATCCTCGTTTTTCACAAAAGAGATTATATTCTTGAGTGTGGTCAAGTCTACCTCAAGTTACTTCCACCTGACCGAGTAGTAGATGTGGTGGATTAAGTGATTTTACAGTATTTTACTCAAGATATGGGCGATTCCGAACTGTCTGACTTAACCTAAACCATTGTCTTTAAGATATCCTGGGATTCTAGAGACAGTACTCTTCGAAAGCCAAGGCATTTAGCATTGACGCAAATTTCAATGTTTGTTTCTCGCTCACTTATACAGCGAACGGCTCTAATCACACAATTGCAGTTAATGAAATTGCATCTGTTGTCGTATACCCTAACTGAACCCACAGTCGAATTTTACACTACCAACGTTATCATTTGTGATGGGTGCTCCGGTAAATATAATAAATTGCCTGGTGGTCCCTCTTATATTGTGTTTTTCCAAATGTTTGTGGCCCAAACCAAGCAGACACTAGTGAATCTCAAACTGTCTTTACGTGAGAAGCCAAAGGCTTCATGATGAGTGGAATTCATGTGTTCACGAAATTCTAATGATTCGCAATCATCGATGCCTGCCATTTTGAAGTTGTCGGTGCTTCCATGAAAAACAACAGAAAATCGTCTCTGTCGCATCAGGTGCAGCTTGCTACTGTTTACAGTTGGTTGCCGAAGGTGCAGAATTACTCTCTACCAGGACTTGCAGACATCCATTTGATGTTGGATACAACACGGATAGTCGTTAGAACGCACAGAGAAAAGTTGCGAAAGAGGCATCCTGCGAATTGAATGAAGTGTATTGTTATAGATAGAAACGTACGAGAAATAACGCCCTTCTAACCAAGATTCTCTCGAAAGAATTGTTCGCATTATAGAATTTGAGTAAACGGTTTTAAAACATATGAATGTCAGCAGTATTACACAACAACATTCAGTGTGACTCCAGGAGCCTTGTCTCCACCTGTAGTCAACATCTGCATGTAAAATTGCCCGTTTCGTCCAAATACATGCAGTAGTTTATTTGATGTTATGTTGCTTTCGCTTCGGTACTGGAGTACAGGGGCAGGTGTCTTTCTGCTACGTGCCAGGCCATGGTGGTATTATGGGAAACGACATGACAGATGTAGTAGGTAAGGACGCGCTTCGCGATAATCAGTTGAGTGTGCTACTCCCTTCACTCCACGACCTCACTATTCCAGAAGGTAGATTGGAAAGAGGTATATGAATGAAGACGAAGACATTTTATAGCTTCACCAGGAATCAGAAGTAGTATTTCGATGCACTGTGAGAACAAACTCATCAATCGGAATCAAAGAAACCACAAACAAGATATGGTTAAATGGATCAAAGCCATTTGTCCAGACAGTCAGCGACGATAATGGAATCGAAATGGAGGCTGAATGAGATACTAGAAACATACTAAATCACTTTTTCGAAAAAAAAAAAAAAACATTTTCTCTCAGGCACATCGTACTGCAGTTATTCCTTTCAGCCGTCACACTAATGTGTAAATGGGGAGAAGAGTGGTTGGAAATGACAGACAGTAAGGTACGCCTAGGAAAGTCATTACCTCCTTACAGCCACGCAGACAGAATGAGGTCTTTCTCACTCGTCTGTACAATAAATTACCGAAAGATATTAAAGAAATTGCAAAAGTACACTTATTTAAAAAGGCAGCTAAAAAGTACCTGTTATGCAGTACGTTTTGTACATTGAAGGATTACTGAGATGAAACAGAGTTGGTGTTTGATAAAAAAATGTTATACAAATAAATTATAATGATAATAATGATTATAAACATTCCACATAGCACCTTCACTTTAGTCTCGCGGTTAAAGGCGCTACAGTCTGGAACCGCGGGACTACTACGGTCGCAGGCTCGAATCCTGCCTCGGGCATGGATGTGTGTGATGTCCCTAGGTTAGTTAGGTTTAAGTAGTTCTAAGTTCTAGGGGACTGATGACCACAGATGTTGTCCCATAGTGCTCAGAGCCATTTGAACCATTTGAACCTTCACTTTAAGTTTTTTCCTTCCTTTTTCCTTTCTAGAAATACTTACCGCCAAGATATACATAGCACAATACTAACACCTCTGCCCCTAACTGAGCTCAACATCTCACTCACTATGGAGGGAAGCTGACTCAGTTTTTCAGGTTAGCAAATGGGAAGTTGCGGTACAGAAAATGGCCCAGAGATCACCAGTGTGAGTGTGTGTAGTGAGTGAAGTGTTATGAAACAATGTGCGTATAGGGTGTGCAGTGACTGATAGTGAAATATGAGTGAACAATGTGGCATTACATTATTTAATAAGTTATTTGTAAAAAGAGGATTGTATACCAGGAACAAACCTAAAGATTGTCTGTAACTAGAAGTCCGTAAATATATGTGTATACGAATTAGCGTATTTTAAATTGGTCTAAACTTGTAAATACCTTGACATGTCCTACATCCTTGTAAAAAGAGATGTGCGGATGAATAAAGCTACTACTGCTACTACTTTTCGCATAGGACAGATCCCTATGACACACAGGTTCTTGTTCGGGCGAAAGGACCCACCTGTGTGTGGTACTTGTGGCGTACAGATCACAGTGTGCCACATTTTAGTAGACTGTTTTGTATTCAAACAAGATTTCAGCAGCTAATTTACTTACAGATTTGCCTTCTACTTTATCGGACAATGAAATAAATGCGGTAGAACCCTTAAGGTTCTGTGAGATGTCCGCCTCGTTCCCTGAAATTCTGGGCAGAAGTTTTTAACGTGTTATCAGTGAGGCTGGCTGATCCATGTTTTTTGAAGTTGTTGTCCAGCCACATATCACTGTGCAATTGTGTTAGCCTTCACCGTATATTACCTGTGTTTCAATTGACAGTTTTGGAACATCTGACCATATTTACATTACCTTAAGGGAAGTGAGATAGTGTGATTAAGCGGGAGACATTGAATGACACTGAGAGAGAGTGAGTTCAAATTTATATAAGATTTACGCTTAATTGTTTTATAGAATTTTCTCCGTTTTAACCATATTCGTTTCTTCCAAGTTTATTAATGGTGCCGATAAGCTAGACATTGAGCACCCACTCACCCACAGACAAACACACACACACACACACACACACACACACACACACACACACCGTACTGGGTTATTCGCTAAGTCATTCGCGACACTTGTTTATTTTGTAACAGCCAGCAGTCCTTCTATCCCTGGTAAGTGGAAGGCCGTTGTCGTGGCATGTGTGGGCGTATTCGATGGAGAATTTCAGCAGAGAATTTGCAATTACTTGAATATCACTCCTCACTCTTACTATCCACTTAGTTAACAAAATAAAACAAAAATTTCCTTAACTGTTTCTTAAACTTGTACGATGACGTGTCGGGAAATAACTGACAAACTGACTTAAGTGTGAATGATATGATCGAAGTACCCTACTATTCGTGGTGCAGGTAAGGTGACGTGGGAGTTACGTCTACTAGTAGACCTGCGCACCAGTGTTGCATAGCTCTGTCTTTTCCACCTTGCACGAATTTACCTTGCGAAGTAATTCGCTCAGTGGAGGTAGAGAAAGTCAGGAGCACCTTCTGAAGCGTTAACGGACTTCGGAAAAGTTTCTTCGCGGCTAATTAGGCTCGGATTCACAGCCGACCGATTTTTGAGAATTCGACACCTCTGCGGTCCCGCGCTTTGGGGCAAATCACTCTGCTACCTACGGACTTGAAAAAAAAAGTTAATCAAAAGGTTACAACAGATATGGAGGGCAGAAATGTCAAGTGCAGCAAAAAGGAAAGGAAAATTGGTCTTTAACTACCCTCCGACTTCGAGGTCATTAGAGATGGAGCACATTGTTAGAAAATCGACCGTGTCCGTTTCAATAGATACGCTCCGAAATTCGGTTTAAGCCGTTTAGATAAATGACTAAATCTCTATAAATGACTCCATCTCTATTGCTGGACGGAGTTTTGGATGACGTTTCTTCTGAACCAGCTACAAAGTGTTAACTCCTGTGCCACATAGTTCGGTGACTGTAAGTGGAACCAGTAATACGACTGCGAATCGGTCACCAAAGTAACCGACAAAGTTGTACTTCGCATGGGTTAAACTCACATAACTTGCCTCGCGGTGACATGATATATACTTGATGCAGATCTCTTGAGACCAGAAGTAGTAAACCTTTCTTTACCTGCGGCCCACTATCATGTTCGGTTAGTAATAAAATTTTCGAATTGTCCAGTTTATAAAGCACGGAAGAATTTTACTTTATAAAATTCTGCAATCATAGTTACAATGAAGTAAAACTTACAATAAAAATTACTTAACAAGTTATTTGTAACAACATTCTATGAAAACCTAAACGAAATGTTTTCAAAATCCTACTGCCTATCATGGAAGCTAGAATGATGATGATGTTTGGTTTGTGGGGTGCTCAACTGAGCGGTCATCAGAGCCAGTACAAAGTTCTAATTTTTTCACAGTCCATTTTTTTCCCTAATACAATCTAGTTACTGTCACAAATGATGATGATGAAATAATGAGGACAACACAGACACCCAGTCCCCGGCAGAGAAAACCCCAACAAGGTCTGGAATCGAACCCGGCACGCCGTGATCGCGAGGCTAGACCACGAGCTACGGACGTAAGCTAGAATGCCCACTAGCCGGCCGAAGTGGCCGTGCGGTTAAAGGCGCTGCAATCTGGAACCGCAAGCCCGCTACGGTCGCAGGTTCGAATCCTGCCTCGCGCATGGATGTTTGTGATGTCCTTAGGTTAGTTTTAATAGTCCCCTAAGTTCTAGGGGACTAATGACCTCAGCAGTTGAGTCCCATACTGCTCAGAGCCATTTGAACCATTTTTTTTTAGAGTGCCCACTAGTGGGCGATAAAGACACGGTTGTTAACACTGTTCCAAACGATGGAGATGTGTTTGCATATTGTTTCTGGCTCACAGCATAGCTGGCTTCAGTTAGTAATGTCCCAGGCTTTTTTTAACAATTGTAATTATACCATGTTTACAAGTACATATTGCAGCGGGAAACATGTTTACTTTATGGCAATTAAGAGTTTTCAGTTGTCAGCAATGACGGTAAATTACATTTTCACATACATGATAGAAAAAATAAAAAATAAAATATTTCTTTTCCGCATCAGTGGTATTGAAGTTCTGTACTTTACCCAAGATTGTCTAAAGCCATTTTAGTTTTGCGAGGTTGTGACGCTCTCAGAGTTCACAATAGCCGGTATATTTGGTTCCTTCTGGCTCTTTTGCGACAGCAGTAGGGAGTTTTTGCATGTTAAAATGAGGTATGTAAGTGAAAACGAGTATTTGCACGGATGCACTGCCACCAAGAGACAGAACGTCTCCTATCGTCTTTGTAGCAGTCGTTGATGAATTACCCTCACTACGTCAAGTGTCTGTTGAACCTTATTCATAATTTTCATTATACACTCCTGGAAATGGAAAAAAGAACACATTGACACCGGTGTGTCAGACCCACCATACTTGCTCCGGACACTGCGAGAGGGCTGTACAAGCAATGATCACACGCACGGCACAGCGGACACACCAGGAACCGCGGTGTTGGCCGTCGAATGGCGCTAGCTGCGCAGCATTTGTGCACCGCCGCCGTCAGTGTCAGCCAGTTTGCCGTGGCATACGGAGCTCCATCGCAGTCTTTAACACTGGTAGCATGCCGCGACAGCGTGGGCGTGAACCGTATGTGCAGTTGACGGACTTTGAGCGAGGGCGTATAGTGGGCATGCGGGAGGTCGGGTGGACGTACCGCCGAATTGCTCAACACGTGGGGCGTGAGGTCTCCACAGTACATCGATGTTGTCGTCAGTGGTCGGCGGAAGGTGCACGTGCCCGTCGACCTGGGACCGGACCGCAGCGACGCACGGATGCACGCCAAGACCGTAGGATCCTACGCAGTGCCGTAGGGGACCGCACCGCCACTTCCCAGCAAATTAGGGACACTGTTGCTCCTGGGGTATCGGCGAGGACCATTCGCAACCGTCTCCATGAAGCTGGCCTACGATCCCGCACACCGTTAGGCCGTCTTCCGCTCACGCCCCAACATCGTGCAGCCCGCCTCCAGTGGTGTCGCGACAGGCGTGAATGGAGGGACGAATGGAGACGTGTCGTCTTCAGCGATGAGAGTCGCTTCTGCCTTGGTGCCAATGATGGTCGTATGCGTGTTTGGCGCCGTGCATGTGAGCGCCACAATCAGGACTGCATACGACCGAGGCACACAGGGCCAACACCCGGCATCATGGTGTGGAGAGCGATCTCCTACACTGGCCGTACACCACTGGTGATCGTCGAGGGGACACTGAATAGTGCACGGTACATCCAAACCGTCATCGAACCCATCGTTCTACCATTCCTAGACCGGCAAGGGAACTTGCTGTTCCAACAGGGCAATACACGTCCGCATGTATCCCGTGCCACCCAACGTGCTCTAGAAGGTGTAAGTCAACTACCCTGGCCAGCAAAATCTCCGGATCTGTCCCCCATTGAGCATGTTTGGGACTGGATGAAGCGTCGTCTCACACGGTCTGCACGTCCAGCACGAACGCTGGTCCAACTGAGGCGCCAGGTGGAAATGGCATGGCAAGCCGTTCCACAGGACTACATCCAGCATCTCTACGATCGTCTCCATGGGAGAATAGCAGCCTGCATTGCTGCGAAAGGTGGATATACACTGTACTAGTGCCGACATTGTGCATGCTCTGTTGCCTGTGTCTATGTGCCTGTGGTTCTGTCAGTGTGATCATGTGATGTATCTGACCCCAGGAATGTGTCAATAAAGTTTCCCCTTCCTTGGACAATGAATTCACGGTGTTCTTTTTTCCATTTCCAGGAGGGTATATAAACAGTTCAGAGACTATCAAAACTCAACATATAATGTTGTGCCTCTTGCTGCCGCTCTAGCTGTGGTATATCTGTATTGTAATGTTCAGCACCATCTCAAATTATTGTTAATTAAGACTCAAGTGTCGTTACTAGTAACAGTCAACTACATTTTTAATTTATGACTTTAGCTCAAATAAATAATTAAAAGATAGAGAATTGGAAGAGTGACAAAATGACGAATGAATAGAGAAGCGTCAATTTATACAGTAATATCGTCAATTTCTCTTGCGTCTCTAAATCATGTGACAAAAGCAAGAACAAAAGCCATATTACATCATTTAACGCAGGAAAGGCGAATCATAATGACTAATTTAGGGAACACACATATCGGCACTGTTTCTACTATAAGACGAATTTAACCTTGTAGACAAACAGGTGGACCCGAGGATACATCACGATCCAAAGGAAAACACGGCATGTTACGTAATACAATGACTGCTTACCGTGGTTGAAACATCTTGGAAGATTATAAAAATAAAAATGGTAAGTAATATATGCGTAGGGGGCTCTTTTTCTGCAGTAGCATTTAACGTTCGCGAGCATCATTCCTTTGCTACAGTGATCATACGCGGTCCAGTCATATGAACGTGACCTGCTGTCAGAAGCCTGAATAGCAACCTTTTGTAGCGCAGACCACTCCGAGCAGTAAAAGAGTCTGTGAGGTTCTGGAAAGTACCGGCAAAGATGTGGAACCATGCCGACTCCAGTGCAGTGATCCCGCTAGATTTCTCCATTGGGGATAAGTGGCGCGAACGGTCCGATCTAGGTGGTCCCGTAGATTCACGTTTCACGCCGTACACCAAAGACCATCTGTCCGAAGGAGCATAAAACGTGATTTATTTGAAAAGGTCACCTGTCGATCACTCGGTGGACGTCCAGTTGCGTCACTGGGATGCAAATTTCAGCCTTCGCCACAAAAGAACAGCATTGCAGAGTAGTGCCTGCTGCCGTGGTCCACACGCAGCATCGTTGCGTAAACGGTCGTTGAGGAGACACAGCTGGTAGCCTCTTCGTTCATCTGGGCGCCCAGTTGTTCGAACACGTCATCCCGCAAACTGAACGAACATCAAGAGTGGGAAAAATGTAACTGGCCAGGAAAATAAACCGTGCGCCTTAAGACAGGCATCTCAGCTTACATCGTCCTTACCCTGAGCAGATGATTCAATCTGGGTCGCCTATCTTAAGGCTCATCATATAGTTTCCGAACCAGTTATATTTTGCCGATCGTATATAATGCCGCTATAGCAATTTACCTGAGTGTGAAGTGTATTATACGCTGCTAGATGAATGACACTTCAGCTCTGATATACTAGTTTTCCTCCATGACCCTATCATCAATCTATAACAGGGTTATAAAAATTCCCTTGAGAACCGATGATAGGGCTGGGATCGATGCACACTTAGGTGCGTTATGGATGCTAACTTCAGCGTGATACTACCCAGTTAGAAGGAAACTGCGGTACTGCTCACCCGATGACCGGCTGTTGCTGTGAAGTGGCGCTGCATTAAGAGTCGCCGGGTTTACAGCTCCAGAACTGCTGTCGGCCAATATCAGAGATATTGCCGGCTACCAGCATGAAGACTCATAATAACCGCCGCAGCGTATGTTGGCGGGCCGGTAGGCTACTTCAAATGCCGCTCCTGATTTCCTCTTTGAGATAAAATGGATTACTACCAATTACGCGGATTTATGTAAACATTATGCGACCCACCACAAATTTCTCTCCTGTGGCTACCTCTTCATCTCAGAGTACCGCTTGCAACCTACGTCCTCAATGATTTGCTAAATATTTTAATCTCTGTTTTCCTATACAGGTTTTACCCTATACAGCTCCCTTTAGTACCATGGAAGTTATTCCCCGATGTCTTAACAGATGACCTACCATCCTCTCCATTCTTCCTGTCAACGTTTTCCGCCGATTCTACCGAGGACCTCCTCATTGCTTACCTTATTAGTCCACACAATTTCCTACAATCTTCTGTAGCACCGTATTTCATATGCTTCGATTCTCTTCTGTTCCGGTTTTCCCGAAGTCCACGTTTCACTATCATGAAATGCTGTGCTGCAAAGATACATTCTCAGGAATTTATTGTTCAGGTTAAGGCCTGTGTTTGATACTAGTAGACTTCTCTTGGTCTGCTTTTGACGTCCGCCTTGCTCCGTTCGTTATAGGTTATTTTGCTGCATATGAAGCAGGATTCCTTAACTTCACCTACTTAGTAGTCATCAGTCTCGATGTCAAGTTTCTCGCTGTTCTCATTGCTGCTGCTTCTCATTACTTTCGTCTTTCTTCGATTTACTCTCAATCCGCATTCTCTACTTACTAGACTGTTCATTCCATTCAGAAGATCCAGCAATTTTTCTTCACTTTCACTTAGGATAGTAATATCATCAGCGAATCTTATCGTTAATCTCTTTTCACTTTGAATTGTAATTCCACTCTTGAACCTTTCTTTTACCTCCATGTTTCTTCGACGTACAGATTGAACAACTGGGGCGAAAGATTACATCCCTGTCTTACACAATTTTTCCGCAGCTTGAGGTCTTGTGGTAGCGTTCTCGCTTCCCTCGCACGGGGTCCTGGGTTCGATACGCGGCGGGGTCAGGGATTTTTCCTGCCTCGAGATGACCGGGTGTTGTGGTGTCGTCTTCATCATAATCATTCATCCCCATTACGGTCTGAGGAAGGCAGTTGCAAACCACCTCTACTAGGACCTTGCCTAGTATAGCGGAGCGGGTCTCCCGCATCGTCCAGTACGCTCCTCGGAGGATGGGACCTCATCATCATTATACACTGTGTAAAACGAGTACTGTGCTCTTGGTATTCCACGCTTGTTCTACCGTGTTGGCTCTTGTACATATTGTATATTACCAGCCTTTCCGTATGGCGTATCCCTGTTTTTCTCAGAATTTCGAACATCTTACACCATTTGACATTGTCGAACGCTTTTTCGAGGTCGACAGATCCTATGAGCGTGTCTTGATTTTTCTTCAGTATTGCTTCCATTTTCAACATCAATGTCAGAATTGCCTCTCTGGTGCCATTACCTTTTCTAACGCGAAAATGATCGTCACGTAACACATCCTCAGTTTTCTTTTCCATTCTTCTGTATATTATTCTTGTCAGCAACTGGACGCTTGAGCTCTTGAGATGATTGTGCAATAATTCTCGGATTTATCAACCCTTTCACTTTTCGAAATTGTGTGGATGATGTTCCCCCGAAAGTCAAATGGTATATCGCCAGACTTTTACATGTGTCTGTCGTGTTCCATTAAACGTGTACTAACACGTCGCGTGGTCTCAGTGAATTCAGAATGAGGCAGGTAAGTCACTCCAAATACAGGATGTTACTGGTACAAACGAAAGAAGCTAATGCAGACAATGAAACCAAATTATTATAATGAACATAGGTTCCGAAAACGATAGTTCTCGCGATACGACGTATGCACGTGCAGCCATATCTACATCTACATCCATACTTCGCAAACCACCTCACGGTGTGTGGTGGAGGGAACCTTGAGTACTTCTATCGGTTCTCCCTTCTATTCCAGTCTCGTGTTGTTCGTGGAAAGAAAGATTGTTGGTATGACTCTGTGTGGGCCCTAATCTCCCTGATTTTAGCCTCATGGTCTCTTGGCGAGATATACGTAGGAGGGCAATATACTGCTTGACTCCTCGGTGAGGGTATGTTCTCGAAACTTCAATGAAAGCCAGCACCGAGCTACTGAGCGTCTGTCTTGCAGAGCTTTCCACTGGAGTTAACCTGTTATCTCCGTAAAGCTTTCGCGATTACTAAATGATCCTGTAACGAAGCGCGCTGTTCTCCGTCGGATCTTCTCTCTCTCTTCTATCAACCCTACCTGATACGGATCCCACTCCGGTGAGTAGTATTCAAGCAGTGGGCGAACAAGTGTACTGTAACCTACTTCCTTTGTTATCGGACTGCATTTCCTTAGGATTCTTCCAATGCATCTCAGTGCGGCATCTACTTTACTGACGATTATTTCTATATGATCATTCTGTTTTAAATCACTTCTAATGCCTACTCCCAGATAATTTATGGAATTAACTGCTTCCAGTTGCTGACCTGCTATATTGTAGCTTAATGAAAAAGGATATTTCTTTCTATGTATTCGCAGCACATTACACTTGTCTACATTGAGATTCAAATGCCATTCCCTGCACCATGCGTCAATTCGTTGCAGATCCTCCGGCATTTCAGTGCTATTTTCCATTGTTATAACCTCTCGATCTACTACAGCATCATCCGCAAAAAGCCTCAGTGAACTTCCGATGTTTTAAAACAATGTTAATGTGAAAGGCTACAATTATGCTGCAGCTTCGCTTTGGACGATATTCCTCAGGGTAAAAGGTGCCTGTGTGGTAAATGCGTGATGCTGCAAAGACACATTGTTCGTATTGTTTCGGGAAGCAACCTGAGCCAAACATTAGGAGCAGGTATCTCTCGCGCTACAGTCTCGTCCCCCGTTCTGCGTCTATCATTGTTGCGGCTGCCACAGATCAAACAAGACTGACTTGAGTGTCCTGTTACTACGGAAGAGAGCTGTGTAGATAAGAGATGAAAGCGGGATGCAAATTACTGGCTTTGACACGACATTGTTTGTCGGGTACCTCGTGGTGCTGTCAAGCGTTGCTGATACTAGGTTAGTCATGCGTTGCTGCAACTGTGCGCCGGAAATTGCTGCAGTGTAAACAGTTTACTTGTTGTATTTCGGTGCACTTTGTTGTTCTCGGCACACCTGTTCGCACAGATAATAAGGTTTGTTTATCTCTCTCTGCTATTATGTGTGTGTGTGTGTGTGTGTGTGTGTGTGTGTGTTTTGAGACAGGGAGAGAGAGAGAGAGAGAGAGAGAGAGAGAGAGAGAGAGAGAGGAATGGATAGAGGTGGCAAGTCTCTTCTGCATCGTGGAGTTGCGGAGGAGCGACATTTGTTGTGGCGGTAGTCTTCAAAGAGAAGTGGTCTGCTTCAGTTGACGGAATACGTTATCTGACTTAATGAATAAATGAGAGAGTGTTGTCACTGTTTCTTTCAAATCGAGTTTTATGGTAACAAGATAGATGGTGTTGCTGGTGCAAGGTAAATCCTTCGAATTTTTTTCCCGGGCCTCATTACACGTCATGAATACCAATTATTTTCTGTCTCATTACTGTTTATTTTTTATCTAACGGTAGAGTTAAGACGTTTGTGAAACTGAAACTTTCTGGCAGAATACCACTGTCTAAAGGACCGTGTCTCGAACCTGGAGCCTTCGTACTTCGCAGGGAGATGTTCACCGACTGAGTCCGCAGCTCGTGGTCGTGCGGTAGCGTTCTCGTTTCACGCGCCCGGGTTCCCGGGTTCGATTCCCGGCGGGGTCAGGGATTTTCTCTGCCTCGTGATGACTGGGTGTTGCGTGATATCCTTAGATTAGTTAGGTTTAAGTAGTTCTAAGTTCTAGGGGACTGATGACCATAGCTGTTAAGTCCCATAGTGCTCAGAGCCATTTGAACCATTTGAATCACCGACTGAGCTATACCGTCATGACCCACAACCCCCACTCCCACCTATTTTTATGCCACTGCCTCTCATCTGTTTTCGAAACTTTACAGGAGCTCTCCTGCATACGTCGTTAGACTACCACACGTGAAAGAAAGGATTTTTAAAATTTTTTTTTTTTGTTCCATAATGAACTTCCGCTCTGCAGCGAAATTTGTACTGGTATGAAACTTCCTGGTGGATAAGGACACTCCCAGAACTTCTCAGAAGTTCTACTGCATGACTTACGGGACTAGCACTGCTGGTAGAGAGGATATTACGGAGAAATGGCTTAGCCACAACCGTGTCTCAGTAATATTCTTTCTTCCAGGAGTGCTAGTCCCGTAAGGATGCAGGAGAAATTCTGTGAAGTTTGGGAATTAGTAAAGTAGGTAGATAGGTAGTGCGGTTCCTGAGTTGTGCTTTGGTACGTCAGTTGACATTACACTTGCCCGTGAATGGCAGCGGACCCGTCGTCGATCCCCTGTCTGGCACACAGTTTTAATCTGCCAGATAATAATTTCCACAGTGACATGTGACATAATTTGCAAGTACAGTTAGTGGTATATGTGGATACTGTCTGCGAAACGTTTTCCGAGTAGAGTTAGTAGTAAGGAAGCAATAATCCCAATATCTGGGAGTATGCGTGCGGAACGATTTGAAGTGGAATGATCATATAAAATTAATTGTTGGTAAGGCGGGTACCAGGTTGAGATTCATTGGGAGAGTGCTTAGAAAATGTAGTCCATCAACAAAGGAGGTGGCTTACAAAACACTCGTTCGACCTATACTTGAGTATTGCTCATCAGTGTGGGATCCGTACCAGATCGGTTGACGGAGGAGATAGAGAAGATCCAAAGAAGAGCGGCGCGTTTCGTCACAGGGTTATTTGGTAACCGTGATAGCGTTACGGAGATGTTTAATAAACTCAAGTGGCAGACTCTTCAAGAGAGGCGCTCTGCATCGCGGTGTAGCTTGCTCACTAGGTTTCGAGAGGGCGCGTTTCTGGATGAGGTATCGAATATATTGCTTTCCCCTACTTATACCTCCCGAGGAGATCACAAATGTAAAATTAGAGAGATTAGAGCGCGCACGGAGGCTTTCAGACAGTCGTTCTTCCCGCGAACCATACGCGACTGGAACAGGAAAGGGAGGTAATGACAGTGGCACGTAAAGTGCCCTCCGCCACACACCGTTGGGTGGCTTGCGGAGTATAAATGTAAATGTAAATGTAAATAAAATATAGCGCCATACCTCGCGCGGCATTTCCACGCATCCCAGTGTGTATGACGCCATATCTCCTCAACTATGCGTTGATAATGACGTAATTTGGCAGGTCGATTCAGTCGTATATGTCGATGCTGGCTGCAAAATATGTTACGAATAGGGGTAGTAGTAAAGAACTAATGAATTAATATACAATCCCTGACGCAACAGTTTAGCTTCATGAGGATCAAAAGTGTAGTAAGAAAATAAACTTTTTCGCTTTCATCGCTTTGTAGCGTGTATCAGCGAGAAAGGTTTCCGTAAAAGTTTGTGATTATGTGTAAAGTTCGTTGAAAGTCGCAAGCTGCTCCCATTCTCAAATAGTGGATGAATATCGGTCGAAGCATTTGCGCACGGTTAGTTACGCTTCTGTTTCACCCCCACCGTCACACTTTTGAGAGATATGGGGTTCTTATCCCCACAGTACTTCTGTCCACATAGTAAGTGATGTGTGTACCACACTGGATTGAAATTGTTCCAGTTGTGTAGGAAGAGATATGCAACATACATACATACAGGGTGTTACAAAAACGTACGACCAAACTATCAGGAAACACTCCTCACACACAAAGAAAGAAAATATGTTATGTGGACATGTGTCCGGAAACGCTTACTTTCCATGTTAGAGCTCATTTTATTACTTCTCTTCAAATCACATTAATCATGGAATGGAAACACACAGCAACAGAACGTACCAGCGTGACTTCAAACACTTAGTTACAGGAAATGTTCAAAATGTCCTCCGTAAGCGAGAATACATGCATCCGCCCTACGTCGCTTGGAATCCCTGATGCGCTGATGCAGCCCTGGAGAATGGCGTATTGTATCACAGCCGTCCACAATACGAGCACGAAGAGTCTCTACATTTGGTACCGGGGTTGCATAGACAAAAGCTTTCAAATGCCCCCATAAATGAAAGTCAAGAGGGTTGAGGTCAGGAGAGCGTGGAGGCCATGGAATTGGTCCGCCTCTACCAATCCATCGGTCACCGAATCTGTTGTTGAGAAGCGTACGAACACTTCGACTGAAATGAGCAGGAGCTCCATCGTGCATGAACCACATGTTCTGTCGTACTTGTAAAGGCACATGTTCTAGCAGCACAGGTAGAGTATCCCGTATGAAATCATTATAACGTGCTCCATTGAGCGTAGGTGGAAGAACAAACTAAAATGAGCTCTAACATGGATATTAAGCGTTTCCGGACACATATCCACATAACATCTTTTCTTTATTTGCGTGTGAGGAATGTTTCCTGAAAATTTGGCCGTACCTTTTTGTAACACCCTGTATATATACACATTTTTATGATATAAGGTACAATGAAATGAAAACGAGACAGATAGGAAAAAAGTGAGGAAAATGTTTATTATTTCAAAAAAGCAATCGCCATAACGGTTAATACATGTATTCAAGTGTGAGAGGACGGTCAATGCCTTCATGGACAAACGTTTGAGGTTGCATATGAGACCATGATTGTAGCCATAATGCACATCGTCCGAAGCGAATCGGCGGCTGAGAATTTCTTTTCTTTTCTTCAGGGCTCCAAAAATGTGTAAATCGCATGGGAAGGGAGTGAGGCTGGCGCACATGTTGCCACGGTTGTTTCGATACGCTACAGAAGTTTAGATGGAAAGCGCTTACACATATTACACACGGTCCCGATCGCCCTCCCTGTGATTTCTGTAAGTTTTTGGCTCTGAAGAAAGACATTCGGTGCCGAGGATTTGCTTCGGCAAAGAGATGCAGGCTGGGTACAATCATGATTCCGTAGGCAGACGCAGATCTCTTTCACAAAGTTATTGGCCGACTTAACAGCGGAATAAATATATTAACAGTTTTGGCGATTATTTGTGAAATAATAAACAATTTACTTACATTTTTCCCCTCTGTCTCGTTTTCATGTGACTGCCCTGTACGCTTGGAGATATGGAATATAGGTTAACGTTTCTAATGAATTCAATTATATTAATGAGCTGGCCAATACAATTGCTACACCACGAAGATGACGTGATACAGACGCGAAATTTAACCGACAGGAAGAAGATGCTGTGAAATGCAATTGATTAGCTTTTCGGAGCATTCACACAATGTTGGAGCCGGTGGCGACACCTTTAACGTGCTGACATGAGGAAAGTTTCCAACCGATTTCTCATACACAAACAGCAGTTGACCGGCGTTTCCTGGTGAAACGTTGTTGTGATGCCTCGTGTAAAGAGGAGAAATGTGTACCATCACGTTCCCGACTTTGATACAAGTAGGATTGTAGCCTATCACGATTGCGGTTTATCGTATCGCGACATTGCTGCTCGCATTGGTCGAGATCCAATGACTGTTAGCAGAATATGGAATCGGTGGGTTCAGGAGGGTAATACGGAACGCCTTGCTGGATCCCAACGGCCTCGTATCACTAGCAGTCTAAATGATAGGCATCTTATCCACATGGCTGTAACGGATCGTGCAGCCACGTCTCGATCCCTGAGTCAACAGATGGGGACGTTTGCAAAGACAACATCATCTGCACGACCAGTTCGACGACGTTTGCAGCAGCATGGACTATCAGCTCGGAGACCATGGCTACGGTAACCCTTGACACTGCAGCACAGACAGGAGCGCCTGCGATGGTGTACTCAACGACGAACCTGGGTGCACGAATGGCAAAACGTCATTTTTTCGGATGAATCCACGTTGTGTTTACAGCATCATCATGGTCGCATCCGTGTTTGGCGACATCGAGGTAAACGCACATTGGAAGCGTGTATTCGTCATCGCCATACTGGCGTATCACCCGGCATGATGGTATGGGGTGCCATTGGTAACACGTCTCGGTCACCTCTTGTTCGCATTGACGGCACTTTGAACCGTGGACGTTCCATTTCACATGTGTTACGACCCGTGGCTCTACCCTTCATTCGATCGCTGCGAAACCCTACATATCAGCAGAATAATGCACGACCGCATGTTGCAGGTCCCGTACGGGCCTTTCTGGATACAGAAAATGTTCGACTGCTGCCCTGGCCAGCACATTCTCCAGATCTCTCACCAACTGAAAACGTCTGGTCAATGGTGGCCGAGCAACTGACTCGTCAGAATACGCCAGTCACTACTCTTGAAGAACTGTTGTATCGTGTTGAAGCTGCATGGGCATCTGTGCCTGTACACGCCATCCAAGCTCTGTTTGACTCAATGCCCAGGCGTATCAAGGCCGTTATTACGGCCAGAGGTGTTTCTTCTGGGTACT
This sequence comes from Schistocerca americana, assembly GCF_021461395.2. Classification (NCBI taxonomy): domain Eukaryota; kingdom Metazoa; phylum Arthropoda; class Insecta; order Orthoptera; family Acrididae; genus Schistocerca; species Schistocerca americana. The sequence goes on from NC_060124.1 coordinate 215,983,974, forward strand.
GATTTCTCAGGATCTATGCACCCAAATTGTGTGAAAATGTAATCACATGGCAGTTGTAGTATAATATATCTGTCCAATGAATACCCGTTTATCATCTGCATTTCTTCTTTGTGTATCAATGTTAATGGCCCGCAGTTTATATCTACATCGACATCTACACTGGCATACCGTAAACCACCATGCGGTGCGTGGCGATTTGTACCCTGTACCACTACTAGTCATTTACTTTCCTATTCCACTCGAAAATACAGCGACTCCATATTAGCCGTAATTTCTCGTATCTTATCTTCGTGGTCCACACGCGCAATGCATGTTGGTATCAGCAGAATCGTTTGGCAGTTCAAATGCCGGTCCTCTAAATTTTCTCAATACTGTTTGTCGGAAAGAACGTTGCCTCCCTTCCAGGGATTCTCACTTGATTTCCCGAAGCATCTCCGTAGCACCTACGTGTTGTTCGCACCTAATGGTAACAAATCTAGCATCGTGCCTCTGATTTGCTTCGATGTCTTCCTTCAATCCGACCTGGTTTGGATCCCGAATATTTGAGCAATACTCAAGAATAGACTGCATTAACGTCGTATCTTCGATCTCCTTTACTTAGTTCCTAAAATTCTCCCAATATATCGAAGTGGAACATCCGCCTTCCATGCCACAGTTCTCACATTCGCATTCCATTTCGTATCGCCTTGCAATGTTACGCCCAGATATTTAAACGACTTCACTGTGTGCAGCAGAACACTGGTAATGCTGTATCCGAACATTACAGGTTTGTTCCTCCTACCCATCTGCATTAACTTACATTTTCTTCGTTTAGGGATAGCTGCCGCCCTTCACATCAACTGGAAATTTTATCCAAGTCGATTTGCATCTTACTACAGTCACCCAACTTCTACAACTTACCGTACACCACAAAATCATCTGCAGACAACGGCTGATTGCTTTGCACCATGTTCACAAAATTTTTATATACTATAGAGAACAACGGCAGTCCTATCACACTTCCCTGGGTCACTCCTAACGACAACCTTGTCTCTGATGAACACTAGCCGTCGAGGACAACATACTGGGTTCTATTACTTAGGAAGTTCTGAGTCTGTTTACGTTACACGAACATCCTCAGACAATGTTCCGGCGTTACAAAGTCCTCGAGACACTGACATACCTGCGAACTTATTCCATATGCATGTACCTTCGTTAACAGCCTGCAATGGGACAACGTGTCAAATGCTTTCCGGAAATCTAGAAATATGGAATCTGCCTGTTGCCCTTCATCCATAGTTCGCAGTATATCATGTGAGAAAAGGGCGAGCTGAGTTTGCAAGAGCGATGCTTTCCAAGACCATGCTTCTTTATCACATGAGTTTTTACCATATTCGAACTGAGAATGTGTTTAAGGATTCTGTAGAAAACCGAAGTTGTGGATATTGGTCTGTAATTTTACGCGTCAGTTCTTTTACCCTTCAACTACACTGGAGTCACCTGCGCTTTTTTCCAATAACTTGGGACTTTGTGATGGGAGGGAGATTCACGACAAATGCAAGCAAGGTAAGGGGCATGTGCCTTAGAGTACTCTTTGTGAAATCGAACTGGGGCTTCCATCCGGAGCTGGAGATTTATTTGCTTTCAAATCTTTCAGTGGTTTCTCTACGCCAGGGATGCGTATTACTATGGCGTCCACACTTGAGCCTTCCTGCGTTCAAATGACGGTGTACGATTATCCCGTGTGCACGGTTTCTTGAATGTGACATTTAAAACTTAGGCTTTCATTTTGCTGCCGTCAACTGCCACAACAGACTGAACAAAAAGTGCCTGAATGGAAGTCTTAAACCCATTTTTCTATTTCACATAAGACCAGAATTTTCTCGGATTCTCTGCCGGATATTTTGCTGTGGTGTGATGGTGGTACTATAATGTCATTATGATCCTGAAAGAGATGATGTTAAGAACGTGATCAAGAAAATTGTGATACAAGGCACTGAAACGTTATTAATACCAGAAAATACAAAGAACCATTGGAAAGTATCATGAACAACATGAGAAATAATACATCAATTGGATGATTGACATAGAAAAAAAAATTATTCCAGAATGAGATTTTCACTCTGCAGCGGAGTGTGCGCTGATATGAAACTTTCTGGCAGATTAAAACTGTGTGCCGGACCGAGACTCGAACTCTGGAAAGAATGTGATTCTCCCCGACTTCGAGTCTCGGTCCGGTACACGGTTTTAATCTGCCAGGAAGTTTAAAAAAATTATTGACTGCTAAGGGAGTCAGGTTGTCGCAAGATATTGTGGCTGGATGGCACTAGAGATACTGGGTAATATTACAAGGATTTATAAGTGCGAAGGGATTACGACAAGCCCAAGTTCTCCTCCAGCGGCACCATTGTGCAATCCATACTGCGTTGGCAGAATCACGTGCCCGGAAGTGCATAATGGGAACGAAAGTCCTGCATCGTTATTGGTAGCAGAATGCGGACAGAGAGGCAGTGGCAGACATTCGTTGGACTGCCATCTGAAAGTGGCCGGGGTTACTGAGACCGCTTGTTCCTCATCCCAGACGCAAGTAGGAAACCGCTCCATTTCCAAGTGTCCTACACTAAGGCTTAAACCGAACCAAATTGCGTGGTCAAATAATCTCCTATGATTACTCACACTGGTTCGTCTGTGGTACTGCACCAGCCACTTGGGTGTGGTGTTACGAACTCGGGTCTTGCTCTAGCTCGTGTCGTTGATTTTGCGTTCGCCGACCAATGAATTCCCCGCATGCTGTGGTCTGAATTGTCGTGTTCTGCTGTCATTTGCTTGTGGCTAGTTACCTTCGACTTGCTGTGATCTAATGGCGTCTTTGATCTCCCTGTTGCCGGCCGCTGTGACCGAACGGTTCTAGGCGCTTCAGTTCTGAACCACGCGGCTGCTACGGTAGCAGGTTCGAATCCTGCCTCGGGTATGAATGTCTGAGGAGTCCTTAGGTTGGTTAGGTTTACGTAGTTCTAAGTCTAGGGACTGATGACCTTAGATTTTAAGTCCCATAGTGCTTAGAGCCATTTGAACCATTTTTTTTATCTCCTTGTTCCATTCGCCGCAGTCGTATTCGAAAGACCGTCCTTTCTTGTGTCCAAATGGACGACAGACTGCTGAGAGAGATATGTTATGCTCACTGCCGATTAACCGACAACGATAGGTTTCCAGAAAGACCACTTCTTGTCGTAGCGGTGTGTTCTTTTTCCCACGCACTACGGTAGCGTCTTGAATCGTTGGCAGTGAATGGAATTTTGTCAGGCTCAAACAAAATAGACTGTATACTAAAACAGAACGCTTCTACATTTAGCATCTCAGACACACTTTTACTGAACAATCACGAAATTGTTACTGCCATAATTGCTTCAAACGCCAGTTGAGAAAAGGGAAAGGGAGAGAATAATACTTGTTAAGCAAAAACAGTGTCTGTCTGGCTAAGAACAATAGAACCTAGCAAGAGCTCCCATCCAAGGTTACAGATGATGGTAATCAGTCATTTCGATGGCAGAGGATAATGAGAATCTGAACGGCATAGAATGTGTAGGAATTTTTTTCAACGGGAGTCTAAATGTAGTCGAGATGCAACACTTATGGTAGACCAACTGTGCTTTGATGGCATCTAGTTCAGGGCAAGAGTGAATCTGGAGCGCCTGTACAACATGAAAGTGGTTGCAAAAGGCGTCGGTTTTCGATGTTTCCTATGTGATCTTCTGAAACTCAAATTCTCGTGTTTAACTCCACTGACGTTACTGCAGTAGCTGAATTAAGCTATCAGTCTGACAAGTAACAATGGAGCACACAAAATCCGTGATTTGCCCAGTGTATAAATAACCCACGTCGGTCTCTGACAGCCTAAACAGACTGTCATAATCTGAGGAGTCAGCAGCAAGTGTGAGGGTGAGTACGTCAGTATCCATTATTCATGAGATAAATAACCCATGACAGCCCAAGCACGCCATCGTAATCTGAGGAGTCAGCAGCATGTGTCAGGGTGAGTATCTCGGTATTCATTATGTATCGGACAAGAAAGATAAGATATTTAGGAGTTTTACGCTGAGCACCATTAACACACAGGCAATGAGGAAGGTCAGAAAATCAGAAGTCTTGGAACTAATGAAGGACGATGGAATTGGCGCACTAACACAGCAGGAAACGCATCAAGGATGAAAATACGATTGAGTCAGAAAGCCATGTAAAATTAAAGGAAGACAAACTCTCAGGATCACGCAGCGGCCTTTTCTTGAAGTTAAAATCTTGAAGATGATTACACTGAGACGTACTCTTCTTCAACTGCCATCCCAAGCGCGGCGCTTCGACTTCTCTGGTGGGATCTTCTTCAGTAGTTTTCAGGTAACGCTGGGTGGCTGAACATTGTCACCTGACAGTTTTCAGCTACTCTGGGACCCAGACGAAGATCCCAGCAGAGCAAAGAGGTGAAAACTTCGAGTTTGGAGAAAAAAAATGGCTCTGATCACTATGGGACTTAACATCTTAGGTCACCAGTCCCCTAGAACTTAGTACTACTTAAACTTAACTAACCTAAGTACATCACACACATCCATGCCCGAGGCAGGATTCGAACCTGCGACCGTAGTAGTCACGCGGTTCCGGACTGAAGCGCCTAGAACCGCACGGCCACAGCGGCCGGCTTTGGAGAAAAAGTTAAAGAGAAATGCGATGCAAGATACTCACACAATATGTTTCACTTCTAATGACGAAAGCCACTTCGGCCTACAGACTTGAACAGCGTTTCATGTTTCTGAATTGTCGGTCCACGTTAACGAAGGTCTAACGAAGGAAATGGCAAGCAAGTGCTTTTACGGCCTTCCGCATAAGTGTTGAAGAGATGCAGTATGATGTGTGCCCGTAGCTTAGTGTAGTTGCTCCATACATTCCCACAGAAAGCGCCCGTCATCAACGTGACGCCTCGGCCAACGCGGAGCTGGAGGCTTGAAAAGTGCGGCCATTGCGCAGACATCTTTCACAGCATCTGCAGCAGACGAGGCAGAAACCGCAACGAGTCCCGCGAAACGTGCGTGCAATAAGGGTGCTACGACCCGGAGCCGCCGTCTCATACATAACCCATGCACCGCGGCATTTGCATGCGTGGGCCCCTGCAGAAAAGCCAGCTCGCCGCTTGCATCACAAAATACTGACGTTTTCTGTATTGTGTGCCGCAAAAACGAAACGCGTTTGTTTCCTCTTAATTGCCGTTGTTTTCACTTCTATACGACGACCTGTGTAGCGTCGATGTACCCCTTGGATACAACCGTTTCTATTTAAACTGTTTCCTTTCTTGCCCAATTTTTACAAATATAGTAGCAGAGACTAGACGAAAACGAAGAAAATGATGCCGCATTCAATTCTGTCTTTACAGTGAGATGCTGTAGTCGTTACGAAACTGGGCCCTTATTTTGAAATATACTGTTCCTAAAGTCCACTTATTCTTGTAGCTTAAGACTATTCCTGTCTCCACTACATCGTTTCAAGGAAACGTTTGCCAGCGGTGATGCTTCGTGCAACAAGGCCGTTAGTTTAATCTGCTCTTGTGCAGACACGGAAGTGCCTCGTCTCTAATTGGCTCGGTTTCGGTGGGACGTTATTATGCCTTAGCATCTGTCTCCTCTGTAGTGTCTTCCGACTTGCCATGCGTTTCTGGCATGAGGCATCAAACATTTTCTGTGCTTCTTAGTTGATAAAAAATCCAAGCAACCAAATATCTTATGTAGCCCACATTTTCCATGGGTTCCTTTTATTCTATATCGTACATGTACTGATGATTTCGTATCTTCGTATTGTCTAAAAAAGTACATCCTTGCAGGCCGAAGTGGCCGAGCGGTTCTAGGCGCTACGGTCTGGAGCCGCGCGACCGCTACGGTCGCAGGTTCGAATCGTGCCTCGGGCATGGATGTGTGTGATGTCCTTAGGTTAGTTAGGTTTAAGTAGTTCTAAGTTCTAGGGTACTGATGACCTCAGAAATTAAGTCCCATAGTGCTCAGAGCCATTTGAACCATTTTTGAAGTACATCCTTTCGCTTATTACGAACATGAGTACTGTCAGTCGTTTTTCGTGTAATACTGTATTATGTATGGTCGGGTGCTGATCTTTAATTGTCCTTGTCGTCCTTAGATCCACGGAATAAAAATGTTAACTCAGTTTTTCGCCGAACAAATGACGGCAAAAAATAAAATTAAACTGACTTTCGCAACAACACTAATATGTTTAGCTATTAATTTGACAAAACTTTATATCTTACAGCATGGTATGCTTTTCACGTTATGTTTAGTACAGCTATTTGAACGCGCTGGAGTGGTTGGTCTTGCTGACGTGGTACAGCGTCGCTAGCATGCGACAAGGATGAAAGAATGACTTCTCGTGTGAGATAACATTAAAGAGCAGTTCCCCAGTGAGTACAAGTAGAGAAGCTTACGCCAGATCCAAACTTCCGTATTTTATCGTTCATGCATTACAACTGTCACTCGTACACATTAAGCAATTCCTTTACAGGGAGGGATTTTAATTGAAAGTCGCTGCCTGGTATCGGCGGGTAAATACGATACTGCAGTACCAGTGTTGTTGACAAGAACGATGCGATGTTTCTAGGGACACGCACATGGAAATTTGGATTCAAATGGTTCAAATGGCTCTAAGCACTATCGGACTTAACATCTGAGGTCATCAATCCCCTAGACTTAGAACTACTTAAACCTAACCAACCCAAGGACATCCTACACATTCATGCCCGAGGCAGGATTCCAACCTGCAGCAGTAGCAGCAGCGCAGTTCCAGACTGAAGCGCCTAGAACTGCACGGTCACACCGGCCGGCTTACAATTACACATAGACGGTTAGAAATATTTGTTTGTAACGAAATGGAAATTCCTGAAGAGGCAGACTTCCGAGGATTGCTGTAGTTCAAACGAACTGTCGTACTGTATAATTCATCGTTCAAATACACTGATGAGGGAAGATATTTTGACCACTGCCCACCACGATGTTGTATACTTCCTAGTGGCACCGAGGACACGTGACGCGGTAAGAGAAGTATGTGTGCGGAACAGAGGAGAATGGGGAGTTATTCTAGCGACGATAAATGGCGGAAATGCGTAAATCTCCCGACTTAAGTTCAAAAAATGGCTCTGAGCACTATGGGACTTTACTTCTAAGGTCATCAGTCCCCTAGAACTTAGAACTACTTAAACCTAACTAACCTAAGGACATCACGCACATCCATGCCCGAGGCAGGATTCGAACCTGCGACCTTAGCGGCCGCGCGGCTCCAGACTGTGGTGCCTAAAACCGCTCGGCTCTACGCCAACAGCTATGGCATATTCCAGTAGGACATCTGCGTGTGTCGCAAGGCCAGAACCGTGCTGCAATGGATTGAGGAGTATGATAGTTAACCCACGTTTGCGTGAAATTCGGTTTATCTGAAACTGAACTGGGATGCTATGAGGCGGCAGCTCCTCGTCCACAAACTAACCTCCCATAAATTACGGGAAGTGTGCGACCTTTACGTTGGAAAATGGTGCCACAAACCTCTGGAAACGTATAAAGTACGTGTTGACTCCACGGCACACAGAATCACTGCTGAATAGCATTCCAGAGATGGACCAACGCGCTTTTAAGTAGATGGTCATAATGTTACTGCTCATCAGTATACGAGGGTATAAAGAAGGTGACCCGTCCAACATGGAGAAGGCGTGCATTTGTATATCGTCGAAAGAAGATGGTGGTGCCGAGGAAATGACGTCTTCATCTACATCTACATGACTACTCTGCTATTCACAATAAAGTGCCTGGCAGAGGGTTCAATGAACCACCTTCACGCTATCTCTCTACCGCTCCAATCTCGAACGGCGAGCGGGAAAAACGAGCACTTAAATTTTTCTATACGAGCCCTGATTTCTCTTATTTGATCGTGATGATCATTTCTCCTTATGCAGGTGGATGCGAACACAATGTTTTCGCAATAGGAGGAGAATAGTGATTGAAATTTAATGAGAAGATCCCGTTGCAATGAAAAACTCCTTTGTTTTAATGATTGCCACGCCAATTCACGTATCATGTCTGTGATAATATCTCACCTATTTTGCGATAATACAAAACGAGCCGCCCTTCTTTGTACTTTTTCGATGTCATCCGTCAGTCCCACCAAATGCGGATCCCACACCGCACAGCATTACTCCAGAACAGGGTGGACAACCGTGGTGTAAGCAGTCTCTTTAGGAGACCTGTTGCACCTTCTAAGTGAGCCAATGAATTGCTCTACCCACAATATTATCTATGTGACCGTTCCTGTTTAGGTTATTTGTAACTGTAGTCCCTAAGTATTTAGTTGAATTTACAGCATTAAGATTTGTGTGACTTACCGCATAATCGAAATTTAACGGATTTCTTTTAGTACTCGTGTGAATAACTTCACACGTTTCTTTATTCAGGGCCAATTGCCACTTTTCGCACCATACAGATATCTTATCGAAATCGTTTTGTAATTCGTTTTGGTCATCTGATGACATTACAAGACGGTAAATGACAGCATCATCTGCGAAAAATCTAAGACCGCTATTAAGATTGTCTCCTGTATCGATAATATAGATCAGGAACAATAGAGGGCCTATAACACTTCCTTGGGCAACGCCGGTTATTACTTCTGTTTTACTCGATGACTTTCCGCCTATTACTACAAACTGTGACGTTTCTGACAGGAAATCACGAGTCCAGTCGCACAAGTGAGGCAATACTCCATAGGCACACAGTTTGGTTAGAAGTCTCTTCTGAGAAACGGTGTCGAAGGCCACCTCTAAATCTAAAAATATTGAATCAATTTGACATCCCCTGTCGACAACACTCACTACTTTAAGACTATAAAGAGCTACTTGTGATTCGCAAGTTTCTGAATCCGTGCTAAGTGTCAATAAACCGTTTTCTTCGAGATACTTTATAATGTTTATTACAGTATATGTTCCAAAACTCTAATGCAAATCGACGCTAGTGATATGGGCCTGTAATTCAACTGATTACTCCTACTTCCCTTTTTGGCTACTGGTGTCACTTGAGCAATTTTCTAGTCTTTATAGGTACGAATCTTTCTGTGAGCTAACCGTTGTGGACGACGTCGACATCAGTGGATGTGTCGTGGGCTTTTGACGACTGTGCCCATTTTCGGTTGTATGTGTAGATAAAACCGAACTCCCAGTCTACGAATTGTGTAACTTTTTCTCCCTCAGAATGATTTTTTTTTTGTTTCGATTTTCATGTGTAAGCGCCCTTTTTATGTTTTAAACCCCAGTATATTTATCTCTTTTCTTTCTAAATCCGCTAGTCAGTATCCCTCGCCGAAGATAACACAGACGCACACAGTCACACGGGTTTTATGGCAGAGTTAAAACGACGAATTTTGGCATTCATCGAAAAGAACTTTTTGTTTTAATTGTTTCAAGTGATTTGGAAAAATATTTCAAATTTTCAGGATCTTGCATCCATTGATATTGACTCACTCGCTCTTTGTTCAAGTCCGTAACAGTACTGCTGGGTTCCTCACACAACACAGGAATTGTGCGGGTATCAATACGCCGATTGCCTAACCGAAGTGGTAACACTAGTTCCCATCTGATCACCGATGGTAAGCGTCTTTGGGCTTGTGTAGCACTTGGCCCTTGCGAGGACAATTGAGGAGCTACCTGACAGAGAAGTAACAACTCCGATCACTAAAGCTGACAACGACCAGGAGAGCGGCGTGCTGACCACTTGCCCGTCAGTATCTCCATCCAGTGACGCCTGTCGTGTTAGGATGAGACGACGGTCGGTCGCTAAAGTTTGGCCTTCCGAGGTCTGTTCGGACGGAGAGAGAAACTTTAAGTATATACTCTCTTGAGAACGATTAAGCGTGTACTGCAAATGAGAAGAAAGTAATAGCATATGTCATTAGTCTTGACTAACAGCCACTTTGGTTTCACTGCAAGTAGATTCGGTCAATAATTAAAGATTCGAAACTTCCATCTACTTTTAGTACGGTGACGGAATCACAGTAATACTTTCACATTAAAAAACAAGGCACGTAGTTCATGGTACTTTAATTCGCGACTTATGATCGATTACAGAGCCAAAATGGTGCCACTGAAGTTGGTCTCAGAGGGTTCAAGGGGCCACCAACGCGGGGTAACAGCAGCGACTGAGACCCGCTTTGAGAGGGCAGGTGCTTGTCGACGAAGGCGGCGTTCCAAAATTTGAATTCCTCTCCACGCACGGAAACTGTGTAAATGTTTACTTTTAATTTCGCTTGGTGCATCTATTAGAAGGGTGTCATTTGTTACGTTAACGTTTCCATCATGGAAATAAACAAGCGTGCTGATTGAAATAACGGAGTCTTAGTAACAACGGAAACAGGGGTGGCACAACAAGAGATTTCGCCTCTTAACTCAAATCAAATCACACAGTTGTCTGATGTGAAAGGCTGCGAATTTTAAATCCGTGGGGAGTGTCTGCGAATTCTTCATTCTACAAGTGTTCTAAAGCGCTCTTTTGTTGCCTGGAGATAACTTGAATTTTGATTTTAGCGCAGAACTGAGTTATTATAGCTCTATTTTAAGGGATACAACATTTACAGAACATTTTTTGTTAAGACTATGAGTACCCCATTAAGGTTTCCTAGCGATCTATTATGTCGAAAATTTTGAACTGTATTGTGATATCTCCATTACTTAAGTAAGTCTCAAAGGAATATATTCGAATGGTAATCGATAAAAATTGTACACAATTAACAAATAGGAACTATTACAAACACTTATGCGAAAAGAGTACTGCAGCAATTACTTATTAAACAGAGCCCTGTTCCGGAAACAGCTAAAGTGTAATAAACTATTTTGTTTGAAGCTGAATAATTTTAGAACATGATCCTAGGTAAAAATAGGGTGCTCGTCTTGTGTTAGAGAGACTTAACTTTCAGAATGAATCTTTCACGCTGCGGCGGGGTGTGAGCTGATTTGAAAGACCCTGGCAGATCAAAACACTGTGCCGACTGGGACTCGAACTTTTGACTTTCTTCCAGAAACTGTGGTCCAGCGAAATATACACGAGAGCTCCTGTGAATTTCGGAACTTAATAGAAAGCCACTGGCAGAAGTAAGTTGTGCTCTGTGGCGGTCAAATACGAGAGCCTTGGACCTATGCTGATTATGCAAGTCGGTACCTACATCACCCGCTTTCAGGGTTGAGATATCGGTCGCCCACACAATATTAACTCTGTCAGAAAGTTTCCGTGACCTAACTTTTGTTAACGAGCACTGCTTGTGTAAATAAAGAACACTGGACGACACACGGGGCTATTATCCGCAACACATCGGCAAAAAGCAGACGCACGGCAGTGAGACGATAAATTTTTTCCCTAGAAGAATACGACGCTCTGCACCATTTATAGCAAGCCCTATAAAAACAGCACAATATATGGTTCAGTAAAAGAATAAAACGTAATCCACTGACGATTCTACATACGCAATGAACTGGATTACATATTAACTGAGAGTGCATTGTCTTTAAGAAGAGGACTTCCACTTATTTTACTTTATATTTAATATTCGGAAACAGGCTGTTCGCTTAATGTTTGTATAGGTAGAAAAATATAACATACATGAAATCAGTTTTCTGGTTGGGTGTTAAGTTCTCTAATACTAATCCTTTCATAATTAAAGAAATGCAGAAGCTATACAGGATCTCCACAGAAATACAAAACTTTCTCTCACCTGGAAAGAGAGTTAGAAAGGGATTACGTCCTGGATGCAGCCTATCAACAACATTTCGTAAAGCCGGCCGGAGTGGCCGTGCGGTTCTAGGTGCTACAGTCTGGAACCGAGCGACCGCAACGGTCGCAGGTTCGAATCCTGCCTCGGGCATGGATGTGTGTGTTGTCCTTAGGTTAGTTGGGTTTAATTAGTTCTAAGTTCTAGGCGGCTGTTGACCTCAGAAGTTAGGTCGCATAGTGCTCAGAGCCATTTGAACATTTCGTAAAATGTTTACAGAAAAAGCCTAGGAAAATTGGAGGAAAAATGTAAGAATTTGGGAATCCCAGTGAATTATAGTACTTTATATTCACAAGAATGATCTTCTAATTTGCACAGCATGAAGAAGAAATTGAATATATTACCAAGACATTAATAGAGGAATATAAAATGGCTTGGTTAAAATGGCTTCTAGCACTATGGTACTTAACTCCTGAGGTCATCAGTCCCCTAGAACTTAGAACTACTTAAACCTAACTAACCTAAGAACATCACACACATCCATGCCTGAGGCAGGATTCGAACCTGCAACCGTAGCGGTCGCGCGGTTCCAGACTGTAGCGGTTAGAACCGCTCGGCCGCCCCGGACGGCGGAATATAAAATGGGTCCTTGGGGCCAACATGAGAATAAGGAATATTTGATACTGGAAGAAGAATACAAATATCTAGAAGTAACAATCACGGCACATGATAAACAAAGGAAGTAACTGAAGAATAATTGCTGGAAATTTCACTATTGGACCATTAATTAGTACTTTGTGGAATGAATAAATTACAAGAAAAGAAAGGAAAATCCTTAAAACAAGTTTTACAAGCATTATGACGTATGGATCAGAAGCATGAACAGTTACATCCCAATGAATGAAAATATTGATGGCAGCTGAGACGGACTTCCGGAGACAGTCTACAGTGTTACTCATGAGGGAAAGGGACAGAAATAAAGTCGTCAGGAAGAAAATGGATATCTTAAGTTCGATTATTGATTTTGTGGAAGAAGAACAACGCGCATGATGCGGGCTTAGGTAAAAGATGTCAGGAAGGAGATTGCTACTAAGGAGCATGGAAGCGAAACCCCCAGAAATAAAAACCACCAGTCACATAGATGCTAGGAATTCATACATTTAGAAGGAGAAAATGAACTCCCTATCGTGCTCCAAAAAATCGGACTATAAACGAAACTTAGTGATTCATTAATTGAGAATGGTTCTGAGTGCTGTACGATTACAGAGATGAACTACAAGAAGATGAAATCTACAAAAATGGAAGTTCTAAGACGTGGATCAAGGATCTCCCGCTGCGAACACGGAACAAACGACGATGTACGGGAAATAACACAAAAGAAAGATATCATAATCCATTAAATTGAATGCAGGCAACTTTCTTGGTTTAGAGAGTTGATAATAATGGGTCAAGAAGTAATACAGAAAATGATATTTCAGTATGGACAAAAAACAGAGGACAGGCGAATAACGCGGCTTAGTGGATTCAACGGATAGAAATAAGTATGCTCTATGGAGATTCAAACGTCGAAGACACACAAAATAGTCTGGGATGCTGGATGTGGCAGGAACTGTAGGAGCTGAAAAGATATTGTCGATAGATAGTCATAAATGGAAAATGAAAATTAATTTTATGTATAATATTGGGTTACTGGAAAACTAAAATACATGCAAAACCGGGAATCATAATAATAACAATAATAGTTATTTAGCCTAGTTTAATTAGTTACGCACTCCACGGTTTCAAGGCAAAAGTTACAATGCACATACACATCTTGCGAGTAGAAAGAAGCTTCTGATCATCAAAAAGTAATTTCACTGCTTTCGTGGCGAAGTTATATTCTCCAGAAGGGAACTCAGTCACAGAGAATCATCGATAAATTTCATGGTTGTCCTGTTTCTTACTTCTATGATTTATACTGCTACTGTTTGTTCTAGTTTTTGTACTTGAAAATGCCGCAAGGACGAAATCTGGATTGTATAACAAGACAATAAAAGTTATTTCAGTCAAATGGAGGCAGTGTCATTAAATAAATTTCCATTACTGTGGCTCCAGCCAAAATAAAAATCATCAACTTTGCCTCTAGTTTTGTGTCTGTGAATATTTCTGTTACTCTCAGACTCAAATGGAAACACACAACGGAAATTCTTCAGTTACACAGTGTACCGATAGACTGTAGTTATTGTTTTTAACTGCTTGCCAATAAAATCGCATTCAACTAATTCAATTTCACATCAGTATACACGTGTAAGAAAGAAGCTACTAAGTTTCCTTACACATTGCACAGTAATCGAACGCACTGTGGTTTTGACTAAACATAAATGCATCAAATGAATTTTATCCATAGTGGATGCTGTCGAACTCCGTGACAGTTCCTTTACAGGGTGTAGAAAAATACCCGCTACCAGTCACAATAAAAGGTTATTTATATGTCACACGACCGGTTTCGGGCATGCGCCCATTCTCGGGTGTTTTATAGATTCATGTACATCTTTATACTGCTGGAGATCAACAAAGATGAAGCATGTACATGTTTATAGTGCTGGATATCAATCAAGATGAAGCATAGTCATTATAGCGTAACTATAATAAATATGCTTGATCCTTATTGATCTCCAGCAGTATAAAAGTGTACGTGAATGTATAGACACCATAGGATGGGCGCAAGCCCGAAATCGGTCGTGCGACAAATAAATAACCTTTTATTGTGACTGGTTCAAAAAATGTTCAAATGTGAGTGAAATCTTATAGCACTTAACTGCTAAGGTCATCAGTCCCCAAGCTTACACACTACTTAACCTAAATTATCCTAAGGACAAACACACACCCATGCCCGAGGGAGGACTCGAACCTCTGCAGGGATCAGCCGCACAGTCCATGACTGCAGCGTCTAAGACAGCTCGGCTAATCCCGCGCGGCTTGTGACTAGTAGCGAATATTTTTCTACACCCTGTAAATGCATCAGTTTGTTTTCCTTGTTTTAAAGTTTTAAACCTAGAACATTGGAACAAAACCAGTTGATATCCTCCACCTTTTTCTCACCATATCGACTGCTACATCCGTTAGGGACCAGTGCTTGTGAAAGAGATTATTATATTACACCGCTCAGTGAAATTTAAGTAACGCTGTCGACTAATATGAACTAATAGTCATATAACGCAAGTCTGTTATTACCACTGGCACCTCTGTGTTACGCTGTGGAACTTCCTCCTTACCCTCCAATCATCTTCAAGGAGGACGCGTCCTGGTTCCTAATTCAGGGAAAATGGTGCATCATTTTCGTAGAACAAAAATAATAGTGGACCGTAGATCGGATCCTGAGGAACACCAATTTCTCCGCATGGATTGCAGCTGCAGATGGTAACTCTGCACGGGAATTGTGCGCGCAGATTCGGGGGTGACAAAGGATTCGCGAACTGTAGACGAGTGAAAGGTTACGGAAGGTTGCCTGGAGCAGGAGAAGGCTCACGTAGCGGCCGTTCTTCAAAGGGGTGATCCGGCGCTGGGCTACTTAGGCAAACTCGTTACGGGGCTATTAATAGCGTCGCCCGCCTTTGGTCGCAGATTGCGGCGCCGGCTCTGCCAGCAGTCATTAAGGGGCCGCATGATGGATGGCCCCGCTGCACCGAGACGGCGAAAATTTTATTATAGGCTGCTGCGCGCAAGAAATCCGTCGCCGGTGCCTTCCAACACGGCGTATTTAAAACAGCGGCTTGTCGACAAAGAGAGGTTTGAAGACATTCTCTGAGAAAAAAAGGGGGCTGTAAAAATAGTGTAGTGCCTAGCCAAGGAGACATAAGTGGTAAAAACAAGTTTGGTACCATCTGCATACATGTGAAGGATGTAACCTTAGTTTCCAGAGAATGTTCATAAAAGATATTCCTGTTATTGTGTAATAAAATCATAACGAAAGGAAAAAAAAGAAAAATAACGTAACCAGTTCGAAGCACCAATTCATAACAAAAATCTGCTGTTGGTTAAAATTTAATACTTTGTTACTCCACACTACACTGTAATATGCCACAATTCTAAGTTCGAATATGATAAATTTCTTAACAAGGAGAAGCATCTTTCCACAACGACTTTAGAAAGCATCGCTCGTACGAAACTCAGCTTTGACCTTTTCTCACATGATATCCTGGGAATCATGGATGATGGGCAACAAGTAGATTCCACGATCCTAGATGGGCAGAACGCGTTTGATCGAGTTCTCCATTGTGGACTGTTAACGATGGTCCGAGCACACTGATTAGGTTACCAGATATGTGAATGGCTCGAAGACTTCTTAAGTAATGGAACCCAGTACGTTGTTCTCTACGACGATTCATCAGCAGAGACAACGGTATCTCCAGGAGTGCCTCAGAGAAGTGTGATAGAACCGCTCTTACCGCTCATATTTTCTATGTACATAAATGATCTGACGGGAAGGTGAGCAGCAGTGCGCGGCACCGAGCGAGGTGGCGTAGTCGGTAGCACACTGGACTCGCATTCGGGAGGACGATGGTTCAAGCCCACGTCCGGTCATCCTGATTTAGGTTTACCGTTATTTCCCTCAATCGCTTCAGGCAAATGCCGGGATTGTTCCTGTGAAAGAAAACGGCCGACTTCCTTCCCCATTCTTCCCTAATCCGATGGGACCGATGACCTCGGTGTTTTCTAATGACATTCCGATGAGACCGATGACCTCGTTGTTTTCTAATGACCCTATGGTGTTCGGGACGATGTCGTTGTTGAGCGACTGTAGTTGGATACGATATGACTTAGACAAAATACCTAGTTGGTCGGATGAATGGCAGCTTCCTCTAAATGTAGACAAATGTAAATTAATGCAGATGAGTAGGAAAAAGAATTCCCTACTGTTCGAATACAGCATTAGTATTGTGCTGCTTGACACAGTCACATCGGTTAAAAGTCTAGCTGTAACGTTGCAAAGAGGTATGGAATGGAACGAGCACCTACGGAGTGCAGTAGGGAAGGTGAATGGACGGTTTATTGGGAGAGTTTTGGAAGAATGCAGCTCGTCTGTGAAAGAGATTGCGCGTAGAACAACTATGCGACACATTTTTGAGTACTGCTCGAGTGTTTGTGACACCCACCACGCCGAATTAAAGAAAGAGATCGGAGCTATAAAGAGGCATGGTGCTAGGTTTGTTACC
This sequence comes from Schistocerca americana, assembly GCF_021461395.2. Classification (NCBI taxonomy): domain Eukaryota; kingdom Metazoa; phylum Arthropoda; class Insecta; order Orthoptera; family Acrididae; genus Schistocerca; species Schistocerca americana. The sequence continues at coordinate 216,000,926 of NC_060124.1, forward strand.
GGTAACTCGGATCAACACGCGAGTATTACGGAGATGCTTCCTGAACGCAAATGGGAACCTCTGCACGGAAGACGACGTTCTTATTGGCGAAAACCTTGTGAGAAAATTTAGATAACCGGCATCTGAGGCTGACTGTAGAACCATTCTTCTGCCGCCAGCGTACATTTCACGTAAAGATAACGAAGATAAGAGAAATTAGGGCTGGTATGGGGACATGCAGAAAGTCGTTTTTCCCTACTCTATTTCGTAGTGGAACAGAAAACAACATGTGTAATGTTAAAAGGTAGCCTCCATCAGGCACGATATGGGGGCTTGCGGAGTATGTATGTAGAGCTAGACATATATCATCGCTAAAAAAAGCAAAAAGGGGTAGAGGTCAGTGAAAGGCTATACTAGCAACCACGTAATAAAGCAAGAGTCTTATAACCAAACTGCGTGCCTATCGCCTCAGTTGTGCGACTGAATTCATGATTTCCTATCAGGAAGGGTACAGCCTGTAATAGTAGACGGAAAGTCATCGAGTAAAACAGAAGTAATATTAGGCGCTCCCCAAGGAAGTTTTATAGGGCCTCCATTGTTCCTGATCTATATTAACGACGTAGGAGACAATCCTAGTAGCTGTCTTAGATTGTTTGCAGATGATGCTGTCATTTACCGTCTTGTAAAGGCATCAGATAATCAAAACGAATTGCAAAATGATTTAGATAAGATATCTGTGTGGTGCGAAAAGTGGCAATTGACCCTGAATAAAGAAAAGTGCAAAGTTATTCACATGAGTACTAAAATAAATCAGTTAAATTTCTATTACGCGATAAGTCACACAAAGCTAAATTGGAACTATCACATAGATAATATTGTGGGTAGAGCAAACGAAAGACTGCGATTCATTGGCAGAACACTTAGAAGGTGTAACAGGTCTACTAAAGAGACTGCTTACAACACGCTTGTCCGTCCTATTCTGGAGTAATGCTGCGCGGTGTGGGATCCGCATCAGGTGGGACTGACGGATGACATCGAAAAAGTACAAAGAAGGGCGGCTCGTTTGGTATTATCGCAAAATAGGTGAGATATTGTCACAGGCATGATACGTGAATTGGCGTGGCAATCATTAAAACAAAGGCGTTTCTCATTGCAACGGGATCTTCTCATTAAATTTCAATCACTATTCTCCTCCTATTGCGAAAACATTGTGTTCGCACCCACCTGCATAAGGAGAAATGATCATCACGATCAAATAAGAGAAATCAGGGCTCCTACAGAAAAATTTAAGTGCTCATATTTTCCGCGCGCCGTTCGAGAGTGGAACGGTAGAGAGACAGCTTGAAGGTGGTTCATTGAACCATCTGCCAGGCACTTTATTGTGAATAGCAGAGTAATCACGTAGGTGTAGATGAAGACGAAAAATTAAGGATGGCATCAATATCTCAACAGGCAGGCCAATACAAAGAAACATAGAGAAAACATGCACTTCGTATGCCACAATAGAGATTTGCTGAACTGGCAATGCAACATGAGAAGTGGGGCAAGACAAGTGTGAGAATTCAGAGGAACAAATGGTGAGGCTGGAACAATGCCCTGGGCCTAAACCTGAAGCAGCAGTAGAGGATGAAGAAGAAGAAGAAGAAGAAGAAAAACAACAACAACAACAACAACAAATTCAGAACCTTTGTACGCACACAGTGTTACCGGCTACTCTTTGCAATTTATTGGTTTATCATTTTAATCTCATTTGTGAAAGACCCAGTATGTCAGGTCCTGATAAATAGCAGAAGTAAATAAAGGGTAATAAAAAGATCATAAGTTCCATAAGTCTCACAAGTTTTAATCATGGATCATTCCCTAGCTATCTTCAACTAATACGGTTTCTGGACGTAATGTAAATGTGACTGCGTAACAGTAGCATATGTCAGTAACTTTTTTTCTGAATGGGGAAATTGTGTGCAAACCAGCAAATTCACAACAACATTTAATCAGATGTCATAAATCATTACCAAGTACTGACGCAGGTCTCCTTCCTCAAAATAATATTTTAATTTTAAAACGAATTATGAAATTGATAGATTAATGTAACCTTACTCTGTATAATTCTAAAACAATGAGTGATGGCTGTATGGCATTCAGGCCAAAAGTTCCAAACAAAAAAAAGAAGTGCGAAAGTGTTGCACATAATATTATTTGTAAATACCTGTAGTGAACAATAGATCCTGCATCTGTTTTTCATGCGATATTTTCTGACATTTTAAAAGAGCACCACAACTATGTAGCTGTCTTTACGGATGGGTCTAAACAGGAGGATTCTGTTGGTTGCTCTGTTGTTTTTCCCATATGGTGTCCTCAGCGTCCGACTGCTTCGAGACTTAATTGTCTTCGACACGAAATATAATGCGATCTTGAGAGCGCTGGAGCGGATGAGACGTTCTTCATGTGCTAAATTCCTTGTCTGTTCCGGTCCTCTGAGTGCCGCTCACTCTCTACAACGTTTGTACCCAGCAGATAAAGCAGTCCAGAATATTCAAGACGACCACCTCCATCCAGAACGGATGGGGAAGGACGTGTCCTTATGCTGGGTACGACCCCACATATGTATTGCGGGGAAGGGATGGACGGATCTAGCAGCTAACAAGGGAACCTCCCCATCGCACCCCCCTCAGATTTAGTTACAAGTTGCACAGTGGATAGGCCTTGAAAAACTGAACACAGATCAATCGCGAAAACAGAAAGAAGTTGTGTGGAACTACGAAAAAATAAGCAAAATATGCAAACTGAGTAGTCCATGCGCAAGATAGGCAACATCAAGGGCAGACTGAACTCAGGAGCGCCGTGGTCCCGTGGTTACCGTGAGCAGATGCGGAATGAGAGGTCCTTGGATCAAGTCTTTCTTCGAGCGAAAAGTTTAATTTTTATTTTCAGTCAATTATCAAAGTTCAGGCACTCACACATAATCAACTTCGCTCTCCAAAATTCCAGGACATGTTCAGATTTCTTTGGACATATGCAGGATTTGACGGTCTACACATGGGAAAATTTGAAAACATTAGAAACATATGTTTTGACGGAGCACAGGGAAAAGTGTGCGACTGTGAAACTGTTGGATTCATTTGTTGCAGTTTATGTGACAAACTCTCATGTTTTCATCTCTTTTTTGGGAGTAATTATCACATCCACAAGAAAACCTAAATTGGGCAACGTAGAAGAATCTTTTTACCCATTCGCCAAGTGCACAAGTTAGGTGGGTCGACAACATATTCCTGTCATGTGACGCACATGCCGTCACCAGTGTCGTATAGAATATATCAGACGTGTTTTCCTGTGGAGGAATCGGTTGACCTATGACCTTGCGATCAAATGTTTTCGGTTCCCATTGGAGAGGCACGTCCTTTCGTCTACTAATCGCACGGTTTTGCGGTCGCAAAACGCAGACACTAAACTTATTACAGTGAACAGGGACGTCAATGAACGAATGGACAGATCATAACTTTGCGAAAATGAAGAAATTAAAATTTTCACATCAGGGAGACTCGAACCAAGGACCTCTCGCTCCGCAGCTGTTCACGCTAACCACGGGACCACAACGCTCCTGAGCTCAGAATATCCTTGATGTTGCATATCTTCGCATGGACTACTCGGTTTGTATATTTTGCTTATTTTTTCATAGTTCCAATCAACTTCTTCCTGTTTTCTCGATTGATCTGTGTTCAGTTTTTCAAGGCCTATCCACTGTGCCAACTTATAACTAAATCTGAGGGGGGGTGCGATGGGGAGGTTCCCTTGTAAGAAGGCATGCCGTGATCCTCGGATATTTCGGCGCGCCATTCCCCTGCATGCTATAGCCTCGCTGTTGAGGTACGGAGTCATGGTTCGAAGGAAATACTTGTGGCTGTAAGTGACTGATAATAATATGCGCCTAGTGAAGCCCACTACGCGGCCGGGGAGAAATTCCTCCCAGCTACGAAGACGAAATGAGGTGCTCCTTACTTGTCTTCGGATAGACCACAATCATCTGATGTATAGCTTCCTGTTTCGGCGCGTCGACCCTCGAATGTGTGGTGTTTTGTCGTACAGATCACTGTGCAACACTTTTTACTATATTGTGTTTTATTTTCGGACCAGAGGGTAGCGGCAGATTTGCCAGTACATCTGCCCTCTATTTTAAGTGACAATCAAACGAAAGTGCCTAGAGTTCTAAGATATTCTGATGCGTCCATCATATGTCCGCATATTTTAAGGGGGAACGTTGATGAAATTGACCAAAGTGTCACTTTTCGATTTATTTCTTATTTGTTAGTACAACTCATGGACAATAAGTTCACAAAGTTTCAATGTTGAAATCGCATCCGAAGTTCCTGAAAATTAATTGAAAGTGTGAAGCGGCCTCCCTTCCACGCACACGTTTTGAAGCAGCACTTCAATACCAGCTCAGTAAACAACGATACTGTGTATCACTTTCAACCAAACGTGTGCGGGATATATCTAGAAGACCGTGATACATACTCTTTGGTCTTACAGATCATCTTTGACTCTGTTCCGTTTCTTATAAACAATAAAAAATGAGTCTCTAAATTCAATCATATGGAAACGATGCCTAAAAACACATTTTCATCTGCTGCAGTTGTCAGAATTGCAACTTATGATGCAGTTATTGTATTTAATGATGGGAACGTCGGGAGGATGAAGGTATTAGAAAGAATGGGCTCCAAGACAGGAAATTTTACTCAAGACATCCTAAGAAAAATAGATTTACAACGCTTCTCTGCAGCTGGAAAGTCACTTGAAGACCTGGTAAAGGAAAGAAGACAGACAACAAGAAACGAGAAGAAAAGCCTTGAAGGGAAAGACGACCCAGAGTAGAAATGTGGTGCCTTCTAATGAAGTAACGTAAGGAAAAAAGTTAGGTTGACATTTAAATTGCGTTTCCTGAAAAGTTTGTTTTTTAAAGTTTATGTACCTTCTCCTCAGATTCTATGAATGTTAGAACTATGAAATTTTGTAAACATATTTCATTAAAACCTAATAAACTTTGTCTCAAAAGCAAAATTTGAAGTTCTGATTTAAAGCTGAGATATGGGTAAAGTGCTTCGAATTTTGCATGAGTTTAAAATTGTACTTGTGGAAGTATAATCAAAAAAACATGAAAATTCTCCTATTCCACCTATTCCAAAAACCTCATGAGCGAAGCTTACATCCTATAAAGAGCTGAAACAAAGAAATTTGTGTAGAAATCTCTTGAATACTTTCTGAGAAAAAGAACATACATTATTTTTTGAAAATAAAATTTCAAATTTCATTCAAAAAAAGTTGAGTATATATAATCAATGGATTTTATACGTAAATGTGTCACTTTCATGTAAAGCGTGCTACAAAATTTCATTGCCATACCTCCAAAACTGTTGATTTGGTGCATTTTTGAAATAGTGTGTGTATTTCATCAACGTCCCCACTTAAGATGTTATTTATGTGTTAATAGGCTGACTGTCTCAGACATGTTTTTTTGTAATTGGTCAGCCCACACATTTCTCTGTGACTTTCTGTTAGCTGCTGTGTGGTTTTACTTTTGTTTTAGTCCCACGTGTAGCATCTTTCACCCTTCTCCATTGTGTTAAGACCTGTGAGATACAGTGATAGTGTGGGTTATCGCGAGGGAGGTGGGAGTAAATCAATGAGAGTCGTTTTCTACGTTTCCTCCTCACTGTGTGCAATAGTTTTAGACATTTTACCCCACACTCGTTTCTTTCAATGTCTCTAAGGCTTTCTTCACATGCAACCGCTCACTTGACGAAAGGTCTGTTGCTGAAGACTGGAAAGTAGCACAGGTCACACCAATATTCAAGAAAAGAAATAGGAGTAACCCACTGAATTACAGACCCATATCACTGACCTCAATTGGCAGTAGGATGTTAGAGCATATACTGTACTAAAACATTATGAATTACCTTGAAGAAAATGACTTATTGATACGTAACCAACATGGATTCAGAAAATATCGTTCTTGTACAACGCAGCTGGCTCCTTATCCCCATGAAGTAATGAGTGCTGTCGACAAGGAATCTCAGATCGATTCCATATTCCTAGATTTCCAGAAGGCTTTTGATACCGCTCCTCACAAGCGAATATTAATCAAATTGCGTGCGTATGGAGTATCGTCTCAGTTGTGTGACTGGATTCGTAATTTCCTCTCAGAAATGTGACAGTTCGTAGTGATAGATGGTAAATCATCGAGTAGAACAGAAGTGATATCTGGCGTTCCGCGAGATAGTGTCATATGCCCTCTCCTGTTCCTGATATACATAAATGATCTAGGTGATAATGTGAGCAGCCCCCTTAGATTACAGATGACGCTGTAATTTACCGTCTAATAAAATCATCAGACGATCAATTGGAATTACAAAATGATCTAGAGAGAATTTCTGTATGGAGCAAAAAGTGGCAATTGGTACTAAACAAAGAAAAGTGCGAGGTCGTCCACATGGGTGCTAAAAGAAATCCGATAAATTTTGGATATACGATAAATCGCACAAATCTAAGGGCTGTCAATTCGACTAAATGCCTAAGAATCACAATTATGAGCAACTTAAACTGGAAAGACCATATAGATAATATTGTGAGGAAGATGGGACAAAGACTGCTCTTTGTTGGCTGAAAACTTCGAAGATGCGACAAATCCACTACAGAGACAGCCTACATTACACTTGTCCGTCCTCTGCTGGAATATTGCTGCGCGGTGTGGGATCCTTACCAGGTAGGATTCAAATGGCTCCGAGCACTATAGGACTTAACTGCTGAGGTCATCAGTCCCCTAGAACTTAGAAATACTTAAACCTAACTAACCTAAGGACATCACATACATCCATGCCCGGCAGGATTCGAACCTGCGACCGTAGCGGTCGCGCGGTTTCAGACTGTAGCGCCTACAACCGCTCCGGCCGGCCCGGGTGGGATTGACGGAGGGCATCGAAAAAGTGCAAAGAAGGGCAGCTCGTTTCGTGTTATCGCGCAATAAGGGTGAGAGTGTCACTGATATGATACGCGAGCTGTGGTGGCAGTCACTGAAACAAAGGCGGTCTTCTTTGCGGCGAGATATATTTACTACATTTCAATCGCCAACTTTCTCTTGCGACTGCCAAAATATTTTGTTGACACTCAGCTACGTCGGGAGAAATGATCATCATAACAAAAAAAGAGAAATCAGAACTCGAACGCGCCATTCGAGAGTGGAACGGTAGAGAAGCAGTATGAAAATGGTTCGATGAAACCTCTGCTAGGCACCTAAGTGTGAATTGCAGAGTAACCACACACACACACACACACGAACTGAACGATAGAAACGGGCGGCTGTATCGCCTTAAATCCAACCGATGAGTGAAATTTCAAGCAGATACTAATATTCAGTTGTGAATGAGAGGACGCAGCAGCACGTGTCGATCGTCTCTGTAGACGTGGTTTACTCTGCGCCGCCGCCGCCGCCGCCGCCGCCGCCGCCGCGCTCAAGTTCACGGCAAACAGGCAGCGAGGACTGGGAATGGAAAACAGCCTGCAGCGCCCGCTGTGTCCGCAGAGGCCGCTCGTCGTTCCGCAGGGAGCTTTCCGAATCGAAAGCCAATTTCGACTGCGAGTCGCCCGTCTCAAAGTGAGGTCGAGGTTGTTTACTGCGACCGCTCGGCGGCGGCTGTGGCCGCGCAGTCTGCGTGATGCTCCATCCTCAACAAGTGAACGCTGCGATACGCACGGCAGCTTTTAGAACCCGCTCCTACAACCCAAGGGTGAACTCAATCGATGGACCTCCCACAGAAGCTGAAATATACAGGGTGTGTAAAAAAGTACTTGGAATGACATAAAAATTTATTGAGATAACTTACAGAATTGGTAGATGAGTCATTTTGTGGTGTGCGTACTGTATGACCTTCGGTACACACACCATCAGATTATTTGACTTGTCGCTCTAACGAAGTAGGCGAGTATCAACAATATGTCTCGTGGTCTTATCGTGGCGTGTTTATCTTCTGCTGTTAGGTCAGACAATAGAAATGTCACTTGCACGCTTAGAGTAGCAGATTGACGGTGACCAACTTTAAACAGAGCTTGATTAATTTTCACATACATTTATTAAAATAATAAAAAGCATAGACATTACGTAACTTGATTCTGGATGCTGTTTAAAATCGATAATCTCAAGTTCCTTTGGTCTTGGTACGTTAATCTTATTCTCACATATCTCTGATACTTGACAAAGTGTCTATTCATTTATCTTCATGGCTATGTACAGGAATATGGTAATCTTATTAGGTGCAGACTGAAACTTGACTATAGGCTGATACAGACAAATGCAGACTGGTACAGACCAATGCAGACTGGCTAATCAGAGGTCTGTACACTCATTTAATACCTCGTGCATTCTGGTATCACTGCGCGAGTGTGATCCGCGAGGAGAAAAGGTTCTACGTTAGCAGCAACGTCATTGGCTGCGTTACATATTGATACGCGGATCAGCGGAAGCAGAATTTGGTCCGTCCCTAAGGCAGCGCCATCTCGTAGTGCGGAGACGGACGAGCGCTGCGCCTGCGCTGTTGTGCTTAGCAGGGCGCGCTCTAGTGGGAAAGTTGTGTACGCGCTGACTACGTGGAACTATGTACACAACACATTTTATAGCAAAAAAACCTCAGCTTTGATTCATGTAGTGCGTCAGTACCCCATTCCGCAACCAGAAGCGCCAGTGTAGTACACATTTAAAACGGCTACTTTCACTGGTGCAGTGCGTGCTTGCTATGTGTTCCGATTTCATACAACGAACTCTTCAGCTGTTCGGTAAAAATTTCACGCTCAGTATGCTGAAGAACCTCCAGGTAGGCCTAAAATTTACTCTTGGCGCAATAACTTTGTTGAGAGAGGCTGCTCACTGTGACGTGATTAATCACTAGGTGCCGCGCTGGGTAATTGCCCAGTCAGCACTGTTCGCGCGGCTCCCCCCTTCGGAAGTTCGAGTCCTCCCTCAGGCATGGTTGTGTGTGTTCTCCTTAGCGTAAGTAAGTTTGAGTATTGTATTGCATTGAACTGGGGATCTAGAAACGGCGGAGAGGCTTCGTCCCCGCCGTAGCCCTCATTGGTTCACAACCCCACAACAGGCTACCGCAGTCACTCACCCCGCCGCCGCCCCACACCGAACCCAGGGTTGTTGTGCGGTTCGGCCCCCAGTGGAACCCCCTGGAACGTCTCACGCCAAGCGAGTGTAACCCCAAATGTTTGTGTGGTTGAGTAATGGTGGCGGTGTGTGTGTACGTGGAGACAGTGTTTGCCCAGCAATCGCCGATATAGTGTAACTGAGGCGGAATAAGGGGAACCAGCCATCATTCGCCGAGGCAGATCGGAAACCGCCTAAAAAAAACCATCCACAGACTGGCCAGCACACCGGACTTCGACACTAATCCGCCGGGAGGATTCGTGCGGGCGACCGGCACGCCTTCCAGCCCGGAAAGCAGTGCGTTAGATCGCACGGCTAACAAGGCGGGCTTAGTTTGATTAAGTAGTATGTAAGCCTAGGTACCGATGACGTCAGCATTTTGGTTCTATAGAACTTACCATAGAGTTCCAAATTATCACTAGGTCGTGAACAGGTTAAGAGGAACTTTGCCCACAGTCCGCAAATGTCAACACGGCGTGCGTCTCGCGAGGCTGACATTCCATGTAAAACCGTTTGGCGAGTACTGCGCTGACGTTTACACTTCAAATCACGCAAATTCACAATGGCACAGCACATTAGTGATGCAAATAAGGTTGATCGTGGAGAATTCTGTGCGTATATGTTGTACCGGATACAGGACTACAAGACATTCTTGAACATAAATAATCTACAGCGATGAGTCTGGCATGTTAAACACCCCAACTGCAAAGTATGGCGGAGTGGAAATCCACGTGTCACCCCTGAACACATTCGTAACAGGCCCAAATTTAATGTGTTTTGTGCCCTTAGCAGTATGAAACTTTAGGGCCCTTTCTTCTGCATGGAGAAAACTGTAATTCGACAGGTCGATGAGGATGACCGACATGGGATGGTTTACTACCAGCAAGACTGTGAATCACCTCATTTTCTCTCAGAAGTTCTAGCTTTCCGCGATAATCGCTTCCCAGGTCGGTGGATTGGCCGTAAAGGACTAATCGCTTGGCCATCTCGCTCCCTGTACTTGATACCACTGGATTTATTTCTCTGCGGTTTCAGTAAAGACTGTGGACATGTTTCGCCCCTACCAAACAGTTTCACCGACTTGAAAAATCTCAATCTACGCTGCCGTTGCACAAGTTACGCCCGATTTGCTATTACGCGTTTGAGAAGAAACTGATCGCCGGTAGGATGTTTGCCGCATAAAAAATGATAGTCACATGGAGCCAAAATGATACTTGACACCTCTTTGAGAAACGTGAGGTTGTTTGCTACAAAATGACACATCTACCGAATCTGTAAGTAATCTCAGTAAATTTCTACATCGTTCCAAAGGAGTGATGACTTTCTTGACTCACCCCGTATAAATCGTCGCATAACATAGCGAACTCTTTCAAAGTTCTTTCCATTGACATAGAATCGGCTAAATAAAACTGGTCTGGAAAATATTTCATATACCTTAAGATAGGCAACCCAATTTACGTCATCCATACAGTGAGCAGGTGATGTAAGTTGGCTTGCCCATCTTAAAGGGTATGAAATATTTCCCGGACCACTTTTATTTTGTCCCTGTACATAATGCAGGATATGTCGTCTCTCGTTTATGGGGAAGCCACAGGAGCACATCTAATGCAAGCTTCGTCATTTGTTTCGATCGTTTTCAGAAAGTTCTTTTTTCTGTAATTGTGTACTTCTGTAACACCGCATCTCAAATGCTTCTATTTTCTTCTTCCCTGGTTTTTCTACTGTGCAAAATTCATTTCTAGGTAATGTTGTGCTCCTGACGTATATTGTAGTGAATTTGGTGCTGTGTTTTATTCTTACTTTACGGAAGGGTGTTGTGTTTGCCTGTGCTAGTCTGCTTCTTATACAGGGTGATAACGTAATGATGTTACAGGGATGAAGAAGAAGAGTAACTGTATCGGTCTCAAGAAGGAACCCTCGTCCGGAAACGACCAAGAGGAAACTTATAAACCAAAATCATTTTGATACCACTCACAGTGGATACGTGTACCGGTGCTGTTGATGCTAAGCAACTTTCCAAGGTGGCAATAGGGACCAACACAAGAAAGAAAGTAAACATGAACTGTGAGCAGTTGTTCATCTTCGATGCTATGACACACATCTCTTATACTGTAAGGCTCTCTGGATTTAAAAATTTTGGTGAAGGTTGTATGGACCAAAACAAGGCAAAAATGTCCAGTAAATACGGGCACAGAATGCATACCTTTACAGCGTTGGGCAGTTGCTCAGTAGAAGAGGTGTGTTCCATAGTAGCGAAGATGAACAAGTGCTCATAGCTCTTAAGCTGTGCCTCCTAGAATCTATATTTACTAGATATCTTCTCTAGTTTTTGTCCGTACAACCTCCTCTAAAACTACGGAAACCAAAGAGTTTGAGTAGAAGATACTCGTTTCACAGCATAGAAAGGCAACAAGTGTTCGTAGCTCTTAACCCTTTAAGATCTGAATTTTTTTCTGGGGGAAGGAAAATATTTTTGGATGTTCATTCATCCTCATTGATTTTCGCAGTATCTTCACCCGAGAGAATTTCTAACGCACGTCATCATTCCTCAACACTTCAGTGTCTCACTGTCATACGCATTGTTTGTTCCCTATAATTGTTTTAAACAGCTTACATCGGCTGCTGGGTAAAACTTATGACACAAAGTTGATTGTGGAATCTCAAAATAATGTAATCCAACTGATTTCTTTTTTCGTCTCTAAGTTTTTTCCAAGTATATCGTCTTCTCTTGTGATTCATGAACATTTTATTTGCTTTCAATAGGTGATAGTACATGCACACTTCAAGGAGGTTTTGTTTTGTCTCGTTGTTACTGTGAAGTCCATATTCTTCCGTAACTCTCCGTTCTATTTTTTACCCTATTACAGCGTTTCCGTCCCCCATGATTACTATATCTGCACTTTGCTCTGCACACCGAGTTAGTCGTTCAGTGCCCTTACATACTCGATCTACCCCCTTATCTAGTTTTGAAAATAATCTGTATCCTACGCTTGTGACGTCGGCATACGAGTATCTACCTGTACCTTAATATTTGGTGTTGATATGGTTATGACAATAATCCTATCTTGTTTTGGTCTGAAGAAATTCACTCTTGGCCCTAAATTTCCTATTCATAACGAATTGTGCTCCTGATATATCATTTTCAACTACTGTTGATATTCTTCTGACAAGAAGTTCTGACCTTCTTCCCATTTCACCTAATTCTTACTAAATCCAGGGTGACTCTGCATTTCGGACATAAGATTTTCCTGTTTCCCTATCACATTCAGATTTCTGACATTCCACTCTCTGATTCATGGAATGTTACTGTCTCGTTAGTTATTCGATTCTCTTCTCCGTTTCAGCATCCTCTTCCCAGAGGGTTGAAAGAGGAGCTAATCAGGAATTTTTATTAATATACCTTTTAATCTGTGGAAAGTTATCTTCTGCCAATAAAAATTACAGTCACATGATTTTTCAAAACACCAAATCCTGCAAACTGAGAATTGCAATCACCTGTTAAACGAAAGAAGACTGGAAGTGGTGGGTGGAGCGGAGGTGGGGTGGGGGCGGGGGTAGAAACTAGAATGCGATAGAAGTCGAGTTATGACAAAATGGTGAGAGTAGTTGAGGAAGGAAATGAGAAAGAAGCGAAATTAAGGGGTGATGTGAGGTCTTGCTTTACTGTTAAATGGAGAGGAAGTTACCGTATATATATATTAATTTCTTAGCGAACGGGTATTAGGATGAAAGGTATAAGTGCTTCATCTTCTTCTTAAACAGAATAAGTTTCAGAGCGCAGCATAGTTTGTCCTAGAGGTGTACAGCAGGAACAGAGGGAGTTTGCGAATGTTTGTGTTTTATGGACGGACACAATTGGGATACTAGACGTGTGAGACCTTGCACTTTCATTACGATGAGATAAAAGGTATTTGACTTCCATTGCCAGGTACTGGGGTTGTTGGGCAATGAGGCGGCGATGAAGTGTCCAACTCGTAAATGCCTTGAAAAATGTTTTTATACTACTGGTCATTAAAATTGCTACACCACGAAGATGACGTGCTACAGACGCGAAATTTAACCGACAGGAAGAAGATGCTGTGATATGCAAATGATTAGCTTTTCAGAGCATTCGCACAAGGTTGGCGCCAGTAGCGACACCTATAACGTGCTGACATGAGGAAACTTTCCAACCGATTTCTCATACACAAACACCAGTTGACCGGCGATGCCTGGAGAAACGTTGTTGTGATGCCTCGTGTAAGGAGGAGTAATGCGTACCATCACGTTTCCGACTTTGATAAAGGTCGAATTGTAGCCTATCGCGATTGTGGTTTATCGTACGGCAACACTGCTGCTCGCGTTGGTCGAGATCCAATGACTGTTAGCAAAATATGGAATCGATGGGTTCAGGAGGGTAATACGGAACGCCGCACTGGATCCCAACGGCCTCGTATCACTAGCAGTCGCGATGACAGGCATCTTATCCGCATGGCTGTAACGGATAATGCAGCCACGTCTCGATCCCTGAATCAACAGATGGGGACGTTTGCAAGACATCAACCATCTGCACGAACAGTTCGACGACGTTTGCAGCAGCATGGACTATTAGTTTGGAGACCATGGCTGCTGTTACCCTTGACGCTGCATCACAGACAGGAGCTCCTGCGATGGTGTGCTCAACGATGAACCTGGGTGCACGAGTGGCAAAACGTCATTTTTTCCGAATGAATCCAAGTTCTGTTTACAGTATCATGATGGTCGCATCCGTGTTTGGCGACATCGCGGTGAACGCACGTTGGAAGCGTGTATTCCTCACCGCCATACTGGCGTATCATCTGTCGTGATGGTATGGGATGCCATTGGTTACACGTCTCGGTCACCTCTTGTTCGCATTGACGGCACTTTGAGCAGTGAATGTTACATTTCAGTTGTGTTACGATCCCTCGCTCTACCCTTCATTCGATCCCTGCGAAACCTTACATTTCACCAGGATAACGCACGACCGCATGTTGCACGTCCTGTACGGGCCTTTCTGGATACAGAAAATGTTCGACTGCTGCCCTGGCCAACACGTTCTCCAGATCTCTCACCAACTGAAAACGACTGTTCAATGGTGGCCGAGCAACTGGCTTGTCACATACGCCAGTCACTACTCTTGATGAACTGTAGTATCGTGTTGAAGCTGCATGGGCAGCTGTATCTGTACACCCCATCCAAGCTCTGTTTGACTCAATACCCAGGCATATGAAGGCCGTTATTACGGCCAGAGGTGGTTGTTCTGGGTACTGATTTCTCAGGATTTATGCACCCAAATTGCGTGAAAATGTAATCACATATCTGTTCTAACATAATATATCTGTCCAATGAATACCCGTTTATCATCTGCATTTGTTCTTGGTGTAGCAATTTTAATGGCCAGTAGTGTATTAGGCTGCTGTTGACCACCCTTTCTCTAAACTTGTAACACATCCCAACCTCTGAAATCTTAACACAAACAAATTAAAATTTAAATAGCTCAATGTCAGGAGTTTCATCACGAATAACTGTTACGTCATAATGAATATTTCTTTTAAACATAAATCGTAGAGGACGGCCATTTGTAAGGCCCAAGGCGTTCGTGGATCGTGGGCGACTCGACATAGCAGCGTAGTGGCGAAGCCCGCGCGATATGGCCGCCAGGGCGATGCCATTTTCCATTAGCGGAGGTCACTGAGTTGGATCGTTGGCTTTCGGCACCAATTAGGCCGTATTGGCGCCGGAGGGGCAGGTGCCACGCACTCCCGTAACTCCCGCTAATTAATGTCGTATCTAAAGCATGAAAGAGACAACACGCAAGTTGCAAATACACTCCTGGAAATGGAAAAAAGAACACATTGACACCGGTGTGTCAGACCCACCATACTTGCTCCGGACACTGCGAGAGGGCTGTACAAGCAATGATCACACGCACGGCACAGCGGACACACCAGGAACCGCGGTGTTGGCCGTCGAATGGCGCTAGCTGCGCAGCATTTGTGCACCGCCGCCGTCAGTGTCAGCCAGTTTGCCGTGGCATACGGAGCTCCATCGCAGTCTTTAACACTGTTAGCATGCCGCGACAGCGTGGACGTGAGCCGTATGTGCAGTTGACGGACTTTGAGCGAGGGCGTATAGTGGGCATGCGGGAGGCCGGGTGGACGTACCGCCGAATTGCTCAACACGTGGGGCGTGAGGTCTCCACAGTACATCGATGTTGTCGCCAGTGGTCGGCGGAAGGTGCACGTGCCCGTCGACCTGGGACCGGACGGCAGCGACGCACGGATGCACGCCAAGACCGTAGGATCCTACGCAGTGCCGTAGGGGACCGCACGGCCACTTCCCAGCAAATTAGGGACACTGTTGCTCCTGGGGTATCGGCGAGTACCATTCGCAACCGTCTCCATAAAGCTGGGCTACGGTCCCGCACACCGTTAGGCCGTCTTCCGCTCACGCCCCAACATCGTGCAGCCCGCCTCCAGTGGTGTCGCGACAGGCGTGAATGGAGGGACGAATGGAGACGTGTCGTCTTCAGCGATGAGAGTCGCTTCTGCCTTGGTACCAATGATGGTCGTATGCGTGTTTGGCGCCGTGCAGGTGAGCGCCACAATCAGGACTGCATACGACCGAGGCACACAGGGCCAACACCCGGCATCATGGTGTGGGGAGCGATCTCCTACACTGGCCGTACACCACTGGTGATCGTCGAGGGGACACTGAATAGTGCACGGTACATCCAAACCGTCATCGAACCCATCGTTCTACCATTCCTAGACCGGCAAGGGAACTTGCTGTTCCAACAGGACAATGCACGTCCGCATGTATCCCGTGCCACCCAACGTGCTCTAGAGGGTGTAAGTCAATTACCCTGGCCAGCAAGATCTCCGGATCTGTCCCCCATTGAGCATGTTTGGGACTGGATGAAGCGTCGTCTCACGCGGTCTGCACGTCCAGCACGAACGCTGGTCCAACTGAGGCGCCAGGTGGAAATGGCATGGCAAGCCGTTCCACAGGACTACATCCATCATCTCTACGATCGTCTCCATGGGAGAATAGCAGCCTGCATTGCTGCGAAAGGTGGATATACACTGTACTAGTGCCGACATTGTGCATGCTCAGTTGCCTGTGACTATGTGCCTGTGGTTCTGTCAGTGTGATCATGTGATGTATCTGACCCCAGGAATGTGTCAATAAAGTTTCCCCTTCCTGGGACAATGAATTCACGGTGTTCTTATTTCAATTTCCAGGAGTGTATTTGCGTGTCACAACAGGTGTAACTTTTCACTATACTTATCCTAAATGAGAAATCACAGAATTAGTTTGTTGTATCACACGCTGTGGATCGTATTTCCGAATGACATATTCTCGAAACGAGATTTCTGAAGGCGTCACATTCTTAAACGTAAATGTAGTTGCCTATTTGTGAGCATAATGGGCAGGGGCCTCTAAACATTTCAGGAATTCACTATCTAAAGCGCCGATTTGGCAGAATTTGGCCGGATACCGCTCAGGAGGAGTCCAACAACTACATCAGTCAATGCCAAGCCGAATAACTGCAAGAGATGAACGCAAAGCGATACTGACGTATTTAGTTTGTCAAGATCTTTCTCTGGAATAAAAGATAACACCTTTTTGAAATTGTAATCAATTATCTTCCTGTACATGTAAGTCAAATCTAACGATTTCCGTCTCATTTGGATAAGTCATTCGTGGGGCGTCTTTTTTTTGTCTCTGATTGTACATAAAGAAGAAAAATGAGAATGAAACAAATGAATCATACGTTTGATTGTCTGTGGAAGGGCTACCGCGTATTTAAAGGCCT
Organism: Schistocerca americana; assembly: GCF_021461395.2. Lineage (NCBI taxonomy): Eukaryota > Metazoa > Arthropoda > Insecta > Orthoptera > Acrididae > Schistocerca > Schistocerca americana. The sequence goes on from NC_060124.1 coordinate 216,017,917, forward strand.
CATGGTAATCTAAAGAATTTCCTTCTCCCCAGGGCCGGCCGGGGTGGCCCAGCGGTTCTAGACACCACAGTCTGGAACCGCGCGACCGCTACGGTCGCAGGTTCGAATCCTGCCTCTGGCATGGATGTGTGTGATGTCCTTAGGTTAGTTAGGTTTAAGTAGCTCTAAGTCCTAGGGGACTGATGACCTCCGAAGTTAAGTCCCATAATACTCAGAGCCCTTTGAACACTATCCCCAGTAACAAATGCCAGACACAGCAGAAGTATGATCAATGCTGTCATCTGGTGAAGGAGTTACGCATCATAAAATTGGACTTAAAGTGAGGGAAGAAAATACTGTAGTAAGCCGACTAGCCGTGTTCGCGAAGTTGTTAGGAGCCTGGACTCGTATCCGTGAGGACGAATGTTCGACTTCCCGTTTGGACATCCTGAGTTGGTCTCGTGTGGTGACGCTGTTGCATAAGGTAATTGTCGCCAATATTCCTTTGAAAAGGACATGGCCCACTGCATACCGCTTGAACCCTCAATTCCAGCCTATGCTACATCTTGTCAAAAGCCTTATTACTGAAAGTCACACACTCGTCCATGGTAGTAGTGTAATAGTTCAATAACGAAACGTCCACTCGTAAAAGAGTTTCCAGCTGCTAAGTTCTCGCCATACAATTCTAATAGCAAAATAGAGCACTATCCCAAACCACGACGGGTTTAAAGCACATTATGTAATTTTAGTTTTTCAGGAAATTTGAATCATATAATTATAGCAAAATAATAGTTATTTTCTTTTTTGTAGAGCCCGAACGAAATTGTTGTAGTACGATCACAATTTTCAGCACGTTCTATTTCAATATATTTTGAATACGATACAGTTTTGGTTGTGAACGTCGAAGTAAAATATCTCTTCCTTCAAGCAATCTTTGCAGTATAAATTGCCGGTCGGTGTGGCCGAGCTGTTCTAGGCGCTTCAGTCCGGAACGACACTGCTGCTACGGTCGCAGGTTCGAATCCTGCCTCGGGCATGGATGTGTGTGATGTACTTAGGTTTAAGTAGTTCTAAGTTTAGGGGACCGATGACCTCAGATGTGAAGTCCCATAGTGATTGGAGCCATTTGAGCGCACACATCAGTATAAATTGTTTTACAGGTCTTATTGAGCTTCATATTTGTTGATACATCTCACATTACTTCTTTCGGAAAACCAACAATATCCAGTTTAACTCTCGCTACTACATAACACTGCCTCATGCCTCGACAGTTTTGGCACTAGGAATAAGACAAGGCTCCTTGTTACGATATTAATTTCTGAATCTTAAGAATTTTACTGGACTCTCGGTTTATCAGAATTTTATCTCTAAACTGAACTCCGCCCAAACAGGCCATGAAGGCCCAATGAACCGACCGGCCGCCGTGTCATCCTTAGCCCACAGGCGCCACTGGATGCGGATATGGAGGGGCATGTTGTCAGCACACCGCTCTCCCTGCTGTATGTCAGTTTACCAGACCGGAGCCGCTGTTTCTCCACTAAGTAGCTCCTCAGTTTGCCTCACAAGGGCTGAGTGGCTCCCCACTTGCCAACAGCGCTCGGCAGACCGTATGGTCACCCATCCAAATGCTAGCCCAGCCCAGTAGCGCTGAACTTCGGTGATCTTACGGGAACCTGTGTTACCACTGCGGCAAGGCGGTTGGCACAGAATTTTACCGTACTTCTGATTAATTTATACAAGGGGCTGTCAAATGAAAACGAGGCGGAAGTAAAACTAGATAAACTTTTATTATTTGGAAAGTAATCATCTTAGCTTTTAATACACTTATCCCACTGTGAGATGAGACCGTCATTGACTTCATGGAAAATATTTGTGGTTGACGGATGCGTGATTTTATCTAGGCGTGCACCTCTTCTTCCGAAGCAATTTGACGGCCACGAACGAATTTTTTCAGGTCTCCAAAAACAAGAAACTCGCTTAGGGAGAGATTTGGACTACATGTAAGCCCACATGTTGCGAAGGTTGTTTCGACTACGCTAGGGAAGTTTCCATGGGTAAACCTTAGACATCCTCCATACAGTCTCGATCGTTGCCCATACGGTTTCCATATTTCTGGAACCCCGCGGAAAGACATTTATGGCTATCGAATTCCTTCTAACAACGAGGTGCACTCCTGAATACAATAATAGTTACGAAGGCACCTGCAAACATTTTCCCATGAAGACATTTCCCTACATTGTAAATACTTTGCTCCATTATTGCTATGTTATGTTAGTAATACAAGATTTTTATGTAGGTGAGTGCAAGAAGCGTCGGGTCAGAACCCAGTGAACTAAATAAGACTACATGTTGTCACTGCACAATTAAACAAGACGGTGCGATCTGCAACGTCTACTTTGAGAGACAACACTGTTTACGGACATGGTATCCCATTCAATAAACACCAGAAAACAACATCAACGGCAAATTTTGCTCCGTTACCCATGATTAGTACAGTTAAGCTTCATCTTATAATAACAGATTTTACCAGGGTGAAGAACCAATAATTTTAGACCACAGAGTAAGATTTAAAAGTAGTTGTGAAAATAATAAGTTTCAACCTCTTGTTTTGTATGAAGTGACCCATTATTATATACGAGGGTCGTTTAATAAGTAGTGTCCACATAAAAGAAAATGTCATTAATGTACACAGACAAACGTCCTTGTTGGTGCTTCACATTTGATGTTTGTTCTGTGCGCTGGAGAACTTTGGAATCGTTCTGGTAGATAGGAGAGCCGTAGTACAGCGTCAAAATGGTGTCTAAATACGACTCACGTTACAAGCAGCGTGCTGATATTGGATTCTTGTGCGGAGAAAAGAAATCGTAGTGAACATCCATAAACGTTTGCGTGCAGTATGTGACGATGCTGAAGTTGATAGGCCTCGGGAAATGCAGAAACAGAGCTCATTGATCAGCCACGCTCGGGACGTCCTGGTTCAAATGGTTCAAATGGCTCTGAGCACTATGGGACTTAACTTCTGAGCTCATCAGTCCCCTAGAACTTAGAACTTCTTAAACCTAACTAACCTAAGGACATCACTTACATCCATGCCCGAGGCAGGATTCGAACCTGCGACCGTAGCGGTCACGCGGTTCCAGACTGACGCGCCTAGAAACGCACGGCCACACCGGCCGGCGGGACGTCCTGTCATAGCCACTGCTCCAGACATAATGTTGCGGATGCCATTATTCGTGCCGACTGGCGCATCACAACTCGACAATTGGCTTTACATTTGTCGGTCAGCAGTGAAAGTGTGTCTGCAATGATCGAGACTCTCGGATATCTAAAGAGGTGCTCACGATGGGTTCCACGAATGCTCACAGCGGACCACAAGATTCAAAGAAAGGCCATTTCATCTCAATTATTGGAGCGTTTTGAGACCGACGGAGAGGCCTTTCTGTCACGTATCGTTACGGCGGACAAATGCTGAGTGCACCACTTTGCGCCGGAAACATCATCTTCATTCAGCACAGAAGAAGAAATTATAGACAACCCCCTCTGCCGGAAAAGTCATGGTGACAGTCTTCTTGGATTCTGATGGCGTCATTCTCATGGATGTGCTGCCAAGAGTGTCAATCATCAACTGAGAGGCATACGTGAAGATCTGAATAAACACAAGAACTGTTTCCGACGTGTTCGATCGGACAAGAATCCAGCAGAAATCTTACTCCAACACGATAATGCACGTCCACACACTAATCTGAGAACCCAGGAACACATCTCCAAATTTGGTTAGACATCATTGCCTCATCCACCATACAATCCAGACCTGGCACCCTCGGACTTCCATCTATTTGGGCCGCATAAGGTACTCTACGGGGAAAACACTTTGAAGTTAACGAGAGTGTCAGTCATGCAGTGAAAATATGGCTGTGTCTATAGGAGAGGAGAAGGAGACTACGCAACAAAATAGGACGTGCACAAGACATGTTGATGTATATTGTCACCAAATTCTGACTTTTAACAATAAATACGTTCTGAGAAAAATAGTGGGGCATTACTTATTAAACGATCCTCGTACATTATCGACTTACGGATTTGATTTTGCGCTTTGAGCATATTTCAGTATTACGTGTGAAACTGCTTCAGCAAATAGAAACTTGATGAACATCGTACCAAAGGCAATACTATTATTAACTAATTTAGGTGATTTTATAATCAGAGTTAAAACTGACATTCAGCTGCAAAACGTGCCCTTAAATGTTGACGGTAATACCCGCCGACAAATTAAAACTCTCGGCTTGGGGATTTGACGCGCAAACACATTAAGTAATAATTCATGTTTAATCATAATTTCATCAGCACAACGGGATTTGCAGTAGGGTCATGGAACCTGAGCGCATAATTGTGCAGCCTGCTGATAGAATTACAGGCGAGGGAAGTGGGACAAACCCTGAGTGTTTTGTTTAGTAGTGGTGGCAGCCATGCGTGACTCCACGCAAGGCGCATTTGCACTCCGCTGCTGTTACGATCCCACTCGTTGGCTGAAAGCCGCCAAGGGGTGGCGCTACAGTGTGTCCAGACCGAGTGGTTGTCGAGCCATGCCCGCGAGAATGACGTCACGGGCAACAATGTCCTGTTTACTGCACAGCTTGAGGGGATTAAAATTCCGACCCAAATAACTTTTGACTTGTTAAAGGTATTTGTAACCTCTTTTCAGCAAGACGAGCAGTTACCACTGGCGCATCATACAAAGACCGAAGCAACATCGCAACTTAATTAGTAACAGGGATACGAACATCAGCTTTCGTTTAAGAATAGAAATAGTGGTTGCTGGTGACTTTCTTAAAAACTCTCCCAGCAAGAATTTATTAGACTCAGTGAACTATCGTCCGACCTCATTCCTGTCCTAAACTTTTCATATAGGGTAGCTAATTGCTCACTAACAGTCACTAATAATACCTGTATAGATAGGCCTAATTCACAAAATTATCTTACGAAACGAATAGTCAATGGCCCCTCAGACCGTGATATGCAGTTCCCTTCGTTAAATGTTAATACTGAACAGGATAAAAAATCTGTTAAATCTGGTTTCAGGACGTTGGTCAGTAAGTCAAAAACTGATTATTTTGGGACACTCCTCAAAGACATATAGTGGTGTGACGTATACAGCGCTAATGGAAAGAACGAAAAAGAAACACATTTGTAAATGAACCACTTATCTTATTTCAACACTGTTTTCCCCAGAGACTGACCCAGATTACACCAAAGGCTACGAAGAAACCATGGATTACTGAAGGAATGAAGACACTGTGTAAAGGAAAAGGGAAAGTCTGTCAGTCAGAAACTGCTCTGATGTTGATGCTATAGCTCATTACAATGCATACTGCAAAATACACTCCTGGAAATGGAAAAAAGAACACATTGACACCGGTGTGTCAGACCCACCATACTTGCTCCGGACACTGCGAGAGGGCTGTACAAGCAATGATCACACGCACGGCACAGCGGACACACCAGGAACCGCGGTGTTGGCCGTCGAATGGCGCTAGCTGCGCAGCATTTGTGCACCGCCGCCGTCAGTGTCAGCCAGTTTGCCGTGGCATACGGAGCTCCATCGCAGTCTTTAACACTGGTAGCATGCCGCGACAGCGTGGACGTGACCCGTATGTGCAGTTGACGGACTTTGAGCGAGGGCGTATAGTGGACATGCGGGAGGCCGGGTGGACGTACCGCCGAATTGCTCAACACGTGGGGCGTGAGGTCTCCACAGTACATCGATGTTGTCGTCAGTGGTCGGCGGAAGGTGCACGTGCCCGTCGATCTGGGACCGGACCGCAGCGACGCACGGATGCACGCCAAGATCGTAGGATCCTACGCAGTGCCGTAGGGGACCGCACCGCCACTTCCCAGCAAATTAGGGACACTGTTGCTCCTGGGGTATCGGCGAGGACCATTCGCAACCGTCTCCATGAAGCTGGGCTACGGTCCCGCACACCGTTAGGCCGTCTTCCGCTCACGCCCCAACATCGTGCAGCCCGCCTCCAGTGGTGTCGCGACAGGCGTGAATGGAGGGACGAATGGAGACGTGTCGTCTTCAGCGATGAGAGTCGCTTCTGCCTTGGTGCCAATGATGGTCGTATGCGTGTTTGGCGCCGTGGAGGTGAGCGCCACAATCAGGACTGCATACGACCGAGGCACACAGGGCCAACACCCGGCATCATGGTGTGGGGAGCGATCTCCTACACTGGCCGCACACCACTGGTGATCGTCGAGGGGACACTGAATAGTGCACGGTACATCCAAACCGTCATCGAACCCATCGTTCTACCATTCCTAGACCGGCAAGGGAACTTGCTGTTCCAACAGGACAATGCACGTCCGCATGTATCCCGTGCCACCCAACGTGCTCTAGAAGGTGTAAGTCAACTACCCTGGCCAGCAAGATCTCCGGATCTGTCCCCCATTGAGCATGTTCGGGACTGGATGAAGCGTCGTCTCACGCGGTCTGCACGTCCAGCACGAACGCTGGTCCAACTGAGGCGCCAGGTGGAAATGGCATGGCAAGCCGTTCCACAGGACTACATCCAGCATCTCTACGATCGTCTCCATGGGAGAATAGCAGCCTGCATTGCTGCGAAAGGTGGATATACACTGTACTAGTGCCGACATTGTGCATGCTCTGTTGCCTGTGTCTATTATTTCTTTCTATTATTTCAATTTCCAGGAGTGTATTATTGATAGTCAATGCAGATACATTACAAGCAACAAATTATCACATCAGATACCAAAATAAAGACAATATGGGACAAAGTGACGGAGAAGACTGGTAAAAGCAGACATGAAAAGGGAAAATAGCGTTAAGGGGAAATGATACGTTGGTAACAGATGTGTGCAGTGTTGCAAAACATTTTGACAACTATTTCGGAACTGTTACTGAAAAGATGCGGTTGTCAGGTACAGTAGATGCTGCCTTTGAGTACCTCAGATCAAACAGTAAACATAACCTCACTAACTTTCATATGACCCTCAATACCGAAGCAGAAGAAATATCCATCATAAAATCTTTAAAATCAAAAAATTATAGAGGTTATAATATAATATCAACAAAGTTAATAAAGAGTGTACTTCTGAGTCTGGTAACATATTGAGCTATCGGTGTAACCACTCGTTTATCAGTGGAACATTTTCTGAATGGTTTAAATAAGCCGAAGTTAAGACTTTGTTTAAGAAAGGAGGTAAAGAAGTACCGTCAAATGTCCGTCCAATTTCACCTTTCGAAAATTTCGCTTTCTCAGATATCCGCTTCTTAATCATCTGCTGACAAATAAGATGTTAACTATGTTTCAGTCCGGATTTATAAAGGGTTCTGACACTGAGGAAGCTATCTACACATACAGTGAAAATGTTCTTAATTCATTAGACATTAAATTACAGGCGACTGGTATATTTTGAGATCTTGACCGTGTACATCATAGCATCCTTTTACGTTAGAGTATTACAGTGTAACAAAAAATGCTGTAAAATGGTTCAGTTCCTATATCACTGACAGGATACAAAGGGTGTCTTTAGGAAAGAGACACGATCTAATCAATCAGGCATCATCCAACTTGGAACTAATTACATTTGGAGTGACACTATCAGATGCCAAGTTTGTTTTGTTAGCAGACGTTACAAATATTGCAGTAAATAGCAAATCAAGTTTTATCTTAGAAAGATCGGTTAGTGAAGTTTTCATCGATAATAATAAATGGCTCCTAGCCAATTATTTGTCACTAAACTTTAAAAGAACACACTACATGCAATTCAGAACTTATAAACAAATTTGTATTTGCAATTCGAATGTTGTCAGACACAGAGGATATAAAAATGAAAAAAGCTGACATTCAGGGGTTACTTTCATTTCTTAATGTCATATGGGATTCTGTTTTGGGATAACTGACCAAGCTATGCTAAAGTTTTCTGGGTACAAAAATGTGGAATAAGAATTATTTGTGGTGCGAACTCAAGCGCATCCTGCAGAGGCATCTTTAGGAAACTAGGTGTATTAACTACTACTTTGCAATATATTTCTTATTTAATGAAATTTATCGTTAAATATATACCTCTTTTTCAAACAAACAACTCATGTCGTGGAATCAATACTATAAATAAGAGTGATCGTCACAAAGATTTAAAGTCGCTTACTTTGGTCCAAAAATGTGTCCATTATTCAGGCACACACATTTTCAATAACTTCCCAACAGCCATAAAGAGTTTAAATACCAATAATGTTCAGTATCAGAGGCGCCCAAACGATTTATTGGTACCAACTCCTTTAACTTCACTGATGAATTTCTTAATAGAAACAACCGATGTGTGTGTTTGTTTGTTTTACTAATAATAATGAAATAAAGTGAATATTAGTACAATCTGACTTATTTACAAATTCAGCGCAGTAATGCGCTCATTGCAAGTAAATGTTGTAAAATGATTCTTCTGTTCAATGTTTACTACCTCATAAATGAAAATAATTTTAATATTATTTTGACTCTTCCACATTCATGACTACCATTCAGCTTGGGATCTGCAGATGGTACATTAGCGTATTCGGTATTTTAAGTTTCATTGTAGGTATTTATAGTCCATTCTTGTTCTTCTGACACGTTCTGCATTCTGAAGTATCTCCTCACTATGGATCAATTTGGACCATCTAACCTAAACTAAAACAGAACAGTGGTATTTTTCTGAGACAGAACGGCATTCACTGATGTGATTCTTTTGTAGATCTAACAAGATTTAATGGAGAGACATACGCTGAACATGGTTTTCTATGTACTGTTATTGCAGCCGCTTCATCGGCGCTAAGCCCGTAAGGTTCCTCCAGTCTCCGTCGGCAGTGGCGTAGACATCAAAAGTGTCGTAAAAGCCGTCTCACACGGAGCGAAGTAGCTAATGCTGACATGTACGTGGTCGGAAAATCCAGCCTAGGTAGACACAGCGCGATCTCTTATGGGACGTGTTAGTTAAGGTGATTTGCTGCTGTAGCTCCCCAGTGGCAGCTTGGCTTTATATGGCATCCAGGCCACACAATTTATCTACGAAAACAGACGTGCGTTAAATTCCTACGTTAGCTGTATAAAATCGCGTTTCCTCCCTTTTTCACATGCTAGTCATGTTATTTTTCTGTAATATACTTAAATAAAAACTTTAATATTCGTGAACAAGTTACAAGACAAATAACAAAGTTTCATCTAAGTCGGTTACGACATAATCTTATTACACAAAAAAAAAAAAAAAAAAAAAAAAAAAAAAAAAAAAAAAAAAAAAAAAAAATTGTTCAAATGGCTCTGAGCACTATGCGACTTAACTTCTGAGGTCATCAGTCGCCTAGAACTTAGAACTAATTAAGCCTAACTAACCTAAGGACATCACACACATCAATTCCCGAGGCAGGATTCGAACCTGCGACCGTAGCGGTCGCTCGGTTCCAGACTGTAGCGCCTAGAACCGCACGGCCACTCCGGCCGGATTACACTTCACAACATCGGACAAACTCCTGAGTGATAACGCACTTCTATTGACATAAAGTCGAATATTGTAGAAAATATTTCTATTAATTCAATAAGTAAGTTCTGAAACCTTTTAGAAAACGTGAAGGTGGAAAAAATTCGGACACAACAAGTTACGAACCCGATAGAGATCGTGGCATAAGTTGGCGTCTCAACCAAATGCACTACGTTTCAGTCATACGAAAAACGACCTTATATTTTATCCTGTGATACTCTGCCGGTTTTAATCGCCGATATGTTATCAACTGACATTTAATTCTAACAAATATTAACAAGAACGACGCGTTTTTGATGAATTTGCCGCTGCCCTAAAAAGCGGCATACGCGCGAATTATAACACGACAGTAACTAAATCGGAAAATTTTTATCCGCCAGAAACAATAACACTTTTCGAGGGATCCTCAATGTGCTGGTCCTTAAGTCGAGCATATACTCATAGGGTTAGTTATAAAATCCATCGAATATGGGCTTCAACTGAAAACTCCAAGTACTGTACAATATAGAGTCTCATAAGTCGTGACTGCTATGTAGAGAGCGTTCTTGCTGCATATTAGTTCTTTTTTACAGTGCCGAGATATCACAAAACTATTTTGTTTTTCGCGTGACGTAATGCCTCCTGAACGTGAAACAGCAGCGGGGCCAAGGAGATATACGGGCTCTGCAACGACCTTGTGACGTCACACTAGTACGGTTGTCAAAAAAATGGATGAAATGGCTCTGAGCACTATGGGATTTAACATCTGAGGTCAGCAGTCCCCTAGAACTCAGAACTACTTAAACCTAACTAAGGACATCACACACATCCATGCCCGAGGCAGGATTCGAACCTGCGTCGCGGGGTTCCAGACTGAAGCGCCTGGAACCGCCCGGCCACACCAGCCGGCGTAGGCTTGTCCACTACACTTCGCGAACGCTCGGTTCCGCGAAGGACCTACGGGAAATCAATATTTGACTGAAAAAGTACTCACTAAAGGTCTTTATTTAGGCGTGTGTTATAGGGAACTTGCATGCATTTAAGCGAGCAGTGAAGAATCATAGAACTCGTCTGATAGTTACTTGCTCTCCGCCGGACACGGCTAGTGGTACACGTAAGACCTGTGGTGTCACGTGCTGTGACGTACGCTCTCGGCATTTTAACAGTAAACCTCACTGTTATGGAGAACGTCTGTCTTGCAGCGTCGGACGCTGGCTGGAAATCTCCGTGACGCTTTCACCATGTTGGATGAACCTGTAATGGCACACGCGGCTCTTCTTTGGATCTTCTCTGTTTCCTCTTTCAGTCCTGTCTCGCACGAATCACAGACTGACGAGAAATATACAAGTACAAACTATGCTGTGACCCAGTCTGTGAAATGGATAATAAATATGCGTGAGAATGAATGGTATTACGTCCTAATCTCCTTCTTTCGCTTGTCTGTCCATCACCTCTTCCCTCTCTCTATCCATCTCCTCCTCCTTCCCCTGTCTCATCCCACCACCTCCATCCCGCCCCCTCTCTCTCCATCCTTTCCTGCTCCCTCTATCCGTCCATATCTCCTTCCTTCTTTCTGTCTCCATTTCCTCCCACCCCTCTGTCCATCTCTTGTTTCCCAATGTCCCTTGTCTTGAATCTTGTTAATTGTTATTACTGCATAAAAACCTAGACGAAATCGGTCAAGAGCCTTTCGAGATTTTTTGGTAATGCGATTTCTCGTTTAGGTATTACGTGTTTATTTCTAAGGAGTCGGTAAAGAATTTATGGAGATTTATGATTATGGACAAACGAAAATTTACATTTTAATTGATTTTGCTTATAATTATTACATGTATGTTTATATATTACATTTGGCGCTCTAGTAGGTGTATAAATACATGCGCTTGTTCGAATGCAGCAATGTGCCAAAATTTCAAAACAATCGATGGAGAACTTACGGCGATATGCTGTTTTCAAGAAACGAATATTTACGCTTTTGTTTATATAGACTGGCCGAACGGGGGTTTTGTAACCTGTATACTTCGTGGATTCACTACTCCTCTTGAGAATTCTTCCAATGCATCTCAGTCTGGCATCTGCCTTACCTGTGGTTAGTTTTATGTCGTAGTTCCACTTTAAATCACTCCATATACATACTGCTAGATATTTCATGGATGTGTCTCCTTCCACTGATTGTTCTTCAATCGTTTAATGATACAACAATGGGCCTTTCTGCTTTCTTATTCGGAATACGTTACATTTGTTTATGTTGAGCGTCAACTGCCAGTCTCTGCCTCAAGTGTCGATCTTCTCATTATATTCTTCCGTGTCTGTACAGTTTTCGGCAGTTGCGACTTCTCTGTATATAATAGCAATATTTGCAAGGCGCCTCCTGGAACTTCGGGCCGGCCGCGGTGGCCGAGCTGTTCTAGGCGCTTCAGTCCGGAACCGTGCGACTGCTACGGTCGCAGGTTCGAATCCTGCCTCGGGTATGGATGTGTGTGATGTCCTTAGGTTAGTTAGGTTTAAGTAGTTCTAAGTTCTAGGGGACTGATGACCTCAGATGTTAAGTGCCGTAGTACTCAGAGCCATTTGAACCATTTTTTTTAAACTTCGGATCTTATCCACTACGTCGTACGGATAGCAATTGAAATGTGATGGTACTATAACATACCATTAGGGTATGTCCCAAAATTAGATTTATGTCTGAAGGCTTCTAGCCATTGAGGATGTCATGTTAAAAACTCATCAGTCCAACCACACAGCTGATTTGATATTCCATAAGCATTAATTTTCTTCATTATACGGTAATGGCACAAGAGGTACCAAAACATTCGTTTCAGGTGCTCCAGCGCCACTGCATTCCACGGCAGCAACCTGAAGCGACGTGTCGCTCTCATCGACACAGATAAAACAGTGATCAGAGTTTACAAAATTTTATTGGCCGAGGGAATAAAACGATAATAACAAAAATCCCTATTACAGTGATGTATGAAAACTTGACAGTATGGTGATTCCTGAATGTGCCAAGGTAATGCAATTAGGATCTTCACACTTGTATATAAATATTCTGAGTCCGCTGAAGCTGTCACGAATTAACACCAGCCTAGGAACAGAAAAGTCTAGCCTGGATACAGTCAAACTGCACCAAGAAAAACAACGATGAATTCTAAATATAGTGACCTCAGTCCCTACGATGGACTTCAAGAGCGCCGTAAGACGATGAGGTGAACGGCAATCGCCCAGAGGCAAGGAGAGGCTCTGGAAGCGGCGGTGGAATACTCGTCGCACTATTTTCTGGTCGCGTGTGTGGCGGACGCAAAAAGGTCCCTTGGAAGTGGCGGTGGAACCTCCGCCTGGTGTCCGTACGCTACTGCGACAGGGCGAGTCCGCGACGCTGAGGCGTGCAGGGGCAATTTAGGCTGCACGCGCGCCCCAATTGCCAGAAGGGTTGTCAGGCGCTTAAGCGATGATCGCCGGTATAGCATGAAGCCTGTGGACTCTGTCTAGCACAACTTCCTGCTATTTACAGACATTGGCATCCGTAGATATCAGGTGCAGTCCATATCCGTCTTCAATCAGAGTTCGTCTAAACTGCAGCGAACATAACACTAAACCAAGCTGGAGCTGGAGGTAATCTATAAACTTCTACTACGCTGCTTGCTGTTTATGCTACACTCCAAAGTCAGCTGACACAATGAAAACACACTGAAGTTTTCGGAAAAAAACTTGGAGTACGTGAATATGCACTTGTGAAATTAATTTTTATTGAAATTATTATTTTTATGTCTGTAAAGCATCTAGTCTGTTATACATGTGGGGACTCTTTCCCGAATTTCAGTAACCAAATTCCACGCGTAGGTCATAAACCAACGGAAACAAAGTTGCTCGGCACAAGCGATCTAAAAACAGGTTGAAGTAAAAGACTGAACTTGAAATCAAATGCACGAAAAAATGTCTCAGAGAATTACCTGTCAGAATTTTGAGCCTCGCAGTAAGAGCTGCATTTGTGGACATTTTGAAACGAATCAGAATCGAAAGATGTTTCTTGATCTTCACTGCACTGTGTTCTCCAAAATAACTACATGATACAGGTGCACATGATATTTTTGAACAAGCTGTTACACCTTTACTTCTGACCAAAAATGAAAGTGAACTGGTATTATATACACTACTGGCCATTAAAATTGCTACACCAAGAAGAAATCGTATGAAAAATGGGTATTCATTGGACAAATCTATTATACTAAAACTGACATGTGATTACATTTTCACCCAGTTTGGGTGCATAGATCCTGAGAAATCAGTACACAGAACAACAACCTCTGGTCATAATAACGGCCTTCTTACGCCTGGGCATTGAGTTAAACAGTGCTTGGATGGCGTGTACAGGTACAGCTGTCCATGCAGCTTCAACATGATACCACAGTTCATCAAGAGCAGTGACTGGCGTATTGTGTCAGGCCAGTTGCTCGGCCTCCATTGACCAGACGTTTTCAATTGGTGAGAGATCTGGAGAATGTGCTGACCAGGGCAGCAGTCGAACATTTTCTGTATCCAGAAAGGCCCGTACAGGATCTGCAACATGCGGTCGTGCATTAGCCTGCTGAAATGTAGGGCTTCGCAATCATCGAATGAAGGGTAGAGCCACGGGTCGTAACACATCTGAAATGTAACTAACGTCCACTGTTCAAAGTGCCGTCAATGCGAGCAAAAGGTGACCGAGACGTGTAACCAATGGCTTCCCATACCATCACGCCGGGTGATACGCCAGTATGGCGATGACGAATACATGCTTCCAATTTGCGTTCACCGCGATGTCACCAAACACGGACGCGACCATCATAATGCTATAAACAGAACCTGGATTCATGCGAGAAAATGACGTTTTGCCATTCGTGCACCCAGGTTCGTCGTTGAGTACACCATCGCAGGCCTTCCTGTCTGTGCTGCAGCGTCAAGGCTAACAGCAGCCATGGTCTCCGAGCTGATAGTCCATGCTGCTGCAAACGTCGTCGAACTGTTCGTGCAGATGGATGTGTCTTACAAACGTCCCCATCTGTTGACTCAGGGATCGAGACGTGGCTGCACGATCCGTTCCAGCCATGCGGATAATATGCCTGTCATTTCGACTGCTAGTGATACGAGGCCGTTGGGATCCAGCATTATCCGTATTAACCTCCTGAACCCACCGATTCCATACTCTGCTAACAGTCATTGGATCTCGACCAACGCGAGCAGGAATGTCGCGATACGATAAACCGCAATCGCGATTGGCTACAATCCGACCATTATCAAAGTCGGAAACGTGATGGTACGCATTTCTCCTCCTTAAACGAGGCATCACAACAACGTTTCACCAGGCAACGCCGGTCAAATGCTGTTTGTGTATGAGAAATCGGTTGGAAACTTTCTTGCACGTTTTAGGTGTCGCCACCGGCGCCAACCTTGTGTAAATGCTCTGAAAAGCTAATCATTCGCATATCACAGCATCTTCTTCCGGTCGGTTAAATTTAGCGTCTGTAGCACGTCACCTTCGTGGTGTAGCAAGTTTAATGGTCAGTACTGTATTAATAGTACCTGGTGTTTTGAGACTACTTAGGGAAATAATCACCTACGAAATTTTATATTATTTTGTTAGGTGACGACCAGTTTTATCCCGAGATCCTTGAGACAAATAGTGAAAGGTTCATTTTTAAGCTTTACACCCAGGACGCTTTCTAACATGGGAAAAGGATTCAGCAGTACCTGGCATTTTTAGGCAAAATTGAGCTGCTTTCAGCTACGTTAAAATCGTCGTAATGTAACAAGTCTGCTGACAAAAGAGGCCACTCTACTTGTTCACGTGATAAGGTCAGGCGTCTACGGAAATGTTGTTTTAGGAAACCTACAGTTGGTGTTGAGGCATAGCAAGTCCACCATCTTACTGAAACCACACACTACTGATGTTAGTTCATAGTCATGTTACCTCTGACAAGAAATTATCACGAAACGTGATATGCTAACGATTTGTGTTAATGAACACAGTTCGTCCGTTTTCCCGAATGAAATAAAGTCCAAGAACGTAGTTTCGAGATAGGCCACATCAATCAATTAATATCTGACGGTGTAGAGGCTTCTGATGCAGCTCTTTCGGGATTTCGTGTGCACAGTACGGGAAATTGTTTTGGTTTTCCGTCTCTGATAAATGAAAATGAGTCCCGTCACTCAGGATTAAAGCGATGCGTCTGTCATCTATTCCAGAATATCTTCTGCAGTCCACTGACACCTGATGAAGTCGTTCAGCCGCAGTCTTTGCATAACTGCAATTTTTCAGAGATGGAAACGGACTTTCAAGTGTCATATTATGCCAAATGACCTGTCAGACCTGGTAGGATCGTAAGAGCGCTGCGCCATCGAACCTTGAGTGATGAGTTCAACCCATATTGTCGTAATCTTCCGATGTGTGCCGGAATCCATCCGGTTCGATCACCTCCCGATGAAATGACTGATCTCAAAGAACCAGTCGTTTGAAAAGCATTCGCCCACTTCACAATCATGCTTTGGAACGCGGCTGAGACCACCAACATAAAAATGATGTCGAAGTCATTGTGTGACAGTTGCAAGCAAACACGTGATGTACTGCAGACCCAGGCGCCATCGTTACTGTTACGGCAGCTGGCTATATATATATATCAACCTTTTCTAAATCTTTTGGGCAATAGCAGCACACATGCTGATGTTTTCATAACGTCATGCCTCTCTGCTGGACCCTCCAGAAAATAGCACTATAAGATCTTTACTCTGGTATTTGGCTCTAGCTCGACCAGAATTACATGACAACTAAGAAATGTAATGACTGTACAACCGACAGATCACTGTCAAGAATTAAAGCTACTAATTACCTTGATAGGAAGTACCTTCTCGCTCATCTATGTAGTAATTTAAGATTATATGCGCTTATATACTTTAATACATTTTCCTAAATTCTTTATTTACGGCAGTTGTTACAATCTTAGTTGCATGTTGCCCACCTAAAGGTTTTCAGGGAGCATCAAATATTTGATATTCATTATTTCACATAATTATTGACCAAATTTAAAAATTTTAAATTCTACCATAATCTGCGCATTAATGATTATAATCTTACCTTTAAAGGTTAATAGAATCAATTTAAAAATTTACAATGGTGTCATAGTCGCCCCATTAACGGTCCATTGACACACAGTCAACACGGAGTTAGAGAACATCGTCCTTGAGAAACATAACTAGCTGTTTACTCATACGAGGTGTTGAGTGCTATTGACAACCTAACATATTGAATGGTCTACGTTGTCATCTGTTAGATACAGGAGGAGAACACGGCAAGTGCCGTTACCCGATTTCCTAGGAACTTCGCACAGTGCAAGAAGAGTCAAAATAAGCGAAGACGTATTTCGACTTATCCGTAGGTACTCGACCGTTTCTCAGAGAAATGATCTCCTCAGACGGAATAGGTGGCTCAGTGGATAGCGTCGTGGCTTCTAAACTTTCCACCCCGTGTTCTAAACCGGACTATTGTTTTTATTTATTTTACTTTTATTTGTTTCATTTATAAACCCATGTTCGTAGAAGGTTACTGCACGAATGTTTCTTCTCAAGTTTGGTGATACAAGGGAGCTATATTAACTGTAAAATTACGTCTGGATTTTACAAAATGTGTCACACACATATTACACATGCGAGTGTGGTTTGTCGAGGGTGACAATATTTTAAATTCATATATTCACGTATTTAATTTTCATGTCAATTAATATTCCATCTTCCATTTTGTTCACATGTTTATTCCTGACGAAGATTTGGTGCATTCTCGTGGGTGATACCAATCGAAGAAACATTCGATGTACAGATATTTCGAGCATCACATCGCACGAAATCCGGTATGCCACAGTGACATTTCTTCGTACGAATCTCATTCTGGAAAGAAAAGTCGTTAACATTGGTGAAGATTTCGCACATTGGCAACAATCTAGCGGCAAAACATGCATACCGGATCACTTTTCTGAAAACTGGCGCTTGCAATTGATTGTATCTCAAGATAAACTACAGGAATTTCACCGAAAACACTTACAATTAATTTCCTCACTCTTTCTCTTTTAAATTCAATTATCTGATGTACAGTTAGAGACGAATGACGACAACGTTGTATTAATATACTCTGGAAAATATTCGTGTAGTAATCTTCTACATACATGGGTATACGAAAGGAAAAAAAAAATGAAAGTAATATTTGGGTTTAGAAAACGGGACTTGAAGTTCAGGAGCCACGACACTAACCACTGTGTCACCATTTCGTTTGGCAATATCGATCAGTAATAGGCACATAAAGTACCTGGAAAATACCGCGAACATTTTGACCGTAGTTTTTTTCAAAAACTGTCTAATATCTACGGATAAGTCGAGGCAATTGTTCGTATATTTTGATACCCTGCCACTGAGTGAAGTTTATAAGAAATCAGGTTATGCCAATTACGTGTTCTCCTCGTGGGTCATACTGAAGCCACAGTTGAGAAGATACGACGAGCATACCATGAAGATATATTCCGTGCTTATGTCATATATGTATACAATTACGTCGATGTAAATAAATCTGAAAGTATGTGACGAAATGAAGCCATAATTCGATGTAGAAGCATCCACGTGAAAAGTTAGTCAAACGATTACTGAATGTGGAAGTCAGAAACGGTTTATTAAATGAATACATGGTAATTCCATAAATTATCCGTATTATGAGAGTTTTCCGTGTATTCAACGATCGTAAATGTATTCCTCCCAAATGGGTTTTAATTGGGTTACTTTCATATCCCGGTCAACGGACCGCTGAACGTCATAGCTTAGGGAGATGAAACAAAATAATCCTTTAATTTTTGCAAGATAATGTCACCAGCTTTTAGCCTTCTGTAGCTTATGTATGGTACTGGATAAACTTTCATAGAACTAAATTCATTCTCTCCCTGGTACAGTTGTTTAGCAAAGCTCACAGTGATAGACTGTGCTTCAAAAGAGCTTGACTATTTGCAGTTCCATATTGGTACCAAAGTGCATTCCATATTTTAGCTTGTTTCAGAGGCAACGAAATAAAGAGAGAGTCTTTCGCTTTAACGAGACACTTGGAATTTTTATTGTCCTCAGACTGGAGGCAGAATGTCATCGCAATGTCCGTCTGGCCTTATTCTTTATTGCAGTGCTTCTGTAGACCAGCGTAACATTTCCTGTTTCGAGAATATCCACTCGGCGTTAATTTTCCCCCGACGGCTGCGCGGAAGTGTCTCTTTAATTAGTGCTTTATGCAGTACCAATTTGCTTTGGCGGCTATGCGACATTCCGGTAGTTATCGCTCATGAATATGGATGGCCGGCGATGCCCGCTGCTCACTCACTCCATGGAACGCGTATGAATGCACACCTCTGGTTCACGTTAATTAAAACACCGAGCTGACTGCTGCCGCATCTCAGGGTTGAGCCGACATCGCACGTGTGAAGAAACCACCCAAGCTGCCGCAGAACCGATCACTGCCCAGAGCAACACCAAATACGTCACTTACGCTTATATTCTATATGTAGTTCGGACGAAGGAATACTCTCATACGTCTCTCTGCTTCTACGTCTACTTCTACACTCCCTGACAAAAAATGCAAAGCCCTAAGAAGGGGAGGAGGAAGCGATACTAAAACATAGATCGAGAGTCTACGTGATGTCATTACAATTATTACAATTTCGAGTGAAATGTACCAAAAACTTGGCAATGTGAGGCCACTCATCAGTATTACATCTTCACAGATAGTCCACAAACCACCGTAAGGTGCGTGGTGGAGGGTGCCCTGTGCCACTGCTCGCCATTTTCTCTCCTGTCCCACTCGCAGGTAGAGCCAGGGAATAAAGACTGTCTGTACGCCTCCGTAAGACCCATAATTTCTCGTAGTTTATGTTCGCGGTACTTACGCTCGATATATGTTGGCGACAGTAGAATCGTTCGGCAGTCAACTTCAAATGCCGGTTCTGTAAATTTGCTCAAAATTTTCTCGAAAAGAAACGTCGCCTTCCCTCCAGGGATTCGCATTTTAGTTCCCAAAGCATCTCTGTAACACTTACGTATCGCTCGAACCTACCGGTAAGAAATCTAGCAACTCTCCTCTGAATTGCTGCGATGTCTTCCTTCAGTCCAATCTGGTGCGGGTCCCAAACACTACAGCAGTACTCAAGAACAGATCGCGCCACCGTCCAATATGCTGTCTCCATTACAGGTGAATTTCTCTTTCCTAAAAGTCTCCCAATTAAACGAAGTCGACGATTTGCCTTCCCTACCAAGTTTTCCCATGCTCGTTCCACCTCATATCGCTTTGCAACGTTACGCCCAGATATTTAAACTACTTGAATGTGTCAAGCTGGACACTGGTAATACTGTAAGCGAACATTACAGGATTTTTTCTTCCTACACATCGGCATTAACTTATATTTTTCCACATTCAGCGCTAGCTGCCATTCATCACACCAACTGGAAATTTTGTCTAAGTCTTCTTGTATTTTCCCACAGTCACTCAAATTCGACACCTTACCGTGCACCACGGCATCATCAGCAAACAATTGCAGACTGCAGCCTATCCTGTCCGGCAAATCATTTATGTACTTAGCAACAACAGCGGTCCTATCACACTTCCCTGAGGCACTTCTGACGATATACTTGTCTCTGATGAACACTCGCCGACGACGACAACATACTGGGTTCTATTACTTAAGAAGTCTTCGAGTTGCTCCCATATCTGTGAACTTATTCCATATGGTCGTACCTTCCTTAAATGCCTGCCAAGGGGCACAGTGTCAAATGCTTTCCGGATATCTAGAAATATGAAATCTGCCTGTACCCCCTTTATCCATAGTTGTCGGTATATCATGTGAGAAAAGGGCAATGTGACTAACTTTCTGAAACCATGCTGATCCGCTGACATAAGCATCTTAGCCTCAAGAAAGTTTATTGTGTTCGAACTGAGAACGAGTTCAAGTATTCTGCAGCAAACATACGGTAGGGATATTGGTGTGTTATTCTGCGGGTCCGTTGTTTTACCTTTCTTATATACTGGAGTCACCTGCCGTGGAGGTTACACCCCCTCTGGCCGGGCTGGATGCAATGATTAGGTTGAGAAAGGGTGTCATAAAGTCTTTGCATCCACTTCTGGCGTAAGCTGAGCTATAACTGTTGTAACTGCTCTTTGATATCCTGGATACTGGCAGTGGGACGAACTGAACGTGACGGCTGGTTCCACACAAGTTTCATCGGGGACAAATTTTGCGATCTTCGTGGTCGCGAGAGTACCTAAACATCAAGACACTATTCCATCGCAATCGTATCGCAAGTTGACGAGCATTGTCCTGTTGAAAAATGGCACCACGATACTGACACGTGAGAGGTAACACACGGGGATGCATGATACCCTTGAGGTAACACTGTGCCGTCAGAGTTCCCTCAATCACTACCAGAGCTGACTTGGAGTCATTCCCAGTGGCTCCCCACACCTTGACGCAAGGAGTGACCTAGCTGCGCCTCTCCAAAATACTGGAAGCACGGAACCTCTCCTCAGGTCACCGCCATAAACCCGGCGATGATTATGCGGAGTCGCGCAGAATAACGACTCATCGGCTGACACAATGTGATGCCATTCATCACCAGTTCATGCTTACCGGTCTTGGCACAGCTCCAAACACAGCCGTCTGTGTTGTGGTGTTAACGGCAGTGTACGCATGGAACGATAATTCCTAACCCCGGTTGCTGCTAATCTCCGACCATTGTTACTGGGAATACTTTGCTTGATCCCGGAAGATATGAATGGGATACGATTTTCTTGGTGCATAGTACGGCACACGAACCCTTATGCTGGTCACACGTGATCGGTAGGTAACTTGTTGACGAGTATGACTGCCTTCACTTACCCATTCCGTCCAACAACGTCGGATCCTGTCACATCCGCACACCGCGCGAATTTGGATTTTACACGATTGGATCAATTGGCTTCCAATAAGATCCCTTTCAAAGTATGTCAGGTGCTGATAACGCTGTGTCACGATTATGCGGAACCTCCACCTCCTTCACAGTGATTATTTCTGACGCTGTTCACTGGGCATGAGGTTGTTCACTGGCCATCAGGCCTAGTAACAACACTGAACACAAACAACACGCATATACTCTGATATCCCTTCTATCTGTAACAGCGAATTGCCGTCTGAGTGCTTCACTTTTTTTGTTATTGAGTGCATATTTCATTTTTGTTATTGAGTGCATATTTCACAAGGCAGCTTCAGGGTGTGGTGAAGAATAATTTGGGTAGCATGTCACTTCAGCAGGTCAGTATACCGTTGGTGAACAGTTGTTTTAAGCGGCCGTGTGAGCTGAAATGTAACTAATTGGACAATTAGGGAATTTTCGCAAGATACCAACTGCCTTCTCGAAAGCGTGCACGAACAGAGCCAGCCAAGTTTCACACTGTCGTTGTTTGCAAAATCGATTTTATTTCCTAAAGAGTATAATAGTTTACGTCTCCACTAAGCGAGCAAAAATAATTTTTCTAGCATTTAATAAAAGACTGACAGCAGTTATATAGCTTGTAAGAATTTTTAGCATAATGCAGCCCCGTCAGCAACTGTGATAGACTAATATTTTTTTTAAGAATCAGCCTCAGTCGCACAAATTTTTTCTGGTCTTTACCAGGTTTCGGCTAAATTAATCTAGCCTTCTTTAGAAGCATAAAGTTACTATAGCAAGCCGGAGTATGGGACAGTCAACATTAAAATTAAAACCTCTAGTACAGTTTTCATTCGACATGGTACCACAGTACTACAGGTTTTAATTTTAAAGCTGACTGAGCCTTTCTCAGGCATGTTATAGTAATTTTATGCTTCTCAAGAAGGCTAGATTAATTTAGCCGAAATCTGGTAAAGACAAGAAAAAAATTTGTGCAACTGAGGCTGATTCTTCAATATATGTATACAGGGTGAGTCACCTAACATTACCGCTGGATATATTTCGTAAACCACATCAAATACTGACGAATCGATTCCACAGACCGAACGTGAGGAGATGGGCTAGTGTAATTGGTTAATACAAACCATACAAAAATGCACGGAAGTATGTTTTTTAACACAAACCTACGTTTCTTAAAATGGAACCACGTTAGTTTTGTTAGCACATCTGAACATATAAGCAAATATGTAATCAGTGCCGTTTGTTGCATTGTAAAATGTTAATTACATCCCGAGATACTGTAACCTAAAGTTGACGCTTGAGTACCACTCCTCCGCTGTTCGATAGTGTGTATCGGAGAGCACCGAATTACTTAGGGATCCAAAGGGAACGGTGATGGACCTTAGGTACAGAAGAGACTGGAACAGCACATTACGTCCACATGCTAACGCCTCTTATTGGTCTTTTTCACTGACGCACATGTACATTACCATGAGGGGTGAGGTGCACGTACACACGTGGTTTCCGTTTTCAATTACGGAGTGGAATAGAGTGTGTCCCGACATTTCAGGCCAATGGCTCTGAGCACTATGGGACTCAACTGCTGAGGTCATTAGTCCCCTAGAACTTAGAACTAATTAAACCTAACTAACCTAAGGACATCACAAACATCCATGCCCGAGGCAGGATTCGAACCTGCGACCGTAGCGGTCTTGCGGTTTCAGACTGCAGTGCCTTTAACCGCACGGCCACTTCGGCCGGCATTTCAGGCCAATAGATGTTCAATGTGGTGGTCAGCATTTGCTGCACATAATTGCAATCTCTGGCGTAATGAATTTCGTACACGCCGCAGTACATCTGGTGTAATGTCGCCGCAGGCTGCCACAATACGTTGTTTCATATCCTCTGGGGTTGTAGACACATCACGGTACACATTCTCCTTTAACGTACCCCATAGAAAGAACTCCAGAGGTGTAAGATCGGGAGAACAGGCTGGCCAATTTATGCGTCCTCCACATCCTATGAAACGCCCGTCAAACATCCTGTCAACGGCCAGCCTAGTGTTAATTGCGGAATGTGCAGGTGCACCATCATGCTGATACCACATACGTCGACGCGTTTCCAGTGGGATATTTTCGAGCAACGTTGGCAGATCATTCTGTAGAAACGCGATGTATGTTGCAGCTGTTTGGGCCCCTGCAATGAAGTGAGGACCAAGGAGGTTGTCGCCAATGATTCCGCACCATACATTTACAGTCCACGGTCGCTGTCGCTCTACCTGTCTGAGCCAGCGAGGATTGTCCACGGACCAGTAATGCATGTTCCGTAGATTCACTGCCCCGTTGTTTGTGAAACCAGCTTCATCGGTAAACAGGTAGAACAGCAACGCATTCTCTGTTAATGCCCATTGACAGAATTGCACTCGATGATTAAAGTCATCACCATGTAATTGCTGATGTAGCGACACATGAAACGGGTGAAAGCGGTGGCGATGCAGTATGCGCATGACACTACTTTTTCTCAGTCCACCGGTTCTCGCAATGTCCCGTGTACTCATGTGTGGGTTCGTGGCAACAGCAGCTAACACACCAACTGCACCCGCTTCTCCTGTGACGGGCCTGTTACGGACCCATTTGCGTGCTATGACCATACCTGTTGCATACAGTTGGAGGTGGATGTTTTGCAATGTGCGGCACGTTGGATGCTGTCTGTCCGGGTACCGTTCTGCATACACCCTGCAGGCTTTAGCTGCATTTCGTCGACACTCGCCATAGATCAGTATCATCTCCGCCTTTTCAGAGTTTGAATACACCATGGTCACAGTTCCTACTACACTACACTATCACAGACGTCTGGTAACACGGTGTACTACAGTTGGTCTGCGTGCGGAGACGAATACAGAATAACAATAGCAGCAAGCGCTACATGCGGACACTGCGACAGCTAGACCAAACCACAACAGTGCACTACAGCCACACTCGTAAACAGGGTCGTCATCGTAAACATGTCCCTCCAGATGCTGCTCGCCGACCGTGGCGTGTTATAGCACGCAACTGAACGTCGGAGGTTTCAAGCGTCAACTTTAGGTTACAATATCTCCGGATGTAATTAACATTTTACAATGCAACAAACGGCACTGATTTCGTATTTGTTTATATGTTCATATGCGCTGACAAAACTAACGTGGTTCCATTTTAAAAAACGTAGGTTTGTGTTAAAAAACATACTTCCGTGCATTTTTGTATGGTTTGTATTAAACAATTACACTAGCCCCTCTCCTCACGTTCGGTCTGTGGAATCGGTTCCTCAGTATTTGATGTGGTTTACGAAATATATCCAGCGGTAACGTTAGGTGACTCACCCTGTATATACATTCGCTTGTAGCTGTGTGCTTCCGTTCGATGGCCCTTCTCGAAAATGGGAATGCCCTAGGTATTTTCCAATCACTAGAGACACTTGACTCCTTCAGCGACCTACGGTAGACTGCTGCTGTAGAGAAGGAAATTACTTGTCATACTCTGAGTAGACTCATATTGTTGTTCCCTCAAGCCCATTTTCTATTCCTCTTTTGAGCTCTTCTACTGTTTTTCTATCCTGCGATTATTACTTTCGATAACCGTAAGTTTTACTTTCGTGTGACGATGGAAAGGGCCTCTTCCTTTTCTCCGTCATCCTCCATTTCGAAGCCATTATGGTCAATGGGTGCCTGAACGGACGACATTGGTCTGTACACTGATTTAATTTGAGACCAAAAATTCTTTTTATTTTCTGCCAAATCATTAGATACAGTTTTGCTAGCAAATTCGTTAAGACAAGTCTCTCCTTACGCTAATTTTGGCTTCGTCGTATTTTGTTAATCTACGAGGCTTTCGCTACGTTTGTATATGAGAGGCGATCACCACATCAACAACCAGTTTGAAAATATCCATTTGGTAAAACTCTGTATCCTCTTGCGTGAAGAAGTCCGTAACTGCATGCTGCACATCCTCTTCCGAGCGTAATCGTCGACCAATCAAGGCCTTTTTCAACGAGTAAAAGGTGTGGGAAGGGATCAGAACTACAGGAAGGGAGCTCGGGTACCTCCCACCTGAGTTGACGTAATTTCTGCGTTACGACATTAGCGATATGGGTACAGCGTCTTGTGGCGAATTGCCACCAGCGCGAAACTTGGAGCACCATTCCACAACGGCGATTTTCAAGACCCGTGCTGCCCTATACACATTCTTCGTGCTCTCATGGATGGCTACGGGTGTTTGTCCTTCGGCGGCAAAGAAAAAAATTACAGCACCTTGGCACTGTTCTGACGAATTTGTAATAACGTCCCCATAGTTCACACTTCCGAGTGCTCGTCGGAAAGACACGAATTCCACACTAATCCCTAGCCTACTCATCGCTTCTTATACAGGGGGGTCAGAAATAGTTTGAAACACTTGTAAGAGTGTTGCAAGGGAGGTTGTGCTGAGAAATAGTTCTTAAGAAAAAATTCGATAAGTGACACCGTTTCCGAGTTATCTAGCATCAAGGCGTTACCCACGCTAATTGAAGCAGCTTAGCGCAGACCGTGTCGCCAAACTTGTTCTTCGTTTAGTTTCTTCATACCGAACAAACGCAGCTTTGCTCACCTAGCTCAAATTTATCCCTTCCGAAAAAGGCACATTTTAACTGATAATGAGTATTTAAACAAGTGATTAATCTCAGACTCACAGATTTCTATTAGCGCATTTCATCACGTACAGTGCTTGAATTTGCGTCCTTGAGGATTTGGTTGGCTAACTTAAAACTAAATAACTCGGAAACGGCGCAACTTACGGAATTTATTTCTTAACAATTATTTCTCATCGCAATTTTCCCTGCAACACCCTTTTCAGACTGTTCCTGATCAGCCTGTATACACGCTGTATATGCGCTAGGTTGCTTATATGCTGAGGCAACGCCCTCAAACGGAAACTTTTTGATCGTCCAGCGCACTTACTTCCGGAAAAGTTTTCTAACACGCCTGTCGAACCACGGCGGGTCTCTCCAGTTACTCACAACTTTCCTTGACACATACCCGTCCAGTGTGTATTATGCAACGCTCTTGAACTTTTTCCATTTATTCTCAACATTTCAAATATCGGAGATGTTATACACTGACTCATCAGGTAACTTGTTTCTTTCGCACTCATTAATCAGAAATATCTTTGTACCTTTCTTTACATTACTACCTTCATCCGTAGTCAATAATGCTATAACGACCTAATGATCACCAATTCCCTGCTTTCCGTTAACCGAGTAAAAGTTCTGGCCTGTTTGTAAACAGGAGACTTATATATTAATGCGAAATTCCAGGACATGTAGACATTAATTTAAACAGACGCAAAGACTATACCGCGATAACGTTAAATAGACGAGTTGAACATCAGTGCGCTGCCCTAGAAACAGATTGCAGTGCATCGAATATTGTGCTGGGAGATGGGACGGAGTAAAGTTTCAGTTACGTTTCAAACTCTTTTTATTCAGTATTCTTATTGCTAGTCCCAATGGCAGTTCTTAACAGAAAATCGATTTATTTCTCGTCATCAGACGCCGTAACCAAACAAAACCTTCGTCTCTTGTTGACTGAAGTATAAATACTGGCGGATGAATTCAGCGGCAGGGACTTTCGTAGTAAATAGAATCGACGAAACACTCCGACTATTCTGAAGATATTGGCTAGCCAGACGACCATCATTAGGCTTAACGCTCTTGAAGAGTGTCATTGCTGTACGGATTTCACATGCCCAGTTGTTATAAGTTTCTTCTTAGATTCTGATCCTGCCTGTCCTTAACAAATTTGTTTACTTGCATAGAATTTAAGTCTACATACTTTAACATACTGCAAATCCTTACGTATCGAAAAGTAAAAAGATTTATCTTCTTTAAAGTGCGAAGGACAACCTATAGTGTTCGTCACAATTTTCCATGTACTAGGCGGGGATCATTAATAAACGAGAAATTTGAAGAATATAAATAGCCAGCTAAATTATCACAGCATGTTTGTTGATCTTCTGCTAGGTGACTGCTTTTCTCTAGCAGAGTAGGTCTCGAAACACATAACACGCGCAAACATATTTTTCTCTTTGAATCACCTAAACAATTTATTATTTTTTTGTCCAGATACATGAAACATTTGCAGCGCCACGTTTGTTGAACAGTGACGAAATTTCTTTAATCGTAAACTAAAAAATACTAAAGCTCTTTTTATACACACATTTCTCCACACCTCACACAAATTTTAGGAACTTTCTTGATTATTAAGAGGTCGATACCTTACAATTTATTATGCCCTTTTTCATTTCCGGTCTTATGCTCTTATTCTGCAGTGCAGCGCTTTGTTGGTTCGTTTTAATGCATACTGTACGTAATAGACCATTTTTTGGTGCCACAGTCAGCATGTTTGTAGTGTCCGTAACTATCTTTTGGAAACTAAAGCTTGCTTGAACGCATTTGCAAGAGCGTCCAATAGGTGTTACAACACATTTTTTTCTCGTCCATTTTCGGTCGAAAAAATGCAGAATTTGTTGTGGGACCGTGGAATATTCCCGCTTCAGCTACTATAATTTCATGAACTTCCGATAAGTGGCGGCGCTTTAAGTAGCCTTCAAACCGCCTTAGTAGCGGAGGTGCGTTCCAAGCAGAGAGCTTTCAATGAGTTTCCTTTCACGGAAAAAGGAGCATCGCGAATATTTATAGGTGCTTGTAGAATGTCTGCGGAGATCTGGAAGTGAACAAAAGCACGGCAAGCCATTGGGCGAGGTGTCTGTCATCGTCGCAACAATGTCACACGACCCTTCCGACCTACCACGTGCCGCTCGGCTGCACACAGCTGTGGCTCCTTCATTTTTGGAACTTACAGACACTCTCATTCGAGGTGATCGACGGATCGCTATCAGATATATCTCTGCTCAACTGGACGTCTCAGTTGGTGACGACCCACTCGTCTACCAGTTAGGGTTCTCAAAGGTACGTGCCCGCTGGCTTCCTCGCCGCATAACACAAGATTATAAAGAGCAACGAAGGACCATCTGTGCGGAATTGCATTCACATTAGCAGGGTGATGGAGGAAAGTTTTTTGTGGAACTCGTCACAGACGATGAAACATGGCCTTATCACTTCGAACAGGAAACATAATGGCGATCCACGGATTGACGCCACTCCAACTCCCACCCGAAGGAAAAGTTGAAAGCCGCACCCTCAGCGGGTAAAGTTATGGCAACGGACTTCTGGGACTCTGAAGGGGCTATTCTTTTTTATGTGCTACCTCATGGTGTAACGGTCAACTGTAAACTGTACTGCGCTACCCTCAGGAATCTGAAGAAATGACTTCAGTGCCTTTGTCTCCATAAAAATTCAAAAGACCTTCTCCAAGACTTAGCAATGTCCCACACAAGTCTCCGAACACAAGAGGTTACAAAACTTCATTGGACCGTTCTTCCTCGCCAACTGCAGCCCGGATCTCGCACATTCCAACTTCCATTTGCTCCGCCCCATGAAGCGTGCGCACCATGGAAATTAGCACTTGGATGACATGGAGGCTGCTGACGCTGCAGTCGACCAGTAGAGTTGTGCCATGCGGGCATACTGGCCCACTCAATAAGGTGGCGTAAGGCCGTCGCATTGAACGGAGATTAAGGGGGGGGGGGGGGTAGTACGTCAAACGGGCCGTCTTGGAGCAGGAGGGACACCACAGGACATTTTAATTTCCACTATCTATACTTTTACGAATAAGTTCATAAGACTTTGTCAGCATAACCAGGAAGGATGGTTCAAATGGCTCTGAGCACTATGGGACTTAACTTCTGAGGTCATCAGTCCCCGAGAACTTAGAACTACTTAAACCTAACTAACCTAAGGACATCACACACACCCATGCCCGAGGCAGGATTCGAACCTGCGACCGTAGCGGTCGCGCGGTTCCAGACTGTAGCGCCTAGAACCGCTCGGCCACCCCGGCCGGCTAACCAGGAAGGATTCAGGTTTCATAATCTTAGCAGTGGAAGTTCAAAAACATAACAAAATAATTTTTTTTACGTGTGAAAGTTCATCATATTTTCACTTCTATTGGCTGCGTTTGTTGCTGTAGGTACACATTTCTTCATAAGTAAGAGAGATTCTTCGATGAATTTTGCACAGCATACAAACCATACTTACAGTTGTATGAAACTCTAGAAATTATTTAATTTATGAAAAAATGAATGTGCTATTATATTTTAAACTTCATGTTTAGAAAAAACTCAAATTTTATAGTTAATTATCTCAATTTTTACCACAGTTTTTAATAGATTTGGAAAATTCTACAGTTTCATACACCTGTAAATATGGTTTGTATGCTGTGCAAAATTCATCGAAGAATCTCCCTTACTTATGAAGAAAAGTCTTCCTATAGCAACAAATGCAGCCAATGGTAAGTGAAAAAAAGGTGAAATACAAATGTAAAAAAATTAATTATTTTCTTACATTTTTGAACTTCCACCACTATAAGTGTAAAACCTGAATCCTTTCTGGTCATTCTGACAAAGTTTTATGAGTTTATTTTTAAAAGTATAGACAGTGGAAATTGAAATATCGTGTGATGTCTCTCCTGCTCCAAGTCGTCCCATTTGACGTCCTACCCCCCTTAAGTTGAAGAATAGTCTTTTGTAGTCCAAAGAGTTGTGAATAATATGGTGTACTCTGAACCGAAATAAAACCAACCTTCTTTCAGAAAAAAAATGTATTGCGTTCCTTATTGAGCTCCCCTCGACCTACATTCAATCACAAGCACATGCTCCATATCATTAAAACACTTTTCAGCCACATGAATAATTCGGTATAATAACTTAGACCATTATTTCACGTTTCGTAACGACCACTGTTGCGACATTTTGTCGTTCTTCCCCAGATGTTTCTCCGGGTTTGTTCTCCTACGCTTCCTTCGACCGTCGCCTTGCAGAGCAGTTTCCTCACGTACCATGGGAGAATATTATCGGGGAACCCGTTTGCTGCAGTGTCCGCTAATGAAACTTGCATCGCCTTTCGGCGGGACTGCTGAGAACGCTACAGCCACTTGCGCGCGTGCATTCATTTCGCGCGGGAACAAGGCACCGAAATGCCTTGTCACTTAACCCGTTTCCACGGGCACGCCGTAATCCCTTTACGGAGAGAGAGTGCAGGAGCGGACGTGATGTTCGTGGTGGAGGAGGAGGAGGAGGAAGCGGCGGCGGTGGTGGGAGGGGGGTGGTGCGGGGGGGGGGGGGGGAGCGGAGCGGCAGCATCTCCCTCTGCTTACGAGCGGCAAGTCCGACGTTGCTTGCTTCCAGATTTCATCACTGCGATGGCTTAACAAGCCAGCTGTGTCCTCTCCGTCTGAAAGGCAAAGCGGCTAGTAAGCGGCGTAGGCGTGGGAGGGCTTAACAAGTTAGAATCACACATACGATTGCTCGACAGTGTTACGCAACACAATGCACTGTAACACAACACGGTGGGTCAACGGAGGCGTCCGATCACACCCGTCGGCTTTGACACGTGACGTCAGGGTGTTGTGGTATGTGACGTCATAACGGCGCGGAGTTTAGTTTATGAGGGTTTTGTGTTCGTAAAGGTATTATTGCGGTTGGTGGAGTCCTCTGGAGGTGTGTGTATGGTCCGCGTATTATGTGGTGTATTGGGTTCATTTGGGTGTCGGTGCTTCAAGTGCACTTTTATCGGTCATGACTGTTATAGAAGAACGGAAATTAGTTTCAGTGAGTCAATAATTAAGTTTCTGTTGTCTTTATGTTATTGCGGTGTCGTTTGATGTTGTTGGTTTGCTGTTTGTCGCGCGGTGAGACGTTTAATTGAATTTGTGGTTTCTTTTGTTAGGTATGGATATGACTTCTAAGTTTAATAGTGCGCGTCTGCGCGCTGAAATGGAAGACGACATGTTTTCCGTCATTAAGTTACTGCAACTTTTTGGGCTTAAGGCGGAGACAGTGAAATGCGGTGTACGCAAGCAGAATATGCGACTTGGGGGTTTGTTTCGGTTGTGTTTTGACGCTTTTTTGGTTTTTTGTGTGTGTGTGTGTGTGTGTGTGTGTGTGTGTGTGTGTGTGGGTGGGTGGGTGATTGGGGTGGCTGACCTAGTGTGTAGCGCCGTGGTAAGTACTCGTTGTTTTTTGGTCTATTGTTCGCGTGTTATGATGTTAGGTGGGTTTTTGTGTGTTGTTTCGTCAGTGTTATTTACTGCATGTGTTAGTGTTTGTTGTTGAGATATTTATCTTAGGGGAAGTACCAGATTTCAATTTTTTTGGTATCGTCAGTTGTATTTGAGCTATATAGGTAATAAGAAGTGTCCGATTCCAATGTATCGTCGTACCTGTTTGGTATCGTGACCTGCTGTTGACCTATATAGACCAAAGGAAATGTCCGATTCCAGATTTAGTTCAAATGGCTCTGAGCACTATGGACTTAACATCTGAGGTCATCAGTCCCCTAGAACTTAGAACTACTTAAACCTACCTAACCTAAGGACATCACACACGTCCATGCCCGAGGCAGGATTCGAACCTGCGACCGTAGCGGTCGCGCAGTTCCAGACTGAAGCGCCTAGAACCGCTTGGCCACACCAGCCGGCTCCAGATTTAGTTCTTTTAGGTGTTGGTTTTGTGGTATCGACTATTGCAATGTGATTATAATTTTTGGAATAGTTGGTTTTTATTTTATAGTATCGACAATTGCGGTTGAGCTATGTAGGTGAAGGGAAGTGACCGATTCCTGTCGATATTGTAAGTGTAGCGGAATCTAGGAATTTTGTCGTGTCTTTATGTCGTC
Source organism: Schistocerca americana (assembly GCF_021461395.2). Lineage (NCBI taxonomy): Eukaryota > Metazoa > Arthropoda > Insecta > Orthoptera > Acrididae > Schistocerca > Schistocerca americana. Next base: position 216,050,158 of record NC_060124.1, read on the forward strand.
ATTTTGTGTGCTTTGGGATCGTGGTGTGCGTCTGTATGTGTTTATATTTAGTCTGTCCCTACCCAAAATACTCCAAATTCCCACGCTGGTCGTGTTAGTTTAATTATATTTTTGGAGGGAGAGGTGTTTGTTTGTTTAATATGTATTTTCGTGTTTGTTATCGTGTTTATGTAATGACGTCATAGGCGCCATATTGGAGACGTTGAGAATGGTCGTTTCCGCCATATTGGTGACGTCATGGGTCAAAGCAGACGGGTGGAATCAGACGCTTCTGTAATCCCAACACAAGACTATGGAAAAGATATTTTATGACCGTGTGCCTATACCTCAAGTACCTGTTTCCCTTCGACAATTATTTTCTTGTTGCTACAACCACCAGCTAAGATTGATCCTGAAATTCCTCACTAATTACCTGCAGATTGGGGAGTATGCATATGATACGGAGGTAAATTACCTATGCTTCAAGGAGGCGGTAGAAAAACACTTTCCCAAGAACAAGCATACCAAGAAGGACAGATGAGTATCTGCTGAGATATGTCAAATTGCTAAAGAGTGAAGGAAAATAAAAAAATAGAGGTATAGATCAGCAACATTTAAATTAAAGACAGAGTTACGGAAATGAACTAGAACAGACAAGAACAGCTTCTTAAACGAACAGTGCAAAGAAGTTGAAGAAGATAACAGACTGAGGGAGACGTGAGTTCTTTACAAGAAAATTAGACAAAGAAAATGGAAATTCATGGTGAAAATTGTAACGCTAGAAGACAGAAATGCTAAAGCTTCAATAGAACCAGAGAGTAACAGGGAAAGGTGATCAAAATATGTAGAAGATCTGTATAACAGAGCACTGCATACTGGTGGTTATAACGATAATGTGATTTTAAAAACAGCGCCAGATATTTTGGAGAATGAAGTGAAATGGGCGCCACAAAGTATTGCTAAAGGAAGACCAGTACATATCATGGAATTCCAACAGAATTGTTCACTGCAGTGAAAGTGTTGCAAAAAAATGGCTCTGAGCACTATGGGACTAAACATCTGTGGTCATCAGTCCCCTAGAACGTAGGACTACTTAAACCTAACTAACCTAAGGACATCACACACATCCATGCCCGAGGCAGGATTCGAACCTGCGACGGTAGCAGTCGCGCGGTTCCGGACTGAGCGCCTAGAACCGCTAGACCACCGCGGCCGGCGAAAGTGTTGCATTTAATATGTCTGCAGGTATGAAGAACCCAACACCGGCCATAAGACTGAAAAGGAGTAGTATTCACCCCCATTCATATGAAGGGATGCTGAAGCTCATGACTGTGTTGATCACAATAAGTTGTGGGAAGTACTCAGATCGACCACAATAAATTATGGGAAGTACTCAGAAACATGGAGTACCATATCGCCTCATTTCCCTGATACGGAATGTGTACTCTAACAAGGAAACCACAGTTAGAACCATATATGGAGCGACTTAATGGGTCAAGATTCAGAAATGAGTACGAAAAGGCTGCATATTAACACCTTATTTATTCAGTCTATATTGACAGCACATTATGGCAGGTTAAGAGAAGATGATTCCGGGATTAAAATAATTGGGATGAGTATAAACAATCTTAGATATGCATATGATAGCAATGATACCATTCCGATGGCAGAAAGTGAAGAAGAGTTGAAGATCCTCTTACTGAAGATGAAAAAACAACGTGTAAAGGCTGGTCTAACGCCGAACGTCAAGGAAACGAACATTATGGCAACTACGCCTAACGCTTCATGGCCTATAGGAGGAGGAACAATGGAGGTAGTTTCTACATCCAGTTATGTCGGCTCCCAGATTTCTGCTGATGGTTAGTGCAGCAACGAAATCAGGAGAAAGTTGTAACTTGGCTGAAAGGCATTGTCCACGCTTGACAATGTTTGAAGGACTGTAGGCATAACTTTAAGAACAAAGATCTGTAACGTAAGGGCCATGGTCTTTCTAGTTGTGATGTAAGGATGTGAGACTTGGACCATAATGAAGGCTGAACGGCGTAGAACAGACGTCTTGCAATTGTGGTGTTGGAGGATACTCCTTAGGGTTCAAGGGACCTTAAAGAGAAGAGACAGGTCAATATTACAGCAAATAAATTCAAATTGCTTCTTCTAAGAGCTGATGCTGAAACCAAAACTAGCCTATTTTTGGCGCATTGTGAGAAGACGTGATTCGCTAGAACAGACGTTAATCCTGGAGAAGAGGGCGGCCATGGATGAGACTGAAAGATGACATTCCAGAAGTAAAGGATTACAACCTGGAAAGTCTGCGAGAGAAAGTGCAGGACAGAAGAAATTGGTGTGCTTTAGTTGCTTCATTTCATGGGATCACGGACAGTCGGAATCGATTAAACGAAGTGTGTGTGTGTGGGAGAGAGGAGAGAGAGAGAGAGAGAGAGAGAGAGAGAGAGAGAGAATATATGGTAAAGATCCAAATATATTCTTCCAGTAAATCACTCTAATGTAGGGTGCTTTGTTCACAACTCGCTTGGCCACAAAATTGGTGTAAATTATTATAATTACTACTTGAGCCACGTGGTCCACTAGCAGTTCTCATTTTCTCTGTATCATTTCCTGCCGCACTTTGTGTGCATCCCGCTATCCAGGATTTCTTCTTCCGTGTTTTGTATGGCCTTTTTGGTAACACGAGTTCTGATCGTACTTGCATACCTCCTCGTATTTTTTTATTTCTTCGTTAGGACCGAATACATTTAGTTCCTTTCTGTTAACTTCACTGGAGTCCAGGAAGCTACAGCCCATCATGCGCCAAAGAAATCTCAAAAAATGTGTTCAAATATGTGTGAAATCTTATGGAACTTAACTGTTAAGGTCATCAGTCCCTAAGCTTACACACGACTTAACTATTATCCTAAGGACAAACACACACACACCCATGCCCGAGGGAGGACTCGAACCTCCGCCCGGACCAGCCGCACAGTCTATGACTGCAGCGCCTGAGACCGCTCGGCTAATACCGCGCTGCAAGAAATCTCAATTCTGCGCTCTCAACACATCGGGCCTGTTCATTCATTATTGGCAGATAATCACTTTCATAAAAGAACGTAGGCGCTGCAACTGCTTTGAAAAATTTAAGAAGTGTCCTCGTTTGCTTTTCCAAACATTTTTCTTGATTCTACAACACAGAAACTGAAATTTTTGCAACTGTGGCCCGATATCATTACTTTATGTGTCAAGTTCCCTCGTAGGTGCCTTATTTAAGAAACACTCAGAAGAACAGTGGATCGCGTGGCCACCATGGATATCAACCAAGATACTCAGCGGCACCAGTGACAGGGTGTCCCGGCGGGACCGCACCTCTGGCGACTCCCCAGCCAAATACCTGTTAGAACGGCCGCAGCGACCGACGGCGCGCTGACACCGTTAATTAATTATCCGACAGCCTGTAGGGATGAGGGTAGGGAGTGAGGGGTAGGGAGAAGGAGCAAGAGGGACGGCCGTGGCACGTGGCCCTTGCGCCATGTCACGCCGTCTCTAATTAGCGGCAATTACTGTGGAGCGCGCGGCAGGCACTGCGCCGCTGCCAGACTCTGGTATCGGCGCCCCGCGGCCGAACCACCTGTCACCAGCGATGCCGGCCCCTGGTCCTCCGCGGTGGCGTCGCTCGCTGGGAGCTCTCTCGTCGGCAAGTGCCAACTGCGTGCCCATAGTTTTTCACTCAGGCGTGGCAGTGTTGGCGGTACCGCAGCCAAGTGGCTGTAGGCTTCAGCATTCGATAGCATCTCGCACACATTACGTCGCTAATTTTGTACACTGACGAATATGGATAATGTTTACAATGAAGCAGCATCCCGCAATTTTTATACTGTGTCAACGTTTATCATGCAAATCATAAAATTTTTATTCCATTGAGAATTGATGTCCGTCATCAGCATTAGTATGATGTGTGCCCCAAGTATACACGGTGATTCAGCTGCCCCTACCGATGTCGTTATATGCAACCTGCACTACATTTGCGTCAGGATGACATGCAGACAAGTGACAGCTACGTAATCGATGTAAGTTCACTTTCAAAGCTTTGGGCGTCTGCTAACAAACAGAATGATACTGTGAAAAAATACACGTGAGGTTTGGCCGTAGGTTATATGGTATTTTTGCTACAAGATATATCTAACTTCTGTCATACTTATCCAAGTGTATCCAGCCTTTATTTGCGTATTTAGCGGTGTAGTACCATATGTTTTGATTATCCCTGCAAGTGTCTTCCATTTACAGTACCTTATCTTTCGTAAATGGATCTGAAACGTGGCTTCAAAAGTGTTTTTCATCATCGGAAACAACGAAATTGACAGATCAAAATGGAAGTGTGGAACTAAGAACTTTCAGGTATAAAACCCAATGAAAAGATTAACATACAGCGTCATTCAGCTACCCCTACCGATGTCATTCTATACAATCCCTCATGACAGAACAATGTTGTAGGCTAGTTCGCTCACGAGATGTGAAGCACACTTCAAAATGTCACAGAATAATTGGTAACCAATATGAAGACGTCTTAGACCTTCTGTACAAATTTTGTGTATGAAAGTGCTTTAGCACATGAACACAGTAAGTCATACATTAATCTTTCCATTGGGTTATATACCCGAAAGATGTTACTTCCACACTTCCCATTTTCATTACGCCCGTTAATTTCGTTGTTACCAATGGTGAAACACACTTTATAAAGCAGTGTTTCTGAACCATTTATGAAGGATTAAGCACTATATTCGAATAAATGAATAACAAAACCTATGTGACTACACTGCTAACTACATAAATAAAGATTGGAGACACTTGGATGAGTACTCTATAAGTAAGATATACACTCCTGGAAATTGAAATAAGAACACCGTGAATTCATTGTCCCAGGAAGGGGAAACTTTATTGACACATTCCTGGGGTCAGATACATCACATGATCACACTGACAGAACCACAGGCACATAGACACAGGCAACAGAGCATGCACAATGTCGGCACTAGTACAGTGTATATCCACCTTTCGCAGCAATGCAGGCTGCTATTCTCCCATGGAGACGATCGTACAGATGCTGGATGTAGTCCTGTGGAACGGCTTGCCATGCCATTTCCACCTGGCGCCTCAGTTGGACCAGCGTTCGTGCTGGACGTGCAGACCGCGTGAGACGACGCTTCATCCAGTCCCAAACATGCTCAATGGGGGACAGATCCGGAGATCTTGCTGGCCAGGGTAGTTGACTTACACCTTCTAGAGCACGTTGGGTGGCACGGGATACATGCGGACGTGCATTGTCCTGTTGGAACAGCAAGTTCCCTTGCCGGTCTAGGAATGGTAGAACGATGGGTTCGATGACGGTTTGGATGTACCGTGCACTATTCAGTGTCCCCTCGACGATCACCAGTGGTGTACGGCCAGTGTAGGAGATCGCTCCCCACACCATGATGCCGGGTGTTGGCCCTGTGTGCCTCGGTCGTATGCAGTCCTGATTGTGGCGCTCACCTGCACGGCGCCAAACACGCATACGACCATCATTGACACCAAGGCAGAAGCGACTCTCATCGCTGAAGACGACACGTCTCCATTCGTCCCTCCATTCACGCCTGTCGCGACATCACTGGAGGCGGGCTGCACGATGTTGGGGCGTGAGCGGAAGACGGCCTAACGGTGTGCGGGACCGTAGCCCAGCTTCATGGAGACGGTTGCGAATGGTCCTCGCCGATACCCCAGGAGCAACAGTGTCCCTAATTTGCTGGGAAGTGGCGGTGCGGTCCCCTACGGCACTGCGTAGGATCCTACGGTCTTGGCGTGCATCCGTGCGTCGCTGCGGTCCGGTCCCAGGTCGACGGGCACGTGCACCTTCCGCCGACCACTGGCGACAACATCGATGTACTGTGGAGACCTCACGCCCCACGTGCTGAGCAATTCGGCGGTACGTCCACCCGGCCTCCCGCATGCCCACTATACGCCCTCGCTCAAAGTCCGTCAACTGCACATACGGTTCACGTCCACGCTGTCGCGGCATGCTACTAGTGTTAAAGACTGCGATGGAGCTCCGTATGCCACGACAAACTGGCTGACACTGACGGCGGCTGTGCACAAATGCTGCGCAGCTAGCGCCATTCGACGGCCAACACCGCGGTTCCTGGTGTGTCCGCTGTGCCGTGCGTGTGATCATTGCTTGTACAGCCCTCTCGCAGTGTCCGGAGCAAGTATGGTGGGTGTGACATACCGGTGTCAATGTGTTCTTTTTTCCATTTCCAGGAGTGTATCTTGGCCCAAAAATTCCGTGCAACTTGTCGGCAGTCCTCACTTGTATATTTTATGGTGTGGTTTCCACAGCTCTGACAGGGAACTTGTATCGCTTACAAGCCTGGTGACTGTGTGGATAGCGTTCCTGATGCAGACGTAGAGCAGGTTGTATAAAACGACATCGATAGGGGCAGCTGATCACCCTGAATAAAAATGAAGGTAGGTTTCTCTGGCACCTGGGGAGCAAAAAATTCCCAGACGCACTTGCACGCCGTGACATCGCGCAGAGGACCTGTGCGTCCAGGAGAACACAGAAATCGTAGCGTGCATCCAAAGAAAGTAACTCATTTCATGTCAATATGAGCAAGGGTTACTTATATTGCACCGCGGTTCAGTGCATTAATGTTGCTCGGAAAACGACAAACGTTATTTATTATCGTAGTTTCCCCAAAGATGAGCATTTGCGACGTGAATGAATAACTCGATACAAGCATGCACACAGTATTGTGTGGTCGGCTGGATTCTTGTGTGTAATACTAATACCTAAAGTTCGGTGTAGCATAGTGGCAAAGACACATTTATGACATGCTGGCAGATTTGGGTTCGATTATAGTCAAGTGCGCTGATATTTTTGTCTTTAATCTTTGTCTAAACAGCATCGATCAGTATTTTTATTAACTTAATTAGTTTAAATGCATTATTTTCATTTCTAATCTCCAGTTGCATCTTTTTAATCGTTTTATTGACTTTTTTATTTACTTTCACTTAACTTCCTATCATTCTTTTTCTTTGTGAATATTTGTGCATGTGATTTTAATTGTTATTATTTATCTACCATAACATTTAAACGTTTGAAAATATAACAAACCGAAAGGTGAAGAGAAATTTATATCATCTGCACAGTGATGCCAAAATCCTGTTTTCTGTTAGAAGATGTACCCTTTTTTGGATGGTAATCGACATACGAAAATTTGAATCATACTTTTTGTTTCACTATGGACAAAATAGTACAGATTAAGATTTAAATGAGAGAAAAGATCGTAAATAAAATGAAACTGAAGCAATGTGAGGAATAGAAATAATGAACGCAATAACATGGGCGGAAATATAAAATTATAAAATGGAAGAAATTAAATCAAAGTTGAAACATAAAAGAAATAATTGCAATCACATGGACAAAACTTCCAAGTGAAAAAAGAGCAAATAAAAAGTTAATACTATGATTAAAATTATGGGGGAAGGATTAGAAATTTAAAAATTACATTTGAACCAATTAATTAAAAAATGGTGATCAAAGTTATTTTGATAAATAGGCAAAAATAAAAATGTAGACCCACTAGATGGCTTTCGAACCTATAACCTTCGGCATATCGGGAATAAGTATAAATCACTACACTGCACTAACACACTAAAAAGTAATGTTGATGAACAATAACTATGCGAAATCCTAGAGGCTGTGTAAATTGAATAAAACTTACTAACAGGTGTGGGAACTGTGTGCGGCGACTATCTCAGATATTCTTCCGAATTCACTCAGATGCATTGCAGACTATATTGCATTTAAGTGCCTAAACACTGATAAATAATTGGGTGTTGCAGCAAGAAAGAAATGAAGTAGCAGATCTTAATACATGCTGAATATTAATTATATCTCATAGGTGGTATTTACTATTCAATGTCAGCATGGAAAAACGAAGTGTTGTACTTTGAAATAGATTTCACTACTTTTCTAGCAAACGCAATTTCCAAATTAACAAAAAGATGTAAAATATCTATGCTCTGTTTTGGAGCAAAATTTTCCTGAGGTTCATGACGCAGTCATTGCTCCTTACGTAAGAACTGGAACATATGTAGGGATTAGGTATGTGAAACAAGAAGCTAAGTTTGCTGCTGTGAGGAAAGTACTATAAGGAGCAAGCAGCTACGGATTGCGTCGTCATCCAGTAAATGAGAATATGAATCTGGAACAGGTTGCATTGACATCTGCTTCTCCACTTGATGTCTCCCTCCAAATAGACCCAGGAAAGCCCAATGGCACCGGCCGACTATCACATTATCCTTAGCTGACAGGCATCACTGCAACTGGATATGGCCAACACACTGCTCATCCCGCTGTTGTTAGGTTTCGTGACCGGAGCCGCTACTTCTCAGTCAAGTATGTCCTCAATTGGTCGCACAAGGGCTGAGTGCACCACACTTGGCAACTGCTCTCGGTACTCCCCGACGGTCACCCCTCCAAGTGTTAGCTAGAGCATAACGTGTTGCGATTTACATCTGAAAAATTCCAGTAACGTTATGGATGCCTGGTAGCCTTCCTGTACGTACATCATTTTCCATGTATAGGAATAGTGTTATTTTACACAGAAAATAAGCCTGTAAAAAGGTGTGACTTTAATCAGCACATCCCAAAGGCACGAAAATTCTGGAATTTCAGTTCCATAAAGTATGGTCATGTTGTACCTGGGGTAACGTTTTTCATTTACTTCCGTATATGGAACAGAACTATTTCCTGGCTTCTCCTTCTTTCTGAAACGTAGATCGCTCACAAAGGCTCTTCAAAGCTGATCTTTTATCCTACAGTCCAACATTTAGCATCTCCTCACATTGCAGTCTTCTTCGGTTATCACTATCCTTGGCCCGATGTCTCCATCTTGTTCGTCTTCTTCCAATTGGTATTCTTTCAGATTCTGTCCATTCTGGGTTCTTCTCGGAAGACTTTCTGGTCCCTTTTTTTTAATGCGGCCAAACCATTTAAGCCTATTACTCTCCATAGTTTCATTCAAGGGCTTTATCTGCACGGGGTTTTGTATTGTTTCTTTTGTCATCCTGTCCTTTCTCGTCTTACCCAGGACCCTCGTAGAAAGCGCATCTCTGTTTCTTATATTGTGCCCAGATCTTTATTTTGTCCAACTACGACATTTGATCCATAGGTGAATATTAGTTGATAATCTAACTTTTAGATCATGATCTTTGCTTTGGCAAGTATTTTCCAATTTCTGATTATGTCCGATACGCAATAATAAAATTTCGATTAATTTTCTATTCTCTCCAAAATTTCATACTTATTTTTTCTTTTCTGGATTAATTTACTTCCTAGATATTATAAAGCATATATTTCTTTAACAATTTTTCCATTGCAAGTTACTTTCTTAATTTTTTCATTTTCTCTGTCGGTTTTCATTTCTTTGCTTGTTATTAGCTTACTTTCATGCCTGTTTCCTCAATTACTCTCTGTAAGGTATTTACCTGTTCTTTCACCTTTGGCTCAGTTTCTTCCCAAATCATCAAATCACCTGCATATGCTATGATTTTCGTATCATCTACTGGCTGTTGACCCTTGGCGAACTACCTTTATGACTTTGTCCATGACTACATTAGAAAACACTCATGAGAGCAGAGTTTCTTGACAATGCCATGTATCCGTTGTAAATCGTTTTCATTATTTGCCGTCTATTATAACGCAGCTCGTGGTCTCGCGGTAGCGTTCTCGCTTCCCGAGCACGTGGTCCCGGGTTCGATTACCGGCGGGGTCAGGCTTTTCACCAGCCTTGAGATCACTGGGTTTTGTTGTGTCGTCTTCATCATCATCATTGATCCCCACTACGGTCGGAGAAAGGCAATGGCAAACCACTTCCGCTAGGACCTTACCTAGTACGGCTGTGCGGGTCTGCCGCCCGGGGTGGCCGAGCGGTTCTAGGCGCTACAGTCTGGAGCCGCGCGACCGCTACGGTCGCAGGTTCGAATCCTGTCTCGGGCATGGATGTTTGTGATGTCCTTAGGTAAGGCTTCAGTAGTTCTAAGCTGTAGGGGACTGATGACCTCAGAAGCTGAGTCCCATAGCGCTCAGGGCCATTTGAACCATTTGTGCGGGTCTCCCGCATCGTTCCCTTACGCTCTGTCCAGGAGTATGTGACTTCATCATCATCATCATCATTATAACACGATTTAGGCGTTTTTGTAGCTTTTTCTGATTCTCAGTTACGTTTCTTATGACAAATTCAGTCTGTTGAGACTTTGCCATATCTCTTCCCTTGTAACAGCGTTATAAGCCTTTTTTATATCTACGAATGCGACTACGATGTGTTTCCTAAATTTCTATTTCTTTTCTACAACCTGTGTGGCCATAAATATCGCATCTATAGTAAGTCTTCTGGGTCAAAATACTTTTTGCTCTTCTGTTAATTGTGACAATATCTTACTCTCGATTGTCTCTAAAAGTACCTCTTCATAAATCTTCTTGCAGTGACGCAGTAGTGCTATTCCTCTGTAATTCTCACAGAGTTCCTTTTTACAGTTTCCTGACTCTTGGAAGGAATTTGTTTTGATTCCTGTCGATCGGTTGGGATGCAACCTTTGCGTCGGATTTGCTCCACATACTATTAGTTTGGTGAATCACACTGGAGAAGTACGAAAATACTGAGGACAGATTCGGGTGAGGGGGGGGTGGGGGGGTGGGGTGTAGATGAAATACATTTCTTCACCTTAGTAAGAAAGCTCAAAATGATGTAGGCTGCTGTAGTTACGATGCTTGCACAATATACAGTAATTTTGAGAAATGCATCAAACTAGTCTTTGAGATGAAGACAATAATAAACAACAACTGCGTAAGCAGAATGAAGACGGAAATAGAGAGCAAGGCATCATGCTTCTTAATCAGAGCGTTAAATGAGTAAACGCTTGTCTGATCCGTAGGGAGTAATGCGTCAGTTCCGACAATATCTGGAAGAGCGACCTGGGCAGTGTAGCTATTGCATCGCTCACGTACCTATTGCCATGCACAGGGGGTTCCTTACGTGCTCCTCACACGTGCAGTGGCGGGAAACGTTGTGGAGGGGCGTTAAACAGACGTCGGACAACGTTACAGGCAATCTCTGCTGGTTTCCTTTCCGCCGACAGAAGGGCCGTGCTGCGTGCCCCGCAGCCCAAACAGTCGCCTCTCCACCGGGATCACCGTTGTCACACCAGAATCAACAAGCGGCGAATTAGCGCCGTCCGTGACCGGACTGGCTGCTGCGGCAGTCGACGCCGTCTGTACACGTGACCTGGGACCACCCACCAGACCTGGGTTCCCCCACACGGTGACGCTGGCCTCAGGCAGATTACTGGATAAGGCCACCTGAAGTCCGCCAATCCGGATTCGAAATCCAGTGGTTCGTTGGTGCGACAAATTGTCTTGGATGACGGAAAACTCGAGCTTAAGATTCAGCATGTAATATAAGACTAAGAGAGAGAAGTACACAGTTCTGGGAACGACTTTTTCGAATCAGCTAAACGTTAGCGTACATTAGGGTCCCAGGTATCATACCCTGCAGCCATCCCCCTTGTTGGCCCCTCTTTTACCAGGTACAGTGAAACGTCCCCTTAGAATAATTAACCATGATTGTGCTGGAAAAACTCTTATGTTATTTGATTTTCAAACAGCTGAGCAAAACTGACCGTACTCAGACAAAATCGTTCAAATGGCTCTGAGCACTATGGGACTTAAATTCTGAGGTCATCAGTCCCCTAGAACTTTGAACTACTTAAACCTAACTAACCTAAGGACATCGCACACATCCATGCCCGAAGCAGGATTCGAACCTGCGACCGTAGCGGTCGCGCAGTTCCAGACTGTAGCGCCTAGAACCGCTCGGTCACCCCGGCCGGCGTACTCAGACATTTCTCTCTTTACTTATTCTGATCATCACTAAACTGACACAATATTTTTAGCGCAACGCAATCTGACTTTCAGTAATCCCCACAAAAGAATGGCGCTGACTAACAATAACCTATACCTTTCATGAATCACTTACCTCACAAAAATCTTCGTTACTGGAACTACTGCTTTCCAGCGAGCGCCAATACTGCCAGCTAAATGAGAGATTCTAACTGCTGAAGGCACTAACTACTGATAGGCATAGTTAGCAAATGAATGATTTTTATAGAGAAAAAAACAATGTATTTATCTTAATAAAGTTCAAAAGTCATCATATATGTATCTATCAATTCATGATATCCATCTTTACAAATTTCCTTTTTCTGGCGGACAAGCGTCCAGATCGTCCGTTCTCAAAACTCTCGCATCTCCCTCTCCAAATCCACCACTGCTGACGGCTCACCTCCAGCTGCCCAACGCTACGTGCTGTTCACATTCAACTGACCAACACTACACAAGCGAATATTCCAACAATGAGTCCAACCAGCCACAGACTGCACACAGCACAGTCAGTGATTTTCATACAGAGCGCTACGTGGCGTTACCAACATAAAAACCTAAACAGCCTACTTACAACAGAAAAGAAAGAATTTTAGAATGTCTTGTGACTCCGTAGAGTGTTGGAATGAGCGCTGATTTTTAAACTGCGCCGGAGCGTAGCGGCTAAGGTATTTGGCGGTTATTCTGAAGGTTGTGGGCTCTAATACCAGTGGATGTAACGTGCCATTCTCTGTAATTATAAACTGAGTAAACTCTTGGTAAGAGAAATCTGACAGATGTAATGCGACATCTGCACAGAAATACCGATGAGAAACGATGAAGAAACAGATAGAAAAGTCACAAAAAGCGTGCCACCTTTATTTTTACATCTTATCTAATGGACTGCTATTATTATTTTTACTCAGTTGATTGGTTTTAAATATGATTGATTTTCATTTCTAATCGTCTGCGGCATCATTTTAATCGTACTATTAACTTTTTTTATTTCCTGTCACATTTCACTTGAAATCCTCGATCATGTGACCTTTTAAAGACATTTGCTTATCTGACATTATATTTAAACTTTTAAAAATACCAATTGTCGAATAACAACAAAAGAGGAAATAATCTATTTATATTGCCTGTGTAGTGGTGCCAAAACTTTATTTTTCGAGGATGGTTATCATCATAGAAACATTTAAAACATAAATTATTCTCGCACCATGGACAGTGTAACACCGATGAAGATTTAAAGGAAAAAAGGGTTTGCCAGTAAAACGTTTTTTTGTAAATGAGTAATACAGCTAACGACTGCAATAATACGGACGGAAACATAAAATTACTAAAAAGAAGAATTTAAATGGAAATAAATATAAGAAAGTAAAATGAAAAAACTATACAGGAAACCAATTAACAGAAAAAGTACAATGGTACCAATCGTTTCTATAACGGTGCAATAAAAAGTGGAATGCACACATCTCGTTTCGAACCCACAATCCTTAGTGTACCAACCAAATAAATTAACCACTACGTTATGCTGCCATAGGCATCTGAGCGCTTTCTTCAAAGTTCTAATGAATGACAAGACAATCTGGTCCTTTTTTGTCGATTTCTCGCAAATGAGGGCCAACGAAGGTGAATGGCTGCCGGATATGGTACCTGGGATGCTAACTTACACCACCGTTCAGGTGGTTCCAAAAAGTGGATCGCAGCCCCTGAGAATCTCTTCCTGTAAGTTCAACGATTTTCACCCACCTCATGAAGAAAGTTTAGTGAATATATTATATACGATGTTACTCAATATGTCGTAATAATAGCACCTTAAGCCTATAATGATTATCTTGGACGAAGATTTCAACTTTTTCCAATGGTATACAGTAATGTTATGAAAATCTACGTTTGCACTCCACAATCATCCGCAAGCCACTGAGCCTTCCTACTTCTGTCGCAGGTGGTATGCGTAAAGAAACACTATCGGTCTCAGTGAGCCCCAGTTTATCTAATTCTACTGTCACGATCAACACGAGATGTACAGGGTCGGCAAAATAAACCTAGCTCAGAAAATATTTCATGCACCCTAAGAGAGGCAGTCCAGATAACATCGTCTGCCCGTTTTGTGGGTGACGTAAGTTGGGTTGCCAATATTAAAGTGATATGAAATATTTTCTTAGATAGTTTTATTTATACCACCTTGCACATGTTATAAGAATTATTATTTTTCTGGGCTCAACTCGGAATGTGGGCTCCAGATACTTTGCGTATGAGGTTCTCCATGATGCATAACCGTTTTGTTAAAGTGACTTCGAGTGCAGGTATTTTCTTTAGCATTTCCATGACATTCCCACAGTGACTAAACAAACGCATGAGGAATCGGATAACTTTGATTTGATTTCTTCTTCCGTTCATTCGACTTGGTAGAGGTCCCAGACTGGTGAGTAACACTCAAAATGTGGTAGGAGACGGGTTTTGTAATCTATCTGGTGTGTGCGTGAACATTCTTGCTTAAGAACTTTCCAGTAAAGCAATGTCCGGCATCTGCCATCCCAAATACTAGATTTGTGGGGGTCGTTCGATCTTAAATCTCTCCAGATGGAACCTCCTACATACTTGAAGGCTGATCACCTACCGATTTGACAGACGGTACGGGATCCTCGTGTCTGTTTACTCGCATTACATTAAACTGTCAGGTGCCAGTCGTTGTTCCAGGCGCTGATTATGTTTATTATGGTTCAAAACGGCTCTGATCACTATGGGACTTAACATCGGAGGGCATCAGTCTCATAGACGTAGAACTACTTAAACCTAACTGACCCAAGGACATCACACACATCCATGCCAGAGGCTGGATTCGAACCTGCGACCGTAGCAGCAGCGCGGTTCCGGACTGAAGCGCCTAGGACGGCTCGGCCACAGCGGCCGACTATGTTTATTATGTAAGTTGAATGTGGAGGGGGGGGGGGGGAGAAAGAAAAGGGAAGGGATTACTGCTGTCAGCTTCCTCGGGACTTTGCGCGGAATCAGCTGCGATAAGTGAAAATGCGTACCGGACCGGGATTCGTACCCGACATCTCTCTGCTGACAAGGCAGGTGCGTTAACCACAGCGCCATCCGTGGCAAAGCGTTATCGCAACTGCGTGGACTACCTCGACACGCCTCACGCCGACCCACACACTCATGGAGTGCGATCTATCCATCTTGTCCATTTCCTCCATGTTCACTGCTCTGAGATTCCCACAGGAGGTCGGACGTACTTGTGCATCTGCACTAAAGAAGTTGGATGCATCGCCCATCTGAGCGAATCAATTATGTGAACGCAAGGTGTTCTGTTGTTTCGAACATGTCAAAAACATCAGACACCTCACACTCATATAAAAAATTATCTTCAAGGCTTTCTGCACTTGGCAACAAGCTTATAAGTATGTCATATCCCTTGCGCGGTCTGCGAATAGTCTCATAGATGTATAGATATAGATGTTATGTTCCAGTTTATAAACACTGATAAGCCAAATCGCGAGACTGCATGCCTTCTGGTGGCTACAGGGGTTGCGTAACGTGGCAAGGTTCAAATGGTTCAAATGGCTCTGAGCACTATGGGACTTAACATCTGTGGTTATCAGTCCCCTAGTACTTAGAACTACTGAAACCTAACTAACCTAAGGACATCACACACATCCATGCCCGAGGCAGGATTCGAACCTGCGACCGCAGCAGTCGCGCGGTTCCGGACTGCGCGACGTGGCAAGGAAAATACAAGAGTTTATAAATGAATATCGGGGTTTTAACGCTTTATAATATTTATTACATTAAACTTACAGCTATAAATGATATGTCAAATGAAAGAGCAACTCACACAGTTGTGTTTGGCACCAGTGCGCATGCGCAGCGCGCAATGTTTCCGCCGCAATCTGCTAGACAGTGGTAGTAGCGCAGATGGCGACTAGTGAACAGAAAGCGTTTTGTGTTTTGCAGTTTGTGAAGACCGAATCTGTAGTTACTGTCAACGTGCGTTCCGGCTGAAGTTCGGTTGTGATCCTCCAATTATCAGTAACATTGGTAGATGGTATCATCAGTTTGGAGATACCGGCTGCCTTTGTACAAGGAAGAGCACATGACGGCCAAGAGTTAGTGAAGAGACTGTTGAGCTAGTGAGAGAGTCGTTCACTCGTAGCCCAAAGAAATCAATCCGGAAGGCTAGTCGTGAATTACAAGTTCACGTGTCGACTGTTTGGAAAGCTTTAAGAAAACGCGTACGACTACGTCCTTACCGTTTACAGTTATTACAGGCAGACCATATACTACGTACCAATTTCGCAAACGAAATGTTGTTTCATGACAATGAAGATTTTCTAGATCACGCTACGGTCGCAGGTTCGAATCCTGCCTCGGGCATGGATGTTTGTGATGTCCTTAGGTTAGTTAGGTTTAACTAGTTCTAAGTTCTAGGGGACTAATGACCTCAGCAGTTGAGTTCCATAGTGCTAAGAGCCATTTTTTTTTTTTTTTCTAGATCATGTTGTCTTCAGTGATGAATCGACCTTTCACGTTAGTGGACATGTTAACACTCACAATTTGCGCAACTGGGGCTCAGAAAATTCTCACGAGGTGCTACAAATGCAACGAGATTCCCCTAAAGTAACTGGTTTGTGCCGTATCCCGCGGTGTACCGTAGGTCTCTAGAAGAGCGTAGCGTTCCAAAGGATTGGAAAAGGGCACAGGTCATCCCCGTTTTCGAGAAGGGACGTCGAGCAGATGTGCAGAACTGTAGACCTATATCTCTAACGTCGATCAGTTGCAGAATTTTGGAACACGTATTGTGTTCGAGTATAATGACTTTTCTGGAGACTAGAAATCTACTCTGTAGGAATCAGCATGGGTTTCGAAAAAGACGGTCGTGTGAAACCCAGCTCGCGCTATTCGTCCACGAGACTCAGAGGGCCATAGATACGGGTTCACAGGTAGATGCCGTGTTTCTTGACTTCCGCAAGGCGTTCGATACAGTTCCCCACAGTCGTTTAATGAACAAAGTAAGAGCATATGGACTATCAGACCAATTGTGTGATTGGATTGAGGAGTTCCTAGATAACAGGACGCAGCATGTCATTCTCAATGGAGAGAAGTCTTCCGAAGTAAGAGTGATTTCAGGTGTGCCGCAGGGGAGTGTCATAGGACCGTTGCTATTCACAATATACATAAATGACCTTGTGGATGACATCGGAAGTTCACTGAGGCATTTTGCGGATGATGCTGTGGTGTATCGAGAGGTTGTAACAATGGAAAATTGTACTGAAATGCAGGAGGATCTGCAGCGAATTGACGCATGGTGCAGGGAATGGCAATTGAATCTCAATGTAGACAAGTGTAATGTGCTGCGAATACACAGAAAGATAGATCCTTTATCATTTAGCTACAAAATAGCAGGTCAGCAACTGGAAGCAGTTAATACCATAAATTATCTGGGAGTACGCATTAGGAGTGATTTAAAATGGAATGATCATATAATGTTGATCGTCGGTAAAGCAGATGCCAGACTGAGATTCATTGGAAGAATCCTAAGGAAATGCAATCCGAAAACAAAGGAAGTAGGTTACAGTACGCTTGTTCGCCCACTGCTTGAATACTGCTCAGCAGTGTGGGATCCGTACCAGATAGGGTTGATAGAAGAGATAGAGAAGATCCAACGGAGAGCAGCGCGCTTCGTTACAGGATCATTTAGTAATCGCGAAAGCGTTACGGAGATGATAGATAAACTCCAGTGGAAGACTCTGCAGGAGAGACGCTCAGTAGCTCGGTACGGGCTTTTGTCAAAGTTTCGAGAACATATCTTCACCGAAGAGTCAAGCAGTATATTGCTCCCTCCTACGTATATCTCGCGAAGAGACCATGAGGATAAAATCAGAGAGATTAGAGCCTAGAGGCATACCGACAATCCTTCTTTCCACGAGCAATACGAGACTGGAATAGAAGGGAGAACCGATAGAGGTACTCAAGGTACCCTCCGCCACACACCGTCAGGTGGCTTGCGGAGTATGGATGTAGATGTGGATGTAGATGTAGAAAGTTTATGGGCCTTTCTTTTTTGGTGAATCTACTGTAACTGGCACTTCTTACCTTGATCCACTAGAGCAATGGCTCTTCCCTCAGCTGGAAGAAGATGAGCCAAAGAACTTTATTTTCCAGCAAGAAGGTGCGCCACCCACTGGCACAGCGAAGTACTCGATTGGTCGAACTTCACTGTACCCAAGCGCTGGATAGGCTGCAAGGGGCCCAATGACAGGGCCTGCTTTGCATGGCCTCCACGTTCACCTGACTTAACGCCATGCGATTTTTTCCTTTGGGGCTTCACCAAGGATCTTGTGTACGTGCCTCCGCTACCAGCACACCTCTCTGAATTAAGAAACTGGATTGAGGCAGCTGTTGCTACTGTCACTGAAGACCCACTTATCAACGTTTGGGAAGAACTCGGCTATAGACTTGATGTGTACTGTGTGACAAATGGTGCTCACTATGAAATTTTATAAGGTTCTTGGTAAAACTGTTTGAGTTGCTCTTTCATTTGACATGTCATTTATAACTCTTACGTTTAATATAATAAATATTATAAAGCGTTAAAACCTCGATATTCATTTATAAACATCTTGTATATAAGCGGGTTGGAGACGAATGGGGAGGCACTCTGGCGACAGTAGGGGCTGCCATTGTGGGAACTACTCTAACATAAGCGTCTTTGAGAGTCAGTATGTTCTTATGGCCTGGTGCCCGGTAATGAGCAACACGTAAACAGCGAAAATGATTGGATTGTCTCGAGAGTCTGACGTGAGCATGTTCAGCAAGTGGTTGAAGGGCTGCGAAACCACTAGTGGGCGACAAGACGTTGGACGTCCACGCCGCATCGCAGAATGGTGAGGTCGAAGGTTTTCTCGCTCTCTAAGGCAGGATAGGAAGCGTTCTATGGCATATGTATTGTAATAGATTACAGCACTGCTGCAGTCGCCAGTGTTTCGAAGCACACCGTTCAGCACACACCATTACGCACACAATGTTCAACATGGGGCTCTGCATCAGCCGACTCTTAGGTGTTCCTATACAGACCCAACGACAGCATTATTGATGCTGGACCATTGATGAATGATAACATGTTGCCTGGTCGGATGAACCGCATTTATTGTTGCACCAGATCTATGGTCGTGTGTGGATGCGCCGTGATGCAGGTGAACGACTGCTCGAAGCATGCACTGCGGCACGTACGCAGGCCGCTGGGGCAGTATTACACCGTGGGGGACATTAACTAAGCCTTCCATGTGAGCTACGGCAATAATCGAAGGTAGCGTGACAGCTGGTGGACTACGTAAACTGTAATGCGGACCACCTGTATTTCTTCATCCTTGATGTCCTCCTCTACGAAGATGACATCTTCTGCCAGGACAGCCGTCTGTGTCACATGTCCATGATCGCGCTACAGTGGTCTGAGTAGCATGACAGTGGATTCGTGTTTACGTCTTGGCCACCAAATTCTACGATCTGCACCTGGTGGGAAACATGTTGGACAATATCGGGCGCCGGCTCCGTACCCACAAACCCCGGTCCCGTCATATACGGGAATTACTTGTCCTGCGTGTAGTCACGGGGTGCCACATACCTCCGGAATCCTACCAAAGACTTGCAGTGTCCATGCGACGTGCAGTCGCTGCTTTATTGCGTTCCACAGGCGGACCAACAAGCTATGAAGCAGGTAGCAATACTGTTTTTGTCCATATATTCATGACGCACTCTCTGTCATGAACAAGACGAAATCTGTGCAGAAGGAAGTCCTCAATCAAGTATCACATCTGTCATATTTCGCATGCAAGGTTTATTAGTGCGTGGTGCGGAATTTTATTGAAAGCTTAATGGAGCCAAAGGAACGAGGCATAATCCAGAGCTCCGCTGTGTACTGCTTTCTTAGTTTCGTGAACTGACAAGGGAACACTCATACCTGTTAATTAAGGATTCTGATAAGTCTTAGGTATGTTGTGGACAGACCTGCACTTATTACTTGGTTAGCAACAGCCATTACTATCCGAGAAAATCGATTTTGAAGCTTTATAGGTACCTGCTGTACCCGTAGTGTTAGACCAAGCGAACGTGGTTGAGAGGTTCAAGTTAGCGACCACCATGCAGGCCATACAGTTTCAAACCCTTTCCATGTACTTTTTATATATTAAAAATAGTACGTGTCATGCAACATCATTCAAGTTTGGAAGTTTGTGGTAAGGTCTTATGGGAACAAACTGCTGAGGTCATCGTTTCACAAGCTTACGCACTACTTAACCTAACTTAAACTAACTTACACTAAGGATAACACACACACCAATGCAAGAGGGAGGACTCGAACCTCCGACGGGGCGAGCCGCCTGAGCCGTGACAAGACGCCTCAGACCGCGCCGCTACCCCGCGTGGCAACATCGCTCAGAAACAGTCACTTCCACCTTAGTAATATCATTAATAAATCCATCATTACAGCACATTTCTTCAAATGTATATTCCGTTTGTCGTTCATACTCAAAAATCCAAATATTTGATTGCTACAAAGAGTTCCCAACGATAGACGAAGTATTAGCAACTGTGGAAGGATTACACATAGAGATGGAAGTACTCATCGCTGCTATTTACGTCGATTCTGTTGTAATTAGCACCAATAGGAGCTACTGCCAGTATCAATACACGTGAAACAGATCCCTGGCGAGACAAGGAGCGAAATTCTATTTGAACAACATTAGTTACTCTTTCACAGCACATTATAATTTAATTACGGCGCGCAAATTATTCCCTTCCCACATGGAAAATTTGCTCAGATTGTTCAGAAAAGAGCTGACGATTTGACTCGTGAATTACCAAGTGTAATTGTGACCTGAACCAAATCAAGGAAGTTAACGGAAGCGCTGAACGAAGAGTTTTGAAAACATCTCATTCTTCCGTATGTGTGACAAGAAAAATTCCTTTATCTTATTGATTTGTAGGGAGGGAGGACTGATCAGACCCTTCACGATCAGATCTTTGTGTATGAAAGATAAGCGTGAACCTGCACCGTAAAAATTATCCCACTTCCCTTTGCCAACCCTGTAATGTTTATTTTTACAGGCAGGTTGAAATTGTCACGAAAAAAATTTAAGACATGTGCGGAAAAAGGGGCTATCCCTCAAATTTATAAACCTTAAGGTAAGTGTCGCCATCTATTGCTGGGCACGGAAACTACCAAAATTGACATTGGTTTCACACCTAAACATCCTAATGTGATATTTAGGCGTGAGACCAATGACAATTTGATAGCTCCCGTATCCAGCGACAGATGGAAACACTTATCTCTAAGCTTCTGCGTTTGAGGGTTTGCCCGTTTTTTCGCGCATGTCTTCAATTCATGATCTCGACTTGCTAAAAACTAACAGAGAAATCGTTTAAGAGAAGAGTCTATAAAAATACTTTCTTTAATTCTGAATCAATTTAATACAGTTGCTTTCATAGGAATGATAAAATATGCGTTGTTCACAACGGGGTTGATCTGAAGAACAACAGTCTTTTTGAAATTAAACAACCTGTGTTGGCCGATATCACTTCTGCAACATCCGCGTGACTGCAAGGCAGTAGCTTTTATTAAATGTGCGTGATCGGCTTCGAATTTGTGTATCGGTTGCTTCTGCGACAAATACCGTATGGAATTGTGGTCTAGCACATCAAGCGAAGCAAGCCGTAGCCAGTAAGACGAATCTGTAGTCTATTCTGTAACAAACGGAAGACATATTTGAAGTTGATTCCTGCATTGATGTATTAACAAATTACAAGGGTGCAAATGACTATTTTTGAATAATTTTGGATGACGTATACAATCTAATGTATCTTGTACCAATAAATTGGAAAAAAGTATACGGACAGGGTTTGAACCAGTACAGCCTCCGTGGAAGACGCAAATTTTAACCACTGAGCTACTTCCGCTTGATCAAAACATGATTAACGTTAGGGGTATAGGAAGTATCAATAAAAATTCCAACACTGATTTTCTTGGAAACTGTGTGTCGTCGCTTGAAAGGCCGCTTGACGAATCTCCAGGACAAAGCTACAACGTAGCTAAGACTCATCAAAATCTATGATTAACATGGCTGAGGGTCTCCTTGTCGGACGAGCCTCAAGAGGGCAAATAACAAGTAGCTTAAATAAACAAGCAGCGAAATTATACCCAATCGCCAAAGAGAAGCCCAATTTGTAGGCCTTAACCATATCAGGACCCTCACGTCGTTAGTAAAATTAGTGTATGTCATCGTGTGAGATAGCACTGCACGCTGTTTCCTTCTGGTGTGGCATCTGGTTCAAATATTTTAACACTAAAGCGGTCAAGACCAAAAACGAAGCCAACTTAGGGATTACGTCCTTCGAAGACAAGATTACTACAGACGGAGCACAAGCCCATGTTTTGGAGTGATAGAGGGAAAGATCACCATATACTTTCAAAATGAACCATCTGAGCATTTGTCTAGAGGTAATCAGGGAAATCACCGAAAATACAAACTTGCGTGGTCTGAAGATAATTTGAACTGCCATCGTCTAAACTGCAAGCCCACCGTCTTCTCACCGTACCACTTCACTCGCATGGGCCATACGCCTATCCATCATGTCCCACATATGCTAAATTCAATACAGATCTGCTAATTGTGGCCGGCTGAAGTGGCCGAGCGGGTCTAGGCGCTTCAGTCTGGAACCGCGCTACCGCTACGGTCGCAGGTTCGAATCCTGCCTCGGGCATGGATGTGTGTGATGTCCTTAGGTTAATTAGGTTTAAGTAGTTCTAAGTTCTAAGGGACTGATGACCTCAGAAGTTAAGTCCCATTGTTCTCAGAGCCATTTGAACCATTTGCTAATTGTGCTGGACAGGTTAGCTGATGATCCTCGCGAAGATCGTGTCGGGGAAAAGCAAGAAATGTGTGCGGGATTCGTCGTGCTAGAAAGCACAGAAATGTTGTGTCACACTCGCAGCAAGTACTTTATATGATCCTCATGCACCACGTGCAATGCCTACGGAGTTTGTGACGTGTCACATAATAAATTTACGGTATAACAGATCTGAAAACGATTGTATCTACCTGAAGCTGGTGTATATTATACTAGAGACATCCTCGCCCCCCCCCTCCTCCTCCCTGGCAGCTTCGCAAAGTATCAGGACGACTTCTTTGGCGTAGCGGTAGTACATCCACATCTGCATACGCCCTCCGCAAGCTATCACACGTTTCACGACCGCAGGTACTCTGTACCACCACTAGTCATTGTTTCCGCGGTCCCCACTGCAACTGTAAATGACAGCTCTGTCAACGCGCTGTCCTTTTTCTGTATATGTGTTTATCGCTATCGTATGACTTTAGTCACCTCAGTGTGTATAGAAGTAGTGTCAATATTTTTAAAGCTCTGCAGTCTGTTTCACACCTTCGGCAAACCGTCAATGCCGCTCTCAGACACTTAATATTATTGTGCAATACTCTGTTTTGCACAGTAAATATAGGGCGTCTGAGGACCGCTTAACTCCCCTCGTACAGCCATCAAGTATGGCTCCCGCAGGATCGCGAAAAAAAGTTGAAACTAATTAGCGTGCGCACAGAAACATTTATCAAACTCTACCGCGCACGTCATCGTTGTTTCCGGAGTATAGATCTAAGTCATCAACATACGTGGTTGAACAATAGCTCTTTTTAAGCCATTTGAAAACCTGTGTATATGTTTTTCTGTAGACGCAACTGTTAGTAGGAACCCTCAGCACTGAGAAAAAGAACCGGTCGGAGAAGAGATTAAGTTCGACATGTAGTAAAATCTCAGCAGAAGTCTGCTTCTTTGGTCCAGACTCCAGACATAGGCCTGGACGCTGTTCCTTCAGAGGCCAGAGACGGCGTCAGAAAACGTCGCCAAAGGAACGTCGCAGTCGGCGCGATCGACGCGGGCGAGATTCCCGGGGCCACACATGGGAGCGGGCAGGAAGCTCAGGGGAATTCTTTGGCACACTCGGGACTTTGTATGCAATATTCCCGCGCGGGGCGTCGCGTTCGCAGCCGCCTTTTTCATTCCGCGCATCCTTTTTCCAGGGCTCCGTTCATCCGCAGACAACTACTGTACATAACGCCGCTGCTCGCTTTGATCTTCTGCCCCTTGTTATATTCAGAGTGCGTGCCGACCGACGCCCCTGCCGTCCACGTTCTTTTGCGTCTCCAAAGTCTGAGGGAATGTCTGAATGTTCCGCTCTCCTCTCGAGGCCGCTATTTTCAGGTCGTGGAACAGCAACTTTGCTAGTCTTGGATCATTCGCAACGACTAATGAAAAAGGCAACTATTCTGTTTACTAGCACCCTTTGAATGATTTCGTATGGTATTATTATGATTATTTGAGGGACATGAAGCATTTGACTGGGGTGCAGTCTTTCAAATCTTGAAGTTATCAAGACTAAAATTCTCGGCCTGCAGCTATTAGAGTCAAAGTACATGAAATGGACGCAGTAGTTGAGAAGGGAGTGAAACATCTTCGAAATCTATCTCCGATGTTACTCTATCGATGTACAGGGCAAGCAGTACAGAAAAAACCAAGGAGAAATTTGGAAAGGGAATCCAAGTGCAAAGAGAAGAAATAAAGACTCTGAGGTTAACTGATGACATTGTTACTCTTTCAGAGTCGCAAAGAACTAATATGAGCAATTGAACAAGATGATTAGCGTCTCGGGTAGAAGTCAGAAGATGGACGTCAACAAAAGGAAAGAGAACAGTAACGAAGTGTAGTCAAAAAATCAGGAGATGGTAAGGGAATCTGGTTAGGAAATAAGACACT
Organism: Schistocerca americana; assembly: GCF_021461395.2. NCBI lineage: Eukaryota > Metazoa > Arthropoda > Insecta > Orthoptera > Acrididae > Schistocerca > Schistocerca americana. Next base: position 216,074,909 of record NC_060124.1, read on the forward strand.
TAAGGTAATAAGGTTGTTTGCATACGGGGAACGTGGTAACTGACGTTTTGTAAAATGAAGGGGATATGAAATGCTCAATCACGGTATATGGAAAGCGAATAAAAAATATAGAAATTAGTTTACACTGAATGTAAGCTTGTGTTAGAAAGTCTTTCACTAAAGTAATAGTCCTGCTAGCAGTCTTGTATGCAAATGAAACGTCTACGACAAGAAGTACAGGCAAAAGGAAAATGGAAACTTTTGAAATACTTTGTTTCAGAAAATTTCCAAAAATTAGATGGATTGAGTAAGTAATGATACACTTGACTAAAGTAAGAGAGAGACACTTACAGGGCACATGCTGAGCTAACAGGAAATGTTTAATTACTAGGGTACTAGGAGTGCCCCAGGTAGGTGTGATAGAACCGTTGCTATTTTTTATATACGTAACTGATCTGCCAGAGAGGGTGGGCAACAATCTGCGGTTGTTTTCTGATGATGTTGTGACGTACAGCAAGGTGTCGATGACAAGTGACTGTAGGGTGATACAAGATGGCTTAGATAATATTTCCAGCTTGTGTGATGAATGGCAGCTGGCTCTTAACGGACAAAAATATGAGTTAATGCAGATGTGTAGGAAAAACGACCCGTAATGTTCGGACACAGCATTAGTAGCGTCCTGCTTGACACAGTCACGTGGTCTAAAAATCTTTGTCGCAACGTTGCGAAGCGATGTGAAATGGAATGAACTTGTGAGGACTGTGGTAGGGAAGGCAACTGGTCGACATCGGTTTATTGGGAGAATTTGAGGAAAATGTGGTTCATCTGTAAAGGAGACTGCATGTGGGACTCTAGCGCGATCTATTCTTGAGTGCTGCTCGAGTTTTTGGGATCAGGACTGAAAACGACATCGAAATAATTCAGGGGCGAGCTGCTAGATTTGTTACCGGTAGGTTCGATCAGCATGCAAGTATTACGGATGTGCTTCGGGAGCTCAACTGGGAATCCCTGAAGGGAAGAAGTCATTCATTTCGAAGAATACTACTGAGACTGTTCAGAAAACTGGCATTTGAAGCTGACTGCAGAATGAATCGACTGCCGCCAACATACATTTCACGTAGGGACCACGAAGATAAGGTAGAAGTAATTAGGGCTCATACAGAGGCATATTAATAGTTGTTTTTCCCTCGCTATATTTAAGAAAACCTACCAAGACCTAAGTATACACCGGTGTCCAGAATGAAAGCAACAAACCGCTATTTCCCGGTCCTGTGTCTAATTCATGAGATATTCACACAGACTGTCAGCAGATGTCCGTATGATCGTGTTCTGCACGGAAGATGGGATTCCACCAACGGGCAACCACGCCAACGATGGGTACCTACCAAACAGGGTAGTGTTTGGCGAATAGTCTCACATCCACAATCGCTGTGTACACAGTCACAGAGGGTGCCGTATCGCACGGAGAAGACACCTACCAGATTCTCCGCAGTGTAGGGTCACAAGAAGACTCAAAGTAGGACAGTCGGAAGCATATGTGGCTCGATGGCGTAATGTGAATCGTTCTGTTGTTTCTCGAATATGGGGACAGTTTATAGAGAGCGAAACTGTATCCCGTAGACCAGGGTAGGGCCGACCATGTGCGACATCAGAATGAGAGGACCGTTATTTGGCTGTAAGGGCACGACGGTACCGCTTTAGTAGTGCACAGCAACCAGAATATGGCCACGCAGCACCCGCTGGACGTGTTGTATCGAGGCAAAAGGTGTACAGAAGGCTTTGGCAGAGTGGCCTTTACTTTCGGAGACATGCTGCATGTGTACCTCTGACGCGTCATCACAGAAGGGAACTCTGGAATAGAGTCGTCAACATGCCTTCTGGACGGTCGAATAGTGAGGCAATGTTCTTTTCACAGATGAGTCCCGATTTGGTCTGAAGAGTGATTCTCGACGGAGTCCCATCTGGAGGGAATATGGAACACGATTTCGGGACTTAAACATTGCGGAATAACACGGATATCGAGGAGGAGCCCTTATGGTGTGGGCAAGGATTATGTTGACCATTCCAACAGCTCTTCGTGAAACAGTACGAATGAATCGGCAGGGTTTAACTTCTGTCAGGTATTGGACTAGATCTTGGGATCTCAATGTACGGTTGTTGCGAGACGCTGCGGGCCCAGACTTTGTATTGATGGATGATAATTTTCGACCTCTTAAAGCACGGGTTGTTGATGTTTTCTTGAAAACGGAGGATCTTGTAGTCACGGCGTGGCCTGTTCGATCACCCGATTAAAATCCCGCAGAGCTTGTCTGAGATGTATTAGGGAGGTGGGTTGGATCAGTTCAGCATCCACCAACCACTCTCCAAGACTTGCGAACAGCTCTGCAGAAAGAATGGGCATTATTTCCTCAACGTGAGACTTACGACATCATTCACAGCATACCCCGACGTGGGCAGGCCTGTATTACTGGTAGAGGTGGATACACTCCATACTGATCACGTTAGCCAGTTCTCGGAATGTTGTGCAAATCCATTAAGTTGGAAAAAACCAAAAACATTATTTTCTACTGTTATGCATGTTGCAGTTGTTTACGTTCTGAATTCTTTGCATTGTTTCTACTTCCAAAACACCTGTTTATACGGTTTTTTGGTAAAATAAAGGGAACGTTGCAATATTTCTGTCTATTGCTTTAATTTTTGGCACCAGTGTATATGGCTGGTCGGGCTTCAGTCACCGCTCCTCCCGAATCACACCGTACACAAGCAAACCACTGCACAGTGCTTGGCGTAGAGTACTTCGTCCCCATGATTTTATTGGTATTCCTTCCTGTTCCATTTGGATATTGAGAAAGGAAAAAATGACAATCTTTATGATGTCTCTGTTCCAGGTTGCCAGTACCAGTAGACTAATAACTGAACCCTGGACCATCGAGGGGCAAAAGTAGCTCTCTTAAAACGACAGGACACGAACAAAGTAAACCAATTGCATACAACGCAGTATGCTATAACCCTTTCCAGACAATTATTGGCAAAGGTGCACTTACGCCTACAATATAGCATTGATTCTTTTGGACCGAGGTTTCAAAAAGCGTGGATGGGCACGCGGAAAAATATGAGAATGTCGTCATTATTGCACAATAATCTATGGAACTTGAAAACCTTACACAACAAAATTTTTGAAGGAATTTCCTCTGTTAATTAACTGGTGGAGAGGACAAACAAATCCAAAATTAGGGGACTATATATTTCCAGATGAGAAAGGTTGCTATAGTGCAGTCCTCAAGTGACTCCTTCCAAATTCATTTCAACAATGGAACCCTGCGATACCTGTTTTTCAAATGGTTCAAATGGCTCTGAGCACTATGGGACTTAACATCTATGGTCATCTGTCCCCTAGAACTTAGAACTACTTAAACCTAACTAACCTAAGGACAGCACACAACACCCAGTCATCACGAGGCAGAGAAAATCCCTGACCCCGCCGCGAATCGAACCCGGGAACCCGGTGCATGGGGGCTTAATTAAATATATAAGATTGAAAATGATTTTTAGTTTTAGTAACTGTATGTCCGATTACGTAAGTCTCGTAATCGGTTGGCCCTGACTAGTATTATTACGCTATCTGACTGCAACAAACAATGTAAGAAAATTTTCGTAAACACAGTTAATTAATTAAGACCCCAGCAACTATAAAAATCTACAAAACCAATAAGCACTAGTGTAGCTGTTCTGTATGTGGGAGTGTGACTCAACGTCCACATCTGGCACGGTTCTTTTCCAACAAGACAAGAATTTTGATACCAATTATACTGACGTGACAAAGAAATTTAGAAAAACTATTATTACGCAAGAAAACCAGAATTCACTCTAATACAAGAACGCAAGCCAGATGCTTTGTTGACTGAACCTGTAGTGACGCATTATTTCAGATACACAAATAAATAAACGAACATGGTAAATTTTACCTTCATATATATTGACGAATGCACTCATTACAATATCATCTGCTATCTCTCCCATCAAATAACTGCATAAGACATGAAACAACGCTCTTTACTACAACATCTCGCTCCAACTTCACGACAACCCCGAGCTCTGCCCACGCACACACTGTCTCTATGAGTTCTTAACACACACTGTCCTCTACGAACCCTCAACAACCACTGACTGCCACGAACTCTAAACAGGCACTGTGGAGGCGGCTTAATAGTACTCTTTGGCGCACTCTCTGGCGCAGTGGCACAGTGTAGCCACCTTTCATATGCCCCTCCTCCACAGGCCAGAATTTGATGGTATTTTTGCCAGCATTGGTGGTGAAAATACCACCAAATTCGTCCACAATAATACAGACAAAAATAAAGATAATATTAATACCTAAACATCACATAATTAGTTAAAATTTTGGCTTTGCACTGACCTTTTACTAACCTAATATATGAAATACAGTAAGCAATACAACTTCTTTTCATACATGTGACTTTACATAATAGTTTACACAATATACAAAAAATCAGTTTATACAAATGTTCACATAAAATGCTTTCAATGATTAGTTTATACAAAAAAAAAACTAACAGGTGACATCTTTTCAGTAAAAGCAGTCCATCAGTTGCACCCAGTAAAGTTTAGCAGGTACACCCAGCAACAAGTCACATTAGTTCAGTAGAAGCAATCCATCAGATGCACCCAGCAATGTTAAGCAGGTGCAGACGCCAACAAGTGACTTCATTTCAGGAAAAGCAGTTCACCAGTTGCACCCAGCAATGTTGAGAACAGGTGCAGACACCAACAAGTGATACCATTTCAGTAAAAACAGTCCATCTGTGGCACCCAGCAATGTTGAGTAGGTGCAGACAGCAAAAAGTAACATCATTTCAGTAGAAACAGTTCTAACAGTGGCACTCAGTAAAGTTCAAGAGGTACACACAGCAACAAGTCACATTAGTTCAGTAGAAGCAATCCATCAGATGCACCCAGCAATGTTGAGTAGGTGCAGACAGCAACAAGTGACTTCATTTCAGTAACAACAGTTCATCAGTTGCACCCAGTAATGTTGAGCAGGTGCAGACAGCAACAAGTGACTTCATTTCAGTAAAAACAGTCCATCAGTTGCGCCCAGCAACGTTGAGTAGGTGCAGACACCAACAAGTGACACCATTTCAGTAGAAGCAGTCCATTAGTGGCATCAGCAATGTTGATCAGGTGCACACAGCAACAGGGGACATCTTTTCAGTAGAAGCAGTCCATCAGTGGCACCCAGCAATGTTGAGTAGGTGCAGACAGCAACAAGTGACATTATTTCAGTAAAAACAGTTCATCAGTTGCACCCAGCAATGTTGATCAGGTGCACACAGCAACAGGGGACATCTTTTCAGTAGAAGCAGTCCATCAGTGGCACCCAGCAATGTTGAGTAGGTGCAGACAGCAACAAGTGACATTATTTCAGTAAAAACAGTTCATCAGTTGCACCCAGCAATGTTGATCAGGTGCACACAGCAACAGGGGACATCTCTTCAGTAGACGCAGTCTATCAGTGGCACCCAGCAATATTGAGTAGGTGCAGACAGCAAAAAGTCACATCTCTCAGCAGAAGCAGTTCCATCAAACTCACTAGCACTGATCACACAGTTCATCAGCAGAAATTAAACACGACCAAATGTCACACATCATGTTGAAAAGTGCAGGTAACAGTTCAGAATATTTATCTTCACTAATCAGACAGTTCAGGCATGAACAATAGTTTGAATGCACATACAAATGCTTTTACAGTAACATACAAATCATAACAAACACACAAATGATGTCAGATAATTGTCCTATTAACTATTACAATACACAAATACCAGTAAACCTATAATATTCATGGGTGTCAGTGCAAGCCACTACAAACAAATAAAATAATATTTAGGAGATAGGTGGGTAGGATTAGGAAAGGAAAACACACAAAACACACTCACTAATCTTTCATCCACATTAAGTACTACTGTGTAATTGAATAGTGTTAACTGTGTAAATGTAATTCTGTCAAAATCTGATGTTCATCATGTGTATCAACTAGTACTGGCAGCAATGTATAACAGTCAATAATAGTTAGTCAACGTCATAGTCATCATGTCAAGACCAATGTTTGCCAAGCCAGATCAAAATGTACTGTTGTTGAACAACTGTCAGTGAGCCAAGATATGCAATTACTTCCTCTCTCCAAAAAAAAGTATATACTGCTTATCGATTTAACAAAGTGTGTATAGACTATCTTCCTTCTATTTTAGTGTTCTAGTCTGCTCTCTTCATCCTCCTTGTTCCATAAGACCAACAAAAAAAATATGCTCCTCACTTACTTTACCTCTTATCCACCAAAACTCCAATAATTATCAGCATCACATAATCTCAATAATACCTCAATAATACGTCGATAAATGTAAACCTCAGCACCAATATCACCTTACCTCTTGTCCACAAACAACTTCATATACTCTCAATACCTATAATAATACATCGATAAATATAAACCTCAGCACCAATATCATTTCACTTCCATAACAACTCTTTCCTCTCGTCAGTCTCCTCGAACAAGTACAGATAAAATCCTAATGCAACTTCAATTCAGCATCCCATACAATCCGAAGACACATTGTCAACACACAACCTCTGTGTAATCCATCTGACCCAAATTTTCTACTCATTATAAATTATAAGATACATTTTGGTTCCTTGTCCATCATTAAATAAAAGAAATGCATACCTGACCTCTAACAGACTTAGTTCGAATAACTCTCAGTAATTAAGTACGATTACGGAGTGTGAATGATCATAATATTTCACAGTGTGTACCCACTTCAAGAATCATAGCAGAAGCAAACATGTGGAGTATTTTTTGTGTCAAGTGTCACTTCCTATTTCAATTGCTTACGAAAAATGCAGTCTAATAATTGTTAATGGTCTAAACCTAGTTTCAGGTCTGTCATGTCGTTAGCCTCCTTCCTATTTGCATAAATTTATACAGCTTCCATAAAACTTTAGCTCATGTGACTTGAATGACTTTCTTGTACTAATGTCGTTCGTCGAATTATAGCAGTTAATTTTCTTATCTTAAAAATATAAGGCACTGAGCGTAAGCAAAACATGCAATAGCGAGTAAATATACCAGTAGAGAACAGAATGTCAACAAGTGGATGCAGCACAATTCCTACAACGAGGCTCTGCCAAGCGAACAATCTATAATTAATACCACAGTGTAACCTAAATTCTATGTTTATACACAGTATATCAGCATTTCTATACACCAAATTAAAGAGCAGTTATGGCAACAAAACAGAAATGTGTAAATATGTAATCCATACGCATAGCAGTAAACATATATCTTACGTAATAAACGGGTCATTATCATTATATCAGCATACGCAAATAAATGTTCATATGTAATCTTAATAAGTAAACATGAAGGCGCAAGCAGATAAATGACAAAGTACAACTTACATACCTAAACACATCAGCACAATAAATCAGGTTACCATTACAATTTAAATAAATAAGCACAGCAGGAACATAATTAAAAAAAAATATGACATCAGTGAAAAAGCATAGCAGCCAAGCGATGCATAATATATACAAGTCACAACCCAGTTCATTAATAATCATTGTCAAAATCAGTAAATGTACGCAAGCATGTCGCTTCACAAGTAAATTCATAGAACATGAAATTAGCACAAAGTATGAATTACGTAATCGCGAGCAGCAAATTACGTCTAAAGTACGTACCCAATTGGAAATTTGTTACCTGAAAAATAAACTCAATTAATAGTTACCCTTTTTTTTAGTTTATTACTTTCTTCTTCGAAATTACATTCTTCCTGAAAATTTCTCGATAGCAGGTCGTCTTAACGTCGGACACGCACAGAATTTACCTGAAGGTCTTAAATACTTTACAACCGTATCCTGCAAAATACTGAATGTTAATAACACAATTCAACAAGTCCTTATAGCTTTATACAGAATTTAGTCGGAGAAATTAGACTGTGTATTTGTTTACGGCTGTCAGTGCATTCGCACTGAGCGCTCGATCAGCTGTGGGCGCGTGACGTAGGAAGCTATTGTTCGCGGTCAACGACTGCCTTGTGCGGCGCGCAGACTTGACTGTTGCTTTGAGTATGTGCCGCCGCCAAAACACAGCGCGGTATCCTTGTACTCTCTGCGTGTTTACATCTAGCTGTTAGTTTTTCACAAGTATGTCATTCCACAAAAATTTTAACGTTTGATATGTGATGTATTCCTTTAGAGCGTCGAGATTTAAGAGTTTCTACTTCAACAGTGTTATCATGTATAATTTTGCGAATTCTATATGGACCGTTATAAAGCAAAAAAAATTTGCGACATAAGCCTTTTCCTTTATGAGACAAACGGTGAGACGTAATTAACACTTTCTGACCAACTGACAAGATTTTTAAACGACCAGGACGTTTAGCTGATTTCTCTCTTCTTGCAGCCGCAGACGCAATATTTCGTAGAGCCAGGTTGACAACTTCAGAATGCCGCAGTTTCCGTGAAGGCGGAAAAGGAACGATTTCAGAAATGCGATTTGTTGGTGCTTTATTTTTTAATGTCAATAAAGGCGGTAAAGAAGTTGAGTCATTAGGGAGTTCATTCAGAATGTTTTGAAAAATATGAAGATACTGATCCCAAGTTCTGTGATTCTGATGACAATAAAGACGGCACAATTTATTGATTTCCTTCATCCATGTCTCTGAAGCGTTAGATTGAGGGTGAAAAAGTGAAATGAAGATTGGTTTAATTTTACGACGCTGAAGAGTACGAAGCCAAATTTTAGAACGAAACTGTGATCCATTATCTGATATAACCTTGTCAACGTGACCGACTTCTTTAAGAAAATGTTTGATAAAAGCGTTAGATACTGAACGAGCTGTTGCTTTGCGTAAAGGTGTAAAACACACATATTTTGACGTCAACTCCACTGCTACGAAAATGTACGCAAAACCATTAGTAGAACGAACCACTGGACCAAACAAATCGACTGCAGCCATCTCCTTTAATTTCGCTGGAATGACGGGAAACAACGGTGCTCTGTGAGAAATCGTTGGAGGCTTAGCCATTTGACATAATTTGCATTTGGCAAGAACAGATCGAATACGTTTTTCCATATTACTCAAAAATTGTTTTCTTTGCAGTCCTCTTCAGCACTTTGTTTCAAACCCATAGGTGCACGTGATAAAGCATCAGCAACAGTATTTGAAGAACCCTGTATGTAAACAATACTAAAGTCAAATTCCTGTAGGTACAACGCCCATCGTGACAATCTGCCGTGAGTTAATTTTGTTGACATAAGAAATTCCAGAGCTCGATGATCGGTATAAACCTTCGTATGTCTGCCAAACAAAAATGTGCGAAATTTTGTGAAAGCCCAAACAACAGCCAAAGCTTCAAGTTCCGTAATCGAATAATTCTTCTCTGATTTAGAGAGAACGCGACTTCCAAATGCAATAGTCTTCTGTACTACAACGCCGTCTTCTTCTATCTCTTGAAATAAATGTGCTCCTAGGCCTTTGTATGATGAGTCCGTCGCCAAACAAAATTCTTTCGATAAATCCGGATGTGAAAGAAGTGGAGCAGCAACTAAAGCATCACGAAGCTGTTCAAATTCTGACTGAGCTTCCTCATCCCAGCACCAATTAGATTTCTTTCCAGATAGTTCACATAAGCGAGGTGTGGCCAAATCGTCCAATTTAACAAAGCGTCGAAGAAAATTACAGACACCAAGGAAACTACGAACATCACGTTTTGTAGTAGGAACAGCATAATTACGAATAGCATCTAATTTCTCTGGATCAGGGAGAATACCTTCTGTAGAAATAATGTGGCCGAGAAATTTCACCTGAGAACGACCAAATTCAGATTTTTCCAAGTTCACTGTCATGCCAACTTTTGCAAAGATACGTAATAATGAGTCCAAAATTTTGTTGTGCTCACTCCAAGAACGTTTAGCAATAAGAATGTCGTCAACATAAGAAGTAATATTGTCACGAAGATAAACAGGTAAAATTTCATTTAAGCTACGAATGAATGCTGCTGAAGATACAGTAAGTCCAAACGGTAATTTCCGAAATTGGTAACAGTTACCAAAAGCTAAAAAGGCAGTATATTTTCTACAATCAGGGTGGAGTTCTATTTGCCAAAAACTTGCGCGCATGTCAATCGTGGACAAAACTTTAATTCCATGGAAATGTTGAAGAAGTTCATCTAAATTTTGTGGGCGGTCAGTTTCAGGAATGATGATGTTATTTATTTGTCTGGAATCCAGAACCAGACGAATTGATCCATCCTTTTTAAGAACAACGTGTAATGGGCTAGTATAAGGACTGACTGCAGGCTCAATAATGCCCTGATCTAACATGTACTGAAGTTCATTCTTAACCTTGTCTCTGTAAGCCAAAGGAATAGCGTACGTTTTCCCGCGAAATGGTGTGTGTTCTTTCACTTTAAATAAATATTGTAAGCCTTGTATAGTTCCTGTGTGATGACTAAACACTGTAGCATGTGAAGTTAAAATGTGGTGCAGCTCTTCTCTTGCAACGTCATCTGGCACTTCAGCTTTCTTAACCTTTTCGTTAATTAATTCTTCGCTATTAATTATATCATCCATCGCGTCTCTGTATCTGTTGTCATTATCATGAATAAACACATTGTCGTCATAATGCTCAACGAAAACATCAGAAGTAAGAAACCTTAAACATTTTGTATCTGACTCAGATCTTGTTAAACACTCGAAAAATTTTAAACATTTCGGCATTCCAGCAACAGTCAAATTTACACTTCCTTCTTTAAAGTTCAAAATTGCCTTATGTGCGTTAAGAAACTCCATACCTAATATAATTTGTGTACTGAGTAATGGAACAATAATAAAATTAGCAGAAAATTCGTATCCTTGACAAATGAAATTTAAATTGGTCTGTTGTTTGACCTCCACACTTTTTCCAGAAATCGCACCTCGAATTGTAGTTTTAGAAATAGGTAACACAGGACAAGCGATAGTTCTTACACATATACGAAAAACTGATTCACTAATGACATTCAATGGGCTCCCAGAATCTAATACTGCCGTGAACTTATTCTTACCCACACATACTTCAATAACAGGGTGTAAAAATGCGTCTACATTATTTTCCTTTTCGTCTAATAAAATGTCTCTCATGCCTTCCAGGCGTACGTAGTGTAAAGTCGTAGTGTCATTACTTTCTGAGCCGTCTATATTGCTGCCAGAAGCCGAAGCTACAAGTCATTGTCGATTGTTTGCGTCACGTCTTTGATTATTCGCGTCATTTCGCGGATCAATTTCAACGATTTGTACTTGTCTCTCAGACGTTCTGTCACGTGGAGGATGCCAATTAGGTCCCTCCTGTCTGCTAGATGCAAATTCTGGGTTGTGTCTGTTATTAAAATTTCTATTATCTTGTCTGTCTGCATAACTACTTCTTGTATAATTTCGACTGTCACTTCTGAAATTATTATTGTACCTACTACCCTGGTTATTTCTGTAGTAAGAATTTCTATTACTGTATGAATGATTTCTGTCCTGATGATACCGATTACTGTTTCCGTATGATTGATCATTCCGATACGAATTACCGTTGTTATAGTTGTCTGTGTAATTTCTGTTAGAACGTCTGTTATTGTCATAGGGCTGGTATCTATTGTCGTGTCTGTTACGTCTGTCATTCTCAAAATTACCCATATAACGCCCGTTCCGACCACTATCATTTTTCTCTGAAAGTCTATTGTAATTACTGTTACTGAAAAAGTTACAAGAAGTCCCGTCGTCGTTGTCATACTCCAGTTCTTGCAACAAAGTCTTAAAAGTCTCAATGTCATCTTTACATCTTCCGGCCAAAGCAATTTGTCTTATGGATTGTGGCAACTTAGTTAAACAAATGCGAATTAATTCAGTCGGGCTATAAGGGTTGGACAGAAACTGATTCTTTCGAATCATGTCTTCAAAGTACTCTGCCGGCGTGCGGAACTCAGACTGTTTAAAATTACGCTGCATAATCAGACTATGTTTGACTCTGTCTTGTGTGTTTTCGGACCAATATGCCGATAGAAATGCATGATAAAAATCATTTAAATTATTGCAATCTCTAATGAGTGCGCGCATCCGCGTCGCCGGTTCGTTTTCTAAATATCCACACATGAATTCTAGTTTGTGACTTAGTGGCCAATTTGGTGGAAGTGCGTACATAAATTGATCTAGCCATGCACATGGATGTATGTCATTCTTAGAATTGCGGAAGATCTTAAATTTCCGGACAGTCAAAAAGTGTTTATAATCAAAGTTTTCGCCTCGTGGCGACAAAGACCTACCGCGTCTGTCCCGGTCCGAATGTCGATTATTGTAAAGTTCGCGCGCCTGGCGCTCTCTTGTTGCATCCCGTAAATGAAACAAATTATTTTCTTCAAACCCCTCTGCTACCTGTGATTCTAAATTTCTTCTGCTATCTTTTCCTACAATTTCCCCTTCGATCAACTTGACTTGCTTTCGTAATGCCTCAAATTCCCTTTTCACGCGTTCATTAAATTTTCCCTGATTTTCAACATGCTTATTTATGTTCTGGTATTCTTCGGTTTCTGAAAATGGTAATGGAGCTGTATCATCCGAATCTCTGTCCCCATGTAAACTAAGATTTGTCAGTTTATCTGAAATTTCCTCCACTCTTTCCGATAAGTCACCAAATTGTTCTTTCTGTTTATTTACGTCTTCCGTAAGTGTCGCGACTCGGGTTTCAGTATTGTCACATTTGGTAGCTAGCTGTTCATATTGCTGTGTTAGATTATTTATTCTGTCATTTGGTACGGATTCCTCGATTTTTTCAAATATTTCTTTCTTATCCTTTGCACGTTGTAAATTTAACTCTGAAAAATTCTGTACTATCACGCGATCTCTTTCTTCCTGTTCTCTATCCTGTTCCCTTTGTCTGATTTCTACTGCAATTAATCTATTATTGTGAGAATTCAGAATCGGTTGTACTTCTTCCCTGATTTCTTTCTTTAATTCATCTTTCATATTTTTGAAACATGTCCCTATTCTTGAATCTAACCGTGTTTCCAAAGTTCCCATCTCTGTTTTAATTGTTCCAATCTCTGTTTTAAATTCAGATCCTAACCGAGTTTCCATTGTTCCCATATCAGTTTTAATTTCAGATCGCAAAGTTCCCATCTGTGTTTCCATTGTTCCTATCTGTGTTTTTAATTCAGATTGAAAATTTAATATTACACTCATCAACTGCTCCATATTAACTTGTTCGAAATTCCTTTCGCCCCTAACATCTCCCGCAAAACTAACTTCCTTCGTCACAGCTGTAAGGCTACCTGTGTTCGATACTATTTCAGAGTCTTCTGTCGTTAATCTCAGATTCTGTAAATTTTCTGATTGAGAAAAATTTTGAAATGGTTCCGGACTATTTTCCCGACTTATCACATTGTTTTCCACCTCATTATCCATCATACTGTTTTCCTCTGTTGGCGAGTTCCCCATGTCAACAATTTCGTTATTCTCACTATTCATCATTTTTGCCTTTTTCATTGATCGCGTAATCATTTACAAAATATACGAAAGATTCGTCACTGTACGAAAATCACACACAATGACCCCTTATCTCCAACAATACTATTCACACGCAATGTCTCCCTCAAACACGATCAATCGAACAATTGAAATAATTGCACAAGATTGTCAAACGCGTATACAAGGCAATAAAATTTAAATTTTGAAAAATACCATTAGAAGAATGCCAATTACCAAATCTACACATTCAATACAGACTACAATTACTGAACTACAAATTACTACAACAATACTACAGTCTACAATTTTCACAATCAGAAGAATCCAAGGGACGATCCGAAGCAGCGGTCGCCACGTGCATGGGGGCTTAATTAAATATATAAGATTGAAAATGATTTTTAGTTTTAGTAACTGTATGTCCGATTACGTAAGTCTCGTAATCGGTTGGCCCTGACTAGTATTATTACGCTATCTGACTGCAACAAACAATGTAAGAAAATTTTCGTAAACACAGTTAATTAATTAAGACCCCAGCAACTATAAAAATCTACAAAACCAATAAGCACTAGTGTAGCTGTTCTGTATGTGGGAGTGTGACTCAACGTCCACATCTGGCACGGTTCTTTTCCAACAAGACAAGAATTTTGATACCAATTATACTGACGTGACAAAGAAATTTAGAAAAACTATTATTACGCAAGAAAACCAGAATTCACTCTAATACAAGAACGCAAGCCAGATGCTTTGTTGACTGAACCTGTAGTGACGCATTATTTCAGATACACAAATAAATAAACGAACATGGTAAATTTTACCTTCATATATATTGACGAATGCACTCATTACAATATCATCTGCTATCTCTCCCATCAAATAACTGCATAAGACATGAAACAACGCTCTTTACTACAACATCTCGCTCCAACTTCACGACAACCCCGAGCTCTGCCCACGCACACACTGTCTCTATGAGTTCTTAACACACACTGTCCTCTACGAACCCTCAACAACCACTGACTGCCACGAACTCTAAACAGGCACTGTGGAGGCGGCTTAATAGTACTCTTTGGCGCACTCTCTGGCGCAGTGGCACAGTGTAGCCACCTTTCACCGGGCGTGGGAAGCGAGAACGCTACCGCACGACCACGAGCTAAGGACCTCCTGTTTTTATGGTCAGCAATAAATATGATCAAAAATATTCGAAACTGCTTGTATTTCATCCAGAGAGAAAAAGAAGCCACATCTCCAGAAGACTGCATCAAAACACATTCCTTTGTACATCACAATTATTATCCCCAATATTCTATCATCATTTGCTGCAAAACTGTGCGATGAGGGTGAACATTTTATAAATGTATACCAGATTTGTTTTTGTATAGATACCTTAAAACAAACAGGTATTTTTAGAAATGTGGTTTTTTATAACTTGTGGAATATGCCGAGTAAAATACGGCTTGCCCTATTTTTGATACGAGTATCACCCCTCGTGGTCTCGCGGTAGCGTTCTCGCTTCCCGAGCATGGGGTCCCGGGTTCGATTCCCGGCGGGGTTAGGAATTTTTCCTGCCTCGAGATGACTGGGTGTTGTTGTGTCGTCTTCATCATCATCATTCATTCCCATTACGGTCGGAGGAAGGCAACGGCAAACCACCTCCATTAGGACCCTGCCTAGTAAGGCGGTGCGGGTCTCCCGCATCGTTCCCCTACGCTCTGTAAAGAAGCATGGGACTTCATTTCATTTCATTCCATCACCACATCACGTGTAAATCATCAACTGTAAAATATTAAAAATACTTTTAAGTATGATGTTCTAGTGAATGGCTTGCAATCCCTTCCTGGAAATTTATTTACAACTGTACATTTTGCTTTGCCTTTCCTTTTCAAGGTCTTTATGAAAATGTTAATAAATACGATGCATTAAGAATTGTTTCAGTTTATTTGTGCTGTAAGTGACGGAATAACAGAATAATTGGTTTCCCCAGGTAGACTTTAATGTAGGACTCACGGATTACCTTTATCTACTCTTTCGGTTGAGCCAACCGCTGCTGAGGTCTTTGCTAAAATAAATGGTTGACGCCTCGACCAGTCAACACCAAAAATACTATTTCTTGCTGAACGTTCGGCCATTAGGAGCTTCCATCTCCATTACTTTCACTTCTGGCTAAACCCTGCATTAACTATAAATTTGGACGAAATCGGTGGTCCCGAAGTTGGCACTGTTGCATAATCAGTTCAATTTTGCCACCCTTTTACTCCAAAACATGGTGGTTCACCAAGAGAAAGCCAACTTCTTCATTTGCTATTTTCCCAATTTAAAGCAATTCACGTGATTTCTGTGCAAAGATATACAGGAAAAAGAAACACTCTTGTGAAACACGGGAGTGCCCAGTCCAATTAATTCCCGTAATAGCGAGACACCTGCGTTATCCCGGCGGGCGTAGATGGTAGGGAGCGGCCTTACCGCAAAGGGCAGAGGCGCAGCCATATTTTCCATCTCATTACAGCGATGAGATGAGACGAGACGTCTCCTTGCCCGGCGGCGAGTAGAGACTCCAGATTAAGGGGGGCGTCGCCGCCCGGTACCGCAGGGGTTGACGGCGGGGCGGCTCTCCGTTTGATGTCTCACCCCCACACTCTGCGCTCCGGCGTGTGGTTCAAAATGGTTCAAATGGCTCTGAGCACTATGGGACTTAACATCTATGGTCATCAGTCCCCTAGAACTTAGAACTACTTAATCCTAACTAACCTAAGGACATCACACAACACCCAGCCATCACGAGGCAGAGAAAATCCCTGACCCCGCCGGGAATCGAACCCGGGAACCCGGGCGTGGGAAGCTAGAACGCTACCGCACGTCCGGCGTGTCACAGACGTTTCCGCGAAAAAGTCACAGCCGCCGTGTTCTTTGCGGTCAGGGAGCAAGGGTGGAGCGAGGCCCCCCCGCGTAAGTTAATGACGTCAGACGTGCAAGCAACGCGAGCTACACTCTGTGTGTGTGTGTGTGTGTGTGTGTGTGTGTGTGTGTGTGTGAGTGAGTGTGTATGCTCACGAGCGCTTCAATTAGATGGCTCGGAGCACACGGTCGTACACTAAAGGCGTCCTCTTTGCCGTCTGTTGCAGTTCAATTTCGTGGGCAAGTTACTCGGTCCCAAGGGTAACTCCCTCAAGAGGCTCCAGGAGGACACGATGACGAAGATGGCCGTTCTCGGCAGAGGTTCCATGAGAGACAAGGCCAAGGTAAGCTGCGCGACCAGCGTTCTCTTCTCTCTCCCTCTCTGTCAGTCTGTCCCTCTCTCTCTCTCTCTTTCTCTCCACCTTCCTGCATCCCTAACCATAACCAGCGTTCCTGCATTTATTCCCTGTGTTTATTTACTACAAAAGTCTCGTATAAACGACACGCATCCTCAAACCTGTGTAAGCTGACGTGCTGCTCTCTAGTAATTTTTTTATCGAAATAATAGTAGGGTGATTTTCTTCGCATCTAAGACCACAGGTCCAATGACTTTCTTGGTATACGTTCTTCGTACGAAGTCACTCCAAACGAAATGCACACTACTTTTTTAAAAAATATCCATCTTTTATTCTACATGTTTGAAAGATTTACAGTATGTAGAATATCCTTTAGGAACAATATTTTCATTTCTCCACGTAGTTTCCATCCCTCTGAACTGCCTTACGCCATCTTGGAACCAGCGCCAGTATACCCGCACGGTAAAATTCTGGACCAACCTGTTGGAGCCACTGTTTGGCAGGCGTGCACAAGGGAGTCATCATCTTCAAACCATGTTCCACGAAGAGAGTCCTTCAGTTTCCCAAAGAGATGATAGTCGCATGGAGCCAGGTCAGGACTGTAAGGTGGGTGTTTCAGTGTTGTCCATCCGAGTTTTGTCGGAACAATATTTTCATTTCTCCACATAATTTCCATCCCTCTCAACTGCCTTACGCCATATTGGAACCAGCGCCTGTACACCCGCACGGTAAAATTCTGGACCAACCTGTTGGAGCCACTGTTTGGCAGAGTGCACAAGGGGGTCATCATCTTCAAACCTTGTTCCACGAGGAGAGTCTTTCAGTTTCCCAAAGAGATGATAGTCACATGGAGCCAGGTAAGGGCTGTAAGGTGGGTGTTTCAGTGTTGTACATCCGAGTTTTGTCATCGCTTCCATGGTTTTTTGACTGACATGTCGTGCAACAGCAAAACATCCTCCTTTTGCCGATGTGGTCGAACACGACTCAGTCGAGCTTGAAGTTTCTTCAGTGTCGTCACATATGCATCAGAATTTATGGTGGTTCCACTTGGCATGATGTCCACAAGCAAGAGTCGTTCGGAACCGAAAAACACCGTAGCCATAACTTTTCCAGCAGAAGGTGTAGTTTTGAATTTTTTTTTCTTGGGTGAATTTGCATGATGCCACTCCTCTTATGGCCTCTTCGTCTCTGGTGAAAAATTATGGAGTCATGTTTCATCACCTGTTACAATTCTTCCAAGAAATTCATCTCCACCATTCTCGTACTGTTCCAAAAGTTCGCTGCATACCGTTTTTCTTGTTTCCTTGTGAGCCACTGTCAACATCCTGGGAACCCAGCTGGCACAAATCTGTTTTAACGCCAACACTTTCAGTGTTCTGCAAACACTTCCTTCTCCTATCCTAACGTAGTGTGACAATTCGTTTACTGTGATGCGTCTGTCAGCGGTCACCAATTCGTTAACTCTCTGCACATTGTCTGGAGTGTGTGCAGTACGAGGCCTGCCGCTACGAGGACAGTCATCAATATTGCCGTGCCCACTTTCATCACGTAACCTGCTTGCCCACCGGCTAACAGTACTGCGATCGACAGCAGCATCTCCATACACCTTTCTGAACCTCTTGTTGATGTTTCCCACTGTCTCGTTTTTACAGCACAGGAATTCCATGACAGCACGTTGCTTCTGACGAACGTCAAGTGTAGCAGCCATTTTGAAGACATGCTGTGACGGCACCACTCACGGGAACAGGTTGAACTAACTTTGAAAACAACGGGAAGGATGTATCTACACACTGTAAAACTTTCGCACATGCAGAATGAAAACTGTATTTTTACAAAAATAGTCTGCATTTCTTTTGAAGTGACCCTCGTAACATTATCTTCTACTGAACTTGTAATATCTGCCTTCGCAGGTTGTTTTTTTTATGATCAGACACCCAAATAATTTACATAGTAGGTTATTACATATAGCGCAACTTATATTTTGTTTAGACATTGCTTTTAGCTTCACGTAAAAACTGATACAATGAAAGTTTGACACTATTTTGTAAGAAACAGCTTTTAACAGAATACTTGGGAATAACCGAAGACGAAAACTGTACAAGAATACCGAAATTCAATAAAAATTATCACTTTCGTGCGTCATAGAGTCATTTTCCTTCTTCTGCCTGTTCCAGTCTACCTCCTCCTTGGCCTCTGCACACACCTTCTTCGAGTGCGATAGCATTCCATTGCTTGTTGTGGGATTTTCTGAGATCCTGTATGCACTACATGCGCTTTCCAGTCTTCCTTTTGTTAAATTACTTTTTCAGTTAATGGTTGTGTCACCAGTTCTTTCCTTTTTCTTCATTTCTTATTTTTTTCTTCTGATTTCCAGCCTTCCGTATATCTGAGGAACTTCATTCCCGATACTTCAAGTTGCCTTAGATATTGAGGTCTTAATGACAAACTTACTGCTCCATAGCGGGGAAGCGTCATGACTTTATAAAATTTCTTTTCAGTTTCTCATCTCATTTTACCCTCTCATTTTCTTCTTGTCGTGGGACATATAAGTTGATGGGGATCAGTTTTCTTATTTATGTCTCTCTCTAATTCAGAAATTATGCCATAGCGTAGGTAATGGAAATGGGATACCTATTCTGTTATTATGTTACTGATGATTACCTTATTTCTTAACGGGTATTTTCCTTAAAACGTTTTTGTTTTGTTGTGGTATCTTCAGATTACAACTTAAGCTTACATTGTGTAATCTATGTACTGTTGTTTGTCATTTGTCTACACTGTTTTATATGTTTGCAAGGTCACTGGCAAAAAGTAACGTATTAAGGAACTTGCCTGAGCCATTTCTTATACGTTGTGGTACTCTGTCCTTCATCTAATCCTTGATGAAGTCGTCGATGTCGATAATGAACAGTGTTGATGAGGGACTTCAGTCTTGCGTTATTCCCAGATTTACCTCGATGTCTGTTGTCAGCTGTTTGCCAGAACGTGTTCTTATTTTTGTGTTTTTATCAGGTGCCCTGATGAATGTCTTTTCGCCTTTGTTGAACGGAGATTTGCACTGTGTGTGCGCTCAAATGCTTTGTCATAGTAGTTAGATGCTAGGTGTGGTGTCATTAAAAATATTAGTAGGGGATAGATCTTGCATCATGATAGGCGCCACAGCCGCGAACTTATTAAATGAAGATGCCATTTTTCTCAACTAAGCTATAGTTATTTAAGCGTCTTCTTCGTTGCACAAATAGCATTTTAAGCCATTGTCGAGTGGTTTGCTGTATAAAAAGGACATTACTTTACCACCACGGAAAGAGAACACAATAGAGTGAATATAATTAGCGAAAATGTAGTTGTCTTTTAACAGGATTCCATTCGTATGGAAAAGGCAGCGTAGTCACGTGACCTGTTTCCTATCGTTTTTGATTCGTAAATTGTGTTGTTCTAGGTTATTTGAGAGATGCTTAATGTGAAGCCGTCAATAACAGTGCAATCTCTAAATCAAAACGAGCGGTAGTGAACGTGAGAAACGGAGTTCCTAAATACAGGGTGTTTAAGAAACTCCCACATATTCCTAAAGGAGGTAGCAGAGGAGAGTGTTGTTCTCGGATGATAGAGTACCTGGAAACACATGATGTTTCCTGGTCAATATTTGAGACTAGTGACTGGTTCACGTGAAGGAGAGCAAACTAGAAACCGCCGTAAGCAGTCTGGAGCGTTTTCTAATGTTTTTGTTGTTGTGAGACTTGAGGTTATGATTTGTGCAGCTTATTACAATTTCTACATATTTAACTGTTTTGTAATATACTAAAGGTACCTGGGGAATATTGTTAATTCTTCAGTTATACAGTTTCACGGCGAATAAAATTCTGCGTATGTTTAAAACTATTTATCTAATGTGTGGGCGATTAAGCCATGTTCTGTTAGTTCTACAT
This sequence comes from Schistocerca americana, assembly GCF_021461395.2. NCBI lineage: Eukaryota > Metazoa > Arthropoda > Insecta > Orthoptera > Acrididae > Schistocerca > Schistocerca americana. Next base: position 216,095,632 of record NC_060124.1, read on the forward strand.
CTACATTTACGTCTACATGGATACTCTGCAAATCTCATTTAAGTGCCTGGCAGAGGGTTCATCGAACCACCTTCACAATTCGCTATTATTCCAATGTCGTATAGCGCGCGAAAAAAATCGACACCTATATCTTTCCGTACGACCTCTGATTTCCCTTATTTTATCGTGGTGATCGTTCCTTCCTATGTAGGTCGGTGTCAACAAAATATTTTCGCATTCGAAGGAGAAAGTTGGTGATTGGAATTTCGTGAGAAGTTTCCGTCGCAACGAAAAACGCCTTTCTTTTAATGATTTCCAGCCCAAATCCTGTACTATTTCTGTGGTACTCTCTCCCATATTTCGCGATAATACAAAACGTGTTGCCTTTCTTTGAACTTGTGCTCCATCTTGCGCCTTGAACCGTAAGATAGTCTTCTTCCATGTAAAACGTGATTTTTGTAAATGACTTGAGTTTCTTTAATGCCTTAATAGTTTTCCCTGTTTTGAATATCTAAATGCGTTTTAGCTACCAACAGCTTCTGTTTGAAAATATTTTGAACTTGTAAGTGGTTTCTGATAATACTGCACTTCCTCTTAATTTTATTTCACTTACTGATTATTTGTGTGTAGCAGATTGACAATGTAACACACAGACAATTAAATACACTATTGACAAAATTTTATCCCCTCCAACACTTTTAAATTTGAGTAGAGCAGTTTTACGTAGGTACAAGAACATATTGGAACCGGGAACCGTATTTCATTTTTGGAAAAGCCTTACTTTTCCGAAGTAATTCTATGTAATTTCAGAAAAATAATTGCAGCACATATAAATGGAATGCTATCATGCCGAAATGGAACGAGAAAATGTACTTCACTTTTACGAGTGCGAATCAGGGTCTTTGCAGTCCGTCTTCAGGCCACGAGTGGCCTACCGGGACCATCCGACCGCCGTGTCATCCTCAGATGATGATGCGGATAGGAGGGGCGTAGGGTCAGCACACCGCTCTCCCGATCTTTATGATGGCGTTCTTGACCGAAGCCGCTACTCATCGATCGAGTAGCTCCATAATTGGCATCTCGAGGCTGAGTGCGCCCCGAAAAATGCCAATAGCGCATGGCGGCCTGGATGGTCACCCAACTTCGGTGATCTCACGGGAACCGGTGTATCCACTGCGGCAAGGCCGTAATCAGGAAGTCTTTGCCTTTAATTAACTTTTACTGGCCGAAATGAGGTACTGACAGGTGGCTACAAATATGTATACTATTCTACATACCCTACACAATTTTTCAACTTAGTACCTACGCCATTTCAGACATTTGTCCCTTCGTAGCAATAAATCCGAGATGTTCCTGTGGTAGAAATCGTCCGGATGACTGTGGAACGATCGTGGTATTGCTGTCTGGGCTCCATCGTTTAACGAGAATCGCCATCCTGCCGGGAACTTCTTTAGTGGACTGTAAACTTGGAAATCACTAGGGAGAGGTCCGGATTGTATGGTGTGTGGTCCACACTCAGCCAATAAAGTGACGGGAGCTTGTCGACGGTTCTGATTGTCACACGTGGCCTCGCTCTGTGGTGGATAACAACATCGTCTAGATTGAGAACCCCTCGGTGCTTCTTCCTGATGGCAGCCCACAGACGTGACGGCGTGGAACAGTAGCTGACGACACTGATGGCTGCACCCAGAGCCGCGAAATCCAGCAGAGGCGGTCCACGGCGTTCCCAGAAGACCGTTGACATAACTTCGCCAATAGATGACACTGAACAGAATTTCTTTGAAAATGGTTCAAATGGCTCTGAGCACTATGGGACTTAACTTCTGAGGTCATCAGTCCCCTAGAACTTAGAACTACTTAAACCTAACTAACCTAAGGACATCACACACATCCATGCCCGAGGCAGGATTCGAACCTGCGACCGTAGCAGTCGCGCGGTTCCGGACTGCGCGCCTAGAACCGCGGCCAGAATTTCTTTGTCACAGGTGAATCCAGATGTTTCCACATCATGCTCTGCTGCTTCGGTGTTGGCGTGATATGCAGTATCCACGCTGCTTCGCCAGTAACAGTGCGAAATACCGTTGCAGATTATTTAGTGAAGCAACTATTCGCTTGCCTTTCATGATGTCACCAAACCGTTCAGGCACCGACCAACATAAAACCTTCCGATACCCTACGGACCCGTGAACGATAGAGTAAAAATACGAAGTGCCAGACTCCGAGGAAATCTTCTTGACGTGCACACGCCGATCCACTTTCACCATTACATCCATGCGGGAAAGTTGCTGTCACCCAGCGACGACAGCGGACTTCACGAACGCTCATTGTCATGCAAGTCTTCACCACCTACTGTGAACTCACAACACTTCCTCCTCCTCCTCCTCCTCCTACTCCTCCTCACACTTCTCAAAGCGAGACACTTTTCTCAATACATGGGCTGCATTTCCCTGCGGATTTCGATGGATGTTCGCCCCTTGCTCCACAGAAAGCGAATTACACTTCGTTGCTCGTACATCGTGGATGTGTGAAACACAAGCGCTATTTTCACAAACTGATAACAGCATCGTGCTGAGGAGCTACCGACAGATAAAGCAGGACATCTCCATGAAAAAGAAGACTTCGCACTACAGCCGTAAGTTAGTTAAAAAATAGTGGACGAAACCTGTCTGGAAAAGACAGGGCTGGCTGTAAAAGAGAGTCTTTGTGTTTCAAGGTACAACAAATGTGTTCAAATGTGTGTGAAATTTTATAGGACCTAACTGCTAAGGGCATCAGTCCCCAAGCTTACACACTACTTAACCTAAATTATCGTAAGGACAAACACACATGCCGGCCGCGGTGGTCTAGTGGGTCTAGGCGCGCAGTCCGGAACCGCGGGACTGCTACGGTCGCAGGTTCGAATCCTGCCTCGGGCATGGATGTGTGTGATGTCCTTAGGTTAGTTAGGTTTAAGTAGTTCTAAGTTCTAGGGGACTGATGACCATAGAAGTTAAGTCCCATAGTGCTCAGAGCCATTTGAACCAACAAACACACACACCCATGCCCGAGGGTGGACTCGAACCTCCGCCGGGAACAGCCGCACAGCGCACGACTGCAGCGCCTCAGACCGCTTGGCTAATCCCGCGCGGTCAAGGTGCAACACTCCCCCCTGTTGTTCAAAACTAGAATAAAAGTTTCTTTAATGAAATGTTCTGAAATTAACACCTGTTGAGATATCGACTAATCTGCCATCTCTTTCATATGTGCCTGTTACGTAGAAGAAGACAATTCTGCATGTGTTTACCACACATTACGCACATCCTTTATTCCTGCTTCGCAGTGATTGACGTACTCTTTCAAATACAATTGACTCCATTCGGATTGGATCACATACATTGGTCACAGGCTCCCATAACGTCTGCAAATTGTCGATGTGTTGGACTTACACCCATGACTTAGGATAAATTTCGTCTCAGCCAGAAATCCAACGGATTCAGATCCAGGGAACGGGCATACCATACTACTGAACCTCCTCGAGCAATCCATCACCTATGAAACGTTGCGGTGAGGTGCCGTCATACGATCCGTATAAAATGACGTGGTGTGCCGTTGTGAATAAGACACTGTTGTTACCTTTCTACAAGGACAATATTCTCAACCGCTCGGGTAATTCATCGCGCAAAAACTGGACATACACAACAGTCATTAACCTGTTTGTTAAAGTGTATGGCATTACGTACCTGCCACCGATGATTCCTGCCATACATTGATACTGAAGCCGTGTATGATGCTACTTTACTATGCCACCTCTTGTGAAACTGCCTCGTCTGTTAATAAAATGCAGGCTGTGAACTTCGGATCTTCAACGGATGACATCTCTCGTTTTCGTGTGCTTACATTAAAGTTGTTCTAGTTGTGACCAATACTACCTTCTGTAGGAATACGCGACACTTCTTTTAAAACACATTCTGTATTTCACACAGGAAATTTATTTCGCCCTTAAGTTGCTGGATTTGACATTAATAAGTATCTCCAAATTTTAACGTAAATATAAGAAGCAACAGTTGCTCATCTACATCTATATCGTACCCGGCAAGCTACGTTAAAGTGTGTGGTCGAGGGTACTTAAGACACCATTGATTGATCCCCGCTTCCCTGGTCCACTCGCGAATGGCGCGTGGGAGAAATGACTGTCGGTAGGTCTCTGTATTAACTCTAACTTCTCGAATTTTCTCGTCGTTACCATTTTGCGAGCTGTATGTGGGAGGAAATAATATATTGCCCGACACTTCCAGGCAAATATTTTCTCGAAATTTAAACAGCAGACCTCTCTGTGGTGCACAACACCTCTCTTGTAACTTCTGCCTCTGCAGTTTGTTGTGCTTTCGCGCTACTGAACAATCCCGTGCCGAAATGCACCGTTCTTTGTGGGATCTTCTCTGGTCCGAGCACGGGGCTCACAACCCGAACCACACGCCACTGTTAAGCACTAACGAAGGACTGGGTCCCTTACTTCGATTGCACGTAATTCATTAAGGTCAATCCAACATAGTTATTTCAAATAACATAAATGAAGTTACATTTGAATCTATTCGGGAGGACGACGGTTCAATCCCGCGTCCGGCCATCCTGATTTAGGGTTTCCGTGATTTCCCTAAATCGCTCCAGGCAAATGCCGGGATGGTTCCTTTCAAAGGGCACGGCCGACTTCCTTCCCAGTCCTTCCCTAATCCGATGAGACCGATGGCCTTGCTGTCTGGTCTCCTTCCCCAAAACCAACCAACCAACCAACATTTGAATCTGTCTGACATTAAACAGGAATAAAAAAATAAATAATTTCAATATCAGCTGATTTAGTGCGTCAAGCGCGAGTTAAGCCAATAACCAGATAAACTAAACAATTCTCCGTAATTCAAAAGAAAGAGAAAAACAAAATTGAATCAGTGCACCCCACTGACAAATATCCAAAAAACCTTACAATACTACTCAAAAGAATACACTGAAGTGGGGAGCAATCATTCACCCGACAGAACACTTCAAAATGAGTTCAATAACACAGCTGTGTGCCCCAGAAAACTGCAAGACATTAAATACACTTCATTTGACGAATAACAAATACTCATTAACATTACGCCACTCCTGTTTGAACTGCAGTGTCCCAAAGAAACAGGCGCTTATTCTGAAAGAACAATTTTTTAATATGTTTAAATTACAACATTAAGGAATTCCAAAAGATGTCCAATCACCCCCCCCCCCCTTTTTCAGTTGAGGCCCAAATCTTTCCCCTTTCTAGGCGGAGGCTGAGCCAGAAACAAAAAATGCCTCAAAAACACAGTTTTGCTGTGAAATCTTACAGAACACCCGGAAGCAGTAACAGGCAAGGGGTCGGCACCCACAAATAACACAGGTTAAGAGTCAGGCTGGGAGCACATCCTACGAGAACTTGTTCACACTATGCTCACCACAAACTGTAGACACTCTGGCCGAACATCCGCTTGCGGTGGCTGCCAGAAGGACGAAGCAACCAACAGGCCCACGCCGTGCTTCTCACACGGGAACCTCAATTTGTACAAACATCTAGGCCAACACTAACTCCGGACTCCCCTCTCACTGCGAGGCTTGGCACAGTTTGTATGAAATGCCTTCCAGGCAACCAGTAACCGCCGCAGGAGTTTCACGATTAGCAAACAGCCGCAGCGTAAAAGACATCACACATGTGCTTACGCCCGAGCCACGACTCCGCCAGTCTCACCGGCCGCCCCAAATCGACTGCCTCTCGCCGTCCCGCGCGCCTCAGCCGAAAACGCAAAGATGCTCATGCCCGGGGACGCGCCAAAGATAACAAGCCGATCGCTGATGATCGATCAGCGATCTGGCTGATTCTCTGTCTCTTCTATCAGTCCTATCGGGTAAGGATCCCACATTGATAGGCAATACTCAAGAATCTGTGGAACAAGCACCTTACAGGTAACTTCCTTCGTGAATGAGTTACATTTCCTTAACTTTCTCCCTATGAATCTCAGTCTGGCATCTGATTTTTCTACTGTTTTTTTTTTTTTTTGTGTGATCATTCCACTTACGGTCGCTTCGGATAGTTACTCCTCGATAATTTACAGCAGATTCAATTTCCAGCAATTTATCGTCAATAATTATATTACTAGATTTCTTTTCCTATGTATGCGCAATAAATTACATTTATTCGCGTTCCAGGACAAGTAGAAGAGCCTGCATCGTTCATCAATCCCCTGCAGGTCATTCTGAAAATAGGTACTGTCTTGTGGCGTTACTACTTCGTTATAGACAACCGCATCATTTGCGAACAATGTTAAAGAGCATCCGACACCTTTTACTGAATCATTTATCTACACCGTAGACATTAAGGGTCCTATTACACTGCCTTGGGGTACTCAGGAAATTACTCTTACATCTGTCAGTTTTGTTCCGTTAATGACAAAGTGTTGAGTTCCGTCCTAAAGGAAATCTTGAATGCAGTTGATTTGGTCCGACACTCGATAAGCTTGTATTTATTGCACTAACCGACAATGCAGGACGTTGTCAAAGTCTTTCCTGGAGTATAGGAACACGGCATCAACCGGAGGGCCGTTGTCTACAGTCCTATGGATCTCAGGGAGGAAAAGAGCGAGCTGAGTTTCACAAGAGATCCCCTATTTAGGCTACACTTGCCTCTATGAGACTGATTCTGAAATTTTTGTGTTTATTTTTACAGTAATTACTGCCGTGCACATTTCTGATGTAGGTGAATTTGCATGAACCTGTCACAATACTGAACTGCGTGAATATTCCGTGTGTTCCTACTATAACGCTAACGGCTCTGAGAAGATTTGAACTAAAGAATTTTGATCGTAATTCAGTCTAAATACTTAGTTCGGGAGCGTAATGAATTAACATTTAATGATATTGGAAGAAACCGCTCCGATATCAAAGTTACTGTAAAAGCCACGTTCGCACTTAAATAAACAAAACCTCGAATGATTTTGGAAAATTAAGGCTAACAAATTGTAAAACTGATCAAAGATACAAAAGTAATTAGACTCACTCAAGACTTTGCGAACGCTATAACGAGTTCCAGAACGTAAAGAGAAGTTCCTGGCATCGTATGGTTCTCAGATTTGCCGCACTGTTTAGACCTTGCACCATTGAGAAATAATCCACGTCATTCCGATTTACGGAGGGAAGAGTGAAGACACCTCTGAGTGATGTCAGGGTACCTGTTGGGAGCACGTGAAGCGTCAACGACGCCAGTAAAATATTATTATAGTTCAGTTTTTTTTTTTTACAATCGTATTGACCAACTAGGATCACGTTAACAACTTAAGTTCCTCTTCTTACTTTGTTGTTGTTTCCTATTTTTCCAGTATTCCCTCATTTTCTCCCCATGAAGTCTCTCCCTTTCATCTGTCCATGATGTTCCCGATTTTTTATTTCTTCTGCTTTGAAAGCCTTCCAAATTTAGTATTTTGTTTTTAAAACGGTTGTTTCTGCTGTTTCTGATTCTTTGATGTTGTTTCTTTCAAGATCTTTTCGTACTTCTGTAATCCATGCTCTTGTCGATTTCTTATTCCAGAAATATAGGAGTATTTGTTTTGTTAGTCTATTTCCATCCATTAGGTAGAGATGTCCAAAAAAGGTTAATCTTCGTTTGGCCGTTACTTCAGATATATTCTCTATATTTTTGTAGATCTCCTCATTACTTCTTATTTTCCACCCATCTGCAGTTTTCATTGCACCCATTATGTTTCTAATAATCCTTCTTTCCAGTACCTCTAGTTTGTCCATCATATAGTGCATCGTTAGGCATTCAGATCCATATAAACATTCTGGTCGTACCACTGTGGGGTAGTGTTTTAGTTTTGTTTTTCTAGATATACATTTCTTGTTGTAAATATATTCGGTCAAACCATATGCTCTTTCCATTTTGTCAATTCTTACATCTATTGCAGATTTTTCTAGTCCATTCAGCTGTATAGTTTCTCCAAGATATTTAAATTTATTTACTCGCTCTATTTTACCTATTTGTGTTTCTATGTATTTTGGTGCATTTTTTATATTTGTCATGAATTTTGTTTTTTCAGCTGAAATTTTGAGACCAGTTCTGTTTGTCAATTTTTCCAGAAGAATTAAGGGTAAAATGTGTATTTAGTTTTGTGCTGAAGTCTAAAACGTATGCTGCTTCTGTCAGGTTTTCTAAAAGATAGTTCAGTTACTCATTCACAATGTTTACAAGTCGCAGTTCTACCGCAGCAGCCTCGGCTGTTGGTAATTCAGCTGCGTATTGTATTCTAGCTGACGTCCGTCGAATCAGCTCAGCTTTTGCACCCCGGAGGTGAGGCCAGCGTCCTTGGCGGCGCTTAGTGCTTGTGAGCGGGCCTGCAGGTGCTCCAGCGCTAAGTGGCTCTCGCACCGCCTGCGGGGAGTACTCGGTTCCACTCCGAATTCTAGGATACCCTTGACGAGCTATCCGATGTACCTGGTGTCTGTAGTCGAGACGTCGGTTGATCTCCTCCGTACCCCATTTGGGCTTGAGCACCCGAAGAGCCGGCCGTTCTGGCCGAGCGGTTCTAGGCGCTTCAGTCCGGAACCGCGCTGCTGCTACGGTCGCAGGTTCGAATCCTGCCTCAGGCATGGATGTGTGTGATGTCGTTAGGTTAGTTAGGTTTAAGTAGTTCTAAGTCTAGGGGACAGATGACCTCAGAAATTAAGTCCCATTCTGCTCAGAGACATTTGAACCATTTTTTTCTAGGGGACTGATGACCTCATATGTTAAGTCCCATAGTGCTTAGAGCCATTTGAACCATTTTGAGCACCCGAAGGGACGTTGACGCCAAGAGGTGCTGTTGCTGGCTTCCGTGTTGAAATCCGCTACTGGCAACACTCTACGATGTTGTGTTGTCGGATTTCCCTAAATCACTCCAGGCAAATGCCGGGATGATTCCTTTCAAAGGGCACGGCCGACTTCCTTCCCCGTCCTTCCCTAATCCGATGAGACTGATGACCACGCAGTCTGGTCTCCTTCCCCAAAAAACCAACCAACCAACGACTATCACTGTTCTATTACTCAGTTGCGTGTCGCACTTCACTCCCGAATCCGAATATTAAAAAATCACCTTCACTTTTAGTCAGTTTTTTTCCGGCCGATGCACCATATGTGGGGCGGCGGGTGGAATTATTAGAATAATAAACGTTTTGTATTATTGCTGTTGTTTGCCATTCTCAACACTGGCTCTCTAACTACAATATTGGCAACCAGAAAGTGATCAGCAAAACTTGAAACCTGTAATTAGAATTCCTAGTGCCCACTTCATCTGAGAAATACATTTATAGCTACAGCTTATAGCTCTGAGGAGTTAGGAGATTGTCTGGGATTCATAATCAAAAACCATTCTCTCTAAAATGTTCACTATATTCTGAAATTTACAGACCAAAAAGAATCCACACAATTCAACTACCAGAGCAGTTCAGAGTCTAATGCGCTGATGCAACTATAACTGTTCAAATTAAATGTTTAAGTGAATGCTCGCCATAATTTGATGATAATGTTTATCAAATGTCACGCTAAATTATGGTAGAATGTCTGTCCCGCGGCGGCATGTGAAAATATGACATACGCAAACTGGAGATAGATCATTAAAGTCATCCCAGAATTAAAACTTCACTCGAAAACGATTTCATGGTTACGTGTATCCCGAGTAACATATTACAGTATCCGAGGCTGTTTATAGCAATGATAGCGACGCGACGCGACTCCCGGCACAGGTGGTGCGCTAATCAGCGTCTGGAGAGAACTGGGGTCTTCCTCTCTCACACAGCGTTCTTATATATAAAGCGGCGGTGCGGATGGCTAAGGGAACGCCTGATCAAATCCGCTCTCCCGACTAGCCGCTGGGCTAGTAATGCACCACTTTAAGTTATCGAATAAATCATTGCTTCCTTTGCTGATGGCCGATGAAGCTCTCAATTTAAATGTGCAATCATCACACAGGTAAGTAATCATAATAAAAGTCTCACGTGGCTAAGTCAAATATTTTGGGCGAGAGAATTAACTTAATTACACTACACGCAGTAGACGAGCTCTGAACTTGCCCTTTGGAGATACGCTATCGCTATAGTATTATAGTTATTCAGTTGAAACTTCTCACATCTTTATGATTGTAGCGGATCTCCCTTCTATTTAAATTTAAACATCCTAGCTTTATTTATTCGCCTACTTAATCTAGCTTGCTTCCTTAATTTCTAAGACAAAAACCAGAAAATCATGAATTTCAACTAAAATTTTAATTTGTGAGATCCAGAATACTGTTTCTACTAAATTATTATGAAAAAGGAATCTAAACATAAATTTTTGAGTTTCTAGCTCTTTTCTGTTGCGCCAATGATTTTTACAGAAAAACATCCAAATTTCGAAAATGGTTAAAGTTATTGACCTGATATTCAACACATACTGATTTAGTATTACTCCTGACATGCTGGAAACGTTTAAGGTTATTTACTTGATTTTTAAAGTATTGCGCAACATTTATGACGTCAGAGCTAGTTACAGCGGACTGGCTGGCACACAATGGAATAACTGATGTGAATTTTGTACGGCGTGAGTAGGCTGCTTCCCTACACATTGTCTTTTTTTATCTGTAGACACAGTTAAGTTGTAATATATCGTTTTTTGGCTCAATCTGCACACTGGTTTTTGTAAATTATCTTGTGTCTTCTGTAGAATTATCTGGCCATCAGCATCTAGCAGGGTGTTTAGTTGACTATAGATCCTGTTTTAGTTCCTAAATATATTTCATCCTTCAACTTCGTAACTAGGTCGTTAATATATAAATTAGATAAAGTGGGTGATAGACTTCTCCCTTGTGGAAAGCCTCGATTTATTAAAATTTCATCTGACATTTTCGAAACTGGAGTTAAAACAATTTTTGTACATAGATATAGACTCTTTATGGTATTAATAAAGAGTTTTTACCTTGTCAAAGGCTTTCTCAAAATCGATAAACGCAAACACGTTTCTAAGTCAAGTTCTCAAAGGGTTTCAATAATTTGTCTTCTTATAAATGTATTATCATTACACAAACATCCCTTTATGAAGCTTGATTGTTCTTCTGAGATTACTGCATCAGCGATAGTTTGTAAGCTTTGATTGATAATTTTCTAATAAATATTATATTCTGCATTTATCTAAAGTGATTTCTATATTTAAAATATGCAGCTGGAAATACACAGGAAGTGGTAGAGGAGTAAGTCCACTTCTCTATAATTTCCTGTGTGTTTCCAATTGCCTTTTTTAAATACAGAAATTACTTTAGCTTTGTTCCATTCCTCAGGTACGGAAAGTTATTCTGAAATAAATGCTCCATATTTACAGAATTACCATGGGTTTTTATGGAATAATTTTGTTCACTATCTTCATCATATCACAAATTTCTGTAACGTTGTATTAATTGATTTTCTGTTATTACGTTAATGTTTGCAATATCTTTCACTGATTTATTCTCATGCTTTATGATACCTACCATATCATTTTAAAGATACGGCTTAGTGCTAGTAAAATTAAACGTTACAGAACATCACGATTTTAAAAATCAAACATTTAAAAGTTTCTTTTATAATGAACTTTGTTGGGACTGGGTTTGGATCCTGATCAATGCTGCTCAAAACCTGCCTGCTATGACACATCCGCCTTAATCTATTACGCATACTGAGCGGTAAGCAATCGTTCCTTCATTATGTGTAATTAACATCATAATCAACCACTAAAATGTTTACTTGAACCATTTCAATATTAGCCACGAGACAACATCATGTCCTAACATCTGTTGAAATAGATTTAAATACTAACTGACCCTGAATTGTGGTATCCATTAATAGGCAAGGCAATCTGTGGCATGTAACCTGCCCAGTACATCGAGAAACATCCGTTTCCATGAAACCTAAACAATACAGTCACTGCGCCTAAACAGAACCGGGATTAGCAGCACACCTGCTCACAGTACCTACTCGAAGGACGTTCTCTAGGCACTTTCTAAACAAATTTGCTGGAGTGTCTCGCAACAAATTTCCGTGGCCAACGTATCAGGACGAATGGCCAGAACTTCCCGCACAACACCAACGGGCCACGCCTTCCACAGTGTCAAGTCTATACTCCATCCAATAGGTCACGGGACTGCCTTCCCTGCTGACAGCCGTTGCCGCTACTAGTCCGCAGTCATCACCCCCTGCACCGAAGATGCCCAAGCTTCCAACCGCACCAACCCGTGAGGTATCACCCGTTTTGCCTGAGGGATCGAAAACCATCTCTGCCCAGTGGCTCATTGAAATAGAGCGATGCCAACCTTGTGCCCAAGAAACAAACTCGTACCGCCCCCCCCCCCCCCCCTGTCACGCGGTTTAGGGGTAATCGCGAATTTTTTAAGTTTTTTTAAAAAAAATTCTATTTAAATTTTATCTTCCAGTAATTACGTACCTACCTTTGTGGCCTACGTGCCCAGTAGAATCATCGCCTCAACACAAGTTGTCTGTTCTTTTAACACACGCCTAACCAGAAATTTTCCCGTGCTGCGTCTGGGGGACCAATGAGAAATTTAGTGGAGGAATCAGTTGCTGACTGCGGTACGTTGTCTCTGGCTCTGGCTCACAGCTAAGCATGACGTCCATCTTTTCCTCTGCCTCCTACTTGCCCTCGGACGTACGACATTTTCCATAACCACTCCAGTTTGGGCCGGCCGGTGTGGCCGAGCGGTTATAGGCGCTTCAGTCTGGAACCGCGCGACCGCTGCGGTCGCAGGTTCGGATCCTGCCTCGGGCATGGATGTGTGTGATGTCCTTAGGTTAGTAAAGTTCTGGGGGACTGATGACCCCAGATGTTAAGTCCCATAGTGCTCAGAGCCATTTGAACTATTTTTGAACTCCGGTTTGATGATGGTCTTTTCTTATTCCCAAGTGCGCGCCCGATTGAATGTCGCATCATTGAATAGATTTGATGATGATTTTAAAACTTCCTACTTTATTTAGTAATCTGTGGATGAACACAATCCTTCCAGCCCTTAAATTTACTTCTGGCATCCCGGTACAATATGTTTCTAAACCGAATCCATGCTCTCCTTCATGAAAACGTAGGCACCGGTTGCAAAGCGTACTTATCAACATCAAGAACAGCTCATACAGTATTTCCACTTTCATAGCGAATTTGGAACTTCAAGTGGATCTCATCGATCAATAGGATACGTCTGTCCTTTACAGATAAAGGATAATTAAGATGGCCACTGTGCTGCTCAGTGATAGGATCTGATGAAAACCTGTTACAAAGCCTCGATGATGTATTGGAACTTGGCACGACAAAGCTGCAAGCACTTCTCACAAATGTATAAGCATGTGGAGTGATAGAATAGACTTATGACCACAAGATTATTTAATTACATTCACGCGTAACCAATGTTGAACCTTTACATCTCAAAAGAAGACCACACCAAGTGATCGGTTCCTTGCAATTTTTTATACTTACGAGACTTGAAGTTCAGAACTAAAATATCAACATGCCAAAGTTTTTCGACGCAACACTCAAAAATTCTCCAGAAATTCTGTTTCGAAATTTTTCAAGTTTATTTCATTCACTAAACTTATCGCGCTTTGTCTTCCGGCTGTGTCGCTGTGTTGTAGAACGCTGCTTGCACATCGTGTACTCAGGTTCAATTCTTCGTGTGAGTGAGATTTTTAAGCAAGGGGTATGTTTTACGTACATTGCTGTGAACATAATAATCTTAAAGATTTCTTAATTTCAACATTTTTACTAACAATCTTTTATAAAAAAATCGCTGATTAAGGATTTATATTTGCAATTAAAACAGGAATTCTGTGTGCGATATTTAACTAGAAATAAGAATAGTGCATTTCTCATATAAACCGACAGCTAGATATTTGTTAATTAAATTTATGTGACGAATTTTGTGTTTAAATGTGGAAGGTAATTGAAATAAACGGAAAGGGTATTGAAAACCGATAATGACAGAAACGAGACGCGATTCAGCGATCGCGCAATGGGCTACCGGTATACACATGTACAAATGGCAGTAGTACGACGTACTAAAAGTTTAAAAGGGCAGTGCATTGGCGGAGCTGTCATTTGTACTCAGGGGATTCATGTTAAAAGGTTTCCGACGAGATTCTGACCGCACGACGGGAATTAAAAAACTCTGAACGCGGAATCATAGTTGGAACTAGACGCATGGCACACTCCATTTCGGAAGTCGTGAGGGAAATGAGTGATCATAGATCCACAGTGTCAGGAGTGTGCCAAGAATATCACATTTCAGGCGTTGCCTCTCACTATGGACTACGCAGTGGTCGACGGCCTTCACTTAACGACAGACAGCAGCGGCGTTTGCGAACAGTTGTCAGTGCTAATAGACAACCAACACTGCGCCATATGACCACAGAAATATATGTGGGACTTACGACGAACATATCTGTTAGGTCAGTAAGGCGAAATCTGGCGTTATCTGGGTACTGCACATAAGACTGACGCGAGTGCATTTGCTAGCAGCACGACACTATCTGTAGCTCCTTTCCTGAGCTCGTGACCATATTGGTTGGACACTAGACATCTGAAAAACCGTGGCCTGGTCAAATGAGTCCCTATTTTAGTTGGTTAGAGCTGATGGTAGGATTCGAGTGTGGTGCAGACCCCACGAAGCCATGGCCGCAAGTTTTCAACAAAGCACTGTTCAAGCTGCTAGTAGTTCCATATGGGTGTGGGCTGTGTTACATTGAATAGAATGAATAATTTAGCCATCCAGATCGCCGACATGAATCCCATCTAATATTTATGGGGCATAATCAAGAGGTCAGTTCGTGGTCAAAATCTCCGACCGGCAACACTTTCGCAATTAAGAAAGGTAGGAAGATTTTTCTGTTTGGCAAAAGTGACAAAAAGCAGATTTCAGAGTACCTGATGGCTCAAGACAAAAGTTTTGTCTCAAGTACAGGTAGTGTTGAGGATCAGTGGACAAAGTTCAAAACCATCGTACAATATGCGTTAGATGAGTATGTGCCAAGCAAGATCGTAAGAGATAGAAAACAGCCACCGTGGTACAACAACCGAGTTAGAAATCTGCTGCGGAAGCAAAGGGAACATCACGGCAAACATAAACATAGCCAAAGCCTTGCAGAAAAACAAAAATTACGCGAAGCGAAATGTAGTGTGAGGAGGGCTATGCGAGAGGCGTTCAATGAATTCGAAAGTAAAGTTCTGTGTACTGACTTGGCAGAAAATCGTAAAAAATTTTGATCTTATGTCAAAGCGGTAGGTGGATCAAAACAAAATGTTCAGACACTCTGTGACCAAAATGGTTCTGAAACAGAGGAAGACAGACTAAAGGCCGAAATACTAAATGTCTTTTTCCAAAGAGGATGGAGGGACGAATGGAGACGCGTCGTCTTCAGCGATGAGAGTCGCTTCTGCCTTGGTGCCAATGATGGTCGTATGTGTGTTTGGCGCCGTGCAGGTGAGCGCCACAATCAGGACTGCATACGACCGAGGCACACAGGGCCAACACCCGGCATCATGGTGTGGGGAGCGATCTCCTACACTGGCCGTGCACCACTGGTGATCGTCGAGGGGACACTGAATAGTGCACGGTACATCCAAACCGTCATCGAACCCATCGTTCTACCATTCCTAGACCGGCAAGGGAACTTGCTGTTCCAACAGGACAATGCACGTCCGCATGTATCCCGTGCCACCCAACGTGCTCTAGAAGGTGTAAGTCAACTACCCTGGCCAGCAAGAACTCCGGATCTGTCCCCCATTGAGCATGTTTGGGACTGGATGAAGCGTCGTCTCACGCGGTCTGCACGTCCAGCACGAACGCTGCTCCAACTGAGGCGCCAGGTGGAAATGGCATGGCAAGCCGTTCCACAGGACTACATCCAGCATCTCTACGATCGTCTCCATGGGAGAATAGCAGCCTGCATTGCTGCGAAAGGTGGATATACACTGTACTAGTGCCGACATTGTGCATGCTCTGTTGCCTGTGTCTACGTGCCTGTGGTTCTGTCAGTGTGATCATGTGATGTATCTGACCCCAAGAATGTGTCAATAAAGTTTCCCCTTCCGGGGACAATGAATTCACGGTGTTCTTATTTCAATTTCCAGGAGTGTATGTTTATCGCCAAAACTTTGTCCGCATTGGTTTAGAATGTTTACCATTTCTTACGAAATGATTCATTCGCCATTACTATATTGCTTTTAATTTCTCTGCCACTCTTCCAACTCGTTTCTGTCCTGCTTCCTATGTGTTCAAAGTTTTGCACATATTCCAACTTCTCTTCAATCAGCATCGTCTTTAGTCTTCTACTTCTTTCTAGTGGAATCGCTTTTGCTTTCTTTGTAATGATTTTCTTTCCTTAAATCTTTTCTTTAGCTTCAGTGGTATCTACCACAACGTGTAAGTCTCTTCTATCTGTTGCCAGAAGGACCAGGTCGTCTGCAAATCTCATACACCACATTCTTTTTCCTCCAATTTTTACCCGTCATTTAGTGAGCAATAGTCAATATTACCTAAGAACAGACTGAAAAGGGGAAAAGACAGACAGCAGTCTTGTCTCAGTAATTTTTCTAGTTCTTTAAGTTTGCATTTTCCCCCTTCATATTCAGTGTCATGAACTGCACGTTTTAAATCATCCTGTGTGGTATGATGACAGACTACAGTTCAACGTCCCGTCCATGAATAGGTCGTTAAAGGCGGATGCTCATCCAGTTTTCGGGTTTAGTAATTAGCATTTATTTCTCTTTCCCCACAGTGTTACTTCGCTGCAAAATCTAGTTTCATTCAGTATTTCATTTTTACTGCATTCAAAATTTTTAGCTTTAATTAGCGAAACGGAAGTGAGAAGATATTCGTCCTCTAGCACTACCCCACTCTCAAAAACAAACGTTACCATGGTAAATTAGTTAATATCCAATACGGAAGAACCTTTTAAGAAAGTGAGTCTATTTAAACAATTTCAAAAAACAATTTAAAAATAACAGATATACCTTACGTTTCCATTAGGCGTTCACTGTACATAACAGTAAGTCGCGCCACAAAGCAAGGAGCGTAACAATAGCATAATACAAACTTTCTAAAGCAGAGAAAGATAAGCAGTCCTAGTTTTAAGCTCGTGACGTTCTGAGGGAGTACGCATTTCTAAATACACTTTGCCTTTTAATAAAAAATGATCACTTAATCAAAAGAAAAAAAATGTCAAATGTGTGTGAAATCTTATGGGACTTAACAGCTAAGGTCATCAGTCCCTAAGCTTACACACTACTTAACCTAAATTATCCTAAGGACAAACACACACTACTATGCCCGAGGGAGGACTCGAACTTCCGCCGGGACCAATCAGAAGAAAACACACTGACTTTAGTTATTGACTACAGGGCTGAAAGGTGTTGCACAATAAAATTTACTAACGTCCACAAACATTAATCCATGGACGTCGTAATGGCACTACCTTTAGAAGCCAGAATAACAGCATTGGTATTGTACCTACTGGCCCTTACCAAACAGTCTTGACCTTAGGCAATGACTGAATGACATAGGCACCCTTTTGTATGGTAAATAACAATCACAGGTATCGAGTCACCTGATATTACAGTGTCAAAAAATCTCAAACGCAGGATGGTACAAGGAAGTTCACCGTTTACTAACGTCCATATGAATGTAGCCGGTCAGTCGACGAGCAACATCAAGCAGACAGACAATCTCATTAACACAGGCTTGCCCCCGCAGAAAGAGAAACCGTAATATGCAACAATCTTCGTAAGGAATAGCAACCCAGCGTTTGACGTAAGGGGGAAATTCTGTGCCTCAAGTAACCGTATAGGTCTTATAACCAAATTATCCTCGAGACATTTACGTCGAACTACTATCTACGATAATGATGGAAGCTGAATAAATGAATTAAAATTTATAGCACGGCAGGGTCTCCTAGCTTACTAGGTTGGAATGCTGACCGTCACACCACCGCACCACTATAGATAACATTGATGCACATCCTACCCAGGTCCAATACCCTCCTCCACACAAATGTCAATTCATATCTTCAGTTTATTTTCCCTCTAAATCGTCACTACTCTTCGTGTGATTTTCCATTATACGTTGCCAGTATACCAAGCAGCGACCAGCTCTTCCACACGTCCCTCTGTACTGCCATCCATCTGCTTCCTCATCCGTTGCAGCACTCTGTCCTCACCACGCATGCGCCGGCACGTAACTTTTCCCGAGCGCCAGACACCCCACCCCATTTCAGAACCTGGTGCTCGACGCAACCTAAAAGACATACTCTGGCCGTGAGTATCGAGAGCGACGTATCAGTCCACCATCTTAACCGCTGTGCCAAATCGTTCCGTTTCAAAGAGACATTTGTACATCTGTGCATTCGTTGGAGTTTTAGGTCGCAAATTTCCGCGTAAGATATTCATTAAACTGTCCACACAATGGCATAAAACTCATTAACTTCATACTACAAAATTTTGCCTTCTTCTGAAGGCGTCTTTCTGCAAGTCACCTAATATGTAATGTTACAAGCCTGGCCAAACAGCGGTCCACATGCGCAAGCGCTCCGACCGCGCTCTTGCCTAGTGGTCCAAGTGCATTGGCGGGTAGGACTGAGGAGGAAGTGGAAAATAAAGGTTGTAGGTGGACACCGCTAGGGTTAAGCAGGTGACTAGTCAGACGCTGAGACGTTTGCTGCCAATACTGTTCCCATTAAATCAGATTTACACTACTGGCCATTAAAATTGCTACACCAAGAAGAAATGCAAATGAAAAACTGGTATACATTGGACAAATATATTATACTAGAACTGACATGTGATTACATTTTCAGGCAATTTGGGTGCATAAATCCTGAGAAATCAGTACCCAGAACAACCACCTCTGGCCGTAATAACGGCCTTCATATGCCTGGGCATTGAGTCAAACAGAGCTTGGATGGCGTGTACAGGTACAGCTGCCCATGCAGCTTCAACACGATACCACAGTTCACTAAGAGTAGTGACTGGCGTATTGTGACGAGCCAGTTGCTCGGCCACCGTTGACCAGACGTTTTCAGTTGGTGAGAGATCTGGAGAATGTACAGGCCCGGGCAGCAGTCGAACATTTTCTGTATCCAGAAAGGCCTGTACAGGACCTGCAACTTGCGGTCGTGCATTATCCTGCTGAAATGTAGGGTTTTGCAGAGATCGAATGAAGGGTAGAGCCACGGGTCGTAACACATCTGAAATGTAACGTCCACTGTGCAAAGTGCCGTCAATGCGAACACAAGGTGACCGAGACGTGTAACCTAATGCACCCCATACCTTCACGCCGGGTGATACGCCAGAATGGCGATGACGAATACACGCTTCCAATGTGCGTTCACCGCGATGTCGCCAAACACGGATGCGACCGTCATGATGCTGTAAACAGAACCTTGATTTATCCGAAAAAAATGACGTTTTGAAATTCGTGCACCCAGGTTCGTCGTTGAGTACACCATCGCAGGCGTTCCTGTCTGTGATGCAGCTTCAAGTGTAACCACAGCCATGGTCTCCGAGCTGATAGTCCATGCGGCTGCATATGTCAAATGGCTCTGAGCACTATGGGACTTAACATCTATGGTTATCAGTCCCCTAGAACTTAGAACTACTTAAACCTAACTAACCTAAGGACATCACACAACACCCAGTCATCACGAGGCAGAGAAAATCCCTGACCCCGCCGGGAATCGAACCCGGGAACCAGGGCGCGGGAAGCAAGAACGCTACCGCACGACCACGAGCTGCGGACGCTGCATATGTCGTGGAACTGTTCGTGCAGATGGTTGTTGTCTTGCAAACGTCCCCATATATTGACTCAGAAATCGATACGTGGCTGTACGATCCGTTACAGCCATGCGGATAAGATGCCTGTCATCTCGACTGCTAGTGATACGAGGCCGTTGGGATCCAGCACGGCGTTCCGTATTACCCTCCTGAACTTACCGATTCCGTACTCTGCTAACAGTCATTGGATCTCGACCAACGCGAGCAGCAATGTGACGATGCGATAAACCGCAATCACGATAGGCTACAATCCGACCTTTATCAAAGTCGGAAACGTGATGGTACGCATTTCTCCTCCTTACACGAGGCATCACAACAACGTTTCACCCGGCAACGCCGGTCAACTGCTGTTTGCGTATGAGAAATCGGTTGGAAACTTTCCTCATGTCAGCACGTTGTAGGTGTCGCCACCGGAGCCAACCTTGTGTGATTGGTGTGAAAAGCTAATCATTTGCATATCACAGCATATACTACCTGTCTGTTAAATTTCGCGTGTGTAGCACGTCATCTTCGTGGGGTTAAACCATCGCATACAGACGAGTCAATTACGACGAGTAGCGTAATATTGGTCACAATTGGTGAAGTAAATATCACGCACACGTCGAGAGTTCAGTTGAGCACTGTTTTTTGTAACATCGCCTTTACTTAATAACAGTATCATCGCTCTACCGACTATCGCCGAGTTTTAGCCAGGGCCGTTCAATACTAACTACCAACTAGAAAAACCGGTGACGTTACAAGGAGGATCATCTGGTAACAGATACAGCAGACAATATTGATGTTGTAAGAGAACAAGTAAAGTAATACTATCGAAGAATAAGCTTCAGATTTGTGACATGAAACATTTCCCATAACACAAGGTAGCCATTTACGGACTAGATTTCACTGATTACGGTTCACAAAATGAAACGGTTAATTACGAGTTCTGAAAGAGATTACAAGACATTGCACGAGTGAAGACGACTTTCGATTGATTTATCAGGCCGCTCTCGCCTTTGGCTGCTGATGTACCTCATTATTTCCAGCTTTAGCTGACAGATGTATAAGATAGTAACCATCTCAGCGACGTGTTTGTCCAGTCCAGGAATTTACAACACTTTTATACTATGTCGCTCCAAGAGCAATATCCTTAACTGCACATTCAAACTGCGAATGTTATTTCAGTGTTTGGTTCAGCACATGAGCGTTAACGTTTTTCTTTTGTTATGAAACTGACGAACTCCTGCCAAACCTTTTTTGGTTAGACAAACTCTAAATTGCGTAAATCCGTGCGTTTCACTCTATCGCGAACCATAGTTACAGATATATTCTATATTCTAACGGCGAAATGTATAAAACATCACAACTTTATGTTAAATATCTGTTTGTAAAGCTTTTTGAAGTTCTACCCATAGTATTTTCGCTATCTAATGTATTTATTTAATAACATAATGAAACCCTGGCTATACTATAGAAACATCCTGCACTATTCGACTTAGAAGTAGTTACAATGTGTCGAAAACACATCTTTTTAACTTCAAGCGTATGCAGCCTTCAGTTTACAGTTGTCTCACTCGCATACATGTTCGGAATAGCGCAGTGGTGGGGGAAGCCGGAGTGCTGAGCGTAAGAGCGCTCTGGGTGCCCAAATCTTGGCCAGACCTTGGTTACAAGGTCATGACATGTGAAAAACAGAGCAGGCATGTACATATTTCTGTCAGAATTATATGGGCAGGAAACCAAAGGCAACTTATAGATTCACGAAACATGATGTGGTTGCAAGGGCGTTTTTTCTCTAAAAAGGGAGCTGCCTCCTCCCTGTTACTCTCCACCCCCCTACCGTCGTTACCAGGCAATCTTCAGCAGAAGCTCTTCTCCAGAAAGGCGGCACAAAAGCTTTTTGAAAGCTTCCACGCCTTTGAGAAATCTGCTAATGAGCACGACAGCGGGCAATGCACTTTGCGCTTTGTAAAAAAATTCTTGGTTAGGTTTATCAGTGAAACGTAAGTCAGAGTACTATTAGTGCTCTACATTCACTGAAGAATTTCAGTATGATTAAGAGACTTGAACTGCG
This sequence comes from Schistocerca americana, assembly GCF_021461395.2. Lineage (NCBI taxonomy): Eukaryota > Metazoa > Arthropoda > Insecta > Orthoptera > Acrididae > Schistocerca > Schistocerca americana. The sequence continues at coordinate 216,117,504 of NC_060124.1, forward strand.
TATCTCGAATATTTTCCTTGCCATTGTGCGTTCTCCTGTTAACAAATTTTCCGAATTCTCCGTTGCACGCTGCAGGACATGCGGTACACGAAGGAGCTAGAACCGGTCATTAACCGAATTTTTTATGTGTTTATGATTGATGGATCGTCCGTTATAGTATTAGGGAAACTACGCCTACACATTTTCGATTACTTGGAACCTTTGCTTGTACTTCCCTCTTTTCTACACTCCTGGAAATGGAAAAAAGAACACATTGACACCGGTGTGTCAGACCCACCATACTTGCTCCGGACACTGCGAGAGGGCTGTACAAGCAATGATCACACGCACGGCACAGCGGACACACCAGGAACCGCGGTGTTAGCCGTCGAATGGCGCTAGCTGCGCAGCATTTGTGCACCGCCGCCGTCAGTGTCAGCCAGTTTGCCGTGGCATACGGAGCTCCATCGCAGTCTATAACACTGGTAGCATGCCGCGACAGCGTGGACGTGTACCGTATGTGCAGTTGACGGACTTTGAGCGAGGGCGTATAGTGGGCATGCGGGAGGCCGGGTGGACGTACCGCCGAATTGCTCAACACGTGGGGCGTGAGGTCTCCACAGTACATCGATGTTGTCGCCAGTGGTCGGCGGAAGGTGCACGTGGCCGTCGACCTGGGATCGAACCACAGCGACGCACGGATGCACGCCAAGACCGTAGGATCCTACGCAGTGCCGTAGGGGACCGCACCGCCACTTCCCAGCAAATTAGGGACACTGTTGCTCCTGGGGTATCGGCGAGGACCATTCGCAACCGTCTCCATGAAGCTGGGCTACGGTCCCGCACACCGTTAGGCCGTCTTCCGCTCACGCCCCAACATCGTGCAGCCCGCCTCCAGTGGTGTCGCGACAGGCGTGAATGGAGGGACGAATGGAGACGTGTCGTCTTCAGCGATGAGAGTCGCTTCTGCCTTGGTGCCAATGATGGTCGTATGCGTGTTTGGCGCCCTGCAGGTGAGCGCCACAATCAGGACTGCATACGACCGAGGCACACAGGGCCAACACCCGGCATCATGGTGTGGGGAGCGATCTCCTGCACTGGCCGTACACCACTGGTGATCGTCGAGGGGACACTGAGTAGTGCACGGTACATCCAAACCGTCATCGAACCCATCGTTCTACCGTTCCTAGACCGGCAAGGGAACTTGCTGTTCCAACAGGACAATGCACGTCCGCATGTATCCCGTGCCACCCAACGTGCTCTAGAAGGTGTAAGTCAACTACCCTGGCCAGCAAGATCTCCGGAATTGTCCCCCATTGAGCATGTTTGGGACTGGATGAAGCGTTGCCTCACGCGGTCTGCACGTCCAGCACGAACGCTGGTCCAACTGAGGCGCCAGGTGTAAATGGCATGGCAAGCCGTTCCACAGGACTACATCCAGCATCTCTACGATCGTCTCCATGGGAGAATAGCAGCCTGCATTGCTGCGAAAGGTGAATTACACTGTACTAGTGCCGACATTGTGCATGCTCTGTTGCCTGTGTCTATGTGCCTGTGGTTCTGTCAGTGTGATCATGTGATGTATCTGACCCCAGGAATGTGTCAATAAAGTTTCCCCTTCCTGGGACAATGAATTCACGGTGTTCTTATTTCAATTTCCAGGAGTGTATTTCATCTACACTTACACTTCAGAAGCCACCTTACGGTGGGTAGTGGAGAGAACTTCTTGTTCCATAGCCGCTTCTTCCCTTCCATGTTCTAATGGCGAAGGTGCGCAGGAGGCACGACTGTTGATACGATTCTCTAATTTTACTTTCATAGGTTCAAATGGCTCTGAGCACTATGGGACTCAACTTCTGAGGTCATCAGTCCCCTATCACTTAGAACTACTTAAACCTAACTAACCTAAGGACATCACACACATCGATACCCGAAGCAGGATTCGAACCTGCGACCGTAGCGGTCGCGCGGTTCCAGGAGTGCCTAGAACCGCTCGGCCACCCCGGACGGCCTTACTTTCATATTTTGTTCGCGAGATGTACACGGTGTAATACTAATCTGTGGCCAGAATTTCAGGAAACTTTCGTCACAAACAGGGGAAGAGAATATATTAGGGAAGCATCCTAAATTTTAGAGGATGAAAATACACACATCAAAAAAAGTTTTGCATCACCTCGTTTCCGATAGTTCCAGAAACTGCACACGAAACTGGAATAGAGGTCAACATAAACATCATTTCCGCCCTTTTCATCGCTCATGAAAACCACACATTGCCTGTTGTACCACCATACAGCGAGACCGTCAGAGGTGGTGATTCAGATTGCTGCACACACCGGTACCTCTAATATCCAGCAGCACGTACTCTTGCATTGAAGCATACGTGTAGTCGTCGTGGCATACTATCCACAAGTTCATCAGGGCACTGATGGTCAAGACTGTCCCACTCCTCAACGGCGATTCGGCGTAGACCCCTCAGAGTGGTTGGTGGGTCACATCGTCCATAAACAGCCCTTTTCAATCTGTCCCAGGCATGTTCGATAGTCTGGAGAACATACTGGACACTCTAGTCGAGCGATGTCGTTAACCTGAAGGGAGTCATTCACAAGATGTTAACGATGGGGGCGCGAACTGTCTTCCATGAAGACGAATGCCTCGACGATATACTGCCGATATGGTTGCACGAATAAATATTGTGGTTTCACAGCATTCATTAACAGGCTTCTATTGGTTGTAGAAGCCTGTTAATGGATACTGTGAAACCACAATATTTATTCGTATACCGGTTGTAGAGGGGACTTTCTCTGTAAGTTTTGATAAGTAACTCATGTTTACAAGTTTACCATTTGGATGTGAAAGACGTTTGAAGATCTGATAACTTTGAAACCTCTTCACGGGACTCACATTGAGGAAACGGAGTTCTGACATGTATGCACCACACACGCCCATGGTGTCGACATGTTCCAAATACTCGTTGTCGGATTCTCTTCCACGTGACCAAGGACGTTCTCCTCCAAGTCGAGAGTGTGTCACGGTCCCTGGAACACCAGCAGATCCTCTTAGCTGCTGACGTACTAGTTTCTCGCCGCCGTTGTTGTGATCCGACGAAAATTGTATATAATGTCATAATAATTACAACGAAAACTGACGATGGTATCCTTTCCTCAGTTTGTTTGCTTGCCGTGAAGCGGCAGATTTGAAAATAATCCGATCGTCTCATTTTGTAACCAAACTGTACATTTGCGGACGTGGTTTCCCAGAGAAAACTTCATCCACTAATCCCCTCTAGCCCAAAAGTCTGTAATAGTAATGGGAAACACACTGTCTACTCAAGTTTTTGTCTTCTTCTACTGTTTTTTCCCTCTAGGACTACCTCTAGCACAATGGAAGTTATTCCCTTAGGCCTTAAACCATGTCCTATCATCCAGTCCCCTGTTGCAATTACTGTTTTTTACATATTTTTCTCAGTTGATCCTCTGGAGAATCCAATTAAATGTCAGCACCATTCCGTAGCACCACATCTCAGACTCTTCGATTACCTTCTTTTCATGTTTTTACCGCGGTCCGTGACACACAACAACACACTGCTAGGCTATAAGTGACCACTTTCAGAAATTTCCTCGTGAAACTGGAGTCAATGTTTCATTTTAGTAGACGTCTTTTATGAGCGAGGAATGGGCTGTTTGCATGGGATAGTTTCTTTCTTACATCCTCCTTCGTAAGCCGTACGTTATTTCGCTGTTAACGCATGTGTAATTGGTATACAATGATGTCGCCACTGAATGTGACGTAAGTCAGCCACCAGAGCGGGTGTGCTTGCGGTTTGCTCCTCTTTGTAACCGCAGACAGCCATTTCTGCTGGCTAAGCAGCACGTATAAGGGCCCTAGTTGTGTCTTTCTGCCTCAAAGCAGAGCACTGAAACTCTGAAACTGTCCTCCAACCTGGCGTATTCATGTAATGTCCTCGTCCCAGCACAGACGGACCACGTAGTTCGTCAGTCTGCCACTCTTGCTGTGAGACTGTAATGAAACTACTCGCACACTGGCCAAGACTCATTATTACTGAAATTAAAATTCATGAGTTTGTTGAGATGCTACCTACTTTTTATTTTTCCCTTTCCATCTGATAAAGCCGGAATAAGACCTCCGAAACTGTGCAGTAAAAAACGTTCGCCTTTGTAGATTCATGCTTTATGTAATTAATCATTCAAATACACAAAAATATCATCTTTGAAAAATCTTTGAAAATCACACCACTCCATCTTTCGGCTAATCTTTGTACACTAATGAACGTGACAGAAACTATTGTTAATATTTCACAATTCAAATTACACTTCCTGAGCTAAATTATTCCATGTCTTGCTCGCAAAGTCACGAGTTATGACGTACCTTGTAATCGTAGCAGATTTACCGTCTGCGCCTCTTTAATGACTGTCCTGCGTAGCACAGATTTCTTTGCAGGGCGATTATTCGGCACTGTGGTGATGTCACACGAAGTGACTCGGCAGTATCACGTTGCTCAATTGTTCTTCAAAAATTGTCCGCCCCGATAGCTGAGTTTTCAGTGCGACGGATTGCCATCCTCCGGGCTCGGGTTCAATTCCCGGTTGGGTCGAGGATTTCCTTCGTGCAGGGACTGGGCGCTGTGTTGTCTTCATCATTATTTCATCCCTATCCGGCGCGCAGGTCGCCCAACATGGCGCTGAATGTAATAAAACTTGCACCAAAGCAGCCGGACCTGCCCCGCAAGGGGTCTCCCGGTCAATGACGCCAAACGCTCATTTCCATTTTTCATTTTTCTTCAAATACTGATACTGCAGCTAAGTTTTCACTACGTGTTGTTCACCTAGTAGTGAGAAATTCTCCCTTGTTATTCCAAAGAAGATCTGAATTGTAGTATAGCAATCATTAATTAATGTAACAATTAACATAAATAAAAACGTGACAGACGGACAAAAAGTAAGTAAACTGTAGCTTATTTCAAAATTAACCACCGTAAGCGTTAATACATTTATCCCACTGTGAGACAAATCGGTCAGTGTCTTCATGGAAAAATGTCTGTGCGCGAGTATGGAACCTTGATTGTACCCGAGCGTCCACCTAACATTCCGAAACAAGTATAGGGCCACGATTGTTTTTCTCCAGGGCTCCAAAGATATGGAAATCTCATGGGGAGATAACTGAACATTGGAATTGATGGCGCACTTCAATATTTGCAAAGTGGCCACGTATCACTACGGGTTAATTAAAGTCGAAACGCCCGGGAACGTTGACGAATGGAGTCATTTTGCTGCAGGGCAGTGTCTGCCATATATAAGCAGTGTTGTATCGACCACACTGCAGGAATTTCGCTGGGAACCCCTGACACACCTTCCACACAGACCTTGTCTGTCCACAAGCATTTCCATATTTTTCGGGCGCTCAGGAAATGAATTCATTCCATCGACTTTCTTAGGACGAAGAAAGGGAAAAAGTCACGGTTACACAGGCAAGTGCGAACATTTTTCTAGGAAGGCACTGACCGTATTGTCTCACAGTTGGACAAATCTATTTAGACAAATCTATTAAGATAAGTGTATATGGAATATCTGACCAACTATGTGTTTGGATTGGAAAGTTTCTGATGAACAGAACACAGCTCCATCAGGTCGGATTAAAGGAAGACACCGAAACAACTCAGAGGCGGGCTGCTACATTTTTTTACCAGTACATTCGATCAACAAGCAGACATTATGGAGATGTTTGGTTAATTCATATGAGAATCACTGGAAGCAAGACGGCGTTCTTTCCGAGAAATACTGCTGAGAACCTATAGACAACCGGCATTTAAAGCTGACTGAAGGATGTTTCTACTGCTGGTAACGTACATTTCACGTAAGAAAGCCAAATTTAAAAGAAAAGGAAATTAGGGCTCTTACGGAGGCCTACCGACAGGTGTTTTTCCCTCTCTTTATTTGCGAGTATAAAAGAAAGAGAAATGACTAGTAGTGGTGCAAATACACTCCGTCATGCACTACGCGGTGGCTTTCGAACTATTTATGTACATCTCGGTGTAGGTTCTCAACGGAGAGCTTCAGACGTAAAAGTATCTTCGAGGGTACACGAAGGGGGTGTTACAGGACTACTACGCTTCACTATATACATTGGTGACGCAGTAGACAACATTGAAAGTTCCGTAGGGCTTTTCGCGGATGATGCTTCTGTATACAGAAAATTCGAAAAGGTAGAAAACTGAAGCAAGTTGCAGGAAGACCTGCAAATAATTGACAATTGGTGCAGTGAATGGTAGTTGAGTGTTAACATAAACAAATGTATTTCTGCGTAAACAGCGACAGAAAGACCCGTTACTGTGTGATAAGACAAGTGCAGAACAATCACTAGAAGCAGTTACTTCCATAAAATATCTAGAACTATGCGCACGGAGCGATCTGAAGCGGAACGACCACATAAAACTTTTGCATCCCACAAAGAAGCGGCGCGTTGGTCTGCTGCTGTAAACTGAAGGATAGGCTGAATGTAGGAAGCTAGGAGGAGCAGGTGAGGTTTTTCTATTTACTTAACTTTGGCTGAGATGAGCACGTAGGTGCGAAGCTGTACATCAAGTTACCAATCTGTAGTAGCTCGCCCACTATGAAATAGAAGCAATGTTGCTTGGTCGTCTACTCGGAATCAAATGGGCTGAATCTGGAGCGGCGTTCGTAGAGCTGCACAGCGCCGGATAGGGGCGCTGTCGTCGGTGTCGGTGTTTTAGTGCCAATCTAAGAACTTGCACCTACGCCGTGGCATCGTAGCTATCGATACCACAAAAACTAATCCCAGGTAAGGTAGTTGCCGGACAGATTCATTGGAAGCACCTCCAGGAAACGTTGATCATCAACAAAGGAGGTAGCTTGTAAAATCCTCGTTCTATCAGTACTCGAATATTGCTCGCAGGTATGGGATCCGTACTAGATAGGATTGGCAGAGGAAACAGAGAAAATCCAAAGAAGAGCAACACGTTTCACTACGGGTTCATTTAGTAAGCTCGGAAATGCTACAGAGATGTTCAGTTTCCTACAGTGGCACTTGCTAGAGGAGAGCTGTTCTCATTAATTTGTAGTTTACTGTTGAAGTTCTGAGAGCGTACGTTGCTAGAAGAGTCAACCAAAACATTATTTCCTCCTATACATACCTCGTAAAAATACCATGAGGCTAAAATTAGAGATTCGAGCTCACACATTCCCAGAAAGTAATCGCCACTCAATAGGAAAAGATGGAAATTACACTGCCACACAGTGTACCCTCCGTCACGCACTATAACGCCGTTCTCACACGGGACGTGTTCCTCATGGCAAAGCCGCTAGATGTGGTGTTCGTAGTAGTTGCTGCGCGCTACGAAACGACCTGCTATATCTCACGAAACGTGATCCTCATCGTGATTTGCGAGCACAGCACTCTCCAGCTTCTTTCTGTACATGGACGAGCGAAACATAGACGCGTTACCTCTGTTTTCGATTTCCGAAGGAGAATGGCGAAAATCGCGAAGAGGATTCTGGACTCGTAAATGTCTTGAACAGCGAATTTCTGATAGAAGAACAGTACATAAAGCTGTACAACGATCTGACGTACATACTAGTACCAGTCATTCGTTAACTCAATTGAATCTCCACCTTATTTGCGATTTTAACTGAATGTAGTTCAAATATAGTATCTATGACGGTTTACCCATCCGTAATATTCTATGTGTTTCATTGACTACCATCACACTGAAAAGATGTACATCATCACATACGTTTCAAGGTTTGGACTCGGGTCGTACTTTCATTTGAATGGAAAAGGAATTTTCTTTGAAGCTGCTAACCATCATTGGGATTCCTGTGAGGATACGAACATGAGGCAGTCCATAAAATCAAGAGATAGGTGTTGTTGTTGTTGTGGTCTTCAGTCCAAAAACTAGCTTGATGCAGCTCTCCATGCTACTCCATCCTGTGCAAGCCTCTTCATCTAGCAATTACTGCAACCTACATCCCTCTGAATCTGCTCAAAGTATTAATCTCTTGGTCTCCCTCTACTATTCCGAACTCCCACGCTTCCCTCTAGTACTAAACTGGTGATCCCTTCATATCTCAGAAAGTGTTCTACCAACCGATTCCTTCTTCTAGTCAGGCTGTACTGCAAATTTCTCTTTTCCCCAATTCTATGGAGTACCTCCTCACTAGTTATGTGATCTAATCTTCAGCATTCCTCTGAAGCACTGCATTTCAAAAACTTGTATTCCCTTCTTATCTAAACTGTTTATCGTACATGTTTCACTTCCACATATACCTACACTCCATACAAATACTTTGAGAAAGGACTTCCTGACACTTAAATCTATACTCCATGTTAACAAATTTTTCTTCTTCAGAAATGCTTTTCTTGCCATTGCAAGACTACTCCCTACTTCGACCATCATCAGTTATTTTACTTCCCAAATAACAAAACTATTTTAAGTGTCTCAATTCCTAACCTAATTCCTTCAACATTACTTGATTTAATTCGGCTACATTCCGTTATCCTCGTGTACCCTTTGTTGATGTTCATGCTGTATTCAGGACACTGTTCATTCCGTTCCACTGCTTTTCCAAGTCATTTGCTCGCTCTGACAGAATTACAATATCATCGGCAAACCTCAAAGTCCTTATTTCTTCTCCCTGGACTTTAATTCGAATTCCAAATTATTCTTTTCTTTCCTTTACTGCTTGCTCAATATACAGATTGAATAACACCGGGGATAGGCTACAACCCAGTCTAGCTCCCTTCTCAACCACTGCTTCCCTTTCATGACCCTCAACTCTTATAACCGCCGCCTGGATTCTGTGCAAATTGTAAATAGCCTTTCTCTCCCTGTATTTTACAACTGCCACCTTCAGAATTTGAGAGAGAGTGTTGCAGTCAACATTGTCAAATGCTCTTTCTAAGTCTATAAATGCTATAAAGGAAGGTTTGCTTTTCCTTAACTTGTCTTCTACGACAAGTCGTAGGGTCAGTATGACCTCGCGTGTTTCTACATTTCTCTGGAATCAAGACTGATCTTTCCCGAGGTTGTCTTCTACCAGTTATTCCATTCTTCTGTAAAGAATTCGTGTTAGCATTTTGCAACCGTGACATTAAACTGATAGTTCGGTAATTTTCATACCTGTCAACACCGAATTATTATTTTCTTCTTGAAGTCCATCTTGCTCACCAAATGGAAGTGTTTTGTCGGTGCTGGCTCTCCCAAGGCCATCAGTAGCTCTGACGGAATATTATCTACTCCCGGAGCCTTGTGTCGACTTTTGTCTTTCAGAGATAGGTACCGGTATATACATTTTGCATAAAGTTTGATAACAGCAAATACTTCCAGTGTGTAATATGTGTTTACTTTCTGACATACGGGGGGGAAGTCACTTTAAAATTTCGGGCCATTCGAGGAGCATTCCAGACGCTGGACTACGCATCATGAACTATAGCAAATACATTATTTATAGTTTATAACATCGAATATTGTAAGTATTGCTAATATTTAATTAGTAAGAAAGAAACAAAACCTTTTAGAAAAGAAAAAAAACTGAAATATAATTTGGAAACAGCGAGTCGTCATCCTGCTACCTTCCTCTCTGTGTTCACTACAGTACCTCTTTTTTCTGATCTCATTTTGTTCGTTGCATTTGTTCGGGGCGGACGTCCCATGACACCAGTTCATGTTCATCGTTAATCCGTTCACTCAGTTTTCTAGTTCAGATGGCAGCTAACCCTCTGACCGAACAGTTTGAGCTACCGCGCCGGCGTATCAGTTACGCTACGGCTTCACACAGCAGCAGCACCTCAGTTATACAATTGACAATGTTTTAAGGATTTATCTACAAATGTCATTATTAACTATGACCAATTGCACCAAAAACGACGTGTTTTAGTTGGATCATCATTGCATCGTAGTACTGAAATGGTATATTTTATAACACTAAAAGTATCAGTTGCGGGAAGCCTTCAACTACCGAGGTGTAGTATCCTCTCATTTTATTATAACATATTGCAGCTACAAGAACGCGTTTTTGAGATATCCTCAGTGTCCTGTTGCTTTTAAACAGCTTGCATTGTCCGCAGCTCGTGGTCGTGCGGTAGCGTTCTCGCTTCCCACGCCTGGTTTCCCGGGTTCGATTCCCGGCGGGGTCAGGGATTTTCTCTACCTCGTGATAACTGGGTGTTGTGTGACGTCCTTAGGTTAGTTAGGTTTAAGTAGTTCTAAGTTCTAGGGGACTGATGACCCTAGATGTCAAGTCCCATAGTGCTCAGAGCCATTTTTGAACAGCTTGCATTCATATCATGTATTCCATAATAAAAGGAGCACCAAACACGGAGTTAAACTCTTAAGTTCTGTCTGTGACGTTCAACTGAGCACATTACTCTCCATGAGAGGAACATGTCAGATTCTTAATTTCACGCTTTGCGACGTAGTGGATCGTGGAATTCCACGTTGTGACGTTGCCAGCTCCACATCGAAGTACATTTTTACATCATATGAGGGGACAGTTTAAGATGGCTTGCCGCGTATAAATGTACACTGATGTCCAAAATCAAGAGCCGGCCAGTGTGGCCGACCGGTTCTAGGCGCTTCAGTCTGGAACCACGCGACCGCTACGGCCGCAGGTTCGAATCCTGCCTCGCGCATGGATGTGTGTAATGTCCTTAGGTTAGTTAGGCTTAAGTAGTTCTAAGTCCCGGGAACTGATGACCTCAGATGTTAAGTCCCATAGTGCTCAGAGCCATTTTAACCACTTGAACCAAAATTAAGACAACAAATTGCTATTTCCCCGAAGTGTGTGTAATTTACGATCGCACAAACTGTCTACAGATTTCGTTACGATCGTGTTCTGTACGGAAGGTGGCATTCTGATCAACGGAAAAACCGCGCTAGCGATGTCGTAGTGTTTTCAGGGCAGTCCTACATCCACAGTCGCTGTGTATACAATCACAGACGGTGCAGTATGGCACAGAGATATGCCTATATACTCTGTGCTGTGGAGCGCCATTCGAATAGCGAAAGCGGGACAATCGCAAACTGTTGTCGCCCGACGGCTTAACATGAATCGATGCCTTGTTTCTCGGATGGGGCAGTAGTTTATAGAGACCGAACCTGTATCCCGGAGACAAGAACAGGGCCGACCACGTGTGACATCAGAAAGAGTGGACCACTATTTGGTTGTAAGGGTGCGACGGTAGCGCCGTTGTACTGTATTGCAACTGGCATCTGACCTCGCAGCATCCCCAGGAGGCGTTGTATCGAGGCAAACGGTGTACATAAGACTTCAACAGAGTAGCCCATATTGTCGGAGACCTGCTATCTGCTTACCTCTGGCACGTCATTGCAGAAGCGAACGTCTAGAATGGAGCCATTAACATACCACCTGGACGGTCGAATGGTGGACCAATGTTCATTTCACAGATGGTTCCGGATTTGGTGTAGAGACTGATTCCCAACGGATTAGCATCTGGAGAGCACGTGGAACGCGATTTCTGTATCCAAAAACTGTGGAAAGAGACCGATATCGAGGAGGAGCCCTAATGTATGGCAGGGGTTAGTTGACAACTCGAACACTTCTTCGTGAACTTGTACGGGTGAACTAGCAAGATTTAACTGCTGTCAGGTACCGTGAGGAGATCTTGGGGTCTCATGCGGCATTGTTGCGAGGTGCTGTTGACCCAGACATCGTACTGGTTGACGATAATGCTCGGCGTCATAGAGCTCAACTAGTTGATGTTTTCTTGGAAACGGAATATATTGCACGCACGGCGTGGCATTCTCAATCTTCCGATATGACTCCCATGGAGCATTGATTGACGACTCCATGGAGTGCTGCGTGCACAACGACCATATATGTTAAATTAAAAGGAAGGTCAGCGTTGGCCATAATATTGATGGTTTATTGATAGCAAAATCGATTTTCAATCACATAGTGATCATCTTCAGTGCTGTGGTGTACAAACTATACTCATAGACACTGGTATCAAGTTATCAGTAACCAAAACTAAGAAACGATCACAATAACTCTATTATTATGGTGATCACTTCTCAGTTTTGGTTACTGATAACTTGATACCGGTGTCTATGAGTATACTTTGTACACCACAGCACTGAAGATGAGCACTATGTGATTGAAAATCGCTTTTGCTATCAATAAACAATCAATATTGCGGCCAACGCTGACCTTCCCATGGAGCATGTCTGGGACACAATAGGGAGATGACTTGCATCTGTCCAAAATTGTGAGCAGCTCTGCAGGAAGAACATGAGATTGGCGACATCATTCACAGCATATCCCGTCGTTGTCAGGCCTATATTGCTGCCAGAGGTGGTCACAGAATCTGTGTAAAAATCCGTTAAATTGGAAAAAAAGAAGAAGTCTTTTGTCTACCGTTATGTATGTTGCAGATCATTAGGTTCTGTATTCCTTAAAATTTTCTGCTGTACTCTCATCCGTTTCAACTGTTTTGTGGAAAGTAAACGCAGCCTTGCAAAATTTCTGTTATATATGACGTAGATGTAGACGCATAGCTCCCAGAGCGGGAAAAGTTGTACAACGTAGCAGAAATACACTACTGGCCATTAAAAATGCTACTCCAAGAAGAAACGCAGATGATAAACGACTATTCATTGGACAAATATATTATACTAGAACTGACATGTGATTACATTTTCACGCAATTTGGGTGCATAAATCCTGAGAAATAAGTGTCCAGAACAATCATCTTTGACCGTAATAACGGCCTTGATACGCCTGCGCATTGAGTCAAACAGAGCTTGGATGGCGTGTACAGGTACAGCTGCCCATGCAGCTTCAACACGATACCACAGTTCATCAAGAGTAGTGACTGGCGTATTGTGAAGAGCTCGGCCACCATTAACCAGACTTTTCAATTGGTGAGACATCTGGAGAATGTGCTGGCCAGGGCAGCAGTCGAACATTTTCTGTATCCAGAAAGGCCTGTACAGGACCTGCAACATGCGGTCTTGCATTATCCTGCTGAAATGTAGGGTTTTGCAGAGATCGAATGAAGGGTAGAGTCACGGGTCGTAACACATCTGTTCAAAGTGCCATCAATGCGAACACAAGGTGACCGAGACGTGTAACCAGTGGCTCCCCATACTATCACACCGGATGATACGCCAGTATGGCGATGACGAATACACGCTTCCAGTGTGCGTTCACCGCGATGTCGCCAAACACGGATGCGACCATCATGATGCTGTAAACAGAACCAGGAATCATCCGAAAGAAAAATGACGTTTTACCATTCGTACACCCAGGTTCGTCGTTGAGTATACCATCGCAGGCGCTCCTGTCTGTGATGCAGCGTCAAGGGTAACCGCAGCCATGGTCTCCGAGCTGATAGTCCATGCTGCTGCAGACGTCGTCGAACTGTTCGTGCAGATGGTTGTTGTCTTGCAGGCGTCCCCATCTGTTGACTCTGGGATCGAGACGTGGCTGCACGATCCGTTACAGCCATACGGATAAGATGCCTGTCATCTCAACTGCTAGTGATACGAGGCCGTTGGGGTCCAGCATGGCGTTCCGTATTACCCTCCTGAACTCACCGAATCCATATTCTGCTAACAGTGATTGGATCTCGACCAACGCGAGCAGCAATGTCGCGGTACGATAAACCGCAATCGCGATAGGCTGCAATCCGACCTTTATCAAAGTCGGAAACGTGATGGTACGCATTTCTCCTCTTTAACGAGGCATCACTACAACGTTTCACCAGGCAACGCCGGTCAACTGCTGTTTGTGTATGAGAAATCGGTTGGAAACTTTCGTCATGTCAGCCAACCTTGTGTGAATGCTCTGAAAAGCTAATCATTTGCATATCACAGCATCTTCGTCCTGTCGCTTAAATTTCGCGTCTGTAGCACGTCATCTTCGTGGTGTAGGAATTTTAATGGGCAGTAGTGCATTTTTACCTCTCTGTTTGGATATTAAATTTATGTATCAATTCGTTTCAGCGTCTCTACTATGTATCGGTATGTAACGGTATGGTAGTGCGCCTGGCTGCCTGCCTCGGTCGTGCTCACGAGCTTTGCGGCCGCACCTCGCCGCGCGCCCTGCGGCAAGGTCCCCGACCCCTGGGTGGCCCACGCGTGAAGCTCGCCTCTGTCTGTTCCAGGAGGAGGAGCTGCGTGCGTCCAGCGACCCCAAGTACGCCCACTTCAACGACGACCTGCACGTCGAGATCACGGCGTTCGCCCCGCCCGCGGAGGCGCACGCGCGCATCGCCTACGCACTCGCCGAGGTCCGCAAGTTCCTCGTGCCGGTGAGTAGCAGCGGCCGCGGACGCGCCAGAAGACCCACAGCCGCCGCCGCAGTCCCGGGGCTTCCCCTGTCTTAGCTGTACACGCACCAACACCGACGGGTTTCCCGAATAAGTTCCCCGCAGTGCTGCGTAATAAGTCGAGAGAAATATCTTGGAGGACTTTTGGTTATATTCCTAAGCGGATGGATCGGGCATGTTATTATTGTTATTGTCATTATTATTAATAGTAGTAGTATTATTATTAAGCGGTTAGTCTTCCACATACAAGGTGTCCCACAAATAGGCTTACATTTTTTGAACTTTAATTACTCTACATCTGCAACTATGTTATTACTCTGCTATTCTCAGCGGTCGGGAAGGGAGTGAGACAGGGTTGTAGCCTATCTCCGATGTTATTCAATCTGTTTATTGCTGAAGCAGTAAAGGAAACAAAGGAAAACTTCGGAGTAGGAATTAAAATCCACGGAGAAGAAACCAAAACTTTGAGGTTCGCCGATGACATTGCAATTCTGTCAGAGACAGCAAAGGACCTGCAAGAGCAGTTGAACGGAATGGACAGTGTCTTGAAAGGAGTGTACAGGGTGTTACAAAAAGGTACGGTCAAACTTCCAGGAAACATTCCTCACACACAAATAAAGATAAGATGTTATGTGGACATGTGTCCGGAAACGCTTAATTTCCATGTTAGAGCTCATTTTAGTTTCGTTAGTATGTACAGTACGTCCTCGATTCACCGCCATGGTTTCATACGGGATACTCTACCTGTGCTGCTAGAACATGTGCTTTTACAAGTACGACATAACATGTGGTTCATGCACGATGGAGCTCCTGCACATTTCAGTCGAACTGTTCGTACGCTTCTCAACAACAGATTCGGTGACCGATGGATTGGTAGAGGCGGACCAATTCCATGGCCTCCACGCTCTCCTGACCTCAACCCTCTTGACTTTCATTTATGGGGGCATTTGAAAGTTCTTGTCTACGCAACTCCGGTACCAAATGTAGAGACTCTTCGTGCTCGTATTGTGGACGGCTGTGATACAATACGCCATTCTCCAGGGCTACATCAGCGCATCAGGGACT
Source organism: Schistocerca americana (assembly GCF_021461395.2). Lineage (NCBI taxonomy): Eukaryota > Metazoa > Arthropoda > Insecta > Orthoptera > Acrididae > Schistocerca > Schistocerca americana. The sequence continues at coordinate 216,132,873 of NC_060124.1, forward strand.
CCATGCGACGGAGGGTGAATGCATGTATCCTCGCTAACGGAGGACATTTTGAAAATTTCCTGTACGTTCTGTTTCTGTGTGTTTCCATTCCATGATTAATGTGATTTGAAGAGAAGTAATAAAATGAGCTCTAACATGGAAACTAAGCGTTTCCGGACACATGTCCACTTCAGGAATGTTTCCTGAAAGTTTGGCCGTACCTTTTTGTAACACCCTGTGTAAGTTGAACATCAACAAAAGCAAATCGAGGATAATGGAATGTAGTCGGATTAAATCGGGTGATGCAGCGGGAATTAGATTAGGAAATGAGACACTTGAAGTAGTAAATGAGTTTTGCTATTTGGGGAGCAAAATAACTGGTGATTGTCGAAGTAGAGAGGATATAAAATGTAGACTGGCAATGGCAAGGAAAGCGCTTCTGAAGAAGAGAAATTTGTTTGCATCGGGTATAGATTTAAGTGTCACGAAGTCGTTTCGGAAGTGTAGCCATGTGTGGAAGTGAAACATGGACGATAAATAATTTAGACAAGAAGAAAATAGAAGCTTTCGAAATGTGGTGCTACAGAAGAATGCTGAAGATTAGATGGATAGATCACGTAACTAATGAGGAGGTATTGAATAGAATTGGAGAGAAGAGAAATTTGTGGCACAACTTGACTAGAAGAAGTGATCGGTTGGTAGGGCATATTCTGAGGCATGAAGGAATCACCAATTTAGTATCGGAGGGCAGCGTGGAGGGTAAACATCGTAGATGGAGGCCAAGAGTTGAATACACTAAACAGATTCAGAAGGATGTAGGTTGCAGTAGCTACTGGGACATGAAGAAGCTTGCACAGGATAGAGTAGCATGGAGAGCTGCATCAAACCAGTTTCTGGACTGTAGACCACAACAACAACATTCACAATAAAGTTGCTGGCAGAGGGTTCAATAGACCACCTTCAAGCTGTCTCTCTGCCGTTGCACCCTCCAACGGCGCGTGGGAAAACGAGCACTTAAATTTTTCTATGCGAACCCTGATTTATCTTATTTTATCCTGATGATCATTTCTCCCTATGTAGGTTGGTGCCAACAGAATGTTTTCGCAATCGGGGGAGAAAACTGGTGATTGACATTTCATGAGAAGATCCCGTCGCAATGAAAAACGCCTTTGTTTCAATGATTTTCACTCCAATGAACGTAACATGTCTGTGGCACTATCTTCCCTATTTAGCGATAATACAAAACGATCTGCCCTTTTCTCAACTTTTTGATGTTATCCGTCAGTTTCACCTGACGCGGATCGCACACCGCACAGCAATACTCCATAATATGGCGATCAAGCGTGGTGCAAGCAGTCTCTGTAGTAGACCTGTTACAGCTTTTAAGCGTTCTGCCAATGAATCGCAGTCTTTGGTTTGCTTCACCCACAACGTTATCTATGTGATCGTTCCAATTTAGGTAATTTGTAATTGTAATCCCTAAGTATTTAATGGAAATTGCAGCCTTCAGAAGCCGAAGTGGCCTTGCGGTTAAAGGCGCTGCAGTCTGGAGTCGCAAGACCGCTACGGTCGCAAGTTCGTATCCTACCTCGGGCATGGATGTTTGTGATATCCTTAGGTTAGTTAGGTTTAAGTATTTCTAAGTTCTAGGGGACTAATGACCTCAGCAGTTGAGTCCCATAGTGCTCAGAGCCATTTTTGAGCAGCCTTCAGATTTGTGTGACTCATCGCGTAATCAAAATTTATTGGATTTCATTTACTACTAATGTAAATAGTCCGCAGCTCGTAGTCGTGCGGTAGCGTTCTCGCTTCCCGCGCCCGGGTTCCCGGATTCCATTCCCGGCGGGGTCAAGAATTTTCTCTGCCTCGTGATGACTGTGTGTTTTGTGATGTCCTTAGGTTCGTTAGGTTTAAGTAATTCTAAGTTCTGGGGGACTGATGCCCATAGATGTTAAGTTCCATAGTGCTCAGAGTCATTTGCACCATTTTGTGAATAACTTCAAACGTTTCTTTATTCAGGGTCAATTGTCACTTTTCGCACCATGCAGATATCTTATCTAAAACATTTTGCAATTCGTTTTGGTCATCCCATGACTTTACAAGACGGTGAATGATGGCATCATCTGCAAACAATCTAAGACGGCTGCTCAGAATGTCTCCTACGTCATTAATAAAGATTAGGAACAATAGAGGGCCTATAACACTTCCTTGAGGAACGCCGGACATTACTTACGTTTTACTCGATGACTTTCAGTCTATTACTACGAACTGCGACTTTTTTGACAGGAAGTCACGAATCCAGTCGCACAACTGAGGCAATATTCCGTAGGAACGCAGTTTGGTTTGAAGACGCTTGTGAGGAACGGTGTCCAAAGCCTTCAGGAAATCTAAAAATATGGAATCAATATGACATTCCCTTTCAATAGCACATATTACCTCATGAGTCTAAAGAGCTAGTTGTGTTTCACAAGAACGATATTTTCTGAATCCGTGCTGACTATGGGTCGATAAATCGTTTCCTTCTAGGTAATTCATAACGTTCGAACTCTGTATGTGTTCCAAAACCCTACTGCAAATCGACGTTAGCGATATGAGCCTGCAATTCAGCCTCTTAGTTCTATTTTCCCATATTTGGTATTGGTGTGACTTCAGCAATTTTACCATCTTTAGGTAAGGATCGTTCTGTGAACAAGCAGTTGTATGTAACTGCTGAACTCGAACCAGGATAACGAAAACTACGATTTAAGTCACTCAGATGGTCACGATGTTACTAGTAATGTTTTGCTGTTGAAGTTGTTCAAAACTACATCAGCAGCAATACGGCGTCTGCTTCACTACGGAACAGATCGACACACACTTTATGTTTTCATTGGAGTTGATGCACAGGCAGTCACAATCGCCTCTCTCATGGCTCTAGCCGTGCTTGAGTGGCTCTTAGCGTAAACGGAGTCCTTCAGAAAGAATTCTAACGATGATTGATCGGGGGATCTGGGTGGAAACTCAGCACTTACTTCCCAGCCTATCCAAGACTCAGCAAAGCTTGCCGCACGCGTCACAAAGGTAATGTGACGGTGCACCATCTTCTTCGCAAAAAATCGTGATCTCCATACAGTTGGTTAACGGCTGGCACAATTCGTTTCTGCAACATGTTAAGGTACTTTACACCTATCACTGTTCCTTTAGAAAAGAATGATCCTAAAGGTTCTCTAACAGACATAACGCGCAACATTGATAACCCAGGTACATTAACAGCTTGTTTTTCCGTATAATGGGGTTATCTCTTGACCAGGATACACAGTTATGGCGACCGGTAGTTTCATTCAGCTGAAACGTCATCTCATCAAACCAAGCAATAACATCAGTCAACTGTTCATGATAACAAATCCAGTCACAAAATTCGAGGCGCCTAACCACATCGTTCTTGGGAATGTAAGGTATCCACTTTGTTTGGGCTTAAAAACAGTGTACACCTGACTTGCTTACACCTGATTGACACGCAGCTTGCCGTATGGGCTTCTTTGAGGATCTTGTGGAAGCTTGTACCACTGCGCCCACTCCTGTTTAGTCCGCTACTGATTTCTTCCTCCCACACCGTCCCTTCTTCAGATCACGTACACTTCCTTCCCTCGTAAATTTGTCGCGTAATTTCATTATTGTTACATATTACGGTGGCACACTATCAAGTTGTGCCCGCCATCGTCTCGGCACTTCTTTTATGTATTCGCATTTCAGGTAACATCTTAAAGCCACTTTCTTTGGTCCAAGGACAGGTTTTTAGTCATCTTGTTATCTACGTGTGCCAAAGTACTTGCTGCAGAGGTAAATCCGGTAACCATCCATCAGATCACCGAAGTTAAGAGCTGTCGAGCTTCTCTTGCAATTCGATGGGTAACCGTCCGGGTCTATCGGGCGCTTTTGGAGGGGGAGAGGGGGGATGGGGGTGCAAAGTGTGCAATCAGCCCTTGTGAGGCCAATTGAGCAGCTACTTGGGGGAAAAGTAGCGGCTCCGGTCACGAAAACTGACAAAGGTCGGGAGAGCGATGTGCTGACCACATGTTCCTCCATATTCGCATCCAGTGACGCCTATCGGCAGAGGATGAGACGGTGGTCGGTCGGTCCCGTTGGACCTTCCGAGGCCTGTTCGGACGAGGTTCAGCTTGTTATTTACGTGTAGTTACTGGCAACTGAAAACAAACAAAAGAAAAACAAATGAATGGCTACACACACTAATCACATCAGCACCATATAATCATATCTTTATCACGTTATCAGTAATACCTACCCAGTTATTGAAGTTCAAAGAGTGTAAATCACTTTTCGGGAAACCCTGTGTAGCAGATTTTGTGGACTTTCAAGGACGGCCTCTTGTGAAAACAGTTGTTCTTTTTAAATACTCAAATATGCCTCGGCCCATTTGTACCTGCATAATCAGCCTGAAAACGAAGGAACGTCCATGGGGTCTAGACCAGACACAGCAGCAAAGCGAACTGATGGGGTTGAGATGAGTAATTTGCTCGTAAAGCTCCACAAAACAGCTCCTCAGAAACGTTTGTCGTGGTTCAGTGTAAGTTTCCACAATGGATGAGCATGCGGATATTACGAGAACAGTTACAAATAATCGAAAAATAGTCTATCATCTTCCGGACTTGCGTACAGGGTAGTATTATTTCTTGTTCCGATATTTCGGCTGATAATCCTAAAGCCATTTGAAAAGCGAGTCCTTGGCTACGTCAGATGTAACACTGCTCCAGGCAACGAGAAAAACGGATTTGCCGCAGTGGGTACACCGGTTCCTGTCAGATCACCGAAGTTAAGCGCTGTCGGGCGTGGCCGGCAATTGGATGGGTGACCGTACAGGCCGCCAAAAAAACATCATAACGACTGGGAGAGTGTTGTGTTGACCACACGCCCCTCCTATCCGCATCCTCAGCCGAGGATGGTTCTCATGGGCCACTTGTGGCCTGAAGACGGAGTGCTTTTGGTTTACAACGTAATAGCAGCGGTCGAATTATGTGTGGAATGCAGGAAAATTATATGCTGTATCACTGTACACGGTGTCGTCCTCGAGTTCAGAAAGTAAGGATGTATAATGCGATCACCTTAACAGAGTGTTTATTTACGTAACTATAACAACAGAAATGTCAACTAAGTTATACAAACATAGTTGCAAAGATAAAGTGCTCAGGACATTAATGTACAACGTCGAGGATCTTCCACACACACAGGATGAAATTCTGTATTAGGCAATGAGATACAATGACTGGCATTTCATTTCAACCACCAGACACTTTAGTTTCTAAATACTATCCGAAATAGGCTGTTGTAGTTAGAGTTTAGGCTTCACACTGCTTGCAGTTAATATTCCTAACCGGAATGGGACATCGTTTATTCGCTACGAAATATGACGCCAAGAAAAATGTTCCGCTACACTCTCAGACTCACACCCAGACTCAGTCCGTGCGAGTATTGGCTTTGGGGTTACCTGAAGTCGCAAGTGTATCGTGATCGACCGAAATCTGTAGGGATGCTGGAAGACAACATCCGACGCCAATGCCTCACCATAACTCCGGACATGCTTTACAGTGCTGTTCACAACATTATTCCTCGACTACAGCTATTGTTGAGGAATGATGGTGGGCATATTGAGCATTTCCTGAAAAGAGCATCATCTTTGCTTTGTCTTACTTTGTTATGCTAATTATTGCTATTCTGATCAGATGAATAGCCATCTGTCGGACATTTTATGAACTTTGGTATTTTTTTGGTTCCCATAAAACCCCATGTCATTCCAAGCATGTGTGTCAGTTTGTACCTCTCTATCTACATTAATCCGTGGTTTATTCAGTTTTCAAATTTACACTGACTTTTTGATCACCCGGTAGTTTGCAGTGATACAGTTTAAATGCACGGTATCGTCGCCAACAAATGGGTTTATCATCATCATGAACAAGTGAATCTGAAACTATGATAAACCACCAAGTTATTAATAGAAAGGGAGGAAAGAAGATTAGGGTATAATGTCCCATCAACTATGAATCAGTAAGAGATGGAGCACAGATTCTGATTCTTTGAAGGAAATAAGCTGTACCCTTTTAAGAGAACTCCCTGGCATTCGCGTTAAACGATTTGGGGATAAAACGAGATACCTCTATCACAGTGTTGGGACAGGGATATCAACTGTCATCCTTCTAAACCCGTGTCATGTATGCTAACTACGCCACACTGCTCGCTCACTGAATGAGTGCAAGCACTACTCTTCTAAAACTATACTTTGTAAATCAGCGTGGAGAGCTTGGCTGCTTTTATCATACATTAAGATGGCTAATTTTCTAGTATGGTTCTGCGGGATATTCTGTTCGTCTAGTACTAAATCTCAATAGAACAGATAGGTACATGACTGAAGGATATTCGACGTTTTTGCCCTGCAAGATATTTCTTGGAGTTTGCTAACAAGAGAAATTCCCCATCGCACCCCTGTCAGATTTAGTGGTAAGATAGCCCAGTGGATAGCCCATCAAAAACTGAACACAGACCAAGTATGGAAACAGGAAAAAAGGAGTACTGAACCACGAAGAAAAGCAAAATAAGAACAGTAAACGGTCCAAGAATAGAAAGTGAATAAAGATCAGCCAGAAACAGTAATGGCGTCGTGGGCAAGTGTTAATGGTGTTGGACAGCTATGCCGGCGAGCCGTGGTGGAAACTCCCTTGTTCCAATTTTTTTTTTCCACAACATTATGAACTGTCCGTCCGGTCACTGAAATGTTTGTTCTCTTTCTGTAGTCTTTGCAGTTGTCATACTATACATCAGCTGTAGTGTATGAGTCATGTAGTAAGAAGACGTTACTGTCACACGTAAATGTGATGAATAGTGAGAGCAGGCGAGATACCACACAGACAACTAACAGAAATGAAAACGACAAATAAACGGGTGTGAACTGTTTTGCAACAAAGGAATTAAAGTTTCAAGACTTTCAAAACGCGACGCAACTAGAAAACGTTAAAAAAATATTTTTTGACGGAGCGCAGAGAAACTGTGTGATTGTGACACAGTTCAGCTCTTTTGTTACAATTTATGTGACAAACTATTATGGTTTCAAATGGTTCAAATGGCTCTGAGCACTATGGGATTTAACATCTGAGGTCATCAGTCCCCTAGAACTGAGAACTACTTAAACCTAACTAACCTAAGGACAACACACACATCCATGCCCGAGGCAGGATTCGAACCCGCGACCGTAGCAGCAGCGCGGTTCCGGACTGACGCGCCTAGAACCGCTCGGCCGCAACGGCCGGCTATTATGATTTCATCTTTCCTTTGGGAGTGATCACATTCACATTCATACGAACACGCAGATAGGGCAAAGAGGCATATCTCGCTCACCTACCAGATGTGCAAATTAGGTACGTCGATAAGAGATTCCATCCCATAACACATGTACTGTCACTGATGCCGTGTATGACACAGCAGACGTGTTTTCCGTTCGAGGATTCGGTTGACTTGTCGCCTTCTCATCAAACGTCTGCAGAAGCCACTTCGTTACGGCTGCTAATAGAGTAGTTGTGCAGAATCAACTGTCATTATAGGACCGTACCATAAACCTCACTCTTGCAAACAGAAGTTACACAACGACCAAATATAAATTTGAATAAAGCGAACAGTGGAAAAAAAAATTGTCACGAGGCAGGTTTGAAAACGGCTATCCCACTTGGCAATCCAACACCGTAACGACTTTTTCTTCTTGATCTCGTACAGAAAATCCGATGAACCTTTGTTGTGCAGTGTCTCTCGGTTGCTAGTAAATCGCGTCATGTCGCACTTTTCAGTTCTGACCGCACAGTCAGCACATAAAAATGCCTAGAGGAACAGTGTCTCCCTCCAAGTGCAATGTGCCTGCTGGGGTTCCGCCTGATTTCATGCAGCCCACACAACATAACTGTCACGTGTGTCCTTCTTCACGACAGTGCTCAGCCGCAAACTGCAGGCCCAGTGGAGAATCTCTTTGCTCGCATGAACTACTGGCTGTGACAACAATTTCGCACAGACAAGCTACAGAGCAGTATAGGGTATTGGAAAGTTGATGCCACATTACGAAAAATATCTAAATCGGAGCGATGACTATGTAGAGAAGGCATTGTTAGGTGTAGCTATATGTTGTGAATAATTTTTTTTTGAAACTTCCTGCGGATTAAAACTGTGTGCCGGACCGAAACTCGAACGGGACGGGGCGTGAGTCGTGCTTGGGTAGGTCAGTTGCTAGAGCACTTGCCCGCGAAAGGCAAAAGTCCCGAGTTCGAGTCTTGGTCTGGCACAGAGTTTTAATCTGCGAGGAAGTTTCATATCAGCGCACACTCCGCTGCAGAGTGAAAATCTCATTCTGGAATTTTTTTTATTTTCTCTGTGCTTTCCGTTTCGTGACCAATCGGAGGTTGTAAGGAAATTGCCCTCTTATTTATTAGTGCCACATAAAGGGTTAATTAGCAGAAGTGTAGGTAGCTGCCTTTAATCTTCAAGTCATTTATTTTTATTCGAGGTTAACTAACTGCAGGATATGTAAACCCTCCTCTCTGGCTGCCTTGCTGACGTTAGAAATGAGGGCTGTCATCGTGTACGTCCCAGAGGGCCACTCTGTTGACACATACTCATCTCAGACTTCAGAAACTTTTCAGTCAGGACACAGTGGACTTCTGTGTTGGCAGGACTACAACGACGAGATCCGTCAGGAGCAGATGCGCGAGATGCAGCTGCTGAGCGCGCCCTCCGCCGTCGCAGCCTCCGCCGGTGCCGACGTCCTCTCGCCAGCCTCCCCAGCTGGGTCGCCCACAGGTAAGCCAGCCGACACGTCTGCACTTGCTACACTACACTACACACACACACACACACACACACACACACACACACACACACGTGAGCCAGCTGACAGGTCTGCAGTTGTTACGCTACACACACACACACACACACACACACACACACACACACACAGAGAGAGAGAGAGAGAGAGAGAGAGAGAGAGAGAGACATACACAGATCAAATCAAATAAGTTTCCCCCAGTAAATTAACGACCAAATACGCACTGAACATTCAGAATTGGCGCTAAACTATACAAAAATAAAACGATGGTCAAGCGAGTAGCAGCAGTAGCATAGTATCCATCTAAGGGTATGGTGAGGTTTTTCCAAATCTCACCTCGTGTAGGAAAATGTGTGGTGACAGGTGGGAGTCAAGTGGTAAAGGTATAAAAACCAGCTTATTACAACCAAAAAAGAAAACATACTAACGACGTACAATACAACAGAAAACGTAAGCAGAGAATTTGCACCACTGCTGTTTTCGGAAAAATGGTTTTCAATAGTAGTACTCTTTAAGCGAATGCTTCTGATTACTTTACATGAAAGCAAACTAACCTCAGCAAATCCAGGTTCACAGTTAATGTAGGAGGATGAGTTGAAAAGTAATACCTCTGAAAGCTATAGAAATGGACTTCTGGAGAAAATTGGCAAGAATCTCCAGGAAAGAGAAAATCAGGAACACCGAAATAATAAGAAGAATGTAAATGAAAGAAAGAATCTGCGACGTAATGGATAGGAAAAAAATTACAGTGGTACGGGCATGTACGACGAATGGATGAAGCCAGAATGCAAAAATTGATACTGGTGTGGGAACCGGAGGGGAGAAGAAGAAGAGGACGACCTGTGACCACCTGGCTCCAAAATGTACAGCACACAATGAGGAGAATGGGCGCAGAGGAAGAGAACACACAAGATCGAAACACCTGGAGGAATATTTTGAAAACATAGTTTAAGAATGTTTATTCTTTGTATAGTAATTTTCGAATAAATTATTATGTTGGAGATAAGCCTCTGTAATGAGGAAAAGCTCAAAATAATAATAATAAAAAATTTTATGTGATAGCTATTAAAGCTTTTTAAATACATCAAACTTTATTAACATTCTATATCTCTGTTATTCATATCTACGTTTTTGCAGCCGGCTCCTGCTAGAGGGTCCCAAATTGTAGCATGTAACACGAATGTGAATAACTTAACAAAGTCGGTGCGTGAGAAACAGCGTACTGTACTCGAGTTTTGAATTCGAAGAGTTTGTCCACACATGGAGTACCCTCTGCTTCAGCATGACAGTGCCAGAGCACACACGGGTGCGGCGACATCTGCAACAATTCGACACTTTGGGATCACTGTCACCGACCATCTTCCATACAGTCCCGAATTGGCCCCACTGGATTTTCATTTGTTTGCGAAACTTAAAGAACACCTTCGTGGACATCAATTTGATAGCGATGAATCGGGGGAAGCAGAAGTGAGGTTGTGGATCAGTCAGCAGTATCAGTCCTTCTACAGCGACGATATCAACGAACTGGTCTCTCGTTGGGTGATATGTGTTCTTCGTCACTCTATCTGCGCTGAGAAATAAATATGTAAAAATAGAGATCTAGGAAGTAAAATGTTAACAACGTTTATTTTATTTAAAGAGCTTCGAGAGCTTTCACATAATGAATTCGGCGGCATTACTTTTCAGTACGTCCTCCTATAAATAGTTTCAGATGAACAAACATGCAAAATTAAAAAAAAATTCTATTTCGTTCGTAGACCTAAAATACTAAAATAGTCATTAACATATATTTACACAAAGGATTAGAGGCCAACTCAAGTTGACACAAAGATGTCAAAATATGTTTTGGTAAATAGAGAAAAAAACAAGTTGTACAATAGTTGACAAAAAAGGAAAGCAGCCAAAATGAGACGAGGAAACGAAATGAAACTTCGTTGTTTGAGGGGTATGTGATATTATTGAAGTGATTACTTGGTAATACTAGCCCATTTATCAATATGACATAGTCCACATTCTGGACTGGATGGGACCATTAATCCGGCTGGGAAGGTGTCATAAATTCACTGTACCCTCTCCTGAGACAAGCTGAACCACATCTGTGTGCTATTTCCTCATATCGGCATTCTTCAAAAACAATTACTGAAAATGATGTTGTTGTTGTCGTGGTCTTCAATCCCGACACTGGTTTGTTGCAGCTCTCCATGCTACTCTATCCTGTGCAAGCTTCTTCATCTCCCAGTAGCTACTGCAGCCTACATCCTTCTGAATCTGTTTTGTTGCAGCTCTCCATGCTACTCTATCCTGTGCAAGCTTCTTCATCTCCCAGTACCTACTGCAGCGTACATCCTTCTGAATCTGTTTAGTGTATTCATCTCTTGGTCTCCCTCTACGATTTTCACCCTCCACGCTGCCCTCCAATACTAAATTGGTAATCCCTTGATGACTCAGAACATGTCCTACCAACCGATCCCTTCTTCTAGTCAAGTTGTGCCACAAAGGCACTGTCTCTCCCAAGGCCGTTTGTAGTTCTAATGAAATGTTGTCTACTCCCGGTGCCTTGTTTCGACTCAGGTCTTTCAGTGCTCTGTCAAACTCTTCACGCAGTATCATATCTCCTATTTCATCTTCATCTACATCCTCTTTTATTTCCATAATATTGTCCTCAAGTACATTGCCCTTGTATAGACCCTCTATATAATCCCTCCATCTTTCTGCTTTCCCTTCTTTGCTTAGAACTGGGTTTCCATCTGAGCTCTTGATATTCATACAAGTGGTTTAATTTCTCCAAAGGTCTCTTTAATTTTCCTGTAGGCAGTATCTATCTTACCCCTAGTGAGATAAGCGTCTACATCCTTACATTTGTCCTCTAGCCATCCCTGCTTAGCCATTTTGCACTTCCTGTCGATCTCGTTTTTGAGACGTTTGTATTCCTTTTTGCCTGCTTCATTTACTGAATTTTTATATTTTCTCCTTTTGTGAATTAAATTCAGTATTTCTTCTGTTACCCAAGGATTTCTACTAGCCCTCGTCTTTTTACCTACTTGGTCCTCTGCTGCCTTCACTACTACATCTCTCAAAGTTACCCATTCTTCTTCTACTGTATTTCTTTCCCCCATTCCTGTCAATTGTTCCCTTATGCTCTCCCTGAAACTCCGTACAACCTCTGGTTCTTTCAGTTTATCCAGGTGCCATCTCCTTAAATTCCCACCTTTTTGCAGTTTCTTCAGTTTTAATCTACAGTTCATAACCAATAGATTGTAATCAGAGTCCACATCCGCCCCTGGAAATGTCTTACAATTTAAAATGATGATTAACAATCTAAATGACAAGACTGATCTTTGCGGTGGGTGGAGACGTCTCAGGGTAAATGCTGCCGTAATCGGCGCTCGGCGCTACCAATAGAAACTGCAACGTTTATCTTCACTTCGCAGTTTTCCTACATCAACGTGAAAAAGGTCTGTTTCGACACGTTGCCAACGACGAATTAAGAATGGAAGGTATGAGTGGTTAACTGGAATGAAATACTGCACGACAGTGCACCATGTACACAGTTGTTAATCAACAACCCAACAGTCGACCAAAAAAGTATTGTAATACCAACTTTTCATCTATACAGAGTCCCATTATTAACTTACAGATTTTCGAATTATGTGTTTTTCTTTCAGTTCTTGGTCTAAGGGGGATAGGCAGGCTGCTAGTTTCTGTATGTACAGAATATAATAATAAATCAGTACTTAAATATACTCTATTATTAGGCAAAGTATTTAGCATGCACAGACTGTATTTTTATAGGCCGATATTGCGATATTTATTCCTTCGGTATATCGATACTTTTTGTCAATATATCGAAGGCCGATAGTGATATCTTTTAAAATGTCGATAAATCGGATTTTCAAATTTTTTAAAAATATCAACCTTCGTAGACCTTACCTTGCCCCAGTTATCCAACATCGGATAGGGGACCTACAGTTTAAGGTGGAATTCGAACCACATGTTGTTTATGACGATGCCTCACATCGTGGGAAGATGAAACCTACACAGGAAGTAGTCCGATCCAGGCTTGATCTCGCGACCTTTTGGTTTCCTGAGACGCCCTTTATTGCTAGACCTCCAGGCCCGCCATGTGTACACGGTAGATAGTTCAGATACAGGTTTTCAACAGTAAGTCTGCGAGCAGCAAAAATGTGATATTTACGGCCGTATCTTTGAACTGCATCGACTTAAAAGGTCAGACTAATTACGCCTCCAGGGAATCGTAGACCTCGGTATGGGACTTAAATTTCGACCGGATATATCTATCCGTTCAAGAGATAAAGTGGTCTTAACAGTAGGATAGACAGACAAACAGGAATGCAGCAAGTAGAACCTACAAGGGGTCCGATTTTACCGGTTGAGGTAAGGAACCCTAAAAATATAGTGACTGCATGGCATTATTGGCCGGGAAGCCCCATCTGATGATGTTCGGCTGCCTAATGATAGTCTTCCTATTTGACGCCAGTTCGACGACCTGCGTAGTGATGAATATGAGGGCAACACGACACCAAACCCCCAAACGGACAAAGTCTCCATCCCGGCCGGGAATCCAATATTGGACCCCCTGGTATCGAGGAAACAACGCAAACCACTAGAGCACTAGTTGCAACAAAATAATGACTCATTTTTGTATAAAATTTCTTAGAAATTATTCCTTACGTTCCTGAGCTAAGTTTCTATGTCAGCCATTTCAACCTGCGTCCACATCAGTGGTAACTGGTTCTTACCCCCTAGAGAAAGCTTCACAGATGTGCATATAACAACTCAGTAAAATTTCATTGCCGTCGGTTGAATGGTATAGGAGCGCATAGGAGACAAGCAAACAAACACACATGCAAACAAATATTGAGAGTATATATTGGATTAATAAGGAACACGGGTGGACAACCGGCAGAACGTGACTCGGATCTGGGCAGCGTTTGCTTCAATTCGGCCAGCGGAAGAAATTCTAGGAGAGAAAACGAGATCCTCGCATTGCGCATTTCACACACATTGCTTCCTTAACTCTTATATTTCATTTGAGAGTATCCGTATACGATAATATTCTCTAAAATCTCAGTATTTTTAGGTATAATATATCGAAAGGGCATGTAGGGAAGCCTAGCGCAGAATTAAAACAAATTATCGATAAACATTCATATCACGGATACCATACCTTCAAACTTTTGCATTAGGGACACTGCTAAAGCCGTACAGCAGCCAGCGGAAGGAATGAGACTACTGTTTTACCTTATTCGTACTTTTTGATTTGAACCGAAATAGTCTCCCAACGGAGTATGGATTAGCCGTGTTATGCTACATACCCTGAAGTGACAAAAGTCATGCGATATCTGCTAACATTGTATCGGACCATTTTTTTCCCGTCGTAGTCGAGCAACTCGACATGGCACAGACTCAAAAAATCTTTGAAAGTCCCCCGCGCAAATATTGGGCAATGCATAAGATTCACGTCGGGCGATTTGGGTGGCCACATCATTAGCTCGCATTCTCAAGAATATTGTTCAGACCAATTGTGAGCAATTATGGCTCAGTGAAACACGGCATTGTCATCCACAAAAATTCCTTCATTGTTTGGGAACATGAAGTCCATCAATGGTACCCAAGTATCCCAACGTAACCATTTGCAGTCAGTGGTTGGTTCAGATGGAGTAGAGAACCCAGTCGATTCCATGTAAACACAGCCCTCACCATTATGGAGTCACCACCAGCTTGGACATTGCTGCCGGCCCTTGTGGGCGAGCGGTTCTAGGCGCTTCAGTTCGGAACCGCGCGACTGCTAGGATCGCAGGCTCGAATCCTGCCTCGGTCATGGATGTGTGTGATGTCGTTAGGTTAGTTAGGTTTAAGTAGTTCTAAGTTTTAGGGGACTGATGACCTCAGATGTTAAGTCGCATCGTGCTCAGAGCCATTTGAACCATTTGGACATTGCTTGACAACATGGGTCCATAGCTTCGTGAGGTCTGTGCCACACGGGAACCCTACCGGCAGCTCTTGCCGACCGAAATGGGGACTCGTCTGAACACGTCACTGTTTTCCAGTAGTAGAGGGTCCAACCGCTATGGTTATGACGCGAGGAGACACTGCAAACGATGTTCTTATGTAGGCAGTCGCGTCGGTCGTCTGATACCGTAACCCATTTAAACCAGATTTCGCCCCACTGTCCTAACGGGTACGTTCAACATACGTCCCACATGGATTTCTGCGGTTATTTCACATAGTGTTGCTTGTCTATTGGCACTGACAACTGTACGCTAACGCCGCTACACTCGGTCGTTAAGTGAAGGCCGTCGGCCACTGTGTTGTCTGCAGTGAGAGGTAATGCCTGAAATACGGTATTCTCGCCACACTCTTGGCTGTGTGGATCTCAAAATAATGAATTCCGTAATGGTTTCAGAATGGAAGCTTCATACGTCTAGCTCCACCTACAATTCCGCGTTCAGATTCTGTTAACCACCGTTGTGGAGCTGTAATCACATAGGAAACATTTTCACATGAATCATCTGTGTACAAAGGACAGCTCCGCCAATGTTCTGCCTGCCCTTTTGTGCCTTGTGTAAGCACTACTGCCACCATCTGTGCATTTGTTTATAGCTATCCCATGACTTTTGTCACCTCAATGTACAAACTCAGGCAGTCTCCTTTGTTGTCTGGCTGCGTTTTCCTGTTATTCTACAAATAAACCGAGATCTACCGCCCTCTTTGGCCAGTGATCCAGTGTGGCCATCGAACTGATTGATATTGCAGCCTCTGGTGTTGTTGTAACGCTACCCCCCACGCATACCCCCGTGCATCCTGGCGGCTCAGCACGCTCCCCGGTGTCTCCTTGCAGGTGCGGCGGGCGCCGCGGTGCAGAACGGCCGCGTGCAGGCGGTGCCGACGACGGGCGCCGCTCTCGTCTACGGAGGGCAGCCCAACGGGCGCGCCGCGACGGCTGCGGCGGCGGCGGCAGCGGCGGCGGCGGGCTACCTCTACCAGCCGCAGCAGCTGCTGCTGCACCCTGCCTTCCGCGGGCTCGCGGCCGCCAGACCCGCAGGTAAGCACGCCGTAGAAATTCGTTGAGGGGAGACCTGGGACAGAAAATGGAAAAAAAAACTGACATGGTCTTTCGTGCTAATGTAGGCAAATAATCGTAGGATAGAAACCTATTTGTCTCACGCAGGTCAGGTCTGAACTCACATCATGTAAGAATTTAAAGGTCGAACAGAGCTAATCACTGGGCTCCTGCACCCAAAATTTTTCTTAATCCAACATCGAGGTCGGAATTTGCTTTGTCGACATGAGACGTCAGATACAATTACACTGTAATCCCCAAGGTACCTTAATCTTATGATCGTCGATTATGGATCATGATAAACATAAATTAATGATTCAATAATGAGTTTAATTATCCTTCATGTCCCCCCAACGAACCTTTATCATCGAATACAGAACGACTAACAAAAAATTATATATAAGATTATGTTAAAATCTATACGGCCTTCTTGTCCTAAAGATAAATTTAAGCCTTTCCTCTTAAAAATAAACTCAAAAACTTTTTAACATCCAGTTGATTTCATTAATTCCAGCCACTAATTAAGAGTCTACTGATACTGCTACCCTTGCACATTCATAACACCTTGTAAATTCACGAAAAATTTTTCCTCAGTGAGCAGACCAAACCTCAAAACATTATCAAGAAGAAATGTTTATGATAATAAGTCAAAAATCAATGTTTCCCAGTTTCTGATAACAAGTTAACAACAACAAATACTTAAATGAGAATAAATATACCAATTTTGGCACTATTACAAATATTGCGAAATCCCATATCTTAATAAAATACCTAAATTAATTACAAAATAAAATTTTAAAATAATGAATTAAAATGTAATCTTTGAGATAGCTGGTTTACAGCTTACTATTATATTTTAAAATGAACAAATTATAGGTTAATAACCTTAAGGCTTATCACTTAAAGAATAAATAAGTTTACATTTATATTTAAAAAATTAAATATAAACAAATTAACTTTTTCTTGTTGTTGTTGTGGTCTTCAGTCCTGAGACTGGTTTGACGCAGCTCTCCATGCTAATCTATCCTGTGCAACCTACATCCTTCTGAATCTGCTTAGTGTATTCATCTCTTGGTCTCCCTCTACGATTTTTACCCTCCACACTGTCCTCCAATGCTAAATTTGTGATCCCTTGATGCCTCAGGACATGTCCTACCAACCGATCCCTTCTTCTTGTCAAGTTGTGCCACAAACTCCTGTTCTCCCCAATCCTATTCAATACCTCCTCATTAGTTACGTGATCTACCCACCTAATCTGCAGTATTCTTCTGTAGCACCACATTTCGAAAGCTTACATTCTCTTCTTGTCCAAACTATTTACTGTCCATGTTTCACTTCCATACATGGCTACACTCCATACAAATACTTTCAGAACAATTTTCTCTTCTTCAGAAACGCTTTCCTTGCCATTGCCAATCTACATTTTATATCCTCTCTACTTCGACCATCATCAGTTATTTTGCTTCCGAAATAGCAAAACTCCTTCACTACTTTAAGTGTCTCATTTCCTAATCTAATTCCCTCAGCATCACCCGACTTAATTCGACTACATTCCATTATCCTCGTTCTGCTTTTGTTGATGTTCATCTTAAACCCTCCTTTCATGACACTGTCCATTCCGTTCAACTGCTCTTCCAAGTCCTTTGCTGTCTCTGACAGAATTACAATGTCATCGGCGAACCTCAAAGTTTTTATTTCTTCTCCATGGATTTTAATACCTACTCCGAATTTTTCTTTTGTTTCCTTTACTGCTTGCTCAATATACAGATTGAATAACATTGGGGAGAGGCTACTACCCTGTCTCACTCCCTTCCCAACCACTGCTTCCCTTTCATGCCCCTCGACTCTTATAACTGCCATCTTGTTTCTGTACAAATTATAAATAGCCTTTCGCTCCCTGTATTTTACCCCTGCCACCTTTAGAATTTGAAAGAGAGTATTCCAGTCAACATTGTCAAAAGCTTTCTCTAAGTCTACAAATGCTAGAAACGTAGTTTTTCCATTCGTCTGTTAAATTCGCGTTAGTATTTTGCAGCTGTGACTTATTAAACTGATAGTTCGGTAATTTTCGCATCTGTCAACACCTGCTTTCTCTGGGATTGGAATTATTATATTCTTCTTGAAGTCTGAGGGTATTTCGCCTGTCTCGTACATCTTGCTCACCAGATGGTAGAGTTTTGTCAGGACTGGTTCTCCCAAGGCCGTCAGTAGTTCTAATGCAATGTTGTCTACTCCCAGGGCCTTGTTTCGACTCAGGTCTTTCAGTGCTCTGTCAAACTCTTCACGCACTATCGTATCTCCCATTTCATCTTCATCTACATCCTCTTCCATTTCCATAATATTGTCCTCAAGTACATCGCCCTTGTATAGACCCTCTATATACTCCTTCCACCTTTCTGTTTTCCCCTCTTTGCTTAGAACTGGGTGTCCATCTTTTTATCTTAGAAAACTATATATCTTAGAAAAGGATTAATATTTCATTTGTACAAATAACTTAACAGTAAGTATGATACATTGACTATAAATTATTTGTAAATCAGCCTACAACATGCAAAATAAGTAATCAGCAATATTTTGATGAACTCTGAAACAAATGATACAAGAAATTAAATTTTCTTTAACAAATTTAAACTAATATTACATAAACCAATTACATAACCAGTAAATAATAACATAAAAAATCAGTTCTAAAACTGTAGCAAGACAATATATTACAATAAAATTATTTCTATCAAATAATGAAATAAATACAAAAAAACAATAAACAGGACATACTGATCTGCAAAAAAAAAATTTCAGTGTAAGTGAAATACTTTACTAACATGTTACATCTTGGACCTCTTCCTAGATACACTTTCCTGTATATTTGCTATGTTACAATTTATCTCATCTAAATTGAAACTACTATGAAGAAATTTTTAATATAATAATCGGTAATGAGAGGAACAGGCGATGTGTATACATCTCAGAGCCAATATCAGTTAAATTAACTAAATTAATTTACTTTCAAATCCACTTTCATTAACAGTTTTTCACCATCAAATCCTTTCTTAAAATTGACCGAAAATGTGATTTTTAAATTTATTTTTTATTCAGTCACAGAACTCTCGGACAGTAAGTTCACAAAATTTCAATAAGGAAATGACATCTGATGTCCTTGAAAAATAATTAAATGTGGACATGGTCTTCCTGCCATGCCCGCTTTTTGAAGCAACCACTCAATACTAGCTAGGTAAACAACGATTTCACAGATTCCTTTCAAGCAAACTTGCGTGGCATATGTCTAGAAGACTGTGATACAAGTTTTATAGATCAGCTATGAGTCTACAAATGTCTGTAAATGGCACAGTACAGAATCCCAATGAGTCTCTAAATTCACTCATGTGGAAACAAAGTCCTAAACTCACATTTTCATCTGCTGCAGTTGTCATAATTGCAACATAAGATATATTTATTGTATTTAATTTGGGAACGCAGGGAATAAGAAGGTTCTAGAGAGAAAGACCTTTAAGATAGAAAATTTCGCTCAAGGTATCTTGAGAAATGCAGTCATGGACTGTGCAGCTGGTCCCAGGGGAGGTTTGAGTCCTCCCTCGGGCATGGGTGTGTGTGTTTGTCCTTAGGATAATTTAGGTTAAGTAGTGTGTAAGCTTAGGGACTGATGACCTTAGCAGTCAAGTTCCATAAGATTTCACACACATTTCAACATTTCTTTTTATCTTGGGAAAAACAAATTTATAGCGCCTCTCTGCAGCTGAAAAGTCAGTTGAGGTCCTGGTAAAGGAAGGAATGCGGAAACAAGTGACCAGAGGAAAAAGAGGATCCTGGGTACAAATCTCAGACCTTCTGAAGATGTGATATCAGAAAAAGCTTTGGGTTGAACTGTAAATTGCATTTACTGAAAATTATGTTTCTTGAGGTTTATGTATCTTTTTCTCATAATCTATGAAGGCTAGAATTATGAATCTTTGTACTCTTATTTCTATACACCTATTAAATGTTATCTCAAGAGTAAAATTTGAAAGTACCGGTGTAAGTTGAGATATGGGGCCAAGTGCTTGAGATTTTGCTTATTATACTTAAAGAATTAAAACTGAAAAGTTATTAAAATTCTCCTATTCGATATATTCAAAAACATCATGTGAGGTACTTACTGTGGGCAAAGAGATCACACATGGAAAAATTTATAGAAATACCTTGTACAGTTTCTGAGAAAGAGGTATATGTACTTGTTTTGAAAATAAAATTTTGAAATTCCGTAAAAGTAAGTGTAAATGTGCTAATTTCATGCAGAGTTGTAGATCTGGTGCATCTTTTAAATAGCATGTGTTTTTAACTAACATCCCCCTCTTAAGAGTCCCTCTAATCCTCATAGTTACATGGATCATCCTGAATAATTCGATAAATCGATAGAATCTTCCCGAGCTATCAGCCTTCGCAACATTTCCACTAGTTTCCTACTCCTACTCTTCAGACTAATTCTCGGGTTTATGTCCAGTTAATTTCTTTATAGTCAGCAGACGTATCTGATGAAGGTCCAAGGGGGTGAGCCAGTTGCATGCCTCCAGAAGAGAAACTGCAGCTAGTGGCAGGAGGACCTTCCGGTAGGGTGGAGGAATCCATGCGTCGAGCCTTGGCCCTGCCTCATTGTTCCACCAGCTGCCTACGTCGCTTTCGCAACACAGCGATCCTGCGGTATTTTTACTGATGCTACATACTGTGCGGAGCTCAGCTGGAAACCGCTGTCTCCAGTTGAAAGACGGTCGTGTACTCTTGTTTACGCAGTCTCTTTGATGACTGAATCCGATGGGCACACCCGTTGGACCTTCAGCAGAACAGTCTACAGCACAGCGGCTATAAATGAACGAGCTGGAAATGAAACCGACACTTCGCTTGAAGAAGACGAGTGAGAAACACGTCGAAACGTCGCAACAACGAGGTACCACGACTCGGTCCACAACCGGAGTAGATTGCATCATTGTAATTCGCCGAGAAAGGAAGCAATCCCATCTGATACCTCATTTGTTCACAGCGAAAAGTCCGTAGTTGTATTTGTCGTCTTTTGTTTATACACGCCGTGGTGTTAAATTTTTAAATAAACCTTGTATCTTTCTTTCCTACCTAACGTTCGCTACCGTTCCTGTTATTTCGTTATGGTTAACATCAACGCAGTTTCGAAAATAAGTGCACATATCTTGAAATAATGATTTGTACTCTGCGTGCAATAATCTGGTGTGTTATTTCAAACAATATTGACCGACAGCCTCACATTACTTCATATTAAGATTTCGTATTGCTGTAAGAGCTCTTATCTTTCCAAAAATATACCCGTGAATAATAGCGATACAAAATTCTGTGTGACTGTTACCTTGTTTTCACATGTGATGCACGCTAATTATCACTTTTTGCATAGAAGGACAAGAACATAATGAATTCCTGGAAACCAGCTATGTACGATTCACACGGGACACCGTACGTGCGAGAGTTAACAGATCAGTCAGAAAACTCCGAATCCAGTAGACCTATGTGCCGCCACAGGCCGTTGTGGCAGACGTTCCAGAATTACGCAACACATTTCTCAATGATTTGAAGCATTTAAAACACGGACTAATACAGTTGGATCTCACGAGATTAACGCGTAAAATTATCAACAAACACATATATGAACTCTTTTTTATTAAATTTTACCTTAATACAGACGCGAATCTCACGTTAATCAACGATCAGTGTCAGTAAAATTTATCACAAGTATTCTGAAGTGGGCTGACTGCTCACGAATTAGTCTGACTTATTTGAGCAGGTACGTTTTCGAAACTATCTAATGCACAGGACAGTCATTTTCCTCGTTTTAAATGAACAGCCCTCTCTATGAAGTGTTTCGTTCCCAAGTTATTTGTTTCACTGGTGTGGCGTCTTCCACAAAGAAGTTTCTTAATGTTTGTGGTTAACACAGGTAACACGCGTTGTGACCACCTTTTACAACAACAGTGACATTACCAAGAAGGATGTCAATTAGCGCGTAAGCAGAGTTACACCTGTATCTACAGCGACGTTATTACTCCTCATTTAACACACAACTGCGTGGCAGCGAGTTCATAAAACGACTTTAATCCATAGCTCTACCGCTCCACTGTCGAAAAGCATGTGGAAAAAATGAACTTGTAAATATTTTCGTGTGACCTCGATCTCCCTTATTTCATTATAATGGTTCTTTCCCCCTATGAAAGTGAGAGTCGACAAAATCTTTCAGCATGAGAAAGTTTGTCATTGAAATGTCGTGCAATCATCTCGGCTCAACGAAAAATGGCCTTTATTTTAGTGATGGTCACCTCACCTCTCTTATCATATCCATGAACGCTCTTTCCGTATTTAATGATAATACAAATCGGGATGCCCTCCTTAGAACTTTCTGGAAGTATTATGTAAAACCTATTTGGTGAGGATCTGATAACACTCAGCAGTACCCTAGAAGGGGCGGACAAGCGTAGTATACTGAGTATCTTACGTAAATTTGTTGCATCTTCTACGTGCTCTGCCAATAAAACGTAATGGTTTCATTACTGTTAGGTTGAAACGACAGCCTTTAAATTTATGTGTTTTATTGTGTAACCGAAATGTAACGCTGTTTCTTAGTTCTCTTTTGGAGGACCTCACACTCTTTATTGCATAGGGTCCATTGACAATTTTCACACGAAGGAAATATCTTGTCTAAGCCATTTTAGAATTCATTTTTAGGTACTGAAGATTTTACTAGACGATGAACGACTCTGTTATCTGCAAACAATGTAATAGGGCTGCTTAGATTGTCTCCTAAGTTGTTTATATGTAACATATTAAGAACAACAGTCGACTTATAATGCTTTCTTGGGGAATCTCAAATGTAACATCCGTTTCACTCGATGGCTTCCCGTCAGTAATACGAATTGTGGTATTTGTGACAGGAAAATCCGAATCAAGTTCAGACGTATTACTTTATTGATGGTTTTATCGTATGTTTCTTATTGATCCCCGTTGCCGATTAGCTCGGCATTTCATTGACGCATCTGAACAGGCGTATTTCCGATACTACACTGACGGAAAAGAATCACAACACCAAGAAGGAATTGTGCCGCTCAACGAAAGCTGACAGGTGTGTTTCTACATTTGAAGGATGATGTCTGTTCAAATTTAGCGGCAGTCACATAAGAGTAGCGCAAGTAGCGCCACAATGCGGATCGAATCAGGTTTGTTTTAAACACACGCCGTAACGGACGTGGTGAGTTGATGTTAATCCAGAATGCCTTTGATGCGACAAAGACTCCATTATCAACACCTTACTGAGTTCGGACGAGGTCGTGTGGTAGGGTTACGGGAAACGGTATGTTGTTTCTGCGATATTGCAGAAAGGCTTGGCAGAAATGTAGGCCCTGTACATGATATCTGGCAGAGCTGGTCACGAGTATGTACAGTCTCAAGAACACCAGTTCCAGGACGATGACACTATCGACAGGGAAAACCATCGTCTTCAGCGTATGGCTGAAGCGCATCGTATTGCAACAGCAAATTGAGCAGCAGCTGGCACCAAAGTGACACAACGAACTGTTACAAACCGTTTACTTCAATGAGAGCACCCAGTCTGACGCCCTGTAGCGTGCATTCCACTGATGCCAAAGCACTAACATATACGACTACAGTGGAGTCAAGCGAGAGCCCATTGGAGGCCTGGAGGTCTGTTGTGTCTTCTGATGACAACTGGTTCTGTCTGTGTGCCAGTGACGGCCGTGTGTTGATTAGGAGGAGACCAGCTGAGGGCCAGCAACCAAACTGTGTGCTCCCTAGGCGCACTGGGTATACACCTGCCTGGAATTATGATCTGCGATGCTATTACGTACGACACTAGGAGCACTCATGTGGTTGTCCTACGCACCCTGACTGCAAATTTGTACATTAGTCTGCTGATTCGACCTGTTGTGCTGCCATTCATGAACGACAATCTCGGGGGCATTTTCCAAAGGGTAACGCTCACCCACATACAACCGTTGTAATCCAACATGCTTTAAAGTGTGTTCACATGTTTTCTTCTACTGCTCGTTTATTATACAGGGCTATTACAAATGACTGAAGCGATTTCATAAATTCACTGTAGCTCCATTCATTGACATGTGGTCACGACACACTACAGATACGTAGAAAAACTCATAAAGGTTTGTTCGGCTGAAGCCGCACTTCAGGTTTCTGCCGCCAGAGCGCTCGAGAGCGCAGTGAGACAAAATGGCGACAGAAGCCGAGAAAGCGTATGTCGTGCTTGAAATGCACTCACATCAGTCAGTCATAACAGTGCAATGACACTTCAGGACGAAGTTCAACAAAGATCCACCAAGTGCTAACTCCATTCGACGATGGTATGCGCAGTTTAAAGCTTCTGGATGCCTCTGAAAGGGGAAATCAACGGGTCGGCCTGCAGTGAGCGAAGAAACGGTTGAACGCGTGCGGGCATGTTTCACGCGTAGCCCGCGGAAGTCGATGAACAAAGCAAGCAGGGAGCTAAACGTACCACAGCCAACGGTTTGGAAAATCTTACGGAAAAGGCTAAAGCAGAAGCCTTACCGTTTGCTATTGCTACAAGCCCTGACACCCGATGACAAAGTCAAACGCTTTGAATTTTCGGCGCGGTTGCAACAGCTCATGGAAGAGGATGCTTTCAGTGCGAAACTTGTTTTCAGTGATGAAGCAACATTTTTTTCTTAATGGTGAAGTGAACAGACACAATGTGCGAATCTGGGCGGTAGAGAATCCTCACGCATTCGTGCAGCAAATTCGCAATTCACCAAAAGTTAACGTGTTTTGTGCAATCTCACGGTTTAAAGTTTACGGCCCCTTTTTCTTCTGCGAAAAAAACGTTACAGGACACGTGTATCTGGACATGCTGGAAAATTGGCTCATGCCACAACTGGAGACCGACAGCGCCGACTTCATCTTTCAACAGGATGGTGCTCCACCGCACTTCCATCATGACATTCGGCATTTCTTAAACAGGAGATTGGAAAACCGATGGATCAGTCGTGGTGGAGATCATGATCAGCAATTCATGTCATGGCCTCCACGCTCTCCCGACTTAACCCCATGCGATTTCTTTCTGTGGGGTTAAGTGAAAGATTCAGTGTTTAAACCTCCTCTACCAAGAAACGTGCCAGAACTGCGAGCTCGCATCAACGATGCTTTCGAACTCATTGATGGGGCCATGCTGCGCCGAGTGTGGGAGGAACTTGATTATCGGCTTGATGTCTGCCGAATCACTAAAGGGGCACATATCGAACATTTGTGAATGCCTAAACAAACTTTTTGAGTTTTTGTATGTGTGTGCAAAGCATTGTGAAAATATCTCAAATAATAAAGTTATTGTAGAGCTGTGAAATCGCTTCAATCATTTGTAATAACCCTGTATATGTCTCCAGTCGAGCTCATATGGGACATCATCGGTCGATATCTCCAGTGTCATTCACTACCAGCATTAACCGCCCCTCTACTGGGTGCAACAGGCATGGAACTCGATGCGACTCACTGGCGTCCTGCACCTATACATCACAATGCATGCACGTTTGCATGGTTTCATTCAAGATTTTTCCAGTTACACCTGTTATCAATGTATCAGTATTTCTTATTTGCAATGTCTTATCTCACGTTTACGTTAACCTGGAATCTTGCAGTGTGAATCACTTAAACATGTCACGTAGACAAATGTATTCGCGAAATATCGTTACTCCACATCAATTATGTTTAGGTGTTTTTTCGTCAGTGTGTTTACTCAGAATGGCTGTAGTTTTCATTGCTCTGCAGAAGAATAATGACAAAACGAAGACAAATCTTTAAGTAATATATAATAAAGGTAACTAGTATTTACCACGAATGTGCAGTTGATATAACAAAAAGGTGTTTGAGTTGGGGTAGTTGTGGTCCTCAGTTCGAATGCCAATTTTTTGGTACAGCTGATCATGCTGGTCGATCCTGTTCAAGAGTGTTTTCCTGATGGCGGTGCAAACTTTCAAAGCAGATTGAGAGCAAGAAATGTTTCATTTTACGTAACGAACTCGGGTAAGGAAACGACTGAATCGAAAGTGACGTAGCCAGACCTGCTTTTGGTTACCTCTCCCAATGGAATATCAGTACCTACGAATCTTCGATTGTACGGTTTGTTGTTGAGGCCTTCAATCCAATGTCTATCTTGTCAACGACAGTTAATACAGTGGAAGTCTGTCATCTTTGCTTAACTATTGTTTTACGTCCTACATCCAAGGGAACTTGCCTACTATAGACTTGATCACCCCCCCCCCCCATACTCACACACACACACACACACCCGCCACGCAGTACAATTATCTCCATGACCAAATGCACTATTCCTTGATGACTCACGATGTGTCCTATCAACAGTTTCCTTCTTTGTGTTGTTGGACCATATATTTCTTTTCTCCCCAATTCGATTCAGTATCTCCTCATTAGCGACCCACTCTACTGATCCAATCTTCAGTATTCTTCTGTGGCGTTATAATTCAACAAGCTTCTATTCTCGTCTTTTCTGAACATTTTGTCCCTATTTCACTAAAGTCCAAGGTTATATTCCACACAGGTGCTTTCAGAAACACTTCCTAAAACTTGAATTAACATCAGATGTTAACAAATTCCTTCTTTTCCCTAATTTTTTCCTTGGTAAAGCCAGTTTCCAATTATGTCCTCTATGTTTCGGCTATCGTCGATCGTTTTTTACCCAACTAGCTAAATTCATCTCCTAATTTGTCTTTCATGTGCTTGTCTAATTCCCTCACTATCACCTGAGTTAATTCAATGATTTTTTCTCATGTTTTTATTTTCCTGTGGAACCCAAACTGATCTTCCCAACAGTCAGGTATTGGCAAACTTTCCATTCCTCTGTAAATAATTTGTGGTAGTACTTCATATCGATAATCTATGAAACTGGTGCTTCTGTAACATCCATACCAGTCAGCACCTGCAGTCCGTGAAAGTGGAATAATTACACTATTTCAATTAAGGAAACATCTTTTAGCGTTATGAGAAACTTACAGTGTAAAATGTGTGGGATATCAATATAATCCTGGAGTTCTGGATGACGGTCTTAAGTAACACAACGTAATGTTCTCCTATCGGTAATGCATTAACACTGACTGAAGATGTATCAGCAAGAAGCGAAGATCTGTCCCATCTCCTTACTGTCTGGCTGTGTATTTGATGAGATGAAGACAGAAAATTTCGGGACCTGTGTAATATACTTTTAGAATCAATCTAGATGAGGTACCTAAGAAGGAGCGGGTGAGCTTTGAAAAACGTACAGTGAAACAACTTTCCAAGCTGGGCTCATTGGAAATACGAGGATCAGTAGGTGAAACAAAAAATATACAAAAAGTGGCTTTAATAAGGAGATGGCATCTGTCACTTGATAATAACAATCAATAAGACGTCCCACGATACGGGGAAGAGTGTTTTCACTAAACATAACGTAACATTAGAAATAATAAATTTCATACGACAAGTTAAAATTTCGGTCTTTCAGTTTATGTATTTTTACTGCAAATGCCCAGTTTTCGCAGAAGCTATTCAATGGTATTACTCTTAATTTACGTAGGTTTCCATACAACTAACCTTAATCCTGTGGAGGATTACTGGTAAACATGCGTCCAGCTGGGTTCACATGATGACATTTATGTTGTTAAATGATGAAATTTTTCATATTAATGCAAAAACTTTCACCTTGTTTTTAGACAAGAGTTCGTGAATACTGGTAATCATCATGAGCGGGATATCGTTTTTTAAATGGATTTTGTTGTGACTGCCGTGGAGCAGTACACACAACGAAAAGTTTTGTTACGTTTCGAACACTATTTACCAAGAAAGACGCCGTATAAAGATATCATGGGTCAGCAACGCCAGGTGAGAGAGGAGGCGAACGACCGCTAGAAATGTAGCAGCGAAAGGCTAAAATTGCTTTAGTCCGTCCATATCCCCCTTACACTATTGTTGTAGCAAAAACTGAGAATTAATAAAGTAAAAGCTTCTGATTTTACAAACTTTCTATTAATTTTGCACGAAAAACATAATTCCAACAAAGTGACCAAGTGTTTCAAGAACCTCATCAGTCGCGAAGCTCTTCGGGATGATCTGACTTTCCAAGAATCATTGCTTAAACTTTCCGTCTAAATCCCTGCAGAATGATGGAAATTTTTAAAAAAGTGGGCCTAATGAATATCAAAATATCTGCAAAGACTTAATCGTCTTGAAGCTTGTTAAGTATGCAGGAGGCAAAGAACTAGAAACGCTACAGTGGCTGTTTAAAAAAACGAGTATTTGGCACACAGGAAACGTCGTAGTTATTTGGAGAGGTGCTGTAATTCACTCGTTACATAAGAAAGCGGGCAAAATAAACGTCAGCAATCACAAATATGTTCCAGTTTAATCACGTACAACGTATTGCCCAAAGCATGACATATTAGAAATACGACAAAAATACATGAGAAATTGAAAAAGTACGATGCAAGATTCAGAAAATGATGGTCATGGAGAAGAAACATCTTCACGTTTAAGAACTCGATCAAAACGACAATGGTAGCAGTAGAAAAAAAAGTCCTTTTGACATTTCTTGACTCTAAGATAGCGAATGACTCCATACACCCAGACACTCATCTAAAAGTGCTGAAATAGATTGGAATAGATGACATGACAAGAGCATTGAGGTTAATCAAGGGTAAATCGAGCAAACGTATAGTTGTGACGACCACGGCGGACAGAGCCATCACTCAGACGTCATCTCAGACGCCGTCACAATCTGTTCCACCGCGCGACCGCGGCGCGGCGCGCGGACAGCGGAGGGAGCGCGCCGCGGGCGGAGGGTATTTAAATCGGCCGCCGCCTCGACCGAACCCAGTTCCCCCTGAGCAGCCATAGCGTACGGATCTCCGTGCCGGCACGTTCACAGGAGCTCAGTCCGTCAGTTCACCTGACGATGGCGACATGTATGATCGCCGAAATATTGTGCCCGTTGGACACTGTAGACCGGCAGTACACCCGTGGATATTTTGATGACAAGAGCAATTAGGAAGCAAATGTTAGCGAACACATAATCAAAACTCACATACTCAGAGGAGCTGTCAGGCCCATTTAAATCAAAATAACAGTTAGACACGTTGATGGATTTTCCCCAGTCGTATTTAATCGCGTCCTGGAGAATATAATACAAGGATGGCAGAAAGAAAAGAGTCCACACAGTATCTCAGACAGATTTGCAGATGATTTACTATTTTTCTCGAAAAATCACTATTTAGAACACAGTTTGAAAGAAACAGCGGAGAAGACAGCATTACAAATAATTTCATTCCCAAACGCAGAATACACTAAAAAGATGTAAAAGAGCCAAACAGGAAGATGAGGACTAGATGTACAGACATCAGCGGAACACGGAAGATTGAGTACTTAGGTGAAATTCTCACTCTGACCCTTAATGAGAAGGCAGTAGATGATCAATGAGACACCATACAGAGTCTGCATGAACATTTAGAAATCACTCCAAAAGTAGACTCCATCGTTCCGTACTCAAACTTAAATGTTGATATGCTACAAACAGAATTGTCAGAGAGGGAGTATCAGAAACAGCAAGAAAGAAAATGGATATTTCCGGTGGCGAAAAATATAACAGCACAAGAGTTTACATCTCAAATGTGATTAAACGAGAAATTAAAATTTGAAAAGATGTCAGCAATAATAAAGCAACGGAGTGTGGCTTTCTTTGACATATTACACGAACGAAATGAGATAGGATAGCAAATACGTCAAAGACCAACCAGGATGACACACAAAAATGTCCCCAAGGCTGAAAATGTAATTCAGGATAACGGGATGTATGAGATCAGTAAAGAAGATATACGAAACAGAGAGAAGTTCAGAGCAAAAAAGGGCAAGAATTCTGTACCTATCCTACGACATATCAAGAAGAAGGAGTTGAAGAACAGGAAGAGAATTCTCTGAACAAGAGCGTGCAGGAATGAGGCAGAGAAGAAAAAAATACCGGCAAAACAAAAAAAATTAAGAAGTGGAGATAACCGTGTGATCGTTGCCCATGCCAGCAGAAAAGTTCAAATACAAATAAAAGGAAGAGGCACGCAGGCTATTACTGAATACACATTCTATGGAATTAGTAAGAGATCGTATAGTCTTGCACGTGTGGGGATATAAAGACTTTCTGACCTGCACGTACATCCTGAAAATATCTGATTATTTATAGCAACTGTAAAGTATTTTGGACAGACGAATGCGGAATTTCGAGGAGGCCGTCTACTGAATAGGAAATTGTGGCAACTGAATAAAGCGCTGGTGTTGTATAGGGGAAAATATCAACCGAAGCGATGCAATATCTCGGTCGCTCTGCCGAAGAGATTCTTCGAGACTGATATTGTGTCGCGGTCTTTGTTATGGGCTTCGTCGGCGTTTTCACAAAGGAGGCACAGCCATACCGAAAGGCGATAAAAGTTCTTGCGAAAGGCGAGGAGGTGCTTTGCTCTCTTACGGCATTGTCAGTTTCTACAACCTACTGTCTCATAGTATAGTTGAATATATTGCGTAGTCGATTAAGAACGACATAACAGCTTTTTAAGGAAACAGAGTGAAGTATACATCCCCTTATCGTGTTTTTACTGATATTAAATCCAGAGTGTGAATGAAAATTTAAAGGGGTAAAATTTTTGCTTTTGTCCGGACACAGTACTGTATTGTTTAAACAGATTGCCCTAAAATGTCAATTTGTAATATTAAAGAATTTTAATGATTTAATTATTCAAGTTGTTTCATTATATTGTAATTTCCCTTCTACCACGTTTTGCTGATTCTTAATTGAAAGATGTCTCTTTTCGGCGATAGGACACGGGTAAGGGATGGCTAACGCAGAGAACGTGTTTCATACGATAACTGAGCGAGATGTCTTTTTCTTACGAATATTACAGGTCTTCAATTATAAGTGTAATAGGCTCTTAAAGTTGGTAAGATTTACCTCATTTATTGAGTTGATAAGTAACGCACTTCCTAATAACTGCTGGACACAACCATGCTCATATTATGAGTTAAAATTAGTCCCACTTTCACACTGCAGTTTGCCATTGTTGTATTGCTTTTCCTAATTCAAACTATCCCAAAATAGCAGTTTATGGAATCCTTATTAACTGTTCAGATAGTAAAACAGTCCGACAATGTACTTATTTCGTAATTGCTCGTGCCCTCCACGAATAAGCCGTTGTATCATTCACTGTTGCCCTACCATTCCACTGAGAACTTCCAAACTTATGTTTATGATCCCGTACAAACTGTTCATATGTTACTGGTGTGATTCGGCTGCATACGAGCGTCCCACGCGAAACCCGAAAAGCGACTGCTCTCACCCCGCGTAAAAGCTCTTGGGTATTGGTAAACGAAACATAAAACACAAAGTCTCCTGCCGAAAAAAGCGTTCTCATTTCAGAATGTTCCATACAACCAACGATGCCTAATGACTTCGATTGACGACGTCACACCAATATCGATAGTAGTACCCCTACAAACTTCAACTACATATTAATTTGTGCCATCAACATGACAACTGTCCTATTGATTCACGCTATCAACCGGGAAGAATTGTGTATTCTAGAAATCAGGTCATTTAGATGTTTTCCAATTTGCAATTTTACTGATAACCTCAATAACCTTGCATAACTTATTTTATTTGTAAATTTGACATACCTTGCTATCAAATTTCTTCCAGCGAGATAAAGCGTATTTCAACTATTGCGTTAAACCGAATAAATATAAAACATAACAGACATTACATTTAAGAGCTGTTCATGAACTCCGAAAGAAACTGCATACAGTACCTCTGAATATTTTGTATGTTGTATAGCAGCACTGGGGATGTACCATTTCTATCCTAGGCATGCTCTGGGAGATTAAGGACCCAAGGTCAATCGAGGTCACTGCCCACGCATCTAGGGTAAATGAGTGTGGTAAATTCAAGGTCACTTTGTAACCTGATACCTACAACTTGTCACGACCCTCTCCCCCATTGATCTAGGCCCATAGGACGATTTAAAAATCCCACCCTGGGAATGGGATTGAAGTAGAATAGGCATGGCCTTTATTTAAAAGAAACAAAAATGTGAAGTCGCGCATATGATTGTCTCCGAGATCACGTGCAACTCTTCCCAGTATTAGCTGCCGTGCCACTGTCGGTGCCGCCATTGTATGCGCAAGGACCCTACCCATTTTGCTTCTATGGAGGCGATCCCGGCAGTGTTCAAAACCGGCTACAAGTGTACATGTAGCGGAAGTAGCAGAATTCCCTGGGAAGGCGTACAGATAATTGAAGCAATGTACCGCACGTTGCTACCTGTTCAACACCCTTGCACTCCACAGGGAGCAACTCCAATAATTTTTATAACGCTGATATTTCTCGTTGGTAATATATTCAGAAATTAATTTTCTGTGGGAGGACCTGTACAGTGAAGATTGCTACATGAGCTGTAATATACAGGGTGAGTCACTAACTATTGCACCAACAATATCTCTGAAAGTATGATAGGAGCTGAAAAGTTTGTGGGACAAAAGTTGCATGGGATAGCGGGGACCATATATGACGTTGGCTTTTTGTTGCTAGATGGGATCGCGTCAGAGATATGAGAGACCTGATGTTTCTTGCAGGAATGTGGTGTACTTCCTAGCATTAAGATTTCCTTCCATGAAATAGGGGCCTATAATTCTGTCCTCCAGAATCCCACACCATACATTCACCGGCCACGGTTTTTGGTGCGCAACTTGCAGCAGCCGACATGGATTTTCAGTTGCCCAATAATGTATGTTACGCAAATTAACATTTCCATGGCTTCTGAGTGTAGCCTCGTCAGTAAATAAAATCAAATGAATACATGTGTCATCACTCTGAATCTGAAGTTGAGCCCATTGGCAGAATTCAGTGCGACGCATACAAATCGTACCAGTTAATTCCTGGAGGAGATTGATATAGTAAGGATGATATTTATGGCGATACAGAACACGAACAACACTACTCTGGCTTATGCCAGATTCCCTTGCGATTTGACGTGAACTAACTCAAGGATCTCGAACCACAGTGGTAGGAGTACCAATTTCCGTTTCCTCGTTAGTAACTTTCCTTTACCGGATATGTTTCCGATGCGATAAATATTCGCTTGCTCTCAATGTATCATACACATATTTCAATGTACGACGTGCAGGGTGAGTACGTTGAAGATATCTTTCACCATATAAGTCTCTAGCTCTCACTGAATTTCGTTGGCGTTCTCCGTATATGAGAAGCAAATCGACTTGTTCTTTGAAGAAATACATCATTTACATTCGCTCGATTCGACGATGGAAATTGTAGCATTGCATTGGTACCAATGGTCATCACTTCGAACACCTTCTGTAAATGGACATGCGTGCCACCTTTTTGACCTTCATTGACCTTCAAAGACCTTACTGTTACACAACATTGGATTCGTCTCGATAGTCGCTATCGGAAAATAAGTACCAAACTATAGCATTCCAATTAAGAAAACAGAGCTCACCTTCATATCTCCCACGTGACCCCACCTAGCAACAAAAAAACAACTTCAAATTATTGCCCCCGTTGTCCCATGCAACATTTGTCCCACAAACTTTTCAGCTACTGTCATACTTTCGGAGTTATTGTAGGTGGCAATAGATACTGAGTTACTAGGTATACTGAAATTCGTCATTGGTGGTTTACACCATTTGATTAAAAGTATCTAGACATCGAATAGTGGATATTAGATGAGAGAGTGCCAGGGATCTGATGTGATACTCAAGATGCCAGTACTCGTTCCAGTGATTTTCTGTATTATCCTGGAAGAAGGTGATGTAACGGTTGTGACATTCCATGCCTGGAGCACCATACACTATCCAGAAAGAACAGCCTGGACACCTACCCTATCTTAGCGATCAGAGACACAATATGTCTCTCATAAAATAATCGTCAAGTGTTTTGGTATATATTGGTAATCTGTAGCTGAAGACAGCCCAGACAAATGCTACTCGTTACATATTTGATGCATGAAAGCTCTGCACTTCTTCTCGCTAGGAATTAATTGTTTTTAAATTGGAATTTTACGTGTTCATTCGATACAGCGGTCGCGAATTAGTCTTGAACGCTATTTGTTTAATTGGTATATTTTGAGAAGAACATTAATAATAAGAAGGATAGCCAGTATTCCAACAAAGCAAAGCCCTCACCTATATATCCTTTATCCAATTCGATCCCTATTATACAGCGTTTTCCATTCACGTATTCCTCATTTGCAATCTTCACATTCCCAGTATAACATCTTAGTAGGCGCCAGGTATTTCTTTAATAGAAGACTTTCTTCTGGTTACTCTGATGTTGTGGCTGGCAACATTTTGTGTAAAGTTCTGAGGTATCAAGACCCTCAGGATGTGAGCACAGGTGGATGATCACAAAATTGTGACCTAAAAATTATAGTAATAGAAGCGATGTACATCTCAAAAACAATAATTTTTAATGATGAAAGTATAACTGATTAACAGTTCTCCATACCAATAATCAAATATGCATCACTACTGAAACTTCACTTACACATTACTTACTTTCCTCTGGATATCACATGTTGTCCATCTCATATACGTGAAATGCTACTGTTAGTGTGACGTTGTATTTCACAGAGAGAAGTCGAACATTTACACTTGACTCTAAGATATGATGTGCAACTTCTGTGTTTAATGTTACCAACAAAAATACATGTGTAGAACACCGTAAATAGGAGACTTTTTAGGACTTATTCTATAGACACAGTAAATAAAAAAGCAAATATCTGGGTGCTAAAAGTTTGTTAATTTATGTATTTACACTTACACTCAGAAAACAACCAATGATGTATGTTGTCTTAGTGCAATTTTAATAACACACAACTTAATCTTTAAATTATAATTTAAATCTCCATCGAAATCTTTTAGCCCTTTACCCAACCAGTAATTAGACAAATAAAGTGTGGATAAATTCTAAAAATTCACATATGTATCTAATTCCTTGGTATTAAATATCTCTTTTATAGCTTTAACAATGGGCTCTGAACCTTCCCTGAAATACCTGTAGGAAAAAGCATTTGTTAGTGTTAATCATGCCTCTTATTCCCTTCATTACAAAACGGTAAAAACATTCCACCTCCTCCTGGGTTTCTGTTGGTAGCTCGTCTACCCCACATTCTTCTGGAATTATTGTATGAAACTTAAGATTATAACTTTTACAATCAAATGCCTATTGAGTGTAGTTACTCCATCTGTTTTTAATTCTGCAAGAGACCCTTGTGTTACAAGATACAAACGTCCTGCCTGCCACAATTAGGAACAATGTAACAATCCCTCTTAAGCTTGTCCAAATGATAATGGACCTTGACAAAAATTTTCTTTGTGCATGCTTTAATACAATGAACATCCATTGATCAATTGATTTCTCTGAACACTCCAATTCCTGATCACTTCCCATCAGGATTTACAGTAAATAATGATATTTTGTAAAACCCACACTTATCTAAATTTTCCCATACGTTGTGTTGAATGTAGTACGTAAGCCTTGCCTGCGTACCTGAAACAGCTTCTTTATCCAGTAACTGTTTATATTCCTCCTTTGTGGCAAGTTTTTCGTCGTATATTCCAGCTTTTTCCGCTTTTTTTGTTTATTAAAAAAATTCAAGCTTTTATCAGTTCTAGTTTTCGTTTTTGTACACATGAAATACTAACTGTAGTTAGGGGTTTAATTTCTTTAGCAGGGTATGGTGTAAGTCTGTTCTACATACTTTTTTCTTTTTCTTAAGATTTGTGGAATAGCATTATTCGTGAGAATTATCCCTAATTCACCACTACCTGCATTTAATTGTATTGTGAAGAACAGTATCAAAGATTGCGAAAATACGATTATCCAACTTTACTGTCTAATGCTTACGTTAAATACATGTATGGTGTTTGTTTTAGTTTGTATTAACAACCTCCATGTAGTTTACAGGTAGAAAATATAGAAACTATACTCAGACAGAACGCAGTTTAAGGCCTGTTCTTGGTCTTAATCATCTGGAAGGTGTGCCTCTACACCACTCAACTTTTGTGACTCCTTATTACGCCTATAGTAGTCAAAATGCAGAACGAAATCTGTTCTTGGGAATGGTTCAAATCTCCTTTACATATTGGTTCCTTTAGGTATTAACCATATTTTTATAATTTCGTATATGTTATACGACTTTAATAAGATTTTAAATTGAGAAAAATGTTTCCCCAGCTTTAATATAACATTTGTGTAATACTATAACACAATAATAAATGATACTATACTAAATAATACTGTATATACTATTTGTTATTATACTATACTATGCTACATAATATTATAATGTCTTGATTGGATCCTGAATTTACTATTTCCATGTACTTTAGAGGCAGGGAATTAAAACTACAGGCAGACAGAATATAGATTATAATTTTTTCTCAGTCTTGATTGTCTGGAATGTGTCCTTCTACGCCCATCAACTTTCGTGTGTCCTTATTGCCTCCCCATCAGATCTCTATACAGAATTTCTTTGCATGGTATACCACTGTAACAAGGTTCCTAGTTGAGAAAAATGCTTTTCCCCATTTTCAGTATAGCACTAGTGTATACTTATTTCCTCTTTGTTGCAATCTGCGTTAACAAAGACTGTTTGCGCTACACCTGTCAGTCCCTTTTTTAGTAGAGTAGCCTACAAACTGCATTATGTACAGCTGTCAGTCCCTCTGTTTTACTAGAGTATTGCCGTGGGGTACTGCCTCCCAAAGTTACCAAATGTTCCATTAAAAATTCTGACTTTTACAGCAGTTACACCCCCAACTTTCATCATCCTGATTTTGAAATGCGATTTGTTTATGACGAATAGCCAATACTCTAGCAGAGCACTGGAATCGTATATGTGTCATAGATTTCCACAGAGTTTGCAGGCAAACAAATAAAATAACTGGGAGACAGACCATAGTTTACTAGCTTTTCTTGGTCATGATTGTCTACACAGATCAATGTTTGCGTTTCTTACTACTTCCAGTAAGGTGGTTCAAGCACCTAAAAAATTAATAGGCTGAAACATATGCCCTCGGTACTAACACAGGAAAGTTTGTCTTTAAGAATTTACACAGTGGCTAATACGTGTATCGTTACAAGATGTAGCCTGTTAAAACTTAATTAAGAAACAAACCAGTTTTTGCGTCAGTCACTTGTTAATTTTGCTACTACGCGTTCCGATGGTACACGTCAGGAATCATCTTAAGGTGGAGGGTTGTGTACTTACATAACCGGTGTTGTTGAAGAGTAAACACACCTTTTCACAGCTACTGTGAGTGGACGTCTGTAGCTTTCACCAACACTAGTTATGTAAATAAACAGTTCTCCACCTGAAGATTTCTGTGATCCATCGAAACACGTAGTGGAAAAATAACCAAGTGACTGACGCAGAATTTGTTTAATCTGTTTCTATCAAGAGTCTCTGCCCTCATAATGTTGCCTCTTATGGACGAAGTATTCAAAATCTAATTGGAAAAGCACATGAATGTATCCCTAAAACGCAACTATTTGTTTCACCACAATTACTTAGGTTCCTCTATTATACCTTGACACCACTATAACGATTTTTATTATTATTATTATTATTATTATCGCCTCTTTAACAAAATACATGATTAGCTGTAGTGATACAAATATTTGGTGGACGATGAGGAAAATAGAACATCAGTGACGTCAAAGGACCTGAACAGATTAGTAAATGTTTTAAAGAAGGGCTCTAAAACGACTGTCAACAATATGGAAAAAGGAAGGAACATTAGAATTTAACATTCCGTCGAACAAGATAAGGAAAAATGTAATGGAGTGCAGTCGAATGAAGTGATTTGTTCCTGGAGAAGTTATATTAGGAAATGAGATGATACCAGCAGATGCGATTTGCTATTTAGGCTTCAAACTAACTGATGACGAAAGAAATGAAGTACACACAGACTTGTAAGTCTTATACCTTAGCTGGTGGCACTAATACCGCTGTTCGACACGTCGTAATCTCGTGTGACGCTCATCTAACTCGTAACATTTTAAGCTTCGTTTTCTCCAAAACACTTGCTCTTCGCACATAGAGCAGCGTTTGTTACTTCTAAGTATGTAGTGCAAATGTGCTAAAGACAAATAAAACGTATCAGCACTGGGCTTATGCTTCCACTGTGAGAAGGTATACCATAAATATTACATCTGACTCGTTCCGCTACACAGCAAGAGCTCGCACTTGTGATCCAGAGAACATGCAGTTGGTTGTACTTTTTTTGTGGGATGGTGGTGATGATGTATGTGTGATGGTGTGCCGTTGCACTATGTGTGGACAGCCCTGCGCAGCGGCGGCTCCATCCTGAGCCGGCTGCGACCGGCACGCTCGCGGCCCGTGCTGCCGCTGCTGTCCCGCGACGGGTCGGAGGCGGAAGCGCAGCCCGATGTTGTGGACCCCGCCGTCAGCCCCGCCCCCGCGCCGCAGCTCTACAACCTCTACGACTCGTACGCAGCCGCCGCCGCAGCCGGGTGAGTCAGTGCGCAGTCGTTCAGCTTGCAAGTAGTTAGCAGGTAGGCGTGGTGTACCACAGGGGTCTACACATGGTCCTCTGCTATTTTCATTTTGTACAGAAATCAAAACTCTGAGGTTTACCAATAACACTAGAAGTCTGTCAGGACATGAAAAGGACTTGTAAGACCACTTCAACGGAATGTACAGTATTTTGAAGGGAGTTTATGATAGGAACACCAACAAAAACAAAACGAGGATAAAGCAATGTAGTTGAATTAAATCAAGTGATGCTGAGGGAATTAGATTAGGAAATGGGACACTTAAAGTAGTAAATGATTTTTACTATTTGGGTAGCAAAATATCTGATAATTATCGAAGTAGAGTCGATATAAAATGTAGACTGGCAATGGCAAGAAAAGCGTTTCTGTAAAAGAGAAATTTGTTAACGTCGAGTATAGATTTAAGTGCCAGGGTGTCCTTTCTGTAAGAATTTGAATGGATTGTAGCCATGTATGGAAGTGAAACATGGACGATAAACAGTTTAGACAAGAAGAGAACAGAAGCTTTTGAAATGTGGTGCTACAGAAGAATGCTGAAGATTACGTGGATACTCTGCAAATCACATTTAAGTGCCTGGCAGAGATGGTAGATCGAATAAATATTGAGGAGGTGCTGAAAAGAATTGGGGAGAAGAGAATACCTGACCAAACAAAGGGTCCAGTTGGTAGGACACTTTCTGAGGCATCAAGGGATCACCAATTTAGTACTGGACGGAAACTTGGGGTGTTAAAGCCGTAGAATGAAAGATGAATACAATATGCAGATTCCATGGAATGTAGGTTGCAGCAGTTACTCCGAGATGCATAGACTTGCACAGAATAGAGTACCATGGAGAGCTGCATCAAACCAGTCTTTGGACTGAAGACCACAACAACAACAAATCAGTAAAGAAAACAAAAACCGTCTGGTGGTGAAAAATGATTTTACAGTAATAGAGTTCTGATTCAAATTCTGCATGATGATAGAGGGTGCAGGAAGGCAGCTTGATAATAAGATCAGAGCAGGAAAGAGGACATCGTCTCGAGTTATATTTACGGGATAAAACGACAGACAAATGAGGCGAAAGTACATAAATTTTTCCAATAAATGTACGTATTTAGTTTTTCTATCAGTGTGGCTTTGTCCGACCAAGCTGTAACTGTACTTGTTAGAACAGAAAATCATTCGTGCTCTCCACAGATCAGTACAAATTAAAACTTTTGCGATCCATTTTTAATAACGTTGCATTTTACAGCGCTACGTGTTGCCCAGCTTACTGCAGAGGTGGTTCCGTAGTATAGCTAATTATCTCAAAAAATAATTGCGCTCGGGTACTTTTAGCGTAGACAACCTTTCCCCAGTGAAGATCACAGAAAATTCTCGTCTAGCGTAATTACCTGTTGATAGCCTTTTTTAAAATTTTGTCCTAGCTTTAACTTTTCAGCTGAAACTATTAACTTCGACCAATTTAATTAGTAGGAGCGCTCTTTAGCATAACTGCCATAAGCTATGTCACTTTAGTTTTAACCATAAAATTACACTCGCTAATCGCTGATTAGCTGTTGCTTCATGGTTGTAGCTCCACTGTGTTGACGACTGACCCATGATTGTACGGAAAATTTTTCTCAATTCCACCTTCGACGCCTTACTGTGACTTTATTTACGGGATCTTTACCCCCACCCCGTATTGAAGATGTAACAAAACAGTACCGACTAATTTGAACGAAACTCCTTGAAGTGTTGGGCCACGAAACAGTGAAACCCTAAAACAAAACCCAGAGGATTCGACCGTTTTTCCAGAGGTTCTCTTCAGAGCTACTTATTGCTCTCGAGTATCTCTAAAGAAGATGGTAGTAGAGACGGCCGAAACGTCGGTTTTTATTGTTTCCTTATGATACTGCTTAACACCCAGAAGGGTTTCATTGAAACTGGTACTGGTCGTGAATGCCTTCGTACTGATATCGACAAGCTTTGTGGGTTTGTGCAAGAAATATTGGGAAACAAAAATTGAAATTAGAAACCTATTTCCGTAAAAGTCATCTAAACATGCAACAGAGCGTCAAAGAAATATGGGCTAACACCTGCTGCTAGGTACCCCCAGGCGCTAAACGTAAGATTTTACGCTGACCAACCGAAAGAGGAACTCCTCAGAATGGGCGTGGCAGCATTCACGCCGTTAGGTGACGTCCAACGCGTCCACTCTTATCACAGCAACACTATATACCCCTGATCGCAAAGATAGCAGCGCACAAATTTATATTAGTTGTGGAAGTGGTGGCCTAGATGCAGGAGTGTAAATTCTACACTCCGAAACCTCGAGCGTAGGTTGCTGTCCTCAATTTGTTCCTCAAAAATCAAGCAGCAAGGCCTCGAAATTTATCAGTTTTCTTACACTCTGTATGTTGCACTATTTCAACTGTATGTGGTCACAACTTCAAAGTAATACACGTACGAACGAAGTGCCGAAGACAGCAATTTCAGTATCTTATACAACATCAACTATTAGAATTCGCTCCTGTAATCGTGTGTGGATACAACCACAGGGCCATTTAAACATCCTCACGTAAGGTCAGATCCCTTCTCTGATAACAATCAGATACAGGATGTGCCCAGGAATTCAAAAAATAACAGAAGATATCCCGCTATGGGCACTGCATGTTTATGAGGCACCTGTACAGTAATCGTGCGTTCTAGTTGATCTGACGCTCGTCATGAAGACGGCGTAAGTTAACGATCTAGAAGCACATCCCTCGACAGAGTAATAACAGCAACAGAATGGGATGAATGATATTTTCTTTGTATGCTGTCATTTTCAGTATTCCCTGAAATAAAAAAAAGAAAGAGGAGCGCGGACATAGGAGTTTACGTTTACCACCAACATTATTCGTCTTGGTGATCCTATATGCCGCTGTCTGACGTATTCTAGAACGTAATTTCGGCTCTCATAGCCGCCGAAGTATTTACGAATGAGCGTCATTGTCACCAAGCTGGAACCTCATCTCGTGACTAATTGTAACGTGGCTGAGATTCGTCCCTCCAACTGCATCATCCTCTGTACTATCAGTTGCGAGTACTGTGTTCGTCGGTGGAATCCTGGCGTATTGGCAGCCTGATGTAACAAAGTACCAATCTTGAGAGAACACAACATAGCTTTTATAAAGTAAAATACTTGTATATCCTCTTCAGACCAAAGTAAAATTTTTCTATCATTTCAATTATCTTTTGATGAGGGTGTGTCATATGTATGTCATAAATCAGCAATGTAATGGTAATGTTTTGTTTCTCCTTATCCGAATGGAGATTGTTTTATGTCCAGGCGGCAGGACACCGTGCCTCAAAGCGACCATTCCTGATATATGGCCATGGAAGTAACAACGACCACTACGGTCGCAGGTTCGAATCCTGTCTCGGGCATGGATGTGTGTGATGTCCTTAGGTTAGTTAGGTTTAAGTAGTTGTAAGTTCTAGGGGACTGATGACCTCAGAAGCTAAGTCCCATAGTGCTCAGAGCCATTTTGATGTAACAACACAAATTTATGTTTTTCACTATCTGTTTAAACATTTAGATACATTAGTTACAGACTATTGTAGAAGTATGCCACAAGAAAAGCATGTTTCAGTCATCAATATTTCGGAAATTCTGCTAGTACATCGCAATCACTTTTCAGTTGTGTAAGTCAAAGAAACATTTTCTCTGACCAGTAACACACAGATATACTTGGCTTTCTGAGCATAAGAACCTAGTTTTATCTTCGCAGTCCTTGTCCTCGTTTCGGCATCTCATCCATTTATTTTTGTCTGTAATTGGGCAGAGAGGCACATGTCTACTCTCACTTTTCCTAAAATCTCTGTCAGCAACCAGAATTATCTTTACGCGTCTCCTAAGAGCTGCTTCAAGAGATTCCGATTCAGAGTCTGTGGAGAAAATGTCCTGTCGTGTTCCAATTTCAGTTGAACTCAGGGATTCACCAAAATAAATCTTAAAATACAGTAGATCCATAATTGATTTCCTGCTAGGACCTAGTGGCAGATGATCCTCTCTGTACTAAGCCCGCTAGTTCACTATCGCCAAGTCAACGAAATGGAAGAAGACTCCTACAGGCCACTTCATTGTGCAGCCATGACCCAATGAGCAGAACATCTCAGTGTAGCCAACAGCAGAAACTAAATGTCAATGAAGAAGAAAAGGGCCGCGCGGAGTGGCCACGGGGTTAGAGGTGTCATGTGACGGATTGCGCGGCCGCTCCCGTCGGATGTTCGAGTCCTCCCTCGGGCATGGGTGTATGTGTTGTTCTTAGCGTAAGTTAGTTTAAGCAATGTGTAAGTCTAGGGACCGATGAACTCAGCAGTTTCGTCCCTTAGGAATTCACACACATTTGAACATTTGAAGAAAAAGATCCAGAGACGGATAAAACGTCCAGCGTACTGGACACATGATGCAGTGTCGAAGATTTGCACTTAAAGAACAATAGAGAAGTAACGTCTAGCTGGCTGGACGCGTGGACTGAAGGGGATGTTACATGCGCCATGTTTTCATGCTCACGTCGTGAGTGGAATAGAACTTTTTTTCTCATGTGCCGAAACCTTACACCACGGCACAATGTGAGGTTGAAGGGCGCTTGGGTGCCTGACGTCGCTGGGGCGCCTCACGCGGTAACGAAAGATTCAGCGGTAACCGTAAACAAAGTTTCAGCTGCCCCTACTGTTGTCAATTTAAGCAACCATTAACATTATACATGACCTTCAAAAACCACCCGCGAGATTTTCCCATTCTCTCGCTAGCTAAGCGTAAACTTCTAGTCCTACAGAAAAAAATGAGCGGGACCTTTATAAAGGAAATTTTATGTAGTTAAACTTTGTACTGTTACCGCTAGAAGCCGTAGTTTTCGATTTATTCAGGAAAAACGCGCAAAGGGACCTTCAAACGCATCTCCTCCCAGCACTCATCCCTCAACAGTCAGGATACCTGTTATGTTTTTCGCAGCACTCCCTCCAGCCATTATACAAAAATTTTCGACTACCCAAACTGTCCCTGATATTCGAGGTTTCTCGATCTCTATTGATTGACCTATGTCGCTACCATAATAGTTGGCTCCTCGTTAAGATTGCTAATTTCAACGTGTCCAAGATTTTAATGAGAGAAAAACCATTTTTGTAAAATTTTTGCTGTAACAAATTACATTGACAAAACCTTACAAGCAGTTTCGTAGTGAGGTGGCATGACGAGTACAGCGATCGCAATTGTTTATTTTACGCTTTTAAATTAACAAAATGGTTGGGTAAAATTTACAC
Organism: Schistocerca americana; assembly: GCF_021461395.2. Classification (NCBI taxonomy): domain Eukaryota; kingdom Metazoa; phylum Arthropoda; class Insecta; order Orthoptera; family Acrididae; genus Schistocerca; species Schistocerca americana. The sequence continues at coordinate 216,176,728 of NC_060124.1, forward strand.
AAACGTCAGTTTTACAATATGTAAGTGCTCGACTAAGCTGGTAGTGTAATAAGGCCAGCAAATGAAAATGAAAAATGTGGGAAATAATTCGTGCTGTCGCAAGTATTTGTAATGGAAGGAGGGAGTGGCATGAAAAACACGTCAGAATTCCTGATCAGTGGGGGCTGAGTGTGAGAGTGAGGGTGTGTTTAGAGGCCACTTTTGTACGTTTATCTTGAATGACTCGAAAACTACTACATCTAATGGAAACATATCCTAGTACAAAATTGATATACATTGAATTTCCTATAGGAAGGTCCCCTTCATTTTTTTCTGTGGGACTAACAATTTGGGCGTAGCGAGCGATAGAATACGAAAAGCTCATACATGGTTTATGAAGGTGAGTTATAGCACTGCCGGCTGCATAAAATAACATCGATATGGGCAGCTGAATCACCTCGTATAAGCGAAGCAGACCGACTGGGAATTATTACGGCGAATATACGAGCTGAATTTAGGAAATAAATTGAGATAAGCGACTTTATCGAAGGGCTCACTGTTATGGGCCGACGCCAGGAGACGAACATCTCGAAAACAGCGAAACTGCTCAGCTGTTCCCGCGCTGCTGTCGTCAGAACCTATGGAAAGTGTTTGAAGGACGGTAAAGCCACGCTCTGCAAAGCGGGAGAGGCGGCGATTTGGCAACTGAGCACAGTGATGGTGCAGGTCCAAATGTCTTGGAGCACACTGCTCAGAGTTAGCGCGGTTGATCACAGAAATCTACAGCAGACGACCCCTCCCCCTCCCCCCACCTCCTAGTCGGTGCTCCCACCTTGACCCAACAACATCGTGAATTACGACCGCAGTCGGCACGGGATCATCGAATTTATACGTGGTTCAATGGAGACTGGTCGCCTAGTCTGACGAATCATGTTCCTTAGCACATCAGGTTGATAGGATTGTCCGTGTACACCGTAATCCCGACGTCATTCATGTGGACGGAGGCCGGTGGGAGCAGTATTAAGCTGTGGGGTATAATTACTTGACCTTCCATTGGATCTGCGGTGGTAATGAAAGATACCTTGACATTTTTGGACTACGTGGACACTATTGCGTACCGCCTGCATCCTTCATGGTTGATGCCTTCTCGGGCCACAGTGGCATCTTCCAGTAGGACAACTGCCGGTACGCCAGTGCCATAATCGTGTTGCAGTGTTTTCATGAACGTGATACTGAACAAACACACATTGAGGCCTTGGTGGAACCAAATTCGCCTGATCTGAACCCGATGGAACACCTGTGCAAAGTGTCGGGCGCCAGTTTCGCGCCTACAATCCACCTGCCCGTAATTTACAGGAATTCCGTGACCTGTGAGCTGATATATCAATCCACCTGCCTGTAAATTACAGGAATTCCGTGACCTGTAAGCTGATATATGGTTATGCATATCTGCGAATACATCTATAATCCATGCCATGCAGCATGTCTGGTGCATGAAGTTCCAAAGGCGCACCAACAAGCTATTAAGTTTGGGCCCATTACTGTACGTGTTAACCAATGTTTTACTGGAGCGCCCTTTTACTGTATCGCTGATAAAAAGTGGTAGAAAAAGCGAAACTCAGGCTAAAATTTATTCGAAAAATCCTAAGGAAACATGCAGCATTTAGGAAAGAAGTGATTTACAGAACTCTCGTTGTTAGATTCTAGACTATTTCTCGGTAACCTGAGACTTTTCTTCCATGAAATTAGTAGAGGATATACAGAAGCTCCAAAGAGGAAGGTTCGTTTAGTAAGCGCGAGATTCCATAACACTGGCAGACGCAAAAATGTAACGTTGTACTTCAAAGAGAAGTTTACCGTGTAATTGTTCAGAACTCACTTTTAAAAGCATATCAAGCAACATTTTGCCTCTTCCCATCTGCCGCTAAGTAAATCAGCGTGGCACTACAAACATACATTTTCAAAAGTCATTCTGCACTCGCTCCATTCTTGAATGGAAGAGCGAAGGTTGAAGTACGCTGATCAGCTAGAATTTTACATTGTGACCACCTACCTAATAGCTGGTATGTTCACCCTTTGTATGAATAACAGCGGCGACGGTTTGTGGCCTGGAACCAAAGAGACCATCTGCACACACAAAACACTTAATTCCCATAAATTCCGTGGAGAGGAACGATGAGCTCTCACCCTACGTTCAAACACATCCTAGATATGTTTAATGTGGTTCAGATATGGTGCGTTGAAGAGGCCAGCGTATCAACTGGAACTCACCACTTTGTTCCTCGAACCTCTCCATCACACTGCTGGCCTTGTAATAGGGCGCATTATCTTGTTGAAAACTGCCACTGCCGTTGGGAAACACGATCGCCTTGAAGCGTTGTATGTGATCTGTAGACAGTTTACGATACTCCTTCCCCGTCGTGTTGCCTTGCACAAGCTTCACTAGATACATGGACGTCCACTAGAGCCTCTGCCAGCTTGTCTCCGTCCGGCAGCTCAAGTGTCAAATGTCAAAGAGTCGTTCCCCTGGAAGACGAAGGATTTGCGCCCTCCCATCACCACGAAGAAGGGGTACCGAGATCTATCAGACCATGCAACGCCTGACACTGTGCCGACGTCCAGTGCCGATGGTCATGTGCCAATTTCAGTGGTACTGCCGATGTCGTGGTGTCAGCATCGGCACATGCATGAATCGTCGGCTGTGGAGGCCCATCGCTAGCCGTGTTCGGTGCAATGTGTGTTCAGACACACTTGTACTCTGCCCAGCATTAAACTCTGATGTTAGTTCCACCACAGTTCGCCGCCTATCATGTTTAATTAGTCTGCCTTACTTAAAACATGTGTAATGAGAGGTGACCGCTCAACCCCACGACCTTGGTTTCGCCACATATCGAAGGCACTCGCCACAGCACTCCTCGAAGACCAGACAAGCCGTGCAGTTTCCGAATGCTCATACCGAGCAATCACAATCTGCCATCGGTCAAACTCAGATAGATCTGGCGCCTTCCCCATTCGGCCCACGGACAGCACGTTCACTTCATGCACTGTACTTGTGTGTGACTAGCAGTCATTTGTCGCCATGGGCGATAGTAGGTTGGTGTTCATAATGTTATGTCTGATACATGCAATAGAAGCACAAAAATGTTCCTCTCCACACACTCTTCCCTTGTGGTGTGGCGTATACATGTAGGTGCATCCCATCGCCGTCTCATAAAACAGTGCTGAGTTCCATATCGTAGGCCCCACGCTCGACTTCCATGGAACGCTATCTTATTAATTAATGTCTGGCGTTAAAAACAACATCGAGTGAAAGAAAACATTCTCAGTTCGATGATCAGCTTAGTTTCATCAGTGGCATGCCTCTTCATGTCAGGAAGAAAATCGAAACGAAGGAATAGCTTTTAAATGTTAGATTCGCAATGTTGTGATGGAAAATGAAACAATTGGGCTAATTAGGAAAGCGCAAGAATAGAAGCTGAATAATATTATGTATGAAATGGACCTCTAATTCGTGAGATCTATGATAAATTTGAATATATATCCGAGTTTGTCCAATACCAAATTTGTTCATAGCTCATTTATTTCGTAGATACTTGTTGTGCTGCTTAATATTTCCTTTGATAATGACGCATAGCATGGTGACATCCATCATCTGACATTAGAAACGTTTTGCACTTGCCGCAGGCAGTGATACGAATGTGCCTAACACCGTAAACGTAGTTAACCGTGAATTAGCACAGACACAGTTAGTGCGCAATTCAGAACTTGGTTAATTACGTTTGGATTCATTTGCCGAGGCTCCCCGTGCCTCATTTCCACGTACGAGGTCTGCCTCTGCAAGCATTGCAGATGTGGGAGGCAAGTGCTCCGCCAGTGTTTGTCCCTCGTCATTTAGCAGTGCAGAATTCGATAACATCCCAGTACGTCGCCTGCTGTGTGCGTAGGGAGGTGGTCTTACGGGAGCACCTGCAAGCGCGGCAGCTCATTCGGCCGATATGCTATGCGGGTTGCATAATGAAACTCGGTCGGGGCGCCTGCGAATCCGCAAACTGTGAACAGACACGACAGGACGGTTGAAATATTACTTCGATTAACTCGCGAGGTATTTTCGATTAACTGCGATATCATGAGTATTGAAAAGAATAGACATCCGGTTAGTATTCACAGTGCTACAGTTTATTCAGATGAAGGATAACACTACACCAACCCACGTAGTTCTCCTTCCTTTCCTCACACTCTCCTTTTATCCAGTCTCTCGTATTTCACTAGCAAGGAGACCTTGTGGTCTGCTGTTTTCGATTTTCTTCATACTTATAAGTTTTGAAGGTCAGTGTTTGGACATCAATGCCCAAAAACAGAACAATTAAAAACTAGAAAAAAATGGCCTTTGAAGATTAGAATGACACAAATTTTGTTAAGTACAAAAGACTTCGATCGCCATTGTAGAACAGATAAGTACGTAGCGGAAGATCTATATTTATTATCAAATTAAAATGTTAATTAAAAAAGTGTACAGCTGTAGAAAGACAGCTTGTACCACTGCTAATCTTTCCCTTTCCTGTTCTACTCGTAAATGGTGCGATGGGAAAAGACCGTCTATTTGCTTCTGTACAAACCCAAATTTCTCTTACCTTGTCTTCGCGGTCTTTAAGCAAGACATACTTCGGTGGCGGTAGACTCGTTTTGCAGTTTGTCGCAAATTTCGGTTCTCTGGACATTCTCAATAGTACTTCATCAAAGGAACTTTTCGTTCTTCCAGACATTCACATTTAACTACACGGAGCATTTCCGTAATACTCGCGTGTTTTCGAAACTACAGGTAACAAATCTAGCGACAGGGCTCTGAATAGCTTCGATGTCTTTCTTAATCCGTCTTGGTGGGGAACCGTAACATTCGTGCAGTGGTTAAGAATGGGTAGCACGCGGTTCCCTTTATAGTTGAGCTGCACTTTCCTAAGATTCTCCCAATAAACCGAAGTCGAGCATTCGTCTTCCGTGCTACAGTCCTTGCATGCTCGCAACATTTCAATTACCTGCGCAACGTTTAGACTATGTATTGCATAGTGTCTGTCTCCAGCAGTATACCGCTGATACTACACTCGAACATTCATGAGTTTTCCCTAATGATACAAAATATTTTACAATTGTCCACATTTAGAGCAAGCTGTCATTCATCATACCAAATAGAAATTCTGCCGAAGTCGCTCTGGATCTTCCTGAAGTTAGTAAATGACGATTGTCTCCCGTAAACAGCAGCTTCAACAGTAAACATTCGCAGATTGCTGCTCGACCTGTCCGTTAGAGCATTTGTGTGTGAGGAGAACATGAGCGGCCCTGCCATACTTCCCTTGTGCACTTCTGACGATACCTTGGTCCCTGATCAACAGTCGTCGTCCAGGACAACTTAAAAATATTCGAATCACTTACATATCCAAGAACCTATTCCCTGACACAGCAGGCAAAATGTTAACGTAACTGTCACCTACTTCCTCCATTTCATCGGCATTTTATTAAATGTTATCATTTAGATCACTCCATGCGGCTTCAACCACAACTGCATTCCTGCGATTTGTAAATTTATGTTTTTACTGTAATAGCTTCATAATGTATTTTCTTCAGTCAGAACATAACTAAGAACAGGCGGTGTAAATAGGAACATTTGCTTACAGTCATTTCCTACGGACAGGTTGAACTTTAAATATGTTTTATAACATCCGGAAGGAAGAGAGTCTTACCACATAACTGATCTCCTCGACCTACACAAAAATATTGGCTAAGACTTGAAGGAATGTCTATGCAATCAGAGCGGCACAGCCAGAGAGTATTCAGATATCTTTATTGTGGAATGATTACAATCTGTTCACTGAATGTAATAGTTAGCAGAAGTCCAGTTGGACTCACCCTACCATTATCAAGTCCACGTAAGATTCGGTATACTGGGAATTTGTATGTAGAATTCGTCCGATATTCATCACATACAAGTATGACAGAATTCTAAAAAGGAACCTGTCATAATGAATCGATATATTCCATGTATCTATATTATTTAATCATCACATGGTTATGTTACAATGAAGTTAAGTCAAAATTTCTGGTAGTATATCCAAAATTTACAAATGATTACGAAATCTTGTTTGGAAAAAGCTGATACACTACCTTAATTTAACACAGTTCCCATAAGATTCGGTGGTTTCGGCCTCGGCGGTGGTCGTAGAAAAAGCGGTAGTAATAATGGAATACACAAAAATACGATGCTTGGGTTTTGAAAACGATTTATTTTCATTCAGAAATGATTAATACCGAGAAATTCTTCAGGGACTGCTCCCTAGTCTAAGATTCAGTGACCAAATTTTGTCAAAGATACGATAGAAAAATGTATTTGATCATTCTGTATCACTTAAGCCTACTCTGGAAGTATAACAGTGGCACTATAATAATAGCAAACACTCATCGGTATCTCCGTGTGAGTATGAAATTCAAACTGACTTAGCCCAATAATGGCGACAACATAATTTCTTACATGAAACTGCTTGTCAGATAACGTCGTATTGTATAATCGTATACGTTGCCTCATCTTTATTGTTTGTTCTGGTTCACACTCTCGAAGGGTTTCTCAAATACGACGCAACCGCTGTGTCCCACATTGGGGAGTAACCAGTAAGTTAACAAGAAGGCCGGATCCGTCCATCTCATGTCATCCGAGGGGTTCTCCGGCTTTGGCAGGGCTAGGAGCAGATTTCGTATGAAGTGCGAGGAAACCATTGCGGTGTTTGGCAATAGAGCCGTGCTGTAACGAAGCCGAATCCATAGAATGCAATGACAGTGATCCATTCTGCACATCAGATACTGTTGCCCGAGTTCACTATTGCATCTGGTTATCGCAGTTTATACATACTGGTTGTTGTTGTTGTGGTCAGTCCTGAGACTGGTTTGATGCAGCTCTCCATGCTACCCTATCCTGTGCAAGCTTCTTCATCTCCCAGTACTTGCTGCAACCTACATCCATCTGAATCTGCTTAATGTATTCATGCCTTGGTCTTCCTCTACGATTTTTACCATCCGCGCTGTCCTAAATTGCTAAATTTGTGATCCCTTGATGCCTCAGAACATGCCCTACTAACCGGTCCCTTCTTTTTGTCAAGTTGTGCTACATTCTCCTCTTCTCCCCAATTCTATTCAATACTTCATCATTAGTTATGTGATCTACCCATCTAATCTTCAGCACTCATCTGTAGCACCACATTTCGAAAGCTTCTATTCTCTTCTTGTCCAAACTATTTATCGTCCATGTTTCACTTCCATACATGGCTACACTCCATACAAATATTTTCAGAAACGACTTCCTGACACTTAAATCTATACTCGACGTTAACAAGTTTCTCTTCTTCAGAAACGCTTTCCTTGCCATTGCCAGTCTACATTTTATATCCTCTCTACTTCGACCATCATCAGTTATTTTGCTACCAAATAGCAAAACTCCTTTACTACTTTAAGTGTCTCATTTCCTAACCTAAATCTTTCTTCTAAGGTAAGTAGTAAGGTCAGTACTGCCTCACGTGTTCCAATATTTCTACGGAATCCAAACTGATCTTCCACAAAGTCGGCTTCTACAAGTTTTTCCATTCGTCTGTAAAGAATTCGTGTTAGTATTTTGCAGCTGTGACTTATTAAAGTGATAGTTCGGTAATTTTCACATCTGTCAACACCTGCTTTCTTTGGGACTGGAATTATTATATTCTTCTTAAAGTCTGAGGGTATTTCGCCTGTCTCGTACATCTTGCTCACCAGTTGGTAGAGTTTTGTCAGGACTGGCTCTACCAAGACCATCAATAGTTCTAATGGAATGTTGTCTACTCGCGGGGCCTTGTTTCGACTCAGGTCTTCCAGTGCTCTGTCAAACTCTTCACGCAGTATCGTATCTCCCATTTCATCTTTATCTACATCCTCTTCCATTTCCATAATATTATCCTCAAGTACATCGCCCTTGTATAGACCCTCTATATACTCCGTCCACCTTTCTGACTTCCCTTCTTTGCTTAGAACTGGGTTTCCATCTGATCTCTTGATATTCATACAAGTGGTTCTCTTTTCTCCAAAGGTCTCTTTAATTTTCCTGTAGGCAGTATCTATCTTACCCCTAGTGAGATAAGCCTCTACATCCTTACATTTGTCCTCTAGCCATCCCTGCTTAGCCATTTTGCACTTCCTGTCGATCTGATTTTTGAGACGTCTGTATTCCTTTTTGCCTGCTTCATTTACTGCATTTTTACATTTTCTCTTTTTCATCAATTAAATTCAATATTTCTTCTGTTACTCAAGGAGTTCTACTAGCCCTTGTCTTTTTACCTACTTGATCCTCTGCTGCCTTCACTACTTCATCCCTCAGAGCCATCCATTCTTCTTCTACTGTACTTCCTTCCCCCATTCCTGTCAATTGTTCCCTTATGCTCTCCCTGAAACTCTGTACAACCTCTGGTTCTTTCAGTTTATCCAGGTGCCATCTCCTTAAATTCCAACCTTTTTGCAGTTTCTTCAGTTTTTATCTACAGTTCATAACCAATAGATTGTGGTCAGAGTCCACATCTGCCCCTGGAAATGTCTTACAATTTAAAACCTGGTTCCTAAATCTCGGTGTTACCATTATATAATCTATCTGATACCTTCTAGTATTTCCAGGATTCTTCCATGTATACAACCTTCTTTCATGGTTCTTGAACCAAGTGTTAGCTATGATTAAGTTATGTTCTGTGCAAAACTCTACCAGGCGGCTTCCTCTTTCATTTCTTAGCCCCAATCCATATTCACCTACTATGTTTCCTTCTCTCCCTTTTCCTACTGTCGAATTCCAGTCACCCATGACTATTAAATTTTCGTCTCCCTTCACTACCTGAATAATTTCTTTTATCTCAACATACATTTCTTCATCATCTGCAGAGCTAGTTGGCATATAAACTTGTATTACTGTAGTAGGCGTGGGCTTCGTGTTTATCTTGGTCACAATAATGCGTTCACCATGCTGTTTGTAGTAGCTTACCCGCACTCCTATTTTTTTATTCATTGTTAATCCTACTCCTGCATTACCTCTATTTGATTTTGTATTTATAACCCTGTATTCACCTGACCAAAAGTCTTGTTCCTCCTGCCACCGAACTTCACTAATTCCCACTATATCTAACTTTAACCTATCCATTTCCCTTTTTAAATTTTCTAATCTACCTGCCCGGTTAAGGGATCTGACATTCCACGCTTCGATCCGTAGGACGCCAGTTTTCTTTCTCCCGATAACGACGTCCTCTTGAGTAGTCCCCACCCGGAGATCCGAATGGGGGACTATTTTACATCCGGAATATTTTACCCAAGAGGACGCCATCATCATTTATCAATACAGTAAATCTGCATGCCCTCGGGAAAAATTACGGCCGTAGTTTGCCCTTGCTTTCAGCCGTTCGCAGTACCAGCACAGCAAGGCTGTTTTGATTAGTGTTGCAAGGCCAGGTCAGTCTTTCATCCAGACTGTTGCCCCTGGAACTACTGAAAAGGGTGCTGCCCCTCTTCAGGAACCACACGTTTGTCTGGCCTCTCAACAGATACCCCTCCGTTGTGGTTGCACCTACGGTACGGCCATCTGTATCGCTGAGGCACGCAAGCCTCCCCACCAACGGCAAGGTCCATGGTTCATAGGGAAGGACATACTGGTATGCAAAACTTAAGGGCGAAAGCTACTTTCGCATGATGTGCCTCTGCTATGCAACATGGCTCGATGACGCTTGGACTATACGTTGAAAGAATTGCTACACTATAGTACAGAGGGTAACTTGAAAATATACGCAATGAGACGAACAGAAGTGACATCTTCCTACAAAGGCAATAATTTCTGCTACACTATAGTACAGAGGGTAACTTGAAAATATACGCAATGAGACGAGTAGAAGTGACATCTTCATATAAAGGCAATAATTTCTGGACCGTCTGCACCTTGTACAGGTACCAGTATAATACAGAGCACAAAACGTTCTGTTCTGAGGCACGTGCTGCATGATCAGTTACAGCAACAGCAACCTCGTCAAGAACTACCTGCGGGATAGGACACGTTTCTCTTCCAGGTGCCACACCAAATTCACACGTGTTTCCGAATTCCATATCATCATCTTCTTTGAACCATTTAACGACATGAGGCCTCTTTCTGTCTTTTCAGTCGGCGATAGTCACTCAGTGAAAAACTGTAAATGCTACCATTCACATAAAACAATTTCTCTAACAGCGCACGGTCTATTCCCGATAGCCATACTGTACACTCACTTACGGCTTGTCAAATGGCAGCTTGGATGTCATAATATCATACAAACAGTGTACAGCGCAATATTTTCATCTGGTGGGCGCAACTGGAACTAATTTGTTTTCCAACGTAAATCGGTTCGGCGTTAACGCATTAGCGTATCTACCAAGTTTCGCTGCCACACGATAACTACAGCCTGTACTGGATCCCCGTGTGAGCTGCACTTTAATTACAACCACCCGGTATTTGCAGCCTGTTTTCAGAGGACTAACTGTTAACGGAAAGATCATATTTCATGCAGGTCAATAGAAGCCTCTGACAGTTATACGAGGTGCTCTTGATGCCCTACGTTTGCTTAGTAAGATATCAGTTTGAGTTTCTGTACACACTGTATTTGCTGAGTATCTTCTCTGATTCGGCAACATTCGAAGGAGGTATCAGGTTCAATCCCACGTTATGGCCGCTAGCATCTGTTCGGGTGAGCGGAACACGATATCCATTATTCGTGCGCTAACGAAATCGGGTGCAGTGGAGCATCGACAGCACACGGGAGGTGCGTGTGCAGGACATGTTGTAGCATTCCCAAACCTGACATTTGTACTGAACTCGCATTATGCCAGCCTAAATCCAAATGTCCGCTCTGGGAAACGGAACACGTGGCTACATGGCACTCGTGCAGCGCTTCACCCCACGGCATTACCGTTGCTGTCGTTCGCTCGCAAATGGCGCCGCTGTTTGCATGAGTCACCAGAAATGTACCCAGTGTCACACCGTCTAGCTCTCACACTGACTGTCAGAACTACATTACTCCGTTGGCTGATACTTTATTTCTACTGTTTATTTCCATTACATAGAAAATTTAATTTTAGAATTTAAAGGTCGAATAACAAGTAAACTGTTTTGGTTCTTCTGAATTCTGTTTATTTCAAACTATTTTTCGGTTCATTAGACCATCTTCATTGAACAGCTGACTAGCGTCCGATAGGGACACTGGTTCTTAGGCTACCAAATATGATAACGAAAGACACAATCTCTGTGTGCCAAACGTGTACTTTACTTAATATTGTCCATTGTGTAAACCGTTATTTACAACGTAAAACATGTTCGTTACACAGCCCGAGTGACTAGTGCTCAGTTAGACAGTTTTCAACCAATGTCTCGACCTCACAGTTGTTGTTGTGGTGGTCTTCAGTCCGGAGACTGGTTTGATGCAGGTCTTCATACTACTCTATCCTCTGCGAGGCTCTGCATCTCAGAATAACTACTGCAATCCACATCTTTCTTACTCTGCTCACTCTATTCATCTTTTGGGCTCCCTCTACGAGCTTTACCCCCGCTCCTACACACACACTTGCCTCAAATACTAAACTGGTGATCCCTTGATATCTCAGAATGTGTCCTATCAACAGATCCCTTCTTTTTTCAAGTTGTGCCACGAATTTCTTGTCTCCTCAATTCCATTCAGTACCTTCTCATCAGTTACATGATCGACACGTATAATCTTCTGCATTCTTCTGTAGCACCACCTTCCGAAAGCTTCTATTCTCTTTTTATCTAAACTGTTTATCGTACATGTTTTACTTCCATACATAGCTACACTCTAGACAAATAACTTCAAAAGAGATTTCCTAATACTTAAATCTATATTCGTTATTATTTGACTTCTCTTCTTCAGAAATGCTTTTCTTGCCTTTGCCATCCTACCTATTCTGCCATCATCAGTTATTTTGCTGCACAAATAACAAAACTCATCTACAACTTTAAGTGTCTCATTTCCTAATCTAATTCCCTTAACATCACCTGATTTAATTCCACTACATTCCATTATCCTTGTTCTGCTTTTGTTGAAGTTCATCTTATATCCTCTTTTCAAGCCGCAATCCATTCCGTTTAACTGCTCTTCCAAGTCCTTTTCTGTCTCTGATAGAATTACGATGTCATCGGCAAACCTCAAAGTTTCTGTTTCTTCCCTCTGAACCTCAGTTCCCATTCCACATATTTCTTTGGTTTCCTTTGCTGCTTCATCAGTGTACAGACTAAATAACATCGGGATAGGGTGCAACCCTATCTGACTCCTTTTTTAACCATTGCTTCCCTTTCATGCCCAGCAACTCTTATTACCGCCGTCTTGTTTCTGTACAAGTTGTAAATAGCGTTTCGCTCTCTGTATTCTACCCTTCCTACCTTCAGAATTTCAAAGATGGTATTCCAGCCAACATTGTGATAAGCGTTCCCTAAGTCTACCAACGCTATAACTGTAGGTTTGCCTCTTCTTAACCTATCTTCTAAGATGAGTCGCAGGGTTAATATTGCCTCACGTCTTTCTACATTTCTCCAGAATACAAACTGATCTTCCCCGTGGTGTATTTCTCCCAGTTTCTCATTATTCCGAGAAGAGTTCGTGTTAGTATCTTCCAACTATGACTTACTAAACCGACAGGTTGGTAATTTTCACATCTGTCAGCAACTGCTTTGTTTGGAATTGGAATGATCACACTCATCTTGAAGTCTGAAGGTATTTCCCTGTTCATACATCTTGCTCACCAGATGGAAGAGTTCTGTAATGACTGGTTCTCTCAAGACTATCAGTAATTTTGGCGGAATATCGTCTACTCCTGGGATCTTGTTTCGAATTAGATCTTTCAGAACTTTGCCAAATTCTTCTCGCAGTATCACACCTCCCGTCTCATCATCATCTACGTCCACTTCCCTTTTTATACTAATGCCTTCAGTTTCATCTCCCTTTTATAGACAACCTACATACTCCATCCACTTTTCAGCTTTCCCTTCTTTGCTTAGGACCGGTTTACCATCTATGCTCTTGATATTCGTACATTTGCTTCTCTTTTCCCCAAAGGCCTCTTTAATTTTTCTGTAGGCAATGTCTATCTTCCCCTAGTGAAATACGATTCTAAATACTGACATTTGTCCTGTAGCCATTCCTGCTTAGCAATTTCGCAGTTCCTACCAATCTAATTTGTTAGATGTTTGTATTCCCTCTCACCCGTTTCATTTGCTGCATTTTTAAATGTCCTCCTTTCATCAGTTAAATTCAATATCTCTTGTGTTGTCCAAGGATTTATACTAGGCCTAGTCTTTTTACCTATTTGATTGTCTGCTGCCTTCACCTCACAGGAGCATGTAATAAAAAAGAGGGTTCCTGTTTAAAAAAAACGTAGTTGATATCCGTTTGACCTATGGCAGCGCCATCTAGCGGGCCAACCATAGCGTTATCTGGTTTCCCCCTTCAAGCTAGTCGAGTTTCGTTCTTTGTAGTTTTTTCGTTTGACGCTCATTTCGTGAGATATTTGGCCCGGTCACGATCAATGGACCACCCTGTATACCTTCCGCAGCTAATGCTCCCACCTGCCGTCTGCGAGTGGTTATCACACTTTGACGTCGAACACAGACGGCGCTCACATTAATGTGACTGGACGGTGTAGAAGGAGTGAACAGCGTCAGATGTTGACCATCACCGTTCAGGATACGGCGATACTGCGTACTCGTGTACATATATAATAAAATACGCAACATTACAGTACTATAGGTTAGATGGTTATAGCACCACAACCATATAATCTGTATTACTGTACTAATGTGTATTTTAATGTTTCCTGTGTTTAATACTGTCTCTTACGTAACGTGAAATTTACAATGGTGAAAAACATGTTTGGTGTACAACATTCTGCGCAAATGGAATGTATCTTTGGCTATAATGTTTGGTTGCCTAGGAGGTAGTGTCCCTTACAGACGCTAGTCAGTTGTTTCCTGCAGATGGCTCAGTAAGCTGAAGTCAGTAGAACGAAAACACTTCACTTGCTGTTCAACCGTAAATATTTAAGTTTTCTACCTAGACGTGACGGTAGAATCCGTAAATAAAATTAATTTTTGAAGTTTAGCTTCAAATGTTACACAGATAATTTTCTGTTAACATAGTTGAAACTAATTGAGTGGTTTCGTCAAGCGCCTTACTTTCCAAACACAAAGTCACGATATATCAAAACTTAGCACTTTAATTAAATATCCCGCCTGACGGAAATGTAAAGCACCCAGAACGGGAGGAGGACTCGAAATTTCACAGGGCGAGATATAAGTTCAGTGGTTACTGAACAGAGGTCATTAGAGACGGAGCGCTAGCTCTGATTGGGGAAGGGTGGTGAAGGAAATCGGGCCTGCCCTTCCAAAGCAACCATCCCGCCATTTGCCTGAACCGACTCAGGGAAATCACGGAAGTCCTAAATGGTTCAAATGACTCTGAGCACTATGGGACTCAACTGCTGTGGTCATAAGTCCCTTAGAACTTAGAACTTAAGTAGTTCTAACCTAAGGACATCACACACATCCATGCCCGAGGCAGGATTCGAACCTGCGACCGTAGCGGTCGTGCGGTTCCAGACTGTAGCGCCTTTAACCGCTCGGCCACTACGGCCGAAGTCCTAAATCTGGAAGGAGAGACGCGGGTTTGAACCGACGTCCTCCTGAATGCCAGTCCCGTGTCCTAACCACTGCGCCACCCCGCTGGGCACAAATGTGAAGAACTTGATTGACATTATGAGCCCGTTAATCAATATGACGTGGCACCTTCTCCGTCCTGGATGCCCGCATTGAATCATTTGGGAAGCCAGTCAAAAATACGTTGTATCCTCTCCTGAGACATGCTGGTCCACAACTGTTGTAACTAATTCCTGTTATCCTGTGTTCTGGTACTGCGACGGACGTGACGTCTGAACTGGTCCGGTGTACGATCTATAGGTGACAGATCCGGGGAATCTCCTCGCCACGGGAATACCTCACCAATATGCACATAGTTCATAGTGACGCGCACCAAGTATAGACCAGCATTGTCTTGCTGAAAAATGGCACCACCATACTGTCACATGTGATGTAACACACTGGGGTGCGTTTTGTCCGTGACATAGCTCTTGCGGCAGCAGTGTTCCCTTATTCACTACCAACCATGATCTGCAGTCATACCCGATGTTCCCCTCCCCTTACCATGATTCCAGGAGTGACACCGGTGCGCCTCACCAAAACACTGAAAGAACGGGTTGCCTCCCTAGACCGCCGCCAAACCATGTGACGATGGTTGTCCGGGCTGTGCATGATGACGATTCATCACTGAACACAATGCGACGTCGTTCATCAGGATCGGTGCTTCCCTCGTAGCCGTTTGTGTTGTGCGTTAACGGCAGCTTACTCATGGGACGGTAATTATCTAGTCTGACTGCCACAAGTCTCCAAGCAACGATACGGGATGGAACAGAATGTTGCAGGGATTCCATTTGTTATTCCCAGGAGGTAGGTCCAGGTGGGAAGATGTGTGCTGGTTGGAGGTGTTGACTTGATGACGAGTTAGCCTACCCTCACCTTCCCACGCAGGCCAACATCAGTCTGGTGTCATATGCAAATCTTCCACAGATCTGAATATTACACGATTCGACCAGCCGGCTGAGTATAGATTCACAATGAGGCCCCTTTCCAGCTACGTCAGGAGCTGATAACGCTGTCTCACACGAGTACGTAGTATCGCCGTGTCCTGAACGGTGATTGTCAACATCTGACGCTGTTCACTCCTTCTACACCGTCCAGTCACATTAATGTGAGCACCGTCTGTGTTCGACGTCAAATTGTGATAACCACTCGCAGACGGCAGGTGGGAGCATTAGCTGCGGAAGGTATACAGGGTGGTTCATTGATCGTGACCGGGCCAAATATCTCACGAAATAATCGTCAAACGAAAAAACTACAAAGAACGAAACTCGACTAGCTTGAAGGGGGAAACCAGATAACGTTATGGTTGGCCCACTAGATGGCGCTGCCATAGGTCAAACGGATATCAACTACGTTTTTTTTAAACAGGAACCCCCGTTTTTATTACATGCTCCTGTAGTACGTAAATAAATATGAATGTTTTAGTTGGACCACATTTTTCGCTTTGTGATAGACAGCGCTGTAATAATCACAAACATATGACTTAAAATTTTAGACGAACAGTTGGTAACAGATAGTTTTTTTAAATTAAAATACAGAACGTAGGTACGTTTGAACATTTTATTTCGGTTGTTCCAATGTGATACATGTACCTTTGTGAACTTATCATTTCTGAGAACGCATGCTGTTACAGCGTGATTACCTGTAAATACCAAATTAATGTAATAAATGCTCAAAATGATGTCCGTCCACCTCAATGCATTTGGCAATAGGTGTAACGACATTCCTCTCAACAGCGAGTAGTTCGCTTTCCGTAATGTTCGCACATGCCTTGACGATGCGTTGACGCATGTTGACAGGCGTTGTCGGTGGATCACGATAGCAAATATCTTTCAACTTTCCCCACAGAAAGAAATCCGGGGACGTCAGATCCGGTGAGCGTGCGGGCCATGGTATGGTGCTTCGACGACCAATCCACCTGTGGTGATATATGCTATTCAATACCGCTTCAACCGCACGCGAGCTATGTGCCCGACATCCATAATGTTGGAAGTACATCGCCATTATGTCACGCAATGAAACATCTTGTAGTAACATCGCCAGAACATTACGTAGGAAATCAGCATACATTGCACCATTTAGATTGCCATCGATAAAATGGGGGCCAATTATCCTTCCTCCCATAATGCCGCACCATACGTTAACCCGCCAAGGCCGCTGATGTTCCACTTGACGCAGCCATCGTGGATTTTCCGTTGCCCAATAGTGCATATTATGCCGGTTTACGTTACCGCTGTTGTGAATGACGCTTCGTCGCTAAATAGAAATCATGCAAAAAAATCTGTCATCGTACCGTAATTTCTCTTGTGCCCAGTGGCAGAACTGTACGAAACGTTCAAAGTCGTCGCCATGCAATTCCTGGTGCATAGAAATATGGTACGGGTTCAATCGATGTTGATGTAGCATTCTCAACACCAACCTTTTTGATATTCCCGATTGTCGTGCAATTTGTCTGCTACTGATGTGCGGATTAGCCGTGACAGCAGCTAAAACACCTACTTGGGCATCATCATTTTTTGCAGGTCGTGGTTGACGTTTTACATGTAGCTGAACACTTCCTGTGTCCTTTAATAACGTAACTGTTCGGCGAACTGTCCGGACACTTGGGTGATGTCGTCCAGGATACCGAGCAACATACATGGCACACGCCCGTTGGGCATTTTGATCCCAATAGCCATACATCAACACGATATCGACCTTTCCCGCAATTGGTAAATGGTCCATTTTAATACGGATAATGTATCACGAAGCAAATACCGTCCGCACTGGCGGAATGTTACGTGATACCAAGTACTTATACGTTTGTGACTATTACAGCGCCATCTATCACAAAGCGAAAAAAGTGGTGCAACTAAAACTTTCATATTTCTTTACGTACTATACGAATATGTAATATAAATTGGGTGTTCTTGTTAAAAAAACGTAGTTGATATCCGTTTGACCTATGGCAGCGCCATCTAGCGGGCCAACAATAGTGCCATCAGGTTTCCCCCTTCAAGCTTAACGAGTTTCGTTCTATGTAGTTTTTTCGTTTGCTGCTTATTTCGTGAGATATTTGGCCAGGTCACTACCAATTGACCACCCTACATAAAGCGTGTTGGGGGATGCGGAAAACTGTGCATTTGCTGTCGTAGTTTGTAATCGGAGAGATTTATTGACGTCCAAGACAGCATGGTGGTAAGTTTTCTGGCGAAGTATGTAAGCATTTCCGAAATGGCTAAGTTCGTAAAATGTTGGCTTATTGCCATGTATACAGTGCATAGCAATATGGCACTATCCAAGGCGGGCGGAAAGGCAGCTGCGGTGCAGCACCGGCTGCGGAGATGTGTACAGGCAGACAGACGTACAACTGTTGAGCAACTAGCTGCCCAGATGAACCAAAAAAAAGTGTTGTCGGCATTGGCTGAAACAGCAGTACAAATCCATCCTCACGTGAGAGGTGAAAACCATTATACAGCCTCCACCAGCTTGAACAATCCCCTGCTGACAAAAAATGGTTCAAATGGCTCTGAGCACTATGGAACTTAACATCTGTGCTCATCAGTCAACTAGAACTTAGAACTACTTAAACCTAACTAACCTAGGGACATCACACACATCCATGCCCGAGGCAGGATTCGAACCTGCGACCGTAGCGGTCACGCGGTTTCAGACTGAAGCGCCTAGAACCGCACGGCCACACAGGCCGGCTCCTTGCTGACATGCAAGGTCCATGGATTCATGAGATTGTCTCCATACCCTTACACGTCCATCCGCTCAATACAATTTGAAACGAAACACGTCCTACCAGGCAACATGTTTCCAGCCATCAACAGTCCAGTGTCGATGTTGACGGGGCCCAGGTGAGGCGTAAAGCTTCATGTATTGCAATCATTAAGGGTACACGAGTGGGACTTCGACTCCTAAATCCCATATCGATGATGTTCCGTTGAATGGTTCGCAGGCACAGCATTGAAATCTGCAGCAATTTGCGGAAAGGTTGCGCTTTTGTCGCGCTGAACGATTCTCTTCAGTCGTCGTTGGTCCCGTTCTTGCACGATCTTATTCCGGGCTCAGCGATGTCGGAGATTGGATGTTTTACCGGATTCCTGATATTTACGGTACACTCGTGAAATGGTCGTGCCGGAAAATTCGCACTTCATCGCTACCTCGCAAAAATCTGTGTCCCACCTGATGACTGGGTGTTGTGTGATGTCCTTAGGTTAGTTAGGTTTAAGTAGTTCTAAGTTCTAGGGGACTGATGACCATAGGTGTCAAGTCCCATAGTGCTCAGAGCCATTTCAACCATCTCTGTCCCACCGCTCGTGAGCCGACTACAACACCACGTTCAAAGTCACTTAAATCTTGATAACCTGTTGTTGTAGCAGCAGTAACCGTTCTAACAAATGCGCCAGACACTTGTTGTCTTATACAGTTGTAGCCGACCGCAGCGCTGTATTCTGTCTGTTTACATATTTCTGTATTTGAATACACATGCCTATACCAGTTTCTTTGGCGCATCAGTGTATTTAAGGGTGTCAGAAATACCAAAAATACCCGGACAAGTACTGCAATCTCGAGGCCATCTTTTGGTAAGAGCACTCCGCTGCCATCCGAGAGGAGGAGAACTTCCTCGCTGTGGCATCTGGTCGCTCAAGGATTGGCCTCACGTACTGGTCGCTGCCCGCGCCGTGATTGTATGTCCCGCTGCCTCCTTCTTTCCTCTTTCGGGGCGGAACTCACCCCCCCCCCCCCCCAACCACTCACCCCCACCCTCGCAGAGGCGACCAGCCGCGACTTGGGTGCACAGCCAGCGACGCAGCCACTGTGCTCAGGCGACATTACACTTCGGGATACAAAGGCCGCGACGCCGTGCAGCGCCCTCTGTGTACAGCTGCGGTCTACCGCCTCTCGTGCGCAGCGTGAAGGCAGTTATAAGCGCTGAAAAGCACTCTTTGCGGCTACGTGCAGCACGTTCCTGACATCAGCTCGTGATAGCACAGCGTTAGCACACCAACTAGGCACTATAGTACGATCCACAACCGGTGGCGGTTCGCGAACGTTGAAGGACGGACGCGGATGCCATTTTGACGATTCCAAGCGACAGTTGCAGAATTTATCACTTATCCCCACCGTCAGCGATAACAACTTGCGATAGATGAAATATAAATTCGCTAAACAATTATTTTATAGCACAATTTTATGTCCCCATTAGTGCATTTTTAAATTATTATAGTGCGATATTTATTTTATCGACATGTGTTAAGAGGGACTGTAAAACTCCAAGAAAAGCCGCTACTCCAGCAGAAACAGTACTGCACTTGTCCATGCAGGCTGCTACCCAAGGTCGCTGGAGTAATGATTGCTGATTGTGTCTTGTCTTTCCTGTTAATACATATGTATAAAACAAGCATCACGTTACCCTAATTGAATAGATCACATCTTGTTAATATGTAATAGTGTCAGCTTGAACATTTTTATGCCCAAATTTCCCACTTGTCAGGAGAAGTTGCCTTAACCACTATATACTCGAAGTCAGGACCTTTGCCTTTCGCAGGCAAGTGATGTAACAACCTTTCTTTTTCGCAACAGACCGAGACTCAAACTCAAGGCCCTTACCTTTCGCATACAAGTGCTCTGCCAAAGCTTTTTTTCATTTTAACGGAATTGTCCCAGGGGAAAAGTGGGCAGTGGTCATTTTATGAGGCCTGTCCACAATTCCTCCGTCACCAAACTGGAAGAAATGGAAGAGTTATCACTTCGGCTATCTAAGCACACGTCAAATGCCAATCTAAACACCTATACGTCATGGAGTCACAATACAAACGATCTCACATTTTTGTAACTCAGCATAGGAAGATAAATGTTATTTAGTATCGTTAGTTAAGTCCCGACAGGCGTGATTATATCAATAATGGCGACAGAGTCCGTTTTTATTCAATAACTGCATGTATTACAAACAAATGTCTTAAGGATATCGTACTGTAATAAAAGCGGTTACTACATAAACAAAGATACTGTCACCATGAATTGCAGAGTTTGGACCGATTTATCGAATGAGCACGTAAAATTCCGCATTAAAATTCATTTGGTTTGTAACAGGCAACAAACCGACACTTTCCTTCGACAATGGGCGTCTCATGAGAGATAAATATGGTTAAATGGCTCTGAGCACTATGGGACTTAACATCTGAGGTCATCAGTCCCCTAGAACTTAGAGCTACTTAAACCTTACTAACCTAAGGACAACACACACATCCATGCCCGAGGCAGGATTCGAACCTGCGACCGCAGTGCCTAGAACCGCACGGCCACAACGGCTGGCATGACAGATAAGACGAGTGGTATTTGTTTTAGGTGACTCCATCTATCTAGGTGGGGCGCTGGATGTCTTTGTGTGAGTGCATCTGTTTTGGACTTCAGGCTATGTGAATTACCCATTGTTGTGTGGGGTGACTGGGAGTGAGAGGTGAATGATAGCTGTGTGAACGATGAGGTTTTTAAGGACGGTGAATATTGAATGAGGGCCGGCCGGAGTGGCCGAGCGGTTCTAGGCGCTACAGTCTGGAACCGCGTGGCCGCTACTGTCGCAGGTTCGAATCCTGCCTCGGGTATGGATGTGTGTGATGTCCATAGATTAGTTAGGTTTAAGTAGTTGTAAGTTCTAGGGGACTGATGACCACAGCAGTTAAGCCCCATAGTGCTCAGAGCCAATATTGAATGAGAGCCGAGCACATTGGCTTTGGATAAACCGATGTTAAAGAGAGAGTAACAGAACGGTATTGACATTGTCTGCAGTTATTGTTGACGGTTTGTTGTGTCACGGTAGGCAACCACTACCGCGCAAAATGGCCTGGCTGTCTTCGTGATTCACCGGTGCTCAGCAACAGTCGGGTATCACGCGAAGTGCCTGCTTGATTTGAGGGTGTACCAGTGTTGGTGAGGTCGGTGCTGTGTGTCGGCAGGTACGGCCTGCTGGACGGCTACGCCAACGGGGGCGGCCTCATCGCGCCGGAGACCATGGAGGAGCTGTCCGCCGCTGCCGCCGCGCCAGAGGCCGTCGCCACTTCCGGTGAGTTCTCACCGCAGGCCACAGTGTTCTGCTCGTGCTGCGCCTCTTCACTGGCTGCCTAGCAAGTTCACAGATTGCCAAGAAGAGCTCTTCCCAACATACATCTAGCGAAATGGCCACACTGACATAATCTGACAAATTGGAGCCTGTCTTTCGCTCTTCTGGTACAGAATTCGGAAAAGGTGCAAAACAGGGAGGAACTTATCGTAGTACCCTCCGATAAATAATGCAACATGGCTTGCGGAGCACAGATCTAGGTATGTAACAAAGAGGCAAAGATTTACTATAAAAACAGTCTTGACAACGATTTATTTGTTAAGGTGACCAGTTTCGACCACTACTGTGGTCAGCTTCAGACCATTGAGTAGGAACCTCTTTCTGCTGGAGAATCACTAGTGATTGGAGAATCACTAGTGATTCTCCAGCAGAAAGAGGTTTCTACTCAATGGTCTGAAGCTGACCACAGTAGTGGTCGAAACTGGTCACCTTAATAAATAAATCGTGGTCAAGACTGTTTTTGTAGTAAATACACTGCTGGCCACCGTAAATGCAACACCCTGAAGGAAGCATCCGAATCAAGTGAAATTTACACCATGGGTTTGCAGCGATGAGATATGCAACTGATTAGAATTTCAGCGCAGACGCACATCACGCGCGCCTGTGGCGCCACCTCATAGCGCCATTTAAGGCTTGGCGAATTCGACCAGTGTACGTTCGGCACGTGTGTTTACCTTGTGGTTGTTTCACAAGACGATCAGCTATGCCTCGTAGACAACAGCGAACATCGTTTGATCAAGTATCCGAGTTCGACAGAGGAAGGATAGTGGCTTACCGAGATTGTGGATTATCATGCAGAGAAATCGCTAGTCGTGTTGGACGAAACCAAACAACCGTAATACGAATGTGTGACCGTTGGATGCAGGAGGGTACGACGGACCGACGTGGTCGATCGCATTCACCTCGGTGCACCACTGCACGTGCTGATAGGCAAATTGTGCGCATGGCAGTGACGGATCGCTCAGTGACATCCCGAACCATAGCACAGCACATTGCGTCTGTAACGCATCATCCAGTGTCTGCGCGTACCATTCGACGCTGTTTACAGCAGAGTGGTCTGTCCGCAAGACGTCCATTGCTTCGTCTACCATTGACGCAGAACCACAGACGTCTCCGTCGCCAATGGTGTGATGACAGACGGATGTGGACGGCAGGGTGGAATGACGTTGTCTTTACTGACGGGGCACGCTTCTGTCTGCAGCACCACGATGGTCGGATTCGAGTGTGGAGACACCGTGGAGAGAGGATGCTGGACAGCTGCATTATGCACCGCCACACTGGTCTTGAACCGGGTATTATGGTATGGGGCGGTATTGGCTATTACTCTCGCACGCCTGTAGTACGCATTGCCGGTACTTTAAATAGCCGGCGCTACATATCCGAGGTGCTGGAGCCAGTTGTCCTTCCTTACCTTCAGGGCTCGGCCACAGCCATATTTCAACAGGATAATGCGCGAGCACACGTGGCACGCATTGTCCAAAGGTTCTTCGTCAATAACCAGATTGAAGTGCTTCCCTGGCCGGCTCGCTCTCCGGATCTTTCGCCGATAGAAAACATGTGGTCCATGGTTGCTCAACGAGTGACCCAGATTACATCCCCAGCTGCCACACCAGATGATCTTTGGCAATGTGTGGAAGCTGCTTGGGCTGCTGTACCCCAGGAACACATCCAACGTCTCTTTGACTCAATGCCGAGACGTGTGGCAGCGGTGATCTCCAACAATGGCGGCTACTCTGGCTACTGATTCTGGCAGGAACCACATGTCACAGACGTCTGTAAACGTAATCATTTGATACTTGGTCAACATGTTATCTACAAAATAAATTTTGTTGTGCTACCTCTTGTCTTTCTTGGTGTTGCATTTACGGTGGCCAGCAGTGTATTTGTGACACATTGATCACTGTCACTCCCATAATGTATTCAAAAGTGAAGAGGCAAAGGGCTGGAGCTGTGTGAAATCAGCCAAAATGTGAAGCGCAAACACATACACTATACTAAACAGCTAGGTTTTTGTTATTAAGAAGTATTAGGTAATGTTCTTTCGGACATGCAAGCGCACAGGCACTGATATTTCGTATTTGTTCACCAATGTTGGGCCGTCGATTCTCATTAAATAAGTCCTTCCTGGACGGGAACATTTGTAACGAACGAGTGCGGGTTTTGACACAAGGAGGACAACATATGGTAGTTTCGGTCAGGCCGTCATTCGTGCACGGATAGCCGAAGCGGTTAAAGCGACCGCTCGCATGAAGCGTGAAATTCGGGTTCGAGGACAGGACCGGCACAAGTTTTCATTAGTGTCATTCTAATGTGCAGCCGAAGAGGGTTTCATATTCGCAACTGCTTGTACATTTCCGAACCACACTATCAGATCAAAAGTATTGGGGCACCTATAAAAGGTTAAAGAGATGAAGTTCCGCGGCCTGGGTGATTGATCGACCGCAATGTCGTCATCGGAACTGCAATAGAAAGGCATGTTGTCAGGACATCGCCCTCAATGTCATTGTCAGGTTTCTTCACAGTGGATGCGCTACTAATCCAGAAGGTCCTCAGATGCCCTCACGAGGCTGAGTGCACACTGTGCCAGTCGTTCCACCAAGGAAAAATCTGACAGGCTCGGGAATCGAACCCGGTTTCCCCCCAAAACAGTTAGCCAAACTCACCGCTCAGCTATGGAGGTGTATTGTATACTTATTAGTGGATATCAATATGTGGTGTGCCCGCGGCTCGTGGTCTTGCGGTAGCCTTCTCGCTTCCCGCGCGCGGGGTCCCGGGTTCGACTCCCGGCGGGGTCAGGGATTTTCTCTGCCTCGAGATGACTGAGTGTTGTGTGTCTCTCATCACCGTTTTATCCTCATTCACTCGCAAGTCGCCGTAGTGGCGTCAAAGAACTTGTGGAGCGGCGGTCACCAATGCCCTACGCTCATTATTATTATTAATATGTGGTGTGTCCACGCTTCGCCGTATGACGGTTGAACTCTTTTGCGAAAACTGAAATGATGTGTGTGCATGTCTGAGGAGGAATGACAGTTCATTTTCGTGTAATGGAACAACTCATTAACTGGTTAAGGCTCACTGTTGATAAAATGAGAATCTAGAATTTTATTTGACATTCACCAGAGAAAACGGAAAATTAGTCAGATAAATTGTGGGATAACAGACGTACGCCTAAGGAAGTTATACCTGAAGTAACTAATCATCCATATAATGCATTGCTTTGCTTGTAGATCACGCTTTTTATGTCCGCAGCTCGTGGTCGTGCGGTAGCGTTCTCGCTTTCCATTCCCGGGTTCCCGGATTCGATTCCCGGCGGGGTCAGGGATTTTCTCTGCCTCGTGATGACTGGGTATTCTGTGCTGTCCTTAGGTTAGTTAGGTTTAAGTAGTTCTAAGTTCTAGGGGACTGATGACCATAGATGTTAAGTCCCATAGTGCTCAGAGCCATTTGAACCATTTTTTTTGA
The DNA here is from genome assembly GCF_021461395.2 of Schistocerca americana. Lineage (NCBI taxonomy): Eukaryota > Metazoa > Arthropoda > Insecta > Orthoptera > Acrididae > Schistocerca > Schistocerca americana. The sequence goes on from NC_060124.1 coordinate 216,202,044, forward strand.
ACGAATTTTATGCACACTGAAATCCATTTTAATGTACTGTTGAGCCTCTCTGCTAAGAACTGAAGCGGACAGCACGAAGGTGCCGAGCCGATGACACACGAAGTGATTCAGTTATATCTCGTGATTCAATGTAGGGATAGCTTACCATTGAGTGGTTTTTCCCTGCTATTACAAACGAAGTCTCAATTCTACTTTAGCAATAATATTTTTTTTAACTATGTATGCTTTGGCGCACTCGCCTGAGGGTAATCGCTCTACCTTCTATCACAGCAGCAAATCAGAGTATAAGATTATTTAGCTGGCGCAGTTTCTAACGGAAAAGGTACTCGTCGTATCATCTGTTGTTCATGCCTGAGTCCACATTATGTCATGCGTCATCTATAGCACCTTCGCTCAAGTGAGACATGAAACATGGGCATATATCTTATGGCTACCAGTGCCAGTAATGTTACAAAGTTTCACAAAAATTCGTCTTCTTAGCACTAACGAGTCTCACCCAATCTTACGAAGCCTTACCAAACTACTCTCGTAGTGATCTGTCGGGCCAATAACGATTCTAGCGGTAGGCTTCCGAACTGCTTCGAAGTCTTCCCCTAATCTGACTTGTTACGGATACGAAACGCACTGTCACTACTAAGGAATGGGTCGGAGAAATTTTCTGTCTACTGTCTTCAGTAGATGAGCGCTGCAATTTCCTAGAACACACCAATGGACCGTAGGCGGCCATTGAACTCACTCTGTTCAATAACTACACGGTCTGGCAGAAAAAGTGAAGCATTCAGAAGCGACGGAGGAAACAAAATGAATCTTCACGGGTTCAGATACATATCGTATTATTTCCAAAATGGTTCAAATGGCTCTAAGCACTATGGGACTTAACATCTGAGGTCATCAGTCCCCTAGACTTAGAACTACTTAAACCTAACTAACCTAAGGACAGCACATATATCCATGCCCGAGGCAGGATTCGAACCTGCGACCGTAGCGGTCGCGCGGTTCCAGACTGTAGCGCCTATAACCTCTCGGCCACCCCGGTCGGCTTCCTACAAGGAAACAAGGAGGACGAGGCTGATTGGTAGGAAGTCATGATGCAGGTTTTGTTTACTTTACTTGTCCATAAGTTGGCTTTGCCGTATCGTATTTACATTGTGACACGACAGAAGGCGCTATGAATCAACGACATACCTTTTCATTACTCAATGCTACTTAGGGACGTACAGTACAATACGATGGAGGAGTACCGGTACAGTATTTTCTGGTCGCTGAATTGGAAGGGAAGGTCCAATTCCGTGGCCTGCAAGGTCATCACAATCCCCTTGATTATTTCCTATGCGGGTATCTAAAGTCAATTGTGTATGAGACCCCAGTGGATACGGAGATGGAATTAGTTGCCTGAATTGTAGCTGCCTGTGATGTGATTCGAAACACGCCGGGAATAATCGTCAGGGTGCGTCAGAACCTTGTTTGCCGGTGCCATGCTTGCATTAAGGTAGATGGCCGTCAGTTTCAACACATTTTGCAACATACAGTACAAATGGTACGTTCATTACGTCAATGATTGTATTTCCAGTTAACTGTAACAAAGTAAAGAAAAAAGTACCCAGTAATGTGATTTTATTTATATTATCTCCTTAAGCAGGTTTCTCCGATCCCGGTTTCCTACCTCAAATTGTTCAATGGAGCATCCTCTATATCCTGTTCAAATTTGCACGCTCTTACGGAAACACTTTTTATACACCACCAGGCCTGCTTGCAACACCAAACACGGGCAGCAGTAATGCACTCTTGTGGCCGTTTTACCTGTCATGGAGGAATTCAGCTCCAATCATTTACATGCCCGTAACGGCGTGTACGTACACGAAGATACACTGACATCCAGGCCATATCTCCTGCCTGCTTCACTTTTTTGCCTGGCGCTGCATCTGAGCTGATACTCGTGGAGTTGGATTTCGAACCGATTTGTTTTATGCTCACCCGCCTCCAGAAGTACCGGTTCCGTGTTGCAGTGACTCCGGACTTGACGGGCCGCGCGGACGCGTCCGTGCTGAAGATGGACCGCACGCGGTACCGGCACGACCCGTACGCCCGCTACACCGGCCTGAAGTTGCCGCTGTAACTGCCAGCGAAACGCCTGCCAGCTGACTGCGGGGGCCTCGACGTCGACGACGGTGAATGCGGCTGCGAAGGTTACTCTGCGGCGACTGGAAGCGATCCTCACTGTAAACGTAGCAGCAGTCAGGGCCTTAATGGTTTGTACTTGAGTTCAAGTGGGGATCCGGAAGAAACGAACAAGTGAGGACCTGCACTAGTGGATTAACACATAAGGTCTCTGAGTCTCTGACACTGAGTTTGCTCCTCGATTCGTTCGTTACTTTCATATTATTTGTTACATCTCCTTTCCATTCCTTTCGATTACCCCTCTTGACAAACAAAACAAAGAGAACAGTTGGCTACTTGCTCAGTGTTCTGTATATGTGGGAAGAAAAGTATCAATGAGAAACAAAGACGAGTCTTATTTTTATGTTATACTAAATAAATTACAGGAAGAATGACTTCCTAAAATATATTTCATGTAAAACCCTTTTCCATATTCACTTTGAGGTGATGATGGTACAGCAAGTTCTAGAATACAATTCTAAATTAATGGCTCACTAGAGGAAAATCACGGCATATACCTTTTTCTTCCATGGTGAGCAGTTTCTAAAGCTTTATTCTGTCATGTGTCGACAGAGCCGATTCAGTAGCCACTGGTAATGGTATATTAAGGAGACAATCATTAGACGTACTGTCATGTATATGCTCGTATTATAACTACGAAGCTATTAGCTCTACACTTTTCGCCTCTTATCTATAATATATTGCTTAGAATTTAAACATTATAATATCATGTTGTGTCCCAAATTTACGTTTATCTATGTTTGATCTTGTACCCTTTCTTTAAGGGTCGGAAAATGTAAAGACGGATTGATTTTCACACAGTGACTCTTAGTAGCAGTCTAGATGCCTGTGTCAGCATACTTGTTTCCCAGAACGTCTATTTCGAAAGATATAAGAAAAACCTGGAACTTCCTGACAGATTATCGCTTTGTACCATACCGGGATATGAACCCAGACCACTGCCTGTCGCTAGAAGTCGTGCTGTGCAAATTACGTTTTGCTCCGGACCCAACACTGATCTGTCAAGGAGTTGTACAAGACGGTGCATTCATCAGCAGAGGAGAGATTCGTTCTGAAGAGACCACACAGGCTGTTTCTGAACCACCGCCCACTATTCACTTCCTGCCAGATGTACTGATCAAGTAACATATACAGCAGAGTCATAACAGAGTTAGAAAAACGGGGGAGAGATAACAACGGTTTGAAGGTGTACGGTGGGGCGTCATGCTTGCCCAGATAGCTGAATACAGTAAAAGGCAACGATCTGCTTCTACCCGTGGTACCGTTGACAGTTTGATCTGAAGTACATTTCAAGCGAACTAGAGTAATAGAAATTTTTGTGCTGGAAAGAAGTACACCACAACTTGTTTATTGCAAAAGGTACAGACCCGAATCTCTTCTCATTCGGGAATATATTTTGTCCAAACAACTTGGTAAATAGCAAATAACCGCATGTAGCGTGAGTCGATCCGGTTTCTGGTCGACGTCGCTACAGCTTGGATGACTTCAGTGAACACTGATTTAAATTCTTTACCCCTTCATTGACGGAGATTTTAGTGGCTGCTGTGTTTCCTTTCGGACTGTTAACCTGTAAACTGTTCTTGTGTATCAGAATATCGTCATTTGAATACTGATTTTCCAATAACAGTCCGAATAGGTTAGGTACGCAGTTTGAAACCAGTTAGCGAAGAAGACGGGGACGTTCATTGCAAAATTGAAAGTATATATAGTTTCCGCAGTGAGTAGGAACAAGTAAATGGTGGCAAGTAACAATTTTGCGGCGCCAAAGAGTCTTTGGCTGTCATTTTAGTACTGTCTGTGCTCGATTTTCTTAAGTAGCACACACCTGCCAGACGTTGAAATTGTCTCACCTTATATTCGTCGACGTTTCCAGGGGTAAGTAGCACTTTCTTTTTGCCACTTTTTTGAGGATATTTCGACTGGTTTATTTTTCTCTTCTGGTAGCTTTCAAACTGTTATCCATGTCGAATAGTCTAACTATTCTTTATATAAACTCCTATGGTGATTATTGCATTCAAGGCATTGTATGATAAACCTGGCTGGTTCTATTTAGAAACACTTACGTAAAGCGCATCTCTGTAACAGAAGTTAACCTTTAACGAGACTGAGTGGCACTGGTTCACTTTAGGAACTGCGCAAGGTACATGTGTTTGGATAAAAGCCATCTCTGCGACTGTGTGACTGTAAGTAGCCCTGAATGAGACATGGAGACGCAAGTGTGATTTCATCTCCACGTTTGCCACTGTTTCAGAATATCATAAGGAAACGAGCCAGTTGCAATTTCGTCTCTGATCTCGCCCTGTGCCCACTTAGTCCCAGAGCGCGCAATTGCGATTCTCGCCGACGACCGAGCGTCATCGCAAGCTCTGACTGCCCCTCAGGATTATTCCACGCGGGGCAGCGCCGTTGCTAACCCTGATCGACGGAGTAGTTAATTTCGAGCGAATGTTGTTTGCTTTTGGATCTGCAGGGCTTTTGGTGCGGCCTGGCCGACGCGTAATGAGTTACGGCGCCGCGGGGAGTCCCCTCTGATTGGAATCAATCACGCTGTGGAATTACGCCGGCACGAGCCGGGCGAATGCAGCCGCGGTCGAAGACCCGGGATCTCTGCCGCCGATGACCTCACTAAGCACGAGAAGAGGCTGTCTTTCAGTCCGTAACAAGTTCCGAAACACATTTTCTTAGCGGCACAATCTTACATAAATGAACACATCAAATATCTGGCTGTAGCACGGTGTATAAACTTTACAGTGCACCGTTCTAACCTTCGTCTCAAAAAAAAATAAAATGGGGAAACAGCCCACTTTAATCGTTAAATGAATTGGTTTGGTGATACGTAGCATGTATCCAGTGTAGACTTTGGCGTCCCGGAAAAGCGAGAACCGTTCACCTTACCGCCGTCAGCTGTGCTCCATAAACCGTTATGCTCATGTAAGTCTTTTTTTCTCGGTTTCACTTCCTTAAAAGAACTAAGCTTTCACCTGGTTTCACCTCTTACAAATTTCTGTTTTGCTGCACCCATCTCGAGATAATCTAGTATATGAACAGATTTTCCATGAACAGATTACGACTGTCCGTAGATGTCTTCTCTGTCTTCAAATTTACTTTCATCGTCATTTAAATATCCCCCAGATTTTTAATAACATTCTGTAGAACTACGTTAATACCATTAACATCTTCTCAGTTTTACTTTTGTATAAAATATCGACCATTAATTTTGGACTAGTTTTCGATAGAAACTGATATTTTCCCTTTAATTATTTGCAGTAAATATTTTTTTGTCTTCCGAACTACACCAGTTCCAGTTACTTTGTTGATAACCTTTCTTACTCTACGGAGCTGCATAAACTCAATACGAGGACTTGACAGTTTTCATGTTCATTCTCTTCAGTAGAAAAATACTGAGTGTCGGAATCCCTTGGATGTTTTACTTGTACAAGTAAAATACAGAGCGCTTGAGAACCTTCCAAAGGTTAGCCAAAACTCTTTACGAGTCTATGCACAGAGAATCGAATCAATAAACAAGGTGCACTAGTTACACATAGCTCTCTCCTAAAGTAGTTTCGTAATTAATTTGAACCCTTTAGTTTTCACCTATTTTGTGTGTGTTTCCATCTACCTTGTCAGTATACAGGATTCTCTCTAAAAAAGCGTACCTCTTGGCATAACCATGTTCTTCAGGTTTCGTTGTTTTGTTATATTTGTCGAAGCTTTCCTATTTATTCCCACTAACGTAATTCTTCTTCTTGAGCAACCTGGTGCATAAATACTTCCTTCGTATTAAAGCTTCTTAGGTCCCTATAGGCGAAATGCATTGCACAAAATGTATTTAGATGGAGAAAATATTTAGAGACGTAGGTAAACCTTCACAAAAATGGATAAAAGACCAAGATGTGAACTTCTAGACATTTGAGAAAATGTAGAGTACACAATGCTTAGAATGGAAAATATTTAATCTGTTTACGGAAAGGCACTGAAAAATAATATTCATTATTGTGAAAGTGCTACAAATAAAGAGGAATGATATGAAAATAGATATATTATGTTATTTAGGTGCCAATAATGACATTGGATTCTGTAACAGTAACACACTATGTTAACGACTTGAAAGAAGTAGGAGAAGCAACTGGATTGCGAAAATTTTTTTAAAATACCTGAAGTAATTCCATGGCTATTACAACCCAAAACCATACCTGAGAAGGGGCAGTAAAACGTGTGAATAGCATTAAACACCTAAGCCAAGGGGCTACAACCAGCGTACTTGACGACAAACATCGAAAGTAAGAGCCGCGAAAATGAAACTAGTTATTAAATCACAGTAAACATATAAAAGAAAAAAATTTATCCTACATTCCAAAATTTTACGTTACAGCTGTAATAGACCCAGTGTGTCTACATGAATATGAGTGTCTTATCCTCAATGAGACGTGATCGCTTATAGGTTTAGAAAGAAAAGAGATGACGATATTTCACATTTTGCTGGTTCCAAATTATCAATCTGGCACCTACATAAAACAAGCAAAACAAGTCATCTTTCCTCAAACAGAAATAATTACGGTCCCAATGAGTAAATGCACACGAATAATGAAGAACTAAGAATGAGTGAACTTTATCCTCACCATATGTGATACGAAACAAAAATAGTGCTACGTGAACATCAGAAGCTACGTGTAGTAAGAAACACAAAATAGGAATTTCATCAGAATAGCTTTAGTGACATTTGCGATTTTCTGAGATTACTAATGGACAAATTCTTTCAAAAACGTGGGAACGAACACCACGCCAGACATAGCCAACTCAACAGAAAGATCTGGCTGAAAGGAAAAACCAATAAATGAGAACAAGTGTTGGAATGATGGCAAGCTTATCGTAGGGCAGGAAGGGCGACGAAATGAGATAATAATAACAGCAAAGAAATAATTTGAATTAACAGAGGAGGTTATGTGTAGGCGTCTGAACTGCCTGCCCTTACGCCGGTAATATTGAATACAGTAAATTAAACGAAATAGTTGAGTAATTATACCGATACTGAATTTATGTCTGACAAGTAGCAGAACACACCAGGCCGATTCGCCGATAGTAGTAACATTAAATCTGCAAACTCCACTATTCGCTCCCAGGAGCCAAAAGTTCCGCGATTTTATCCGGTGCTTCAGCTCTGGAGGAGCGCCCACTATCACGGACTACGGACCATCTCGTTCGCCGTTCGGCCAGTTGTCAGCAGGTTCTCGCCATCACCATCACAGCCGGCCACCCCGTCACGCCCCACTCACCCGCGTTTGCCTGTGGCGTGACTTCGCGCTGATCACGCCACTCTGCCAGTAACGCTTCGCAGCGTCCGAGGCCTCTGCCCATCAACTGCCATTAGTTCAGTCCAATATCTCGCCGGTCCGTCGTCAATATCTGGCTCTACGCTCGGTACAACCTTCGGAGACTGTTAAACACATACGTACCGTAACACGGCAAGACTGAGAGAATTAAAGTTGCTATCCACGCCGTAACAGGCAGCAACCTTACACAGCGCAATGTGACGAAAGTTTGGCTGCAACTGAGGACATGGAACAGAATTAAAGGATGTTGTCACTCATATAGCGTAGGTTTTGTACAGCATCAATAAAGACTCGAAAATTTGCCTGCAGACATGCGTTCATGTACCGATTAATAGCAGCTCCTACCGTTGATTCCCCTCCCCTAGTCCCTCCCCCCAACCAACCGCAAGAAATTTTCATCAATCATAAATAAATATTTGTAAATGTATATTCGAACTCCATCCACAGGTCTACGACATAAAATCTCGAGAAAAATGTTTCAAGGAGAGTGGTGACGAAATAACGATTACAAGTTAATATTTACTGCATACCCAATTAAATGTCTCTGACAATCTAATCTGTTCCCGACACATTTCGGGAACACTACATACGGCATTAAAATGAAAAAAAAAGCACGGAAGTAAAGACAAAGTTTAGGAATCTACAACAGGTTTAACACCGCCATGTGATTCTGAAACGAATCTCATATCAACAAAATTCCGTCAGTAGGAAGACTAATATTCTTAAAAAAAAAGGGTATATACAGGAGATAGCTAATACAGGTAGAGGTATGAAACCAGTGTTAGGACGTCTCAATACATTAGTAGCTAAATATGCTAAAGATGGGAAAGGAAAGCTGCGTAATGTAACGACAACATCAGGAAAAAAAGAAATGCAGACAGATTTCACACCACATAGAGTGTGAAGCTGTTAACTGTAGACGATAATTATACAGCTCTACTAATGGTTGAAACGGAACAGATTCAAAAGAACCATCCTGTGCGGACTCAGGATCTCTGCGGTGACCTACGAACGCTAACATAATGATTCAGTGCATTGAAAATGAAAAGGCAATGCTTTATTTCTTACGCATAGAGCTTCGTTCCTAAGAAAATTAACTTGAACAGTTTTCTCAGTATCAGATAAAGTAATGAGCGGCACCTTACGCAATGATTTTTCAAGTAAAGAAGAAAAGAACGGAAAGGACTAGAAAGGTACATTCTGGTAAAATTTCTGATTATGTTCCTGCACAACCTAAATGCGTTACACAACCTGGTTGGAACAGCTGGGAAACAACTTTTGATGTAAGTAAAAATCTTATGGGAATTAAACTCTTCCCTTATCCCGGAACAACATCAGAAAGTAATATTTATTTTCATAAGTTTATGTGTGTGCATTTCGTCGGTTGATGGTTCACCACTGCCCATAAATATAATACTTAACTGAAAATGTTTGCTCTCATTATTTTTCTGTAAACTTAGACGTTTGAGTGGTCACTGAGATCTAAGAATTTTAATTAAAAGATTATTTCCTGGCTAGTAAAAGACTGTAAATTTTCCTGTGTTTCTTGTTGCTTGGAATTTGTGAAGAAATTAAGTCTCCTTTCGCGCAAAATGTAGTGGAAAGTTCTCACTATATTCATATGAAAATAACACAACAATACATAATGTGTCATATTACATTCTGCCACAGCAACATCATATCTGGAGTTCACAGTGGCCAACAACAGATACATTACCTTTGCAGGTACAGTTAAGAGAAAGAGAAACTCGTGTATAGCAGTTTCCTGGAGAGGGAATCTGAAAGTAATTTCTTATTGTGTTATTTCTCCGGTCCTCCACTCAGTTTCCAACACTGGTATTTTGCGATGAGTTTGTCGCTTCAATTTTTTCTTCATTAGCTGCGCATAGTTTGAGTTAATTGTACTAATCTAATTCAGCCACTATTTGAAAGAACCTCGTATACTGCTGCTTGATACTGAAGAGTGGCAGGAGTTCTACTCGGTAATAAAGAGTGGCAGTTAAATGAAATTTGAACGTCCTGTAGATGTCGCTCTTCTACTGGAAGACGCCCGTTGAAGAATCCTCGCGCCACAGCTTGGCGTCTCATTTTCAATTAGCTCTCAGCTGCGGTTGGTGCTTCTAGCTCTAATTACTCACCCCGGCTGGCTCTCGCTGGTTCCTAAATTAAACTTCCAATTATCTGCAGCTAATTGACGTTTCGCATTTTGGAACCCAACAGCTCCCTGAGCTGAGCTGTTGAGCGATAAGCGACTTTAAGTCGAAACCATTACAAGAGTTATGTAATAGTACGCGAAGTGGTCTCTTGTCTCTTTGTTCAGCCGACTTCTACATAAGGCAAGCGATACTTCGCTGCCGTAACAGTTGTGTAAGGACCATACTGACACTTCAGGTGTCATGACAGAGCGTTTCCTGAATGAATCGTCTGCACAGCTACCTCGAGATCTCAGTTAAAAGTATTGGTCTGGCATGCCATGTTTGATTCATAAAACTATTCACTGACGTTTAGTCCCTACCTGCGCGACCATCTTCAGAGATTAATCGGTAACTGCATCGAAAGCTCAAGAGAGCCCCGAATATAGACACATTATCAACCATTCAGAGGGCACCACTATTCGTCACGTGATGCCGAACACGGGATTAAGTCTATTAGGTGATATTGTTCACTATTAAAAGTATTAGGTAGCCCTAGTAGGTGGAATACTTCTCTATTACAACAATTTAAACCCTCACGTTCTTGTTTGTTAAAATTATCATAGTGCAAGTTTCTCTATCGATTCTCAGTACGGACGCGTATGATAATGTGCAGTCTAGGTGAAAAAGCTAGTTTCAGTATATTTTATTTAATGGTCTCGATTTTGAACAGTATGTTCCACCACGGCTGCTCTATCTGTGGGTCCTAAGCAACAGCTACGCTATTACGAACTTCCAGCACGCTGGAGAAACTGCAGAGCAGCAACTTGTCTTAATCAGTACAACTGAAAAACGGCCAAAGTGGCAAATTTCACTTTTATTTATTTGATGACTAGTGTCGGGTTGGGACCAATTTTCAGATTATCGAGATAGTGAAAATGGTATTTCCCAAAACGTATGTACCACGTCAAGATATTATATTTATGTTTTGTTACACGTATATGCTTGTTACCTTGGCATGGCTCTTATATTTTGGGAAGTACCATTTTGACTATCTCGATGATTTGAAAATGGTTCCCAACCCGAATCTAGTCATCAAGTAAATAAATGTGAAACTTGTTTTCCGTTGTTTTGAGTTACCCACTTGTTCGGATAAGCGAGTGCTTTGGAATCCATTGTACGCTTGACTACGACTGTATGGATTTTTATGCACATCATCGTCGCCAGTAAACGACCTACGTCTTTGGTAGTTCTACGCTTTGTTTTACCTTCCTTGTCGACTTAAAAATTGTTGCTTGGTCAAATCCATATCGACACATGTTTATCCTGGAATTCTTTCTCCCTGGACGTAGTACTCGTTCCATGTCTTTTGTTGAAGTTACCATTTTTCTTAAAAGCAGATAAATCAATCCTTGTCGCAAATATACTGCCTCGAATGTTTCGTAATTACTGTTCAACAAGATTTTAATTATACTTACTTGTCATGGATGACGGTTAGATTCCTCATGGAGGTATCGTTGTGAGTGTGGTGCTGTCCTGTACACTTTATGGCTCAATGTCCTGTCTGCTAGTTTGATTACTAACTACTTATTACAGAAAAATCTAGTTAAATAAAATACGGTTGCCTATTTTCGAGCAAGACAGTGATGATCGATTACTTTTAATCGAGAACTATCATTATGTATTCTGCATCACGTGACAAATGGTAATGCCCTCTGCACAGATCGTAACGCACCCATAAATTCGATGTTCCTTAGCTTTCAATGCAGTGTCATGAATAGTTGCATTTACCGACAGTAGCTTCTCAGCCCAGAAATTGTAACTAAATTCCAGCTATGAAATGCTACATTGTGAGCTTTCTTTATACATATATAATGCATTTTAACCATCAGCTGTTTATTTGTCACACTATTCATCTACCCGTTTTGGTTATTAACCATCATCCGGGATACAGGGTACAACAGATTAGTTAAAAGCATCCCATATTCCCTTGAAGCTGAATAACAACGAAATTATCCAGTGAAATTGTACAACCACCTGACATAATTTGTCTTAGAATACTGACACTCATATCTCACACCAAATGAGATGTCTGTCTATTTGACATGAGATATGCCTGTCAGTATTCTAAGACAATTTATATCATGTGTTTGTACAATTTCACTGGATAATTTCGATACTGTTCAGCTTCAAAGGAATGTGGGATTGATTTAACTAATCTGTTGCATCCTGCATCCTGGGTGATCGTTAGTAAATGAAACCGGTAGCTGAACAGTGCGACAATTAGACAGCTGATGGTTAAATGCATTTTATAAAATACTTTACGGATGTAGAACCTTACCTTGTAGTGTGAATCCATTATACACTAACACTGGAAAAATGTCGCCCGGTAGAAGTGAGAACATGCCCGTGAAGTTGTGCTCATGTAGAATACTCCTTGGATGAGCCATTGATGCTGCACTGCCTCAAATAGGCTAGTTTCTACTTGCTGGAATACCAGGGGTTTCAGAAGAGGATTGTGCAAAAACTACAAGCCAAACCGAAACTAGACACGTATTTGTGAATAACGCATCTATCGAAGATTTTAACTAACATTCGTGGTGCTCAATATTGGCACCGTTTCTGACGCGGCAAACGACAATATGTGCGAGAAATTAATTGAAATTGCAGATATAGCTTGCACAGGAGTGCGAGGCAGCGGCTCGATTTGGATGTCTGTACGTCGGGTTGTCTGTCAGTAGGAGGGAATAAATACCATGGGATAATGTAGTACACATGTTCACAAAGGTCTGCCCATAGTGCAACTACACCACGGCGCCTACTGCAAATCGGTACAAGGAGAGAAGTTCTACTCACTGGTCATTTCTCTGTACGTCTCGTAGTTCTCGCACAGTTGTCTTGTGTGCAACGCTGGAGGTACTTATGAGCAACCTTCTACTTATTTTCAATATGTCCTACCTTGATACTAACATTAACCTACCGATAAACTCTTGACATTCAGATCGTTATTCGAAAATATTCAGCACGTGAATTACATGACATCCGATTCCACAGTTAGTGTTGGGACCAAAACAACGAGATCTGTAACGCCGCCTACAATTGTGGTAAAATACCGTGGAGGGACATACATACTCAAAGGAAAATTTATTTCCAATTAGATGACTCTGCAGCCAATGGTAGTGTCACAGCCAACAATTTTTTCATTTCACGAGACTCCAAAAATCCTTTTCCTGTCATAAATTAACATTCCCACTTATATAATTGTTTACTCGCTCTGACGAAATAATTTATTTGTGTATAAACTAGCAGCTATTGTCGTATTTGATGCTACGAAGTCCAACAGGAACACAGAAATAATAATTAAATCCAGGTTACAAGGGAAATTGTTCTTATAGGTCCCTTTTTATGTTGTGCATACGTCAGGTGAATATATGTAATCCGACCATTACTGGTTTGCAGGCTACAATAAATGAGGAAACGAATGTGAGAGGTAGACAGCCACATGCATAATTCTGCAACTGTTAACGCTGGAAGTGACCGCTACAAAATCCTGCGCGCCTGGCGCCGAAGCAATGCTTTGCGATCCCTGATCTGAAACGTTGACAGTCCAGGAACGCACGCATTACCATACCTCCCGCATCAAAACATTCACCCTCTGTCGATGAATTTCGGAGTGGTTTTGCTCGATGCACTGGTATCTGCGGAAACACTGTGCATTCGTACAGTCACGCTTTCGTGCTTAACAAGAAGACTCAGTGAAACACGTACAGCATCGTAGTCACGTGCAGCACATATCCTCTACGGATTCTCCCCCCCCCCCCCCCCCCTTTGTAGCTGATTCCTACATTCCGTTATACTGAAATCGCTGAAAGCGAAATACTGTCAGTACTTTGCATTCGGTTGAGGTGGTTCGACAACTGTAGGCAACTGAAAGACAATATCAATTATTCCTAATTCTTAATCTAGCATCGGAATGACGAAATGTGTGCAATATACGAAGTGGTGGGAAATAAATGAAAACGGGAATGTGTTAACAACTGCAGGTAACAGAAGAGCGGAAGAAGACGTATGTCACTATTTCTGCGAATTATTCCCTTTTATCGTTATGTTAACAGATACGAAGTTACGTGTTTGACTTATACATTTGCTTGAATGTTCTGCCTCATTTATGAGTCATGCAAAACTGCGTCGTGTCAGCCAGACAATGCTCACCGTATGTATGAAGCTACAAGGAAACGAAGCCTTTTTGAGAATTTGCGCTCATTAATAAAATATCATCTTCGGAACGTTGTGATTATATTTACATAAAATAATGGGAAGTGCCAGCACCAATTTCTATGTCGAAAATAATGAAGTCGAAACGGATGCTGTGTTCGATAAAACTAGGGAGAGAAATGGGCAATGTTCTTGCAGAAAGAAGCATTCCAGCATTTTTGTCATTTGCTATAGAGAATCCAGAGTCTAATATACCTAAAGATGGCATTAAAGTACTTTTACCCCACACCTCCGAATAATGTTTTATCCAACGCGCCACTTCCCTAGATTATCTTCACGTAGTACTAGTCACCTAGGAAATAGTCCAGACAAAAAGTGTGACGAGTGGAACACCTCTGAAAGAGTACAGAGCAGATTGTAGGCGCTATTTACCACCTATTCCCAATAATCATGCAAATCTCATGTTTACCATTAGCGTTTTTTATTATAATTCTGTACGGGAAATTACAATACTGAGCGTCACCAGCAGAAACATTTTCCAATATCATCAGAAGCAGGCCCCTAAACTCCATGCTTGAAATTTTAGTGGCCACATATGCGTGTCAAACTGATTGAAACCAGATTACCTGCAACACAAATCGAGCGCATTTCGTATTTACTTTGGTCGCGTAGTTGTATTGTAGCAAAATCTATGCAAACACAATTTCTATCCACACAGCTAAATTGCTCTCAGTCTCTGCGCTTACCGTCCACGGACGTTAGTCCGTTTATGGGGCACTGTACAGCATAAGTACGTGTGTGGAAGCTACATTCATACGCTCCTAGAGATGAGACAAAATATTATACTAATTTTATACGATCGCTAAAAAATTAAAGGCAAAATGTACTCCTCAACAAGTTCCCAATCTTCATTATTGTTCCATCAATGAATATTCCTAGTTGGAATGGTATCCATCGCGAGTGTACGCTAAATCATACGATTCCTTCCTCGTTAGTGGTTTGCACTGATGAAATTAAGAACTTCTGATTTGAAACGAAACGATCGTTAATTTGCTGCTCCACCACGTTGTTGCTAAGGAAAACGTTACACAGGATGCAAAGCCAATATTTTTCTGTAGATATTCTCTTAACACTAAAGTAATTCCTTTTCGATATTTTTCTTTTCTTAACCCATCTCTCTATCTGGTAATGTTTTCAATAAACCATTTGCAGCGCATAGTCATATTTTGTGGCTCGTTTCAGTACCCTCGGACGAATAGCCTCTCATGATATTGCTGTGGTACAAAAGCCATTATCTTCATCGTAGTCTCTTCTGTAAACGGCTCTTGCTGATACGAATGATGTTTAAATACCTAAGTACTAAGAAGCGTTGCGTCATCATAAAAGATTACAATATGACAGATAGTATTCCCTGTTCTTTCGTTTAGGATGGTAGGAGGAGATATTTGGATTTTCATAGTCATACACAACTCTTTAACCAAAAGTAAGATTTTTCATGTTGAGCTTATTAACGGCGTTAATTATCACACTAGTGAAACATAACACTTAAAGGAATCGCGAAAATATTCTGTTCTTAACTTTTAATATGTTCACAGTACCACGTAATAGGATAGCTCTTATTTCCAGTCCCTAACACATTTGCTTGTTTATTAACATTTGATAGTATTTTCTCTGTGCGGTTGAGAAATGTTTGAACTCTAATGCAATGTAGAGGTACCGCTAAATCATCGTTAAATACCTGCTAAATCCCTATCCTGGATGTTATATCAAAACAATCGCTCTCAGACTGAACTCAGTACACTTCTGCGGATAGTGCGTAACGTATTTACACATGCAGATGACAAAGCTACGGAGATAGACAGAAGATGAAAATCCATTTCACAGTAGCCTAAAAATTTCCTGAATTCAATGGAAGAATAATACTATCAATAACTACCATCACGACGTTCACTGCTGCTGATTCTACTAACGTTAGTACTTTTCCGATTAGTATATAGTGCTCCTCAGGGACAACGAAAAGGTAGCTCACTGTAACATCTTTTTCCCGTGTCTTGATCAATGTTAACCTACCGAACTGAAATTCAATATAGTTCAGGATATTCTGCTATAGTAGACAAGAAACGAAAAGAACACTAAATAGGAACTGTTGAAACAATGTGTATGCTCAGTTTCACTGAATACTGGTATACATCTTCAACACGCATTAATCCCTGCTGAAGCAATGCGAGGCCTACAGCTATTTGAGCACGTCAGATTTATTTTCCATTACCAAAAATCACAAAACTTTTAACATAATTGTACGGTTTTACTAATTAAAAACTAGATCTTTGCTGTTGGCATATTCAAACAGCGTTCTTATTTAATTTGAGCTGGTGAGCATTTAAGAGCACGTGAGTGTACTTTTCGTTAACGATAAAAGCGTACAGAATATCTGGAAATGGAACTAAAAAGATTGTATGTAGTTAGTCAGTACCGATTAGGGAAGCGTGTTTACATATACGTACTTCCTTTCCTTCACCGGATACACAAGACGTGACAGAGAGCGCACTCGTAGAGAAAATGTACGCCAATAAAAAAACTGGCTGGAAGTAGCATGAGGCCAAACGTAACATTAAATAGCTGAAACGACTAAAGGTTCCTGTTTCACATCAGGTACAGCTGAATGACGATTCTATAGAAAATAATGTGACCGTGATTTTTCTTACTACATGCGCAGAGGAATGTTCTCATGGGAACTGGAAAGCACGAAATGTGGTAAGAGCTGCAGAACCAAGTAAAATGCAGAGAAGAGAAAAGAAAATTACTACAGTACCTGATTTAAGCTGTAGAGTTGTAGGACGCACAGCCCTTCGTTGGTCTGGAGGCGCCCGTGACACGCTTCTCCCGGACCGAATATCACTGCCAGTAAGGAGCAAAGAAAGTGTGCACTCAGAAAAAAGGTTACGTCGTACCTAGAAGTAAAGGAGATGATGGAAGAAAGCGTTTCGGACGTGTCCGGGAGGCAGAGGTATAAAAGCAAAAAAGCTGAGGTACGGTAGCACGCCGAATAGTATTTCTCTCCCCTGCTGCTTCTTTTTGGAGAGATAGCGAGGCGAGAACGTGGCCACAACACGGGAGCAGCGTTTTGCGGCTTATTCATCATTTACGGTAACGGCAGCGGATGCCGGCGTGGAAGGCGTGTGAGGGGGGGGAGCTGAGGAAGGCGGAGGTGCTGAGGGAGGGGAAGCGGCCGAGTCCGGCAGGTAGCTGGAGCTGCCGGGTTATCGCACCTGCGCCTGCGCGCCCGACCTATCATCTGCCTCTGAATGATGCATAGTTCCTCCACGGCCATTCAATATCCGCGGGGCCCCCTTACGTGGAAAGATATCGTTCTTCCAGTGGCCGGAATTTCTCTGGGGAGCTGGACGCCGCGCATCTGCTCGATCCTGATTTACCATTCGTCGTCGTCTTCCTCCTCCTCTCCTAACCTTCTTCCCTAACTTCCCTTAAATTACTATTCTTCAAACGTGTTCACCGGTGGCACTTATTTCACTGTATCTCTTCATGCATACCACACTCTCCATTATCTATCTTGTGTAACATCCCAACTAACTAATATTTCCTTCTCACCCCATTGACTTTTTACCTTAGGCAATGGATGCTAGTAAATGCATCTGAATCCTTATTTCCGTCACCATCATCACAATCATCACCACCCCCACGAACATCTACGTACTCTTCCAGCAGTTGGCCTCCACTTTGCTCTCCCTTGATGTAGACCTATTTCTGGTCAGGATACTGCTTCCCAGTTTTCTCCACTAGTCCTCAAATCTTTCTTACAGCGGGACGTTAATGAAAAATACACACTATTTAAAAGGTGCACCACATACACAATTTTGAAGACACAGCAATGGAATTTCGTACCACATTTTACATGAAACTGACACATTTACTTTCGTAAAATATGTGTAACTTTTTATGGTTTTTAAAAAATTTTCCAAAAATAATATACGTACTTTTTTTCAGAAAATATTGAAGAAACTTCTACAAAATTGTATCCGTTAAATCTATTCGTGTACAGTAAGCTTCTCTCATGAGGTCTCTTGAATATATCTGATAGGAGAACTTTATTAGTTCCTTAATTAGAATTCTGAAAGTATAATTTAAAATTCAATCAAAATTGCAAGCACTCTGCCCCGCATCCCATCTTACATTCGGAATTTTAAATTTACTCTTGAAACAATATTTATTGGGTCTATAAAAGTAACTGTACAAAATTTCATAACTCTAGCCTTCATACATTATGCGAAAAAGGTACATAAAATTTAGAGTTGAGCCTAATGTTTTCATTATGTCATCTCTTCAGAAGGCCCCCGGTTTGTACTCTCCATTCAAGGCTTCTCTTCTGGTTCCTTTTTTTCTGCCTTCTTTCCTTTATGAGGTCTTCTGTTGACTTCTATCTTTCTCAGGATGTCTTGAGCGAAATTTCCTATCAGGAAGTCCATTCTCTCTAATATCTTCATCTTCCCTACGTTCCTACCATTAAATACAAGAACAGCATCGTAAGCTGCAATTCTGACAACTGCTGCATTAGATGAAAATGTGGCAAAACAAGAACTACTTCTTCGTAAACAAAGCAGCTGGTTTGTTAGTGTTTCTAAGATAGGGAACAAAATCACAGATGCTCTGCAAAACCGAACGGTATGCATTATAGCCTACTGGATGTATCTTCAGCATGTTTGCTTGAATGCAATTCACGGAATATTTCACAGAGATGATACTGAAGTGTTACTTCAAGAAGTGGGCGTGGCAGGAAGCTCGCGTCACGTTTAATTACTATTCGCACACTTCAAATGAGATTTCGTCATTGAAACTTTTGGAAATTATTGTGCATGAGTACCACTAGTATACAAAAAATAAATTGAAAATCTGATCCAGCAATGTTTTTCTGGGTCGTTCTATTGGTCTTTTTTCTGTGCATTTCTATGGAAGTATTGGTTTTCTGGGAAGTCACCCTTCATCCGCTTTACATGTCCAAACAACTTAAGCCCTGCAGTACTTAGCCCCTCTGTCACTAACAGTCCCACTTGCATCTCTCCTCTCATGTCTTCATTCCTAATTTAATCTCTTCTCGATTACTTCAAGACTCATCTCAGAAACTTAATATGTTTCGTACACTTGTTGCTTGATGAAATCTCCCTTCTTAATTATACAGTACTCCGAGTTGTGTGTCATAATCGGCAGGAGATACGTTTAAAACATAGTCTGTTTGGCTCTCTCAGGAACTCGTTTATCCTACACAAGGTTCCACAAATGAGATTTAGATCTCATTCTTACTCTGATCTATACCTTTAGTTTGGGTTGTCATTCGTTGGTATTGTATTTCCCAGGTAACTGGAAGCTTCCATACATTCTTTTTTCTCTCCCTCTCTTACCCGGGTAGATGTGCTCTTGTTTACAGTCAGTTGGCAGTCTTCAAACACGGACTTTAAATGTTACCTGTACCTCTTGTTCCGGTTCCCCCGAACAGCTGGATCATCATTAAAGACTAAAGCATTAAGACCATCGTTTCCTATCTCCTTCATTTCCTTTACAACCATATCTACAAGTGCAATAAGAAGTAATAGCGAAAGTGCAGTACTGTGTCGCACTCCAATGTCTGTCTTGGACCAGTCCGATCCGCCATAAGCCTTTCGTACACAACGTCCACAGCTTTCATACAGCATTTACACCTTCTTTGTTAGGGAGTTTAGAAACATTAGATTTTCTAAACACTATCAGATCTTACACCTTGGCACAACGTCACATGCTATGCTTTTTCCAGTTTCTGGAACACTATTATGAGATCTTTATCCTTTTCCCCAGTACTTTTCCATGAACTGCCTTAGTGCAAATATAAAGTCTGTTACCCCTCTGCTGCATCTAAATCCATGTTGTTCTTCTTCACACTGGTTTTCTAACAGCGTTCTTAATCTTTTCTTAGTAACATTTTCCAGTGTCTTAAGACAGTGTAATAACAGAATGATTCCTCTATATTCAGAACACTTTCTCTTACTTCCTTATTCTCTTATGACAGTCTTAAGACAGTGTAATAACAGAATGATTCCTCTATATTCAGAACACTTTCTCTTACTTCCTTATTCTCTTATGACATTAAAATCAAGTACGCTCCGCAAATCTCTTAATTTTTTGAGAGTGCCTTCCACAACTATCGCCTTTCAAACGATCAGCACCTTTTGTTAAAACTGGAACGAATTAACCTACATTTATTTACTTAGACTTGTAAAATTTCCTCGAGTGCTGAGGACCAAGCACATCAGACAGAAAGTTTCTTCCAGTGAACTCCATCTGTTGCCAGGTTTTCAGCTTCCTCGCAGTTTATGTCCATGCATTGAAAACCCCCTGCAAAAGTTCGCTTCTAGGTGGTACGAGATCTTCCTCTACTTCTACATCCATCCGCTGGTTTCCGTAACAGATTCTCCCACCTTTCATGGCTAGAACGTATCCTGTAAGATTCTGACTTCTTTCAACAGCGGTTTTGTGCTGATTGCGTACGCTACTTCTACTCAGCACTTCACTGTTTAAAACGTGGTCTCGATAACCCATCTTCAAAAGTTGCATCAATTATCGCTGGTGGTAAATAATAAGTTTGTGGTCCAATTTTACCGACATTTTCCGGGTCTCACTTTTTTAAATGGCCAACTGCAGCATGAAAGAGGAGTCTTGTTGATACAATTATAGCGCCAAATTGCCGTGAGGCACGCCTTACTGCACTTTTTGGAAGACTGCAGGAGCTTTCCCAATTCTACTGCTGATATCTGCGTTTATTTGACTCATCAGTCTTTGATTGTCTGCATGGAAGTACATTACTTGTCAGAAGTGGATTTGAATGTGATAACTAGACAGACGAATGATGGAAAACTCTCAAGCACTTACTTTTCAATATAGTCATTACGAACTGTTTTCATTCACTCCCCCTGTTATGACTGTGTTTTTTGCAGTTAAAGATCTTTCATAATTTTCTATCGATTTGGACGTTACAGTACACCATCTTCAGGCTCTTCTACGATAAATTGGGAATTTATGCGGATGGTAGGGTAACTCTAGTAATACGTCTCGACAGAGGGGAGAATCAAATCGATGACCTTGATGATGATTTCCGATAGTGCATTCCATCAACCAAAATCGATAGAAAATAAAGCAAGACTCTTATGTGCGCTTAAGAAGAATCTCTTTCATTGATGTAAGCCACATTTCGGGCATGTTATGTGTGATCAACAGTTTAACCTCTTATATTCAAATGTAACAACATTCATCAGCACTATTGTCACTCCATTAAGAAAACTAATTATAAACATCCACCAATAATGAAGCTTTAAGGGTATGTAATTGAGACAGTAAATCTGCAACGGGTTTTAGGAACGAATGATTGCACAAATAAACGCCATACACACTGTCTCTTATCTCTTTGGAGAATCCGACTTCGTTTGGGGAGCATACGAAAGAAAGTAACGAATTACAGTAAAATATTTTCTGCATTACGTTCTTCCTAGAATATTAATGTAGCATTTGTCATTGTAACAGCTATATTATTTCACCTCCACTTCATTACATGCAGACATCCAGTAATAAGTTGTGATTCATCTCTAAACTATTGCAGCTACAGCATGAAGCTACTGACTTCAGTCTTCTAGATCAAACAGTTTTTCAAGTTGTAAAATTACGTATTTTTCGTCTATTAAACTATTGAAATATTTAACATAATTTTACGCAGAGTTTCCATTCAGGTGATGACATCATTCTTCACTCCACCATCATACATGGTCGCTTACGTTCCAAAAACTTTTGTGTAAAAAAAAGTTTGGAGTCTGAATATAATTCGAATTAATGATCATTATTTTGCGATCTTGTGTGTGTGCCTGTTTTTTTATAACTTTTCTGTTCTTATAATGGTTGGCAAGATTCCTTAGCGAACTTCTTTCATTGACGGGACAGTTCCTTTTCATTGCAATTTTACAATGTTACGTTGTACCTTACTGTTGAGTAGACTTAAATCAATTATAATAACTAAGAACGTTATCTGAAAACTGCTGATAATACATGTAACTCTAATAATAATTTCTCTTTGATATGTACCAATTTCACAATCAGTGTCAGTTATCTGTACGCTGAATTCACTACAGATCCGGTCAACTTTAATGTCTGCTGTAAAGGACGTTTATTTTCTTGAGTAGTCAGTATATGTCATGCGAAAATTTTTTCAATTGCTTAAACAATGGATCTCTAATTTGTTTTCTTATTTTATTATTCCGTTGTGTTAATGCTATACTTTTCGCACTGTATTCTTCACTTCGCTCATAGCCCCATATCTTTAATCTAAGCTATTTTTACCTTTTCACCTTCTTTTCTCAACAGGATTTACAACATCATCTAACATTATTTCTTGTTCCACGCCAGTCTGTTGTACGCTATGGTCATTCTATCATTCTATTATAACTAACGAAAGAAGTTTGAAACATATTTGCTAACCTCAACATTTTACTTAACAGTTTAGCATAACTTAAATTTGACAAATCTTTCACCTTTGGTGCTCCACATATCTTGATTATCACTTTCTGGCGTCTACTGGTTACAGGAGGAGCCTTACATCCGTTCTTATATGCTATAAATGTGGTGTAATTCAATTCATTATATGAACAAGACTGATAGATAAGATTGTAGTTGGTGGGAAATTCATGAATGAACAATGATATAGTTTCAAGAATATTTATCACAGAAATAAATACAGTTATTCACAATAAGAAAACTATTATGGATAAAGAAGAGAAGTGTAGAGCTCTTCACAGTATACCTCAAAGCGTATAGCACAACCAGTCACACTAATAAGTGGATAAATTTAACAGTTTTCAAAGATTTATTTTCAAATAAAGTTTCGCTCTTTTATTGAATTAAATGTTTGCTGGCTTTCTGAGACATAGTTACAGCTCCAGCTGACATGTGCCACGCTGTCTGATGTATGTATCTCTTTCATAAGTCAATTATGTAGCTGGAATATGTTTAGAAAGATGTCTGTAGTAGGAAATCAAATAAACTGACGTGTAATATTGAATTTAAGTGATGCAAATGCATAACTGCATTGTATATGGACTTTCTTCCAACGACTAAAAAGTATTTCCAGAAACGAGTAACAGGCCGAGCATGAAATACTTACATTAACACTGTTTTGTTTCATATAAATAAATATTGTGAAGTACGAATTATCGGAAAATATGTATTTTAATATTCTTAATGGCTACAACATCAAATATTTGTTTTTGCTGTTAAAAATATCAACAGTGTGTGTATGTGAAACACTGCTGCATGAATGACAGTACCTGTAAATAACTGATTCTAAAGCCAAAACCTCTTAAGACAAATTATGGCAGCACATCTGTTTCAGTAAAGTGTATTAAACTTTTTGTGTCTGTCACTTGTTAAATTTATTGGTTCATATACTATTTAAAATCGTTATTTCATGCTTTAACCAAATGAATGTAAAGCACAGAATTTACATTTGTAAGCTTCTAAATGAATGCCTGTATATTTTCAAAAGTTTTATTGAGTGTATTACATCATAATAGAAAGAAGTCAAATCCCAGTAAAGCTGTATAACTCATAACAACTAAGTAAGAAGGTGATATGATTAGAGAATCATGAATATTTTATTGCACAATGTCTCTTCATGGGGGCTTAAGTTTGACATGGTGTGTTTAAATATATAACAAGCTTGGGATATTGGGTAAAACTGTATCTTGTTAATAGTGAAAAAACATATTACTTTAAACTCTTTCATTCTTAAAGAAGCTAAGTATTTTCCCAGTATTTTTTAGAGAGACATCAGTATTGGACTTGGTATGAACATGGTGACATATACAGGAGCAATATATATTTCATACTGTTTTGTAAATATTTCACACTGTATTAAGCCTTTTGCATTACTGACACCCACTTAATAACGTGTGAGTGTAGCAAATGTGTGATGATGATCATATGAAAACACACTATATAAATATTTTCCACATGCAGAACATTCCTGTTAACACCCTCATTGCTTTGTATACAGACGAAGATGTGGTGGGCAACCTTTACTTATTTTCATGTTTTTTATACCCAAAGTAGACTATTATTTAATCTGAGCTATACATACTTTAGCGAAAAACGCCTTCATGAACTTTCGTCGACATAATGTGGCCCAAAAGCTTCAAATTTCACTGTACTAACAAACGACCACTTTTGTATGCAGAAGGTGAACCAATCTTTGTAGAAAAATGCACTTATTTTTGTAGAGCACCTTGTATTTTCTTCTAAAATATATACATTAAGCGTTACACTGTTGTACGTTATTTTAGATTAGTTTACATTAAAGGTCTCTGTAGTTAAAACGTTTAAGATTGAGAATAGGACTGTTGTAATTCTTTCCAGTTAGCAATAGTTGCTGACTGCTATGCTCACTTAGTGATCATAGTACCTGGTCACTCTAGTATGCCAAGTATTCGTAAAATTACCAACAACTGAGAATATTAATTTCTGCATAAACAGTGCAGCTGTCAGCATAAATAATATTTTACTTATACACATTTATTTGATTACTTGCATGATATAGGGTTTATCCTGTTAGTTAAATCTAGGAACTTTATATGTAATAAGATAGAGCAGATAGTATGTAGGATGTTAAAGTGTGTTGTTGCTTAAAATGGCACGAGCTTTAGAAAAAACTACATGCAGATTTAATAAGTGATGAATGCATAGTACATAATTAATATTTGTTAAACGCTGCTTGCAGCATAATAGGAATGCAGAATATATCACTTCCTGAATTATAACTATACTTGTTAATTTCTGATATGTCTTTATGTGTTTTAAGTACTGGGAGGAGTTTGCATACTGTAATTGTATATGAAACCTGACCTGCTAATTAAGATTTAAATAAAGCCTTCTAACACAGATGTGCATAATTTTTCTGTTTATACAGTAAAATCTGTTAACACCAAAACATCCTAAATATGTTTTTCATTAAAGTTATATAACTTCCACACAGAACAGATTCATGTGTACAGATCATAAAATCACTATAAAAACATTATATTAAAATGTTCTACATAAGATGATATACATTGATATTTAATGTAAACATAATAATACTGCAGCATGTGGATTGGGATTAACAGAAAATGTTTAAGAGTGTTTTAAAATTAATCTGACTAATATCAGTATTAACACCTGGAAGTACAAGAGAGGCTAATCATCAACCTTAGTTATAAAAATCTGGCATGTGGAATACTAACAGGAACTTCTGTTTCAACTGTGTGTGTAAATCTGTAGAAGTCCCATTTCCTTTTCTTATATTATGGTATTAATTTAAATTTTTATTAACATTCAGTTTTACATATTCAAAACGAAATGTGTAAGAAGTGCTCTACCTGTAACATAACTATTCCTCTGACTAATATTTATCTTACATAACATTAATACTAGGAATTCCTTCATAGAAAATTTAGTACAACAAATTAAATTAAACCAGGAACTAACAATGTATGGTTTCAATTAACGATTAAAGGTAGGAAAAGGTGGGAGAAAACAACATTGGAGGGACTAGCGCAGAAAAGGAGAGGAGGGAGCAATAATCCTAGCTGTTCAATATATCAATGTGGTGTTGACTACTTACTCCAGAACATATGCTTAGAATTGTAGAAAATATTTAGAAAATATTTGTGTATCTCCAACAACCACAACAACCAATATCTAAAAGCACTCCAGTTTTACTGTGTAGGCCACTTTCAAACATGTTCAAATGCTTTGCTTATACATGTTCAAAGGTATTCCACACATAAACTGGTATTACTCACACATTATTTTACAGACTAAAACAACTACTGCAGGTAAGTGCTCAATAAATAAGTGACACATTGGACAAGATGGTTAACATCAATTAACTATTATTCATAGCCAAATTTTCATGTTAAATGTTATTCATTGTCACAAATTGTTTGTTGTTGTCTCTCTCATTTTTTTCAAAGTACTTTCCAGTTGTTATGATGCGTTTCTTGTAGGCATCAAGCTATACTAATGAAATTCACAGTGTATATGAGAAATCCATTGGCAGTGATAAATTATTCTCTTTTCTACTTGAGCTGTTTCAAAATACTCCAGCTTCTTTGACGCAGCTACTTTAGCTAAGTCCTAGTTACTGATATTTTGTATCTAAAGAAAAATGAGTTCTTCAGTATAGATTACTACCGTTATTGGGTAATGATCTACATAACGTTCCAGGTGTGTAATTGTAATTTAGATGAGCATTTACAGTTAGAGGTGCAAAATGGTGCTCATGCCTTTTAGTGGGGAATGTTTCACGTGTAGGCATACAATAGAACACAACTGAACTGGTCAATTGTTTTCCAGACCGTAGTTCCATTTCATTGTTTCAGTTACTCTAGCAACAGACCCAGACCTCACACATACTGCCAAAGAATGCGACTGAGCATCAGTCGTGATGCACATAGGTGAAAATTAAGATGACTAGGAGCTGAGTCACAGTCGAGAATGTCTGACAATAATTATCCCAAGAATCCAACTTCGTTATCTTACAATGGCAACTATCATCTCAGAAGTTGTTAGAGGAAACTGAAATGTATTATTTTCTGCTGATTTCGTCTGATACAGGAGTCATATAAATACAGTTGCATGCACTGAGGAGTGGCAGAAACACATTTACTACCACATAGCTTTTTACGATGCCAATATCGGAAAAAATGAAATTAAATTTATGTCTTTTATTAAGCTAGTTGCTGTTTACCTTAATATTTCCTTAATGATGGGATAATTTCCATTGGAAGAAACGTTTTACAAAAAAGGCATATGTCCAATAAATAGCTTAGATTATGTTTGACGTAGCCAGTTTGAGGAGATCTTCATGCAGATGAGAAAAACAAATTGAAACAAATGTGATTCAGACGATGTTAAGTCTTTGACTTAATGTTTGATTATGAGATCCTAAGACACCATGGCAGAAAACTGCCTGTAACGTAATAATACGAGATACCTAAGCCGTCGACTTGATAACTTCAATTTGATTTGATCACAAAACTGTTAAAACGTTAAATGAATGTAACAGTAACAGTAGTAGTAGTAATTTTAAAAGTCTTGGACAAATTTGTTCTCTTTTCATCGTGACTGTGTAATAAGTTTTTAGTTAAACAGTTGTATGTCATAGGTCTCGTCATGGTAAATGTACTAGTATTCTAGTTTCGTTAAAATGGAAATACAGTAACTTTTATAACGGTTCTCGTGATCGTATGAGCACGCCTTACAGTCTGAAATCTAGTCTTTTACAAGGGCATCTCTTTCTCTTTGATTCCTGAACAATGCATTTGCTACTGTTAGCTGGAATTTACAGCGGAACTCAAGTAGTGTCCAACCTCTCTCATTCTTCTTACCTCCCGTATTCTCACGAAACTCTGTCTGCTAGCTAAGCAAACCGTACTTCTCCAGTCCCCTATCGTTATTAAATATTCAGCTCTCTTCGGATACTAAGTCGCCTGTTCATTCCCTTCATATTCTATCGGCATCTCATCTCCTAGTTGCGCCGTCAACCTGAACAACGGTTGCTGTCTCTCGTTTGCTGCCTATCGTGGTGAGAATAATGCTGTCTCTGAACTGTCTAAAGTAATTCACTTTTTGCGCAAAATTTCTATTAGTATCGAATTTTGTTCTATTTTTTTTTTTTTTTTTTGTTTGTGGTTTTAGGGCGCAAAACTTCTATGGTCATTAGCGCCCAGCCCGTGACGTAGAAAACAGGAAAAAACCGAAATTTAAAATCAGCAGCAATGGAAACATAGTCAGAAAATTGGAGAAACTAAAGGCAGAAGGAATGCTTAAAAGTCCACTATAGAAAGGGGTTGGTTGTCCACAAAAAAAAAGCTTCAAATGACTGACGTCATTTCACTGTCACTAATAAACTGTAGAACGCGGTCAGCTGAGCGCGTGTCATCTGCTAAAATCGACGATAGATCAGGCGAGAGCTGTAGACGGGAGCGTAACGGATTAAAATAGGGGCATTCAATTAAAAGGTGTCTGACCGTCCACAGCTGAGAGCAGTGGGGACAGAGTGGGGGAGGATCACCGCTTAAAAGATGTCGATGACTAAAAAGACAGTGCCCTATCCGGAGTCGAGCTAAAATTACCTCCTCCCGACGACGCGTTCGGGAGGAAGAGGTCCAAGCGCAAGGAACGGCTTTCACTTCCCGCAATTTATTGTGGGGAAGTGTTGACCAATGCGCATGCCATAAATGAGTAACTTGGCGACATAAACCGCTCCGTAGATCGGTAAACGGAAGAGACTGAAGAGCTGGCCGAGGAAGAGAGACTGCAGCCTTGGCCGCTATATCGGCCGCCTCATTTCCACAGATACCAGCGTGTCCCGGGAGCCAGAGGAACGCCACTGAGACGCCCCCCAGGTGGAGCAAGCGCAGACAGTCCTGAATCCGGTGGACCAGAGGGTGCACAGGGTAAAGAGCTTGGAGACTTAGGAGAGAGCTGAGAGAATCTGAGCAGATTACGTACTGTATCCGCTGATGGCGGCGGATGTAGTGGACAGCCTGGAGAACAGCGTAAAGCTCTGCAGTAGAAACCGAACACTGGTCGGGAAGCCGAAAGTGATTTGGGGTGTCGCCAACAATATAGGCACTCCCTACACCTAACGATGTTTTCGAGCCATCGGTGTAAATAAATGTGGCTTCCGTCATTTGTGCACATAGAGCAGCAAATGCCCGACGGTAAACAAGTGTAGGGGTACCATCTTTGGGAAATTGACATAGGTCTCTGAGCAAGTCGATCCGGGGACGGTGCCAAGGCGGTGCTGTACCCCAAGTTGTCAAGAAGGTTTTAGGAAAGCGGAAGGAAAGAGAATGGAGCAGTTGACGGAAGCGGACTCCCGGGGGTAGTAGGGAGGAGGAGCGGCCTGCATACCCGACATCAAAGGAGGCGTCGAAAAAAAGGTTATGGGCTGGATTAGCAGGCATGGAAGACAGATGGCTAGCATAACGACTCAGAAGGACTGCCCGCCGATTGGACAGCGGAGGTTCAGCAGTCTCAGCATAAAGGCTTTCCACAGGGCTGGTGTAAAAAGCTCCAGACACTAAACGTAATCCACGGTGGTGGATAGAGTCGAGACGCCGAAGAATAGACGGCCGAGCAGAGGAGTAGACTATGCTTCCATAATCCAATTTCGAGCGCACTAAGGCGCGATAGAGGCGGAGAAGGACCACCCGGTCCGCTCCCCAAGAGGTACCATTCAGGACACGGAGGGTGTTAAGGGAACGCAGACAGCGAGCCGAAAGATAGGAAACGTGGGAGGACCAGCACAGTTTTCTGTCAAACATAAGACCCAAGAATTTAGCGACGTCGGAAAACGGAAGGTTGACAGGACCTAGATGTAAGGAGGGCGGAAGAAACTCCTTACGTCGCCAAAAATTAACACAAACGGTCTTACTGGGTGAGAAACGGAAGCCGGTTTCGATGCTCCACGAGTAGAGGCGATCGAGACATCCTTGAAGACGTCTTTCAAGAAGGCTGGTCCTTTGAGAACTGTAGTAGATCGCAAAATCGTCCACAAAGAGGGAGCCCGAGACATCAGGAAGGAGACAATCCATAATTGGATTAATGGCGATGGCAAACAGTACAACACTCAGCACGGAGCCCTGGGGTACCCCGTTTTCTTGGGAGAAAGTACGGGAGAGAGTAGTGTTCACCCGCACCCTAAATGTGCGCTCTGCCATAAATTCGCGAAGAAAAAGGGGCAGCCGGCCTCGAAAGCCCCAAGAGAACAGTGTGCGGAGGATGCCTGTCCTCCAACAGGTATCGTACGCTCTCTCCAGATCAAAAAATATTGCTACCGTTTGGCGTTTCCGGAGAAAATTGTTCATGATATAAGTGGAGAGAGCAACAAGATGGTCAACAGCAGAACGATGCTTTCGGAATCCGCATTGGGCTGGTGTTAAAAGACTGCGGGACTCCAGCCACCAAGCTAAACGGTAATTCACCATACGCTCCAAAACCTTACAGACACTACTCGTGAGAGAAATGGGGCGATAGCTAGAGGGTAGATGTTTGTCCTTTCCAGGTTTCGGAACGGGAACGACAATAGCTTCCCGCCATCGCCTGGGAAAGGTACTGTCGGTCCAAATTCGATTATAAAGGCGAAGGAGGTGACGCAGGCTATGGGTTGATAAATGCAGCAACATTTGGACATGGATACCATCCGGTCCTGGGGCGGAGGAGCGAGAAGTAGAGAGTGCATGTTGGAGTTCGCGCATGGAGAAAACAGTATTGTAGCTTTCGCGATTTTGAGAGGAGAAAGCAAGATGCCGCACTTCTGCTGCACGTTTCTTCGGGAGAAACGCTGGCGGGTAATTTGAAGAGCTCGAAATCTCAGCAAAGTGCTGACCCAATGAGTTAGAAATTGCGACGGGGTCCACTAAGGTATCATGCGCGACAGTGAGCCCAGAGACCGGGGAGAAACTAGGCGCGCCTGAGAACCGTCGAAGCCGACTCCAAACTTCCGAGGAGGGAGTGAAGTTGTTAAATGAGCTAGTAAAGAATTTCCAGCTTGCCTTCTTGCTATCGCGGATGACGCGACGGCATCGCGCACGGAGCTGCTTATATCGGATACAGTTGGCCAAAGTTGGATGGTGACGGAAAATGCGAAGAGCACGTCGCCGCTCACGTATTGCGTCACGGCAGGCCTCGTTCCACCAAGGAACTGGAGGGCGCCGGGGCAATTCGGAGGTGCGTGGTATTGAACGTTCCGCAGCTGTGAGAATAACGTCGGTAAAATGTGTGACCTCATCGTCGACGCTGGGAAAGCGACGGTCATCGAATGTCGCTAGAGACGAAAAAAGTGTCCAATCGGCTTGGGCAAACTTCCAGCGTCGCGAGCGCATATATGGCAGTTGAGGCTGCAGTCGAAGAACACATGGAAAGTGGTCACTCGAGTGTGTATCATCAAGGGCGAACCATTCGAAGCGCCGAGCTAGCGGAACAGTACCGACCGCAAGGTCCAAATGGGATAAATTTGCCGTGGAGGCAGACAAAAATGTAGGGACCCCAGTGTTGAGGCAAACTAGATCCGCTTGGTGGAAGACGTCTAGCAATAGTGAGCCACGTGGACAAGGATGTGGTGATCCCCAAAGCGGGTGGTGGGCATTGAAGTCCCCAACCAGCAAATAGGGGGGTGGAAGCTGATCAAGAAGATGAAGGAGATCAGCTCGTGCCATTGGTGTAGACGATGGAATGTATACCGTACAAAGAGAGAACGTGTATCCAGAAAGGGAAAGACGGACGGCGACAGCTTGGAAGGAAGTGTTTAAGGGGATTGGGTGATAATGGAGAGTATCATGGAGCAGAATCATGAGTCCTCCATGGGCTGGAGTGCCTTCAACTGAGGGGAGGTCATATCGGACGGACTGAAAGTGAGGGAGAACAAAGCGGTCATGGGGACGCAGCTTTGTTTCCTGAAGACAGAAGATGACCGGCGAGTAGGATCGTAAGAGGATCGACAATTCCTCCCGATTGGCGCGAATGCCGCGGATATTCCAGTGGATAATGGACATAGGGTGAACAGAAAATGGAGGAACGGCACCAAGGGTGCTGTCAACTCAACGACTGCTCAGAGCTTGCGACCGACAGCATGGAATGGCATTCAGTCGAAGGCAGAAGATCCTGATCCATAGGTTGGTCAGGAGCAGCTCCTGCCACCAACGATCGGCCAGTTGACCGGCCACCAACAGTGCGCCTCGGCGACACAGAAGATGGCCGAGGGCGATTTCCGCCAGGTGGTGCTGTAGATGGGACACGCCTTGGCGGAGAAGGAGAGGAACTGTGTTTCTTCGTAGCCTTCTTGGAGGTATGTTTAGATGAAGGAGGAACCGATGGTTGTGAAGTTGCAGTACGTAAAAACTCTTCACGAGAATGCTCTTTTTTTGTAGACTTGGTGTCTGACTTTTGGGCTCGAGATTTAGCAGAACCCGACGAAGGGTGAGCCATAGAGTGGGCAGGCGAAAGAGGTGAGGTTGAACGGGCGATCTTTGCGCTGGCCGATCTGACGACCGTGGTACTAAATGTGAGGTCGCAAGTCTGCGTGGCCGCCTCCTTTGTTGGCCGAGAAGAAGCAAGGACAGCGCTGTATTTTCCTTTCTGAGGCACGGTGGGCTGTCGACTGGCGAGTAACTTTCGAGCAGCAAAGGTCGACACCTTTTCCTTCACTCTTATTTCCTGGATCAGCTTTTCGTCCTTAAAAACAGGGCAATCTCGAGAGGAAGCAGCGTGGTCACCCATACAGTTGATGCAGCGAGGGGATGGAGGTGGACAAGCACCCTCATGGGCATCCCTGCCACACGTAACACATTTGGCCGGATTGGAACAGGACTGGCTGGTGTGATTAAATCGCTGACATCGATAGCAACGCGTAGGGTTTGGGACATAAGGGCGAACGGAAATTATCTCATAGCCTGCTTTGATTTTTGATGGGAGTTGAACTTTGTCAAAAGTCAAGAAGACAGTGCGGGTTGGAATGATGTTCGAGTCAACCCTTTTCATAACCCGATGAACAGCGGTGACGCCCTGGTCAGACAGGTAGTGCTGAATTTCTTCGTCAGACAATCCATCGAGGGAGCGTGTATAAACGACTCCACGCGAGGAATTTAAGGTACGGTGCGGTTCCACTCGGACAGGGAAGGTGTGGAGCAGAGAAGTACGCAGCAATTTTTGAGCCTGGAGGGCACTGTGTGTTTCTAACAACAGGGTACCATTCCGTAATCTGGAACAAGACTTTACAGGACCCGCAATTGCGTCGACACCTTTCTGAATAATGAAAGGGTTGACCGTGGAAAAGTCGTGACCTTCGTCAGACCGAGAAACAACAAGGAACTGTGGCAACGATGGAAGAACCGTCTGTGGCTGAGACTCAGTGAACTTACGTTTGTGAGCAGACATAGTGGAAGGTGAGGAAACCATTGCGGAAGAATCCCCCATGATTACCAGCGTCTCCGATGGCGCGCTCCTCCCTTGTGGGGGCCCTCACCGAGGGCACACCCGCCTTAGGTGATTGTTCACACCTCAGGTCACACCTCCCGACATACGGACGGAGGGACCAATCGGCACTTTCGGAAGGTATCAGCTCGGGTAATCACCCCTCCCTGGGCCTGGCCTTTACCAGGGGGTACGTACGTGTCCTACCTGTCTACCCGGGGCGGGGAATTACGCGTTACCCCGTCACCGGCTACGCATGGAAGTGCGTGGGTCGGCCTTCAGACACGCACAGGGAGGAAGAAAGAGAAAGGGAAAGGAAAGAAGAGGGGGTCTCAAACGCCGCAGCGGAGAAAAGGGTAAAGAGAAGAGGTAAGGAAAGGAGATGGACAAAGGAAGGAAGAAGACATACAAGCAAGGAAGAAGAAGAATGCAGTACATTTACAAGTGTCCGTCTCCGGACGTAGGCGCAAACCATACTCCCAGAGGGGGAGAAAGTGAAGGAAAGAGCAAGAGGTGAGGGGGGGGGGGTGAAGACAGGGGATGGGGAAGGATGCGGAAAGGGAAGGTATGCAGCCCGGAAAGGAAGGAAGGCCACATTAGCTCGGGGCCCCGTGCTCGCTACGCACGTATCCACAGAAGAGTTGTGGATCCCCTGGGGGGGAATTTTGTTCTATGATAGCCAGTTTATTACCGAAATACTTCTGGCTAAACAAAGAGAAATACCATTGAGAAAAAAATACTCATGTTATGCTACCATGAAGGTTCGCCAGTTACTCAATTATGACTAGGCAAATACAGACCCAGGTATTTCCTAGTCCCAGTGTAGACGATGAAGGCGTTATCAGTTGGTGTACACGTAACAGGGTTTATTTGTCTGGAAACTATGCACACTAACAATTAAATGGCCATCTAAGGGTGTGTGTAATTATACGAATGAACTTTGCAGTTCGTTCAGCTGTTACAGGAAAAGTGGCTGCAAGGACACATACTAGCTAAATCATGTTGGTTCACTTTTGGAAAACAATACAGTTCTGCATGACATGGTTTCCATAGGTCTTGGATTGGTTTCCGGAGGTATGTGGCCCCTGGTCCTTCCACACAGGTCACGAAATTGCCACATATTATGAAGCAGAACTGGCACGACATTGCGTCCTGTGGCTTCCATCGGGTTCAAAGTAGGGATGGGAAAAACCAAATGGTTACAACCAGTATCGGTATTTTAGTTCTGAACAAGCGGTATTTTCCAGTATTTGATTAGTCTTAGTTGTAACAGCCGTTTCATTTTATTAATAACCGAATAAAACATCGAAATATCAGTTACCGATAGCAGCAGTGCTAAAATTTTTCTATTGTTTGAATGCATGGTATCTGTTCCTTCGAAAAGACAGACGCATCTACATCTACATCATACTCCGAAAGCCACCTAATGGTGTGTGGTGCAGGGTACTTTCGGTACCACTATCTGATCCCTCCAACCCTGTTCCACTCGCGAATAGCGTGAGGGCAGAATGGTTGTCGGTAAGCGTCTGTACTCGCTCCAATTTCTCGAATTACCTCCTCGTGGTCAATACGCGACATGTACGTGGGTGGGGTAACATGTTGTCCCACTCCTCCTGAAAAGTGATGTCCCGAAATTTCAATAGTAAATCTCTCCGTGATGGACAGCGCCTCTCTTGTAACGTCTGCCAGTGGAGTTTGTTTAGCATCTCCGTAACGCTCTCTCGCCAACTTGACGATCCCGTGACGAAACGCGCCGGTCTTCGTCGGATCTTGTCTATCTCCTCTATCAGTCCTACCTAATAGGGATCCCAGGTAGATGAACAACGCTCAAGAATCGGGAGAACAAGCGCCTTATAAGCCATTTCTTTCGTGGATGAGTTACATGTCCTTAAGATTCTTCCGATGAATCTGAGTCTGGTATCTGCTTTTTCCCACTATCTGTTTTATGTGGTCATTCCACTTAAGGTCGCTCTGGATAGTTGGGCGTAGATATTTTACGGCAGACGCCGCCTCCAGCTGTTCGCCACCAATAGTGTGGCTGTACAGTAGTGGATTTCCTATGTGTGCGCAGTATGTTACGTTTATTTACGTTCACGCTCAACTGCCAGAGCCCGCACCATTCATCAATTCTCTGCAGGCCGTTCTGCAAATTCTTATTTTCTGACGTTGCTGCTGTGCTATTGACAACTGCATCATCTGCGAATAATCTTAAAGAGCATCCGACGCTTTCTGCTAGATCATGCAGATCCCGAAGCTGTGAAACACTATATGCTAATTGAAGAGGGGTCACTGCTATCAGTTGCCGCGGGGCATTAAGAAGAATCAGTGACGACGAGCGAAAGTGTGTACCAGACCGGGATTCAGACCTGATGCGGTAACCACTGCACCATCCTGGACACAGCGTTATCTCCGCTGCACGGGCATTCTCGGTACGCCTCGAGTCCCATTCACACTGCCACCGGGTGCCACCAATTTTCCTTTCATTTGAATGAGTGGTAAGCAGAATCAATGACGACGAGCGAAAATGTGTACCGGACTGGGATTCAGACCTGATGCGGTAACCACTGCACCATCCTGGACACAGCGTTATCTCCGCTGCACGGGCATTCTCGGTACGCCTCGAGTCCCATTCACACTGCCACCGGGTGCCACCAATTTTCCTTTCATTTGAATGAGTGGTAAGCAGAATCAGTGACGACGAGCGAAAATGTGTACCGGACTGGGATTCAGACCTGATGCGGTAACCACCGCACCATCCTGGACACAGCGTTTTCTCCGCTGCACGGGAATTCTCGGTACGCCTCAAGTCCCATCCACACTGCCACCGAGTGCCACCAATTTTCCTTTCATTTGAATTAGTGGTAAGCAGAATCAGTGACGACGAGCGAAAATGTGTACCGGACCGGGATTCAGACCTGATGCGGTAACCACTGCACCATCCTGGACACAGCGTTTTCTCCGCTGCACGGGCATTCTCGGTACGCCTCGAGTCCCATTCACACTGCCACCGAGTGCCACCAATTTTCCTTTTATTTGAATGAGTGGTGTCTGTTCTTTCGAAGTAACAGACCCCATGCATTCAAATAATTGACAAACTTGGTGGGCAATAGATTCACTTTCTTCAGTGCGAATGCGCAAATACGTCCGACCTCCTATGGGAATCTGTAAGTAGCGAACAGGAGTATAATGGACAGCGACTACTCAGTCGGAGCGTGGATCGGCCGTGATGCGTACGGAGATAGTCCGTGCAGTGCGATGACACTGTGCTCCGGGTGTTGCAGTGGTTACCGCATCTGCGTAGTAAGTAGGAGATCTCAGGTTCGAATCCCGGTCCGGTACACATGTGCGCTCGTCGCCGCTTGTTCCACTTAATGACCCACTGCAGCAGATAGTTGTGATCCCCCTTCAATTTATAAAGTTTTTCGTTATTATGTAAACTTCTTTTTTAAGAGAAACTTTTAGTCGCAAACTTTGCATTGATTTCAAAAACTGCTTTATTATAGAAAATGGGAAAAGCAATCAGTGCCATTTTAACAACAATGCCGACAGAAACGAGCAATAAGCACATGGCATATGAATTGGTACAGCACTGTTGAGACAGTAACGTCCCTGTGGCCGTGTTTCTTGGCTTAAGGTACCCGTGTGCAGTATGTAAGACTTCACTCAACCTCTTCTATATGGTAGTTTCTAGCTATCATCGCCGGAAATCCGTTGTATTCCAGAATTGCACCAACCTTAGTCCCGAAACATTTTAAAGAAGTGAAGTAGTGATGCAGTACAATAGTTAATTTGATTTAAACGATGAACGATTTGTCTGCCATTTCTATTAATTAATAAGAGAAAGGAAATTAGAGTAACAGTAATAAATTAAAATGTTAATGACAGTTCATTCATAGAATTCAAGAAAAAAATAAAGTGTCTGATATGCTGCCTCAACGATACAGATAGTAGTACCGTAGGTGCAACCACAACGGAGGGGTATCTGTTGAGAGGCCAGACAAACGTGTGGTTCCTGAAGAGGGGCAGCAGCCTTTTCACTAGTTCCAGGGGCAACAGTCTGGATGATTGACTGATCTGGCCTTGTAACACTAACCAAAACGGCCTTGCTGTTGTGGTACTGCGAACGGCTGAAAGCAAGGGGAAACTACAGCCGTAATTTTTCCAGAGGGCATCCAGCTTTACTGTATGGTTAAATGATGATGGCGTCCTCTTGGGTAAAATATTCCGGAGGTAAAATAGTCCCCCATTCGGATCTCCGGGCGGGGACTACTCAAAAGGATGTCGTTATCAGGAGAAAGAAAACTGGCATTCTATGGATCGGAGCGTGGAATGTCAGATCCCTTAATCGGGCAGGTAAGTTAGAAAATTTAAAAATGGAAATGGATAGGTTGAAGTTAGATATAGTAGGAATTAGTGAAGTTCGGTGGCAGGAGGAACAAGACTTCTGGTCAGGTGAATACAGGGTTATAAATACAAAATCAAATAGGGGTAATGCAGGAGTAGGTTTAATAATGAATAAAAAAATCGGAGTGCGGGTAAGCTACTACAAACAGCATAGTGAACGTACTATAGTGGTCAAGATAGACACGAAGCCCATGCCTACTACAGTAGTACAAGTTTATGTGCCAACTAGCTCTGCAGATGACGAAGATATTGAAGAAATGTATGATGAGATAAAAGAAATTATTCAGGTAGTGAAGGCAAACGAAAATTTAATAGTCATGGGTGACTGGAATTCGACAGTAGGAAAAGGGAGAAAAGGAAACATAGTAGGTGAATATGGATTGGGGCTATGAAATGAAAGAGGAAACCGTCTGGTAGAATTTTGCACATAGCAAAGCTTAATTATAGCTAATACTTGGTTCAAGAATCATGAAAGAAGGTTGTATACATGGAAGAATCCTGGAGATACTAAAAGGTATCAGATAGATTATATAATGATAAGACAGAGATTTAGGAACCAGGTTTCAAATTGTAAGACATTTCCACGGCCATATGTGGACTCTGACCACAATCTATTGGTTATGAACTGTAGATTAAGACTGAAGAAATTACAAAAAGGTGGGAATTTAAGGAGATGGGACCTGGATAAATTGACTAAACCAGAGGTTGTAGAGACTTTCAGGGACAGGATAAGGGAACAATTGACAGGAATGGGGGAAAGAAATACAGTAGAAGACGAATGGGTAGCTCTGTGAAGGCAGCAGAGGATCAAGTAGGTAAAAAGACGAGGGCTAGTAGAAATCCTTGGGTAACAGAATAAATATTGAATGTAATTGATGAAAGGAGAAAATATAAAAATGCAGTAAATGAAGCAGGCAAAAAGGAATACAAACGTCTCAAAAATGAGATCGACAGGAACTGCAAAATGGCTAAGCAGGCATGGCTAGAGGACAAATGTAAGGATGTAGAGGCTTATCTCACTAGGGGTAAGATAGATACAGCCTACAGGAAAATTAAAGAGACCGTTGGAGAAAAGAGAGCCACTTGTATGAATGTCAAGAGCTCAGACGGCAACCCAGTTCTAAGCAAAGAGGGGAA
This sequence comes from Schistocerca americana, assembly GCF_021461395.2. Classification (NCBI taxonomy): domain Eukaryota; kingdom Metazoa; phylum Arthropoda; class Insecta; order Orthoptera; family Acrididae; genus Schistocerca; species Schistocerca americana. The sequence goes on from NC_060124.1 coordinate 216,240,481, forward strand.
AGCAGAAAGGTGGAAGGAGTATATACAGGGTCTATACAAAGGCGATGTACTTGAGGACAATATTATGGAAATAGAAGAGGATGTAGATGTAGATGTGAAGGTGAAATGGGGGATTCGATACTGCGTGAAGAGTTTGACAGAGCACTGAAAGACCTGAGTCGAAACAAGGCCCCGGGAGTAGACAACATTCCATTAGAACTACTGACGGCCTTGGGAGAGCCAACCCTGAAAAAACTCTACCATCTGGTGAGCAAGATGTACGAGACAGGCGAAATACCCTCAGACTTCAAGAAGAATATGATAATTCCAATTCCAAAGAAAGTAGGTGTTGACAGATGTGAAAATTACCGAACTATCAGTTTAATAAATCACAGCTGCAAAATACTAACGCGATTTCTTTACAGACGAATGGAAAACTGGTAGAAGCCGACCTCGGGGAAGATCAGTTTGGATTCCGTAGAAATGTTGGAACACGTGAGGCAATACTGACCTTACGACTTATCTTAGATGAAAGATTAAGGAAAGGCAAACCTACGTTTCTAGCATTTGTAGACTTAGAGTAATCTTTTGACAATGTTAGATGGAATGCTCTCTTTCAAATTCTAAAGGCGGCAGGGGTAAAATACAGGGAGCGAAAGGCTATTTACAATTTGTACAGAAACCAGATGGCAGTTATAAGAGACGAGGGACATGAAAGGGAAGCAGTGGTTGGGAAGGGAGTGAGACAGGGTTTTAGCATCTCCCCGATGTTATTCAATCTGTATATTGAGCAAGCAGTGAAGGAAACAAAAGAAAAATTCGGAGTAGGAATTAAAATCCATGGAGAAGAAATAAAAACTTTGAGGTTCGCCGATGACATTGTAACTCTGTCAGAGACAGCAAAGGACTTGGAAGAGCAGTTGAACGGAATGGATAGTGTCTTGAAGGGATGATATAAGATGAACATCAACAAAAGCAAAACGAGGATAATGGAATGTAGTCGAATTAAGTCGGGTGATGCTGAGGGAATTAGATTAGGTAATGAGACACCTAAAGTAGTAAAGAAGTTTTGCTATTTGGGGAGCAAAATAACTGATGATGGTCGAAGTAGAGAGGATATAAAATGTAGACTTGCAATGGCAAGGAAAGCGGTTCTGAAGAAGAGATATTTGTTAACATCGAGCATAGATTTAAGATAAGAAATCAGAGCTCGAACAGAAAGGTTTAGGTGTTCGTTTTTCCCGCGCGCTGTTCATGAGTGGAATGGTAGAGAGATAGTATGATTGTGGTTCGACGAACCCTCTGCCAAGCACTTAAATGTGAATTGCAGAGTAGTCATGTAGATGTAGATGTCATGTAGAAGTAGAAGTGTCAGGAAGTCGTTTCTGAAAGTATTTGTATGGAGTGTAGCCATGTATGGAAGAGAAACGTGGACAATAAATAGTTTGGACAAGAAGATAATAGAAGCTTTCGGGCCGGTTAAAGGCACTACGGTCGCAGGTTCGAATCCTGCCTCGGGCATGGACGTGTGTGATGTTCTTAGGTTAGTTAGGTTTAAGTAGTTATAAGTCTAGGCGACTGATGACCTCAGAAGTTAAGTGGCATAGTGCTCAGAACCATTTGAACCATTAGATGCTTTCGAAATGTGGTGCTACAGAGGAATGTTGAAGATTAGGTGGGTAGATCACGTAACTAATGAGGAGGTATTGAATAGGATTGGGGAGAAGAGAAGTTTGTGGCACAACTTGACTAGAAGAAGGGATCGGTTGGTAGGACATGTTCTGAGACATCGAGGAATCACCAATTTAATATTGGATGGCAGCGTGGAGGGTAAAAATCGCAGAGGGAGACCAAGAGATGAATTCACTAAGCAGATTCAGAAGGATGTAGGTTGCAGATGGTACTGGGAAATGAAGGAGCTTGCACAGGATAGATTAGCATGGAGTGCTGCATCAAACCAGTCTCAGGACTGAAGACCACAACAACAACATGCTGCCTGTGTCCACACAATTTGTCTTTATCTGCTTGTAACTTATTAAATGGGAGAAATTAACGTGAAAAATAGTTATTCAGCTTCAGTTTTCACTCTTTAGCACTTACTATCTGTAATGTCCAAATAATAGTATGATCTCCGACTGCAACACGATTTTTGAGCAGAGTTTCAAAAAATTAGAAACAGTAGAATACAGGTCATACTTTGTAGTATCGAACCACTAAACACTTTTCGAGAAAAGTATCGAAGGGGGATGGACTAAGTTTTGTTTTACTAGCATATTTAATTTAATATTTTCATTTAATCTGTCTTGAAACGAAGACTCAAAATTTTTCAATCGTTTTTCGCTTTCGGCGATTTTTACAGGAAGTAATAGGTAAAAACCGAAAAGCGCTTATTTCAGAAACCGGTTATTTTGAGCGGTTGTAACAGTCAGGTTAAATTGGCGTGGAAAAGAAAGGATATAACCTAAAACCGATTGTTTCTGCGATAACCGCCACTCCTACTTCAAATCGTGAAGAAAACGATTCTCAGAGATTTACTTTGCGTAATTGTGACCGCGAACTTTAATGACTTACTCTTAAAAGACCAGTTTTACTTGCAACGTTATCTAAATAAACCACGTTAGAGTTTGGTAACGAACTCTGAACGAACACAAACGGGGGAAAAAAAAAGAAAATCGCGTAAATAGTTTCGTAAATGATGATGAAACAGGCTGTTAATTTGGCTCACTTATGCATGAACAGCTAAACAAACTCCCCCTTGGTCATGAGCATGCCGTAGTATGACGTCCTACTGAATGTAAACACAGTTCACGTAGCTGACAGCTGTCAAATTCAAAATTTCGGCTTATAGTGTGCCTTGCACTAATAGCGAATGAGTAGCCTTGGAATGATTGGTCGGCGCTCGGAATCTAATAGCGAACGTCACAACTTAAGTAGACAGCCACACGCCAAAACGAAACATGCAGTGGCGCCAGATAAAGCACTACACGCTTTATTAAGGGGGTAGGACGAGAAACGGGCCGACTTGGAGCAGGAGAGGCACCACAGGGCATTTTAATTTGTACTGTCTATACTTTTATAAATAAATTCATAAAACTTTGTCAGCATGACCAGGAAGGATTCAGGATTCACACTCATTGCAGAGGAAGTTTAAAAACATAACAAAACAATTTTTTTTACATGTGAAATTTCATTATTTTTTCACTTGGTATTGGCTGCATTTGTTGCTGCAGGTACACTTTTCTTCATAAGTAAGAGAGATTCTTCGATGAACTTTGCACAGCATACGAACCGTACTTACAGGTGTATGAAACTCTAGAATTTCCCAAATCTGTTAAAAGCCGTGGTAAGAATTGAGATAATTAACCATAAAATTCGAGTTTTCTCTGAACACGGAGTTTAAAAAGAAACAGCACATTCATTTTTCATAGATTAAATAAATTCTAGAGTTTCGTAAACCTGTAAGTATGGCTTGTAAGCTGTTCATCGAAGAATCTCTCTTACCTATGAAGAAAAGTGTACTAACAGCAACAAATGCAGCCAACAGTAAGTGAAAAAAAATCATGAAATATCACATTTAAAAAATATTATTTTTTCGTGTTTTGGAACTGCTATGAGTGTGAAACCTAAATCCTTCCTGGTCATGCTGACAAAATTTTATGAATTTATTTGTAAAAGTATAGACAGTGCAAATTAAAATTTCCTGTGGTGCCTCTCCAAGTCGGCCCCGTTTGACGTCCTACCCTCCTTAAGAAAACACAGTCATCTAAAAGAATACGTAAAATAAATGCACTAACGACTACAATAAATTAAACGATGAAGATAGGGTCCGTAAATAGTAATCACTGCTGTTAAGGTTGGATTGAACAAGTCAACACCGACTGCGAACGCATTTTACCGAAACTACACATCTTTAACGAAAGCAAATATTAAGCAATGTTCTCTACGAAATAAAAAGAAAATGTAGCTGAAATCGTGTGGAATGCTTTGAGTCTTCTTAGAATGAGAGTGCTTGGCGTTGCTGCTCATTTTCTTGTAGATGCTGCGTTGTGATATTAGCTGATGCTGGCGGCATAATTACTGCATCTCCATCACTCACGTAATTCGCATGGAGTACATCCTCTTGCTCGCCATATTTTGTCCAGGCGGTATGTTGTCTTCCATATCATTCTTTTGGTCAGAGGCCAGTTAAGCATAGTCGTTGCTACACAAATCGACTTTCGTATGTGTACAATTAAAACGTTCCTTATACAAACGTTTCTGTTTCTAACCTCTAATATACAGTTTTAAAATTGAATACAATTCACTTTCACTCGCCGTTCGAGAAATTACGGTCAATCTGTTTTTAACAATCACGATTAACTGTTCTGGAGGAAACAGTACCACACGAACACTTAATGTCTTATCACGCTCGGCAGCACGTTAAGACACACACATGATAATAAGTGCAAGTACGTTAGTTCGTGCAAATCAGCTACGTGCAAACAGTTATAGCTACAAAAATCACAGTCGATTCGCGTATACATTGTCACTCGCATTTATAGTGCTCCATGCAACTCACAGTACTCAACAGAACACGTAATATTGTTTCATAACGTCCACGTCGAAATTTAGTTTATACCGTGACGCAATAATAACAACGCGTCCGTAAATCTTAGTGTGTTTCCGGCTAGCACGATTGTGCAACACACGCACGACGCTGACTGTCACTCTTCGGCTGTCATTATCGACATCGATCCGGTATCACGGTTCCCAGAACAGTTTAGCACGTTACATGTAGTTTCACGCAACGAATTTCACAAAAGCATTACAAAGGAGATCAAATATGCATTGAAACTTTTGCAAACTTAATTAAAAAGAAATTCATGTGTAACATAAATAAAGGAGAAAAATATATCTTATTCTAAGAACGAAACAGACAATATTTCGAACCATCCTAGATACATTTATCGATTAAAGCAAAACAAAAGACAGAAGAAAAATTTTATGTATTGTAATCAGCAATATATTCACAAAATCTGGCAAATTTTGTGACCAAGACGTCAACGTGTATCTACCATCATTCAGTTCAAACCATTGCAGCGCGATTCCGGCCTTTTGACACGGGCAGTTAGTTCTACAAGATTCTATGGCCGTCTGGAAAGATATCAAACATGAGGGGGAGCAAATGGTCCACAATAGTTTTCACTAATTCCATAGCAGTCATGGTGCCGTGGTGGTAGTATTACCACAGTCCCAAACAACTCCTGCTCAACGTCACCCAGAGCTTAGTATGCCCTATCGGCCTACCTCCGTGGCGTTGGGCATGTTACGAGCAGTCATTTCCTGGGATGAGAGTGAATCTGGATATGACCATCGACCTGGCGTAACAAGAAATGTCACTTATCAATCATTCAACACTTCACCATTGATCAATGCTCCAGTCTCAATAGAACCGTGTGAACTGCAATTTTAATTGAAAGTATCGTAGGGCTAGAATGAGAGCCCGTAAGAGTGGTCCATTGCAGATCCACATTTTCAACCATATACAATGAACGGCGTGCTCCGAAACACTTGTGAATGCACCAGCCATCCTCTGCGTTCTGGGATGAAGCGTGAGCCTCGAACACCGTGTCGTCTGCTCGTGTTTTCACCGCCCTTCAACACATTCAATATATTACTTTTGAATGCATTACGGGAACAGCAGTGATCAATGTCTTGTAAATAATTACTATTAAAAACAGTCTTGATCACGATTTATTTAACAAGGTGACCGGTTTCGACCACTACTGTGGTCATCTTCAGACCTACAAGATGTATACAAAGCACTAATTAGAGGGCTACATGCATTAATGAAAATACAAAGAGTTATACGGCTATAAAGCTATAAAACGTTGAATTACCATTGAGTAGGAACCCCTTTCTGTTGGAGAATCACAACTGGAGAAACCAGTGCACGTCTTACTTTATATAATGGAGGCTCCACCCACTTCTGACTGCATGATGTCATTATTAACCAATGAGTTATAAGTCGAATTACAATTTAAAATTTCTTAGTTAAAAGAACATTGTCAAGAATTAGAAATAAATATACACTAAACTTAGCTTATTAAACAGCTATTGTCAATTAAAAAGCGTTAAAACTATTTAAATATGTAGGAAAATGAACTTCGGTTTGGCAGTACATTGGTTGCTCTCTCGTGGCCTGTCAGTGAACCATTTGGAACCACTGGTTGCTATGGTGAAGTTAGACGCCGTTGCAAAGATGAAGGAGCAAGCTTTTTCCACTGAAGTTGTTGTAGAGTCGATAGTTGAACTAGTGGTTGCCATGGTGAGGACAAACGCCGATGCAAAGATGTGGCAGCAGGCTTCTTTCCAAAGAAGTTGTTGCGAAGTGGAATGGAAAAGACTGTGGCGTCAGACGATGTATTATTGAGCAGCAACTTGTCTTTATTGAAACGAAAAGAGTAAGCTACAATAATCTGTAGCTGATATATATACTACATGCTGCACAAATACGCTACGAAGTAGTTGACCGTATATATGAAATATTATCTATGAAGTTAGTATGTAGATTACAAGTGCTATTTTTTTTTATAAGGCATTCCTATTCCTCAAGTTACATACCAGTCATATAAGCAAATAAAAATGAAAGAATTTAAAATTATTAAATTATGAGCCATTGTCAATAATAAAATAAAACGATGTGAATTAGCAGTCTAAAAGCATAAAAGCAATAATTCTAAAACAGATAGTCAATCATAAAATAATGTTTGGTAAAATACAATTACAATGTAAAGATAAAATATTTGCTAAAAGTCTTAATAATTTGAAAGACCTTTTTTTAAAACAAATACAGAAGAGTAGACATTCTAAAGCAGATCATCGAAAAGCTTATAGAAATGTTTGTCTTTGAACTGAAGTTGTTCGTTTAAAACAGATAATGGATTACTTTTGTGAAGTGAAAAAATTTCAATTTCTTCTAAGGTATTTAGCAGTGGTCCTTTTGGCGCAGTATGTAATATTTTCAAATTGCTAGAAATGCAACCCTCAGAATGATTGTATTCATCAAGATGTTGACCGAATATTGATTTGATACGTGCAGCACCAGTAGTATGTTCTCTGGTATGTAACTTGAGGAAAAGCAATGCCTTACAAAAAAAAATGGCACTTGTAATCTACATACTAACTTCATAGATAATATTTCATATATACGGTCAACTACTTCGTAGCGTATTTGTGCAGCATGTAGTATATATATCAGCTACAGATTATTGTAGCTTACTCTTTTCGTTTCAATAAAGACAAGTTGCTGCTCAATAATACATCGTCTGACGCCACAGTCTTTTCCATTCCACTTCGCAACAACTTCTTTGGAAAGAAGCCTGCTGCCACATCTTTGCATCGGCGTTTGTCCTCACCATGGCAACCACTAGTTCAACTATCGACTCTACAACAACTTCAGTGGAAAAAGCTTGCTCCTTCATCTTTGCAACGGCGTCTAACTTCACCATAGCAACCAGTGGTTCCAAATGGTTCACTGACAGGCCACGAGAGAGCAACCAATGTACTGCCAAACCGAAGTTCATTTTCCTACATATTTAAATAGTTTTAACGCTTTTTAATTGACAATAGCTGTTTAATAAGCTAAGTTTAGTGTATATTTATTTCTAATTCTTGACAATGTTCTTTTAACTAAGAAATTTTAAATTGTAATTCGACTTATAACTCATTGGTTAATAATGACATCATGCAGTCAGAAGTGGGTGGAGCCTCCATTATATAAAGTAAGACGTGCACTGGTTTCTCCAGTTGTGATTCTCCAACAGAAAGGGGTTCCTACTCAATGGTAATTCAACGTTTTATAGCTTTATAGCCGTATAACTCTTTGTATTTTCATTAATGCATGTAGCTCTCTAATTAGTGCTTTGTATACATCTTGTAGGTCTGAAGATGACCACAGTAGTGGTCGAAACCGGTCACCTTGTTAAATAAATCGTGATCAAGACTGTTTTTAATAGTAATTACATTCAATATATGCTCAGGGCAGTTCGTGAATGCTCGCTCCCAGGCATTCGGCATAAAAATCTGCTCTGTGTGAAGGTCACTTACGTCAGTGGATTTTCTCATTTGCTGCCCGTATCGCTCCGATAATGATTTTCCATTGGCCTTGTTCAGCGTGTACACCTCCCTTGTCCGTCTTACATGAAAACAACGCCACCAGACAGCATCGAAAGTGGTGGTGGGAAATGGTGTTAATACTTAGGGCACAACAGTGTGTGTTTAGCAGTTGCCTATTGGAGTTATGATTAGTTTTCAGAGTATTCACACAAGGTTGGCGCCGGTGGCGACACCTACAACGTGCTGACTTGAGGAAAGTTTCCAACCGATTTCTCATACACAAACAGCAGTTGACCGGTGATGCCTGGTGAAACGTTGTTCTGATGCCTCGTGTAAGGAGGAGAAATGCGTACCATCACGTTGCCGACTTTGATAAAGGTCGGATTGTAGTCTATCGCGATTGCGGTTTATCGTATCGCAACATTGTTGCTCGCGTTGGTCGAGATCCAATGACTGTTAGTAGAATATGGAATCGGTTAGGTTCAGGAGGGTAACAAGGAACGCCGTGCTGGATCACAATGGCCTTGTATCACTAGCAGTCCAGATGACAGGCATCTTATCCGCATGGCTGTAACGGATCGTGCAGCCACGTCTCGATCCCTGAATCAACAGATGGGGACGCTTGCAAGATAACAACCATCTTCACGAACAGTTCGACGACGTTTGCAGCAGGATGGACTATCAGCTCGGAGACCATGGCTGCTGTTACCCTTGACGCTGCATCACAGACAAGAGCGCCTGCGATGGTGTACTCAACGACGAACCTGGGTGCACGAGTGGAAAAACGTTATTTTTTCGGATGAATCTAGGTTCTGTTTACAGCATCATGATGGTCGCATCCGTGTTTGGCGACATCGCGGTGAACGCACATTGGAAGCGTGTATTCGCCGTCGCCATACTGGCGTATCACCCGGCGTGATGGTATGGGGTGCCAATGGTAACACGTCTCGATCACCTCTTGTTCGCATTGACGGCACTTTGAACAGTGGACGTTACATTTCAGATGTGTTACGACCCGTGGCTCTACCCTTCATTCGATCCCTGCGAAACCCTACATTTCAGCAGGATAATGCACGACCGCATGTTGCAGGTCCTGTACAGGCCTTTCTGGATACAGATAATGTTCGACTGCTGCCCTGGCCAGCACATTCTCCACATCTCTCACCAAATGAAAACGTCTGGTCCATGGTGGCCGAGTAACTGGCTCATCGCAATACGCCAGTCACTACTCTTGATGAACTGTGGTATCATGTTGAAGCTGCATAGGCAGCTGTACCCGTACACGCCATACAAGCTCTGTTTGACTCAATGCCTAGGCGTATCAAGGCCGTTATTACGGCCAGAGGTGGTTGTTTTAGTACTGATTTCTCAGGATCTATGCACCCAAATTGCGTGAAAATGTAATTACATGTCAGATCTAGTATAATATATTTGTTCAATGAATACCCGTTTATCATCTGCATTTCTTCTTGGTGTAGCAATTTTAATGGTCGGTAGTGTATATCATATAAATTTGTATACTAAATTAACGTGAGCTTTTCTTTTAGTTTGTATTATGTTTTTAGTAAAATAGTGTTGGGTTTTCGTTTCGTGTGTATTATAACCGTTCAGTTTGTGACATATTGTAACCGCGTTCCTAGGTGTCTGGTATAGAAACGAATACCCACTACCCTACTTAGTGTCCTTACCGTGCCTAAAGCACTGAATTAAATTCTTACTCCAGGCATATGCTACTTCGTCTCCACAGTCACAGTGAATAGATTAAGGGCGGATGGAGGAAGCACTACACTATCCAAATAAGAATCGACCACAGACTGTATTAAATTTGTACATTAGACCGACTAATATATTGACAGTGAGGCCCACAGATCGAATAGTGTAAAGGAGAAACTTTGATATCAAAACTTAGCGCAAAGGGCTCCCTTGCGAAGGAAAACGCCATCTTAGTTAAAATTTCCCACTCCAAAATTAATTGGAGTTACGATCGGCAAAAAGGTACAGGGGAATCATTACTCTCTACTTGGAGTCTCCAGTTCACTCTCTCAACACACACAAAATCATGTATCCAAAGCACAGTCAAGCTTAATTAACATCATTCCTAGCGTCTAACTAAGGCTTGGTAGTCTCTAATTAATCTATTTATGATGCGGTGATAGTAATCTGTCACCCCTGCAGAGTGTGCCATCACAATTCTTCTTTGCTATTAGGCTGTGACACCAGCAAACCATCGGCAGTTACTGGAAGTAACTGACGAATTTTCCATTTTTCCTCCAGTCTGAATATCATTCTGACTAAAGAAAACATGTGTGCATTTTTCTTCACTATTTTACAATCGTTTTCCGACGCGATTGACCGATTCAGGCAGTGCCGATACATCCGTTAGGAGTGACATTTCCTTGCCATTTTATCTAGTTAAAAATGCATTGCACTCAATCAGTTACCCGGAACATAATAGATCTACTTCCTGAATACTGTAACTTGTCAGAAATTTGGCTGCAGATTCCGTAGAACAGAATTTATCTTTCAGATTAACCATGATATTTGGAGAATTTGCTATATATACTTTTTTCTAAAAAAAGTCCTTCCATGACAAGAAATTAAACACCATTTAACGGGTCTTTTGTTACAATAAATTTGTGGGAGAGGAGTTCAGTGCTGTCTGAAATATATGACATTATTAGCTTTGATGACTTATCTTGTGTATTTTATACTATGTCACTGAATTTCATGGTTATATTTTTCACTGTGCCTTCAGTAACGTGATGAAGTCTATTTATTTTTATTTGGTTGTGCAAAAGCATTTACTAATCGTATGAATATTTCTTTGATGTTTGACAGGTAATAAATATTATAAAACTTTCTAACGTTCTAATTATTATTTACTTTCACCCTAAACCCTGCCTCCTTTACAAGTTCAAAATAAGCCACAGAAGTCTATTGTACGCTGTATCAACCACAAACCCCCATATGAAAGGGAAAACAAGAACAAAAATTTGGGTCTAAGATGATTCTTCGAAGGAGTTATTAACTGCAAATATCTGCTTACACACTCAAAAAGTCACAGCCTATAGGAAGACTTATTTTACGTAGTACAACATTTTTCTACTACCTTTATTGCTCTGTTGAAAGTTATTATGTTGTGACGTAGTCGACTGTACACCTGTGTGGTCGTATTATTAGCACCCTGTATATCTTGTGCGACGGGGAGAGTTTGACATACACTTAAATCTCTATCACCACACAGTTCTGCAATTTTCAATAAAGTATATCACCCGACACACCCCTGTTCCCTCGCTGTTAGCCATATAAGCACACGGCAGAATGTTCCACATACCAAATGCACGACTGATAAAAAAGAAGTGAAATCAGCTTTCTTGGTTAACTAATTCTTACACATTTATAAGAGCAAGAAAAACAGATTAAGTACTGTAGTTACTTCCTTCTCTTTGAGTAAACAAGCATTCATCTTTTTGAAGACATAATCTGTGTCGAAGGAGTAAAAAGGACGAAATGGTTTTCCGAATTACTCGGAAGACAAATCTGCTATGAGACCAAAATGTTATCTAGTTGAACCTGCTGAAAACAACCCTTTTCACTCGGTCTCGTACCCATACATATTCCGAAGTGGAAAAAAATACAGCACTTAATTGAATCAAGGAAGGTTGTTATAAACTGCATTTGATGTTTCGCTTTCGAGTGCAGAGGCAGATAAGTTGTCTTCTTTGTTTGTACGTCTCTCTCCCGCAGTCGCAGCTACGCAAGTGATACAATATGTATACCGTCTTTCGAGCCCTGTGGAAATTTACTGTCTCACCAACACAGTTAGACCGCAATAGACCGGTGATGCTGTATTGTAACATATCACCCCGGACTACAAGTCCATTTAAAAAAAAAAAAAAAAAAAAAAAAAAAAAAAAAAAAAAAAAAAATCAGTTACATTGGGGCAATAAATGTTATGCTTTACTGCAAACTATCTTTAGTGGTCACTGTGCTATTGTTAATGGAAATGCATAAATTCATGTACTGTCACAGGATCACAAATCAGAATTATACCACTTGATTCCTAGTTTAATTATTGATATTCGTCTTCTCCTGTAATTGTTATTGTAGCTTTTACAGTGTTCATTGCACTTTACGCGCACGCTGTCTATCTATTGTTTTGACGGAACTTTCGGCGAAAACCATACGTTGCGTATCGTGTTACTGTTAGTTAGCCTGTTTCCATTCTTTTATCATAGTGGCATCTGTTGAGCAGTAGTCGTTCCTGATAGAGTTCTGTTTTTGTGTATTGGGCGCTTGATATCGTAGGCCTTGGTGTTTGTCATGAAAGCACTGCCTTTCCGATGCCCAGTATTCGTTTCATACATCAGGATTTGGCTTTTCGTTGACGTTTAGTTTGTCCGAGATTATGTCGAAGTGTTATTGCTGCAGTGGCTGTTTTAAATGATGTCTCTGTCGTTTTTATTGAACCCCAGACGTGAGTCTGTTTTATACAATTTTTGCTCTTCTTTGTCTTCTGAACGTATTAGCACGTCATACAGATGAGGTATGCATATTACTGAGACACCTTTGTGATGTCTGCTATCAGAATGTTGAGCAGCGTCTGACCGATCGGATCACGTTGTACAAGTATTCCTTCGGTTCGTGTTGTGGCGTCTAGGAAGCCTGCATTCTCGGTTCGCTAGACGAAAATCCAAACAAATCGTAATAATGAGTATTATTACGAAGTGAGCTGTTACAATACTTAACTTTTGCGATTACACAGATGTGTCGCAAACAAAGGGCGACATGCAAAATAAACAATCTTCTTCAATATAAACAACTTTGAGTCTGTGCTACATAGGGTGTACGAGCGAAGTAACTACTATAGAACTGGGGCGTGGCCACTCAGTCACGGCGCTTATGTCCTCTCAAATAGGGGCCGCTGTTGTCGCGTTGTCGTCCTGGAGAGGGATCGGTCAGCGTGCGAGTGGCTGACGTCTTCTCACAGCCATCTCTTTTCTATGGTTCCTGCTTGTCGTGTCGCTGCTTGACTTTACGCCGTAACAGTGTTAATTTCTTGGGCTGTTTGATATTTGTATATATTTGCATGTGGTTACATATTCGGATGTCTGTATGTACTTTTGATATTTCGTCTGTGTCACCGGTTAACAATGGGTCTCTTTACGTTCTGCTCAGTGTCTGGGATCTTTTTCTATGCGGTCATTATTGGTGTTTCGTGTGATTGGTCATAGTAACAATTTGTTTTTCCTTACGTGATGTCTCCGGAGCCCATAAACAGTTCCCATCTTTAATATAGTTACTATTAATCGGAAATAAATTACTATTATAAATGAGATTTTTTTATTTCCTACATCATTCCTAACGTTCTTCTACACACGGTGCTTGAGACTGTCACAAAAGAAAGTATATCTTCCATTTTACCTGTATAACTACACCTGCAGATGACAGTTCTAACACAAAAATGCATGTGTTTGACACCTGACAGCCTTCAATGGAAGTTTCAGAGTATTCACCTCAAGCTGCATTTGACGATTCAACACATACTTCTTCATAAATATTGTAAATTTAGTAACCTAATAGCTGAGTATGTCAGTCTAACGATCAGAACCCCTTCATATGTTGCACAATAAGAAAAGTCATTAGCTCCAAAATACTAGCTCGCAAGTGAAATTAGAACATCATACACTAGAAAACGCGATTTGTAACGTAAAACACAAAAATAATTGAACATTACTTACAAGGGAACCTCCCCATCGCACCCCCCTCAGATTTAGTTGTAAGTTGGCGCAGTGGATAGGCCTTGAAAAACTGAACACAGATCAATCGAGAAAACAGGAAGAAGTTGTGTGGAACTATGAAAAAAATAAGAAAATATACAAACTGAGCAGTCCATGTTGAAGATCAGCAACATCAAGGGCAGTGTGGGCTCAGGAGCGCCGTGGTCCCGTGGTTAGTGTGAGCAGCTGCGGAGCGAGAGGTCCTTGGTTCAAATCTTCCCTCGTGTGAAAAGTTTACTTTTTTTATTTTCGCCAACTTATGATCTGTCCGTTCGTTCATTGACGTCTCTGTTCACTGTAATAAGTTTAGTGTCTCTGTTTTGCGACCCCACCGCAAAACCCTGCGATTAGTAGACCAAAAGACGTGCCTTTTCAATGGGAACCGAAAACATTTGATCGCAAGGTCATAGGTCAACCGATTCCTTCACAGGAAAACACGTCTGATACATTCTATACGACACTGGTGACGGCATGTGCGTCACATGACAGGAATATGTTGTCGACCCACCTAACTTGTACACTTGGCAAATGGGTAAAAAGATTCTTCTACCTTGGCCGATTTAGATTTTCTTGTGGATGTGATAATCACTCCCAAAAGAGCGATGAAAACATAAGATTTTGTCAGATAATAATCGTCTGAAAATAAAAAATTAAAATTTTCACTCGAGGGAAGACTTGAACCAAGGACCTCTAGTTTCACAGTTGCTCACGCAAACCACGAGACCACGGCGGTTCTTAGACCACATTCTCATTGATGTTGCCTATCTTACGCATGGACTACTCAGTTTGTATATTTTCTGATTTTTTTCATAGTTCCACACAACTTCTTCCTGTTTCCTCGATTGATCTGTGTTCAGCTTTTCAAGGCCTATCCACTGTGCCAACTATAACTAAATCTGAGGGGGGTGCGATGGGGAGGTTCCCTTGTTAGGAAATTGCAAAGATACTGGAACAAACAGTCTCAAGAACAGAAAGAGGCCACAAGAACCATGTACAACTGAATTAGGAAGCAAAGAAATTAGAAATGTCATAGATAGAGGGCGTGAATGCAAGAAAGCAAGAGCAATAAGCACAGAATCCGAAACTCTAAAAACCTTTGGAAATCAAAGGCAAAGAGAAACAATCATAACAAAGAGAGACAAGAGGAGTATAGTGGTCGTCATGGATGAACCAGAGTATGATATCAAACAACAAGAAAAAGTTATACAGAATAAAGTCACTAAACTGAATTAAGATCTAACAAACAGATTCCACGTAAAAACGAAAAATGTACAGAAGGCTATAAACACACGCTTAATGACAGACAAAGAGCGCCTATCGTATGTATAAAACCTAATACTTTAAAACACCACAGCCAGACAAAAACTCATAAAGTAAACACATCCATGATAACAGTTGTCAGTTCCACAATTTTAGATACATACAGCCTTAACAGATGAATGTTAAGCATACTCACGCAACAGTACAGAACACAAAGTCAGACAACATGAAAAACACGGAGGAACTAATAAACCACATGGAATATATATATATATATACTCCAGGTAGCACAGTGGTTAGCACACTGGACTCGCATTCTTGCGGACGATGGTTCAAACTTGGGTCCAGCCATCCAGATTTAGGTTTTCCATGATTTCCCTAAATCACTCCAGGCAGATGCCCGTGCGGCTCCTTTGAAAGGGCACGACCGATTTCATGCCCATCCCTGACACAATCCAAGTTTGTACTCCGTCTCTAATGACCTCGATGCCGATGGACAGTTAAATTCCTTTCCTTCATGATTTCACTTCCCATAGAAAAAATGCACCTCACAATTCAGTCAAGGAAGGAATCAAAATAATACAAGAAGACCTACATGCTTACAATAAATTACCGCAGAAACAAATCTCAAGGATATGACCGCGCTACACGTTAATAATGACCAAATCTACGTTCAGCTTAATAAAGAATTCTATTTACGAGAGGACGGATTACCAATGTGGTTTTCCATTTCAACCAAATTTCCAAATATTTTCATGAACTGTACAGAGGAAAGAATATATCAGAAAACAGTACCAGGAAAATACAGTCTACTACACTGTTCCAAATACGTGGATGACATCATTTTCTTGATTGGCGGACGAAAAGACAGCTCAACTGCACACTGAGGTCATATCACTCAAGAAACAAGCAGCTGTCAGATACCTGCTCCATAGATCAAACACAGTGCCACTAGACAAACACAACTACTATAATGATCTAGGCATAGTAACTCAAGTAGCAAAAAGCAATTGATGCCAAGAATCTGTAGTTATAATATTGAAAAACAAAATCCGGAAAGACATAAAAATAAAACAAACTGAACAAGTAAGGCAAAAGCGACAGAAATCAAGAATCCACAACACTCATCACAAATAAACACATCAACAACACCACTGCTACACAACAGCGATACAATACTATGAGCAAAAGACAAGCTGAAACACATTCACATATGGAACAAAGTGACATGTAAAACTGGTAACATCTTTGAGAAGTAAGTACTAAATACAGCCTACCAAAGTAATAACTTTCATACAGAAATGTATGGGGAAGGAGAATGACACTCGTGTACATAAAACCCCAGGCATTATTGTCCCCATTGACTTATATCAACGCCTGTATGCAGGTAGGTGTTGTCCTCATCATCAGTTCATCATCGCCATCGACGCACACGTCGACGAAGTCGCATCAGATAAAAGGATTAGCACTAGGTGGCCAAACAACGCCAGGTAGCATCTCCCTGCTAACAATGCCGTACACACATTTATTTTTTTGTGAGTGAGTGTTCTTGTTATCTAACACACGAAGACACTACGCACAGCTGTCCGTTGGAGAAACAAACATCTTGTAAATTCACTCCACAAAATTGAACTCTCTGATTTTGTGCTTTTTTATTGTCTTACCGTACTCTGCTTTTACTGGAAGTTCGATCCTTTTAAAGCCTAGTGATAAATTAGTTGAAAAGTGTAGAATTCGTCTTACGAATATAGATTTGCCTTTTTCTTTCTCGTTAATATCTCCGCTTTCATAATCATATTTGGAAGCTTTCGTGAGAGTATAAGGGGAATGTTGAGTGAATTCAGGAATTCTGATTGTAAGTTTTCGATGTCGCCGTACTTCACCTATTGTATCAATAGATTTAACTATTGTTCTTCCCCAGATATATTTAGTATCCGCTGATTCTTTCGTTGAACTGCATCCTTTTTGTTGCTAAAACTGTTAGCTCACACAAACACTCTCTCTTTAGTTTCTGTCTGTCAGCGGGTATAGTTTTTCGATGGGTTGTTATCCTGTTGGTTAAGGTGATTCTGCTGGGGTGATGATCGATACAGAGTATGTAGTTTCACGGTTGTAGTACAGAACATTTTGTGATGTTCTGGAATATTGTAAAACCGTCATTATCAACAGAGGATGTTTCTTAAAGCTCGAAACATTACAGAAAGGAAACCCAATTTTTTGCCTTGAAAAATACGTTGCTGCGAAACATACAGGAGATGTATTGTGAGAGATGTGATGTGAAGGCGACCTATTCAAACACTTGTATCTCCACAAACACAGCACTTACCACCACACAACCAATGTAGTGGACTGTGGGGGAACAAACATGGACTGACGATTGATGGTTTTGAAGTGTACCCGCAACCCCACCGATAAATATATTTGACGCAAATGTAATTTTAAGTCACCTAACCTTAATGTTTCGAGATGAATGTAGCTTTTGTGATTAATTGCATAAAATTTCAATCTCTATGTGCAGGCTATGATTTACAATCGAACTTCTGTCATATGTTTCTTAATCATTTAATCGTTGCAGTATTTGGGAAGTGCTGATGCAGGTGGCTTCCTCAATTAAGCGTCATTAAATAAAATTCAGTTGTGGGCTTCAAGCTTCATTTCGGTAACGAGTGGCATTCGCCCATTGTATGTTAGGAGACTAAATATTTAGCATGTCCGTTTACTAATGTAGCATGGCAGTAATTAGTGATATTTCATGTCAACATATTATCAGCATGTTCAACAAAGTACGTTTCCTATCTCCATTAAATTTTTAACCAGTGACATATTTATTTTTATCGACAAAATTCTTCCGAAATTGTACCCCATATTTCAGCTAGAACATGAAATTTAACAACAATTGAATTCTCCACTGTAAATTCCATCAATACTTTATAAACTCATATGTTACAGAAGTTTTCATTTATATTTCAGCAGTGGTAGAAGTAGTGGACGAGACGTCACTATTATTAATTCGTTTTAACATTATATTTTAAAAATGTGGTGCATTATTCAGATGCTTTTAGACTATGCTTAACCGCTCACT
Source organism: Schistocerca americana (assembly GCF_021461395.2). Classification (NCBI taxonomy): domain Eukaryota; kingdom Metazoa; phylum Arthropoda; class Insecta; order Orthoptera; family Acrididae; genus Schistocerca; species Schistocerca americana. Next base: position 216,258,679 of record NC_060124.1, read on the forward strand.
GTTAAAATTACTTATCATTCGTTTTCTGTTCTGGATAATAGTGATAACGGAACTTGCAACTGGTTCACGTGCGTCCCCTTACGTTTTTTATCATCGAAAGTGTAAGAGATCTTACACTGTGCATTGCATTGTGTGCTGTTATGAGGCCTACGGCCCCCTTAAGTCATAGGTTCAAGAATCATTATAATCAAATGTGTGATGCTCTTTGACATTCGTTGATAGATATCAGGGGCAGTCAAACGAAAACCACAGACCCGCCATAATGGGACCATGGAACGGTTCTAACATGCGTTAAGGTATTTGTCCCACTGCGAAACGAGACAGTCAATCCCCGTTTCGTAGAACGCGACCGGCCGCTGACGAATCAACTACTGTATTCAGTCCTGCATTTCCTAGTCCGACTGAAACCTAAGTCCATGCTTATCTTTCTTCAGGCCGGTAAAAATGTGAAAATCACAAGGTGAAAAATCCACACTGTACGGAGGATATTGCAGTGCATCCCTACCAAATCGCTGAAGCGTAGACCTCGTCTGGTTGGCTGTGTGGGGGCGGGTGTTATCGTATGATTAGCTGCTACAGCATTCCGGGAGACCGAGGGCAAACGGAAAAGCCAACAGCGGAAATATCCTACACCTCCCCGATAAAGAAATCCATAGCTGTTGACGGGTTTCGGTATGGTCATGAAGATCGACAGCAGAAGCCATCTATTCGGAGAGTTCCTCGAGTGTGGAACCACAGTAAATGCCCTGCGCAATGAAGACACTTTGCAGAAAGTTAGACATGCCATTAAGTCAAAAGGCACAGGAATGTCGCAACGTTTGTGGCAATTACTTCTGCGTGGAACGATTCCATGGTCCACTTGTGGCGGGTGTTCGGTTTTCATTTGCCTGTCCCTTATATATATTGAAAACTTTGCTGGAGAAAGTCAGCGATCAAAACAGAATATTGAAATTACTTACAAACCAGTCTAGATCCCAAACGCACGGTTATTACTAGAAGACTGGTTTCAATCATAACAGGATCATCTGCAGACCCTCGCCGGCCGGAGTGGCCGAGCGGTTCTAGACACTACAGTCTGGAACCGCGCGACCGCTACGTCGCAGGTTCGAATCCTGCCTCGGGCATGGATGTGTGTGATGTCCTTAGGTTAGTTAGGTTTAAGTAGTTCTAAGTTCTAGGGGACTGATGACCTCAGCAGTTAAGTCCCATAGTTCTCAGAGCCATTTGAACCAATTGCAGACCCTCAAAACCAGAAGTATTGATGGTCAAAGGCTGTACAAAGAGCAAGGACGCTGAATCAGTATAGTCATCTGATTTATATTGACCAATAAGCAGAAGACCGTTATGGAAGGAAGGGGCCGTGATCAGTTTCATTAAAAATCCTTCTGACACAATGTGCCACAAACTGAGAGCAGTTGACTATCGTTATGCAGCGATTCCTGCTCGGTGCACAACAACTGTCCATCAGTGTGGTTATCAAGCTCTGAAGATGGTCATGTGACGATCGAACCCGGTCACCTTGCAACAAAAGTGCCTTTGCTATCTAGACTACTTTATAACTAACTTCAAATTTCCTACTCTGGCTGGCAAATTTTCAACCAAATCTTAAAACATTGCTGGGTTTCATCGTTGTACATATGGCGATATGGCTGAACTATGCTGGGAAAGTAAGTGACCCATTGAAAGTGACCCCCTATGCAACAGAGTGCAGTTGTATTACTAATGGATGATGTTTGTGGACAGTTGGCAGATTATTAGTTGCTCAAATGGCAGAGTAGTCAATGGGACTGGTTTGAGCATTTAACTCCTGACATACATATCCAATGTACGTAGGTGCTGCAGCAAAATTTCTTCAGAATCTGACATGACATCGACATATATCAACTTGCTACACACCGTTTCTGGTCGGTATGTGGTATAGCAATGCATTATTCAGTTCGATAAATGTACTTTACAAGACGCAGACAACTTGAAACATGATGTTTTCCTGTATATGTATTGATAAGGAGAGCACCATTGTGGAAGGAGGGGACCTTGATTAATTTAATAAAAAACATCTCTCAGTAGACTATTTTGCAATCTGCAAAAAAGTCTAAAAAGACAGCAATTAATTTTTACTTGCGAAATTTGTTTGAAATATAGGAATTCTATATTACAGTAGCTGTATGGTTTACTATAGGCAATCGAAATTTTTTACCATACCGGGACTCAAACTCGCATTTCTCGCTTATCGCGGACAGTTGTTTGGGCTGTGTGTGCTTCCCTCTCAGACTGCTCCAATCTTCCACATGTCGTAGTGTCTATTTCCCACACTGCTCGCTGATACAATGTTTTTGTCGGTTGTTTGGCTTGTTTTGTCATTAAATACAGGTGGTGTATTGTTTGCATTTGATAATGTCTGTGCAGTTCGATGCAAACGTCCTTCAGGCATTTTCTGTTCTCGCTTAACCACCACACAAGGTGCACCACATTCATCAGTGTTTGGCACCATGCTGAAGATAAAACGGAGTACATTACTGGCATGCTCAAGAAACCATCATTTTAAGTCATCAAGACAAATAACAGCTCAGTTTTAACAAAATAACTATGAGTATCAGTGGTCGAGTATAAATATTGCATGTTACAGGCTCTTTCACTCATATTTCCATTTGCAATATAATTAGATCATTTGAAATGTAAAACTATTGCACAAATAAAAGTAAAGACTCAGATCTACAGAGTCTACAGTAGACACTGTACGATAGAACAAACATTGAATGCTGGTGCAATTAATTACTTGTACTACGATTGTCAATAACTACGCACAAAGTTAATGCACCATAGTATACATGTGTCACTGTGCCACCAAATTATACAGCAGCTGTAGCACATGTGTATTCGTCCAAAATCAGGCGTTAGGAGTACGTCTGCATATGATATGCTTGTGAATAACGAGTACTTATTGTTAGAAGCCACAGACTAAACAAGAGTGGTTTATGTGTTTGTAAGTGTGTATGCACTGTCTGCAGCCTGCATCTGTTGAGCTGTTAGCAATCTGGGTGCACATTTTGAGCAATTAGCGATCTATATGTGTACAATGATGTGCCAGAAGTCCGGCTGTGTGTCGACTTGCTTAGGCATTACGGAAAAATAGGACTATTGAAATGAAGAACAGTGAGAATTTCCTGTGGAGCAACAGATGAATTTGAATATTAGTACATACATAGATTTCATAGGCACACAAAAACCCTTTGATTCTATCAAACAGGACAAAACAGTTGAGGTCTTGGAAAAAGCAGACAGAGGCTATAAAGATCGAAGAATAATATGGAAACTCCACAAAATCAGATAGCTGTTACTGTTGGAAAGACAAGGACGTAACCTACAAGGTTGTGCATCATCAGCGATTATCTTTAACATGTATATAAAAAATGGTATATATAGAACAAGCACTCAAAACAACCAGAAGACTAATAGACAAGTATACGAATACGCAGATCTATATTAGATATCTTTAGCTAAGTCGATGATTTAGCACAGAGGTAATCACCCACTTTTGTATCTCTCTTGGAAGTAAAATTCTCTAAGTGAGCACCTATTTCACAGTAATGGCGATTTATGAAATAGGAAAGTAAATGTACTTTACAAAGGTTATAAATCAGAGTTACTGGAAGCAAGAGCATATAATAAAAATTACTTGCCTGATTTTTATGTCGAACTTTCGCTCAGTTTGTCAGAATGAATCTTCATAAAACAACTTACAGCAGTTACCTATCATTTTATTTATACACAAAAGCATGAAACCTCTGGAAATTTCGTTCTGATAATTAAATTATTAATCGTATCACTGAGGCTCACGCTAAACGAAATACTGGATAGTTGTTTCAGTTTTTGGTATAACGACCGAAGGTCTCCTCTTTTGGGAAAACTCAGGCGGTTTCTCTGTTTGGTCGGAATATGATTAACGGCACTAAAGCCTGAGTCCACAAGTTGAGGAAGTGAAAAAGTCTTAACAAAGAGAATATTATTTTCCCAATATTTGATTATAAGACATACATGTTTTTATTTTGCCATACGTTTTCACATCCACCAGTATCGAATATATGACCATCGGCTTTCTGACTGGTTTGATGTGAGGAGATCCTCTCCTGTGTCAACCTCTTCATCTCAGAGTAGTACTTGCAACCTACGTACTCAAATTTTGACTGCATGTAACCCAATCTCCGTCTTCTTCTAAAGTTTTTGTCCTCTACAGCTCCCTCTAGTACTGCGGAAGTAATTCCGTGATGTCTTAACAGATGTCCTATCGTAATGTCCCTTCTCATTGTCAGTGTTTTCCACATATTCCATTCCTCTCTGATTCTTCGCAGAACCTCCTCATTCGTCACCTTATCAGTTTACCTAATTGTCAACACTCGTCTGTAGCACCACGTCTCAAATGCTTCGATTCTGTTCTGTTCCGGTTTTCCCACAGTCCATGTTTCACTACCATACAATGCTGTGCTCCAAACGTACATTCTCATAAATTTCTTCCCCAAATTAAGGCCTGAGTTTGATACTAGTAGTCTTGCCTTGGCCATTAATACCGTTCCCGCCAGTCCTATTCTGCTTTTTGTGTCCTCCTCGTTTTGTTCGTCATGGTTTATTTTTCTGGCTAGGTAACAAAATTCCTTAACTCCATATACTTCGTGATCCCCAATTCCGAAGTTGTGTTTCTTGCTGTTCTCATTTCTGCTACTTCTCAGTACTTTCTCCTTTCTTCGATTTACTCTCAATACTTATTCTGTACTCATTAGACTGTTCATACGTTCAATAGATCCTGTAATTCTTCTTCACTTTCATTCAGAATAGCAACGTCATCAACGAAACGCATCATTGATATTTCATCCCGAACTTTAATCCCGCACCTGAATTTTTCATCTTTTGTAGATGATGATTCACGAAAGTGATGAAATTTTCATTTCAAGAGATTATAACGAAGCATATTCAGTTTGTCCATAAATAATAACACACTACTTGGCAAACCTATCACAGTTTTATTAACTCCTTGATGCAGCATGTTGGCATGATTAAACCTCTCGAAAATATCTACCAAATAAAAGACACCATTCTTTACTGTTTTTAACTGTTCACTTAAATTGATCTCATTGATACTTAAAGAAATTGTATGTCAGTATATAATAATGCTACATAACGAGTAAAAGATGTACCCTTTGACGGCCTCCACGAGGATAAATTTCTGTAGATTCCCATGGACTAGGCTATTTTGTTTCCGATCGCAATGGGCCATTTAGTTTCACATACGTTATGTGAGATAAACTTACGCAGGAGCGATTTAAACAATATGTTACGTTAAATTTAAATTGTTGCAGAATTTTATGAAAACCAAATGAAAATGGTTTTAAAACGCCTACCATCCACCGCCCAATGTGAAAGCTGGAACACCCACTAACAGGCGGTGACGACTAGGTTGACCATAAATAATAACACACTGATGTAGGAACTGTGATTGATTCTTTTATTAAAATGGATAAGGTGATTCTTTTATTAAAATGGATAAGGTTATGCCTGAAGAATATAATATGAAAATATATATCCGAAAAAAAAGTGATGGAATCTAACAAAGAAGAAAAAGACGAAATACGAGTTTGCCTAACTTGATACCTACTTGGGCAAGTTGACTGTTTTGTTTATTTGTTTATTAGGGAAGTGAGATCATTAGGGACGAACGGAGCAAATCAGAAGTCATAAACAGAATCGCTGATGCAAAACTGGCTTAAACAACAAGAAGAACAACTTAACTTCAAAACATAATCAGTCTTGAAATCAGGAAAATGTTTCTAAAAGCATATATTTGGAGTGTGAAATGTTATGGCTGTGAATTCTGGACTTTGAGGAACTGAGGAAGAGAAGAAACTAAATTATTTCGAAATATAAGTTACAGACCCATGCTCTATTTAGGTGCATTCACATGATTACATCGAACAGATCCTCAAAAGAGTGGATGAGAAGAGAAGCACTTAGAAATCACTGCTCACACTGCAGTTTATTGGCTATCTAATGAGACATGAGAGACTCCTGCATCAAATGGGACAGTAGTATACTAACGGAAAGATACCTAAATGAAGATCATGGCTAAGCTACACAAATAAAATTACGAAAGACGTGGGGTATAACACCTGCAGGGAAACGAAAAGTATATCGGAAAGACGTGAAGAGTGATCCGCTGACAGTACTGAAATCTACAGGGCGCTTGAACGACAAACTGCAGCTTTTTTAAATGTTTCATCTCATTAACTTGTGCTGGGCCAATTAAGGACTAACAAGCAGGTGACCCGATCCCTATAGACTATCGTTAAGGGTGCAGATGCATCATGGCAGCAGTAGTTTTTTAGTTAACAAAACTTGCAATACTGTGATGGATATTTGGCTCATTCAATGGAACATAGGTATTTACGTGGCTGTAGCATTTGGATGAGATTCGCTGATGACATTGCTATCCTGAGTGAAAGTGAAGAAGAATTAAATGATCTGCTGAACGCAATGAACAGTCTAATGAGTACACAGTGTGGTTTGAGAGTAAATCGGAGAAAGACGAAGGTAATGAGAAGTAGTAGAAATGAGAACAGCGAGAAACTTAACATCAGGATTGATGGTCACGAAGTCAATGAAGTTAAGGAATTCTGCTACCTAGGCAGTAAAATAACCAATGACGGACGGAGCAAGGAGGACATCAAAAGCAGACTCGCTATGGCAAAAAAGGCATTTCTGGCCAAGAGAAGTCTACTGATATCAAATACCGGCCTTAATTTGAGGAAGAAATTTCTGAGGATGTACGTCTGTAGTACAGCATTGTATTGTAGTGAAACATGGACTGTGGGAAAACCGAAACAGAAGAGAATCGAAGCATTTGAGATGTGATGCTATAGACGAATGTTGAAAATTAGGTGAACTGATAAGGTAAGGAATGAGGAGGTTCTACGCAGAATCGGAGAGGAAAGGAATATGTGGAAAACACTGATAAGAGAAGGGACAGGGTGATAGGACATCTGCTAAGACATGAGGGAATGACTTCCATGGTACTAGAGGGAGCTGTAGAGGGCAAAAACTGTAGAGGAAGACAGAGATTGTAATACGTCAAGCAAATAATTGAGGACGTAGGTTGCAAGTGCTAATCTGAGATGAAGAGGTTGGCACAGGAAAGGAATTCGTGGTGGCCCGCATCAAACCAGTCAGTAGACTGATGACAAAAAAAAAAAAAAAAAAGCATTTGTAATGCGGCTTGTTCGAACTATGTGTGATAGACGGATGACTGAATGATATTGGGTACGAAGTCGCCAGCCATCTGACGGTCTTGGTATCCCGATTATATTGCTTCAGAAAATCAAGACTCATAGATGGTGACAGACAAAAGTGAATGAGAACATACCGTGTACATACATATAGAAATTTTAGAGATTAGATCTTAACTACTTTCCCTGGAACGGTATTTAGACAACCTGTCAGGCCTCTTGGAGGGCGTAGAATATTTCCTTGGAGGGTATGGAGAGTGGACTGAAGTTTATCATTCCAAAAATGCTGCCAAAGACATAACGGAGGTTTCTACATATTTGTGAAGCAGATTAATTCTTCAAAATAAGATTACTCTACACGTTTTGTTGTCCAGCTGAGTGCAGAAATGCATATGTATATTTCGTATGGAGTACTAGTTGAACAAAATGTTTTTCCTGGAATGTTACTTACAAACTACTTCGACACATTGCAATGCATTCGTAGGTCTCACTGCATTGTTAGTGAAACTTCCGGAAGACGCCACAAACATCTCAAAACAACTCAACTGTTGATTAAATCGCGTTGTAAACTGAGACGTGTTTCTTATGGAAAGCAGGAAAAGGTGTGGACGTGGCCTAATCGGTTACCGTTGGCTGCACAGTAAACACATACACTTTATTTAAGGAAATAATTTTTTAAAAACAATAATGAAAAAAAGACTGCAACACAAGCTACGCTGACGGCTGAATGCCTTATTAAGAGAGAGTGCCGGCCGGTGTGGCCGTGCGGTTCTAAGCGCGTCAGTTTGGAACCGCGTGACCGCTACGGTCGCAAGTTCGAATCCTGCCTCGGGCATGGATGTGTTTGATGTCATTAGGTTAATTAGGTTTAAGTAGTTCTAAGTTCTAGGGGACTGATGACCTCAGTAGTTAAGTCCCATAGTGCTCAGAGTCATTTGAACCATTTGAACCTTATTAAGAGAGAATTCAAATTTATTTGTCGGCTGAAGGCCACAAGCAATGCTTCAGAACAATTAGCGGCTGAAGGCCTGAATTACAAGTGAGGAAGACTACTACACGTTGAAAATACCAAAACAATTTTTAAAACAATCATTAAAAGAATTGACTTGTAACATCTACGCTCTGGCGTACGTTAACTCTTTAAAGCCTGTACTATGGTAAGTTGACGGGCTTCACCTTATAGGAATGGATTTTAGTAAATGTGTTGACCGCGTGTACCTGAATGAAGGCAAAATCAGACTTACACCCACTCAGTAGCAACAATGATACGTCAAGCAAGTCTAAAGTGCAACTACACGTTAGGACGGGCAAGAAACACACACAGCAGATGCTACCAACTGTTAATAATACGGTCGCCAGCCTGATTAGGCATTAAGGGAGTTTTTTCCTTGTACAAGTGGATGTACGTACAAGCATAACAACACGTAGTAATACTGCATTATATGGTAAATTTTAGAACCAGAAAAATCTACTGAACTAACATTTTCCCTTTCTGTACTAATTTGGACAAGCTATAAATACACAACATTACACTATAATGATTACTACAAAACTGCGTTTTGTCTATTGATCCGACTGAAATCGGGCATAGGTTACCCTAGAAATAGCACTTTTGAAACACACATACAACGTCAATTTTAAGAAGGGTAAAACACTGATAAACTTAGTTTTTATATTGACTTTAACTTTGCTGGTCAAATCAGTTCAGTACACTTCAGAATTTAAATGAATAGAAAAGAAAAGAGGGGTTGGGGGGGGGGGGGACCCTGAAACTGTAGTTGTCACTGTATTGAAATTCTTTGACTATTGAACTCATTAAGCACTCAAGGTTTCCAATATATGAATTACTACTCTTTTTGTCTTATTTCTTGCTTATTTAACTACCATTATTTTTGTCTCAAATTAATTATACTTCATTACTAAACCAATTTCAACATTATCTTCCAACTTTGTCAGACCTATGTTCTTTACTTGTATATTCATTAACAATAAAGTTCCTTAAACATCATTCTAGCATAGATAAGTCTGCAGGTAATTCTTATTAACATAAACTTTAAATCTTCATTTCGGGACACTCGGATTGCACAACATGTGGAAAAGGATCCTGTCTAGGTTAGTGATGAGGATAATTAAATGATAGGACAATTCTGGTAAAAGTTAAGTTGTTATTGAACAGTCAGGAACAAAAGTAACACTGGTCCACACGAATACAGTACTAAATGTTTCAACCTGTTCGTGTCGATGCGGCGGTTGGCGGGCGGCGTGACGGCGGGGCGCAGAGCACACATACAATCACAGCTATGGCTTTTGATGTATCGGCACTTTGCTTCTTCTTAGCGTCGCAATCCTTTTCCATTTAGTGCCTATGGAATATAGCCACGCTGTATAGTCGTCGGAAACGGCACATCCGAGGCTCAATGAAATCACGTTTTCCAGGAGAGCCTCCTCGATCCAGAGAGTGTTTCTCAGACCGATGCCCAACTCCGACTATCACTGCTGAGCCCGTTATGCCGTGCCGCGCCCGTGTACATTTTCCCGCGCTCGCCTGCCTCCACCTTTTACCGCTCCCCTACAGACAGGGTATTCACCAAAGGTTTTGCATTCCACATATCCTAATACATTGCCTACGTATGGACCAGGCGCACAATTACAATTTTAAACATGTAACAATAGATTCAACATGGGTTACACTTCAATTCTGTTATAGCATTGCTTGAAATTTGACATAAATATTAATATTCACATCGAAAGTTGATTCACATCGAAAGTTGCTTACAGTTTCTTTAATATAATGACACGAAAAGAAAAAGAAATGAAATCAAAACATTGCTTACACTAATTTTTCGAAAATCAGAAGAAAAAATTATTATATGTACAGTTGTTGTTACAGACTGTAACACAAGCTGCACTGACGGCAGAAGGCCTTATTAAGTAAAATTGAAATTATTTGCCTGCTGAAGGCCACAAGCAGTAGGAATAATTTAAACAGGATATTATTTTTAAAGAATTGACACAATCAGACCAAATGAAAGAGAGGAGTAATCCACAGACAGGTCTCCAAGGATCGACCTCAGAAAAGTCCCTGCGGCTGTGTAACCGGTGAGACATGCAGCCAAGAGTTATGGTCACCTAACAAGATGGCAGTTCAAACTAGGGACAGTTTAAACGCCGATCAATCATCTTACCAAGTACACCTAACGTGTAATAACCAGTACAACGATGGAATAATTCAAGCAAGGGCGAAGTGAGAGACAGCACTGCGTCTACAGATTCCGGTGTGTAGAACATCGAAAGGCAGAAGGAAGCACTATATCCAAGGTAGACAAAAGAAACCACAATCCACGCCGCAATCAAGGAGGCTGTCGAACTACAAGTCATGCTAGACAGCATCGGCAAGAAGAGGAAAAGGTACGCTGCCGGCAAAAATACGCTAACCTCCAGGGCAGGTAACTGGGGCGTTAGCGGCCACTAGGCAGTGAAATACCGCTGGTTGCACTTCACTAAATAATATCATAAAATTCAAAAACTAATAACAGACAGTAGAGGATGGCTAATAGATTTGCCACGCTCCAATTGCTGCTGTTCATCTCACAGCGACCCTCGAGCAGCAACGCACGAACAAACGGCGTGATCACAAAATAGTGGAGGTTCCACTACGGGATTAATGTACTCTCAACTCAACGTGCTGGGTGCGGTGGACAACGGGGTTGTGGCCCTCGCAACTACAGCCCCTCGATCTGGCAGTGCCTGGGTGCCGCCAGTGGTTCCGTCATGTCCATGTGCAGCCGGACCTCTCTACTGCTCCGTCCCAACCAAACTACCTCAACACCCGACCCGGAAAAACACTTCACGTCCTTCCAAAGATAGTACGGGTACTAGATATCGATTAGCGCTGCTGCTGCCACTCGAAGAGAGGCAATGCTAACAAAAACGTAGTGGCGCCAGTAAACAGAAGAAGGAAACGAGACGCTACTATCTCTATTACACGATGCCAACCTACCAACGGCACCAACGCTTGCCAAACAAACGGCTCATGAACCTTGTAGCTTGGGTATCCCGGCGACTTAACATCTGAGGTCATCAGTTCCCTAGACTTAGAACTACTTAAACTTATCTAACCTAAGGACATCACACACATCCATGCCCGAGGCATGATTCGAACCTGCGACCGTAGCAGCCGCGTGGTTCCGGGCTGAAGCGCCTAGAACCGCTCGGCCACAGCGGCCGGCTGACGTTAATCTATATGACAGTTAACAGATAAGTTATAATTATAATATGCGCAGCACGTTTGGTATGCACGACACAAGAACACTGTGTAATGAAAAATAGCGGGACAAAACTGTTTTCAAAGGAATTATAGTACATGATGCAGTGCCTCATAGCTTCAAATCAAATGGTCTGGAGTTCGTCCCTACTGTGTACTAGTACTTTTTTCTGTTATTTGTGGCATATTTCGCGAGAAATATTCTGCAAGTATTCTTGATAAATATCAGAAAGGGTGTCACGTCTGTTCATAAGTTGTTATTTTCCCTTCCGATTCAAATGAAGCAGATTCGCAACTACGTTATCCGTTGAACGTTTGACTAAAGTTCGGCAGTAGATGGTATGTCAATCGAAATCCCGAAAAGCCCACGAAAATTTGAATTCTCCCTGGGTGACAAAAGGGGCTGTTTCGGTTACGCATAATGAAATTTCTCCTGTTCGGCACTGTTTCCTATGAGCTACTGACAGCACACACACGACGCATGCGCAGTACGCGTCGAAATGTGTGCCAGTGAGCTTAGGTCTCGACGTTAAGCCTCTCTGAACAGCCTGATATTGGATACCAGGATCTCGGGCCGAAGCCATCGCTCGGCCTTCGTACTGCTTGTCTAATCCGGGTAGACTGCGCTCGGTGATTAGCTCCTCACATTAATACTTTTTGAAAGACTTTTCCATTTACTGGGGAAAAAGAATAACTAGTAATTCACATAGCATGCACTAGTAACCTACATTACTCCCTTCACTTGTACTACATTATTTCACCAGCGAAAATGTCTCCGTAGGTCAAAGGAATGATCGGCGACTTTCTGTTTAGAGGTGGTTTGCTGGTATCCTCGCAGTGACAAATATTATCATCAACAGATTTAGACCGACGAGGGAGGAGACTATGTGATGTATTGTCCCAGATCACCAAGCTGTGCTGCAAGGTAATGGATCTGATTCCAAACTACTAGAAATTTTCGTATAAATTGAGACTATTTATACGTTGCTGGTACACAATCTGTTTTATCACTGACTGTACCTGGTTATGCTGTGCTGTGGCTCAATCTGCCTAAATGAAAAAGAAAGAAAAGAGAAAGCACACGTTTCTAATACATATGGGAATTGCATAGAAGTCCTCATCTTATGTCCCTTGTCTCTGTCCAACTCCCTCTCTCCCTTTCTTTGATCACGTCCTCATATTTTTCACTCTCTCTGTCCACCACCTTCTTCCACTTTTCTATGTCCATTGCCTTTCACCCCTCTGTACATCTCCTGTTCCCCATTTCTTTGACCATGAGTTTGGTATATCATTATTCCAAATTCATATTCTGTTTGAAACCACCCGCCTTCTCAGTACTCGCCGCGATGTCAATATCGAGATCGGATTGGAGTCTCTGGTCGCCGCATATCTTTGGCGAGTTGGCTTCCCGCGTGCCCCGAGGAGGACAGAACAAGAAATAAGTGCATTGATGGGAGTTAGCGTTCCCGAGGAGCGACACCGATGTCGGAGGTCAAGGCAGCTTGCTCGGTGGGCCCCACGGAAGCAATCGCTTGGGACCGAACGCCGTGGGCTCGAGGAGGGCCGGTGTTGTCCCGATGGCCATCAACGTATGGTCATTCAACGCCTGAGAAGTGATTACTTGGTTCTACCCTTGGATTCCGAGGTAGAATTACGGCAAGTTTGGTCCAAATGGTTCAAATGGCTCTGAGCACTATGGGACTTAACATCCGTGGTCATCAGTCCCCTAGAACTTAGAACTACTTAAACCTAACTAACCTAAGGACATCACACACATCCATGCCCGAGGCAGTATTCGAACCTGTGACCGTAGCAGTCGTGCGGTTCCGGACTGAGCGCCTGAACCGCTAGACCACCGCGGCCGGCGCAAGTTTGGTGTATGAGATGAACATATGAATTAAAAAAAGTGTATGTTGGTGGGGCGTATATCGGACGTGTGAGTGGTGTAGCTTTGCTTCTGTACTGTAGTCTCCAGTTAGAACGCTGCTTCGGAGGAGAGCGTTGAAATCGGCATTGTCATCTATTTAGCTGCTTTAAGGTAAAAGACTGTTTTGGATCGAATGTGGATCCAAGTGAAGAACAGAATCATTGTTTGTCTTATTAAGAGATATAAGTCGGCCCCCAGTTTATTGCACTTGTTATCCGCAGTTATAACGAGTAATTAACACTGATAGAGTCGACGAGTGAACTTTGGAAGTACTGGTAAGTGTTTGTAGTAAGGGAATGATTGGCTGTGGACCTTTTCAGTCGGACGCTTATGAATTGTGTTAATTGTAGTTCACTTCCAATGGTATGCCAAATTTGAATAGATGCAAAATCCCCAAGATTGGCGATCTTTTACAGAAGCTCGAAATTTAGTGCGGACTTCAATGTGAGACGCCTATAGCAGTTTCCACAACGAAACGTTGTCTCAAAACCTGGCAGAAAATTTAAAGAGATTCTGGTGGTATGTCAAGTATGTTAGCGGCAAGAAACAATCAATGCCTACTCTGCGCGATAGCAATGGAGATACTTTCGAAGATAGTGCTGCCAAAGCAGAGTTGCTAAACACAGTCTTCCGAAATGCCTTCACAGAAGAAGACGAAGTAAATATTCCAGAATTCGAATCAAGAACAGCTGCCAACATGAGTAACGTAGAAGTAAATATCCTCGGATTACTGAAGCAACTCAAATCACTTAAAAAAAGCAAGTCTTCTGGTCCAGACTGTATACCAATTAGGTTCCTTTCGGAGTATGCTGATGCATTAGCTCCATACTTAACAATCACATACAACCGTTCGCTCGATGAAAGATCCGTACCCAAAGACTGGAAAGTTGCACAGGTCACACCAATATTCAAGAAAAGGTAGTATGAGCAATCCACTAAACTACAGGCCCATATCGTTAACGTCGATATGTAGCAGGATTTTAGAACATATATTGTGTTCGAACATTATGAATTACCTCGAAGAAAACTGTGTATTGACACGCAGTCAACATGGGTTTAGAGAACATCGTTCCTGTGAAACACAACTAGCTCTTTATTCACACGAAGCGTTGAGTGCTATTGACAAGGAATTTCGGATCGATTCCGTATTTCTGAATTTCCGGAAGGCTTTTGACACTGTACCACACAAGCGGCTCGTATTGAAATTGCGTGTTTATGGAATATCGTCTTAGTTATGTGACTGGATTTGTGAGTTCCTGTCAGAGAGATCACATTTCGGAGTAATTGACGGAAAGTCATCAAATAACACAGAAGTGATTTCAGGCGTTCCCCAAGGTAGTGTTATAGGCCCTTTGCTGTTCCCCATCTATATAAACGATTTTGGAGACAATCTAAGCAGCCGTCTTCGGTTGACTGCAGATGACGGTGTCGTTTATCGATTAATAAAGTCATCAGAAGATCAAAACAAACGGCAAAACGATTTAGAAAAAATATCTGAAAGGTGTCCAAAGTGGGAGTTGACACTAAATAAATAAAAGTGTGAGGTCATCCACACGAGTGCTAAAAGGAACTCGTTAAACTTCGGTTACACGATAAATCAGTCTAATCTAAAAGCCGTAAATTCAACTAAATAACTAGGTATTACTCTTACGAACAACTTAAATTGGAAGGGCACACAGAAAATGTCGTGGGGAAGGCTAACCGAAGACTGCATTTTATTGGCAGGGCACTTAGAAAATGTAACAGGCCTACTAAGGAGAGTGCCTACACTACGCTTGTCCGTCCTCTTTTAGAATACTGCTGCACGGTGTGGGATCCTTACCAGATAGGACTGACGGAGTACATCGATAAAGTTCAAAGAAAGGCAGCACGTTTTGTATTATTGCGAAATATGGGAGAGAGTCTCACAGAAATGATACAGGATTTGTGCTGGAAATCGTTAAAAGAAAGGCGTTTTTCGTTGCGGCGAAATCTTCTCACGAAATTCCAATCACCAGCTTTCTCCTCCGAATGCAAAAATATTTTGTTGACACCGACCTACATAGGGAGGAACGATCACCACGATAAAATAAGGGAAATCAGACCTCGAACGAAAAGATATAGGTGTTCATTCTTTCCGCGCGCTATACGAGATTGAAATAATAGAGAATTGTGAAGGTGGTTGGTTCGATGAACCCTCTGCCAGGCACTTAAATGTGATTGGCAGGGTATCCATGTAAATGTAGATGCAGATGTATTTTACTGTTCTACTTCTCGTGGCGAAATCGCCTATAGTATTTTTATAATTTAACTTGGGACGTCCTTCTGTGGTTTGGTGTGGCCCCCCAGGAGCTTAAAGTCCAAATTATTTGGTTACTGCCCTGTTGAGGTTGCCTTGCAACAGGTGTTGGTTTGTCTTTTGTCCACCCCACCGTACTGCTGTTTGGTGCGGTGAGGTATAGTCGAAGTGTTTAGTAGTACCGAATCTAATCCCTAGCCCGTTTTAAAATTTGCGAGCCGCATCCACATCGACGTATAATCCTAGTATGCAAGTTGTGTAAGTTGGTTGGGCCCTGTTAGCGTTTTATCCATCGTGAAAAATCTTTCCCGTGCCGCATGTGATACCGAAGGACAGAACGATGCACAACAGCGCATGAAAACGACGAAATCAAAGGATACGTATTGTATATTTTTAACGGATGTAACCTCTGAGCTTAAGAGTTGATTTGTGTAATTTTTTTTTATTTTGAAAGCAAAAGTTTTACATGCCTGGTTAATTATAACATTTATGCTTAATCTTTTGTCATGATTCGTTGGCGGTAGTATGCATCACATGCCAGGAGTTTATGGTATAAAGTGATGTGGTGTGCATCGTAAAGGCTATGAGGTTTGAGTGTACGTTGATTGTAATCAGATTTTGTTGCATTTAAGTTGTTTTAATTAAAAATTTTGTCATCAAAATATTATTGCCTTTAGAGGTCACAGGCCATATATACGAAAATTTTGGTATTGCCATGTGGCGTTACAATCTTTTAATTAACCTTGCATTATGCAATTTGTATTTTTTTCCTTTGCTTCAAAAGGGATTTTGAGTTTTAAGCGTTGTAAATTTATTCTGAGAGCTGTTCTTTGATCTGTTAAAATACTACAGGAGCTTTAGTTAACAAACTATATCGAGGATGTTGTTGTCCACGATAACGAATGTTCACTCACCATTTTAAAATCAAGTTAATAAAGATGTAAAATTTTAAGGGTAAAAAAGGGGGCTCTTATTAGAGAAACGGTGCCTGCCCGTATCCCCCACAACTTCCACGTATTCAAAGCATTGGCCTTCGGGGCCATGTCAATATATACAGATAATCTATGTGTCGGTAAACTTTTATTACAGAAACGGGTAAGAATCTACATTTTGAGATTTTTGATAACACAGTTTTTCCTTTAGATATTTATATACTACATACATATTTATATGTAATATGTATTAAAGTACATATATTAAAGTATTTTACATATAAAACACGTCTGTATTAGATTTAGACGTTGCGTCAAAATTTCAAACGGTGGTTCACAGGAGCTTGTTACCCGCAGCTTCAATCGTGTATGCACAAGTCACATATATTGAACATATATTTGTACACATTTTGCACCTGTATTTCTGGTGAATTTCCCCCTGCGGTTTCGTTCATGTCGTCTTATCTCCTGATCTGTGTGTCGTACTGAAACATTATTTTGTGGCTATATTCAGTGACGTATGTGCATAATGTTTGCAAAATGTGTTGTGAATTTTGTTAGCACTGAATAAGTAATAAATTACATTTTTTCCATGATGCAGTAGTTTTTCACGCATCTCAGAGTTTATGACGTACATCTCCGCTACTATGTGTCAAACAGTGATATACACACAATAAAAAACGTTTTGCATCACCCCGGTTCCCAGAACTCATGAAGATAGACGTTTACTGTAGATATCGTATCACAGACACAATCCCTTTCACTGTTTAGAGATGACACTAAACCCGACCAAAGATGTAAACAACCATGTATGAGCAGCGCCTATTAGATGGAAGTGATCCGACAGCCGATCAGTTCCAGTCATTCCACCAGGAAGCAGGAACACCTCTCGTGTTGCCTGCAGTTCAACCATACCTAGGCGGTCAATACCGCGGTTCGATCGCGTCCGCATTCTTAATTTATGCCAGGAAGGGCTCTCAACAAGAGACATGTCCAGGCGTCTTGGAGTAAACCAAAGGGATGTTGTTCGGACATGGAGGAGATACAGAGAGACAGGAACTGTCGATGACATGCCTGGCTCAGGCCGCCCAAAGGCTACTGCTGCAGCCGATAACCGCTACCTACCGATTATGGCTCAGAGAACCCTGACAGCAACGCTACCATGTTTAATAATGCTTTTCGTGCAGCTACAGGACGTCGTGTTACGACTCAAACTGTGCGCAATAGACTGCATGATGCGCAGCTTCACTACCGATGTGCATGGCGAGGTCCATCTTCGCAAACACAACACCATGCAGCACGGCGCAGATGGGCCCAACAACATACAGAATGGACCGCTCACGATTGGCGTCACGTTCTCTTCAAAGATGAGTATCGCATATTCCTTCAATCAGATGATCGTCGAAGACGTGTTAGGAGGCAACCCGTTCGGGCTGAACGCTTTAGACACACTGTCCAGCGAGTGCACCAAGATGGAGGTTCCATGCTGTTTTGCAGTGGCTTTATGTGGGGCCGACGTACGCCGCTGGTGGTCACGGAAGGCGCCGTAACGGCTGTACGATACGTGAATGCCATCCTGCGACCGATAGTGCAACCATGTCGGCAGTATATTGGCGAGGCATTCGTGTTCACTGATAATAATTCGCGTCCACATCGTGCACATCTTGTGAATGACTTCCTTCAGGATAACGACATCGCTCGACTAGAGTGGCCAGCATGTTCTCCTATCGAACATGCCTGGGTAGGATTGAAAAGGTCTGTTTATCGACGACGTGACCCACCAACCACTCTGAGGGATCCACGCCGAATCGCCGTTGAGGAATGGGACAATCTGGACCAACAGTTCCTTGATGAACTTGTGGATAGTATGCCACTACTAATACAGGGATGCATCAATACAAGAGGACGTACTACTGGCTATTAGAGGTACCTGTGTTAGTTAGTTAGTTACGTGTTTCATTGATCAATAGCACGGAAAAACCGTTATGATGTGGAACGTGTCAAATGCACAAGAAATGCGCACAGGAAACAAGTTTTTTTTGCATTATAGTGTTATATCTAAATATTTCTATTATCTATCCCATTCCCTGAAATGGCACAAAATGCATGTATTATGTCTCTAGATTTATTTACTTATATTCAAGAATTCATCTGTGGTGTAGAAGGAGTTTTCAGGGAGGTATGATTTAAATTTGTTTTTGAAACTATTACTGTTGTCTGTCAGACATTTTATTTCATCTGGTAATTTATCAAAAAGTTTTATAGCAGCATATTTTACCCCTTTCTGTGCCAATGATAGGTTAAGTAAAAGATAGTGTAGGTCTTTCTTTTTTCTGGTATTGTAATCATGAATGTAGCTGTCGATTTTAAACTGGTCCATGTTGTTGAGGAAAAATTTCATTACTCAGTAAATGTACTGTGAAGCAGTTGTAAGAATTCCTAACCTTTTAAACGGATCCCTACAAGATGTGCGACTATGAACCCCACACATTATTCTAACTACTTTCTTTTGAGCAGTCAATACCTTTCGCCTAAGTGTTGAGTTGCACAGAATATTATTCCCTATGACATCAGAGAGTGGAAGTATGCAAAGTATGTCAGCTTACTAATTTCTACATCCTCAAAATTGGCAATTACTCTGATTGCAAAAGTTGCTGAACCTAGTCGCTTTAGGAGATCCAAAGTATGAGTTTTCCAATTAAGATTCTCATCTATATGTACACCCAAAAACTTAGTAGGCTCTACCCTAGCTACTGACTTCTTTTGATGTGTTATGTTTGTTGAAGGAATTATGCTTTTTGCAGCAGAAAATTGGATGTACTGTGTTTTTTCAAAGTTCAGCGCTAGCCCATTCGCAGAAAAACAATTTATAGCTTTTCCAAAGACCTTATTTGTATCAATTTCTATCGGACTTTCTTTTACTGGATTAATAATTATGCTTGCATCATCAGCAAACAGTGTCAGTTCAGCATCTTGTTTCACATAAGAGGCGAGGTCATTCACATACATCAAGAACAGGAGGGGACCAATGATCGAACCTTGTGCCAAACCTAATGTAATTTCACTCCAGTTGGATGAAGTGGCAAATTGCTTTGAATCACTTGAAGCATATAAAGAGACTTTTTGCTTCCTGTTCTGTAGATGTGACTTAAACCACTCATATGCCGTTCCATTTATACCATAGAATTGTAATTTCTATAACGTAATGTCATGGTTCACACAATCAAATGCTTTGTGTACAGCAATCCGGACCACCACCTCTGAAGGTCTCAGTGTATGCTGGTACAGCATGCAATGTGTGGTTTCCATGAGCAATAAAAAGGATGGAAATGATGTTTTTGTTGACCTCTACTCCAATTTTCTGTACAGATTCCGGAATTCTCGAAACCGAGGTGATACAAAACTTTTTTTGATGTGTGTAATTTAGCAGGGGCATCGAGTGGTAAATGTGAATACTGTTTGCAAAATGAGTCGCAAATAGAGGTAGCAGTAAAGAAGTAATAAACTAGAACTTCATTCCTGACACAGCTGTTTTGTTGCGTGAACAACGGAAATTTAGTAAGCGATAAACAAATTCCATTCATCGTTTTATGGGGGTATAAATGATAAAATGTTTCGTAAAGGTATGAAATTATGTGTAAAATTTTTGCAAGAGATTAGTTTTATCATTGGCTAAGTGAACTCTGGGTATTTGTGCGTCATGAACTACATTTCTTTCTCGTCCCCATCTTACCCTTTGCTAGGGAGGTTGTTCTGTCCCAGACTGTGGTTCCTTCCAGACAGTGAGTGATATGTGTATCAAATTTGGTTCAAAGCGGTGCAGTATTTTGGGAGTAGTTAAGAGACGTACATGGGTACGTACGAGTGCGTGATGAAAAGTAATGGCTCCGAATTTTTTGGTCTAAGAACTCTTAAGACTTTTTAAATAAAACTAAGATTTTGACAATTCTACATCTTTATTCCTAATGTCTACACATTTGCAGTCCTCTGCCGCTACAGGGCTCTAAATTGTGTCGTGTTACAAGGCGGTATGTAACGTAAACTGTGTCGGGGATTGAGAAATAGCGTGCTGTAATCGGGTTTCTTGTTCGAAGAGTTCGAGCACTAATGGGACACTCTCTGCTTCAACATGACAATACCGCTCAACACAAGAGCACTGTGACATCTGCTCAATCCGACACATTGGGTTCACTGCCATCGATCATCCTCCATACACTCTCGACTTCGCCACATCCAGTTTTCATCTGTTACAAAACTTAAAGAACACTTTCGAAGACTTCAGTTTCATATTAGTGAAGCAGTGCAAGTTGAGATGAGGTTGTCGCCCGGTCTTCAAAGTGTAGTGTGACAATATCAACAAACTGGCCTCTCGTTGAGAGAAGTGTGGTCGTCGAAAGGGCGACTGTGTTGAGCAACAAGAATGCAGGCATGGAGAATTAAGATGTAGAATGTTAATAACGTATGTATTATTTAAAAAGCTTCAAGAGCTTTTACATAAAAATTTGCAAACATTGCTTTCCAGCACGCTTTCTTACATAGATACATACATATATACACGCATACATACATAGAGTGATCAGCCAAAATGTTATGACCACTGCCCACCGCTACGCTGGATGACGCCTGGTGGCGTTGGGGCCACATGACTCGGTATAGAGGTATGTAAGTGGAGCGGACACTGACGGGGGGATCACCCTGGAGACGATATGGGCTGCAAATGGGGAAATCCACTGAGGTAAGCACCCTTGACAAAGGGCAGATTATTATTAGGTAGAGCCTGTGAACGAGTTGAGGCGTAGCACCTTCGCATCGCTCCTGTCACTTGTTAGGACGATATCGTTATAGGCATGAGTCATCGACAGATGTCACCAGCTGACATGGACTTGAGTTACAGAGCTGCACAGAGTTGTACCAGTAGGCGGCAGAGGTCAGCAGTTGACGGACAGTGTTAGCAGTCGTAGTCAAAACAATGTTGTAAAGTTATGTTTGACTAATATTTAATGTATTTGCATAATTATAATTGTTTTATATGTGTAGTAATTAGCAGTGTGAGTGTTGTGTGAGTGAAGAAGAACAGAAGTAAATGAAAATTGTTTTGTTTATTCACGAAGTACCA
The DNA here is from genome assembly GCF_021461395.2 of Schistocerca americana. Taxonomy (NCBI): domain Eukaryota; kingdom Metazoa; phylum Arthropoda; class Insecta; order Orthoptera; family Acrididae; genus Schistocerca; species Schistocerca americana. The sequence continues at coordinate 216,280,467 of NC_060124.1, forward strand.
GTTAAACTATACAGGGGATTTACTATAATTAAATGTGCAGTCAGTTTATGGTACCAATAAATAGTGAGTAGAACACAAATTAATCGGTAATTTCGGAAGGAGTAATTTTATACTTGATACTTTTCTAAATTTATTTATTCAGCAATTGCTATAGAAAGAAATGTTTTAGTATGATTGGTCATTGGAGTAAATCGTGGGTTAACGCGGGATAATACTGCAACCTGATTTGCTGTTTGTGATATCAGCCAATCAGAAAATTGCAGGCTCGCGCCAATCTGTGCTGGGAACAAAGCCTTTGGTGTGATCTAGGGAAGTCGGGGCTGAGGGCTCGAACTAGTAACAGCTCCCTGAAAGCAGCTCTGACGAAAGTACTGTAAAATCGCGGAAAAATGCTAATTACGAGTTCGCGAAGTAGAAGAAAGTGTATTTAAGTGAACGATATAGCGGAAGTCGTGTGGAAATTCGGACGGAATATCAAAATTATTGCTTTTGACTGTCAGTTAAAACCGCGTGGCGTGTTGTGCGATCCAAGACCGGAACAGGTATTACGTGTAGAGCAGAGTGCACAACATTTGAGCCAGCATTTTCATAACTAAACGATCCAGTGAACTCTATTAACTTCGGTAACGGGTGTAAATACCATAAACTGGCTACGTGTGTGATTGTGGTGTGCGTGGGAGCTTTACATTGTGTAGACACTTAGTACGGACTTGGCAGTATTAACTGTGATCTTTAACGTAAAAATACACCTGAAAATTTACATTACCAAGTTAAAACTTTCAGTTCAGTAGCTGTCTACATCCCGTTTACCGGACAATTCTATGTATGTTGCGAACTGCAGTAGATAGTAGTGGTCTAGTATTTTCTACTACAGCTTTTAGCTAGACAAATGAACAATGGTGGACACCGGCAGGGCGGTAAAAAGAAACGTGGCGCGCCGCAGAGTATCTCGAAAACGGCAACACTGGTCGAATACCTACGTACTACTGCCGTGACCATCTACGGAAAGAGGCAAGACAGTGAAACTACTACTAGGCGTTAAATGGTTGGACGTCCACGACTTTCACAAAACGTGGCGTTCGGAGTCTTATCTACTAAGTGGGATAGATGCTGATCTGTGGCATCTCTGACGAAAGACCACAATGCTGGTGCATGCACAAGTATTTCGAAGCACACCGTTCATTGCACATTGTTGAACATGGAGCTCCACATTAGACCACCCCTACGTGTTCACAACATGTAATGACATCGTCAATTACTGTTGCAATGGGCAGGGGACCATCGGTATTCGACCGTCGATAGGTGTAAACGTGTCGGCTCTTCCGGTAATTCACTTTTCTGCTACACTAGGTCACTAGGTCGATGGTCGCACCCACAAAAGTCGTCATCGAGGTTAACGGCGGCTCGAAACATGCAGGCTGGTGAGAGCAGTATTATGCTATGGCAGATATTCTCCTGCGCATTCGTGGTAGTGATCGAAGACATGCTGACAGGTGCGAACCACCTGCATTCTTCAATGCGTGATATCTTCCCCGAAGGGGACGTCAGCTTTCAGCTGTATAATTGTTCATTTCTCGGGGCCAGAACCGTTGTTAAGTGGGCTGCTTCTGTGTTGGCAGCGCTGTGTAGCGCTTTGCGTTGGATCTCGGCCTGCGCTTTCATTGTAAGAGACTCTGTGGCTGGTTGGACTCGTTATTGGGAGTTAATCGCCAGTAGTGTTGGGCTGTTGGAAGTTAGTCGCCAGCAGTAATTGAAGTACTTTTGGGCAGTTGGAGGTGAACACCCAGCAGTGATGGATGTTAGATGTGGGAAGTTAGCACTGACGGAGGGTAGAGATGTGGAGTGTTAGTGTAGGCTAACGATCTGTACATGTTCGACTTGGAGATTGAATATTATTCATGACTATATATCTTTATACTGGATGTCAATGACGATTTATATTCGTGTTTGCCGGCCGTTGTGGCCGAGCGGTTCTAGGCGCTTCAGTCCGGAACCACGCTGCCGCTACAGTCGCAGGTTCGAATCCTGCCTTGGGCATGGACGTGTGTGATGTCCTTAGATTTAAGTAGTTCTAAGTCTAGGGGACTAATGACCTCAGATGTTAAGTCCCATAGTGCTCAGAGCCATTTGAACCATTTTTTATTCGTGTTTCACCTGGATGTCACATTATTAAGGTAAAAAAATACATTGTTTGGTTTGCAACAAAATCTTTCCTTTGCTAACCACATGCCTGTTAGTGGTTAGTGACTTTAGTAGTCAGAATCTTGTATTTAGCTGGCAGTATTGACACTCGCTGTATTGCAGTAGTTCGCGTAGTGAAGGTTTTTGTGAGGTAAGTGCTTAATGAAATATATAGCTTATTGTTAAGATTTCTCTTTAGTCAGGGCCATTCTTTTGAATTAATTATTTGAAATCAGGTTCTAATTTTTCGAGCAGTCAGACTGAGTTGCGTTAGAGTATTGTGGGTCAATGCTGACACGATAAAAAAAAGTAAAGAGAAAGTAGGCTCAGTACGTTCAGTTTTAGTCAGCTGTTTCAGAATGAAATAACGTAGAAGTTTCATTTTCTCAGTCAAAAAAACGGCTCTGAGCACTATGGGACTTAACATCTGAGGTCATCAGTCCCCTAGAACTTAGAAATACTTAAACATAACTAACCTACGGCCATCACACACATCCATGCCCGAGGCGGGATTCGAACCTGCGACCGTAGCGGTCGCGTGGTTCCAAACTGAAGCGCCCAGAACTGCTCGGCCACTTCGGGCGACTCTTCTCAGTCATTTTGCATTTATATACAGACACACTCACTTAAAAAGAAGTTTCACTATGCTTCAGTGGTTTGAAGAGTAATATAGTGAACTCACGTTCATGTCTTAGCGACCAAATTCGCATGATGTAAATCTTACGGAACCCATATGGGTTGCTACTGGGCGCCATCACCGTGTATACAAATCACGAATACATGACCTCGCGTATACGCGAATACATGACCTCTGCTTTGACATCTAACGCCACATAGCTCCACAAACCTACCAGCGAACTGTCGGATCCCTGGTAAGCAGAATCAGTGATGTGTTTCGTTTCAAAGACGGACAAACAAACAATTAAACAGATGGTCATAATGTTCTGACTCATCAGTGTACATACACAAATAAAATTTTGTAATATGTTTCGATTCTTGCAGAAACATCCTGCATACGTGGGCACATAGAATTCCATACCCCACTACTTGTTGGTTTTTCACATTGTTAAGAACAGCTGTTCTTGTCAAAAGACGACCAGTGAGGTGTGAAAGCCGACCGGGGGCTATGCGCAGCAGTGTTTGTACGGACGGCTGGATCCCACTCGGCCCGGCTACCGCCTCTCTGCGCAGACGAATTGCCGGGACGTGCCTTGAAAGCGGCGGTCGGCCTGTTACTTGGCAGAGCTGCGCTGCGCTGCGCCGGCGCTGGCGCCCTCTGTTTAATAAGCCGGCCGCCGGCCTTATATCAAAAGTTCCGCCGGTCGGCGCAGCTTGTCGGCTGGCCGCCACATTTGCCCCTCGTTCTCAATCTTAATACCGGCCCCTTCACCTTTCTCAAACTGGGGCGCCCGAGCTGAAGAGCCCGCCATTACTATCTGTCACTGCGGAGGCCAAGTTCTTCGTCTGGTAGTAGCGGAAATTCACCTGCGGAGGGGAAGCGTTTGTCGTTACTGCGTTTCCTCGAAGGACGGCTACCTAAAACGCTCGTTATGAGGTGTGCGTCTGACGTCTTCTGAATGGTTTAGTCACCCACTCCAGAAATATGAATTTTATCAGTACTGTTATTCCTTGTGAGCCGATAAAGCATTTCGCCCTTTGTGTGACCTGTGTGGACCGTGGACTTGAGTGTTCTGTTGCAGTACATCAAAAATTTCATCTGTAACACTCAGGGACACAGTGGTGGAACGAGCAGGCTTTGAATCCACTACTTTTTAAACGTATTCTGGTACAATGGCATACTTTCAGAGACGCTTCTGGTCCCAGACACTGCCATTCCAAAATCTACTTCTTCGAAGATGAAGAACACTTTATGCACGTGATAATCTGTTTGGTAATAATGTCTGTTAATAAAGTGCAAGGACTGAGCGTGGTGGTGTGGTGGTTAGCACACGGGACTCGCATTTAGGAGGACGACGGTTCAAACCTGCGTCCGGCCATCCTGATTTAGGTTTTCTGTGATTTCACTAAATCGCTTCAGGCAAATGCCGAGACGGATCGTTGGAAAAGGCACGGGCGATTTCCTTCCCCATCCTTCCGTAATCCGATGGGCATATAACTTCGCTGTTTCGTCCCCTCCCTCAAATCAACCAACCAAAGCGCAAGACAGGAATCTTCACATCCTCGCCGAGTGGCTACGCGGTTTGAGGCTGCTCCCGCGCGAGGTTCGAGTCTTCCCTCATGCGTAGGTGGGTGTGTTGTTCTTAGCATAAGTTAGTTTAAGTAGTGTGTAAGTCTACGGACCGATGACCTCAGCAGTTTGGTCCCTTAGGAATTCACTCACATTTGAACATTTGGATCTTCACACTTATTGTTAGTTAACATGCAGATGGTGTCAGCGTTCACGGCACTTCATAACTGTGTAGTATAAATGTAATTCGATTGGTCCTAGGATTCGTAAATGACAGTGTTGAAGCGTAACTACTTATTAGCCAAATCCGACGTTTTATTATCATTTAAAATTATTCAATACATACTCAAAATCTCTGTCCAACGTCTTCAAGGAAAACCTAAATTCGGAATGCACATAAAGTTCAGGTGAGATTCATTGTCTTTCAAACCACACAAATCATGTATCTCCATATGGCGTTCACTCTCTCCGAAGCAGAAAGAGTCTCTCTCAGACTTAAATGACACCAGCCAAGAAGGTGTGTACCTCGTGGATTGCTTTGGAAGCTCACAGAAAGTTCTATTGACCAAACTACTATCTAGTTACCTTCCGTTTTTAAGTTCTATGTCATCTGAATTTAAAATTTATGTTATCCCAAACATAAACTGTTTTAGAGATTTATGGAAATAGCAGGTAACAACAGTATTGTAAAATGAAATACTTGTAAATTTATTGGCTTTGTGTTCAGTTGTTACTTTAATCGGATATCGATAGTAAGTCAGTACTAATGCAGATACAGACATATGGCTAGAACAACATCAAAACGACATTGGAAAAGAATTAATTATTTAACTCTCATTTAACGAAAACTAACTTTTATGGTATGATAGCTATAAAGGAACTTAATATTTTGCTTTCGTATTGATAAAGGAATCGATAATTATTCGACTCTCATACCAAAGATTAATGTGAAAAGTATATAACACTGATGGAGAAAAGAAGATTTACGCTCTTCGTTTATTAGTTTTAGTATTAGTTGCCTTTCGTTGTTCTCATCACCTGGTCATAACACGTGTTGTATAATTTTAAAGTGAAATGGTGTTATACAATGAAAGCAATTTATGAAACAGAGCGACTTTCTCACTTACGATACCATGGATCCCAGATCCTCTAACTCTGGAAGAGTATTATTATTTTAATTTTGTATGGAAGTCCAATAATTTTTTTACTTAGATGAATAAATGCAATTTAATCACAATTCTTTTTACCTAGGTCACGGGGAATAATAGTACTTAGAACGCACGTGCCTCTAACCCAATCGTACGTTCGCATACAACTTAGTGTGTACCGACGTAATTATACTTACCACCCATTTCCCTTACAGTATTAATTCTTATTCTGAATCGCTCACTCACGAACGTACGTGCCCTTTCATTTCGTGTAGTCAGTCGGGTGTATTCCATAATATCATTACTTTTAATATTCAGTAGCTTAGTTTTCACAATTGACCTTAGCCTGTGTCGCAACAGCGCTTCACGCGGAAATAGTTATCACGCGACATTCATACGAACTCTCATTTCAAAATTACGATACCAGCTGACTAAGATTCTAACAATTTAACAAAGCGGTTACGTATCTTAGTATTATTAACTATCAATATCTCTACGGAAAAATGTGCGCGAGGAAATGTTTCGCTTGCATAATAGAACACTTTAGAAATGTCCAAAATCAGGAATGAAATACTTTATAATTAATAACAAGTGCAAAAACAGCAAACACCAGGTGGTATCGTAGACACCGACAGGGCTTCATTTATTACTCACTCTACACCCAGTTCCCCTATGAGTTAGTCATCAGTGACACTGCACTGATCAGGCAGGCTCCTTCCAAGAGACAGGCGTCCTTTAAAAGAGACGTCCTTCCAGAGATACTTAACGCACCTAACTCATATCACTTTCTAACATGTCACTCTTGACACAACGCCTCCCTGAGAAGCTTGTACCGCAATACTCTTCTGTCCTTCTAGGAGTACTAACAATGATAGTCGTATTAGTTGCATCGAATCATACCCTTGTGGTGTCACTTGTTTTCCAACATTAAATTATACAAAAATCTTTACAAACTGACTCAGCCCATAAGTGTTATCAGTATGTCGCCTGTTTCGGCTGTGCAAAGGTCATTTTCACAACACAAAACATTACAGCAGCTTATTCAACAGAAGTATCGAGTTTTGCAACGCTATACATTCAGTACCCTTCTGCAACGTTTCATGCACTGAAGAAGAGCATTGCATGGTGAAAACTGGTAACAAAGTCTATTCCTTAGGTATTGTGTAACTCAATGATTTTACTATCCATCATTACAGTACCCACTGCGACACTCCGTCGAGATTTGGCATTTTGCTTCTGCATAGCGCCCCGATTCTATACAGAGCATTGCTGTCGTCCCAGTGACAATTTCAGTACAGTGGGAGTGTCTGTGGTTGTGAATGCTATAATTCGAGGAACGTCTGTGCTTTTGTAGTGTGAAACTGACAGCAAGATGATCGAAGGCTAAGTCGAATGTTTTGGTTTATCCAATTACATCTGGGATGGGTAAAATGGAAACTAAATATTCTATGATCAGACCTTTTAGTATTGTTGTAGGATAATAAGCAGCAAAAATACAATTTAATTGCGTGACATGAAGAGTCGTACACGGGGCACTGTTGATGCACTATACAAAGCTTAAGTATTATGGCCATTGGATAAGTAACTAACGAACCGCAACATGTAATGATGATGATGGCATTGAAACGGAGGATGACGCACGTCAAGCTGAAATACTAAACACCTTTTTCAAAAGCTGTTTCACAGAGGAAGACCGCACTGCAGTTCCTTCTCTAAATCCTCACACGAACGAAAAAATGGCTGACATCGAAATAAGTGCCCAAGGAATAAAAAAGCAACTGAAATCACTCAACAGAGGAAAGTCCACTGGACCTGACGGGATAGCAATTCAATTCTACACAGAGTACGCGAAACAACTTACCCCTCTTCTAACAGTCGTGTACCGCAAGTCTCTAGAGGAACGGAAGGTTCCAAAAGATTGGTAAAGAGCACAGGTAGTCCCAGTTTTCAAGAAGGGTCGTCGAGCAGATCAAGAAGGGTCGTCGAGCAGATACGCAAAACTATAGGCCTATATCCCTGACATCGATCTGTTTTAGAATTTTAGAACATGTTTTTCGCTCACGTATCATGTCATTTCTGGAAACCCAGAATCTACTCTGTAGAAATCAACATGGATTCCGGAAACAGCGATCGTGTGAGACCCAACTCGCTTTTTTTGTTCATGAGACCCAGAAAATATTAGATACAGGCTCCCAGGTAGATGCTATTTTCCTTGACTTCCGGAAGGCGTTCGATACAGTTCCACACTGTCGCCTGATAAACAAAGTAAGAGCCTACAGAATATCGGACCAGCTGTGTGTCTGGATTGAAGAGTTTTTAGCAAACAGAACACAGCATGTTGTTCTCAATGGGGAGACGTCTACAGACGTTAAAGTAACATCAGGCCTACCACAGGGGAGTGTTATGGGACCATTGCTTTCCAAAATATATATAAATGACCTAGTAGATAGTGTCGGAAGTTACATGCGGCTTTTCGCGGATGATGCTGTAGTATACAGAGAAGTTTCAGCATTATAAAATTGCAGCGAAATGCAGAAAAATCTGCAGCGGATAGGCACTTGGTGCAGGGAGTGGCAATTGACCCTTAACATAGACAAATGTAATTTATTGCGAATACATGGAAAGAAGGATCCTTTATTGTATGATTATATGATTGCGGAACAAACACTGGTAGCAGTTACTTCTGTAAAATATCTGGGAGTATGCGTACGGAACTATTTTAAGTGGAATGATCATATAAAATTAATTGTTGGTAAGGCGGGTGCCGGGTTGACATTCGTTGGGAGAGTCCTTAGAAAATGTAGTCCATCAACGAAGGAGGTGGCTTACAGAACACTCGTTCGGCCTATACTTGAGTATTGCTCATCAGTGTGGGATCCGTACCAGGTCGGGTTGACAGAGGAGATAGAGAAGATCCAAAGAAGAGCGGCGCGTTTCGTCACAGGGTTATTTGATAAGCGTGATAGCGTTACGGAGGTGTTTAGCAAACTCAAGTGGCGGACTCTGCAAGAGAGGCGCTCTGCATCGCGGTGTAGCTTGGTTGGTTGGTTGGTTTTGGGGAAGGAGACCGGACAGCGAGGCCATCGGTCTCATCGGATTAGGGAAGGACGAGGAAGGAAGTCGGCCGTGCCCTTTGAAAGGAACCATCCCGGCATTTGCCTGTAGTGATTTAGGGAAATCACGGAAAACCTTAATCAGGATGGCCGGACGCGGGATTGAACCGTCGTCCTCCCGAATGCGAGTCCAGTGTCTAACCACTGCGCCACCTCGCTCGGTATGCGGTGTAGCTTGCTGTCCAGGTTTCGAGAGGGTGCGTTTCTGGATGAGGTATCGAATATATTGCGTCCCCCTACTTATACCTTCCGAGGAGATCACAAATGTAAAATTAGAGAGATTCGAGCGCGCACGGAGGTTTTCCGGCAGTCGTTCTTCCCGCGAACCATACGCGAGTGGAACAGGAAAGGGAGGTAATGACAGTGGCACGTAGGGTGCCCTCCGCCACACACTGTTGGGTGGCTTGCGGAGTATAAATGTAGATGTAGATAATAAGATTTGAACAGTTTCTATGAAATGCATCCGTTATCATTAATATTTGTTTGACGTATTGTTGTTACTGTAACAAGAATTGCTATCATTAATGAAAGCTCGCATTCCGTATCACGAAATAGATCTGTCAACAAGACGGAACAAACCTGTAGCTATTTGCTGCATGGTTATTTAATGTATGGCAAGCAGAGCAAAATATATGCTCTTAACAACGAAGATGATGATGATGGTGATTATAATAATGACGATGTAACACCACTTGTAAAAACGATGTAAGGCTATCGATGTTACTAGCATCACAAACAACGATATGCAGAAAACAAGTGACGTGCTGTAATTAGAAGTGTCCTTTTATGTGAAGAAATACGGGCACTGAAAGCAAAAGTACAATATTGCAAGAGAAAAGGTCTTGAAATAAATGACAGTAGAATTATTACGAGTGAGCAAAATACCAAATCAGGTGCAAAAATTGTGACCAGAAACCGTGTGTACCAATAATAAATGACATTTATCAAATTCATTTTGGCTGACGTGATAACGGAAAGAAAATGCATTGCACCTGCTTTTCAGTTCTTCCTCAGTCGCCAATGGTCTTCATAAAGGAAAATAACAAGCGTAACTATCACGATACGGAAATTGCCATGAAGTGTTTTAAAAACATATTTTTAGTTTACATGTGAGTGTGAGAGATGACAGTGATTGATTGTCCACCGACTATACTCTTGATCCATAACTGGATAAATTGAAATAATGAAAGAAAGAACAGAGCAAGTGTAATTATATCTAGACCCAAAGAGAATTTTATTAGAATCGCAAGATATTAGAGTTTTTGTTCAGTTGGTCGATCTAAATTCGCTAGTGCCAGAAAAATGTGGGCCACCACTGTCCCAGAGTGGGCAGTGTTAGCTGTGAAAACACGTCACCAGGAAGCGGGTGAAGCCGTGGCGTCTTGAAACTTTTGAAGGCTAATGACCGGATACTAACTGTGTCCTACGCCAAATAGTGAACAGTCTGCAGCAGCATAAAAACGAGAGAGGAAAATTAGGAGATGATAAAATTACGAAATAGGCTAAATAATTCTGTGTATCACTTGGAACTGTCGGCGGAAGGTATCTCATATACAAAAATTTGCTATTTTTAAAGCTGATGTCTGACGTTACTGTCACCCACGACAGGAAGCAGTGGGGAGACTCGTTATTGTTCAGGAGAAAGCAGCTATAGCCGAAAGCCATCGGATGTGTTGCAAGAGGCGGCTCCACAGTTATCGTAAACTACGCTGTCTTTACGTGTATTTTGCATCTGCAAGTCAAGTCGCGTGGGCAGCGAATTTATTTGGTGATTGTAGGTAATTTTTACCTGTGACAAATTCGTAGACGTAGATAATGTCCGACAATGCACAAAGCTTATGCCAATTGCGGTGTCATTACTTCAATTCCTGTAGTTAAGTTGAACGTCTTTACTAATTCAATATTTACTGCCTCAGGACTCTGTCGTCGCTTACGACAATTTCTTTGCGACAGGGAGACGATTCTGTTGGTTTCTTCAGAATGTGATAGAACTTCCCCAAGTATCCTGGAGGTAAAGAAGCTAGACACGCTCGCCAGTTACAGGTTCCAAAGCAAAGCACAGGGTGTTTCAAAAAGGACTTTACCACATTCAAAATTCATATAAATTTATTGAAAGAAGATATAGAGCTGGGTTTAGTGTTATTTGGTAGGGAAACACATCATGTATTTTTACCTTAAACTAAAGATGATGTATGTGGCTTCCGTTGGTTATTTTGCACACATCCTATTGGAAGTCAGTTTCTTCGCAAACTCACTGCAGCATTGTAGGTGTAACTTGCAGATGTGCTTTTACGGCCTGATGATTTCCCGTGTCTGACTGAGCACCCAGTTTCTACAGAACATTTATGTCACTCACTAATTTTAAGCCTACTAGGAGGACGTTTAGCGTACTTGGTATGGAAATTACGCTGAACTGTTGTCGACTTCGATTCTTCAAACCAAATACACAGTTAGCACGTTCGGGTCCCGTGAAGGGAGCCATCTTCAACGCAACTGCCGCTAGCGCTCCTTAGGCTAAGCGCAAATTGAGACGCGTGTAGCACGTGAGACGCGACACGACGCTACAGCTCGACGCGCACGGTCCGCAAATGTCGCGAGGGTCCAACGCATGTTGAGACGCGTACACCTATTTGCACGCGCCGGTTGACGACGCTCTGCGCTGACAGAAATGAAGGTCGCGCACACTATAATCTTTCTCAAACGATTTTACAGAAAGTAATCAGTAAAAATATTTCATTTTTACATTGCTTGTAGCGTTATATGTCAGCTTCGTGGCGAAGTGCCCATCATCTCGCTAATGGTCATACTTATTGTGGTATACACATTTTAGTAAGACGCTACGCAAAATTCGAAAAGCTTGCAATTAAAAATAGGAGTAACTATGATTTTGGGTTTGGTGCATATTACACAACATGTTGCTGCTTATGAAATTTAGCTAACATGTTGAATTTTTCTTTAAACTTGGGAGGAGATATCTATCTGCCTCCGATCTCGAGAAGATGGATCCTATGTAGCGCTCTCACTTCCGATCTCACGCCCGCGCGAATGAAATACTCGCAACATCTCTCATATCTCCTGAACCGCTCGAGACATCGAAACGAAAGTTTAGCGAATGATAACACACAAGGAGAAGAGTATTTTTCCAGTTCGTAAACACACGGAACTTTCTTATTTATGGTGATATCTCAGTACTTATACTTCCCGTTTTATTTTTTTCACTCCAGTGACTGAATTTTTAAGAGTTATCGACAGCTAGTGAAGCAATAGTTTCCTAGTATAAAAATAAAGATGAAATTTCTTCTCTTATGTTACTGCAAACCGACACTATGACGTTTCTCGTAAGCTCTTGAGCTCTGTGATTGCCAATTACTTGTTTAATGAGGCATTGTGTTTCAGAATTGTGTTGCAGTAGCTAAGATGAGTACGTGCAGATTATACTGTGTTTTGGAAAAGGAAGAACACATAAACCTGCCAACAAGAGGGATGTGGCCCTTACTCATAAATGGTGATGCTTCTTCGAATGAGAAAAGGTTAACAACTCACACAAAAACAAATTGCCAATTTTGTTGGACTTTTGGTTGAGTCCACGTAACCCATAGTATTTCTAACACTGCGCGACTGGAATGTAAACTTGCCAAAGGATTTTATTCCTTCTCTTGATCAGAGCAGTATTAAAATAACGATGAGCGTTCCTTCAGGCGGAATGATAGGCACATGCCAGATGCTGGTTACTCACTTACGGCTTGCCATACTGACGATGTCTGATCGCGAATAAAATAGTTGTTACTGAGTAAACAATTGATTTGTCGCACAACACAATAGTCAGTGTATCGTCGGCAGCGGAGGATAATGCGCGCGACAGGGATGCACAAGCTAGCCATGTGTGCCTTGTGAGCTGGAGTTCGAAAAACATTGTCATGATAGTAGATCTGCCTTTGTCAGCAGAACATTTCAACATATTAAATGTATCGAATCACCACACTCTTTTACGATATTCCTACCTATGTAATACACCGACAATTTTTTTTTCATTTGTGCAGCCTGCTGTATAATTAGTTTATTAATGCTGATAATGTGCATGCAACAACTGAATTGCTTTTTCTCATCACGGCGAGGCAATTAAAAAAAATGGTTCAAATGGCCCTGAGCACTAAGGGGCAGGATTCGAACCTGCAACCGTAGTGGGCAATTAAAACATTGTTATTTGTGATTGCTTTTCGACTGTTTCTATCTTGCCGTGGAAATGTGATGTCCATATGTACATAGTATAATGTTTATTATTACGTCCATATACAAGTAGTGAAACTTATGTACTTCATATCTTGGACTCTTTTTACCAGAAGCAAAAAGGGGTCATATCTGTGGAAATTACACCTTTTCGACTTTTTGCAACAGATCGTAGAGATCCGTCATAATAACAGGCAGCAAAAAGGTAAGGTTGTTTTGCTTTCTTGCGTTGCTTCTAAATCACGTGATTTTATAATATTATTACTTCCTTATTAACTACCCTCACGATGAATCGTCTGTCCTTTCTTACGATCTGAAAACATTATGGAGACAGAAGATATAATACCAGTGGCTAATGGCTCACCAGCTACTGAACTGTGCACTGTTCTTGACAAAAGAAGAAACAAAACAAAAGAACTGTACAGATATTTGTAACTGAAAACTATTGCGTGCTAAAGAAAATATATGGAGTGCTTAAACGGCGAAAAACGAAACACTACTCAGTGATAGTAAAATTCAGTATACCATAAGGCTGTATTTTTCTGACGGTAATACTTCCACGGCCCATATGCGCCATGCTGAAGTGACCATATGGCAGGACTGCCTTCCTGCTCCCCGCCTCACCCCTCCCGCAGTGCTCGTGTGGCGCGCGGCGCGAGAAACTGTGCCGCAACCACAACGCCGCGCGACCCGGCGCAGGCGCGTGTCGCGTCCCAGTCGCGTCGCGTCTCAATTTGCGCGGTCCCATTGTGAAGTTACAAAAACGCGCGCTGCACTGCGTCGCGCCACACGATCTACACGCCTACCCTTAAGGTGCGATTTGGCACTAGCGAACTACGCGATACAAAACTTAATGTACCGGGTTATCAAAAAGTCAGTATAAATTTGAAAACTTAATAAACCACGGAATAATGTAGATAGACACGTAAAAATTGACACATATTCTTGGAATGACATGGGGATTTATTAGAACAAAAAAAAACAAAGTTCCCAAAATGTCCGACAGATGGTGCTGGACAGCAAAACGTCAGTGACTGCGCATGAAAATCGTGTATAAAAGGAGCTGTAATGAGAGAGAGAATCAGATGCGCCAGCAGTCGCAGCATGTTGACGTTACCTGAAAAGGCGCTTTTAGTGAAGCTGTATTATCATAATGGGGAATGTGCTAGTTCAGCGTTTCGATCCTATCGCCATAGGAAGGGGATTCGAACGGGTAAAGGTCCGTTGACAAATGCAGCTGTGGCGAGAATGATTTCGATGCTCGAAGCCACGGGTTTTTTAGACGATAGACCCCGTAGTGGCCGACCGAGCACAAGGCGTAATGCTGCTGAGACAGTTCAGGAATAACTGGAGACTGTTATTTTTCTCTCCACTGCGTCAGCTATGTTCTTCTCAAATTGTGATGGAATGTTTGTGATGAATTTCATTATGTATTATGCACATGTGATGGCGCAATTAAACTCTCCTAGAAGAGGTAACTAACTATCATCAATGGTCGAACATCATATATTGTTCTTACTGCTCTTTCTTGAGTAATCAATAGTTTCTTTCTAAGTGGTGGATTACCCCACTGAAAAATTTCTTAAGACATCGTTGAGTAGATATATGCAAAATATATCAGCAGGCTGAGACGTTTGTTTCGAAGCTTAGCAATTATAGGAAGAGCGGAAGCAACTGAGCTTAAGAAACGCAGCAATTTGCTGCTTCCATCTCAAGTTTTAATCAATATGTACAGCAAAAAATTTGGAGCATTCTACCCTATTTACTAACTTCAGGTCCCGTGCTGCACCAATATTTTGGTATGACTGTTTGTTATGCAGAACTCAGTATAGTATGTTTTTCTGACAAAATTTAGGGAGAGTCTATTTTCTGAAACGACTTTATAGATCTTTGGAAAATATCATTAACCATCTCTTTTACTGCTTTCTCTCTAATGGGATTTATTATCGCGTAGTACTGTCTGCAAAAAGTACAATTCTGCTTGTCTTATATTAAATGCAAATTCATTCACATACGTAAAAGTAGCAGTGGACCCCAAAGTGAACCCCTGTGGAACTCCCTTTTTGATTTCTCCCCAGTCACTAAAATCTTCCACCTTTCCGAATTATTTGCTTTTTTCAACATGACGTTTTGTATAACTCAAACCAGCCGTACATAAAGCCATCAATTCGATAAAACCTAAGTTTCCTAAGGGAGTGACATTATCTACACTGCCTCGGGAAGATCACAAAAACAGCAGCTGGTGATAGTTTATAATTTAAGGCTTGTACTATTTGAAGAGTGGATGTATAAATAGCATTCTCAGTCGAGTAACCCTTTTGAACTCCACAACACGAAATGCTAAGTTAATTGTCTCCACTTACGTTTGAGACTACTCTTCAGTACATTACTTTTTCGAAGTTTTTGGAAAAATATGTCAGTAAGGAAACTGTACGATGATTGTTGAAGTCTATTTTGTCACCTTTCTTTAAAGAGGTTTAGTCTGTTTGGAAAACATCAAAGATCCAGTGATGCATTGCATATATCACTACTAACTTGGAACAATTCTTCAGAATTGGGTTTGAAATTCCATCAGCACCAAATCAGCTTTACTAAAAAAAAATTGTAGTTCTGTTAATTTAAGTGAAAGATGTTGGTGCTGCTTCTAGTTGCTTAAAGCCTTGTGGAAGGACATTTTTAAAGTATTCTCTTGTTTCTTTGACTGAAACATCTGAACCTGTTTTTGCTGCTACACTTGGAAAGTGATTTTTTAAGTACCAGCAACTTGTGAATTATCAGCCACAAAGTTGTCACTTAGTTTAATTGTTGTGGTATCCTGTACGCTGACTGTCTGTTCTGTCTCCTGTTCCACGGTATTTTGACTGTATCCTATATAGTTTTAACCTTGTTATCTGCATTATTTATTTCCGTCACAATCTGCCTACTTCTTTCCTTAAGATACTACAATATTTAGTGTAATGTACAAGTAATGTCGGATCTTTATTTACTCTGGGCTTTACATAAATTTCCCTCTTTTTATTACATGAGATTTTAATTCATTTAGTTATCCACAGGTTACTTGGTTTTTAGTGGATCTCTTGGACATTTTTTAGTGAAGCAACTTCCAAATATTGACACAAATTAGTATTCTGTTCTTGTTGATAAGCCTCACTCCTTTGTATGTACCCGCCTCAGTGCTGCAAGGTGACATACTGTTATGTAAATTAATTGTACACCATGATCAGATAGTGAATTGTGCCTTCAAGTTAGAAAAAATTACATTAAATGAAAGATGCGCCAGTTATGTGGCACTGAAAAATGGGAGTAATTAAAAAGTTTCACATACACATTTTGCCGCGTCATAAAAGTACGTTCCAACAGCGATGGTATTTCTTCTCATTATCTGCGTAGCTGCTCACAAAAGAAAAAACTTAATTATTAGGACCTTAAATACCTTCATTTCTTTTCACTCATACCTCGGTGTTCAGGGCAGTGCATTGTGAATGGCTTCCGTCTTGGTTAATTGACTTTTTGATCGTGAGATTTCGATGTAATTCCCACAATGCGATAGCGTAAGAAAAAAAAAGAATTGAATTATTAGAGACCGTCCCTGCAAGGCAAGATTTCGTCTTTGATGCTAAATGTTCGACGAAAAAGCCGACATGAAGCTCAAATCGTTTCATCACTAAGAAATGAGGATTGCACTCCTATTGATATCCCCCCCATGTGAAACAGTAACTTACAGTTTCAATACTCAATGAGATCGTACAAAAATGGTTTGCTTCCAAAATGTCTACTAAATAGAAAACCTCGACACAATTAATTAAGTAATTAATCAGAGAATTCTTGTACGTGCAAGACACTAATCATATATCAACAAGCAAGATGAAGACTTAGAAATCAAGTAAGCAAAGACTGTCGCGAAAGAAGAAGAAAAGTAGTGTCCCGTTGATTTAAAAGATAAAATGATAAAGATATGGAAGCAGCATCTTAGAATGCACTAACTAATCTCTGAACAGTGCCGCAGCACGACGTGGAATGGACTCGACTAATGTCTGAAGTAGTGCAGGAGGTAATTGACACTATGAATCCTGCAGGGCTGTCCATACATCCGTAAGCGTACGAGGAGGTGGAGATCTCTTTGGAACAGCGCGTTCCAAGGAAAAATTTTCATGTCTAAGGCTTTTGGTGGCCAGCAGAGATGTTTAAGCTCATGGAGTTCATGGAGTCACTGTGTAGCATTTCTGGATGTGTGAGGTGTTGCATTGTCCTGCTGAAATTGCCCAAGTCCGTCTGAATGCACAATGGACATGAATGGATGCATGTGATCATACAGAATGCTTACGAACTTATCATCTGTCACAGTCGTATCAGGGGTCCCATATCACTCAAACTGCACACGCCCAACATCATTTTACAGTTATCACCAGCTTGAACAGCAACTGCCGACATACAGGGTCCATGTGCTCATGAGGTTGTCTCCATACCCGTGCACGTTCATCCGCTCGATGTGGAACGAGACTCGTAAGCCCAGGCAACTTATTTCCAGTCATCAACAGTCCAATATCGGTGTTAACAGGCCCGGGGGAGGCGTAAAGCTTTGTGTCTTGCAGTCGTCAAGGGTACACGAGTGGGCCTTCGGCTCCGAAAATCCATATCGACGATGTTTTGTTGACTGGTTCGCACGCTGAGATTTGTTGATGGCCCAGCACTGCAATCTGCAGCAATATGCGGAAGGGTTGCATTTCGGTCGCTTTGAACGATTCTCTTCAGTCGTCGTTGGTACCGTTCTTGCAGGATCTTTTCCCGGCCGCAGCGAGGTCGGAGATTCGACGTATAACCGGATTGCTGATATTCACGGTACACTCGTGAAATGGTCGTAAGGGAAAATTCCCACTTCATGGCTACCTCGTAGATGCTGTGTCCCATCGCTCGTGCGCCCACTATCACACCACGTTCAAACTCACATATATATTCATAACCTGCCATTGTAGCAACAGTAATCGATCTGACAACTGCGTCAGACACTTGTTTTCTTATATAGGCGTTGCCGACCGCAGTGTCGTATTCTGCCTGTATACATGTATGTATTTGAATATGCATGTCTTATCAGTTTCTTTGGCAGTTCTGTGTACATTTTTTATTATTAAAATTATAAAGAAAGAGGTGGCATGTTATTGTTCCCTTGTATGCTAGAAGTTATTTACAGAAATAAAGCACACTCACCCTGAGGATTCATTTACAAAATTGATTTAATTATTGGTGCTCTAATATCACGTCTGACTTACTTGGCAGTTACAGTTTGAATACTTTAGCGCCTTATGGTATTTAGACCTGACTGACGCGGCAAAGGCAGAGGTCACCGGCAGGAAAGAGTGGAAGCACCTTGAGCACCGAGAGAAAGGATGGCCGGAAGGCCAAAATGCTGTGCTGAAATGCGTATGTGTGACTGAGCATAAATCAAACCTGGAGGGAGGACAGCAGATCGTGGCTGTGAAAGCATCATAAGCTACAAACCGTGCTTGAGGAGCACGTGCAGAAATCTGACACTGGAAGGGTAAGCCGTCCGGGGTGGCCGAGCGGTTCTAGGCGCTACAGTCTGGATCCGCGCGACCGCTACGGTCGCAGGTACGAATCCTGCCTCGGGCATGGATGTGTGTGATGTGATGTCCTTAGGTTAGTTGTTAGGTTTAAGTAGTTATAAGTTCTAGGGGACTGATGACCTCCGAAGTTAAGTCCCATAGTGCTCAGAGCTATTTGAACCATTTTTTGGAAGGGTGGCCAGATGTGCTCTAATGACGCACAGGAATTGACTTAGGAAAGGTATACATGGACTAGGTACTGCAAGAAAAATTCAGAAAAGGTGAACAGAGTAGCATGAGCTCATGAGTGGCGGCGGGAAACCGCCACTGGATCAGCAGGGTGCATAGGAGCATCCAGAGGCAGCAGAGAGAAGGTCAGGGGGGGGGGGGGGCGGGGGGAGGGTACCAGGGTCTATGTCACACGAAGGGAAAAAGAAATGAGGCGTACATAAAAGCACGTAAGGAGAAAGGAAAGGGCAGAGAACGAGGCCTACACCGACGGGAAGAGCGTCGCTGGATGTGCTATGTGCTTAGGAGCACGGTAAGTACAAGTAACCAGGAGATATACTGCAAGAATACAAGGAAGAGGAGGCGGCGAAGCATCCAGGAAACAAGGAATAGCAACTCGGTGACAAAAGACACCTCGAACAGCCCCAGGCACAAATGCTAGACCACCTTCTCCAAGAAGGCCGACCATGGCTGTGTCATCATAGCGAAGGCAACGGGATTTGGATGCTGTAATGCCAGACGACTTCACTAGGTATGCGAGTTGGATCCTTGTCACCAACTTTCTTCCACGCTCTGCAGTGGAAGTGCCATTGTTCGTGGGGGGAAAGACCGACATCCACGCGGCGGACGAGATTCGATGCTGTGATGATGTAATTTGATACTTGACGCCAACGGTTAACCAGGACAGCGCCATCTTGAGGAAACGGCCGGTCACGGCTGCAACTTGCGGAGCAACGGAAGCAGCTTCGCCCACAGCTGGGGGAGACGTGACAGACGAAAGTGGATCCTGCCTGTGGCTAACTTTTGCCAGCTGTTACGTCGCAGGTCTTAAGGCGGCACGCAGTAAATAATGAGTTTCCAAGTAGCATAAGAATGATGCTTTACTAACGAAGCATCGAAAGAACGATGTTCAAAAGAACAATGTTCAACACAATACAATTTATGATTAGTACAACTAAAGGATCCTCTTAGTCTGATGTTAGTGTAAAACAGTGAAAGTGCTTAGTGACGCTCGTCATGAGGGTCACAGTTTAGCACAAGTTTACTAACTTGAGTCCATCGCTCGTGGATAGTGGCGCAATGATATGATGCAGTATAGATGCGTTCCCCTGGCCTCGGCTCCGATAGGTGAGCCATTGGAAGCGGCAGGCTTAAGTGCATAGCTGAACTTGTCGAACATGTGGTCCGCTGTAGAAATGTCGTCTCCTCGATGGAAGAGCCACTGTTGCTGCCGTGCGCGCTGTGTGTGAGCGATGAAGGCGCCCCTGATGATGTGCACTAGCGATCAGCATGTCAACAGATTACCAACAGTACAGTATCCACAACATGCGATGCTCTTGTGATACGAGGGCTACTCGAGAAGAAGTGTCCGATCCGGCGCGAAATGGAAAACACAATGAAAATATGACGAAGCTTTGCACAGATGCGTTGGGCACTAGTATGCCCGTCGATCGCATCACGTCTCTCTTTTCAGTTCTGAGCTAACAGTGAGAACGTAAATATGGCTAGAAAGTAGTGTCTTCCCGCCTAGTCTGATGGTGTGGTGGAAGATTACGCCTGAAGCTATGTAACCCTCATAGCATAACTGTCATGCGTTTCGTTCTACACGGCAGTTCTCGGCGGCACTCTGCAGGGACAATGAATATGCTCCTGCAGCGTTTTCGATGGGAAGTGTTTGATCATCCTCAATACAGCTCATAATTGGCTCCGCTTGCTCACATGAACGCTGGATACGAATACAGCTTTTTGACACAGACAACCAGTTGCAGACTAGCGTAGATAAATGGTGGAAAGCATAAGTGGCTGCCTTCTATGACGATGGTATTGGAAAGTTGGTTCAACGCTACGACAGATGTCTAAGTCGGAGTGACGACTGTGTGGATAAGTAGCTGTAAGTTGTAGCAAACTGTTGCAAATAAAACATTTTTTTGTTTTTGCAGTGGTTTCCATTCCTCGACCGCTCGGACCTCACCTTTCGAATAGGCCTTGTACTTGTAAACAGTCGTTGAAAGAAGAAGCGCCTGGAGCCCTGAATTAGACCGTCTACTGGTCACATATGTAGTGCTGGTAGCCGTCTTCCAGGCGAACGGCTGGAGATCATAGCTAACATGTGATGATTTCTTATATCTTTTGTGGCTAGATGGCAATTGAGAGGCACATGGTCTGTTGTACTGCTCTGTATACTAAATAACATGTCTTTTATTCGAGTACTGGATATTATATTACGTGTGACCATAGCTTGGCTCCTCTACGAGTTTGTTTTCATCTTCCTGGTCTGTATTCGAGTTAACCTTCAACGTGGTCCATACCTTAGCATGTGTCCACTTAAGAACTACATTCTTGAAATGTACTACATTCGTACGAATTACATTGAAATTCATGATTGAATAACCTGCCTTAAGCTATTTGTGCAGCAAAATAACTGATGATTGCCGAAGTAGAGACTTTATAAAATGTAAAATGTAGAATGGCAAAAA
Source organism: Schistocerca americana (assembly GCF_021461395.2). NCBI lineage: Eukaryota > Metazoa > Arthropoda > Insecta > Orthoptera > Acrididae > Schistocerca > Schistocerca americana. Next base: position 216,301,590 of record NC_060124.1, read on the forward strand.
AAAAAAAAAAAAAAAAAAAAAAAAATCTGAAGAAGAGAAAGTTGTTAAAATCGAATATAGATTTGTCAAGAAGTATTTTCTGAAAGTATTTGTATGGAGTGTAGGTGTGTATGGTAAACGTGGGCGATAAACAGCTTAGCCAAGAAGAGAGACAGAAGCCTCTCCAGGCACTGTGATTTGCAGAGTATCCACTTAGATGTAGATGCTCTTGAAGTGTGATGGTACAGAGGAATGCAGAAAATCAGATGGGTAGACCACGTAACTAATGAAGAGGTACTGAATAGATCTAAAGAAAAAAGAAATTTGTGGCACAACCCGACTAGAAGAAGGTATCGGTTGATCGGATTTATTCTGATACATCAGGGGCTAATCAATTTAGTAAAGGAGTGAAGTGTGGGAAACAAAAATCGTAGAGGGACACCAAAAGATGAATACAGCAAGCAGATTCAGAAGGATGTAGGTTGCAGCAGTTATTCGGAGATATAGAGGCTTGTAGAGGACCAGATAGCATGGAAAGTTGCTTAAAGCCAGTCTTCACAAAACCACAGCAACAACAACAAGCAGCGATTTGCAAACGTATAAATCGAGTTTTTAGGTAAGTTTATGATGCTGTTGAACTTCGAGACACAAAACAGCTGAGACGGAGACATCAAGACGAATTCTGCTACCACACTGGCTAAGAGGTTTTAAAATTATTACGTGTTGTAGGAGACAGAGAGTGAAAAAATTTGCATAGCATGAATTACATCTACAGGGTGCGGCAATAAAACCTCCCGCAGTCGACGTAGCCGGCGTGCGAGATGTTGTGAGTATACTGATGTGGAGCGTGTTTTGTTTGACAGCGGGGGTACGTACCATTCTCACTGTGCGCCGTGGTGAGAATCGTGCGTTTGTTCCACATCTACATCAACATTTATACTCCGCAAGCCACCCAACGGTGTGTGGCGGAGGGCACTTGACGTGCCACTGTCATTACCTCCCTTTCCGGTTCCAGTCGCGTATGGTTCGCGGGAAGAACGACTGCCGGAAGGCCGCACGCTCGACTCTATCTAATTTTACATTCGTGATCTCCTCGGGAGGTATAAGTAGGGGGAAGCAATATATTCGATATCTCATGCAGAAACGCACCCTCTCGAAACCTGGACAGCAAGCTACACCGCGATGCAGAGCGCCTCTCTTGCAGAGTCTGCCACTTGAGTTTGCTAAACATCTCCGTAACGCTATCACGCTTACCAAATAACCCTGTGGCGAAACGCGTCGCTCTGTTGTGGAGGAATTTATTCGCAACGGTGGTTCTGTGATTAGTACTCAGCGAGCATTTCGGAGACGATTCGAACTTGGCGGACATGATCGTGTCACGGATAGAGAAAGTATTCAACTGTGAATGTCAAACTTTAGAAAGACAGTTCAGCACTGAAAAGGAAATCAACTGGCCGTCCTCTGACTGCAACAACACTGAAAAATGTGGCGCGTGTGAGTGTGTCCGTGCCGCAATCACCAACGCGTTCAGCACTTAAACATGCAGTTGCCCTGGGATTATCTGATAGGAGTGAAAGAAGAATTCTTCAAAGAGAACTTCATATGCACCCCTTCAAAATGATGGTTACACAGGTTTTCATACCTATGACTGTAGTCCCCACAGGTTTACAATACCTAAGACCGTAGTGTCCAGGCAGGTAAAGCCCAGCATATAGGTTTCATCATTCATCACATTGTATCTGAGTCGTGTTATGAACACCTTACTCTGTGTAAATTCCCAACTTCCAGATATGAATAAGGGTAACCTAATATGTAGTTTACTGGTCATTTTTTCTCTTTTTTTCTCTTTTTGTGGAGCGTGGCTCGCCATACTTTATAGTATATATAGTATGTATAGTATGTATGATATGTACAGAAAGTGTATGCGAAGTGTTCTTTGCATGGGTATTTGATTACCAATATTGGTACAGTTGTATTGTAGTAGTAATGAGTTGTAGTGTGATGTCGACCGTTGTTAGTCGAACTGCAGTCATGTGTCAAATAGTTTTATCTTGTGACTTCGGTTTTATATATCTGATGGAACAGAAAGACAATGAGAGCAGTTGTTTTTTAATTTTTATTTCTGCGACAATGATTTTATATCTGCCGGTCTGCCTCATGTATAATTATATCCAAATGATTTATCCTCGTTAAGCTACATTCAGGTATGTGGTACTGTACTAATAGTAATGTATATAGTATAACTCATGTAAGACCTCCCCCAAACGTGTCATGTTATATCTTCACAGATATGACGATGGCACCTTTTGTGTGTTGAAACCGGTCATCCAGTAAACAGTATTTAAGCGATCTTGGCTTTTGAATTATTTCTACAACAGAGTGATCGCCCCACAACACACTATGTGTTAACCGCAAAAAGTAATTTTTATCTATAGTATTCAGTTTTTCTGTGACATCCTACTAAAACGAGGGTATACAACATCGTTATTTCGCCTAAGTGGTTAATAGCAGCATAAATCCTGTTGTACGGATTATAGTTTTGGTTTTGTCTCATGCCGCCCCCTCCCCCCTTCGCCACCACCACCACCATCACCTTTAACTATTACGTCGCGGTTTGCGAAAGTTCTTGTCATAACGAAACGTAAGGTTAGTCGGATTGCGTCTGTTCACATAGGGGCAGATTTTATACAGAGGACTAACGTTTTACAGCATAAAAACTGGTGTTATAGTGTCTTTTGAAGTCACGAGTTAAAGGAAACAGTATTGGTAAGCTTTCTGTGTCATATAAAGTCTAATTAAATGTACGTACCGTTCAAGTACAGGGTGGCGCACGAAATGTGTCACCATTTAGTTTTTGAATATAAACTTTATTGTCAATACAATCTGAAAGGAACAAATACTGCAATGAAGAGCCGTCCATGGAGATTTGTTCTAACTCAGCACATGCTCAATATGTCCACCACTTCGTTTCCTAACTTCCTTCAAACGAACACTGAAGTTGGGGATTACCCTACGGCACATGTCTTCCGTAATTTCACTGCAAGCTTGAAGAATAAGTCTTCTGAGTTCCATTAAATCACGTGGACGTTTCGGGAACATTTTTTCCTTTAGGTACCCCCAAAGAAAAAAGTCACATGGATTGAGGTCTGGACTATTGGGGGGCTAATTTTGTCCGTCATCGAAGCCACCTGGAAACCTGAGTGAAATGATCCGTATGTCGAAATGCTCGTGTAAAAACTCCAACACAGTGTTTGCAGTACGTGGCCTTGCTCCATCTTGCATGAACCACTGCGTGTTGAAGGGCAAGGCAGTAGCAAGTAGCTGTGGAATGGAGCTATTGCGAAGCATGCGCAAATAACGCTCGCTGTTCACAGTTTCTTCAAAGAAAAAAGGTCCAATAAGTCCGTGACTGTAAATTGCTGCCCACGCTGTAATCCTCGGAGCATACTGTTGTCGTTCATGAAGCACTTCTGGGTTTTCAGTGGCCCAAAAGCGTACGTTTTGTTTGTTAACCACACCGTCTAAATGAAAATGTGCCTCGTCTGAAAACCAAACGTTGTTGACAGTTTCTTCCCTATCCTCCGCCCACTGAGCACACAATAGTCTCTGTTGCTTTTGTTCTTCAGTGAGCTTCTCTGCACAGGTCATCTTGTATGGGTACATATGGAGGTCACTTTTAAGAATGCGTTGAACGGAGCGTCTAGATATTCCCAGTTACACTGCTGCCTTTCTACACGATTTCCCGGGACTTCTCTGTACAGCAACTCTTACCGCTTCAATATTTTCCGGCGGACAAACAGGCTTAGGCCGAGGTCGCTTCGCATCCAATACTGTTCCTTCCTGTACAAATTTATCGTACAACCTGTGGATCGTCTTCTTGCAAGGGACACATCGTGAGTTAAACTGTTGTCGAAAACGCCTCTGAGTCACAACAAGGCTTTTCGTTTCATGAAAAAGTAACACAACTGCCGATCGTTGCTGTGTCGTCAGTCTTCCATTGTCAGCCATTGCTGCTTACTAGCGGCAGTATCGTGACTTACACGTCATTTCGTAACTCATTTGTTTTTCCAAGCTCTGCTGGTACTGCTGTAGAGATCCCAGTGGGATATCTAATGTGCGTCGTAAATTGTGAAAGAAACAATTGGTAACACATTTCGTGCGCCACCCTGTATAACGACCAGCTTCAGAAAGAACGTGACAGTGATTTGATGTCCTCTTCTAGGAGCGAGAGTGCTGTTTTCGTACAACGCGGCTGCAGCGCCCAGCAGCGTCAGAAGCAGACTCCAGCGGGCAGCTGCAGCTGGAGGCCGCTGATTAAAGCCGCGGCCAGCCTCCAATTTGCATCGTGCTCCTAACGAGAGGGGCTGCACTCAGGAGATTGGCCAGTCCGCTCCTTTCTTCCTCCAGACCGGCCTAAGCGCCGCCGCTGCCTCCTTCTACCGCCCCCACCCCCGCCACCACCCCGGGCAGACGCTGTCTCCTTAAGGAGACACTCATTTATCGCCGGCGGAAGCGGCCGCTGCTCGCCCAGGAGAGAAATTAATTTTTGTCAAGGCGCCGGCCGTGGCGGCGCAACAAACCCCCGTTGAAGACGCACAGACCTCAGGCCGGGAAAAGAGGGATCTGCGCGCGAGACCTGCTCCCAGAAATTCCTCTATCTCATTAAGGAGCCCGGCAGAAAAATTCTTCCACCGTCACCCTCTCCCCCGTGCCACCCGCAACACTCCACGCCTTACGGATTCCACTTCGTCCCGACGAAAGTTTTCTTTGGTTCAGAGCGAACGTTTAACAGCGGCGGCTTATGTCGCTCTCTCCTCTGCCCCCGCGATCCTTTTCCCGGCGCCTTAGCGGTTTGTCAGATGCGGCGATAAGGCAGCCTCCAAGGACGTCAACCGTACCCCGCTAATTATTCCTTTGTGGCTCCCGACGGGCAGATTATTCAGTACGGCGCTCTCTACATAATGAACGCAATAAAAAGTCTGAACAAGACCTCAGCGGCAGAAACGACCTAAATTGGAACGAAAATAATTATATTTTCTTTGTTTCTAGAGCGTAATACAAGCGGAAAGTGTTCTCTGGGAAGAATATTGACAAAAGTTAATGCCGGAGATGAAACAATATTATTTAATTCTGTCTGAGGACCGAAATGAAACAAGAGTGTAGAGGAAATGCCGCGGGATAACGAGAACAAAGGATACACTTCGGTTGTATGAGACAATTTTCCTGACTTTCGAGGTCATTTGGAACCAGTACCAACTGAAGACATCGTCGAAACTCTGGAATGCTAGGACTGACTGAATTCGCCTCTAGTTTCTTCTTCTCCTGCAAGTACGCTGTTTTACAAGAGAGTGAACAAGATACCGTCTGAAAGTCTGTTATGTAGCACAGTATTTTGACAAGAAATACTAAACCATGTGTTAATAACACTAAAAAGTACTAGAAATGGCTCCCATTCATTACTATACCGCCGGGCAGGGTGGCCGAGTGGTTCTAGGCGCTACAGTCTGTAACCGCGCAACCGCTCCGGTCGCAGGTTCGAATCCTGCCTCGGGCTTGGATGTGTGTGATGTCCTTAGGTTAGTTAGGTTTAATTAGTTCTAAGTTCTAGGGGACTGATGACCTTAGAAGTTAAGTCCCATAGTGCTCAGTGCCATTTGAACCATTACTATACCTATTGTAATTATTACTGTTATTGTTATTATGTACAACTCATGTATCATGCAAATTATAGTGTCGCCTCATTGAGTATGTTGTTTCGATGCGGTCCTAAAGGCCTTAACCTTACGAGGTGAAATAAATGCACAAATAAATATTTTTAGGTAGTCATTATTCTTTGTCAAAACACCTTAAGAATCTTGCGTTGCCAGTCATATTCAATTTCATGACGCTTCCATCACGCAGATAATTGAAATTACTCAGGAAATAACGGGCGATTCTATACAGTCTACGTGAAATTTTCGTAATATTGAGCAACAAAAATGTTACAAGACCTCAGTGTACGGACGAGGAGGGCTTCCACTAGATGTCCACAAATAGTTTAGAGTTTCTGAACACGAATTTGAAGCGGCATTCGAAATCTCGTATGACCGCTGATGACAGTTCAGGACTATGGTTTTTATTTGAAAGATGTTCCTAAAAATGGAGGTCACACTATGGATTGCAGGTCATCACAATTCTTCTAACGAAGTAGTGCGACTTAATGTTTCACAGTATATGCGATTGCCGAGAGGGAATCAGGGCAGAGGGTCAACAGTACTAAAGATGTGCTAGATACCAGGCTGCACTGTTAAATTTAGGAAAAATAAAATTGATAGATGCTTTGGGGGAAGAATGATACGTTTCGGGACATGGTTTTCGGCAAGTTACAGAGAACGGTATGGTTAATTTCTTGACGTACGTAAGTAATTAACATTAATGCTGCAGACTTATGACACTACATTTTTTTCACGCTGGGACTACATACAATTTTCTGTGTCAGCGGAAAGAAACTTCAGCGATAACTTCAACGACATAATGTGTGAGAGATGACTTCAACGACATACTGTGTGGAGCCTTATCCAACAGTAGCAAGAACAGTATAGAAAATTGTGCCATCCTCATAAAAACATATTCCATAAATGTGTCCCAGTGTCATCATCATCATTATCTCCTTCCTAGGATTAGGTGTAGTAGTAGCTAGTTCCATCTCTATCATTTATAGGCCTCTTACGAGGTCTACCTAATTCTCTCTCTCTCTCTCTCTCTCTCTCTCTGTCTCTCTCTCTCTCTCTCTCTCTGTCTCTCTCCAGTCGCCCGGTAATCCATGTTTTTCTTTTTTTTCGATCTCTTTTCTAACATTCTATCAACATAACCCTTCCATTTCATTCTGTTCTCTTCCCTTCTGCCTTGTCATTAATTGGAAAGATTTTTTCAACTCTTCTTTTCGTCTCATTCCTTGTTTTATCCATGTTATTAAATTTTGTTACATAGCCCACGAACCTCATCTCCGCAGCCTGTATACGTGATTTTTTTTCTTGTTATTACCCATGATTAGGAACCAAATCCAGGAGTAGGCACAGCCGTAATTGTATAGCAAGCCATTCGTTTTTCCTTTCTTGCTTTGCTTCCCAAAGTTGTCCCAGTTGTTCTGCAGATGGGTTGAAATGAATTAACTTTCATTTCAATGTATTTTTCATGGTTAAAACAGGTATCACATCCTAGATAAGTGAAGTGGGACTCTTACTCTAAAATTTTCTCGATATTATTGTTTTCGATCTGACAGGGCTCTTCCGTTTGAAACCACTAATTTTTGTCTTATTCGCAGATGCAGCTCTTTGTAAATTATCTTCTGTTTCCTGTACAATAACCTAAACATCATTAAATATTTGCGCATTTAATGGTATGTTGGATCTTATTTTCATTCCTAACTGTATGTCATCTTTTCACTTTATTATTAGGTCGTCAATATAAAAATTAAGTAAATATTGTACCGTTATCGAATAAATTGTTTTATAATATATCATCAGATGTTTTAGAACCTGAACGTACTCGTACAACTATTTTTGTATTTACATATACAGGGTGAGTTACCTAACATTACCACTGGAAACACCTCCCAAACCAGAACAAACATTGAAAAACCGATTCCACAGACCGAAAGTGAGGAGAGGGGCTGGTGGAACTGATTAATACAAACCATTGATAAATGCACGGAAGTATGATTTTCAACACATACTTATGTTTTTTTAATGGAAACTTTTTATTATTGTTAGCACAACTGAAAATAGAAACAATTACTTAATCAATGCCGTTTTTTAGATTGTAAAATATTAAGTACATCGGAGTAATTTGTAACATAAGGTGCTACGGTCGCAGGTTCGAATCCTGCCTCGGGCATGGATGTGTGCGATGTCCTTAGGTTAGTTAGGTTTAATTAGTTCTAAGTTCTAGGCGACTGATGACCTCAGCAGTTAAGTCGCATAGTGCTCAGAGCCATTTGAACCATTTTTTGTAACATAAGGTTGACACTTGAAACCTCAGACAGATCTGTAGGGGTATGTTTACAAAGACTACGATGTTTACGAGTTTGGCTGTCTCAGTGTCTGCATGTAGCGCTTGCTGAATTAGTCCTTGTACTCAGAATAACTGTAGTACACTGTGTTATCACACGTCTGTGATAGTGTACTGGACACAGGTGGGATCAGAAGTACAACAGTGTGTACAGTGTTACAAGAACTGTGAAAATGGTTGATTCTAACTTTGAAAAGGCAGAGATGATACTCATCTATGGCGAGCATAGAAAAAAGCAACTGTAGCCTGCAGGTTGTATGCAGGAAGGTCACCCGGACAGAGATAATCAAACGCGCCACAAATTTGAAAACATCGTCAAACAATTGTTTGCAACAGGTATGGCCGTAGCACGCAAACGGGTTCGTAACAAACCCATCACAGGAGAAGCAGGTGCAGTTGGTGTGTTAGCTGCTGTTGCCGTGAACCCACACATGATTTCACGTGGCATCGCTAGAGGCAGTGCATTGAGTCAAAGCTGTGTAATGAGCATACTTCATCGTCACAAATTTCACCCGTATCATGTGTCGCTGCATCAGCAGGTACATGGGGATGACTTTAATTATCGAGTGAATTTGTGTCAATGGGCATTAACAGAGAATGCGTTGCAGTTCTACCTGTTTACCGATGAAGAAGGTTTCACAAACCACGGTGCAGTGAATTTAAGAAACATGCATTACTGGTTCTGTGGACAATCCTCTCTGACTTCAACAGGTAGAGCGACAGCGACCGTGGAATGTAAATGTATGGTGTGGAGTAATTGGCGACCATCTCATTGGTCCTCACTTCGTTGAAGGCAACCAAACAGCTGCAAAATACGTCGAGTTTCTACAAAATGATCTGCCAAAATTTGCTAGAAAATGTCTCGCTGGAAACGCTTAGACGTATATGGTATCAACATGATGGTGCTCCTGCACATTCTGAAATGAACACTATGCTGACCCTTGAGAGAATGTTCGACGAGCGTTTCATAGAACATGGCGGACGCATAAATTGGCCAGCCCGTTCTCCTGATCTTACACCGTTAGGCTTCCTGCTGTAGGGTACGTTAAAGGAGAACGTGCACAGTGATGTGTCCACAATCCCATAGGATATGAAACATCGTATTGAGGCAGCCTGTGACAATATTACACGAGATATACTGCGTCGTGTAATACACTCCTGGAAATTGAAATAAGAACACCGTGAATTCATTGTCCCAGGAAAGGGAAACTTTATTGACACATTCCTGGGGTCAGATACATCACATGATCACACTGACAGAACCACAGGCACATAGACACAGGCAACAGAGCATGTACAATGTCGGCACTAGTACAGTGTATATCCACCTTTCGCAGCAATGCAGGCTGCTATTCTCCCATGGAGACGATCGTAGAGATGCTGTATGCAGTCCTGTGGAACGGCTTGCCATGCCATTTCCACCTGGCGCCTCAGTTGGACCAGCGTTCGTGCTGGACGTGCAGACCGCGTGAGACGACGCTTCATCCAGTCCCAAACATGCTCAATGGGGGACAGATCCGGAGATCTTGCTGGCCAGGGTAGTTGACTTACAACTTCTAGAGCACGTTGGGTGGCACGGGATACATGCGGACGTGCATTATCCTGTTGGAACAGCAAGTTCCCTTGCCGGTCTAGGAATGGTAGAACGATGGGTTCGATGACGGTTTGGATGTACCGTGCACTATTCAGTGTCCCCTCGACGATCACCAGTGGTGTACGGCCAGTGTAGGAGATCGCTCCCCACACCATGATGCCGGGTGTTGGCCCTGTGTGCCTCGGTCGTATGCAGTCCTGATTGTGGCGCTCACCTGCACGGCGCCAAACACGCATACGACCATCATTGGCACCAAGGCAGAAGCGACTCTCATCGCTGAAGACGACACATCTCCATTCGTCCCTCCATTCACGCCTGTCGCGACACCACTGGAGGCGGGCTGCACGATGTTGGGGCGTGAGCGGAAGACGGCCTAACGGTGTGCGGGACCGTAGCCCAGCTTCATGGAGACGGTTGCGAATGGTCCTCACCGATACCCCAGGAGCAACAGTGTCCCTAATTTGCTGGGAAGTGGCGGTGCGGTCCCCTACGGCACTGCGTAGGATCCTACGGTCTTGGCGTGCATCCGAGCGTCGCTGCGGTCCGGTCCCAGGTCGACGGGCCCGTGCACCTTCCGCCGACCACTGGCGACAACATCGATGTACTGTGGAGACCTCACGCCCCACGTGTTGAGCAATTCGGCGGTACGTCCACCCGGCCTCCCACATGCCCACTATACGCCCTCGCTCAAAGTCCGTCAACTGCACATACGGTTCACGTCCACGCTGTCGCAGCATGCTACCAGTGTTAAAGACTGCGATGGAGCTCCGTATGCCACGGCAAACTGGCTGACACTGACGGCGGCGGTGCACAAATGCTGCGCAGCTAGCGCCATTCGACGGCCAACACCGCAGTTCCTGGTGTGTCCGCTGTGCCGTGCGTGTGATCATTGCTTGTACAGCCCTCTCGCAGTGTCCGGAGCAAGTATGGTGGGTCTGACACACCGGTGTCAATGTGTTCTTTTTTCCATTTCCAGGAGTGTACATTCATTACGCGGTAGATAGCAGATGTGTGCAGAAAATGATGGGCACCACATTCAACAGTTGTTGGCCTCAAATGTCAGGACACACTCTCTTACATTCTGTAATTGAAAACAAAAAACTAACTTGTAAGTATAAATATATTTTCATGTTAATGTACGTTTTCTTCTAACAAATCAGAGCCGTACAGTACTCTTCAGAGAAAAAGACTAATAAAAATGTTAGCATGTAGACGTAAAGTGCTGTTCGTTTCTCTTCTGTACCTAGGTTACATCACGGTTCTTTTCGTATCCCTAATTAATTCGGTTCTCTCCGATACACACGATTGAACTGATGAGGAGCTACTCAAGCGTCAACTCTACGTTACAAATTACTCTGGACATAATTAACACTTTACAGTGTAAGAAACGGCATTGATAAGAATTTTTTCTATTTTCAGTTGTGCAAAAAAATAATAACAGGTTCCATTAAAAAAAAATAAGGACTTGTTCAAAATCATACCTCCGTGCATTTCTTAATGATTTGCATTAACCAATTCCACCAGCCTCTCTCCTCACTTTCAGTCTGTGGAATTGGTTATTCATTGTTTATTGTGGCTTGGGAGGTGTTTGCAGTTCTTTAGTAATTTTTTATTTAAAAAAATACACCCACTGCCTTAGGGGTTTAATTTCCAAAAATAGTGGAACACCTATTCTTTCATTTCAAACCAAGAAGCCGAATACCAATTTTCAAATATACTGCTTTAAAAATGCTTTCGCAGTGAAGTAATTTCATAAAACGTTCACCCCCCCCCCCCCCCCCCAAATTTCACGCCCTACGGGCTGAATTTCCAAGAACTGTGACGTGCGTATCTTTTATTTCTAACAGAGAAGCCAAATGCAAATCGCTAGCTTTAAAAACGCTTTCATAATAAAATATTTCTATAAAAGTTTCACCCCCTTAGGGGATCCGTTTCTAAAAACATTGAAACACCAATTTTTTTTATATGTAACCGAGAAGTCAAATACCATTTTTCATGGACGTAGCTTTAAAAGTACTTTAGTAGTTCTTTAATAATGATAAGTTTTCAAAAATGCTTTCAGCCCCAAAGTGTTAAATTTCCAAATTTCTGAAACACGTGTTTCTTCATTTCTGACCGAGAAACCAAATACCTATTTTCGTGTGCCAAGATTCAAAAATTGCCTTAATTGCGATATTTTTCAAAGAAATCCATCATTCCGTACTTCACCCCGTCAGGGTTGGAATTCCGAAAAATTCCTTCTTAAACGACACCTACAGTATAAGATCCACACCTTCTCCAAATCTCGAGTTTCTGACCTACTGGTTTGGATTGCGCAGCGATGTGTGCGACAATCGGTCAGTCATACAGCCAGGACACTGCCTTTTACATATAGAGATTATCATCACACAAAGTCCCTTTCTAAAGCCTGATAGTTCTTCCTAAGTTATTACTGTAACAAATGTAACCTAACGTAAACCCAGCGAGGTGGCGCAGTGGTTAGACACTGGACTCGCATTCGGGAGGACGACGGTTCAATCCCGCGTCCGGCCATCCTGATTTAGGTTTTCCGTGATTTCCCTAAATCGCTCCAGGCAAATGCCGGGATGGTTCCTTTCAAAGGGCACGGCCGACTTCCTTCCCCGTCCTTCCCTAATCCGATGAGACCGATGACCTCGCTGTCTGGTCTCCTTCCCCAAACCAACCAACCTAACGTAACCTAGGTAAGGCCGACTTGTTTACTTGCGTGCTTAAAGCCCAGCAGTCTCTGCTCTGTTGTAATGATCAGACATCTTGCTGGATGTTCAAGAATCACACCACTAGTCCTCTTTTATTGATGGGGCTATAAATAACTGCAAGTACCCTCAGTTGCTAACGATATGCTGCCGCAGATATTGGAAGATACCCCGATAAACAAAATCGCAGCATCTGTTGAATAATTCTTTATTGGTGCAACAGGATTTTCGTAACCTCAAGTTGCATCCGCAGGTATGCATCCACATCATCTACAAGGAAACGTAGGGCGAAACGCAGAGTTTACCGGACGCTCCCATCACTCTCAGTCAAGTCTTATTAAAACGTTCTTAAAAGGAACGGCAATCAAAACACGAGTGGTGGAATAAAAGAGACGGCGACTGCAAATGCCGCAGTTTCGTCTGCACCAGATGTATCACAGCGAGAACAAACACTGTGTGATATCAGCTGCATGTTTAATACAACTTGACTTAGAGCGATGGGTGCGCCAAATTATCTCTACGTTTCCCTGCAAATGATTTGAATACGTACCTAATGGTGAAGCGTTAGGTTGCCAAGAAACGGTTCTAGTAATAAAGAGTTATTCAACAGATACTGCTGTTTTGTCTAACAAAAATGCATTCTTACATTTGTGGTTGCCCACTATATAAAGTTTGTTAATATCGGAAGACATCCCAAAGGAAACAAGAGACTCCTGCGGTACCAGAATGAACGATGTCCCGCACAGTCCGCTTACATACGAGGGTAATCCCAAAAGTAAAGTCTCCTACTTTTTTTTGTAAGTACATAGACCTGTTTATTTCTACAATGGTTTACATCAGTATACAGCTTGAACATTTAGCTATTTTCCGACATAGTTACCATTTCTGTCGATACGTTTTTGTAGACGCTGTGGCAGTTTTTGTATTCCCATGTCATACCAGCCCGCCGCCATGCTGTTCAGAAAGTTATGAACCTCTTCTTTCACCTCGTCGGCGGAGTTGAGTCGCTTTCCGGTCAAATGTTCTTTTAACTTAGGGAACAGGTGATAGTCACTGCGGGCCAAGTCAGGACTATACGTGGGTGGGTGATTATGTTCCACTGAAACCGTTGCAGGAGAACAACGGTTTGTCGAGTGATGTGTGGGCGATAGTTGTCATGGAGAATGTGGACGCCCTTGCTCAACATTCCTCTTCTCCGGTTCTGAATTGCCCGTTTGAGTTTTTTCAGAGTCTCAAAGTACCTGTCAGCGTTAATTGTGGTCCCAGTGGGCATAAAGTAGACCAACAATACAACCTTCCGATCCCAAAAAACGGTTGTCATGACCTTACCGGAAGACTGTATTTGTCTTAATTTCCGCGGCTTTGGCGAAGAAGGATGCCGCTACTGGTGTGATTGTTGCTTGGTCTCAGGTGTAAAGTGGTATGTTCAGGTTTCGTCACCCGTGACAATTGAGTCCAGAAAGTTGTCCTGTTCGGCTGCAAGGCGGTGAAGAAATGCGCGGGAAGCATCATCTCGTTACCGTATGTGGTCCTCAGTCAGCTTGCGTGGCACCCATCTTGCGCAAACCTTCCGGTAGTTCAATGTTTCCATTATAATTCTGCGAGCGGTGCTTCGGGAAACCTCAAGAACCAACGTGTAGAGATCATCCACGGTGATCCACCGATCTTCACGCATGCTTTACTCAACCTTCAACACTGTCTCCTCAGAAATTGACGATCTCCCGCTCCTTTGTTCGTCGTGAGTTTCGGTCCGACCAGCTGCAAACTCTCTACACCACTTACGAACATTTTTGACATCCATGCACTACTCACCGTACACTTCCGTCAATTGGCGATGGATTTCAATCGGCGTAGTGCCCTTTGCGTTCAAATACCGAATAACTGCGTGCAATTCGCACTTGGCGGTAACATCGAACGGGAACTCGATTCTCAACGGCTGCCAAACCAAGACAAAGCCTCAGCGCCGCGTGCGCATGTTTACACACAGCGCGTGAAACACTCTTTATAACAGTGTGACCAACTGCCACACAAACAGAGTTCTATACTTATAAAAAATAGGAGACCTTACGTTTGGAGTTACCCTCGTAATTACAGTCTTCCTAAGTAGGACATTTGGCGAGCGTTCTATCAGTCGTCGGGTAAACGCGGAATGCCCTGCATGCTAACCAAACATAACATTTCTAGAATCTTATGTGTGGGGAAAACCAAAATAATAGGTCTACAAGGAATGACCGACGACCACCTGTGCACCTGAAGGTCGAACTGAAATTCTAAGAGCGTTACTGTCTGCTCAGAATGGCTTTACAGTATGTGTCAGTGGTTAAGGTCAACAACAGTATGTGACAATGGTTAAGGTCTTGATAGCAGACGCTCGAAACGTACATGAGTTATGTCTTGGCTTACATCGGTGCAGTAGGGTAGCGCCCTTCGTTACACGTTCGTTCAGTGAGTAGAAACGCGTCGTAGAGATGATCACCCACCTCCAGTGGCAAACACTGCAATAGAGATGCTCTGTATTGCTATGGGGCTTACTGTTAACGTTTGAAGAGAGTACGTTGTAACAAATATACTCTTACACAACAAAAGAAAGAAAATAAAACAACAAAAAAAAGACGCACCACGAATAAATATTAACTGAATGCCACTGAAATCGGTAGGTGTGATGTACACGTACAGGCTAAAAAATTTTTAAAATTTCAGAAAAATTGGGTTTGTTGAAGATGAACAGCTTCACAAATTGAGGAAGTCAATAACGCCTTGGTCCATCTCTGGAACGTATGTAGTTTTTCACCTGAGCATTAATTAAAATAGTTGCCCTTCTGAGCAATGTGCAACATTCTGTCCAGATGGTACGTTAGGACATTAAAACCCCAAGGTGGCGGGAGGGACCTGCCTATAACGTTCCAAATGTTTTCAATTCGGCACCTTGGTGGCCAAGGTAAGGTTCGGGAAGTACGAAGACAAGCAGTAGAAACTTTCGATGTTTGCGGAAGGTCATTATTTTGCTGAAATTTAAGTTCAGGATGGCTTGCTATGATGGACAACAAGTCGGAGCTTACAATATCGCCGACGTGCCACTGTGCTGTAGGGGGTGCCGCGGATGACAATCAAAGGAGTCCTGCTATGAAAATAAATGGCACCTGACACCATCACTCCTGGATGTGAGGCCGCGTGGCAGGTGACAATCAGGCTGGTGTCTCACTGCTGTCCGGGGTATCCCCATACACGTCTTGGAAACCGGACTCGTCGCTCAAGATATTTCTACTACAATTAATGATACTCTAGGCCAGGGCTGCACAAACACGGGAAACCGCACGCGTGCAAAGCGAGGTGCAGCGAGTGCCTGCACAGTGCATCGGTTCAACTCGGCATACTTCGCCTCAACTCGGCTTGCTAGGTGAGGCCGACGCTGTGCACTGCCGAATGCGCTGCCAGACGGCTTAGTCAACATTGGAATACGTAAGCGCAAGACAATTACCGCAATAATGGAACCATCTGCTCCAAAAAAAGGGAAAATTGCCGAAAGTCAATTTAAACCGGAATGGGAACTCTCCTACTACTTTGTGCGTTGTGACGATAAAGCCAAATGTCTAATCTGCGGTACACTAATTACGTGTGTCAGAAAATCGTCTATTGAATGGCACTACAATAAACTGCATTCGGAAAAGTATAGTGATATAACACGATAAAGTATAGTGATATAATATTTCTAACATATTTTTTTTCTCTACTTTAGGGTGAAGAAGATGAGGGGTGTTGCGAAAGAACTCTCAGAGCTAGTTACGAAGTTGCTCTACGTTTAGCAAGAACTGGGAGGCCATTTATGGACGGGCCATTAATAAAAAACATTATGTTGGACGTAGTAGAGACAATGAATCCCACATTAGCTCCCGCGTACAGCAGAATACCACTTTCCAGAATGACAATACATCGAAGAATCAACGAAATTGCTGAGAATTTGCATGAACAACTGGCAGCCAAAATTGAAAACTTCCTATCGTACTCCATCGCACTTGATGAGTCCACGGATATTAACGACACGGCTCAGTTAGAATTTTTTTACGTGGCGTGGACGACGACCTACATGTAACGGAAGAGCTCCTGGATATGATATCGTTGAAGGACACTGTTACAGGGGCGGATATTTTAGCAGCTGTTGATGTGGCAGCTGAAGGAATAGGACTCCCTTAGAAAAAGCTGTTTTCCGTAACCACAGACGGGGCACCAGCAATGTGCGGTAAAGCAAAAGGGTTTATTGGCCTACTGCGGAAAAAACTTAACATGCCGAATTTACCTTCCGTTCATTGTTTTGCGCACCAAGAGGCTGTTTGTGTGAAAGTTATCGGCCTTCAAAATGTGATGAAAGTAGTGGTGCGTATCGTGAACTACATTCGTTCTCATGGACTCACTCATCGTCAATTCAAAGAATTTTTGATTTCCTCTGAAGAGGAGTATCCAGATATTCCCTACCACGCTGAGGTACGCTGGCTGAGCAAAGGGAAAGTGATTTCCCGAATTTTTCGACTGCGCCACACTGTGGCTTAGTTTTTGGAGAGCAAAGGACGTCCGGAGCCACTTTTTCATGACCCTGAATGGGCAGCTGATTTAGGATTTTTAGCAGACATTATGGCTCTCCTAAATGATTTAAGTCTGAAACTCCAAAAAGAAAACAATCTCATCAACGATATGATCAGCAAAATAAACACCGAGCGAGGTGGCGCAGTGGTTAGCACACTGGACTCGCATTCGAGAGGACGACGGTTCAATCCCGTCTCCAACCATCCTGATTTAGGTTTTCCGTGATTTCCCTAAATCGTTGCAGGCAAATGCCGGGATTGTTCCTTTGAAAGGGCCCGGCCGATTTCCTTCCCAATCCTTCCCTAACCCGAGCTTGCGCTCCGTCTCTAATGACCTCGTTGTCGACGGGACGTTAAACACTAACCATCACCACCACCAAAATAAACGCTTTCCAGTATAAACTGGAGCTCCTCAAAAACAATCTTTCAGAGGAAAATACGCAACACTTTGCTGAACTAGGTAAGATAGATATACATTGTACCTTTATTAAAACAGCCTGATTTTTATAACCGCTCTAATCAAAACGGTACTATGTTTTTGTTTGACAGCATCTGTGCAGGAAGGAGTGCGCATTGAAAAATACGTCGAGGTGCTACAATCCCTTGAAAATGCGACCGATTCCAGGTAATGTGCCGGTATATAACATACAGCTAAATAAAGGAGATTGCGTTACATATGCAAGTGTAACATTACATTAAAACCAATAGTACACATTATATGTTTATTAAAATCTATCGCGTTTTAAACAACGGCTTACATTACTTTTATTTATTAACATTGGCTTTGTTATTGTTTCAGGAAATTACCTACCTGCAGCCAATTCTCGATGTTTTTGTGAAACCTTTTTCGATGGATATTGAAAGTGCGCCTTCAAATTTACATTTCGAACTAATTGATTTGCAAAGCGATGTTCACCGAAAGGATGTGTTTTACAATTCAAAAGGTTTGCTCCAATTCTATCAGAATTTGCCGAAGGAAGAATTTCCCAAGTTACACACAGAAGCAGCGAAGATGATTTCTATGTTTGGTTCCACTTGTGTATGTGAAAGGTTTTTTTCTGTTTTGTCTTGTACAAAAATTAGATTGCGTGCGAGTATTTCTAATTGTAATTTAAAAAATTCTCTCAGAATTGCTGTCAGCCAATCTCTTGTTCCAGATCTTAGCAGCACAATTGCAAATAAAATAAAGAGCACATAGGAAGATACATTTGTGATGAAACCTAATGTAAAATTGTTACCATTACAGTTATTATATAAATTTCTTTTGTACCGGTACACCAAACTAAGCTCTCCATCTAGTGTACATTAGTATTTGGCAAAGACGAAGACAACAGCGTAAAAGCTTTGAAACAGGTCGGGACAGGCGGCGCGAGCGACACAAGCTAAGGAAGTGCGAGGCAGCGCTGTTGCGCAAAGCCGAGGAGTGGGAGGTCTGCACCATCGTCAACATAGCGCAGCCGTCTTCTGCACTCTGCACTGTGCGATGCACCCGTGCATGCACTTTGTGCGGCCCTGTTCTAGGCCCAAGACGTGTTTGGAGATGCCGCAGGCAGTGGTGGGATACCAAGATAACTGTCGCCCTCCGTACTATCCGAAAACCAGGGTGATGATCTGGGGTGCCACTATTTTATTACCCCTTTCGTTGTAATCCACGGCACCCTTACAATACGGCATTACGGCGACGATATTCTGCGGCTCGTTTTGTTGGTCTTAGTGACAAGCCGTCCTGAGCTTACATTTCAGTAAGGTAATTCCCGTCCGCACACGGTAGGACTTGTTACTGCTTCTCTTCATGCTTGTCAGACACTACCTTGGGTCTCTCACCAATGAGGAACGTTTGGAGCATTATGGACAGGGAACTCCAAACATTTCGGGATTTTGGCGACCTTACACGCCAGTTGGACAGAATTTGGCACGATATCCCCACGAGGGAATCCGTCAACTCTTATCCCTCAATGGCAAGGCGAATAACTGCTTGCATAAGGGTTAATGTGGACCAACTCGTTATTGTCTAGCTCAATCTGTTGGAGCTCTTTCTCTTGAATAAATCATCCAATTTTTCTGAAAACGTAATCATTTGTTTGTGTGTACATCTACATCACTTGCACCTATTCCCGTCCCATTCGGATAATTCCTTCGTGGTGCGTCTTTTTTTTGTCCTAGATTGTATATTTCTTCCTCCTACATACATCTCGCTAAAAAGATCATAACAATGAAGATAAAATTAGAGCGTTTTTTGTGTCTACACGCAGACTTCTCGGCAATCGTTCATCTTGCGAACTATTCGCGACTGGAACAAGGGAGTGTGTGTGTAGGTGTGTGTGTGTGTGTGTGTGTGTGTGCGTGTGTGTGTGTGTTTGAAAGGGCAGAGAGAGAGAGAGAAAAGGGGGGGGGGATGGAGAGTGTTACACAAGGTATTCTCCTCCACACAGCACAAGGTGGTTTGTAAAGTACAGATGGAGAGGTCTGTGGGACCACTTCTCCTAACAGTGGCTTGTAGCACTTTTACCTCGTATAACCTCATGTAATGACGATAAAGTTCCCTTCGGAGGCTCTTTCTGTTGCCGCAGAAAATGTTCTGTTTACAAAAAGATAAATCCTGTGTTATAATTTGGAAGATATAAGCGTCAAACATTACTTTGGAATCTCAAATAATTCCTCACGTTTCCTGCTTGCCCCGTACAACCTGATGCGTTAGTAGTTTCATAGGAATTGATGCCGAGGAACACAGCGATCTAAAAAAGCGTCTCTTTTAACAGTTCGCGGAGTCTCTAAACGGAGATGAACTGCACGTCGAGAAGGCATAGTGCTTTGAACTGAACAGTTGACAAGTGTGCCTGTTGGGAACACTTCAGGCCCGCGCAGAACCTCCGCGGATCGCCGAAGAAGGTGCCTTATGGTCTGAAGATGATCTGTATGGGTTGAAACCGGTCACCACTTAATCTTCTATTTTGCGACCGTTATTGATTTTTTCACAATAACAGCTTCCAGAAATGACTTCTCTACAATTTGTTCTAAATCACAGACACTCTTCAAAGACGTTTCTGTACCGAGCAGTCGATCTCTGAAGGTATCACTGTCTTTGACTAACTCTGTAGCGATATAGGAAGTGAAACAGTTTGTAGCTGTATAACACCAGCCAGAGGCCAGCAGGACGCGTGTTTCTATGGAACCTGCGGTTTAAACGGTCAAAGCGAGTGCCAGTCTTGTTTGGAGTTCCTGATAGCGCGTTTCGGAGTGCAGAGCCGTTGCTATTGTTGAGTAATGCACTAAGTAGAACTGAAGCCTCTTTCTGTTGACCATCCTCAGATCTCGTGTTATAAACGTTTCCCTAGATTCTGGATCGCATTTCGAGGCCTGCCGTGTATTTGCAGCATTCCCATATCTTTGGCGTGCATCTGTGTTGAAACTTAACAATCACTGTTCGGTGACTTGGCCAGTTGTCAAGGCACGTAACCAAATCGGCTTTACATTAGTTCATCCGAATGCTAATGCTGTTGAATTCGTCATACGCTCGGCTAGTGAACTGTTTTCAATACTTTGTGAAATATGTGAATTTTTTTGTTTAAGACTTTGATCTGTAGTAATATATTGTTCCACATGTTCCGTGCACGGGTAATTGTGGGCTTCAGTGTGTCGAGGATTATGCTTTAGATGAAACTAAACTCTCTTGAATCAAAGTTAACGTGATTTATTTGTGATCCCTTGCCACTGTTTAAAAATTCTCGCAGGTTTTCGACAGAAAGCAGAGAGTGCACCTTTCCATCGAGCTGTATGCTGCAGCTGTTTTTCTTAGCATGTTTTTTCTAGCCAGAAGGTAAGTCTTCAGCCGGAGCGTGTTAAAAAGGGGCGAAACTTGCCTTAGACGGACCCTCTACCAAAATGTGTCGCGGAGCTCTTTTACCCGACTGTGGCGAAGCTCAAATGAAGGGTAAAGATTTTTCACAAAATAAACAAAAACTTTCATTTCGACTAAAGTAAATATTTATTGATTAAGTGCAGGTTACATGGGTAAGTAATTACCTGCAATTAATGCTCCTAGGAGCCAAGTTAGCCAAACAATTCAAATATATGGTGGTCTCGACTTTTCTTTTTTGACAAACTTACTTATTAAATCATTCGTGGCAGAAGAAAATTTTAGTTTTCCGAGATGTTTTACCTCTTTAGACAGCACTGACAAGTCAGAAAGTCGTTCTTGTCTCATAAAAGTCCTAAGGTAGTTTTCAACCAGTTTCAATTTCGAAAAACTTCTTTCGGCTGTGGCAACTGTTGCAGGAAGAGTCAAAAATAGTTAACATGTCGTTATTACCTCCGGAAAACTGGATGCGAGGCTACTGAATTTAATCAGTAATAGTTCTATGAGTTCCTTCATAGAATGGATTTTCGGGATTTCAGTTTTTAAGCACATTTTCAAAGAAATTAATTGTTAATGCAGATCTGATGACATACCTTTATTGTATTTAGCAGTCCGTTTTCCAGCTTTCTTTTTTATTATTTCATTTGAAAATGAGTTTCTCCGGTTGTAACATTTCGAATGTATTACTGAGGACACAGAGTATTTGAAAACTTTGTTTAGTTTGAGAAATTCATACGTCTAAACAGCAATAAATAGTACACACTGACTTTGAAGTACGAGCCTGGATCTAAAATTCTCTCATCTTCTGATAACAGATCAAAATATCGCTTCGTCATCTTCCGTCTTTTAATTTTTAAAACACTTGTTACCTCCCACTCTCTTGCTAGGAATCTGGACTCCTTTAAGAAACCATGGAATGAATTTCGATTTCATATCTCGCTAAGTCTATTCAAAACATTACTTAGTAAAATACTAGCTTTACTTTTACATTCGTTACGCCAGTCTTTTTCAGTGGAAATTAAATTTATTGCTTCCAAGTTTTCATTATTAATGAATAATTTCTCGTTACAGCTGATGAAACGTTATGTCTTGAAGACCATCTAGTAGGACATACCTCCTTAAGCGTAATTTTAAACTTTAAAAATGTATCGTTACTCAACACTGACCAGCGTTTTATACTGTTGCCAAAAAAAGGTACATACTTTTTTCAAATTATTGGAAAAAATTGGCACTTCACAGACACGTTACGAAGCATCTTTTAAAATTAAGTTTATTGACTGTGCCGCACAGTGAACACAACTAGCATTTGGCACATATTCTTTTATAAGGGCTTGTAATCCTCCATGCACACCCGACATAACATTTGCTACGTCGTAGCCCCGCCCTCTACATTTGGACAAATCAATTCCATATTCTTTTATAGTATTAAAACTTTCTGTTTTAAACCCTTCGGCACTACCTTCAGCTACTGTATAAATCCCAAAACGACTTGCAGATTTTTATTTCTTTAGGCACACGATCATCAATTTCAGCTCTCGAGAACAATCGAAAAACTACAGAAAGTAGGTCAGTTTTTGACAGCTCTTGAGTTGTATCAGAAATAATCGCCAGAAATGGAGCTTTTTTAATTTCTAAACCAATATTTTCACTAACTACGGTAGCAAGTAAATTAACAATCTCATTTTGAATTGTGGGCTTTAACTAATTTCTTTCGCCTTTAGGCGTTAAAAGAAGTTCTTTGAAAATGGGATCATAATTCGATAGTAAACGTAAAACTGACATATTTCCAGATTCAGAATTGTGGCCTCTTAAACACAAATTGCATGAAGCTAAAGTAATTATGACATAAATAATACCATGGAATACATCTCGCCAGAAAGTAATTCTATTATTGATTTCACTTTGCCGTATAGTATCGATGGAATTACCTAGTAACCAATTATTAAAAGACAGAGCAGCGTTAATATGCTGCAGTGAGTTTTCATGGTCGGATATGCATTGCGTAAAATTGCTTCGAACTCAAACACCGTTAACCCACGCTGCGGAGTATGATTTGCTTCGACCATTTGCAAATAACCAACACAAGTGACAACACGGTTTGTTTAAAATTTAGAAAAACATAGGCATGGCCTTGAAATTTTTATACAAGCCTTCTTGAAATATAAGTAATGATAGGCTGAAAAACACCGCTTTGTTTCTGAGCCCTTTGTAAACGGTCCTTGTATTTTAAATGGGCCCAATTTAACAATTATTTTTCGTTCGCATTCAATAGGGCTGTCACAAAAATTTTGCCTATCTGACGAAAATATATTATGACATTCCTCAGACTTATTAAGATCTTCGGTAGGGGTTTCTTCTATTTCCCTAACCTCTGGCAGACAATGTGTTCGAGATGAATCTAAAAATAAAATAAAATAAAATAAATATTCAGAATATTTAGAAATTATTCAACTCTGTACGGGTAATAATGTTAATTAAACAAATCTTTTTTTGGTTAATCTTTAAACCAGGCCGACGAACACAAATTGTTACACGGGCCTCTTTGATGACGTGCGACGTCAAAGCTGGCCATATTTTGTATGTTGTTTACTCTTCAGATCGCTGCGGTGTGAGGGTGTGAGGTCCAGAAGGCGGATAAACAGCGGTGCAGTGGAAGGAGTGAAATAAATAGGCCTAATTTGCGCCATCTTACTCAGCGCAACAAGACACACACACACACACACACACACACACACACACACACACACATGTCATGTCGCTGGCCTGCTATTGTGGAGATTGGACGAACGCAAGTGATATTTCGTGGAAGAACTTCCTTTGCAGTGTTTTGATATTCGTATGTGGTACGTTTTTCTACACAGAATATGACATTAAGGTAAGCCGGTTCTGATACAGATATTTCATGAGTAAGAGAAGACTGACATTTAAAATACGGTATTTATTAAACTTATCCTGTTACATGCTCCTGAGACGTTGAAAAAGTAATAGATAATATACCAGAAAAACTTTCCTCACCCTCTATATCTGAAATTCAACTTACCGCTCGACAAAGTGATAATAACAATGAAACATACACGGCGTAACTGATACAACAGCGCAACACAAATGATCACTGCGTAGATTGGCTAATGTTTGAAAGCATCACGGGCGAGTTTCCTTCATAAAATAGGGCAATCGTCAAAATGTGAAGAAAATAGTGGAGTAGATGGCTCAATATTGGTCGGAACAAAGCGGAACGGCGTTTCGGCACCTCTGAGGGAAGATTTGTTTGGAACCGAGCTACCAAGTCCGCACCGGATATTGAAAGTACTACATTAATTTTATTTTAAAAAGTAATGTAAAATACAATTTGCCGCAGCGCAGGGACCGGTGAACATAACAGTGATCGATCTGTGTGTTACGAAAGACCGTTACCAATATATGGGCAAAAAACATCCCTCGCGAATTTTAATTTGCAGTAGCCGCTAAACTGGAATATGCGTTGACTGACCTCTCTTTATCTGTGCTCTTCCCATTTGTAATCCCCTGTGAGTTTGGTGTGTACTGAGAGATATTTCTGTTCATGTTACGCTTTTTTAGAGTGTTACTTCTGTACGTTACTGTAGTGTTTCTGTTCTTCTTCGATATAAAATGTGCCTTTCCTTTCTTTGGTGAGCTATTTTTTCATACTTTCCATTCGTGACAAATGAATGGTGTACTAAATACTGTGCCATGTAATCATATTGACCTATTATGTTTTCCAAGGCGCATCAAGATTAGAAGGAAATATTTGTGGCAGCTTTAAGATGAAATTAATGGTCTTGGGGAATATGTAACCAGAAAAGACAACACATCAAACACACCATACTAGGATTTATATCGCTGATTCAGACGTTTTCGTCTACCCTATAATCCATAAATTCATCGATCCTACTCGAAAAACTCGTTATAAAGAATTTTCCATCGGGCCAGTTCTCCCAGGGAACTATTTTTTTGCTAGAGATGTCAGCTCTTATTTTGTTTTCATTAAGCTTGACGAAGCGCAGATATCTGTAAAACATACTTTTATAATCTTTGCTTAAATGCACCGACAATATGCTAGAAACGACTCAGCAGTGGGTAGTTAGCTCTGTAGTTGCATTTCTTATTTTCACTTCGGAAAAAAAAAATTACATTAACATTGGAAGTTTGCGTTTAAATGAAATTTAATGATGTTTGGGACTGAAAAAGAGTTCATAATTCGCCTAAAGCGAAATTCCTGTCGGACGATAAAATTTACTATTTGAACTAACGTATTCCTGTCTGGACCAAATTTGTTTCGCGTTAATCATGAGTGCGTCTTGAGCGATTTCTCGCTGACGCCATTAGACAGTAATGCCGTACTGTACTGATTAAAATTTTATTATAGTAAATGTTTACTTAATGAAATTCACATTGACTTATTTTATTTTTCATCGCCCTTTCCACACAACATGTGTCGGCTAGAAGAAATCTCTTCGTGATATAAGCTCACTATTGTAAGGAAATTTAATGTATCACCGTTTTGTTACATCTATACGATCATTATTTAATTAACACAGTCTGCACGAATCGCGTAAAATTAAATATCCATGTACATGTACTTACGTGGGAAAACATGTGTATATAAAATTATGGAATATACTTCCTTGTATGTGTGCGTACTGAGTGTGTA
The DNA here is from genome assembly GCF_021461395.2 of Schistocerca americana. Classification (NCBI taxonomy): domain Eukaryota; kingdom Metazoa; phylum Arthropoda; class Insecta; order Orthoptera; family Acrididae; genus Schistocerca; species Schistocerca americana. The sequence continues at coordinate 216,327,031 of NC_060124.1, forward strand.
CAAATCCAGCGAACGCGCTCTTCGCATGTATTTACCTACAGCGATTTGTGCGATTAGACGATTGACCTAGATGCAACTTTTCTCACGCCGCTGCTCTCGAGCGACATGCATCGCAGGCGCACCCCTAATCTAACCCTTACCATAATTCAAATAATTCAATTTCCGCGACTACATGTAATGATAAGTCCTACGTTACACAGCGAAGAACGCTTCGTAACGTGACCTGAAGTATAAACAAGAAGTTTTTTTCCGTGGAGGTAACTAAGTTTTCAGTATTTACCATTGCACAGTAAATCACTCACAGAGTTTGATTGCTTAAAAATTTAAAAAAAATTGGACACTTTTCTTATAACTTCATCCTTCTTCTGTTTATTTCTTCTTTTCATAGCTTCACTGGGGTAATGACTATTTCTTTCACTCGGTTCTCTCACAACTGAACCTATTAATGGACATATAATCACTAAATTTACAACGTTTGAACGTCATGATCCGCGTGCACGAATTGAGAAGGAGAAATACCGTTATCATTTTTGTCTGCTGACTTGCGCCGCGGGAAATCTGAGACGTTCAATGTTGCCAACATTTGAGCCCGGTTATTTAAGCTTTTAGGACATGGCCTAAGACTTAGGCGTCCACCTTGAGTGAGATTGTGGAAAACATTTTACGAATTTTTGCTAACACATGTAGAGGGCCCCGTAGCCCGGGGGGGGCACGTATCATTGATATGGCTGATACGGCGGTAGTTACGCCCCTGGTGTTATAGAAAGTGTCGAATATTTAGCGACGTGGTCGTACCCCCAAAACAAGAAATAGTGTCCAATAAACATGGGCTCTATATTGTATAGCTTAGGAGCTACAAGCACTTGTTCATCTTCGATACCGTGAAACACATCACTTCAACTGCACCCTCTTCATTTTCGATGTTTTGGGTGGAGTTAATATGGCCAAAACAAAAAAATTCCATTAAACACAGTCTCTAAAATCCATACCATTAGAGCTATCACCACACGTTCAGCAGAAAAGATATGTTTCACAGTAGCGAAAATGCCCAAGTGCTCATAGCTCACATCGTATGCATTAAAGAGCCTGTGTTTACTGGGAATTTTTTCTGGTTTTGGTGAGTACTACCATTTCTCAAATATTCAATAGAGGTCCTGTCTTTAAATTTCAGATTTCTAGATAGGAAAGCTTAGATTACCAGTCTGATATAAGCATTATCACTGCACGTAACATGGTTACAAACACTGTTACTTACTTGTTATGAAACAATGCTATGAGGCTATCAAAAATTGTTACTCTCATAGAATCCATTTAGATGTTTATTAACGCCCGCTATTATACCCCCTATCTACACCAACTCTTGCCTAGCTGTATTCATCTAAAAAATTGTAGTTCTAGAGTGTCGTCCTATAATTTCTAGGATCTAAATCTTATGTTGGAGAGGGCAGTCGTACAGGGTGTGTTTAGTTATACATGTTTGTATATAACCCAAATTTAACATAAGGACTACAACTTACACTAAGCGACGATATCTGAGACGGACTAAAAATTCTTATTGCTGAGGAAGAAGCATGAAGCTGATCATTCCTCTTCAATGAATCAGTCCCATCATACACATTAAGTAGACAAATGAAATCACAGAACTCTTCACTTACAACGGCTGATAGGCCGTGGTCGAAGTATAAAACTCTCTTCTGACGTTTCGTGTCCAACTGTGGGAGACATCCTCGGAGGTAAAGCGGCGAACTGCGAAGAGAACTCGAGGAAGCGCTGATTATATAGGCAGTACAGTGGGCGCCACTGTCGATCACGTGGCGTCGGCTATGAGATTATCTCTGGTAATGCCAACATTCTCGATTGAAAGTAATCGATCGTCCCGCTTTGCGATGCAACGCTGACATCCAAATTTTATCCAGTTTAACACCTTCGTCTTTCCTGTTAAAATTATTACGATGTTTATCAATCTCGATAGCCTCTCTATACAAGCGTGCATAATAATGCGAGGTTCTTGATATGACGCTCGTCTCGCTGAATTTTATTTTATGATCACCTTCATGAAATAAAATTTTCAGTTACGGCTGACATTATAAAGAAGCACTACAAAGCACACGTCGGGAGCAGCGATCTGAAAATGGCGTACATGTCTTCTCCTTCAGTCAGAGGAACTGCCGCGCATGCTCCGAACTGCGATCGTAGCGCTGCCGCGGATATAAATAGAAACGGAACTTGTTTTGTGGACGACCCTCGTAATTTACTGAGCTGATGTCAAATAGACAATAAATTAAAACGTCAGTGGAGTTTTGTTTACAGACATGTTAAACCTGTGCCAAATAATCCCAGTTTTCAGAATTATGGCATTCTCTCCAGCGAAGCAAAAACGACATCGCTGGGGTGCTGCAGTTCACCGTCATTACGCGGCACATTAAAAATTTATGTTATTGCTTTACAGGCGCATTACTATTAGCGCAGATAGGATAATAATATTTCTCCTAGTAAAGCTGGAGACCTGAACCAGGCAGTTTCACTGACGAGTTTGCCAGTCATTTTAAGGTACTGGGTAGAATTAGGCCCTTGCCTATATTACGTCTAAGGCAAGACGATTTTCATGATAAAGAGTCAACATTATATTTGACATACTGCGTAGAATAGCAAAGTGACAGCTAAAAACATATTTATTTTCATGAATAATTATCAAGTTGCTTTGGGCTGTGTTTTGATGTGTTCGTAATATATAGTTGGTATGTGACTAGGAGCTGCATGTCGTTGCTAGGCTGTTTTTACCATTTTATCGATAGTAGCAATATTACGCCACATACAGAAAATTTAATTGAAACAGTAATATTTAATTAACATAATAATAATATTTTCCAGGAATACATAATATATAATCTAATCAAAGTACGGGCACAATAAAATTTGCAGCCCAATAACACAGGTCACAAATAAATTATAAAGCTAAATTTCATTATTATATTTGTATTTGTATGTATTGTATATTAACTATATTGTATATGTTTTCTTATAAGCAAACCACGTGAGAGATAGTACGTAAATAAGGAAATGATGTAAGGTACGCAAGAACCTGAAAACAAAAGGCTTTCAGTGTTTGAACAATTACTGTTAAAAGAGGGAAAACAAAAATCTAAATTTAACATATTAAGTAAGAGTGGTAGTGCTTGTACTACAACTTCCATCTGGTTTCAGAAGTGCTTGTAAAGTAGATTACTTATTGTGTGTTGCAAGACGTAAAGTATTTTGTTCACACGAAAACTAAGTTATTTATTTATGTCTATATTGCGTTACTGTATCTTACCGAGTGAAGAATATTGTGCGCAATTACTGATCAGATATTCGGTTATGTTTTGTTAGGTATGGTCAAGTTAGGCAAACAAGTAGAATCAGAAGCTAGCCTAGGAATATCTGAGCGAAGTACTGTTCACAATTTAGAGGAAGATAGTCACTTAACCTTCACTGCAGCCAGTACAACATTGAAAGTGGAAAGCACTAGTTCCGTAGAACCAAAGTCGTCTACTGATACTAATATCAATGGAGGAATCAACCGTAGTTACACCTAAGAAAACGAACGTTACAGAGGAGGCTAAAAGGTCACCAGTTTGTTCGCCGATTCCAGACTCATTCGCAGTATTGGTACGTAAGTTGGGAGAACACTATGGGGAGCGCAATGGACTGTTAGAATTGTAACTGAATGGAATTGAAAAAAAAAACTAACATATTACTAGAGGAAAGGCTTAGCAAACACAAGTAATTTCAACCCTGAGCCGATGAAAAGATGTCGATTTATCTTGTAGTATTCATAAGAGGATTTAAGAACATACTGCCATGTGCGTGGACAGAAAGACAGAAAATACAATTTATCATCTCTCATATTCAAGGCGAAGCAGTTATAGGCAACACATATTGCGGAAACTTCCAATACGCAGGAAGAATTTGAAAAAGCGCTTTTATCGCAATTTTGGTCTGCTTGTATTCAACAACGGTTCTGAAAACAAGTTTATAGCTCAGAGATCTATAACCAGAAACAGGGTACATTGAGAAAATATGTCGAGAGATACATATATAAGACACGCTACTGTGACGACTCTATCTCAGATCCTGATGTCATTCGGTTACTCAAAGCGGGGTTACCGAACAGCATCAAAGACAAACCTGTTAACGTACCGGAATATAACTTGGATTCTGTTGATCTGATACAAGAAGGCATAAAGCAGAATGGCGAGCACAGTAATGGTATGAAACTTCCTGGCAGATTAAAACTGTGTGCTGGACCGAGACTCGAGCTCGGTTTTAATCTGCCAGGAAGTTTCATATCAGCGCACACTCCGCTGCCGAGTGAAAATCTCATTCTGGACAGTAATGGCAATTTATCTCCGGGCAAGCTTGATAAGCAGAACCGAAAAAAATGAATACTATTGTAATAACTCGAGCCGACAAAACGGGAATGGTCATCCGCCTTTTAACAGGAAAAGCGGGCATGAGGATAGTAGCAACTCAGGCCAAAATAGGACGACGAAATGGAGAAATACTCGAAATTCTGGACAAGGTGGCTATCCCAGACACTGCCATCAGAATCAGGGATCATCTACGAACAGTATCAATATCCATAACAATGTCGACTATAATCATGCACAAGGGCTAAACCTTAGTACGCAGTAATGGCAAAACATTAACCATATTGTAAGAAACGTAGATGTAACGGACAATATCCGTCTCGGAACGCCCCAATCGTCGAACGAAATTCGGCCGCCCTAAACTCTCCCTGAGACGGAGTGAGATAGGCAATAGTACAGGAATGTTAAAATAGAACGAAGCTATCGAATTGCAACAGGAGCTATTAAACTAAACTAGCCCTTGTCCACAGTAACTCATTGAATTAGTATAAGCCGTGGTCGAAGCAAATATTTGTGGAATACCAGTGAATCCGATAATACATACAGGTGCTTGGGTTGCTGCAATGAAGTTCCTTAAGAGGATGACTCATGCCTATAAATTACCAACATTGCCAGTAAAAAATTGCAAGGTAACCGGTGTTACTGGCGCTCAGTCACAAACCATTAAGCATCAGGTATAGGTAGAGGATTTAATCGGAAGTGAAGTGACATTATACACTCCTGGAAATGGAAAAAAGAACACATTGACACCGGTGTGTCAGACCCACCATACTTGCTCCGGACACTGCGAGAGGGCTGTACAAGCAATGATCACACGCACGGCACAGCGGACACACCAGGAACTGCGGTGTTGGCCGTCGAATGGCGCTAGCTGCGCAGCATTTGTGCACCGCCGTCGTCAGTGTCAGCCAGTTTGCCGTGGCATACGGAGCTCCATCGCAGTCTTTAACACTGGTAGCATGCCGCGACAGCGTGGACGTGAACCGTATGTGCAGTTGACGGACTTTGAGCGAGGGCGTATAGTGGGCATCTGGGAGGCCGGGTGGACGTACCGCCGAATTGCTCAACACGTGGGGCGTGAGGTCTCCACAGTACACCGATGTTGTCGCCAGTGGTCGGCGGAAGGTGAACGTTCCCGTCGACCTGGGACCGGACCGCAGCGACGCACGGATGCACGCCAAGACCGTAGGATCCTACGCAGTGCCGTAGGGGACCGCACCGCCACTTCCCAGCAAATTAGGGACACTGTTGCTCCTGGGGTATCGGCGAGGACCATTCGCAACCGTCTCCATGAAGCTGGGCTACGGTCCCGCACACCGTTAGGCCGTCTTCCGCTCACGCCCCAACATCGTGGAGCCCGCCCCCAGTGGTGTCGCGACAGGCGTGAATGGAGGGACGAATGGAGACGTGTCGTCTTCAGCGATGAGAGTCGCTTCTGCCTTGGTGCCAATGATGGTCGTATGCGTGTTTGGCGCCGTGCAGGTGAGCGCCACAATCAGGACTGCATACGACTGAGGCACACAGGGCCAACACCCGGCATCATGGTGTGGGGAGCGATCTCCTACACTGGCCGTACACCACTGGTGATCGTCGAGGGGACACTGAATAGTGCACGGTACATCCAAACCGTCATCGAACCCATCGTTCTACCATTCCTAGACCGGCAAGGGAACTTGCTGTTCCAACAGGACAATGCACGTCCGCATGTATCCCGTTCCACCCAACGTGCTCTAGAAGGTGTAAGTCAACTACCCTGGCCAGCAAGATCTCCGGATCTGTCCCCCACTGAGCATGTTTGGGACTGGATGAAGCGTCGTCTCACGCGGTCTGCACGTCCAGCACGAACGCTGGTCCAACTGAGGCGCCAGGTGGAAATGGCATGGCAAGCCGTTCCACAGGACTACATCCAGCATCTCTACGATCGTCTCCATGGGAGAATAGCAGCCTGCATTGCTGCGAAAGGTGGATATACACTGTACTAGTGCCGACATTGTGCATGCTCTGTTGCCTGTGTCTATGTGCCTGTGGTTCTGTCAGTGTGATCATGTGATGTATCTGACCCCAGGAATGTGTCAATAAAGTTTCCCCTTCCTGGGACAATGACTTCACGGTGTTCTTATTTCAATTTCCAGGAGTGTATCACCTTTCTCGTAGTTAAAGGATTGGCGGTGGTCTTTATACTGAGTTGCGAGTTACCCCGAGTGAAAGGTCAACATTGGCCTCTCTAACGGTGAACTCAGCTTTTTGAATGAAGGTAGGAGAGTTCGACTGGGAATGGTAAAGAGGAGAGAGGTATATGGCAAATATTGTCGGAGTATCAGGGTAACGTGTAGAGGACCACAAGTATTGCAAATTAGGGATAACGTAGACAATGGAGAATTCTTTTATACTGATACAAAGGAAGAAAATATTCCTGGTGAGATTGAATGTACTTTCTCCAACGTCAGAGAATCAGTTATTTGACCACTGGCCAGCAATCTGAGCTAAATCAGTTGATGACTAAATATTCAGAAGTATTTTCAGAGAAAGCCGGTATTATCAGCGGGTATACGTACCATGTTGAGGTAATATCACATGATATATTTTACCACACCACATACTCTGCCCCATGGACCAAAAAGAAGTCTTTTAGTAAAGAGATAAGAAAAATTATAGAACTGGGAGTTATCGAGCCATCTCTGTGGACCTACCCTAAATCGTTCGCCTTACACAAGGAAAATAAAAAGTCACAGTTGCTAAATGCAGGGCTTTACAAGGTAACCAATATCCCACATGGGCGTGGTTATTTACTAGCAGAAGGCAATAAAATCAAGAGTTTATATTTATACAAGGATTTGAAGCAGTATTTACTTTGATGTTGTATATGTAGTAGTTGTAAGTTGCAGTATAGTACTTACAAATAATGTTATGTTGCTCAAATCTTACTTTATATAAGAATATATGTTGTTATGAAAAATTTTAATAATATGTCACGATTATGCAGAAAAGTCTGCACTGCCACCTGCAGTATACTACTGAATAAATAATTGAAGATAATAGAAAATTTGAAGATGCATTCCTAAATAGGCTTCAAATGGAGTAGTATTCTTAAAAATCAAATAACATTCGTAATCAGATGTATTTTTATTACCAGTCTTTTACGTTTGTGCAATAAATATTTATGAGGTTTTTGCATTTTATGTTATAATAGTAGAGAGGAGATGACTAGAATCACCACTTATCAGAATAAACTTGAGAGGAAGAATTAGTACACGAATGCACCGCGAGTATCTTGACTGATGTAGTTCGAAGAATTGAAACCACGTAGGTATGGAGTATGTCTTCTACATACACACACAGCTTCCTTGTTGAAGTGCTGTTCACAGAAACTTCTTTTGTAACTAAGGGTCGGGGCAAGTGCCGTAATTTACCTGCCTGTCACAACACGAACTGCCGTCCTCGGAAATTTAATCTCAAATAATAGGTGGTAACAATTTCTTTGAATAATCTACAAATGAAAGTAAAACATTATTGTTAAGTCAGGCCAGATTCTGTAAGCCAGGCCACAGTGATCCAGTGATCGATTATTTGATTAGTGTTGCATGGGGGCTTATTTATTTAAATATGATGAATGTGAATAATTTTTAAATTTTTGATAGCTGTATGTCCGATTACGAAGTCTCGTAACCGGTTGGCCCTGACTAGTTTAAGTACGCAATCTGACTGCATAGAATAACAACAAAGAATGAAAGAAAATTTTCGTTAACACAATTAATTAATTAAGTCCCCAGCAACTATAAAACCTACGAAACCAAAACACAAGTGTCATTGTTCTGTGTGTGGAAGTGTGATTCAACGTACACATCTGGCACGGTTCTTCTTCAATAAGACAAGAAATTTTAAATATCATTTATACTGAAGTAATCAAAAAAAATAAAAATACTATAACTGCGTAAGGAAACCAGAATTACACTCTAATACAAGAACACGAGCCAGATGCTTTGTTGACTGAACCTGTAATGACGCATTATTTAAGACACTGAAATAATGAAAAAACAGGGAATATTTTACCTTCATATATATTGACGAAAAGCACTCTGATCATTACAATATCTCCATTCGAACAACATCTGCTGTCTAGCCCATCAAACAACTGCATAAAACATGGAACAAGCACTCTCCAATACGACTTCTCGACAAGAACTTTTCACTACGACATCTCAGCAAGCACTGACTACTACGAGTTCTCGACAAGCACTGCCAGTGGGGGCGGCGGAATAATACTCTTTGGCGCAATCTCTGGCGCTGTGGCTCAGTGTAGCCACCTTTCAGTGTGTATAAAATAACCAAACATTGTATACTAATTTTTCATATACAGCCCTGAATAAATGTTAATATCTTTCTAATGCGAGAGTCTTGCTTGCAAAGAAAGCGTTCTCGTAAATACGCAGCTATATAGGGTATGCTAACATGAACTTATGAGGAAATGTATTAGTGGCTCAGAAACATTTTAAATATACGCTAACTGAGACAGTACAAAAAGATGCTAGTGAACATGTGCAATATTGAACATTTTTGGGACGATGTCGCAACGTCAACATGAGCACAATACAGGACAGCGACAATCAGTATTTCAAACATAAAGTGTGCGAAAGCACTGCGAAGTTACATCACGTAAAGTATGGACAGTGGTTTAATGCATATAGTCCCAGTCAATGCATTTGGAACCGCTTACCTCAGTCAACAATCAACATTCCTCGCCAGCAACTGGCGCGTCAACCTAAGCTGCCGAAGGTCGTCGTGCTGAACGTTTTCCGAATGGAGAATGCAAACGAACGCTCACTAGCAACCGGACGCTAAGTGAGTGTCTACTTGTGTGTAAACTGCTCGTTTGTTTATTTATACACGACGTGTAAAAATACTATCAAGAACTGTGAGATAACTTACTAGAAATGTCGGTGTACAAGGCTTATAAACCCGGGTACCCAAGCCAAATAAAAACTTTCATAACTGGTGCTGTGCTGGGCAATAATAAATAAACAGAGTTCCTTTCTTATAAACTTTGCTCTCTGCTTCTGGAATATAATTGTTCGTTTATCGCATTTCCTGAGGCGGAGATGGAGGACCAGCCCAGAATTTGCTTAACTGGCCGTGGGATACTGCTTAAAATTCCAACCCAGGCTAGTTGGTATACCAGAGTAACGGTCATTAATCCGCCTCGCCCATACAGTCCGTGGCCTGGACTACCTCGATGTCTCGCCAGGCTGAGTGTTAGGCTATACGACCAGGTCAAGAGACGTCCTCGGTTAATCATAAAAACAGTAAATAGTTCATGTAATTACTACAACACAATTCCTCTACTATCGTATTCCTCATTAATCCACCTCGCCCATTCAGTCCGTGGCCTGGACTACCTCGATGTCTCGCCAGGCTGAGTGTTAGGCTATACGACCAGGTCAAGAGACGTCCTCGGTTAATCATAAAAACAGTAAATAGTTCATGTAATTACTACAACACAATTCCTCTGCTATCGTCTTCCTCTGCGTCATACACTGAAGCGCCAAAAAATCTGGTATAGGTATGCATATTCAAATGCAGAGATATGTAAACAAGCAGAACACGGCGCTGCTGTCGGTAACGGCTATCTGAGACAAGTGTCTGGCGCAGTTCTTAGATCGGTTACTGTTACTGCAATGGTAGCTTATCAAGATTTATGTGAGTTTGAATGTGGTGTTACTGTCGGCACATGAGCGATGGGACACAGCATATCCAACGTAGCGATAATGTGAGGACTTTCCCGTACGACCATTTCACGAGTGTACCGTGAATATCAGAAATCCGGTAACACATCAGATCTCCAACATCACTGCGGCTGGAAAAAGACCCTGCAAGAACGGGACCAACGACGACCGAAAAGAATCGTTGAACGTGACAGAAGTGCAACCGTTCCGCAAATTGCTGCATATTTCAGTTCTGGGCCATCAACAAGTATCAGAGTGCGAACCATTCAACAAGCCTCCTCGTGTACCCTTGATGACTGCACAACACAAAGCTTTAGGCCTCACCTGGGCCCATCAGCACCGACATTAGACTGCTGATGACGAAAAACATGTTGCTTGGTCGGACGAGTCTCGTTTCAAATTGTATCGAGCGGATGGACATGTGCGGGTGTGGAGACAATCTCATAAATCCACGGACCTTGCATATCAGCAGGGGCATGTTTGACATGGACGTAAGCATCTCGTCTGATCACCGGCATCCAATCATGTGCATTGTGCATTCAGACGGACTTAGGCAATTCCAACATGACATGCAACACCCCGCACGTCCAGAATTGCTACAAAATGGCTACAGGAACACTTTTCTGAGTTCAAACACCTCCTGTGGCTACCAAACATCTCACAAATGAACATTATTGAGCATATCTGGGATGCACTGAAACGTGTTGTTCAGAAGAGCTCTCCACCCCGTCGTACTCTTACGGATTTTTTGACAGCCCTGCAGGATTCAAGGTATCAGTTTCCTCCAGCACTACTTCAGACATTAGTCGAGCCCATGCCACGTCGTGTTGCGCCACTTCTGCGTGCTCGCGGGGGGAGGAGGGGGGGGGGGCGCTACATCCTATTAGGCAAGTGCACCAGTTCTTTGGCTTTTCGGTGTATATTTCTACATTGATCAACTTCACTTGTTAATATAGAGACATCGTCGGTGAGAGTGTTGTGTTTTTCTCCTGCAGTGCAGTAGTTTAACGTGCGTCGGTTTCCTATAGTTCGTGTCCTCCGGTATTTTGTAGTTACGCAAAATGTTAACATCAGTGTCTGTTATTTGCCTATTTATGGTTATAAATCTTATGTCATTGACTGTAACAGTTCTTCAGATAGGCAACTGTCGGATTAGAACAAGATTGTAATACTTCTGTAGAAGACGCCACATAAGCGCGATTCCTTTCTTAACGTAAGCGGCAAATTTTATGAGATCCCTTGTAAGTTTGTTCCTACAAATGGCAACAGAATGTTTAATATATCAGAAAGTTTGCGTGTGATTTCTTTGCTTGTTGTGCATGTCCTTCAGAAAATTGGATGAGGGAAATACATCGTCGCATTTGCATTACGTGTCTCTAAGGTGTAGAATTGCAACATGAATGCCGATAGGCAATGCACAGTTTAGACTCTTATTTTTCTTTTTTGAGTCATCAGTCTTCTGATTCTGAATGATTTAATGCCTTCCGCCACAAATCAGATAAGTTTCCAAGTAGATATAAAAGTATGTTGCTGTAGATTTAGAAGCACGTGCCCTTGCAGATGTTAATACAAGTTTATGGTGAAAAAGTGCATGTAGAGTTAATTCGCAATTTCCTTCATCAGTAGTGGCATATTTTAGCGAAGGATATCAACTATTCTGAAGAGCCATCTCATTTTTTTAGGGCGCTTCAGTTTATGAATATACACATTTATTGTTTCAACTGTGTTTCATGGCTTTTATTTTACATTACAACGGATAAAGCAGATCTTCTGGAGACCTTTCCTAGTCCAGATTACAACATAGTTTTGAAATGAGACATCAGAAATGTACCCGTTTTTTGTTACAAGTTTCTAATTTGCATTCGTCACTGATTTTACAATACTATTTCCACTGTGGCTAGTGGTATTCACTGAAGTTCCGACTAAACAATAAGTTAATCAGCTCTCAACCCCTTAGAAGTAAAACGCTGTACACGTGGACTTAACGTAGGAGGTAGAAGACTTGCTTTATTAAATTTTCTCTGGATTAGATGTCATCGAGACCTTATAATCCTACCACTACTATTGTAATCTAGTATTCTTTTACCTACGTAACAGAAACCCTGTCTCTATGTTGCCACGTATAACCTTTGTACTAAAATTTAGTTTAGTTTCCAAATAAAGTACACTATGGAAGGACAGGAAAACCTAATCAATAGAGCTAGCCTTTTTACGGGATTTGACCGTGTGTTGTGTCTCACGGATAAGTAAAACAGACTATTCACTTCTTTTCCTAAGATCTTACCCGGTGGTTAGATAGAAACGCAGTATGAATAATATTATACCGAAGCTAGGACAACTCAGTTCTGAGCTAGTTTAGTGGTTTAAAACATGTACTAATCGTCGTCAGTCTATCCAGGCAATGAAACAGTGAAATATTGAAAAGCAGAAGTACCAATTTTGCATACTTTCTTGCTACTGTTTAATTTGGTTCTTCAAATAAGTATTAGCCCACTTAAACGATGTTGAACTACACCCTTATACATTTTTTTTTTTGAAAAGAGGAAAAGCCCAGTAGATAACTTCAGGGAAGGTAAAAAAAATTGGCCAGGGTGCACCTTTAGAAAAGCATTTTTCCATAATCAACAAACTTAAATATTAAAATAGTTAGATACTAAAGCACACACTTTTTATACTGAACATTTCATTACAAGAAAACCTCTTTCTTACTGGAATTTACCTCCAAAAGCTATCACTCTTTGAACTAATTCTGTGTACACATTTAACAGATTCTAGTAACTGGGCTTCACACTGATTTAATTTTACATAAGGATACTTTTACTATAACACTTAGCAGCATTTGAGAAAACGTTTTTATTATTTACACAAAAACAATTTAAATGATGCCTCTTTATGTTAACTTTTCACCTCATAAGTCTATAAAACAGGATACTCGGATTAATCAAACACCAGGAAGGAGCCCTGTATAGGAGTGTGATTAGGATGAAGTAACAGGGTGAACCAGTTTCTTTCAAGTTCAAGAATGATTATTAAAACACAGTTTAAATTAATGGTTCACGGTTTACAAAAGTAAAAATACAAGAAAGAAATCTTACCTGGTGGCTGTAGGCTTGGGTGGCGAGAACAACTATGACGGCTACACTACCCACAGTACGGCCTGCAAGTATCTTGCTGTATGGGCTCAATTTCTCTTCATGGCATCGTTCAGTTTTACATATAATAACCCAACAACTCGCAGCTGTGCCGTAAGCCGTTGCCGGTCTTCATCCAAGGCATTTTTGAGTAAATTTACGGGCAAAGCTTCTCCTGCTCTACAAAGGTGTTGCCTAAATCACTGCTGCCTACAGACAGGGTTACTTACTTCTCGCACTTGCTCTAGGTAGAGTGCCTATTTGCCCTTGGCACCTTTTTCACTTCCCAGAGCCACTTTTGTTTCAAACAAAAGCATATTGGCTTTCACATAACCACATTTCTTACATTCTTCCTGAGCGTGACCATTTCTTAAGTGGCCATATTTACATCAATGTGAACAATTTATACACACAAATATTTTTAAATGCAAAATGTCAACAGAAAATTATTTTACATAGTAAACAATTTACATAGTTATAAAGAACGTAGCAACCACTCGTGGAAACATAATTTATCTATCTTGTTGCAAATCGATTTCAACTGATATCAGTTATCATCGGTGCTAAAACAAATACAAGAGACAGGGCATAAACAATAACTGCTTTAAAAAACGAAAAAATTGACAATAAAACATGATTACATCAATTACAATACATAAAGACGTCTGAAATTAAAATTCCAAGTCATAACATATCATTTTTCTAACCAATACATACCATGAGGAGAAGTACTGTCCTTGGCAGATTTATATCATGAAGTGACACATCATAGGTCAACACTACAAGACAATATGAGATGGTGCCACATTGCAATAAACGCCCTCTATGTAAAATACGAAAGTAATGTAAAATACAAGCAATAAGGAATATATCACATTACAAAAAAATTATGTAGTGATGGTAATTGATAATACCAATTTAAATAATTATAACAAGTGAAAATGGCTGAACATTGCTTGTCAGATGATAATAAAAAATTAAATATATATTTCCAAACTACGATCGTCAAAATGGTAAGAACAGATAAACTCACTAAAAATAGGATTCCATTCACACAAATTTAGGATATGAAACTTATTTGTCATAATGACGAAACCGAATAGTGGTATCAACGGCCATCTGCCGTTCTATATACGAACTACAAGTGCATCAAATTACACATTTATGTTATTTCCAATAGATGACACTATGTTACCGAATGCACAAATCCAAAGTTGACAGAGTTCAGGAAAAAATTACAGTACGAGATAAACAATCGTATTACTTAAATAATGCGATTAACATAGTGTTGCGCATATAAAAACCATATATGTGGATAACGACTTTAGATCTACTATGCGAACTATAGCCTCATGAACAAATGTACGATGCGCCCTTATATTTCTCATGAGTATGGTGGTAAATGACACAAGGATTGCCATATCACAGCCAACCTCCGGTGATAAAACAGGTGCTCAAAAATCAATCAGAAAACAACAAGAGCAGCACGCTCAAAATATGTAAAACCACCTCTAAACGCCGCAAACCATCTACCATCTAATAACCACTTTTTGAATAAGAATGGCTCAGTTTAGGTGTGAAAATTGGTAATTGCATCAGATTTCACAACATACGTACATATTTTCCGAGCCGTTGTTATTCGAAAAGTGGTTGTTAGATGGTAAATGGTTTTCGGCGTTTAGAGTTGGTTTTACATATTTTGAGCGTGCTGCTCTTGTTGTTTTGTAATTGATTTTTGAGCACCTATTTTATCGTCGGTTGTTGGCAGTGATATGGCAATCCTTGTGTCGGATACCAACATACTCATGAGAAATATACATTTGTTCATGAGGCTATAGTTCCCATAGTAGATCTAAAGTTGTTACCCACGTATATGGTTCTTTATATGCGCAACACTTTGTTAATACCATTATTTAAGTAATACGATTGTTTATCTCGTACTGTAATTTGTACCCGAACTCTGTCAACTTTGGATTTGTGCGTTCAGTAACACAGCGTCATCTATTGGCAGTAACATAAACGTGCCATTTGATGCACTTGCAGTTCGTATATAGAACGGCAGATAGCCATTGATACCACTACTCGGTTTCGTCATTATGACAAATAAGTTCAATTTCCTAAATTTGTGTGAATGGAATCATATTTTTAGCGAGTTTATCTCTTCTTAAAATTTTGACGATCGTAGTTTTGATATATATACTTAATTTGTTATTATCATCTGACAAACAATGTTCAACCATTTTCACTTGTTGTAATTATTTAAATTGGTATTATCAATTAAAATCACTGTATAATTTTTTTGTAATGTAGTATATTCCTTATTGCTTGTATTTTACATTACTGTTGTATTTTACATAGAGGGCGCTTATTGCAATGAGGCCGGCAATGTTGTCTTGTTGCAGTGTTGACCTATGATGTGTCAGTTCATGATAGAAATCTGCCAAGGACAGTACTTCTACTTACGGCATGTATCGGTTAGAAAACTATGTTATAACTTAGAATTTTAATTTCAGACATCTGTATATATTGTAATTGATGTAACTATGTTTAATTGTCAAATTTTCGTTTGTTAAAGCAGTTGTTGTTTATGCCCTGTCTCTTGTATTTGTTTTAGCATCAATGATGACTGATATCAGTCGAAATCGATATGCAACAAGATAAATAAACTATGTTTCCGCCACTGGTTCTACGTTCTTTACAATTTTATATTCGACGGTCGCTGCACAGAAAAGGAACCTCATCGATCCCCACATTCTAAAATTTACATAGTATTTTACCTACATTACTCACACACAATGCAAAAGAACTTCAAGCTGCAGTATATAACACATTATATCTACAGAAAATATAGTACGAATGTGCGAAAATTTTAAACCAAGAAAATTATAAATATTTCAATGAACCATAAACAAATAACGTTATAACCTCCTCCAGAACCAGAACGCGGGACGTCTGTGAAAGGAACGCAACTCTCTGCACAGGCAGTACCCAGCAGTCACCATACAATCGTTTTGGTCTCTATGAGTCCATTACTGAAGAAGGTGGACAAATGAATACAAAATGGAATTATGACGAGTTATCTTCATCAACGAGTATATGATTTTTTCGAAGCTGTCGGTGTTATGTACTAGCCTACTCAAAGTCAGCTGTCAAAACATAAATGCACACTACTGGTCATTAAAATTGTTGCACTACGAAGATGTGCTACAGACGCGAAATTTAACCGATAGGAAGAAGATGCTGTGATATGCAAATGTTTACCTTTTCAGAGCATTGACACAAGGTTGGCGCCGGGGGCGACACCTACGGCTTGCTGACATGAGGAAAGTTCCCAACCGATTTCTCATACACAAACAGCAGTTGAGCGCCGTTGCCTGGTGAAACGTTGTTGTGATGCCTCGTTTAAGGAGGAGAAATGTGTACCATCACGTTTCCGACTTTGATAAGGACAGATCGTAGCTTACCGCGATTGCGATTTACCGTATCACGACATTGCTGTTCGCGTTGGTCGAGATCCAATGACTGTTAGCAGCATATGGAATCGGTGGGTTCAGGAGGGTAATACGGACCGCTGTGCTGGATCCCAACGGCCTCGTATCACTAGCAGACGAGATGACAGGCATCTTATCCGCATGGCTGTAACGGAACCTGCAGCCACGTCTCGATACATGAGTCAACAGATGGGGACGTTTGCAAGACAACAACCATCTGCACGAACAATTCGACGTTTGCAGCAGCATGGACTATCGGCTCGGAGACCATGGCTGGGGCTACCCTTGACGCTGCATCCCATACAGGAGCGCCTGCGATGGTGTACTCAACGACGAACCTGGGTGCAAGAATGGCAAAACGTCATTTTTTCGGATGAATCCAGGTTCTGTTTACAGCATCACGATAGTCGCATCCGTGTTTGGCGACATCGCGGTGAACGCACATTGGAAGCGTATATTCGTCATCGCCCTACTTGCATATCACCCTGCGTGATGGTATGGGGTGCCTTTGCTTACACGTCTCGGTCACGTCTTGTCCACATTGACGGCACTTTGAACAGTGGACGTTACATTTCAGATGTGTTACGACCCGTGGCTCTACCCTTCATTCGATCCCTGCGAAACCCTACATTTCAGAAGGTTAATGCACGACCGCATTTTGCAGGTCCTGTACGGGCCTTTCTGGATACAGAATGTGTTCGACTGCTACCCTGGCCAGTACATTCTCCAGCTCTCTCACCAACTGTAAACGTCTGGTCAATGGTGGCCGGGCAACTGGCTCGTCAAAACACGCCAGTCACTACTCTTGATGAACTGTGGTATCTTGTTGAAGCTGCATGGGCAGCTCTACCTATACAATCCATCCAAGCTCTGTTTGACTCAATCCCCAGGCGTATCAAGGCCGTTATTACGGGCAGAGGTGGTTGTTCTGGGTACTGATTTCTCAGGATCTATGCACCCAAATTGCGTGAAAAAGTAATCAAATGTCAGTTGTAGTATATTATATTTGCACAATGAACACCCGTTTATCATCTGCATTTCTTCTTGGTGTAGCAGTTTTAGTGGCCAGTAGTATAAAATGATTGAGCAAAAATCAAAATCCCAACCTATGTAGTCAGTTTCTTAGGTTCTGTCGTCCGTGACAGGTTCGGATGGAAATAACAGATTGGCACTTCGGATTTAATCGGCATCAAGAGGCCTTACCCCCCACCCCCTCTGCACCTCCTACCCCTTGTACGTCAGCTTCCGAAGTCGACATACGAGACTGATGTCCCTAAATATTTTGTAATATTTGGTACTTCGTTGGAAGTGTACCACACGACTCAGAGCTGCTTCAGCATCGGTTAGAATCTCTGGTAGATGGTGTCCTAGATACATGTTACGTCGAAGATCTTGTGTGGATGTGACTCTTCGAGGATCAGTCAAACCGTTAACATGTTGCCACAGACGCATCGCGGGAGCTCTTTCTGTCGTAGTAGAAATTCTCCAGTTGTTTCGGTATGTCCAGTTCCGAGGCGGCATGAAGCAGTACCTTCATAGAGAAGTCAGCCACACCTAGGTCGTGTATTTGATGACCTGTAGTTCATGGGATTATGTACTATCATGGTATTTGTCTTCCCATTCGTTTAGAATGTGGCGCCAAATGTGTGTCCTCCCGGCAGTACTTACTTTCTAATATATTTTCTGTAATTTGGTTTTGTATTGTTTTATTAAACAGAAAAGTTAATTTTGAATTTCATAACGCTCACTCTTTCGTTTCCTGCTCCCCATGAATCAAAGCCCACCTACGTCTGCAAGTACACTGATGAACAGATCGTGCACAGTTACTGCAAATTCTCTTCGGACAGTTTGTAGTAAGAGGGATACTGGCAGTTTAAAGCTCTTAATAGAGTCTGGAACGTGCTCAGATGGTTCAGTAGACAGTAAATTACTCTAAAAAAGCGAAGGTCCATATTCGTGTTCTCGCTCACAATAACGTTTTCAGCAGTCGAGAAGTTTGTCTATCAAACGAGTTGTTTTCCGTGTATTAAACTGTCAACTGTTACATTTCGTTCGTTAGAAAATGTGTTGATATTGCTGACAATTGACTTACACACTATTATGCTCTTTGCACAGTTGCGTATTTTTCTATACACAGGCAGTTTAGGTATACGAATTTCAGTTTTCATTTTCCAGGGAATTGTAAACATGGTTTTAACTTTGAGACTCTTTTCTCATATTTCTTTAGTTGGAACTAAGTGTTGCTACCGAACGACCACCCGTTGGAACGAAGGAATGTTGTGAACAATACGACAGAACAAGTGTGTGATTTACAGGTAGTTGTCGAATCAGCTTATTGGCTACATTATGCGCTCATTCTCCCTGAAAATTAAACTACACACGTAATACCTCCTCTCCATTTCAATTGAGCACTTCTCATCTTTTTTCAGAATGTGCTAGTTCAGAACAGCCAACATGCAGCACCCATTCATGTTACTGCGAAAACAGATATTCTGTAATATTGTGCAGCTAAATTGCCTTGCGCAGACAAAACTGAACTAATCTGGATCCACAACGCTTGCTGTTTAATCAGTGTGTTATTTTGAAGTACCGTAATTCGGTGCTGTAAACGTCAGCTAACCCTGTGATGTTATTCTGGATGCACTGTGAATTTTAGCATGCAGAAGTGTGTAAACAGTATTGTCGAAGTGCAGCGAACTGCTAACATGAGGTGCATGGGTGGGTAGCCGGCCGGTGTGGCCGTGCGGTTCTAGGCGCTTCAGTCTGGAACCGCGTTACCGCTACGGTCGCAGGTTCGGTTCCTGCCTTGGGCATGGATGTGTGTGATGTCCTTAGGTTAGTTAGGTTTAAGTAGTCCTAAGTTCTAGGGGACTGATGACCACAGATGTTAAGTCCCATAGTGCTCAGAGCCATTTGAACCATGGGTGGGTACCTAGTTCCTGTTTAATAATAACCAGCCAATGTGAAGACAGTAGTTACCAATAGGAGTACGGGACATTAGGATTTAACGTCCCGTCGACGACGTGGTCAGCAGAGACGGATCACAAAGCTCGGAATGCGTGAAGGAGGAGGTGTGCGTTTCAGAGTAACCAAGCCCGGCATTCGCCTTACGCGATTTAAAATACTCATATGGAAACCTAAATCTGGGTGGCTGGTCGGGAAATGCACTTCCCTCTTACCGAAAGTAAATCCAATGTGATTACAAGTCCCCCACCTACATGAAGATCAGCTGAAGATACAGTACTGGAAGAGCACAAAGCTTAGAGTCAGAATTATTAAACTATTGTTTTCTGTACTACCAAATAAAGACAATTCGTAGTTTACGTTGTTACCAAAAACCCTGGAAAGTTATTGACAAATTTATTTTAAATTTTTACACGGTACACTAATAAACATTCAAACGGACTTGTATCACATATTTTTAATGTATATGACGTATAGATACACTTAAGGCGGAAAATCACAATACCAAAATATACTTAATATAGAGTAGTGAAATTTCAGAAATACGTTAATAACTATCGTAGCCACCAGCAGGTTGAATGCAAGAATGGAAACTGAATCAATTGTGAAACTTCCTGGCACATTAAAACTGGGTGCCGAACCGAGACTCGAACTCGGAACCTTTGCCTTTCGCGGGCAAGTGCTCTACCAACCTTTTTTTTTTTATTTAATCTAATTTTGTTCGGTTTCGTTCGTTGCATCTGCTCGGGGCGGACGTCGTAAGACATCCGTTTAAGTTCGTTGTTGATCGATTAACTCAGTTTTCTTATTACAGAGAGCAGCTACCCCTCTGACCGAACACGCTGAACTACCGTGCCTGCGTAACTGAGCTACCCGTGCACGACTCACGGTACGTCCTCAGAGCTCTACTTCTGCCAGTACCTCGTCCCTACTTTTAATCTGCCAGGAAGTTTCAAATCAGCTCACACTCCGCTGCAGAATGAAAATCTTATTCAGGAAACATCCCCCAGGCTGTGGCTAAGCCATGTCCCGAGTTCAGTCTCGGTTCGGCACACATTTTTAATCTGCCAAGAAATCACGAAAAGTTGATTCACCATTTAAAAGTTTAAGGCAAAATACATTTTTGTTCAAATATCCAGTTTTATCGCCTATTGACCTTTTTGAATTAGAAAAATCACCGTTACAATTTTGATAATGCCACGTTGTAAGAGGATGTCAATTGTTGATTCATTGAACACCATTCTGCAGTATCATCACTAACAAGGTTATTTATTTTTTTTAATGTCTGAGTCGACACTTAGTATTTCTTGAAACTCTTCATTTTTAACTTTTGTTTCGCCTGTATTTACTTCTTTTACAACAGCTGCAGTGCCAGGAATATCATCCGTACTACTTGTACTCGAAGTCGAACGAACAACATTTTTTTGCGAAAATTTATCTACTCTGCCAAGCGTTTTTAGAACATTGCCTTCTTGTTCTCACCTTCCCTTCGGTAATTTCCAAAATACCGCCCCACTTAATTTTGCACGTCTGTTTCTTTCACTGTTATTCATGTTAAGGCACTTACAAATTTGTCAACCAACAGTCGAAATAAAATTTGTAAAAGGAAAGAAAGAAGGACTGTATCCAGTTCCAGTCGTACTACACCACAAGTGAGCACAAATCTTTTTACTTTAATCACGGCACCCGAGCACAAAGATTTTTCATTTAAACACGGAGCGATGAACTGACAAAATTGGATTACTCGACGTAACTATGCTATGAAAGAACGAAAATGCAGAATAATTTAATTTCATTGTCGCCTGTTCTCTGTTGTCAGTGAACAGTAGATGCATACCTGCCCTTTTAGAATTCGTCTCGTAAAGAAATCGGGACTTTTTTGGCTTCTATTTCCCGCGTCGCCGGAATTTCAGCTGGGTCGCAAACATGTTCTCAATATTCTTGACATTGTCTTTCTAATTTAAAAACCAAATAATTCTTGCAATTTCTTGATGTGAGGCGTTCTGGATCGACTCTTACCCACTCATTCTTATAATCTTTTAGCGGTTTCAGTGGGAGAAAAGACAGACTGCAAAGTTTAAGCAGTGTTGTTAGCAGTTGATGTGGTGTGTTGTCATCTGTGTGAACACTTGTGGTATGTCTACGCGCAAATACACCTTTTGTTCCAACATAAAATAAAAATAACCTTTCCTCAAAGAAAAAAGCTTAGTTAAGAAGTTTAATATAAACTTTCCGATGCCACTTACTATTCGATTGCACAGAGCGTGAACTTCGATATCGTGAAGGCTGCAGCACAATAAATGAGACAAACTAAGGTTGGTTTCTTCTTCTTTTTTCGCCAAAAAAGTAACTAAGTAAATAAATAAAATTTTTAAACTGTTGTGGAGTGTATTTAACACACTATTAGATATTCTGCTTGTGTTCTTTTCGCATAAACATTTGTTTAAAAATGTGAAACGTACCTAGTATCAACATGTTTTGTTTAACGGGTGTCATTAAAACAAAACTCAGATACTGAAGACCACAGAGCCTTCACATCAATTACGGTAATGGAGGGTTGACTTGATACTTCCCCGTAATGTATACAATAAATTTAAATAGAGTGGGGTTTTATATACTTAGGCCCACACATGTTAGAGAATTTAAGAAATTGCTGATTAGTTCATCACAGCTTTTCAGGGGCTCGGTATTCTAACGGGGAAACTATGGTAGGGTTACGTAGAAGCCGACAACATTCTCGGAATAATAACGTTTCAAACATTGTATTGTAGATTGCCGTCCTGATAGCTTACTTAAAAATATTTTGAACAATCATGAAGATGATACTAGACAGAAAATCAATGCTAGTAAGTTGCTTAACAATATTAAAAAATTTTGTCGTTTGTAACCGCAGTTATTTTAAAACGAAAAAGGTTAAAATGGGTAGAGAACAAAAAATGCCCCCCCCCCCCTTAAGATGCCGCCCCTAGGCCCATGCCTAGTAGGCTATATGTAAATCCGCCACTGGTCAGTAATAACTAGACCGCGGATTTTAGGTAAAAACCTGTTTTGTTCCTGAGTTCCTATTTGCATAAAAATGTGTACTTATGCGTTTCATGACTAATTACACTTAATAGCGTTAATTCAATAGGACCTAAAAAAGCCCATTTCGACGTTAGTGCCTATTTTTGCCTATTTCGGCTTTAATATCCTAAAAAGTGCCTATTTCATCTTATAAGACAGTGGTTTCAAGTTTTTCCACACTATACGACACATGGAAAAAAATATTTTCTGCCCAGCATGCAGCAAGGTGGCTAGTTGATATGCGTTCATGCTTCGTATTTGTCTAACACATCGGTCTTTTTTTATTTTTTTATATCGCTATCCCTGTTAATACCAAATACTCTTTACAGGTGTTTTATTATTCATATGTAAAAAATAGATCATGGATCTTTAGGTTAAAACCTATTTTTTTCCGAAGCTCCAATTTGCATATTAGTTGGTACTTATGCGTTTCATGACTAACTAAACTGAATACCGTTAGTTCTATAGGACCTAAAATTGCGTATTTCGACGTTGACGCCTAATTTTGCCTATTTAGGCATCAAAATCCTAAAAAGTACCTATTTCGTTAATCTGACATAGAGTTCTTGTGTTTTCAAAGATTAGAAAAAGGAAGTAAACCGAGGGCCTTACGTCTCATTGAAGGCGAAGGTCGTTAGGGACTGTTTACAATTCCTTTGCTTGCATTGCTACCAACAGCACTCGGCACGGTTGAATGGTCATCCATCCAAGTACGCGGCGAGCGCGACAGTGCTTAACTTCGGTGAGCGAATGGGAACTGGTCAAAGATTTCAGTTACACATTAGAATAGAACGTGGGAGTACTAAATGTTAGATTTGAAAATATTTCGTTCGTAGGATTCTGGCCAGCTGTGTATTTTCGCAAAGAAACGGGTTCATAAGCCTTAAGCTTAGCACGGATTACAATAGTCACAATGTTAATTGTAGACGCCCCCTAAAGCTAAATTACTGCCCTTCGCGCATTTTCTCACTGCTGTCTACAGGCAGTCTTATCAAACTATTCTGTTTCGTGAAAGGTATTATACGTGAATTTTCCGAGTCGAAAAATAATTTGCCAGTAGTGAGATGGCTTCAAATGGCTCTGCGAACTACGGGACTTAATATCCATGGTCATCAGTCCCCTACAACTTAGAAATACTTAAACCTAACTAAGCTAAGGACGTCACACAACACCCAGTCATCACGAGGCAGAGAAAATCCCTGACCCCGCCGGGAATCGAACCCGGGAACCCGGACGCGGGAAGCGAGAACGCTACCGCACGACCACGAGCTGCAGTAGTGAGATGTTTTCATCTGAAGCACCGGTCGATTCCATTCGCTTGTTCAGAAGAGGCGGCCATTAATATGATGTTCATACTGTCAACACTGTGTATTTTAATTTATTTTTATTTTCTCTACATCAATTTTATTAGAGCCTATTTTAGGTTTTATATAGCCTAGATGAACTACTGAAGGAGCCTATTTTAGCTGCCTAATACACACTTTTTTACGACCTAAAAATCCGTGGTCTAGTAATAACTGTTCAACGTGACTTTCGTACTAGGTGTGGTGTGGATCCTCCTACAACACAGAGCATTAACGAAGGCATGAAGAATTCTGAGAAACAGGTAGTTTGTGTAAAGGCAAATCGCCGGGCCGTTCCCGGATGTCTGACACACACGTCGAAATCATCCGTCCTAGTTTCGCAAGGAGTCCGCAGAAATCCGTTCACCGTGCAGCTCGACAGCTCAACATGCCCCCGATGTCTGTCTGGCGTGTGTTGCGTCGACGTTTACACATGAAACCATACAAAATTTAGCTACTGGAAGATTGGAAGATCTTCGTGAAGGTGACAAACAACAACGTGCAGAGTTCCGTAATTTTGTTCTTGGCACGATGGAGGGTTACAGTTTTCTTCCACGCTTAGTGTTTAATGAGGAGGGAACTTACCATTTAAATGGAAACGTGAACCATCATAATGTGATAATATAGGATATGGAACAACCACATTAAGTTGTACAACACGAGAGGGATGCTCCAAAATTTAATGTGTTTTGCGCAGTTTCACGGGAAAAGGTGTATGATCCATTTTTCTTTGCTGAGAACACTGTTACAGGAAGCACATATCTCGGTATGCTTGAGAACTTTTCTTTCCCACAGTTAGACACTGATTCGAACGACTTCATTTACGAACAGGACGGGGCACCACCACACTGGCATATGAAATTGCGGTAACTTTTAAATCAAAGTAATACTGACCGATGGATCTGTCGCACTGGACCAAATGACTCAGCCTTACATTACTCCAAGGTCACCGTACATCAATTTATGTGATTATTTCCTGTAGAGTTTATAAAAGACTGTGTTTGTGTGCCTCCATTACCAACAACAATGAATGAACAGCAGCTATGGAAATTGTAACTCAAGACATGCACGCTGCAGTGTGGGAACAAATTGAACACCGCATTGACATATGCCATGCATCTGAAGAGGGGCACGTTGGACACTCATGAAAAGTTATGAAAAAAGAAACTTTTTGAGCTTCCCAGTCATCAAAAAACAAAATTCATTGTATATGTTTATTCGTTTCAGAAATATAGACGTACGAAATCGGATGATTCTTTTTGATACCCCTGTATTAAAAATTTTTTAAAGCCAATTCAATAAAACTTTGTATTTGATTCCTAAAGAAGTATGTGTTAGGGGATGAAAGTTTCTGATCAGCAACTCAAAAGTCTGGATTAACAAAGACTCTTGCTGACAGAATTGGTTTTTGGTCAGGAGTACAGTCGGAAAGAACCATGCTTTTTTGGCCTTAATTAGCGACCAAGGATCATAAGCTGCTGCAGTTTGTGAACAACATTAAAATTCTATTCAAGGAAAACAAAATCTGAATGCTGTAGAGTGTGACTAGAGTGAGTTGCCGAGAATGTAACGAAATGAGGAGGCCAACCTAATTTTAATGGGTGAATTGACTGTGTATGCTAATGGTAACATGAATTTGTTTTGTTTCAAATTTCTTTGAATGTACTCTCTAAGAAAAAAAATACCCATCACGAAGTAACTATTAGAAGTGGACGGAATCGATATATGCGATGTACGTGCATATACAAACAAATTATTGGAATTCCATACAAAACTTGATGATTCCGTCAGGAGAAAGATCTTCAGAAACCGAGGAAGTCAACAACGCGTTAGTCCACTTTTGGCTCAAATGAAAGCAATTAGTCAGCTTCGCATTGACTGACGGAGTTGTTGGATGTCCTCTTCAGAGATATTGTGCCAGATTTTGTCCAACTGGCGGGTTAGATCGTCAGAATCCCGATGCGTTGCTGATTTTCTCAATTTGTGAAGCTCCTTCTCTTGAATAAATCAGCCAATATTTCTGAAATTATAATCACTGTTTTTCTAAACATGTACATCACATCTACCGATTTCCGTCTCATTCGGATTATTCCTTCGTGATGCGTCTTTTGTTTGTCCTAGAGTGTATTCCAACGTACTTCCAGTAACCCTTTTTTCCTCATTGGTTGAAACGTCATTCATGTTGAACACAGTGTGTCGAGATACCTTTGTCCGTACAAGCCATTTGTTCTCTTCTTGTTCCTTCTGAGTAATCCGTAAAAAATCATTATGTCTAGTTTGTCTTGG
The DNA here is from genome assembly GCF_021461395.2 of Schistocerca americana. Classification (NCBI taxonomy): domain Eukaryota; kingdom Metazoa; phylum Arthropoda; class Insecta; order Orthoptera; family Acrididae; genus Schistocerca; species Schistocerca americana. The sequence goes on from NC_060124.1 coordinate 216,353,438, forward strand.
TTTGTGAGGGACATGTATTTCTTCAAGGTAACCAACAGTCGACACACGTCAGTCATATGGGCAGAATGAAAGCCACGTTAACTCTGTGTCCCCTTTAAACGTGTATCACAACCACCCAACACTGTTTCCTCCTTATCCGAAGTGACGTATTTGTATATTATCGTATGAGAACACTATGTTCAAAACAGACAAATCCCAGTTTCTAAATATCATAAACATTTGAAAACCAGTAATCGGATTATGATGACTGAAAACTGTATTGAAATAGTCGTTTATAGAACTACGCTAGAGGTAACAGAAATAGCTACAGGTCCAACTGAAAAGCAAAATTAATCGCAAGCGCACTTTAATTAATATAGCTTTAGAAAGAGATTGTATAGTATTTATTGGGGATTTATTCACAATTCACTTGGGTGAAAACGGATTTACGATATATTAAACTGTGGCGTAAAGATTTGAGGTGAACATATAACCTGAATCACAGTGTACAACAAATGATAATGAAATTATTCTTTATTAACTGCGATGTTTATTAGAAATGTTATTCAATTATGTGATCTTATATATCCACAAAAGAATTAGCTTTTAAGAACACACTATGTAAATGCACACACCGTGCATTACCTGATTGCAGTTTTACACAATTCAAGTATAGACACATTTATTGTACGCAGAATTGTAACCTGAAGATTTTGTATTTGCACTGAACATTACTTGCACTGAATATTACTTGCAAGATCTAAAGGCATGACCGAGAGTCCACTTTAAATGGTGTTTGTCGGGTAGTACGTAATGATAGTAGCTTTAACTATAGGAACCACAATTTATCAGTAGATGTTTGACATCCATTTCCGAAGCAAAATTATTTTTAGTACCGTTCTCCTGAAATCTGTTATTACTACTATTTAACGATTTGTATTACTGGCAGAATTACGTTTACATGTTCAGAAAATCAAAATTAGTAAACTACTAATTACGAAAGGTAGACCATTTTGCAGCCAAATTGGTTGTTTTTGCGAAGATGTGTTTACTGTATATATCCTGCAGCAAACTGGCATCATTTGGAAACCTATTCTCCAAATCAATTATTTAACCATGTAAAAGTCTATATTGTCGACAAAGGTCAGAAGTGCAGCTTATCTTCCAGAAAAGTGTCCCATCGAGAGAAACACGTAATTATGTTCGCAGTACGTGCGTCTGTGTCACTGAGTGTGTACAGATAATGCTTGGTACATCATGGATCGCTTGATATAAGAGTTACGTTCTGCATATGTCTGGGACTTAGGCTCAGTGTGGTTCCATCTGGGGGCTGTGCACTCGTAGGCTGTTTTTTATAATAATTTATTTAACATAGCAACGGCATTACCGCAGTGGATATACCGGTTCCCGTCAGATCACAGACGTTAAGCGCTTTCGGGCCTGGGTGGCACTTGGATGGGTGACCATCCGGGCCGCCATGAGCTGTTGCCATTTTTCGGGGTGCGCTCAGCCTCGTGATGCCAATTGAGGAGCTACTCGGCCGAATAGTAGCGGCTCCAGTCACAGAAAACCTTCGTCACGACCGGGAGAGCAGTGTGCTGACCACACGCCCCTCCTATCCGCATCCTCAGCTGAGGATGACACGGCGGTCGGATGGTCCCGATGTGCCACTTATGGCCTCAAGACGGGTGATATTTGCTTTTATTTAACTTGCTGAACACCAATACAGGAAACATAAGCTACTGTAGAAAATAAGTATTTCTTCATGTACTGAAGAAACCATAGCAGGGCTCAGATAACAATATTGAAGTAATGTCGTTTTAAATTAAAGCTGTTAGGGCTTGTGAATGTGTGCTTATGAATGTATGCTGAAGCTGCTTCTGCCGCAGCTAGCGAAACAACTATGTCCTAACGTTAAATCTGCCCATTGTACACAAAGGACAACAACGATACAGCAATGAACAGATAGTACGGCAAGCTACCTTTGTACTACTGAACCAGGAAGCTATGGAACAAGTTACAGGTCTTGTAATGGAAGTCAGATCTGCTCTTAGCAAAATTTTTATTTATTCTTAAGATATGATTTTGGTCTTAACGGGCAAGTATTAAACAAACGTCTACAACGGAACAGAGAAACCAACCGACCTTTGAGTCATCTTAAACGCTTGGATGAGATTAATAACGTGGGCGGACCACTGTGGAAGGAAAGCTGCTTGGAAGCAATAGCACCTATATGTCCTCGTATCGGCAGTTCCCTAATGGAATATAAAAAAAAAAAAAGGTTCAAATGGCTCTGAGCACTATGCGACTTAACTTCTGAGGTCATCAGTCGCCTAGAACTTAGAACTAATTAAACCTAACTAACCTAAGGACATCACACACATCCATGCCCGAGGCAGCATTCGAACCCGCGACCGTAGCAGTCGCTCGGCTCCAGACTGTAGCGCCTAGAACCGCACGGCCACTCCGACCGGCTAAAAACAAAGAAATGCTGTTGGAGTTAAGCCAGCACATTCAAACATATGAAAACAGCTCAGATTACGAATCGCTCCGCTGTGGATTGCGAGTACATATCTCTGCTGCAAGAGAGCAGAGCGTTCCAGGCAGCCACAGAAGACCATTCGCCCAAAAATCTCCTTCCTCCTGCACAGCTCCTAAACTCACAAAAATCGTAGATGCAGGAGCTAAATCTACACCATTTCGAACGCGATGGCTGACAACCACCAGTACAAAAATTTTTTTTAAAAAAAATTGGAGAAGATACAGAAATCTTCCGCTTTATGCCTACACCAGGCAGAATTTCCTTTATGAAGTTAGTCCCGGAATGAAACAGAGCTACCTGTGATTCGCCGTTTCGTCTAAACCCTACGCTAGGCGAACCGACTGTCTCAGGCGCTGAAGATACAAACACAAAGAGTCTACATTGTCGTACCACTTCTCTCCTTGGGATGGTGGGGCATGCACGCACGCCGCCTCCTTGGCGTCCCATACCAAGACACAAAATCCATAGCATGGAGCGATCAGACAGATGCCAAAATTATTCCAACCACAAGATGGGCGTGGTTGAAGTGGTAAGGTTCACCGATGGCGTCCTCCGTCACTACAGTAGGGCTCTACTCCATGCACACCAGCCGGATTCCAAGCTTGTCGCTTTCAACACACAGTTCACAGACCAATAACTAAGAATGGAAAAACACACTGACAATAAATAGGAAATGATTCCGTACTATCACAACACAAATTATTCTCTTTAAAATAACAATATCAATTACGGAATAGATAACCCGGCCCTACAATAGGCAACAACACCACCCAGCTACCCACACTTATGTCTAAGTGATCAGTAATCCAGATACATGTATGATAAATCAGTCCATGAGACAATGTAACAATTTTCAGTACAATTAACTGAACAGCTGATGGTTCAACAACAATAAGATTAGAGCACAATTCTAGGTCACTGTGTACACAACAGAGACGCTGTAACAATAGGAACCATTTCAACTCGCATTTAATCAGTGCAGCTACACACCCAACGTAAACTCACTCCACAGACTTGCTTACTGACGTAACATTCACTATCACACTCCGCAAACAAGCTATTACAGAATGCTCAAAAATTTCTGAAGCACTGCGTATTACAATTTTCAACACTTAATGCATCTTCACACGATTGTAAATATCACTGCGCCTCGAATCCCAGGTCATCAGTTTACCAAAACTCCACAAGTACTATTATTATACTCTTTGTAATGCGCTGAACCTGTTCATCTCCACTGCAATATTGCGTGCTTGACTTCCTCAGCCACCCGTGCTAACCATTACCCGTGTGGTATCACTACGAATCAACTTCGTGATGGCCCTCGGACTTCTCACCTCACAGTCCAGTCTTATTCGTATCTCTCCAGTAACTGACCCCGTCATGGTCCCTACATTCTCCTAGTAGCAGCTACGTTCTGCCTGAACCTGTGCCACATCCCGAAGATCGTGATCGCTCAGGCCGAGAAAAAAGCCATACCATTTGACGAGGCACGCTATTTAATCCCCACCTTCATAGTAGATTCGTATTTTTCATCATCTGTGGTAGCATGTCAGAGTTGACTGAATCAACTGTGTTAAAGAGGCATGCATTCCGTCTTCAGGCCACAAGTGGCCCATCGGGACCATCCGACCGCCGTGTCATCCTCAGATGAGGATGCAGTTAGGAGGGGCGGGTGGTCAGCACACCGCTCTCCCTGTCGTTATGATGGTTTTCTTCGACCGGAGCCACCACTATTTGGTCGACTAGCTCCTCAATTGGCATCACGAGGTTGAGTGCAACCCGAAAAATGGTATCAGCGCATGGCGGCCCAGATCGTCACCCATTCAAGTGTCGGGCACGCCCGACAGCGCTTAAATTTGGTGATCTGACGGGAACCTGTGTATCCACTGCAGCAAGGCCGTTTTATAGAGGCATAGTTAAGGATATTGCATTTTATGAGCTGCAAATCAGTAACAAGTCTAATATTTCGCAGCGTTGTTTTTTGCGAAGAATAAAATACATTGACAGAAAAAATCGCAAGACGCAAAAAATTAAAATACTGTAGAGCAATAAAATTTCTGGAATACATTTGTCTAGTTAACATATCTAAGTGATTAACATTGCAAGAACACCGGTTAACGTAGGCGCGAGATAAGCCATTGTAAATGTGAAATGCTGGTACACTAATAACTAGTGTAACAGCGTGAATGTTGAATGAAAGCATGCAAGAGTGCTTGCGTTGTGTCGTACCGGTGCCGGATGTCAGTTTGTGGGACGGAGTTCCTTACCTTTTGCACTTGGTCAATACAGGGACGATCACTGCTGTTTGTGTGTGACGCTGGAGTTGTCGTGCGATAGTAACCCAGTGTGCTCTATTGGAGACAGATCTGGTGATCGAACAGGTGAAGGCAACATGTCAATACTCCGTAGAGTTTGTTGGGCTACAACAGTAGTATGTGGACGAGCGTTATCCTGTTGGAAAACCGCCCTGAAATGCTGTTCATGAGTTGCAGGTTACCACGTCGAATCGGCGCATTATTGTACAGATTTGCAGTTAGGGTGCGTGAGATAACCGCGAGAGTGCTCCTGGAGTCGTACGAAATCACATCCGAGACCATAACTCCAGGAGTAGGTTCGGTGAGTCTAGCACGGAGACAGGTTAGTTGCAGGCCTTCAACTGACCTCCTTGTTACCAGACGCTGTCTTCATTGGTACCGAGGCAGAACCAGCTTTCATCAGAAAATGCAACAGACCTCCATCCTCCACACCAATGACTCTCGCTTGACACCACTGAAGTCACAAATACGAGGGCAGTTCAATAAGTAATGCAACAAATTTTTTTTCTGAAACAGGGGTTGTTTTATTCAGCATTGAAATACACCAGGTTATTCCCCAATCTTTTAGCTACACAACACTATTTTTCAACGTAATCTCCATTCAATGCTACGGCCTTACGCCACCTTGAAATGAGGGCCTGTATGCCTGCACGGTACCATTCCACTGGTCGATGTCGGAGCCAACGTCGTACTGCATCAATAACTTCTTCATCATCCGCGTAGTGCCTCCCACGGATTGCGTCCTTCATTGGGCCAAACATATGGAAATCCGACGGTGCGAGATCGGGGCTGTAGGGTGCATGAGGAAGAACAGTCCACTGAAGTTTTGTGAGCTCCTCTCGGGTGCGAAGACTTGTGTGAGGTCTTGCGCTGTTATGAAGAAGGAGAAGTTCGTTCAGATTTTTGTGCCTACGAACACGCTGAAGTCGTTTCTTCAATTTCTGAAGAGTAGCACAATACACTTCAGAGTTGATCGTTTGACCATGGGGAAGGACATCGAACAGAATAACCCCTTCAGCGTCCCAGAAGACTGTAACCATGACTTTACCGGCTGAGGGTATGGCTTTAAACTTTTTCTTGGTAGGGGAGTGGGTGTGGCGCCACTCCATTGATTGCCGTTTTGTTTCAGGTTCGAAGTGATGAACCCATGTTTCATCGCCTGTAACAATCTTTGACAAGAAATTGTCACCCTCAGCCGCATGACGAGCAAGCAATTCCGCACAGATGGTTCTCCTTTGCTCTTTATGGTGTTCGGTTAGACAACGAGGGACCCAGCGGGAACAAACCTTTGAATATCCCAACTGGTGAACAATTGTGACAGCACTACCAACAGAGATGTCAAGTTGAGCACTGAGTTGTTTGATGGTGATCCGTCGATCATCTCGAACGAGTGTGTTCGCACGCTCCGCCATTGCAGGAGTCACAGCTGTGCACGGCCGGACCGCACGCGGGAGATCAGACAGTCTTGCTTGACCTTGCAGCGATGATGACACACGCTTTGCCCAACGACTCACCGTGCTTTTGTCCACTGCCAGATCACCGTAGAAATTCTGCAAGCGCCTATGAATATCTGAGATGCCCTGGTTTTCCGCCAAAAGAAACTCGATCACTGCCCGTTGTTTGCAACGCACATCCGTTACAGACGCCATTTTAACAGCTCCGTACAGCGCTGCCACCTGTCGGAAGTCAATGAAACTATACGAGACGAAGCGGGAATGTTTGAAAATATTCCACAAGAAATTTCCGGTTTTTTCAACCAAAATTGGCCGAGAAAAAAAAAAGTGTTGCATTACTTATTGAACTGCCCTCGTAGCAGTGGTTTGGAGTCAGTGCAAAGCACGCTACAGAGTGTAACTACGTAGGCTTTCCCGGCGTAATAAGTCTTGAAAGTCTTTTCGGGTTTGCTGCCGGATCCGGCAGCAAACCCGAAAAGACTTTCAACACGCTACAGAGTGTCTGGCTCGGTGCTTTCCTTGAAGTAACTTATTTCTAACAGTTCGTTGTGTCACTGGTTGCCAACTTCTGCTCAAATTGCCGCTGCAGACGCAGCACAATACGCCAGAGCCACACGCCAAACACCATGGTCTTCCCTCTCACAAGTGCTACGTGGCCGTCCAGGACCCGGTCTTCTAGCGACCGTACATTCTCGCGACTACTGTTGTCAGCAATCATGTACGTGGTTACATTCAAGTCCTTCTGCAGTATCACAGAAGGAACATTCAACTCTTCACAGCCCTCTTACACGACCTCCTTAAAACTCAATGAGGTGCTGATAAGGTGTCTTGGTCGCCTTAAACTCATTTTGACTAGCGTCAACTCACCAAGTCCAGTCGCAAAGGAAACTAAAACTCACAACCCTTACAACATATACACGGTATTCCAAAATAATGTATACACTGTTTGAAAGAGAATATCTTTTTAATTAAAGGGCACAGAAATACAGTTTTTACAGGTAATAATGTAGAAGGCGGTGAGAAACATGACAATGGTTTCTTTTGTTTCAGGATTGTCAGCAAACATGGCGTTATCGTTTGAACAGCGCAAATGGGTGCTATACTGTTACTGGAAAACGGAGAATGTGAGTGTGGTACGCCGACGTTGGAGAGTTGAATTTGGAACACCGCCACCGACAAGAGTAACAATTACAAGAATCAGAGGTAAGTTTGAAGTCGAAGGAACGGTGCACGATATGAAGAAGGGACATAGCGGACCAAAGTGAAGTTCAACAGACAATGAGAGTGTTGATGCAGTAATCCAGGCATACACACGATCTCCGAAGAAACCTGTGAGACTGGGATCTTCAGAAACAGTGTTCATAGAATTTTGCGGTCTCAGAACTTTAAACCTTACATTCCAAGACTTCTCCATGCTCTTAAGGAGGATGATCCTGATAGGCGAAGTGAATTTTGTGAGTGGTTCATTAACAGATGAGAAGAAATCAACGTTTCCAAGATCGAATTCTTTGGTCAGATGAAGCAACGTTTAAACTTGATGGAACAATTAACCGCCATAATTGCGTGTACTGGGCCAGAGAGAATCCATACGTAACCGAGCAAAGGCATGTTAATCTACCAGGAGTAACAGTCTGGTGTGGTCTGCCTTCTAGAGAGTTAATCGGGCTGTACTTCTTTGACACCACTGTCGCGGGCGACTCGTACTTGGAAATGTTGGAAATGATAATTCCTGGTCTTAGCGTTGTGTTTTGAAATGAAGATTATTACATTCAACAGGATGGGTTGCCACCTTACTTTCACCTGGATGTGAGAGCATTCCACAATCGTACATTCCATGCCATATGAATAGGACGTAGAAGGAGTGTGGAATATCCCGGTTGATCTCCAGATTTAACTCCTCTAGACCTATTTCCTGGGGATACTCTCTGAACACAGTTTACACACACTGGATGGTCTTGGAGATCGAATTGAGCGAGCCTGTGATGCTATTCCGTTCGAAACAATAAAGTTGGTATGTCGCTCAGTCGTAACCCGTTGGCGACGGTGTATTGCGATGGACGGACACCCGTTTGAACATTTACCACCTTAAGTCTGACCATGAGACTGCTAACCCCACTAAAATTGTATTTCTAACCCCTTTCATTAAAGAGATGTTCAGTTTCAAAGATTGTATACATTATTTTGGGACATCTTGTATTTAATGTGCAACGTGACAAATAATGCTGGAGACATCTTGTGGACTTCTCTTTTAGGTGTGGGTGGTACGACTGGACCTGTTAGGAGGATAGTTGTCGTTGCTTTTCTATCCTACAGCTCCTGTAAGCTACCGTCTGTAGTAAATGGGTTCTCAAGTTCGTTTGGTCCGCTAAATTACGGGCCCCTTAAATTTGTTGCCAGGTATTAATATTTTCTAGTGTAAGATTTTGACCAACCAGTAAAACTTAGCACGCAGCGGATAACGCAATATTTCTTTTTTTGTACGACTACAGAAGGTACCTATACAGAGCTTACAGGGCAATATACATAGCTTTCATTTTCTTAATTTCGTGGCCCAGGATTCGACTGAGGTACTGATTTTGAGCTACTCTCTATGATGAGGGAGCTAATAATCAGCAAAAGATATGACTTAAAAGATACTTATTCAGTATCAATGGCGTTTAAACTATTGGACTTATTTCTGTTGCAGTGAACATAATCACTACTGGTCTCGGTAATTAACATCGTTTAGTTCCGCCACGTAATTATGGAATGGGAGACTGGAGCGCAGACCTGACTGCAACGTAATTTTCTACAAACACACAATTACACCGAAACCCATGCTTATAGTATTAAATTGCTATTTGGCACGCGAAACAAGCTGAGCAAAGACGCTACAAGTGAACTAGGTCAAGGTGGAAGAGAATTTCAGTAGTCTTTGTCGAGTCAGAGGGCACTAAAATTAGATCCTTTTGCTAAATGCACAAGCGTAATCCGTGTATATTCCGTAATGCACAAAAGTGCCAAAAATCAGATAGTTATGGGGGAGCACACGAAACATTATCACTTCACACGTGGCCAAGTTTCAGTGGGCAACAAAAATCCAGAAAAATACGGAAACACAAGATTATTCTTTCGCTATTTACACTCGCGCAGCATCGTATGGTTATCCATCGTTTACAATACATTTTCAGTCCGAAACTACACAGAATCAATTTGGCGGTTATTCCGACCGAGCACTTGGTGCGGAAACGAGTCCACAAAGGAAACACATAGAAAATAAATAAAAATCCCCCAAAATATTACTGAAAATAAAAGAGCAGATTAAAACACATTTAATGAGTGAATTTCCATTAAGTGGAGAGCAATAATAATGACCGTCAACTTAAGGCCCATGGTGCTGGGGTGACCAAAGTCCAAACGTAAAGTTCAACTGAAATGTGAATAAACTGTGAAAATAACTGTTTAGTGGTTATCTTGCATCTGATTTGAACAACTGGACTTCATTACTGAGCAGATTTCACACACCTTTGTTAACTTAACAAAATCGAGAGCTGCGTCTCCACGTCTGTTCAGTGCCGGGTCCCAGGACCAAGAGAAGACCGGACACCTCGCCTAACCGAACTTCGTTCAAAAGGTGGTGGGAGGCAGATTCGCCTACCTAACAGAGCCGAACCGCGAGACTTCGAGAACTCTTTGACCTGACTTGGCCACCATCTTTGCAAAACTTGCTCACGTTTAGGGGGTTGGTACTATCCTACCACAGAACTATTCTACACATGCACAGCTACAACCTTTGACCAAGTTTTCTGTTACATCATTAACTATCTCAATCACACAAACCAGGTCGCATAAAGGAATGGCAACTAGGAAATGTGGCACACATAAAATGAATGACTGAATAAATAAATAAATAAACACTTGGTCCATTCTCTTCTTTATGTTACCCTAGCAATTATTTCTGCTTGAAACGTCCCCTTAGAAAAATTAATGAATTACTGTGCTGGTAAACCCCCTCCTTTATTTGATTTTCAAACAGCTGAGCAGAACTGAACGTACTCAGACATTTCGCCCTTTACTTATTCTGATCAACACTAAACTAACACACAATATTTTTAGCGCAACGCAATCTGACTTTCAATAATCCCTACAGAAGAATGGCCCTCACTAACAATAACCTATACCTTTAATGAATCACTTACCTCACAAAAATCTTCGTTGCTCGAACTACTGCAATACAGCGAGCGCCAATACTGCCAGCTAAATAAAAGATTCTAATTACAGAAGGCACTAACTACTGATAGGCATACTTAGCAATTGAAAGATTTTGATAGAGAACAAACAATGTATTTACTTTAATAATGTTCAAAAGTCAATATCAGTTCATGATATCCAGTATTATAAATTTACTCTTTCTGATGGACACACGTCCAGATCGTCCGCTCTCAAAATTCTGCCATCTCTCCCCACATCCACCACTGTTGGCGGCTCACCTCCAACTGCGCAATTCTACGTGCTGTTCACTTCCAACTACCCAACACTACAATAGCAAAAATTCCAACAATGCAAACCAGCCACAGACTGCACACAGCACAGACAGTGATTTTCGTATAGAGCGCTACGTGGATTTACCAACATAAAAACCTAAACAGCCTACTTACATAGCCCCCATGCTCCCCACAAAAAATTTTACATTTTGTTTTGGGCAGTGGCCAACACAGATTTGAAGAAATTTTTCATAATTACAATAACGAATAAATCAAATGCAGACACTTACTGATAAAATGTTGGTCAAATGCTAAAATTTTCTCACAGTCCATAAAGACAGTCCTGATCATTCATCGCAGTAAAATTGCAGTGTTTTTTTTCTGAAAGTCTGAGCACTAAAAGAAAATGCACACGGAAGTAGTGGATTTCCATGCAGTGTTGAAGAAGTAGTGTTGTCCTTCCAACGGAAAGACAATGCTGACTCTTGACATGCAGACAGGTAATGGGTCACAACATGGCAAACCCACAGCAGACTCAGTCGAAGTTTTGAAGAATATTGGTGGGTAGGTCATCACAGAGCAGGCCACTGTAGTCCTGTTAGAGATTACGCTATTGGTAGGCCACCAGAGGTGCAGACCCACTGCAGTCCTTGTAGAAATAATGATATGGTGGGCCATCAAAGATGCAAACCTACTGTAGTCCTTGTAAAGACGGCTAGCAGCCATCTCTTGCGACTGTGCAGGTGCACAATCACCATCGAAGAGTCTTGCGTACAATATAGCAAGTCCATAAACCATCACTTGTGCACTCACAAAGTTTTTGGAATTGACCTTAGAAGCAGCAATGCTGTTAACCAGTCACTTGCTGAATCATTAACACACGTGCAAACACTAACAGTCCCAACTTCTCACATATTGTGCATATGCTATGACCAACAGAAATGTGTGCAGTGAAATGAATGCTTACAAGTTACTTAATTTGATGAACTGGTGTCAATTACAATTTTATAACATGAGAATACAATTCCAAAGGTACAGAAAACATCATTAAAAACATAATAATACAGATAACATTTGTAGTAATACAGGCTTTACAAAAGAATATAAATAAACATATACATCAGTGTTACAGGAATTATGACATAAGTAAATACATAAAAGATCAGAATAGCTTTCGAAAATAATGTCTAAGCATCTTTACAAAGTAAATAACGTTTTATTAATGCAAATTGTATTTGACGATAACAGTATTCCTCATCATAGTGAATGTAGCTTAGTATTAGAAAAATTCTACAACATAAATCTTATTAGCTAAACACTTAAAGACAGGAAAAACACAAATAGACAAGGCTACACAAACACATAGCGGAATAACACAAAAGGAAAGGACAGGGTTTGTTTTCAGTGTAACATTTGGTACTGCAGTCCAATCCAAAACTTCATCCCATAGATCTTTCTTCTTATTTTAACATTTGTTCCCACAAAAAAAATCATATCCAAGCATGCTTTCTGTATTCTATTCATATCCTCTTTCAATATAATTATTTGGCATTGTGCAATACTCATTTTGGCAAAAAAATTTTCATATAACTTCTCAATGCATTCTTTCCCTATTCTCCATAGTTAGTTTCTTATATAGTATCCCCCCTCTTAAGCTAACTTAAATCTACTGAGCTCAGCTACATAAACTAAAGGACAAGGCAATGCAACAGCACAAAACAATCAACACAAACAGCAATGACAAAAAAATGTAAATTGGCAAAGCAAGCAGCAGTATATCTAAATTAGCAAAGCACATGAAACATTACAACTAATATGAGCCAATGTGCAGCAACAAGAAAAATAAATCAGTAGTAAAAATGGCTTAATACAATGTAAAATTCAGTAGAACTATGCCTGGCAAACAGCAGCAGCAAATGCTGTAACTGATATCTAAACATGCCAAACCTAGAAGCAGAAAAAATAGTACACTACATACAACAATGCAGATGAGGGAAACGTCTGTTCAAATCTTAGTGTCTATGTCATTAAAGTGGTGCACCACAACAACTTATTCTACGAAAAAAATTACCAAGTAGTTGCAAAGAAAATTAAATATGCAGTTACTGTTATTAGTCCCTTCTTATTGTTCTTTCCTTTACAATTGCTCCTTTCTCAAAGAATGTGGATCATAAAATTATTATTTAATGGATCTGTTGACAGAAAGTCTTCACATCAGCAGAGGCATTAATTTAATTTTACAAAACCAATGCTGCACAACAGCTGGAAACCAGATATCAAATGAAATAAGCAACTATGTAACACAAAGCATAAAAACATCATTCAATAGCCATTCTTTCAACTCTCTTAGAAAGACACTTGTCATAATCAGGTGTGCAGATGTAAGAATATTTCCCATCAATTCATAAGCATTTCAGTAAGCAGCACAAAGTATGTGCTCCACAGTATAATCAAATGTTTCCAAGTAATAGCAAGTCATATTTGCGAAGCTTTCTACTAAGGAATGTCAATAGCAGCGTTAATGGCCTCTTTTCTCTCCATGTAATGGCTTTTTCACCATGCAGCTGGCACAGCTGGGCACCCACAACACACTACGTCAAGGTCACTTAGCTTTCTTACCGAAATATTTACGACAGTAGTTTGCACTATAGTGAAAGTCTCATATTTAAAAAATTTCACAGATCGAAAAATTACAGTATAAATGAGTAGAAACGAAATCTTATGAATTGCAGTGTAGTGATACATTCACACATGGACACACAAGTCATAACTCTCAAAGTACAATTCTTGGTTTCCAACATCCTTCTTCACAAACCAGAGTCCCCAACTTCTATTCATTATTCATATACATATAAACATGTAATGACATTCATCATATATGGTACCATCATCTTATTGATCATAAATATACCTCAACAGCATAATACACATTGTCATTGTAATAATAACATCATAAAACCTCAGCCAAATCTAAAAAACGCCATGACTTTCTGCAATAATTTCAAAACCTAAAAAAATTCTCTGCTCATTTCAGTAGTGTCATCTACCTCAAACGTACTTTAAAAATCATGATCCGATACCAAATACATATTTCAAAGCTCTCATAGCGTCAAAATGGTTCCGAATAAACATGAACAGTTCACAAAGTACAGACAAAATACAATTACATAAGTTTTAAGTTATCCGACTGTGTAATTGCGTAACATGTGTAGCTGATGTAGCAAATAGAATGTTTGTCTCTCTCAGTTAAATGATCAGATAGCTGTGTAATTATGTGTTACAGAAATATGGTACCGATAAGTAAAGTTGTATAAGCAAATACCATATTAGCTAGGGCTCCTTGTGCTTGCCAAACACATGGTACACAAAGTAAGCGTGTACCCCCCTGAAGATTAATGTAATTATACCCTCAGGTGTTACAGATTACAGCAATGGAATGAAATGTATCACGGAAAACCTTTGTATCTTTGAAATTCAAAAATCTTTAAAAATAAATGTTTCATGTACAAAATTAATCACTCAAATACATGTACTGTAGCGCTAAACTGTGTGTCTTGTTGTAAGATAATCTCTGTCATTACTTAAGGTTAAAACATATGCCAAGTGTTGTAATTATCGTCATCCGTAAGCAAAGTTCTGTAGAAGTCAATGTACTTACCTTGTAATAAACAAAAGCGAAGTGCTATGCATATAGGTATCGTAGTTATTACGTACAGTACCGAGATCAAGAAAGAACTGTACTGCAATGTATTGTTGTGCTACAGTAAATGCTGCCTCATTGTAGCTATACCACAAAAGTTACTACTAAAACATGTTTTAGTTTCCAGAATAATACAAAAAACTGTGCAGATATAAAACACATACACCGCAAAAGCAACAATGTAAATTGTGTCACTCATTAGTAGCATCGTGATATAATCGTGTACCTGTCAAATAAACTATCCACTGTGTCATCTGGTATCTCTCAGAAAGTACTTTAAATCCAGAATGTATTTTCCAAAATGTTGCATTAAAATCTCATTAACAATACCGGTATATGTTCTAATTATGTGAGCCTTATAGTCGTTACGTAACTGTGCAACTAACAAGCAAGAATGTACACACACAATAATACTGTGTCGTCTGTTCACTATAACAAAGCATTTGTAATTACTGTCTAAATATGTTCCCTAGATTCTAGACTGGATAGTTAACTTCAAAACATTGTTGCAAGTTAACACTTTGTAAGTGTGTCAAAGAGTGCTAGCAACGTGAAGTGAAAAATTTTATAGCAAAGACTAAGTTAAAAATCAGATTATCTTTCAATAAACGGTTTTACATGTGAAATGTGGTGCAATCCTTTACTCTTCCTAGTGCGCAGAGTTTCAACTTCAAAGCAACTATCATGTTGTATACATCGGTAAAGAATGCTAAAATTTTTCTCAAGGTTAACGTCTATGTTATTTTTCTCTGAGCCAGGCGGCGGACGTGGCTGCCTGCGGTGGGAGTCATTGTCTGTCTCTTTGTTGGCACGCGTCGTTATTAGGATTAGGAAACCTAACTTCTACAAATTCACCTTGTTGAGAGGGGCCTGCCCTGTTTGAATACCGCCAGTTCTGATGAAATTCAGATCTGTCGTTACGATTATATCGTCTGTCGTCATGTCGGTAGATTGCATAGTTTCTTTCTTGTCGGTCACATGGTGGAGAATATCTCCCTAAATCGTAACTGTGCGCTGAACTGTTGCGTCTGAAATTATTCTGTCTCCCTTGATAATAATTATTGTAGTTTCCATATTGTCCGTTTCTATGCTTATCTCTGTCATATTCATTACTACGGAAATGCGATCTTTCTCTGTAACTATTATTCTGCCAACGGCTCTCATACGGGTGGTGTCTATTTTCGTGACGATATGCGTTGCAAGAATGGCCTTGTCGTGTCCAGTTATTATTTCCGTCATCGCGGAATTGTGACGGATGTGATCTGTACCTGTTGTGTTTCTGTTTCCACGTCCCGCGATTGTCAGTGTCAATTTCCAATTCATGTAGCAGTCCCTGAAAAGCTTCAATATCGTCTTTGCAACGTGTTGCCAAAGTAATATGTCGTAAATGTTCAGGCAATTTGATTAAGCAAATGCGGGTGAGTTCTGATGGGCTGTAAGGGTTTGAAAGGTTCTGATTCTTGTGCAACACGTCTTCAAAATATTTCACAAGACTGGAAAATTCAGATTGTTCGAATTGTTTCATCATTATGATGCAATGTTTTACTCGGTCTTGTGTAGCTTGAGACCAATACGCTGAGAGGAAGGCATGATAAAATTCTCCTTCATTGTGACAATCGTGAATGATCGATCTCATTATTACAGCTGGTTCATTCTCTAAGTAGCCACACATAAATTTTAATCCGTGCTCCAATGACCAGTTGGGAGGAAAACTATGAGTGAATTGATGAAGCCACGCTTGTGGATGAATGTCGTTGCCAGAATTCTTAAATGTTTTGAATTTACATGTAGTAATGAACAGTTTATAGTCAAAGTCATCATGTCGGCGAGTCACATATCGGTCATTGTTACGTCGTGTCGGCGGTTCCATCCCAAAATTCGGTGCACCTTGCCAATTTCTTTCATAATTTCCGAAATGCCCTGTGTTATTATTTTGTGGCTCTTCCGTATTTCTAAGTCCCTCTTCCCGTGTTGGACTGCGAGTCTCCTCTGAAATATGTAATCCTTGTATTACTTGTGCCAACTGATCTTGTACTTCTCGGATTTCTCTTTTGTGTTGCGGATTAATTTGATTCTGATTTTGTTTGAATTTCCCAATTTGTTCGTACTCTTCTGTGTTATTAAAGACTACCGGTCTTGTGTCATTCAGATTATCATCTACCTTCGTAGATAAATTATTTAGCTGATCCGAAAGCTCGACTACTTTCTCTGATAATGAACTAATATCCTCCCTGTGTCTTTCTGAACCAATTTTCAGAGTATCTACTGTGCCCTTTAAATTTTCCTGAGTTTTTTTCAAGTTGCGTAACCGAATCCGAAGATGCAACTAAGTCAATTTTAGCCCGCAAGGTCGCGTCATTTTCATGTACAGTAGTTTGCAGTTCTTTTATGGCTGCTTCGTGGTTCTGCAATGCATTTTCATGACGCGAAAAAATTGGTAGAAAATGCTCACGTATTTGTGTTTTCACGTCGTTACAGACTTTCTGACATTTTGATTCATTTTTAAGTAACTCAGCAGTTAAACCTTCATGTGTTTGTTCAAGCGTTTGTTCCATTGAGTCTAACTTCTGAAGCTGTTGCTGTGTTTGTCTCTGATTTTGTTCCATTTTTGTGTCTAACTTTTGAAGATTTTGTTCCATTGTGTCTAACTTTTGAAGCTTTTGTCCCATTTGTTGCATTAATTGTAATAACAAAGCACTGGTATCTGAAACATGTTCCTCAGTGCTATTAGGTAGTGCATTTGAACCGGTAATATTCGCATTTTGAAAAGCAGAAAATGTGTCTTGACTTGACTGAGAAACGAGTAATGACGCAAATCCTGAATCTATGGTATTTGCAAAATTGTGTAATGTCGTTTCGGATCCCTGTTGCGTGCTGTTGCCGACCGACCGATCGACAATACTAGCTTCTTCACTAGCTGTTTCACTGTCTACACGATTATTTATTGCCTCATCCATTCCCCTATGCACAATTAACAAATTACTATGTTGAACATTAGTTAATTCATTAACAGTGGCGCTAACACACGGCTTTCGTCTTCACTGTCATTTCTCAATTTACTTTGGAGCCTAGTATTACGTTTTTCACACGCCATTATTGTCACAATATTTCACACGATAACACAGAAAAGCACAATTTGAAGACTAAAATAAGAAAACACATTAACATACCATTGAAAATAATATCTAATTAATTGCAAGCACAGCTGCGAAATACTTGCTGCAAATCTACGTGCATGTCACATCTGTTTTACTGTACAACTGTATGAAAAACTACAACTACAAACAAGATTCTCTTAACAATTATGCGCGAGCAATAAACAATAGCTACACTAGTTACACAAACTACATGAAAAAATCAGAAGATTCCAGTGAGGTATCCTCGGCTAAGGGTCGACGTATGAAACGTCCCATTAGAAAAATTAATGAATTACTGTGCTGGTAAACCCCTTATATTATTTGATTTTCAAACAGCTGAGCAGAACTGAACGTACTCACACATTTCGCTCTTTACTTATTCTGATCAACACTGAACTAACACACAATATTTTTAGCGCAACGCAATCTGACTTTCAATAATCCCTACAAAAGAATGGCCCTGACTAACAATAACCTATACCTTTCATGAATCACTTACCTCACAAAAATCTTCGTTACTCGAACTGTCACTAACTACTGATAGGCATACTTAGCAAATGAAAGATTTAATAGAGAACAAACAATATATTTACCTTAATAAAGTTCAAAATTCATATTATATATATATATATATATATATATATATATCAGTTCATGATATCCAATATTACAAATTTACTCTTTCTAATGGACACACGTCCAGATCGACCGCTCTCAAAATTCTGTTATGTTTGGCTAGGTTGCAAGTACATAAATTAGCTGCCAAGGCCACACAACAGAATAATACTGACACTGCGGCCATTGCCACAAATATTCAAAACATTACAAATATTCTGTAGGTCAAATTACTTTAATCAATTAATTACACTTATATCTAAGACAAGAATCAAATACAGATGCCGTGAGTGATGGTTAGTGTATCACAACAAAAACATAGTATGTCTAAGCAAATCATCAAAATGACTAAACATTCCCTGCAATCATTAATATAAAACACCCCGCCTACAATGGCTTCAAATTATTTACTGCTATGTCCATTACCTATTCAACAATTGTGCACAAACAACATCGGAAAAAATGAGTAATTCAGTCAATCGTACAAAACCGCCAGCCTTCAAAGGCTCGACACAAAATTACAGTTATGCATATTATTACCTATTCACTAATCAGAAACTCTGATAAAGAGAATATCTATTTGAAACAGATCTTACAGTATACTAGTTACACACAATGAAATTCTTTATAATTATAATTGATCAGCTCCAAATCTCAAAATAAACTAGCACAAGATTATCGTTTCTGAAGAAGAGAAATTTGTTAATATCGAGTATAGATTTAAGTGTCAGGAAGTCGTTTCTGAAAGTATTTGTATGGAGTGTAGCCATGTATGGAAGTGAAACATGGACGATAACCAGTTTGGACAAGAAGAGAATAGAAGCTTTCGAAATGTGGTGCTACAGAAGAATGCTGAAGAGAAGGTGGGTAGATCACGTAACTAATGAGCAGGTATTGAATAGGATTGGGGAGAAGAGATGTTTGTGGCACAACTTGACTAGAAGAAGGGATCGGTTGGTAGGACATGTGTTGAGGCATCAAGGGATCACAAATTTAGCATTGGAGGGCAGCGTGGAGGGTAAAAATCGTAGAGGGAGACCAAGAGATGAATACACTAAGCAGATTCAGAAGGATGTAGGTTGCAGTAGGTACTGGGAGATGAAGAAGCTTGCACAGGATAGAGTAGCATGGAGAGCTGCATCAAACCAGTCTCAGGACTGAAGGTCACAACAACAAGATTATACAATGACACATTAGGTCCTAAATTTCATTGAAAAGCAACTTGTAATTTGAAAACTACCAACTACCAATGAAGCTATTGTATTACACGCAAGGAATGTAATGAACTAAGCTTATCCAGTTAACAAACAGAGTGAGATACGTCATCGTTAGATAACACGTTGCTACATTATATCTACTATTTTGAAGGATTAGGGCCTCCTTGTCACGGCACAAATGTAGGTCTGGTCAGACAGGAATGAGGGAAACATCGTCAACCTACTTCCTGATTAAGTTCTTAGACAATATTTTGTCTTGAGCCAGCAAATGTTTGTTCAGCTCACTGCCCCACTTTTCAGGATGATAAATGACAAAACAACATACCATCGATTACGCTTCAAAAATTACAGACAGATTCGTTATATTGACGCAAAAAAAACATTCCCTCTTTCCTCTCTGCTCAAAATTGTTACTCAGTACATAAGGTATCGTCCTGTTGCACGATTGAGCAAAGAAAGGAAATAAGTAAAATAAACTAAAACACACAACATTTCGTATCCTACTCATGTTTAACTAAGTCACAAACAGGAACACATGCGATATTCATATGAGCCTATGTAACTTTTAACCTTATCACAGCTCACACGCTAGTTCAGCTCTAGTTTGGCACGGCCTACGTTTAAATAATCACACGGCATATAAGTCACTAGGGTTATCGTCTGGGAGAGCTTTCTTCCAAAGGAACTTGTAGGTAGCCTAATGCACTCTGTCGACTGTCCATCTAACGCTGTCCCCTTAGATTTATTGTTCTGTAGACAATTACTTTCTGCGAATTGTGGTGGCAAACTAGTTGTCCATTTGCAGTAAAACACACTGTTATAAAGCAGTTCCCCTTATTTATTATTAGCACTAGTGGGTTTGGGTTGGCTTAACGGTGTATCCCTTCCAGCAATCCAAATAAAACCGTATGACAATCACCTGCACTGCACGTACGTGTCCTTAAGTTGTTGTTGACCTATTTGCTGTTCTCAGTCTACTTCCGCATTTTTTTTTAACAGGAATTCCCATGGTCCACGAGCCTAAGGCTGTGCTGAAAAGTTTCTAGCACGGCACAGCTGTCTGTGCCTACTCTTCACCGTCATGGATTAACAAAACGTAAGTTCATAATGACTACACACATTTTACTCAAATATCAGTTTATTTATCTATCCCCTCTTTCTAAATTCAATGTTCGCTGTCTCTGCCTAGAAATTTCTACCGCTTGTTCTCCTTATGTTCAGTGTTCTTGCTTCCAACAAGGGTTACTAATGGGCGTGCAGACATTTGCCACGCCGGGCATTTGCCAAGATTTTACCTGCTCCGAATGGTTGGGTCCCTTGTCTCCCCCTCCTCCTCCTCCTCCTCATCGCTTACTGAGCCTTTCCCGTTGGTTCACTTAACACAGAACCAGAATCTCTTCGAATTTTCCGCCACATTTCTAGAGAGAGTTTCGTTGTGGAAACTATTAAATGCATCTCGCATTGAAATCCGCACCAAATTTCGAGCCTCAGTAAAACTTCGCCAATCTTGGAGATTTTGCGTTCGTCTAAATTATACTTGCCTGTTTCGGTGCTCCTGATGCAGCTTTCTGTCATGTTTTGTGTACCATGGGGAATCAGTTCCGTCTCTTATTAATTTATTTGGTATGGATCTCTCAAGTGCTGTTGATACTATTTCTTTGAACTTAAGCCACATATGGACTTCACTTACATAGTTTGGAAGGATTGGAGACTGGCTCTTAGAAAGACGTCAACCGAATTTTTAATTGCTTTTATAGATAGATATATTTCGCGTTTAGTTTTGGTGAATTTTTTTGTTACGGAATTGAGCCTCGCTACGACTATGTGTTCACTAATCCCCGAATCCGTCGTGATGCTCAGGATTACTTGTGGCTAAGAGGTCAAGTGTGTTTTCGTTACCATTTACAATTTGAATGGCCTCGTGAACTAATTGTTCAACATAATTAAGAAAAAGCGTTTAGAACAGTTAAGGAAGGTATTTTCTATCTACAATAGGGTCTGAAAATTTGTCAACGTACGGAAGGTAGATTGAAGTCACTGCCAACTATAATTGTATGAATAGGGTACCCATTTGTAATGAGACTCAAGTTTTCTTTGAACTATTCAGCAACTGTTTCGTCTGAGACCGGGGGTCGGTAAAATGAACCAGTTATTAATTTATTCCGTTTGTCGAATATAGCCTCTGCCCATACTAAGTCACAGGAACTATTTGCTTCAATGTCGCTTGTGAGCTGGACCACACATTACATTATTTTTCCTTAAGTTGTGCTTCTTGTTTCTGTTGTAGTGCAGATCGTTGCAATTACGGCTTTTCCCTCCCAAACCTAGGATGCTTTCTTTCTCTGAGAGCCAGTAAATACCAGAGCTAAACAACGTGGAACAACAATGTACGTTACAAGCATAGCATTCTGCATTACTTCATTTCCTTATTTCTAACATTTTAAAATTGTAAGTCGACTTTAGATGACATGCCGATCATAGATGTTCTTATCTCTATTTAGTGAACGTATTTTCAGTCATGTTTTGAACATTGTCCCGCTACACTTTATTAACTAATGTTTCGCCGCATGGGGTACCGCATTTTAGAGAGTAAATTAATATGGAGTATATCGTTCTTCTTTTCACACATTCACATACACATTTCTTCTTTCCTTACTGTCGTTTGGGCATGCAGTTGTAGTAATTAAAGTATGCACAAATGCAGTGATCAAAAAGAAATGACTAGCGTACATTCGCATTCTCTTAACATCGTTCCTTTCTTGTTGCGCCCATGGCGATGGACTGTTTCTATCGCAATCAGTAAGCGTGAAAGGAAGCTACCGTACAGACAGAGGGATCTATATTTATACTTGACAGAATTAATTACATACTGACGTAATCGTCGGTATTGCTTTCGTTCCCCAAAAGTTATAAATATCTCGATTTCGGAAAAGAAGCTCTGTATTTGGCCAAGATGTCGAAGAAGAAGGTCCCTTACGTACGGGTTGTATCGAGTAAGATGTGGAGACGGCGGTTTGAAAGCGGACAGAAGTAGTACGGGGAAGGGCGTCCCTTACCTGAGGGATCGCTACCTGGCGAAGGGGCGAGTGTGGCAAATGTCCGGCGTGGCAAATGTCCGGCATTCTACTAATGAGACTAGCAGTTCTTAGTAGTCTGTCCTTCATCCCTTGACTTTGGCAAAAGTGACAGTGTTCACCGTCACCAACTAACAGGTTTAGTAGCGCTAATAGCCGCTGCCAACGTCGCCGCCTCCTGTGTCCTGGTGGACCGACATCGTGATCTCCGTCCGACAAGATGTCTCGTAGCGATAACTACAGGGGTCTCCTTTGTAGTGGAAAGAGTTCAGCCGCTCTGACCGGCCGCGACCTTGCTGCAGGTAGCCGTGTCGTGTGCTGGGGTCCGTCGCCAGAGCGCGCCGTGGCTGCTGTCACCATTCAGCCACCGCCACAGCCGTTTGGAAGAGAGGGAAAGGTAGCGCCAGACTCCATTCGTAAGTCCAGGCCTGCCGCTAACGCCCATAGGATCAGCTGTTCGACAGGGACGTGTCGTCCCGTGTCCTTGCCATCTGGAGCCGACCGGTTGCCCTTTTGCTGCTCGCCGTCACTTTGTAGCATTAGTAAAACAGTCGTTACGCCCTTAAACTTTGGTGGTCCTCATTACTCTTGGGAGTCCTCAGTTCCTATTGTTTGTACCTAGTGCAAATTACTTAACCTACTGTACATTGAAACATAATTATCTACAGACTTCGGCAGAGCTTTACAATTAAAAGGCGAATCATTATAAAAAAAAAAGAACTAATCCTCGATCGCTATATAATACTTTCGCTTACTAACAAAGAACTCTAAAATGTCTATTCTCATCCGTGAGGCATTTTTTTTACACTTGACTAAATGACTTAACGCTACAAGTTCTTTTGTTTTCAGACTAACAACTGAATAGAGAAAATGAGTCTCTAAATGTCTTTACAATATTGAGACGTTCTACCATAACTAGCCTATTTCATATTTTAAAAGGCATTCGATTGCCCATCAAGGAGCAAATTGTGGAATCACTTAGACAGGAATTTTGTGTTGTGAGAATCGGAATTCAGTTCACTACTCCACCACCACTATCTGCATCTCCATGTCCTATTTTGTATGCTTACTATCTCATAGACTATTTGGTCTAAGTTACGTCCTGGTTACCAAAGCATTCTCAAATCACAATCTGGTGTTACTACAACACTTTCATTTCCAAAACCTGTTAGATGTTACTATTTTACTGTTCATATACTACACACAACAATAAACCAACAGGTGACGCATCTGCTCATCCATGAGGGTATGACCACGATAACACGTTACCAAATGAGAAACAGACAATTACACAGTACAAAAGTATAGATATACGTCTCAGTGTATTGTCATCAACATCTCGTCCTCTTTCGTGCCGTTTATTGCCTGTGAACAAAAAAAGAAGCACAGATACCTCATATCACATACATTTAGTTTAAAACTAAGGGTACACTTTATATCTTATTCTACAAGTATCATCATTTATTAAATAAACGTCATTCATGACTATAACCAGTATTCCCTTCTGTTACCTTCGTGGGCTTCCTCTTTACTTAGTCCTGCCTTCATTCCTCTGGATGGTTTACCTCCAGGATCCTCAACTTGCCTTCTTCTGATTTTCCTCGCTACGGTCTGTCATGCACTCTTTATAGAGTTCAGCTCTCCCACGGGGTCTCTCAAAGTCATCACTGCCTAAGTCAGTAACACTTCGTAGCGTTGCGTCTCTGCACACCACTATAACATAAATACAACAACACACCAAATTCGGTGTCTTTGGCATCCGACAATTGGTCCCGTCGCTCATTCGGCGCGAGCCATTACTACGCATAAGCGCATCTACGGCGCGTTTCCCCATCATTGTACTTTCCGAAAGGTTTACCTTTCCTAGCGTAATTTCCTCTCGTTTCCCTTACACGTGATCATCCCTCCTCCAGAGAAAATCACGACCAATACATACGAATATATTTCGTCGACACTCGTTATTATATTTCATATCTACAGATGACCAGGCAAAGACAGTAAAGAGTGCTAAATCTCTTACCCATTATGTTGTGCAGTACTATTTTTATTTATACAAATCTAATCAATTCCCCAGTTTACAAAAAATGACACTTCTGCCCTTAATTCTTACTCCATCGCCGGCGGTTGTGGCCGAGCGGTTCTAGGCGCTTCAATCCGGAACCGCCTTGCTGCTACGGTCGCATGTTCGAATCCTGCCTCGGGCATGGATGTGTGTGATGTCCTTAGGTTAGTTAGGTTTAAGTAGTTCTAAGTCTACGGGACTGATGAGCTCAGATGTTAAGTCCCACAGTGCTCAGAGCCATTTGAACCACCTTACTTCATCCATTTCTTGATGTCAGTTATGTGATGCAAATCCTTAGGCCTACGTGACCTGACCGTTTCTATTTCAAATGCGTTCTGATAAGCAACACGCTTCACCCGAAAGGGCCCTGAATAGACATGCAACAATGTGTGGGTGCTGATAATGAACCGGCGTCTTTTGGACAAACTATGAGTTTTCACGAGAACTGTATCTCCTACTCCAAATTTTAATTGTCTTTTACATCTCCTACTTTGCACTTCCGAGTTGGAATTACATGTGGTCCCAGCCAAGTCTGCGAAAACGGTTTGGTAACTTCTGTGGGTCTCAGTTAGTGGTTCCTCTATCTTTGTCGATCCTAAATGCCGCGTTTTCTAGTGATCACAGTCTCCTTCGTCTGTATCTATCATGCATAGGCACACTTCAGCGTCATCATACTCGCCGATCACACTTATACCAAGGGACGCACATTCCACTCCTTCTTCTACGTGTCCCTCATCGAAAACGACACTCATTCTTGTTTCGTGATCGCGCAACTGGACGCACATGCCATTAAAATCTAGAAGGGCCTTATAATGTTTTGAGAACAGTGGTTCCCAACAGGGTCCGCGAGCTAGTGCAGAGGGATCCGCAAGACGGTATTATAATGAAAAATATATTAAATATATTTCGTATGATAAAAGATTTTTTGTTTTGGCCGCTCAATATTTTTTCAATAATGAATATGGCAATGACTTTTCTTGGTACCAAAAATAGAAAACGTATAAAAGGACTCGTAATTCGGCTTTTTTAGGTACTTGATACTGTGATATGACCAATCATGCTCGATGAGGGGGTTCTCGAAAAACTTTTGTTGGGAACCCCTGTCTTAGAAAGTCCAGGCCAAGCACTGCCTCAACTGCTAGGGACGGCACTGTCAGGAATAAGGCTGTAAGTTTGCGCGACTGACAAGTAAAATAAATATACCAGGATTAAGGGTGAAAGTTTGTGTGAATGACATGTAAAATCAACGTACGCCTGCTGTTTCGTCTCAACGCTTTTATTCCCTACTGCACCACGCACTTTCGTTTTCTGCAACGGAAGCGTCGGCCACCGACTCTTCACACTGCACCACGCGAACACATCTTCTCTAAGCACTGATGCTTCACCTCCTGAGTCAAGTAGAGCCGGCCGGTGTGGCCGTGCGGTTCTAGGCGCGTCAGTCTAGAACCGCGTGACCGCTACGGTTGCAGGTTCGAATCCTGCCTCGGGCATGGACGTGTGTGATGTCCTTAGGTTAGTTAGGTTTAAGTAGTTCTAAGTTCTAGGGGACTGATGACCACAGATGTTAAGTTCCATAGTGCTCAGAGCCATTTGAACCTTTTTTTTTTTTTTTTTTTGGTCCGGTAAATAGGGAATTGTAACTTCGTTAATTGTTGTGCTGACTGTGGGGCATTTGACTGAGTTTACACATGTTGTTTCCTCTAGTAGCACGTCCCGGATGTCTTCGTGTTCGAAGCACACTGCTTTGACATCATGAGCTTCATCATCTTGCGCCGACGCTGTGCTACCTCCTGTCGCTGCTAGTCATGCGTCCCTACTTTCATTAATATTGTTGCCTCGGGAATTACCGTGTGGCTCCATTACCTCCCCTCCCATTCTGGTTGCGCCTCTGTCCGTGATTCCCCTCATGATTACTTTCGAAGTTAACTACATTTTGCTGCTCAGTTACGTTTCTTTCAGTGCCTATTTCATGCAGCAGGTTCTGAAAACCACTAACGCCATCCATACCCCTTCCCGCAATTGCAATATCTTTGCGCAATTTATTCGGAAGCTTAGTCAGACAAATTCTATTAAGTTTCTTGGAGTCGTATGGTGCATCGAGAAACTGATTGCTTTTCACAAGCTCTTTGTAAAATTCCACGAGGTGCTTGTATGTACTTTCAGCATAGTTTTCTCGCATCAATATGCCTAACTTTACCCGTTCTTGCGTGTTCCGAGACCAGAACTCGTTGAGAAAAGCCGTTTTGAAACCCTCGTACGCTCGACAGTCCTGAAGCATTATTTGCATTCGGGTAGCCGCTTCACCTCTCAGGTGACTGCACGCAAATTTTATCCTAAGCACATCTCTCCATCGTACGGAACGATTTGAAGTGGAATGATAATATAAAATTAATTGTTGGTATGGCGGGTGCCAGGTTGAGATTCATTGGGAGAGTCCTTAGAAAATGTAGTCCATCAACAAAGGAGGTAGCTTACAAAACACTCGTTCGACTTATACCTGAGTATTGCTCATCAGTGTGGGATCCGTACCAGGTCGGGTTGACGGAGGAGATACAGAAGATCCAAAGAAGAGCGGCGCGTTTCGTCACAGGGTTATTTGGAAAGCGTTATAGCGTTACGGAGATGTTTAGCAAACTCAAGTGGCAGACTCTGCAAGAGAGGCGCTCTGCATCGCGGTGTAGCTTGCTGTCCAGATTTCGAGAGGGTGCGTTTCTGGATGAGGTGTCGAATACATTGCTTCCCCCTACTTATACCTCCCGAGGAGATCACGAATGTAAAATTAGAGAGAAGCTTTCCGGCAGTCGTTCTTCCCGCTGAACCACACGCGACTGGAATAGGAAAGGGAGGCAATGACTGGCACGTAAAGTGCTCTCCACCACACACCGCTGGGTAGCTTGCGGAGTATAAATGTAGATGTAGATGAGCGAGGTAACGAGTGCTCAAACTGGTTTAACGACATCGAGGGCGCTATGTCGTGATGTCTGTCTGTGAACAGAGAGTAAGACTGTACGGAGACGCGGTGTCTCCTGCATTCTCCGTCGTCGGTATCGAAATTCGCACCACTGTTTGCCGTTCGCACACGTAGCGCCGAATTTCCTCTCAATTCACTGAGTCTATCTTCGAAGTCCCTGTACTCATCGTCTGCTGCACACCTACACATCCCACTGGTGTTTTCCACTGCTCTAACTGTGTTATTAATAGTGCCAGTGCCCTGTGCGCTCTCGTTTTCCCGTAGCTTATTATGTAGGTCAGCTATCAGGTCACGATTGCGTTTGTTTACGTCTGCTCGCACCCTTTTAAAATGAAGCAGTGATTGCACTTCTTCGGTTCCGCAATTGCTGCTGGCTATGTCCTGTCTGAGTCTGCCTCATTCGTTAGTGTGATCCTTTCTATTGCACTCGTTAGAGCGCCTACCTTATTGATTACTTTATCAATCTCGTCTGCTTGCGCCGTAATCTGCGCACCCTGAGCAACTACTTGTTCGCTCACAGGAGCAACAGCCTCTCCTTGCTCCTTGCAGACGTCTACTAGTTCCCTTACTTGCGACTCCGAAGGAATGACGATTTCTCCCGAGGACACTTCATTTTCTAATGCTATTACACGATTTTCTAGCCTGCCGGTGGCCTCGCTGACTTCGGTTTGCACAGACTGTATCTCCTTTAACATGGAGTCAGCTGGTGCTTGATTTCCAGCAGCAGCTGTTTCGATTCTAGTTTCTAACGCTTCTAGGCGTTCCTGGTGGTGCCCTAGCTTGCGTTCTTGTTCGTGAAATCACGTGTTTATTGCTCCCATTTGATCGTCCAATTTCCTTGTCAGGTCATCTCGCAACTCGTTATTTGAGTCGCTCAAAGTTTCCCTTAATACTTTCTCTGAATCGTTCAATTTATCACTTAATGCTTTGTTTGAATAGTTCAATTTATCACTTAATACTTTCTCTGAATCTTTCAATTTTTCACTTAATGCTTTGTTTGATTCGTTCAATTTATCACCTGACGCTTTATTTGACTTGTTAAATTTGTTACTTAATGCTCTATAGGAGTCATTAATCTGCAAGGTAAAGTTAATCAGTGCCCCTTTCTGCTCATTGGCATGCTGCTTCGTGAAATGAAGAATGCTTGCTAAAAACGGATTTTCCATGCTTATATTTCGGTCGCCGGTTCTTCCGCAGCTTCGTTTCTCGCCCCCTCGTCAATGCTGGCGGTCTCTAAGACCGTCCCCACGCTCCCTACCTCGGGTTCCGTTAGGGTCCCGCCGGGTCTACCTGTTTGTTCGCCACCCGTGGTCAGCTGACCTTGCGGGTTCACTGCCACGCTTTCGGACTCTCCTGCACCCGGCAATGCCAACGCGCTCTCCACACTACCGTTTCCAACACTAAGCGTGTCCATATTAACTATACTTTCAGCGCGTGCCCTGGTAATAATCTGTCTCATTACTTATCTGTACTGTTGTAGCCACTGTTTCCTACCCTAAACAGAATGCAAGCACAAAACATGAATGACAAATTCGAGTTCCGTTTCAAATGCAAACCAGATTTGCGCCCTCATAGTAGTGCTACTAGCTCTACCCTTATGCGCCTGCGTGAAATTTGAATAGACGTTATCTTTTAGACGTAGAAACACGCCTGCCAACTTTCGTTCGTGTCGCACAACTCCTTCTTGCGATTTTCGTACGATAGTGTAGTTTGCTGATCAATGCTGAGATAACACTACCGTTCTGAAATGACGCATTTTTTTGCACTGGTTTTAGTATAGTTCATTTTGTTGAGTGGGATGGAATAAACGACGTTATACAATGGGTGCAGAACTGTACAGAATTTTCTTTTTAGTTTTAGTGAATTTTCGCTTCTTGCCTAGCAGCAACTTGCCGCCATGAAGTTCAGGGATCTGTCCCAGAATGCTCAGATAGCAGGGGTTCACGCACTGTATAGGCAAAGATCACCGGTCCCAACTGTACCGGCGTCATCTGTCAAGGATTATAGTCAGATGAGACCTTTCTACTGCACTGCGGCTGGGCTGTGACATTCCTCTCTCTATTATTAAGCTTCAGGAAGTGTAAGAATAGACAATGCTTTTACGTCTTCAGGTAATTAAGATTACCGTATTTAATTCGCCCAGAAGAGAATTACCGAGAAATGAAAGTTCCGCGGTGCACTCCAGAAAGCTGAAGTGTGGGCGGGTTATGTATGAAAGTCGGTGCGCCGCTGTTCCGAATTATGAATTAAGTGCTCGTCGCACACAAAGCGGCCGAGAGGCGGCTCTGCGACCAATGGGAACCCACGGCACCGTAATGGCTTGTTTAACATTGCACGCAGCTCGGAATTAACGCTTTGCGCCGAGACACGCTCGGAATTAAATTCCTTGAGGAGGGCGAGAGGTGGGGGTGAGGTCGGTTGGGATGCGGGTGGTGAGGGAACAACAGCCAGCTGGCACCACCGTATTGGGAGGGTGGGGGGGACCAGGCGGCAACCGGCGGCCGTCAGAGGACTGAGGATTGACTCATTTACCTGAGGCGGCCGGGGGGGGGGGGGGGGGGGGTGAGGGGAAGGGGTAAGTCACATTGGTTGGAGGGAGGGCGAGCGTCACATCCTTACAACTGCGTAAGGTGCTGCGGAGGCAGACAGGACGAATGTTATCAGATCCTCTGTCGAGTCATTATTATCATTCTAAGAAATAAGCCCGATAGGTTGGGTCGTTTCCGACTTAGTAGAGCTGACAGTAATTTTATCTGGCGGGCTGCTTGAATTTGCGAGCACGCTTGCCCGATTGGCTAACTTCAATGCTAAATGTACTACTGACTATTAAAATTGCTACACCACGAAGATGACGTGCTACAGACACGAAATTTAACCGACAGGAAGAAGATGCTGTGATATGCAAATGATTAGATTTTAAGAGCATTCACACAAGGTTGGCGCCGGTGGTGACACCTACAACGTGCTGGCATGAGGAAAGTTCCCAACCGATTTCTCATACACAAACAGCAGTTGACCAGCGTAGCCTGGTGAAACGTTCTTGTGATGCCTCGTGTAAGGAGGAGAAATGCGTACCATCACGTTTCCGACTTTGGTAAAGGTCGGATTTTAGCCTGTTGCGGTTGCGGTTTATCGTATCGCGACATTGCTGCTCGCGTTGGTCGAGATCCAATTACTGTTAGCAGAATATGGAATCGGTGGGTTCAGGAGGGTAATACGGAACGCCGTGCTGGATCCCAACGGCTTCGTATCACTAGCAGTCGAGATGACAGGCACCTTATCCGCATGGCTGTAACGGATCGTGCAGCCACGTCTCCATACCTGAGTCAACAGACGGGGACATTTGCAAGACAACAAACATCTGCACGAACAGTTCGATGACGTTTGCAGCAGCATGGACTATCAGCTCGGAGACCATGGCTGCGGTTAACCTTGACGCTGCATCACTGACAGGAGCGCCTGCGATGGTGTACTCAACGACGAACCTGGGTGCACGAATAGCAAAACGTCATTTTTTCGGATGAATCCAGGTTCTGTTTACAGCATCATGATGGTCGCATCCGTGTTTAGCGACATCGTGGTGAACGCACACTGGAAGCGTGTATTCGTCATCGCCCTAGTGGCGTATCACCCGGCGTGATGGTATTGGGTGCCTGTGGTTACACTTCTCGGTCACCTATTCTTCGTATTGGCGGCACTTTGAACAGTGGACGTTACATTTCAGATGTGTTACGACCCATGACTCCAACCTTGATTCGATCCCTGCGAAACCCTACATATGAGCAGGATAATGCACGACCGCATGTTGCAGGTCCTGTACGGGCCTTTCTCGATACAGAAAATGTTCAAGTGCTGCCCTCGCCAGCATATTCTCCAGATCTCTCACCAATTGAAAACGTCTGGTCAATGGTGGCCGAGCAACTGGCTCTTCACTTTACGCCAGTCACTACTGTTGATGAACTGTGGTATTGTGTTGAAGCTGCATGGGCAGCTGTACCTGTACACGCCTTCCAAGCTCTGTTTGGCTCAATGCCCAGGCGTATCAAGGCCGTTATTACGGCCAGAGGTGGTTGTTGTGGGTACTGATTTCTCAGGATCTATGCACCCAAACTGCGTGAAATGTAATCGCATGTCAGTTCTAGTATAATATATTTCTCCAATGAATACCCGTTTATCATCTGCATTTCATCTTGGTGTATCAATATTAATGGTCAGTAGCGTACGTCGGAAACGGCATAACGTATCGAATTATTTGTGAATTGTTATTTTTCAGCAGAGCCTAACCTGTAACTTCCTTACAAGCTATTCAGCCCGTTTGAGACCCCCCACTACACATAAACATGAATCTATGCCAAGAAGTTTCGGGCCTCAGGAAAACGTATGATGTTTCTGGATCGTGTTGACATAACTGCAGACTGCACGATTGGCAACAGCTACTCTGACAGGAAAAAAACCTCAGGAGCAGGAACAAGTTGGGCGACATAAGCGAAAGTTGGTAGTAATGTTTCTACATGTGAAAGATAATGTCTACTCAAATTTCGCGTCAGTTGCAGAAGAGCGACGCTAGTAACGCTGCTATGAAAATGCAAATCAGGTTTGCTTCAAGTACGCGCTATAACGGTCGTGAGCCTTGAGACTGGACATAGTGAGTTGATGCCTTTAACGCGACAAAGACACCACTATCACAATCTCACTGAGGGTGAACGAGGTCGCGTAATAGGGCTAGGAGGAGCTGGATGTTCCTTCTGCGATACTGCAGAAAGACTTCACAGGAGTGTAGTCACTGTACATGATTGCTGGCAGCTGTGGTCACGAGAATGTACTATCGCCAGAACACCAGCGCCCGTACGGCCACTTGAAACCGCCGAGAGGGTAGACCATTGTGTTTGGCCCTTGGTGCATCCATCGTACTGCATCTGCAGCCACAATCTGAGCGTAAGTTGGCACCATAGTGACACAACGAACTGTAGCAAATCGGTTTCTTCAAGGACAACCCCACGCCAGACACCCTGTAGCGAGCATTCGACTGACCACAAACCACCGCCATTTTCGACTTCAGTGGTGTGAAGCGAGAGCTCATTGGACGGCAGAGTGGAGGTCTGTTGTGTCTTCCGGTGAAAGTTGGTTCTGCCTCGGTGCCAGTGGTGACCGTGTGTTGGTCATAAGGAGGCCAGTTGAGTGCCTGCATCCGAACTGTCTTTGTTCTACACACAATGGATCTACACTGGAAGTTATGGTGTGCGATACGATTTCTTATGGCCTCAAGAGCAAGCTCGTGGTCATTACGCACACCGTGACTGCTAATATATACATCAGTCTTGTTGTTCGACCTGCTGTGCTGCCATTTATGAACAGCATTCGAGGGCGTGTTTCCGACCAGATAACACTTGCTCACGTATGGCTGCTGTATCCCAACTTTCTCTATAGACTATCGACATGTTGCCTTGGCCTGCTCTATCACCAAATCTGTCTCCAATCGAGCACATGTGGGACATCATTGGACCACAACTCCAACAGCATCCACAACCAGTGTTAGCCGTCCCTGTATTGAGTGACCAAGTGCTACAGGCATGGAACTCCATCCCAGAAACTGACATCCGGCATCTGAACAACACAATACAAGCACGTTTGCGTTCTTGGATTCAACGCCCTGGCAGTTACGTAGGTCATTAACGTACCAGCATTTTACATTTGCAGTTGCTGATCTCTTGTCTACGTTAACCAGTGATTATGTCATATTAATTACTTAAATATGTTGCTTAGACAGATGTTGTTCCTAAATTTCATTACTCTAAATTCATTATCTTTTCAGCGTTGCGATTTTTTTCCCTCATTGTATGTTGAGAACTGGGACTCTGAGACGAAAATTCTGTGATCGTGCTATTATCTCTCCCAACTGACTGATATATTGGTGTTTGTTTCGTGTAGGAATTCCTTTATATATTTGAACTATTTCGGTGTCTACAAATGTAATGTATTTACGGGCGCTCAGCTACGTAAACAGCTGTTTGTAAAAATACTCCTGTTATAGAGACTTGTGTAATGTAACAATCTATTGGAAATGTATATATAAAGTGCAAACAACACACAGGTAAGATAACTGTAGTCCTTGTGGTACGAAAAGAAGAGGGGGAAAGGGCTGCTTATAACGACCCTACGTCCCTCTGCTCTAATGGTAATTATAGTATAGTTCTAGTCGTTTTTTGATTCGAATGAATGGTCACGCCTACTAAACAGCGTTGCCATGTCAGAAACCGGCAGTGTTTTTTGTAGCGTCTAACTATGGAGTCGCAGAGGATAATAAAATTTACTCTATGAAAACTGTTTTAACTTGCAACTCTCTTATTTATTATTCGCCGTGCGGGATTAGCCGAGCGGTCTGAGGCGCTGCAGTCATGAACTCTGCGGCTGGTCCCGGCGGAGATTCGAGTCCTCCCTCGGGCATGGGTGTGTGTGTTCGTCCTTAGGATAGTTTAGGTTAAGTAGTATGTAAGCTTAGGGACTGGTGACCTTGGCAGTTAAATCCCATAAGATTTCACACACATTTGAACATTTTTAAAAATATTATTTAGGCCATCGAACGTATTTCTGACAGTTAAGTGCAAAATTAAGGAGTCGATTAACCCAGCAACAAAGTTTAACACTTCACTCCTTAGCCTCAGTTATAATTTTGGTGATCAGTGTTCCCCACTGGAACACACCGCCACTATATACTACAGGGCCAGGAAGCAGTACATGCTCACCTAGGGAGCTTTCTTCTGAAAATAACTTGTTCTATCTTCTCCATACCAGCCATCAGTTCTGAGGGGGTGAGTTTTGAAAATAATATTCATTAAACTGAAAACAGATAATGATTTATTTTTTAATACGTGTAACTTCTCGTAGCTTTTAGTACCAAGATCTTTAACGGCAACAATCTCAGCACTCATGAAATGCCTTGGCATTTGCGACTGCGGACAACCTTTAGCTGATAATGGAGTGATGCCAGTGAAAATTTGTACCAGACCCGGAGTCGGTAACGCCTACATAAGACATCAAGTGGCTGGCGGAGTTGTTAGATCGGTTACTGCTGCTTCAATGGCAGGTTATCCAGATTAAGTGAGTATGAACGTGGTGTTATAGCCGGCGCACGAGCGGTGGGAGATAGGGTCACCGAGGTAGCGATGAAGTAGGGATTTTTCCGTGCACCGTTTTCACGAGCGTGCTGTGAATATCAGTAATCCGGTAAAACATCAATTCTCCGAACTCTGCGGCCGGAAAAGGTCCTGCAAGATCAGGACCAATGACGACTTAACAGAATCGTTCAACGTGACAGAAGCGCTACCCTTCCCCAAAATGCTGCAGATTTCAATGCTGGGCCATCAGCAAGGGTCAGCGAGCTAAGCAGTTAACGAAACATCATTGATATGCGCTTTCGGAGCAAAAGACACACTTGTGTACCGTTGATGACTGCACGACACAAAGCTTTACACTTCGCCTGTGCCCGTCAACACCGACATTGGACTGTTGATAAGTGGAAACATGTTGCCTGGTCGGACGAGTCTCGTTTCAAATTGTATCGAACGGAAGGACGTGTATGGCTGTGGGGACAACCTCATGAATCCATGGAGCCTGCATGTCAGCAGGTGACTGTTTAAATTGTTGGAGTCTCTGTAATGCTGCGGGGCGTGTGCAGTTGGAGTGATATTGGACGCCTGATACGTCTAGATACGGCTGTGACAGGTGCCACGTACGTAAGCATCCTGTCTGATCACCTGCATCCACTCATGTCCATTGTGCATTCCAACAGACTTGGGCAATTCCAGCAGGACAATGCGACACCCTACACGTCCAGATTTGCTACAGAGTGGCTTTAGGAACACTCTTCTGAGTTTAAACACTTCCGCTGGCCACCAGTCTCTCCAGCAATGAACATTATTGGGCACATCTGGGATGCCTTGCAACGTGCTATTCAGAAGAGATCTCCACCTCTTCGTTCTCGTACGGATTAATGGACAACCCTGCAGGATTGATGGTGTCAGTTCCCTCGAGCACTACAACAGAAATCAGGCGAGTCGATGCCACGTCGTGTTGTAGCACTTCTGCGTGCTCGCAGGGGTCCTACACGATATTAGGCAAGTGTACCAGTTTCTTTGGCTCTTAGCCGGCCGGAGTGGCCGAGCGGTTCTAGGCGCTACAGTCCGGAACTGCGCGACCGCTACGGTCGCAGGTTCGAATCCTGCCTCGGGCATGGACGTGTGTGACGTCCTTAGGTTAGTTAGGTTTAAGTAGTTCTAAGTTCTAGGGGACTGATGACCTTAGCAGTTAAGTCCCATAGTGCTCAGAGCCATTTGAACCATTTTTTCTTTGGCTCTTCAGTGTATGTTGCGGTAACTGTGGTGGTAAGAAGTACGCTGCACTGTTCCTGTGGGCAAAACTTCGGCAGTGGAGTGGCGCGCACGCCCTGTTAGCATCTTTGTCGCGACAGCATGTGTGTGGAGTTGTTGTTTTACCTCAGTAGTCTTCATGCACTAAACATGCAGAGAACGAGAATGAAACGACCATATCAGAAATCGACATTGAAATTCAGTTTCTCGAACAAGTTTGCAATACGAAGGGTAATTCCTTCGAGACCATGTCCGTATTGATTGTAATGACTTTGTCGGCATCCATCTTTAAATTGTGAGCAGTTTTTTGTACATGAAGATGGTCAACGATAATGCTTGCGACATGATTCGCAATGTGACGTGAGGTGCCCTAAATTCCGATATTTGGATATACATTCAGGTATGGTGCAGGTGGAACATGCAGAGCTCGGAGATTGAACGATTCAAGTATTCGAAATACCTTTTTAGATTCCAGTCGAGATCGTGGGTACTATGCTGAGCACATCCGGAGAAGTCACTTGCCATAAAGCTGAAAAATAAGCGCACAAGGCTACATTGCCGGATCCTTAATGGGTTGCGACTGGTTCCTATCGAACTTTCCAAATGTGTCCTGTACTTTTTGTGCATCGGTGGCTGTCGTGACATCGTCGTCTACGATGGTCATCTAGGAATTGGCTCTATATGTAGAGAAGAACGTTATGTCCATTCCAGGTGCCTGTAACGTCGAATTACTCAATTATGGCAGGGAAGGAACAGGCGATGACCACACCGAAAATGGTTACTGTCTTACGTCAAAGCTCTCCAAGTCAAGTCTTCCACACCTGCCGACCGCAGCTTCGTCATTCTCAGCAACACTGTCTCCTCTGGAGCACCAGCAGGACGACGCGAATGGAACAAAGACGTTGACTGAGCCTTCTCCAGCTATGACTTCATCACGAGATGGAGTTTTGACACAGACGATGGGAATGGAAGTCGGCCTCATGGTTGTGCCAACGGACGCCTTCGTTCCCCTCAG
This sequence comes from Schistocerca americana, assembly GCF_021461395.2. Lineage (NCBI taxonomy): Eukaryota > Metazoa > Arthropoda > Insecta > Orthoptera > Acrididae > Schistocerca > Schistocerca americana. Next base: position 216,390,348 of record NC_060124.1, read on the forward strand.
TCAGGATCGTCAATCACCTTTGGACACCAGTACCCATGTGCGCCAGTAAAGGTCTCCGAAGCAGCAGAAGAAACATCGGCTGACTACGTCAGTCACCTGCCAGACCGCTCTCTCAGGAATAAGATGTTCCCACCGGCAGTGATCTTTACCCGCTGGGTGAAACAGTCATGAACCCCCAGTCCAGCCCCCAAGCAGGGTGTCATTGAAGACACACACGCACAGCGACATGCCTAGAACAGCACCACAACTGCATAGCGGATGGAAGACTGATCACTACAGACACAGAGCCTGAGTGGGGTGACCACCGATGCGTCATCCCACTGTGATCCGGCAAAGTCAATGACAGGATGCACCATGGGGTGTCTCTTTCAGCTGCAGCTGTGCCACTCCATAACTCATAATAGACTATGGAATTAAGGGGAGTGTGCTGCATACGGAGGAGCTGTTCTGGGCCCCTGCAGCATTTCCTACCTTCGTGATTGCCTCTATTATAGCCAAGCTTATTAGATAGGCAACATTAAGCTCAACACCTTCAGTACACAGGTCAAGTTCCAGGTTTTCTGCCACATGTTGAGTGTGGTAGACCTCAACATGGTCCTCTTTCAGGAAGCTAGCTAGCCTCAGCCTTCTTCTGCCTATTTGTGGGCACGACGTCTACCATACACCATGCGCGAATAATGGCAGTGGGAGGGCAATACTCCAGACGGAAGGTATCGAGGTGGACAATGTGATATACCTTCCAACGGCTTGGAGCGTGCCATTACTTTTTGGACATAGAAATCATCAACGTTTACGTTTCCTTCAGTATCAAAAAATTAAGAGAATGTTCCAGTTTTATGGACGAGGTAGCGCCATAATTTGGGGACTGCTACAACCACATTGACCTTGAAGGTGGCGACAGTTGTGCATTAGCCGCAAAGGAACAAATCCCACACTTCACAAGCCTGACATTGAACCCACTGGTGAACGAACTGCACCTTGTACATGTCTCCTCAGGATGTACCGCTGCAGTCCTCAATCTGGACCTATGTCGTTGTTGTGGTCTTCAGTCCTGAGACTGGTTTGATGCAGCTCTCCATGCTACTCTATCTTGTGCAAGCTTCTTCATCTCCCAGTACTTACTGCAACCTACATCCTTCTGAATCTGCTTCGTGTATTCATCTCTTGGTCTCCCTCTACGATTTTTACCCTCCACGCTACCCTCCAATGCTAAATTTGTGATCCCTTGATGCCTCAGAACATGCCCTACCAACCGGTCCATTCTTCTTGTCAAGTTGTGCCACAAACTCCTCCCCCATTCTATTCAATGCCTTCTCATTAGTTAAGTGATCAGCCCATCTAATCTTCAGCATTCTTCTGCAGCACCACATTTCGAAAGCTTCTATTCTCTTCTTGTCTAAACTATTTATCGTCCACGTTTCACTTCCATACATGGCTACACTCCATACAAATACTTTCAGAAACGACTTCTCGACACTTAAATCTGTACTCGATGTTAACAAATTTCTCTTCTTCAGAAACGCCTTCCTTGCCACTGTCAGTGTACATTTTATATCCTCTCTACTTCGACCATCATCAGTTATTTTGCTCCCCAAATAGCAAAACTCCTTTACCACTTTAAGTGTCTCTAAGTCGACAAATGCTAGAAAGGTAGGTTTGCCTTTCCTTAATCTTTCTTCTAAGATAAGTCGCAGAGTCAGTATTTCCTCACATATTCCAACGTATCTACGGAATCCAAACTTATCTTCCCTGAGGTCGGCTTCTACCAGTTTTTCCATTCGTCTGTAAAGAATTCGCGTTAGTATTTTGCAGCTGTGTCTTATTAAACTGATAGTTCGCTAATTTTCACATCTGTCGACACCTGCTTTTTCGGGATTGGAATTATTATATTCTTCTTGAAGTCTGAGGGTATTTCTCCTGTCTCATACATCTTGCTGACCAGATGGTAGAGTTTTGTTAGGACTGGCTCTCCCAAGGCCGACAGGAGTTCTAATAGAATGTTGTCTACTCCCGGGGCCTTGTTTCGACTCAGGCCTTTCAGTGCTCTGTCAAACTCTTCACGCAGTATCGTATCTCTCATTTCATCTTCATCTACATCCTCTTCCATTTCCATAATATTGTCCTCAAGTACATCGCCCTAGTATAGATCCTCTAATACTCCTTCCACCTTTCTGCTTTCCCTTCTTTGCTTAGAACTGGGTTTCCATCTTGATATTCATACAAGTGGTTTTCTTTTCTCCAAAGGTCTCTTTAAATTTCCTGTAGGCAGTATCTATCTTACCCCTAGTGAGATAGGCCTCTACATCCTTACATTTGTCCTCTAGCCATCCCTGCTTAGCGATTTTGCACTTCCTATCGATCTCAGTTTTGAGACGTTTGTATTCCTTATGCGCGCTTCATTTACTGCATTTTTATATTTTCTCCTTTCATCAATTAAATTCAGTATTTCTTCTGTAACCCAAGGATTTCTACTAACCCACGTCTTTTTACCTACCTGATCCTCTGCTGCCTTCATTACATCATCCCTCAGAGTTACCCATTCTCCTTCTACTGTATTTCTTTCCCCCATTCGTGACAACTGTTCCCTTATGCTCTCCCTGTAACTCTGTACAACCTCTGGTTTAGTCAGTTTATCCAGGTCCCATCGCCTTAAATACCCACCTTTTTGCAGTTCCTTCAGTTTTAATCTACAGTTCATAACCAATAGATTGTGGTCAGAGTCCGCATCTGCCCCGGCAAATGTCTTACAATTTAAAACCTGATTCCTAAATCTCTGTCTTACCATTATATAATCTATCTGATACCTTCTAGTATCTCCAGGCTTCTTCCATGTGTACAACCTACTTTTATGATTCTTGAACCAGATGTTAGCTATGATTAAGATATGCTCTGTGCAAAATTCTACCAGACGGCTTCCTCTGTCATTTCTTACCCCCAATCCATATTCACCTACTATGTTTCCTTCTCCCCCTTTTCCTACTCTCGAATTCCAGTCACACATGACTATTAAATTTTCGTCTCCCTTCACTATCTGAATAATTTCTTTTATCTCATCATACGTTTCATCGATTTCTCCATCATCTGCAGAGCTAGTTGGCATACAAACTTGTACTACTGTAGTAGGCGTGGGCTTCGTGTCTATCTTGGCCACACTAATGCGTTCACTATTCACCAGGTCCAGTACGTTTCCTGCTAGAGTTCTACCGCACACTCTTAAGACATTAAAGATGTACCACAAAGTGATGAGCTCTGGCGTTCGCCTACCATCAGAATTCGTTGAAGACCTTCTTCTCCTGATACCGAAGCCATCGGGCCGCAGGAGCGTTGAATATTATCAGAATCTAAAATACTTAACAGTGAGTTGAAAACTTTTACCCTGATTGTAGCTGTCCGCATTCGATCTGTACTATCCCAAATTGCCTCCTTGTATCAATTGTGCCTGATATCATGGGGCCCAGAATCACTGACATCGGGTATCCCTGCTGTACCTACAGGGAAGTGGTAACAGGGCCTGCCACGTGTCCACTGATCATCACTCGCGACGTAGCACCTCGGAGTAGGCGCATGACAATGCAAATAACGGCAAGGGGGGAGCCCATTCATCTACTCGAGGTAGTCATAATTCACCCTATCAAAAGCGTAGTCAAAGTCCAGGGACCCCAAGGCCATGCCAGGGCACGGACAGCGCTATTTGTGGTCTAATGACAGGAGAACAACCATGTGTGAAGAGAATGAAACCGAATGAAATGTGTATGCAGAGCGTTAAAATTCGAAATGATAGCACAGTTAGTGCTAATAAGAAAATCTATGAGGGCATAGTACGAACTTTCTGTTAATTACACATCCTTAAGGAATGCATGTAAGCTGATATGCACCCTTTGGTGTGATAACCTGGTGCTTCTCGGGCAACAACTCGTCTAATCGTATCCAATGATTTTCTGTGCCTGACTACAGCAACATGAGACCAGCAGGGACCACACCATTTTCCGCCGCAGCCACTGGCATGTTAACAAGGTAAGGAAATTGCATCTGCCGTTAACAGGAGCCAATCATCAGGTGTGAACAACGATCAAATACAGAACGGACAGGAGCACTCGTGTGAGTTGTGATAGTGAGAGCTGAAGTACTACAACTTGTAAGACGACAGGATATTTTACCGCTTCATATGTGATTCTCCACGACACGCCGATTAGTCTCCTACGGCTCATGATACAATTTGGACGTTTAGCTTAATTTTCATAATGAGGAGTGCACTGAGCAGTGGGCATATACGTGACTTTCGTCTACACGTTTTTAATGGACCCTTCTTAATTTATATGCAGATAAATGCGTACATTTTTATAGCTACGTGGAACTGAAATGAAAGGGACCAGTCTCTCAGAACGCAAAAACGCGACATGGAAATGCACTTTAGGAAACATTACCGAGACACAAAAAACCGAGCTCACCGCTGGAAGTCCGTTTAAGGCGACTGTGGTCTGGACCTTCACCTCTGCGCAATTCTGAGGAAGTTGGAGAAATCCTCTACGTCGCAGCTTCAGTAAAATACTCGGATCACGTGATCCTCCCGTGAACAGCGCGTGGGCTTCACATGCAAACGTAATAGCAAAACCTCGGACTCCGTTTGAACAAAAAGGAGACAAGGAGGGAGAAGGTGACGTTACTGCGACGCAGAATTTTATTAGGAAAATTCTGATTGGCTCGAACAAGCAAATACGGAATGTACCGAGCGCTCCCTTGGGCAGACACCAGTGTTGGCACGAGGTTCAAATGGTTCAAATGGCTCTGAGCACTATGGGACTTAACAGCTGTGGTCATCAGTCCCCTAGAACTTAGAACTACTTAAACCTAACTAACCTAAGGACATCACACACATCCATGCCCGAGGCAGGATTCGAACCTGCGACCGCAGCAGTCGCGCGGTTCCGGACTGCGTGCCTAGAACCGCGAGACCACCGCGGCCGGCGGCACGAGGCAGAGCCCCGGTACAATGGGGGAAGTTCATGACAGTATAACCAACTCTAGGTGGATAATTGTGGCTCTCTTCTCTTGAGAGACATCGAGTGTTCCACGGGACGCTTAGCACCCTATGGCGACGCAGAGGGAGGATTTTCTGTGAAACGTTATTAGTTCGCTAGTCTCTGTTTCAGCCAAATTTGTGCTGAATACCTCGCATATTTCCAAAGCGGAGAAAATGAGGCGAGCCGTTCTAGTGAACGTTATTGCGAGAACTTTGAGTGCAACATGCACATCTCCCAGCCTTGGCGAATATACAGAGCCATTTTGCCTTAGCCTAGGGACACATACAGGCTTCTGCGTCATGGAAACTTTGCGAAATTTTCGACTGGTTACATCCAGTCAGAAGTTGGCATAGTGTTAGTAGGTTGATATGTACAAAACACGTTGCCCATAGTAGCCCGCCACCGCAGCCACTGTCGCTATACACTTCGAAAGTAAATGACGCATCTGTGAGGCACTAAATGTTGACGTCACTAGCGTGCTTTCACTTTAGAACTGCGTAAGCTTGGAGGAATAGCTAGAATTCCATTGTGTGCGTGACAGTGACGTTATCCTGAGGTTTAAGTTCGGGTAAGTGATACAGGTGATGGGAAACATTGCCCAGATACAGTAGTTTCGTTAATGTTGTCAGAGTGAATACTTCCGACGGAAATTTCAGTTGAGAATTCTACATGTATTTTTGTCATATTTTTCTTATTAAGTCTTTTTAAAGTTGATGAACATACTTTTCTTGCCTTATATTTTTGACTCGGGATCTTCCACGAATGTATAGGATTTTCCTAAGATGACGATTTTCGCATCCTGAACCCACCTGTCTATGGTACTTTATGTAATGAAAGATTTCTATGTACAGGAAATAGACTGTTTGTTTGTCCTAAAATAGAAGTCCCCCTTCCATATTGACGTATTGACATCGACAACATCTGTTCTTCTAATGTCTAACAGCGGACGTGTCTGGGATCTTCCTAACTGGCATGGCCTGGGTTCACGAACTTAATATTTTCCTTTTCAGAGCAAACCTTGAGCGCTAAACGGTGGGGTAGATTATAGAAAAACAAGAGTACTCAGCATGTCAGAAACTTCATCCGAAAGTTTAGTCAAATTCAGTGAGAACACGAAGTTTCCTAGCAGGTATAACACCGCTTAAACAGTATTACTAAATTTCGCATTTACTCGACAGGAGAATTTTGATGTTTGAGTTGCAAACATTATCTGAACATTACACATCGAATTTCGGAAAGAGTGATTTGGAATAGTGCTACCTAACGGCAAATATTAAATACTTTTGTTGCTTGCCATAACTACATATACTGAATCTAAAGAAATCAGGTTAAATAAGCTAATTCAAATATTATCAAAAAAAATGGCTCTGAGCACTATGGGACTCAACTGCTGAGGTTATTAGTCCCCTAGAACTTAGAACTAGTTAAACCTAACTAACCTAAGGACATCACAAACATCCATGCCCGAGGCAGGATTCGAACCTGCGACCGTAGCGGTCTTGCGGTTCCCGACTGCAGCGCCTTTAACCGCACGGCCACTTCGGCCGGCCAAATATTATCAGAAACATCTTTAGGCAACATTAACATCAGACACTTTGCTTGTTTCTTCGTTCACAACTGCTTCTACTGCCATAGCTTTTATCAGATTAGAGGGCGTTCTGAGTGGTCACCCGTTTTCTTCGAAACACCAGTACCCGAGTTCTTCTACAGTCAAGACTCCTTTCCGTGGTTGACACAATTAGTCACCAGACCACCCATTGTTAAGACGCCATATTAAGACAGTTTAACTGAGTGTTGCAGGCATCATAAGGGTTGACGTTATAGATTTATATTTTCAAGAAACCAACGTTTCGTCGACGCTTACAGTAGCCTTCTTCTGAGTCTACCAATGTGCTTTAGCTGTGTGGAATCGCTTCTCTTTTGACATTTGTGCCCAATGAGCATGACGTTACGTCGAAATATTTATATGTTGTTATGATGGGTCACCTGAAGCGTAAGGCGCGGGAGCTTAGTTAAAATAGCTTGTTATGGTGGAGGGAGTGGGGTTGTGTTGTTGTCTGTTGCTTCTTCCATTGTCTGCTACGATTGGTGTTCATTGGAAAATGAGGCGCAGGCTCCTATTGTCCTCCTGCTGGATGCAGTTCCTCGCCGGTAGCTCTTGCGTCTCGAGTTGTTGGTGCGGCCTTTTGGACTCTGAGGGCTGGCAGCCCGGACGGGGTAAACCTGTTACCATCCTCTCTGTTCAAGTCGTTGGGTGTTTTATTATTTTTATGGCTTCTCTGATCTTGAGTCTCCTCAAGGCCGGCTGCTTAGCCAGTATCCAGGTTTTGAATTTGATTTCCTTCCCACAGACTTGCCGGTGTTTGGCCATGGTAGATTTGCTGTAATAGCGCACACGAATATGACGCTTATGTTCTCGTATGTGCGTTGCTATTGGCCTGCCGGTCTCACAGGTATATACTTCTCCACACTGACATTCGACCCAGTACACACATTCAATGTGTAATGCACCTATCTTGTCCTTCCTGGAGCGTACTGTAAGTAGAATGTTCATATGTTGGCAGCGCTACAGACTGTGTTAATACCGCTGACATTGCTCTGCGTCCACGGCCAGAGATTCTGTGGTTGGACGGACTAGCAGTTAACAAGTGGATAGGGAAGTGTGTGGACACGATATTCTTAGTGGAGACTCCGTGTTGGTAGGATATGCACTGTAAAGTGAGATGTAATGATGTGTTTACAATAAATACACAAGGAAATGCATGGTGATGGATATTTGGTTGATGATGTTTGGGCAGTGGAATTGTTGAGACTATATCGGCCGGAGTGGCCGAGCGGTTATAGGCGCTACAGTCTGGAACCACGCGACTGCTATGGTCGCAGGTTCGAATCCTGCCTCAGGCATGGATGTATTGAAAGGGTCCTGTAGCCACCTTTCATTAATCTGGTATCCTATTTTCACTAGCATTTCTCCTCTTCCTTGTTTCTCTTTCCTCATAACCCTCATAATGGTGCGACTGAATAAATGTGGTTGTGTGTCACGTTGCTAGATGGTGGCGTAGTCTGTTGCAGAAAGTCTGCGATAGTCATACAGATTCAGCACCAGTTGTACAGAATAGCCAACTCTCGTAGTGGTCAAGTAGGCAAAGAGGTTTGCGCTACTTGTGAGAAATCCACCTGCGTTAGGTTGGTGGCGGAAATGGCATCTTTGGGTTTTCCGGGCCACGTGGAGCATGGAAGAGGCTGGAGAAGCAAAAGGGAGGCAGTCTGCTGCCAGTACGGGAACGGGAAGGGTCCACAGCTGTGCTCCAGTACAAGAAGGGTGAGTTAGACTGACCGCGTGGCGCGTTGTTACTTGGCGAGGGGAGAGCTGTTAGCTTTTGGTCTCGCTTTTCAACTCTGAAAGATTGCTTTGCTTGTCGCAGCAAGGAATGCAAAACTTTGGCAGATTTTTCTTTTAGTAAATTTCTATAGAAGACTTGGATCCACCGGAAGAGCGCCACACAAAGGTGTCGATAGGAAGTGAGCACTCGCTTCTGTACGAATGTCTGTTTGCCTTCAGCTGTGCCTGTATAAGCTTTCATTTTTCTAAGTATTAATAGCTTTTCTTTCTCGTAAATTTGCCTTGCTTTATGTGTCTTTCGTCCGTTGGGAGCCGACCTCGTGGTTGGACATTGAAGTTTGTTGGGCTACCGTCATCACTATCTGTCCGTCTAATGTTTGTTTTAAAGAATGTTAACTCTTCATGATTGTGTGATGAGATATTGTTGCAACTTGGCCACGATACCTAGATATTGCGTCTCCACAAACCACGTGGGCACGCGGGTGTACTGCGAAACGTGTACCGTTTCACGAGTTATTGCGGTCAGTTATCAGGCAACAGCAGTTGTATGAATGATTCACACCAATGATTTTAGGTGTAGATTATAACGGTTTATGTTTCGGTGCTTTTCTTTAATGATTTAGGAATTAATGTTATCAGGAATTGTGTACATGCCTCACATCCGTATCTTAGGAATAAATGATTTTATACACAATTTTCTCTTGCATTCTGAGGTTACGTTTTTGCATCTAAGCCACTCATCTCGTAGCTTTCCTGTTAGCACATCCAACGCGTTTCCTTACGCACAGGTCCAGTGATTAGTTTCCCCTTTTATTTTAAAGCAAGCTGCTGGGAGCTGATCTTCTGCACAGTGTTCATGTATGTACTATTTTATTTTAAATGGTTGATTCCCGTGGACAGTGCATGGGAAATACTATTAAATACATCGCATCCCCTATGAGCGATATCACGACGTACGTAATTTTATGAGTTTTTGGTCTGTGATCAAATTAATTTATTTTCCGACTCGGCCAAACCTTTGATTAGTTGTATGGTTAGAGTCGCTGGCGACCCTAATCTTCTCTCGTTAATTTCACAATCAATAAGCACTTCCATTCGCAATCTTAACGTAATAACCCGTAGAAACAGGTTAGTTACAGTATGTGATGTCCTTAGGTTAGTTAGCTTTAACTAGTTCTAAGTTCTAGGGGCTGATGACCTCAGAAGTTAAGTCCCATAGTGCTCAGAGCCATTTGAACCATTTTTTATATTTTTTGGAACTGGATGTCACAAGAATAAGGTAAAATTTTCAGAATACATTGTTTCCTTTTCAACAAAATCTTAACTTCGTTAACCATATGCCTCCTAGTAGTTAGAGTCTATATCAGTTAGAACCTTTTTATTTAGATGGTTGTTGTTGCTACTTTCTGTAATTGCTGTAGTACGTATTACGCAGATTTTGCAGGAGGTAGGTGACTTATGAAAAAGAATGGGGTTTGTACTCTTGGGATTCGTGTCTGAAATGAGCTTAGGCAGTTAACAGAGTTGGAGGTAGTTTCGTATTAATATTTTTTGGACTTGCATTATTGTTAGGATTTCTTGCAAATCAGGGCCATTCTTTTGTGTTAATTATTGGAACTCATGTTGTCAATGTATAACACTCAGATTGCGTTGGGCTTGTGTATAGTTGGTAATAAATGAACAGGTTAAGACTATTTTGAACATTATGAAGGTAAATATATTGTTTGTTCCCTATTAAATCTTTCATTTGCTAAGTATGCCTGTCAGTAGTTAGTGACAGTTCGAGTAACGAAGATTTTTGTGAGGTAAGTGATTCATGGAAGCTATAGGTTATTGTTAGTCAAGGCCATTCTTTTGTAGGAATTATTGAAAGTCAGATTGCGTTGCGCTAAAAATATTGTTTACTGCAAGCGCGTAATTGCATGTATGGAATTTGCTTTGTAGTTGTAGTTCCTTATTTTTGTACAGCATTGTCATGAACAAAGAAGTTGTGACATACACGTGGGTTTGCATTAAGTATCTCGCAGTCGCTTTTGCAACCAATTAGATATTTATTATTTTCAGTGGTATTTTAGTGGTTCTTCCTACTTTTGCTTTGCAAATTGTTGTGTGCTATTGTGTAAAACAGTCTGATAATCATGGCGAGTGGAAAACGTACCACAAGACTGCAAAGCAAATAAGGAAATGACAGTGACGACGAGCATAGCTTGTTAGCACAACCTACTAACGAATTGACAAATATTCAGGACAATAATTTGGTAATAGTGCGTAGGGACATGGTCCAGACAGTAAATAACGGGCTAGAAATTGAAACAATCAATGAACAAGGAACTGTTGACGATCGATAGGTCAGTAGCAGTTCGCCTCAGGAATGAGAAATAACAGAACAAAATCTTGCAAATATTGTAGATTCAGGTTTCGCATAAATACACTTTTCTAAATTAAGCTAAGACACATGCTCTACTTTTCAAAATACGCATATTACCTGTGTAAACGACGAAAAAAGAAAACAAAGGAACATGTTTCAGTCACTAATGCATTGTTACTGCAATTAATTCAAAATTTTAATCAACCAAACCAGAAGCTTCAACAGTTAGACACAATGGAACAAAACCAAAAACAAACACAGCAACAACTCCTAAAGTTAGACACAACGGACGAAATTACACAAAACCTTGAACAACCTCATGAAGATTTAACCGCTAAGATACACAAAATCGAATCGAAATATGAAAACATTTCTGAAAATGTAAAAACACAAATTTGTGAGCAAAATTTTCAGCCTATTTTTTCGCGACATGTAGACACATTACAGAACCATGAAGCAGCAGTAAAAGAACTGCAGACCGTTGTACAAAAAAAATCACGACACCCTGCAGGTTAAAATTGACTAGGCTAAAACTGACTCCGTTGCATCTACCGAAACGGTGGCGCAACTTGTAAGAAAATCAGGAAAACTTCGAGGACACAGTAGGTACGATTACGACTGCAAAGCAGATTGAGAACTGACAGCGACGACGAGCGTAGCTTGTTAGCACCACCTAGTAATTAACTGACAAATGTTCAAGACAATAGCCGGCCGAGCGGTTCTAAACGCTTCAGTCGGGAACCGCGAGACCGCTACGGTCGCAGGTTCGAATCCTTCCTCGGGCATGGATGTGTGTAATGTCCTTAGATTAGTTAGGTTTAAGTAGTTCTAAGTTCTAGGGGACTGATGACCTCAGACGTTAAGTCCCATAGTGCTCAGAGCCATTTGAACAATTTTTTTTCAAGACAATAATTCGGTAATAGTGCATAGGGACATGGAACAGACAGTAAGTAACGGGGTAGAAATTGAAACAATCAATGAGCGAACAGGGAAGTATAGTCGATCAATCTGTCGGTAACAATTCGCCTCAGGAAAGCGAAATAACAGAACAAAATCTTGCAAATACCGTAGATTCAGGTTTTGTGTCAATACACTTTTCTCAGTTAAGTCAAAACACACTCTCTGATTTTCAAAATACGAATATTGCCGGTTTAAAGCACTGACGAAAAATACAAAGAAACATGTTTCAGTCACTAATGCATTGTTATTGCAATTAATTCTAAAATTTGATCAAACATACGAAAAGCTTCAAAAGTTAGACGCATGGGAACAAAATCAAAAACAAACACAGCAAGAACTTCAAAAGTCAGACATTATTGACGAAATTAAACAAACTCTTAGAGAAACACGTGAAAATCTCAGATACAGAAGACAGAATCAAAGTCTAAAAACATTTCTGAAGACGTAAAAACACATATTTGTGAGTATTTTCAGCCTATATTATCGCGACATGGAAACATATTACAGAATCATGAAGCAGCCATAAAAGAACTGCAGATCATTGTGCACGAAAATTACCACACCTTACGGGCTCAAACTGACTCTGTTGCATCTACCGATACGGTTGCGCAACTTGTAAAAAATCAGGAAAACTTAAATGTCACATTACATACGATTACGCGACAAATGGACACTCTAAAACTTGGCTCAGTAAAACAAAAATCAGCACATTATCGGAAAAAATAACCGAACTTTCCATCATTTAACAAATTTATCTACGAAGGTAATTAGAATTCAATATTTCAGAGGATACTCGCGCTCCGATACGGGAAGAGGGACTTAGAAATACGGAAAAGTCAAACGGAGATCTTTAAAGCAGTCGGCGGGGTGCACCGAGCCATGAGATGGAACCACCGACACGACGTCACACTCGACTTGCCGACATGATGACTTTGACTATAAGCTCTTCATCACAACGCGTAAATTTAAAACATTCAAGAATTCTAGTAATGATATGGATCCACTAGCTTGTCTTCATCAATTTTCACATGTTTTCCTCCTAATTGATCAATAGAGCATAGATTATAATTTATGTGTAGCTGTTTAGAAAATGAACCAGCAGTAAGAGTGCCAACGGTTGTTCGGGACTGTCACAGTGAAGGAGATTTTTATCATGCCTTCCCTTCTGTATACTGGTCTCAGACCACTACACAATATCGAGTAAAACACAATATTATAATGATGAAGCATTTCGAACAGTCTGAATTTTCCAGCCGTATAAAATATTTTGATGAGACGTTAGACAAGAATCTGTATATGTGAAATCTGTACAGCTCCCTCGGAACTTATTCGCATTTGCTCAATGAAACTGTCTGAACACTTAAGACATATTATTTTGGCTAGACGTTGTAAAAATGATATCAAAGCTTTTCAGGGACTTTTGCAAGAACAGGAAATCGACACGGACAGTCGGATGATGCCAAAAAACAGGTGAACAACAACAATTACAAGTAACATACATCACAATTTCGTGACGACAGAAAAAATAACAATACACGACAAGTCCACTGTTATAACCCAAATCGTGACCAACCATTAGCAAAATAACAACAATTACATAGACATATCACATTTCCGAGGATAACCGTAGAAATAAACAATATGGGAATCTTAATATATATTATGAAGGGAGACAAAATGATTTCAGACACAACAGGCCGACCCGTAATTAAGATTCTGGTCGCAGGTTCGAATCCTGCCTCGGGCATGGATGTGTGTGATGTCCTTAGGTTAGTTAGGTTTAAGTAGTTCTAAGTTCTAGGGGACTGATGACCACAGATGTTAAGTCCCATAGTGCTCAGAGCCATTTTTAAGATCCTGGGAGACATTCTCCAGCACTTAGTTGACAAGAAAGAAACTACAGAAATTACCGACAAGACAACAGACGCTATAGTCATGACAACAGACCTGAATTTAATCAGAACTGGCGGTATTCAAATAGGGCAGGGCCCTCTCGACAAGTTGAACTTGTAGAAATTAGACCTCCAAATCCCAATAATGGCACGCGATAACAAAGACATAATAGACAATGACTCACACCACAGGCCGCTGAAAAACGTACTTATCAGGCTGACAAAGTAGTTACCATGACTATCAGTTATGTGAAAATTGAAGAAATTAAGTAACTTTTACTCCAGGAACATGACATGAAACAGAGCAATACTGCATATCCTGTAATTCACATCACAACAAATGGCATAAAATTTACAGCAGCGCTCGACTACGGAAGTCCAGTTTCGGTAATTAGTGAAACAGCTTTAAGTAAATGCAACAAATCGGACTATTGCCCCGCACTTTCCATTTGTAAAATTAAATTAGAAGGTGCAATTTTTGGAAAAAAGTGTAGATGTACACCAACAAACTAACTTAGAATTCTTTTCTCAAAGCCACAGATTTTTTATGGCTGGTTCAAATGGCTCTGAGCACTATGGGACGTAACTTCTGAGGTCTTCAGTCCCCTAGAACTTAGAACTACTGAAACCTAAGGACATGACACACACCCATGCAGATTTATTACGAATTTTCTTATTGTTCCATTATTCTCGACGGAGATTATATTAGGTATAGATTTTTTGAACGAGTATAAAGAAATTTTAAACCTCCACAACACTGAAATAAGTTTAGAGGACAAAGGTAAGTCAACAGCTTTGAAATTTGAAGATTGGCTTTCAAACAATTGAGAACTGTAATCAAACTGATAGGCAGGACCTTTTTAACATCTTACAATCAAATTCTATTGTTTTTACTCAAAAAGCAGGAACAATTAAATGATTTCGTACAAATTTCGAGTTCGTGAGCGTACAAAATTTTGCATAAGAATATATGTCATTCCAGCACGTTATAGGGACCGTGTTAGAACGGAAATAGAATCTATGCTTGACTAGGGCGTTTAACAAATTTCGTTTCTTTTTTCTTACTGGTAACCACGTAAAAGTTTATAGTGATCATCGAACATTGCAATTTCTTATGTATTCAAAATTAAATCATGACGGGTTGAAATGTTAGGCATTATTTCTGCAAAAATTATCCTTCACAATAGTCTACATTCCTGGCATGGAAAACGTCATTGCGGACGCACTTTTGCGTGCACCGGCCGGCCTTGAGAAAAGCAACACAGACGCTAACCTTGAGGAAAATTACAGTACTTTTTACATTCAAAAAGTAGCTTTTGAAAACTTCATCACTACATCTTTAAAGGATATTGCTCATGAGCAAGACAAGGATCCGATTTGGAAATGTGTTAAAAGTAATTGGCACGAATAGATACAAACGGAGATTCGTCATTATTATCAGGTTAGAAATAACATTGCACTGTTGATGACAAGCTCTGGGTACTTCGTATCTCTGACGATTTTGTTAATAAGTTCATGTGGTACATGCATTTCAGCTACGCACATTTTGGTCTACGAAAATGTTATCATATACTTCGGACGACTCGTTATTTTAACAACATTGGAAAGAGAATTAGGAGGGTTCTGTCTATTTGCAAACTTAGTCAAAAAGCTGAACTGTCTACCATCTCACATCGTGCTCCATTGTTTCCTGTTATTCCTACTAAACTAAAATAATTAGGCATAGTTGATCTTTTGGGATCCCTTGTTAAAGAATTGAATGGATTTTCGTAAATTTTCGTCGCTGTTGAACTTACTTCAAAATTTATTTCTTTCACGCCGTTTTCTAAAGCCCTAGACGTTCTGTATCCAACGCCTTTGTTAAAAATTTCTTACGTGTAGTTGGACTTGTTGACAAGGTCATTTCAGATAACGGACCACAATTCAGATCTGCTATTTGTTCACTCATGTATCGGAATCGTAAAATCAAACCTGTTTTTATTTCATTGTACTCTCCACATTGTAACCGGTCTGAAAGTATTATGAAAGAAATTAATAAGCTTTGCCGACTATATTGTCACAGGAAGCATCAGCAGTGGAACAGATACTTACACTTATTTCAAAATGTATTTAATGTAATGCCTGATGAAAAAAAAAATGGTTCAAATGGCACTGAGCACAATGGGACTTAACATCTGAGGTCATCAGTCCCATAGAACTTAGAACTACTTAAACCTAACTAGCCTAAGGACATCACACACATCCATGCCCGAGGCAGGATTAGAACTTGCGGCTCTAGCGGTCGCGCGGTTCCAGACTGAAGCCCCTAGAACCGCTCGGCCACAGCGGCCGGCGAATTGCCTGATGACTCCATTGCTTTACCACCTACTCTTGTACTGAAGAACGAGGAACCACCGAATAAAATCAGCGAGCTTGTACCTTTTTCGTGTACAAGTAAACTTCGACATAAAGACAGAATTGATTCGGCTATTAAAAACATAAATTCTGCTGAAGACAAAAGGAGAAAACTACACGGTAAGACAAATGTCAAGAAGCTAACATTGGTCAAAAAAATCTCAGTAAAGCCCATTCATTGTCACATAAGAAGAAACATTTGAGTCAAAAATTCTTCCTGATTTACCGTGGACTTTACAGTATCCGATATATACCGCATCATAATTGGTTTGAAGCTGAAACTTTGCTAAGGAAGAAAAGTAAAGGATTACTGAGGTAGTTTCACTACTACATCCAACATCTTAGCGGCTGCTGCGGTAGACACGTTGGACACCAACTCGGCGAAGGCGTTTACCAATCTGGTCAGTGACATTTTGCATGTAAGGTAAGCGCTGCTGTCTACAGTACGATTTCTTGGCTATCTCGCTTACTTATGTTTGTTGCTAAGACTGTTTGAGTCGTTTCGTGAGTGTAGACATTGCCCACGAACATTGTACGCAGCCGTTTCAGCTCTTCTGTTGTGTTTCGAGCGTAGTCTACATATTTAAACGAAGTGGCTCCGTCAAGTAGCGCATACTAACGTCGTATTCGAACATACTAACGTCGAATTCGAACATTCGGTTTTTTTTTTCTTTTTTTTCTTTCTACATTTAAAGCTCGCTGCCATTCATCACACCAACTAGAAATTTTGCCTTGTATCTTTGTACAGTCATCCAGATTCGACACCTTCCCGTACACAGCACCGCCATCAACATACAGCTGCAGTTTGCTGCCCTTATGTCTGTCAGATCACTTATGTACATAGAAAATAATGTTGGGTCTATCACACTTCCTTGACCCACTAGTGACGATACCCTGGTCTTTGATGAAACTCGCCGTCGAGGACAACTAACTGGGTTCTCTTACTTACGGAGACTTCGGTCCAGTCACAGAGCTGGGAACGTATTCCATATGGTCGAACTTTCGTCTGCACTGGGGCACCGTTTCAGATTCTTTTCGGAAATCTAGAAATACGGAATCTGCCTATAGTCTTCATCCATAGTTCGCAGTACATCGTGTGCAAGAGCAATTCATGGACAAAAAAATTATCTGTGTACATGATTTCTTCAGAAAATCGAGGTTAAAGATATTGCCTGTGATTATTTCGGGCTCGTTCTTTTACCCTTATTATGTATAGGAGTCACTGGCGGTTTTTTACAGTCGCCTGGCGCTGTGTTGGCCGAGGGATTCGCGATATTTTGCAAGCTAAGTAAGGGAACAATGGTGTCGAGTGCTCTTTGCAAAAGCGAATTAGAATTTCGTCCCTACCCGACGAATTATTTCTTTTCAACTCTTCCAACTGTTCCTCTACGTCAGGGACACCTGTTACGTATGCCTTCCATACGGGAGTCTGTGCAGTGGTCAAACAATACGTTTGTGCGGTTCTCCTGCGTGAAACTTAGCCAGAAGGAAACGTTCTGGTTTCGGATACAGGTTCTGGACATGTTCTTAATAGGCTAGAAAATAGTAAACGATCCAATGCAGGGCGACAGCTCGCTTCTATCGGAATAAACTTAGCTCCTGCCTCTGTGGGTACGGTCTACATCTACATTTACATTCTGCAGCTACCTTATAGTGTGTTGCGGAGTGTACTACTTTCTGTACCACTGCCCCATCCCACCTTTCCCTGTTCCATCTCTGAAAGGTTCACAGGGAGAACGGCTACTGATAAGCCTCCGTGCGACCCTAAACTCTGTAAGTTTCTTTTCCCGAGATATACGTCGCAGGAAACAACATATTGTATGAGTCTCCAAGGAACTTAAGCATAACAGTAAAGCACGCCATGATGTAGAACGTCTGCCTTGGAGCAGTGTCTGCCACTGTAGTCGGCTGAGCATCTGCGTAACGGTTCCACCTTTGCTAAATGACCCTGTTGCGAAACACGTTGCTCTTCTCTGGATCTTCTGTATTTCCGTCCATCCCTATCTGGTACGGATCTCACAGTGACGAGCAATATTCAACTATTTGTCGAACGAGGGTTTTGTAATCTGCCTCCTTCGTAGGTGGACTGTATTTCCGGAGGATTCTCCCAATGAATTTCACTCTGGCATCTGCCTTACTTGTAGTTAGTTTTATGTGGTCTTTACACTTCAGATCGACCCACACGCGTATTCCTAGATATTCGATGGATGTGCCTCCACCTATTCTTCTGCAAGAGTGTAATTGTAAAATAACGGACCTTCCTGTCTACGTATACGAAATACACTACGTTTCGTTATGTTGAGGGTGAGTTGTTAACCTCTGCGTAATGGGTCTATCCTTTGCAGGTTTTCCTGCATTTCGCTACAGTTTTCTAGCGTTGTGACTTCTCTGTATTCAACAGTACCATCCGCGAAAGTCCTCAGGGAACTTCTGACGTTATACACTACACATAGCGGATGCTTAAAACTGAAGTGCGGCTACTTAATGAGTCCTGTGTGGGCTGTAATTATCATATCGCGACGAAACTTTGGGTACACCAATGCGATAGTGAGGGACCGATATACGCTGGAAAAAATAAAGCTAATTTTGGGCCCTTGGTGCAAATCTGACGCTGTACAGCATCTCGTTGACGTCTCCGCTACTCATGTAGAACAAGTTGTGGAAGCGGTGGTTAGCAATAAAATCGACATTATGCGTTTCTTATTTGTTTGACCTTTTCTGTCCACGTCCCGTTCGTATTCCATTGCATGTGGAAATGCTTCCGTACAATTTTCTCCCTGCCAGAGCGACAAATTTGCACCTGGTGGCTAAAATTGCAACTAATTTTTTTCCAGTATTAATCGGTTCTGCTTTTACGCAGTAGCATATCTACAAAGTTTCGCTGCCATACGATAATTATAGCCCACAGTGGATCTCCGTGAGTAGCTGCAGTTTAATTATTAACAACCAACTATATAGTGAAACGAACCCTATAACACTCCACTGGACTACGCCGGAGTTTACCTTTGCGTCTAAAGATGTGTCTCCCTTGAGAAAGACATGCTGCGTTCTGTTTTCTGGAAACGTTTTAATTCCATTACACAGCAGATCTGCAATTCCTACGCTCTTCTTTTGTCCATTGGACGACATTAGCAAATTGTACAGAACGCCTTCCGGACGTCAAAGAACAAGGAATCATCCTTGTCATCGTAATTCCTACACAGGAGAGTTTCGGTCTCCAGAAATTTAATAATCCACTAGCATATAGAATGATTCAAAATTCTGCAACATTCCGACGTCAGAGATTTTTTGTGCGTCTGTTCGATGACCCTTCTTGATAAGGGGAATGACCTGGTTACCGGCTCAGCTATCCTAGATAAGGTGGATGTTAATCGTTCCATATCGCTTTCATTGTCTCTTGATGCTTTCACTGTTATCTTGGCCTAAGTGTCCGCCATTGCCTGCACGATAGGTAAGTTGGTTCAGATGCCTTTTGAGAAACTCTCAGCGAAAGTAGATGATTTGTTTTGCGGAATTTGATGGTTAATTTGCTAATTTGCCGCTAATAGAATTTAATTTCTTGCTAAATTCGTTAAAACATTGATTTTAATAATTAAATGAGTTACCACAATTTAATTTAAGACGTATCAGCGTTTCAAAAGTTTTCGGAAGTAACCGCTATTAACCGCCTTTTGTGTTGAAACAATTTTTGGTTTACCATGACACGTTTCCAGTTGCCTAGCGGTTTCCAGTTGTATCACAGGTTACAGAGAGTTTAGTGACTGTAGCTCAGCGGGGTTCGTTATATGGAGTCATTTTTATCCATGGGATTAATCCTGCTACAAGATCACTTTGGGAACAATAGTTATCTTCTCCAGTTATATTGATTACACAGCACTACACAAACATTGTCACGGACAGTAGCTACCACTTTGTTTACATGATATAAACAAGCGAAAACAGTTTACCTTTTGAGGCATTGCAACATTTTTTAAATAGTTCTTAAAAGTAATTTATTGTAAAATAATTATGAACAACATTTATGAGAGTAAAAGTTATCTAGCTTAGTTCTTTATGTGTAAATTCATAATTACGAGTTTTTAAAATTACCAATTCGTTTTAGTGCCATTATGCATTGAGGAAGACGACTTTCCGTTGGTCATTGTAATGTTATATGAAACTATCTTTCGTAGAGACTTTTGCGGATCAAATAAACAAATACAGTGAAAACGGGACTATCACACCGCCAAAGCTACATACTACAGGCTGCAATTTTGGGGAAAAAATGGGAGAGTATTGGCTGAGAAGTCACCGTCATCCAAATCGCAGATAATCTGGGACTACCAAAAAATAAATGCCTGATACAGAGACTCGTTTCCGAGTTCCTGACGCACTTTTCCACCGCTTAAATGGGTCCTCAAATGTCAAAACCGCATTCCTCTCCATGTAATGTTAAATTTCGAAATCCTAATCATTACGTTTGTGGATAAGGTAGTCATCCGTGACATCCCGAGAGATTTGTGGCTCTGTGGTCTTGTTAGTGGCCATAATAACATACGTGGATCACTGCGCCGGCGATGAGTTTCAAATTAATTTTCGTTATGACAGCGTTGTGCGTCGTAATTAGCCAGTTATTATTTATCGCGACGAATTTGACATTTCCCCGCCGTTGTTCACACAGCATATATTTTACAGTGTAATCACCTGCAGCGATATTACCGTTGGGAAATTCATCTGTCCCTGTATAAGTCATAGTCTACAGTAATTGACATGTCATGTATTTAGAACGGTCTTCATAACTGCGTAAGACAGGCGGGAAGTTGGATGACTTGGAAGTTGATGCACGTACAAATAAATAATCATTGCTACTATATGGATCGAGTAAGTAATGTTAAGTTATATTTTTAAAAAATATGTAGACTTCGCCGCCTTCTTTTGTTTTAAGTTAGTGTTGACAGTGCACGAAAAGACGTTAAAAATCATAATTATTTAGCACCTTTAGTTTGGC
This sequence comes from Schistocerca americana, assembly GCF_021461395.2. Taxonomy (NCBI): domain Eukaryota; kingdom Metazoa; phylum Arthropoda; class Insecta; order Orthoptera; family Acrididae; genus Schistocerca; species Schistocerca americana. The sequence continues at coordinate 216,411,313 of NC_060124.1, forward strand.
GTTCTCATGCTACTGCTTCAAATGACGTGACGCCAGTTTTTATAATGTGCCAAGATTCCAATCCAGATTTTCGCGGAGACCTTGAGAGTTTGGAATCTTGGGGAAACAACGAATGATGTAACTGCATCACCTCAAAAGGGCCAAATACAGCAAAAGAGGAGATGTGAGTTTGAATCCCAGTCCGACAACAACATCTGCAACATCTCAAGTTAAAATGCATTTCATTAATGAAATAAAATTTCTGGTGGCAGATTTTTCAACTTTCCGTGACTTCCGCCTTTATCATGGAAAACTGTACACCGACTTTCCTTCAGCAACACTGTAGGATGCTGAAATTCCTGCATGAAAAGTTGCTTTATACTTGAGTCGTTTTGCTGTTGTATGTATCCGTGATATAACGGTAAGTCTAGTGAATCGTAAAGGGAAAGGACAGAAATCGAGCACACTCTTCTCTTTAATATCTTAAACTGGAGGAAGACTAAATTCGTAAGTAGAGGACCGAATGCAAAATGGCCAAAACTAGAAGATGACGTATTAAAAAGGCTTCAAGGACTTCTCAAAATGGCTTTGGAATTAATATAAATATGATTCAAATACACGCTCGCAAGCAAGCGTGACAGTGGAACTTAACAGACTTTTGGGGTATAGTTGGTTGGTGCTGCAGGTTTATACAGCGTCATGGACTTAGCATGCGACCAAAACCCAAAATGTCACAGAAACTGCCACAAGAGAACGAAGAGAAAATATTATCTTTCCCTCGCTTTATGATTCAACGTCGAAACAAATCCATTGTGGAAATAAGCCAAATAACAAAATCGTACGAATCTCCTCTGACATTTGATGTACCGTGTAACAGAACTGTTTCCATGAAAGGTGCTAAAACTGTAACTATAAAAACAAGTGGGCGTGAAATACTGCACTGAACTGTTATCTTTCATGTTGTACTTACGGTACTAAACTTAATCGAATGATCATTTTCAAGCGCAAAACAATACCAACACCTTCCGAAATACCGCCAGGTGTTGTTGTTCAATACATGACAAAGGTTGGATGGACGAAGCTGGTATGGAATTACGGATGAACAGAGTATCGGGCAGAAGGAAAGGTGCTTTATTGAAAAAGAGTTCTCTTCCTGTGATAGAACAGTTTAGTAGTCATCTGAAAAGTTCTGTGAAAGACAAATTCAGACAGGGAAATACAGAGCTTGCTGTTATTCCTGGAGGACTTAATTCACAACTGCAGTCTCTTGATGTCTCAAGTAAACCATTTAAAGTGTCTATAATAGAGGATTGAGGCAAATGGATGACGGATGAAACTCATCATTTATTCACTTTGAAGAGAGCTTTCAAACGACCTACAATCAAACTGATGTCTCAGCAAATAAAACAGGCGTGGTCTAAACTCCATTCACCGAAACAAGAGACGTACTGTAAACACGGCAAGGCGCTGCCGTCGAGGGGTGTACAAGGCAGGGGCGTCAGATATTAAAAAATGAAAGTCGTGTTTTTTATAATTTTGTACCTGAACAAGATAAAGTGATCCGAGAACTACCTTTCGACACCTTTTTTTTACATTACATTAAAATTTATTGTCACTGAAGAAGAGAAATATTTAAGCTTTCAGGAAAAATTGTTTTTTCGCGTTACTCTATGTTTATCACGCCATATCTCCTAAACTGTGTATCGCACAGCAACTGATTTTATAATTGCCTTCAGTACTATATGTTGATGACGTCTGCAAATTTTCTGCCCAGTAGAGTCAGTAATAGTGAAGTAATAAATTAAAATCTCACGTCTGATGCAGAACTTTTACCAAATCATCATCCGAAATATAGTAAGCGAGAACCTTTTCCCCTTTAAATTTTTTTGTGGGGCTGTAAGCAAGAAAAGTTTTAGAAAGGTTTGAATTTAATTTTGTAGTTTGTTCGAATGCGATGGGTGCAACCGTTTGTCCTTTATGAGCGATGCATTGTGCGGTTCGCAGGCGCGGCGCTCAGTCAGTGTGGCCGTCTCAGTTGCAGGTGTGAGCTCGATAGTGGGTGTTGTGCAGCGGCTATTTCAGGATATCTTAAGTTCATCTGTAAAGACGCTTGAAAGACTAGTTGTTGATTATTAGAGTAAGTATATGTGTTTGTAGTCACGCTGAGCATTCACTGTTTATGTGCGCGTCCAACAGCATCGCATGGTTTCTTATTTTATATATTCACTTGATTCAAATGGCTCTGAGCACTATAGGACTTAACTTCTGAGGTCATCAGTCCCCTAGAACTTAGAACTACTTAAACCTAACTAACCTAAGGACATCACACACACCCATGCCCGAGGCAGGATTCGAACCTGTGACCGTAGCGGTCGCGCGGTTCAAGACTGTAGCGCCTAGAACCGCTCGGCCACCCCGGCCGGCTATATTCACTTATTTCATTAGCATCACATACGGCTGTCCTCATTATGTCATCCATGGATTCAGCGAGTCCACCAAAGAAGCGAGCAAAGAGGAAATCATTAAGTTCTTCTGAGAAGCACATGCTGCTTAACGTGTATAAAACGGAACTGTTACATACAGAGCAGTCGATGAGTGACATTGTTTCGAAAACAGCTGCAGCTACAGGTGTTGGACGTTCTTCAGTGTATCGTGTGACAAGTGAGTACAAGGCCACACACTCTTTGAAGTCTCCCAAGAAAGGAAAATTACGACAGAAACTTTCTGAAAGTGTTGATGACTTCGATAGAAATGCGATACGAAGGAAAGTACACGAAATTTCTTTTGGTAACGAATTGCCAACAATTGACAAAGTGCTTACAGTCGTGAACGAAGATGCAGATCTAGGCAATTTTCGGAGATCTACATTTTATAAGTTATTGAGAGAAATGAATTTCAAATATTTCAGTCGTGGGCGCGATAGCATGCTAATAGACAGGGATTACATCATTTTATGGAGGCGGCGTTATCTTCGAACCATTAAACGGTCGAGAGATGAAGGCAGACCAATTTACTATTTGGACGAGACATGGGAGAACGCAGGACATACCCGAAGCTACGTCTGGGTAGATGACACTATAAATTCCTCAAAACAAGCGTTTCTGTCCGGATTATCCACCGGAAGCAAGGGCCCATCAGGTAAAGAGAAACGTCTGATTATCGCACACATTGGCAGCAAAGCAGGGTTCGTTGAAGGATGTTTGTGGACTTTAGAATCCAAGAAAAGTGGAGATTTTCATGAGGAGATGTGCGCCGAAACTATCGACAAGTGCTTTCAATATGTTCTTCCTCGGCTTCAGGAAAATGCAGTTATTGTTGTATCCAAGGTTCTCGGCTGTCCAGCCGGATCCGATCGTCGATGTTCCACGATATTTCGGCGAACAACCGTTCCGCCATCATCAGGTGGTGCTGATGGAATGATCTGTCTGCGCTGTGTCCGTGGTATTTATGTCCGCGTGGTCCCAAGTCGTACCCCGGCGCGGGCGGCCGGCGGGGCGCCGCGTGGTGGTTTTGGTCTAAAAAGGTCTCTACGGGTAGCGCATTGTGTACTGAAGTAGTGTTGCAGTATTAATACAAATGTATGGAAATGTAGCGGTGCAGACAGACACATAATGAAATTCAGGTAACTAATTACACTCCTGGAAATTGAAATAAGAACACCGTGAATTCATTGTCCCAGGAAGGGGAAACATTATTGACACATTCCAGGGGTCAGATACATCACATCATCACACTGACAGAACCACAGGCACATAGACACAGGCAACAGAGCATGCACAATGTCGGCACTAGTACAGTGTATATCCACCTTTCGCAGCAATGCAGGCTGCTATTCTCCCATGGAGACGATCGTAGAGATGCTGGATGTAGTCCTGTGGAATGGCTTGCCATGCCATTTCCACCTGGCGCCTCAGTTGGACCAGCGTTCGTGCTGGACGTGCAGACCTCGTGAGACGACGCTTCATCCAGTCCCAAACATGCTCAATGGGGGACAGATCCGGAGATCTTGCTGGCCAGGGTAGTTGACTTACACCTTCTAGAGCACGTTGGGTGGCACGGGATACATGCGGACGTGCATTGTCCTGTTGGAACAGCAAGTTCCCTTGCCGGTCTAGGAATGGTAGAACGATGGGTTCGATGACGGTTTGGATGTACCGTGCACTATTCAGTGTCCCCTCGACGATCACCAGTGGTGTACGGCCAGTGTAGGAGGTCGCTCCCCACACCATGATGCCGGGTGTTGGCCCTGTGTGCCTCGGTCGTATGCAGTCCTGACTGTGGCGCTCACCTGCACGGCGCCAAACACGCATACGACCATCATTGGCACCAAGGCAGAAGCGACTCTCATCGCTGAAGACGACACGTCTCCATTCGTCCCTCCATTCACGCCTGTCGCGACACCACTGGAGGCGGGCTGCACGATGTTGGGGCGTGAGCGGAAGACGGCCTAACGGTGTGCGAGACCGTAGCCCAGCTTCATGGAGACGGTTGCGAATGGTCCTCGCCGATACCCCAGGAGCAACAGTGTCCCTAATTTGCTGGGAAGTGGCGGTGCTGTCCCCTACGGCACTGCGTAGGATCCTACGGTCTTGGCGTGCATCCGTGCGTCGCTGCGGTCCGGTCCCAGGTCGACGGGCACGTGCACCTTCCGCCGACCACTGGCGACAACATCGATGTACTGTGGAGACCTCACGCCCCACGTGTTGAGCAATTCGGCGGTACGTCCACCCGGCCTCCCGCATGCCCACTATACGCCCTCGCTCAAAGTCCGTCAACTGCACATACGGTTCACGTCCACGCTGTCGCAGCATGCTACCCGTGTTAAAGACTGCGATGGAGCTCCGTATGCCACGGCAAACTGGCTGACACTGACGGCGGCGGTGCACAAATGCTGCGCAGCTAGCGCCATTCGACGGCCAACACCGCGGTTCCTGGTGTGTCCGCTGTGCCGTGCGTGTGATCATTGCTTGTACAGCCCTCTCGCAGTGTCCGGAGCAAGTATGGTGGGTCTGACACACCGGTGTCAATGTGTTCTTTTTTCCATTTCCAGGAGCGTATTTGGTGCCACAATTAAGTCGATATAACTGTTTCTCCATAAAAACTAAAACTTATCTCAGCAAAAGCAGTTAAAGCAAGGTTTAACAAATGTACAAATCTGCAAATTTTTCACCTTTATATTTACAGGGTACTGAATTAGGGAGCCAAGGAACATATCATGGACAAGACTTCTAAGGATTTCGCTTTCGGTTGATCAGCATTACCACAGAATGGTTAAAAATTTGGTCCCAAGTCCTCCCTTTGAAGGGTAAACACCTCATCGCTGAACAAACAGATAAATGTAACAGATTCAGCTCTCTCTTTGCCCATGCCCAAGACAGATAATTTATACCACAAAAAAGAGATTATGTGTATTTTCAGCTTGGAGCGGGCTTTCTGGATTAAAAAACATAAATTTGCTAACTTGTGTCCTCCCTTAAATGATAATCATTCAAAATATTTTATCGAAATGGCATCAAAATGTCAAGTTAATATAGTAGGACAATCTTCATCCACTCCAGGAAGTATGTCAAAGGCCACTGTGTTGCAAAATATACAATAGGACGTTATCACATCTCTGGTTAGTGGCAAGAAAAATACATTTCCACAACTGTGCAGTTTCTTGAGTGCTCCGAACTTGCATTTCAAAGACACGGAGCAGGCAGCCATCTGTCAACACCTTCGTAATTGTAATGGTCTCTTATCGTCTTTCATTATGAGTATCTGGTCATGACTGCTAAGCAGCGTGACCTTGCTAGAATCTCAGCTGTCTATTGTAACGTAAAACCTTTGATTCTCCATTGAAAACAATAATATTAACATTCTGAACACTATTTAGAGCCAACTGTACTCTGTTGCTAGTGTTAACTGCATTTGTACCTGTTTGAATATTAACTGGGCTAATCAGGCTACCGTACTTCTTCTGGAGCGCTTAGTGGGCACACAAGAAGGTCGTTGGAACGAAATGACTAGCGGGAAAATTTGGGCGTGTTCATACTTAATGGCTTCCTCATTTCTTTGACTAAATACTAGTCTGTTCGTAATAATAAAATATAATACCTTATGAAGAGTTCAGACTATACAAAAATAGTTGCTATAAATCATTAAGTATATAATAATTATACTGCAGTTACTATCCACAAATTACATTCACAGTGGTTTGAAATATAATATATTTCCCCATACCTATTACTAAATAATCATTAATAAATCACCTGCAAAACACTTTGGCAATGGTTCTCAACCGTTCTGAGGCCATTACCAGTCAGATATTAGCTTGTAAACTCACCCTCAAAACAATTTTCGATGAATATTTGTTTGTAAGAAGGAACCCAGTGCGTAACTTCCCAATTTTTTTTTAACAACATAACAGAAATTAATCATGGTGAAATAATTTTACTGACTTTTTACGACGCTTCCGTTACTTTTCTACATAGTCGCCCAAGTTTCTGCAAGCATTTTTCCTAACATGATGCAAGTTTCTCCAAACCAGTGTTGTATCTGGTCGTGTCCTGGGCTAGTAACTTATTGTTCACTGTCCATGTGACTTCATAACCGATGTTGAAGTGCTTACCTCCGAGATGACATTTGAGTGGGGGGCAGAAATGAATATCATTAGTGGACAAGATCTGAATATGGAGAATGCGGGAACACTTTCCAGCTCAGTCGTTTGATCTCTGAGTAGATTACTTGAACTGCATGTGATTGAGAATTAACATTAAGGACATGAAGGGAGAGAACATGTGAGTGAAATTCCAGGACGTTTTGTTTTGATGACATCCCGCAGATTCCTCAAACTACACAAGTTACAGTAGCTCTCTGCGTTCATTGTGGTGTTGCAAGGCTGGTACTGAACAAGTAGAACCCCTGACAGTCCCGTAAGGTGGTTCCCACTACTATCCCTGATAAATGCGTGATTTTTTTGGATTTTTTTATTTTTTTCAGGTTTGGCGCTTTCACCAAGTTTCTTCCACACCAAGCACTGATTTTGTGTCAGGGTGCGAATTGTGGACCCAGGTCTCATCACTCTTTTAGTGATCATACAGTAATCCCCATTGGCAGATAGATATCGACAATGAATAATTGTTCTGCTGCGAAAAAAGGACAATGAGAGAGCGCAGTTCATAAGCGGACAAACCTGTTAGTGACAATTCATTGCTAACTGACAGCATAATGGCAAGACACTGTATACATTCTAAGTCGTAACTGCTTATCCGGTAATTTCCAAGAATGATTGCCTACCGTAGTCACGGGATCCACACGATACATATCGAATGTGCTATCGTAAATCGATCATGCCCACTCTGGTGGTGGGCATTATGAGTAAGTTTATGGTGGTCACTACAGCAACGACAAAAGAAGAGCATTACAAAAGTACTTGTAATTACAAAAAAGCCGACTTAGCTCACTCGTCATCGGTGTCGTCATGTGAAAGTCCATGTGATGTGTAACCTACAGGAACAATTCCCATTTCGCCTTAGCCTGGATAAACCCTGTCAATATCACGCAAGAATATGGGTAGAGTGTCACATGCAGTAACTTTTTCCTGCAAACCCAAGTTGTGGAAGTAGAGGTACTGAAACAAGTACAGTGCATGTCTTTGTCCTGAACGCCCTTCTCTTTTAATGGAAGACTTCACGGGTATCCACAGCCGCTCGATGTTCCCCGTGTGCACACTTGGGTCATCCGAAGACACAAACGCTACAGAGTGGCTGACGAACTCGTGGTTGAATCCTTCTGCTTTCAGTGTCTTGTAGAACTGGAACCCGTCTGTCATGACTTTAATAACAGGCAGTAAGAAGTGCTTTATGAGACACACTAAAGTGACCCTGTCTCTGTAAAATACTCTGACAACGAAACACTTCCGGGACTCTTGTTCGCCGACCGATGTGGCCGAGCAGTTATAGGCGCTTCAGTCTGGAACCGCGCGACCACTACGGTCGCAGGTTCGTATCCTGCCTCGGGCGTGGATGTGTGTGATGTCCTTAGGTTAGTTAGGTTTAAGTAGTTCTACGTTCTAGGGGACTGATGAACTCAGATGTTGAGTCCCATAGTGCTCAGAGCCATTTGAACCATTTGACTCTTGTTCTATTCCACCAAATACCCAAATGTGATTGATTTCACTCTTTGAAGGTCGTCCTCTCTGGTTATTCCTTCTTCCTATGTGAGATTTGTCCACTTCAGCAACTTTACTTGATCTACCAATCGGTACAATGCCGCTCGACACTATCACATAACACACTTCTCTGCAAAACCCGAAATAGTCGCACACGGTATTAGCAGGTAAGTCAGTTTCCGAAGCTGTTGCTTGCAATGTGTAATCTCGAATCCTGAAAGATAGAAGAATCACGCTGGTCTGGATGGATAATCTGGAAGAGTCGAACCATGTATTCTTCCTGATAGTCGTTCGTTTTCCACACTGTTGCAATGAATTTGTAACGGTATTTCAGCATCGAAACTTCTCACCACCACAGTCTACACAGTCCTCCTTTCCTCTTCCGGTAGAACTCAATATTTGCGACAAAAAGTCTAACAATTTTCTACGCTGGATAAGCATGGCATTAGAATTTTCCATGTGAGAGAATCCGCCGAGGAAACGTCAGGAACACCAGACACCCCACTCACTAACGACGTACTGTAAATCGTCTGGGTTTCACATCCAACTCACAAACGATTCATGGAGGTATTTAATTTAGGCAACTAAGGGAACGACGGAAAACAGATAAAAATGACGATCACAATTGACCGTAACGTCCGTAACGTCCGCCACCAGTGTCGCATGATCGATTTACGATCGCACGTTCGATATGTATCGTTTGTACACCACGACTTCGATAGGCAATCATTCCTGGAAATTACCGCTTATTCCATTTAACATTCTTCATGATTATCTATCCACACTACCACTTGGACGAGCGTGCGTGTAACCGACACTCCGCGAGCGATTGTTAATGATGCGGAAGCCGAATGATAGAACGAAAGTTCTTACGCTCGTCACGCAACACAGATATTTGGTACCAGTCCTCCTTGACATTAGTAATGATATAACACTGTTCATAGAGTTAATTTTTCAGTTCTAAGTTCTCACTTGTATGAGCGTGCGCGTAACCGTCGCGGCGCAGCTGATTGTTGATGATGTGGAACGCAATGACCGAACGCACGTTCTCACGCTCACTACAAGGCACTGGCAGTTGAATGCTCTCTTTCGTGGTAAACTATATTTCTGATCGACATTAGTTCATTCTGAGAGGCCGAACACGGCGTGGATGATTGATGTACGGTGCGACACGCAACAAGAGGAGACACAAATACGTTATCGGCGACACTGCTCATTATTAATTACATCATTATGCACTTTCCTCTGAATCACTTCCATATTTCATCACTTTACTGTAATAGCACTTATAGCAACACTTGAACTGTCATAATAACGATGCCTCTCACATGCAGAGCCACCCACAACACAACATAACAATTCCGTGTCCCGTGCTCGAGCCGGCCGGAGTGGCCGTGCGGTTCTAGGCGCTACAGTCTGGAACGGAGCGATCGCTACGGTCGCAGGTTCAAATCCTGCCTCGGGCATGGATGTGTGTAATGTCCTTATGTTAGTTAGGTTTAATTAGTTCTAATTTCTAGGCGACTGATGACCTCAGAAGTTAAGTCGCATAGTGCTCAGAGCCATTTGAACCGTTTTGAACCTGGGCTCGACTCTGCAAACGCGGCTGTCCACAAAGATACTCCGCAACTAAACCAGCCATCTGACAGAACGCTTACACTCCCGCACGAAAAAGTTTTCGAATTGTCGAAGAGAATATCGAAACCTAGGTAATTCTCTCCCGCTGGGGATTAAGGAGATGGTGTGAGGGGAGGGGTATACTGCCCCATACCACAGGTATAGACCATTGCGACATTGTGGGCTAGACATGAGTTCCTTACAATCATGGGAACATAAAGAACAGAAAGTAAGCAGTATTAAAAAAAAACATAACAAATGAACCCTACCTATAGTGCAATCTGTGTAGCAAAACACAGTTACAATACAGTGGATAAACAAAGAGTTCATACAATAAGACACAAGAATATTAAGTCCCTGAAATAGAAATGTTTACAATTACAAATACTATAGTTTAGATACAATAGGCAGGTGCCTGAAAGAAGGAGATAAAAAAATAATAGAAAAACACACGTGTTCACTGCTACTCCAAGTAGACAATATCACTGGCGACACTATTAAGCAAAATCTAGAGAACCTCCTTCAGCACTAGGCCGTCAAAATCCAGCAAAAAAGTTAATTCGCTACTCACAACACTGCATCACAAGGGAGCTCTCTTTGCATTGAAAGGGGTGGGGAGTGACTGTAGCGTCGATACATGTGGAGTATAGTCGTCAGCTCGCCACTCTCGCTTCGCGATAACCCGTCCATTGGCGTACATGAAATAGGTTAATGACGCTCTCAGTGTTGTCCTAGCAATGCCTATTCAACTTCCTCATAGTCTGTTACTACTACAGTACACATTACAATTATATATATGTCATAATAAAACACATAGACTAATAACAAAGGCTATATGGACCTCCTATAAGCTATATTTTGTGACTAAGTGAATAATACAAGAATATTAACAATCATTAAGCAGGCGTAGTACGAAATTTTTAAATGAACACCCTTTTGGATAACACAACCCATAGACATTAGACACTCAAACCATATCACAGTATGGGCAAGAAGAAACGTAGTACATATAATCTAGATTGAACAGACAGAAAGTTAAAAGAAAATAAATGCACATGGCAGTAACATATCATAGTTAAATATCACTCGATTAGAGTGTCCTCATACAACCTCACAATAATAAGAAATAAATGTTTGTACTTAAGGACAACAGCAGTTGACATATATACAAATTCAGACACGTCACAATATATCAGTCATTAATCTTGCTCACTATAGTATAGTTTAATGTTTTCCACACGATGTTTGCCCTCGTAGCATGAAGCATGCTGCTGATTACACCCTCAAAATAAGTCATATACTCTTTCCACGTGCTAGGTTTCCAGTTTCGCACCTGGTCATACAATGCACCGTGACTTGAGTTCTGATATCCGCAGCTGCTACGGTCGCCTCTGACCACCATGGCCACAGAAACCATCATAATGTCTCCTGTCATTATTATTATTCCAATGTCGTCCACCATGTCTCTTGTTATTGTTTGAATGGTTATTTGTGTTGGGTTCGTTGTTCCCTGATACTCTTCTATCATCTTCCCCTCCTCCTCCTGTTTCTCTTGACTCATACATGTCCAACTGTCCTAAGGCCGACTTCGTTGCCTCTTTGCCATCTCCAGGGATTGCTAACAACTTATCCTGAACTCCAATTGGTTGTTTACTTATGATCAGGGACACTATTGCTTCTGTCGTCATTGGTCCACCTAAATACAGGTTCCTGTCATAATAATCTTGATCTTGAAAAATTTTCTTTAAGTTGTGGTCACGCCCTCTCTCAAATCTTCTACCTTGGTATAGACTGTTAAGTACTTCATTTTGCTTCCGTCGGACCAATATTGCGCAAAAATTCCTTTTCAAATTCAGCATAGGTTGTACACTTATGTCCTATTCACATACCCCAGGTACCAGCTTCACCATCCAATCTTGCTGCAACAAAGCGTACCTCTCTCCGCTCGTTCCATAATTCAGGTAACACGCCCTTAAATTGATCTAGGAAACCTTTGGGATGCCATCTTTCATTTGGTTAGAAGTTCTTAAAATTCCCTTTGCCAAGGAAGACCTCATCATTTTCTATACCAATTAAGCCACCTCTGGCAATGCTTCCATCACATAATAGTGATTTCACTTCGCTCTTCACCTGCTGACCGACCATTTCCTTAGTCTTGCCTACCCCACTGTACACTTCCTCTACTCGCCGGGCATAAGCTTCCTGGTTTAGCGCAACAGCTGATATCCTACGTTTACAGTGTTTCACTTCCTCATCCAATTGTTCGAAATGCTCGTCGTACACCTCAACCTTTTTAGCAAGTTATTCCTTCTCTTCTTTGACATCCAATTCTACCTTTTCAAAACGTTGAGTACTTCCTGCAACGTTCTCCTCAAACCGAACAACATCTATCCTTGATTAATTGACTCAGTCAGCTTCTTTACAGCCTCATTAGTCTCGTCGATCTTTTTACTGAGTCGTTCGTTTATATGCTCTACCGATTGCCTAATATCTTCCCTTAATAGTTTTCTAACTTGCAATAATAATTTCTGGTTGTCTTTCGATAAAGTTTTGAGCATGTCAGTGATGGACAGGTCAGACCTAAGTTTACAGTCATCTTGTTTGGGCGTCTCCATGATTGGTGACGACACTGCATTAGGACATCCCATCTCTGTTGATAATTACTGTCCCCTATACCGGAGTCCTTCGACACTTCACTACTACTTGCTTCTGTTTTTGCTCCACCTGATTACTTTCACCTAGAGAGTATGCTTTCACCTCCCTGTCTACTGCAGTTACACCAACCTCATTATTTGCCACATTGAACCACAAATAAGTCACTCAAGCGAGCACTAAACAAATCACAATAACACTCGTAGCACTACAGCGCCGTATGCAGTCAACGCTGTAATTGGTGTTCAGAAGCACACATAACATACAAGATCACGTAAAAGAAAAAAAGTATGAAATATAAGCTAAGGCAAGTACAGTTCTGCAGTTGTATTAACTGTTGTTAACATTTAGACCACTATGTAAGCGGGGTCTGGCAGTGACATTTACTTTACTGTATGATCGGCAAAGTAAGTAATGTCTCGTACTTTCCGTTATACAAAAGAATTTTAGCTGTCACTGTTTGTAATCACGTAATTATAAAACGCAGTCTGCTCTGCCAGTTAATTACTCTCGTCGCTTCAGTTGCGTGAGGTAATGTTGTGATGCGCGACTTACTTTGCTTCGTCTTCTGGCCGCGTAGTCGCAAGCTGCTCCGTAGCGCCAACTCAGTTGACGCCGTGCTTCTTCCAGCACTGCAACCTCTCTGCAAAGCGTGGTAATGTTTGGAGCGTCGCTCCTAGGCGCCGCTCACGTCGTATACGGTGACGGCTGACGAAAAGATATCACTTTCGCCCATAGGTGACACTAGCGCCGTCTGCCGTAATGGCTGTCAAATAAGTGCTAACTTTCGCACATAGGTGTCGCTAGCGTCCTTATAAGTATGGAATATGTTTACTCCGTAGCACCAGCTCCTTGCACTGTCACTAATTGGACGAGTGTATTCGCTGTGTCACAAGTTCTTTGGCGTACACATCGTACAGTTCACGTGACGTCACTCATCAATCCAAATTAGCAGTCACTGTTTACACACAAATAGTTCACTCTCTTAATGAATTATACAGCACTTCCTATCCGAAGATAGCAGGTCCTGAATGCACGTCGCCATGTAACACGCCCGGGGATACAAATGGGTGGGGGAACTCTAACTGGTTGTCGCTTCTCGTTTCGTGACCGCGCGCCCTGTCCACACCACGTACCTGACAATCCCGCGACGGTCGTAATGTTCTGCTCCACACTGGTGCTGGCTTGCCTGAAATTATGTATCTAAATATACAGGCGGGTTGGGGAAGACACTCAACGTTAAGCAAAACACTGTCCTACGTCTGGTATGAACATCTATATTCTGAGACGATAAGAAATCGCAGGTTGCACTGTTTACATTCTAAGTCGTAATTGCTTATCCCAATTAAAATTCTTGATGATTATCTATCCACAATATCACTTGGACGAGCGTACGCGTAACCGACATGATGCGAGTGATTATTAACGATGCGCATACACAAATATTTGGTACCAGTCCTCCTTGACACTAGTAACGATACAGCACTGTTCGTAAAGTTAATTTTTCAGTTCTCAGTTCTCACTTGTACGAGCGTGCGCGTAACCGCTGCGGCGCGGCTGATTGTTGATGATGCGGAGAGCAATGATCGAACGCACGTTCTCACGCTCACTGAAAGACACTGGCACTCGAATGCTCTCTTTCGTGGTAAACTATATCGTTGATCGGCATTAGTTCATTCTGAGAGGCCGAACACGGCGCGGATGATGGATGTACGGTGCGACAAGCAACAAGAGGATACACAAATACGTTATCAGCAGCACTGCACATTTTAAAATTACTTCTTGACGCACTTTCCTCTGAATCATTTGCTTATAATGTCACTTTACTGTAATAGCACTTGTAGCAACACTTCAACTTCCATAATAGCAATGCCTCTCACATGGTTCAAATGGCTCTGAGCACTATGGGACTTAACATCTATGGTCATCAGTCCCCTAGAACTTAGAACTACTTAAACCTAACTAACCTACGGACATCACACAACACCATCACGAGGCAGAGAAAATCCCTGACCCCGCCGGGAATCGAACCCGGGAACCCGGGCGTGGGAAGCGAGAACGCTACTGCACGACCACGAGATGCGGGCCTCTCACATGCAGAGCTGCCCACAACACAACACGACAGTTCCGTGTCCCGTGCTCGATTCTGCAGACGCGGCTGCCCGTAAAGATACTCCGCAACTAAACCAGCGATATGACAGTACGCTTACACGGTTTTTAGGTATTTTATTAAACTATAAACTAATGAAGAATGAGACAAGTTGTACTACAGTTCTCAGTAAACCCTGAGTGCTACTTACAAATCTCTCTCCAAACAGTAACCTAAGGAAACTGAGGGTACACTTTTTACGAAACCTGCTTCCTCTGCACTACCCTTCTCACTTCCTTCACCTATACCTATTAAAATCAACCGAATTAAAATGTGTGCACTATGTATATGCGTACTGTTTTTAAATCACTAGATTGGTCGTTTTGCGACCCAGGTAGCTGGGGTCGCGTTGTGAACAGAAGGCTGAACACGTAAGTGGTCCTGTTTATGCCCGAAGACGTCAGTGACACAGTCATATCTGCAGTAACATTTATCGACATGAGTTTACAGAGCTAAACGTGACTTCAGGGTGGCGGTCGGTTGCCGGGCGTACGTGCATCCCGTGAAGAAGTGCTGATGCCTCATCAGCGAGACATGATGTCAGTTCACAGGTCGGTGGCTACGGCCTAGAGCTGTGTTGGCGGCAGCGTAGGGATGAGTTGGCGTCACCTGCTGAAAATTCTGAAAATACAGCGCGGCTCCCACATTAGCATTTTCGAAGACAGCCCGCTGTGCGCTTAGGTGAAGACTGCGACTGTGATCCGGGATGCTGCGCCAGGTCCGTGTGGAGATGACAGCTTGAAATCATCTTTGATGGCGCATGGTGGACAACGGCTAGCAATACAGTAGTATTCTCATCCGCAATGTTCCAGTAGACAGTAACGGAAGATCATTGCTGTAGTATGCATCTGGTTGGTTATATCTCGGTATTGAAGTCAGCGTGTGCATAGCAAGCAGGGCTCCATCTGCCAGCTTGTCGTGGTTTCACTACAGCTCAGTGGGCTGTCTTTATCTCTGTTATAACGTCGAGGACATAATGGAACCATCGCTGAACTTCGTTGAGTTTCGGAAGTCTCAACATTTACAGAGCTGAAACTCGCCGTGGGTGTATGCACGCTTTTTTCCTCGTTTATCAGACCCATAAGCACTCCTTGCCTCACTATGGTAATTCAGTAATCCCATAGTGCTCAGAGCCATTTGAACCATTGTTTTATTTTAATAGCAGATCTCACGTGTGTTACACCCAAGTGACCTTGTGTGCACCAGAGAATGTGAACAAGCTCTATGTTTTATTATAGCTATTAATTAATAAGAAATGTAGCGTGATTAATACCTTGATGTTTTATAGTACAAAACGACGAAAGGAAAGCTACAAATTTTAAATGATATTTCCGTCAGTGTCTTATCTTTTGCGTTATTCCAAATAAAGAAATACGAAAAATTTTGGCGTGCTGCTTCACTGAAAGTTTTTGATGTAGGAAAACAAATCCTGTGGGCGGTAAACATTGAATCAAAAGAACATTTTAGATAAGTAGAAACTTAATTTTTTTAGAATGTAGTGCAAGAGGCCACTATTGGAAGAAGCACTCTCCCAGTTCGCTCCTTGCCAATTTTCCTCGGAAGGATGCTAGTGACCTGTCATCGCCTGTAAGCGCAGTGAAACAAAATTCACAATTAGTTACTTATTTCCATAAAAATACAGGTAGCGTCTTGACTCGTGGTTGGCACCGTCTGTCAATGCCCGCTGCGGGCTTTCAAAAAATAACTACGCACCCTCCGACTCGACGTTGGAATATTAAAAGTTCTTACTGGTTTCGTTGTCTAGGGGCTGGGATACGTACTTGCCGCATTACAAGCCAAATACTGCTGTACCGCTGAGTCTACAGTATACGATAAGAATACACACATTAATCGAATGGTTGAAGGTTTCTATCACTTGGCAATTGCCAATTATGAAAGTAACATACAAATTTATAAATGAAAGGTTGCAATTAAATAAAATCTGCAGGTACTATCTTAACGGCTTTAAATGATGAGTACGATAGTAGGAGTACTTTTGAGAATGCAGTATATTTCTGCAAAACACTTATTGGTGTCCAGCAATTACAAATAAGCTGAATAACAGTGAAACAATAGATTCCTACTGCACGTAATTGGTTATGAACTTACAACATAGCTTGCGAGATATTCACTTCTAAACGAACACTACATCTTCACTTCAGAAGCCACGGAAATCTCACAAGTTTACAAGTCCGCACTCCCAAGTATTTCTCTTTCTCGCGCCCGTGCGCCTCCCTCGCGCCGTATCGTCCCGGCACTTCCCGTGTCCTCTCCCTTACTCTCCAGGACTGCCGCACTGCCAGAACTCCCTCATGTCCTCTCCGGATACTTGCTTCCATCCAGTCTTCCCATTCACGAGCGCTGCGATTGGCTAGAGCGCTCGCGCCATGTCTTCATGCTAACGCACAGTCACAATCATAATGGAACATATTTAAGCATATACGAAATACTGGATTTACATTTAACTACTTGAAGTTAAATGAACATTCCTAAGGCAGGACCATAAACACACTCAGAGACACACTATTAAATACATAAAGAATTAAATAAACATATATCAAAGGAAAAGATGCAAAAGGTAGGCCAGGAGCCTAATGTCTCTGTGCTTTCTAAAACACAATAAATAATTGACCAGTTTCTTCATCAATAGCATATATCGGATATTAACAAAGATATATATATATATATATATATATATATCTTTGTTAATATATATATATATATATATATATATATATATATATATATATATATATATATATATATATATATATATATAAGCATCCTGCTACCGTTTTTTCGTGTAACTGTCGAGTACTTATGGCCTGACGCGATTGATGGTAATCGGCCACTTTGACCTCCAATAACTCACGTACCACTCAAGTTACATGCCTGTAGTTCATACCTATTTAGGTTTACACTAATAGCTTTCTAAAGGCACGGCGATCGACAAAATCGGATGAAGAGTTTATACTTTGTAAATTCGTTGCCGGGTGTTACTTGTATAATTTACCGCCAGATACGAAACTGTAAACTAATAAAGATATTGAAAATCAGATTACACCATCAGAATCGTCGTGCAAATAATAGTAATGTACACATTTATTTTTGAGGTATCATGATTCCTCTGCTTATTATTAATTTCTCTGTTGTTTTTGTGGTCTTCAGTCCTGAGACTGGTTTGATGCAGCTCTCCATGCTACTCTATCCTGTGCAAGCGTCTTCATCTCCCAGTACCTACTGCAGCCTACATCCTTCTGAATCTGCTTAGTGTATTCATCTCTTGGTCTTCCTCTACGATTTTTACCCTCCCGCTGCCCTCCAATACTAAATTGGTGATCCCTCGATGTCTCAGAATATGTCCTACCAACCGATCCCTTCTTCTAGTCATGTTGTGCCACAAGCTCCTCTTCTCCCCAATTCTATTCAATGCCTCATCATTAGTTATCTAATCTTCACCATTCTTTTGTAGCACCACATTTCGAAAGCTTCTATTCTCTTCTTGCCTAAGCTATTTATCGTCCACGTTTCACTTCCATACATGGCTACACTCCATACAAATACTTTCAGAAACGACTTCCTGACATTTAAATCTATACTCGATGTTAACAAATTTCTCTTCTTCAGAAACGCTTTCCTTGCCATTGCCAGTCTACATTTTATATCCTCTCTACTTCGACCATCATCAGTTATTTTGCTCCCCAAATAGCAAAACTCCTTTCTACTTTAATTGTCTCATTTCCTAATCTAATACTCTCAGCATCACCCGACTTAATTTGACTACATTCCATTATCCTCGTTTTGCTTCTGTTGATGTTCATTTTATACCCTCCTTTCAAGACACTGTCCATTTCGTTCAACTGCTCTTCCAAGTTCTTTGCTGTCTCTGACAGAATTACAATGTCATCGACGAACCTCAAAGTTTTTGTTTCTTCTCCATGGATTTTAATATCTACTCCGAACTTTTCTTTTGTTTCCTTTATTGCTTGCTTAATATACAGATTGAAAAACATCGGGGATAGGCTACAACCCTGTCTCACTCCCTTCCCAACCACTGCTTCCCTTTCATACCCCTCGACTACTATAACTGCTATCTGCTTTCTGTACAAATTGTAAATAGCGTTTCGGTCTCTGTATTTTACCCCTGCCACCTTCAGAATTTGAAAGAGAGTATTCCAGTTAACATTGTCAAAAGCTTTCTCTAAGTCTACAAATGCTAGAAACGTAGGTTTGCCTTTTCTTAATCTTTCTTCTAAGATAAATCTTAAGGTTAGTATTGCCTCACGTGTTCCAACATTTCTACGGAATCCAAACAGATCTTCCCCGAGGTCGGCTTCTACCAGTTTTTCCATTCGTCTGTAAATAATTCGCGTTAGTATTTTGCAGCTGTGACTTATTAAACTGATAGTTCGGTAATTTTCACATCTGTCAACACCTACTTTATTTGGGATTGGAATTATTATATTCTTCTTGAAGTCTGAGAGAATTTCGCCTGTCTCATACATCTTGCTCACCAGATGGTAGAGTTTTGCCAGGACTGACTCTCCCAAGGCTTTCAGTAGTCCTAATGGAATGTTGTCTACTCCCGAGGCCTTGTTTCGACTTAGGTCTTTCAGTGCTCTGTCAAACTCTTCACGCAGTATCATATCTCCCATTTCATCTTCATCTACCTCCTCTTCCATTTCCGTAATATTGTCCTCAAGAACATCTCCCCTGTATAGACCCTCTATACACTCCTTCCACCTATGCCAGGACCCTAATGTCTCTGTGCTTTCCAAAACACAGTAAATAATTGACCAGTTTCTTCATCAATATCATATATCGGATATTAACAAAGACGTAGATGAATCAATATATATAAGCATGCTGCTACCGTTTTTTCGTGTGACTGTGGAGTACTTATGGCCTGACGCGATCGATGGTAATCGGCCACTTCGACGTCCAGTTACTCATGTTCCATTGAAGTTACGTGCCTAATTCATATCAATTTAGGTTTACACTAATAGCGTTCTAAAGACACGGCGATCGACGAAATCGGATGAAGCGTTTATATTTTGTAAATTCGTTGCTGGGTGTTACTTGTATAATTTACCATCAGATACGAAACTTTAATTTAATAAAGCTATTGAAAATCAGATTACACCATCAGAATCGTCGTGCAAATATTAGTATTGTACTTGTTTCTTTTTGAGGCATCATGATTCCTCTGGTTATTATTAATTTCTTTATGAACTGCGAAATGTCTGCCATTATGGTTTCACGAAGTCCGCCATCTTTGGCGCTCTGAGCATACAGCGTCTCCAAGGAATTCCCAGCCACGCGGCTGGACCGGCCATCGTGGGGCATCACTCGGTTGCTAAGCTGACGTCTGGGACCACGTGGTCGCTGCCGAGCCGCCCGCGCGCGCCGACTCGCCCCTGCGGCCACTGCTTCCTCAGAACTTAGAATATTTCCAGGGTACTACATCTCGCCCGTTACCTCACACAGCTGAGGAATCGCGACAAAGGCGGCCCTCGGCCCTCAGCTACACCGTGATGTAAACTCAGTTATAGGTTACTCAGTCCAATGAGTTGTGCCACTATAATGAGAATACTAGACACGCTCACGGCAGCTGCCACCGCACAATTCGTTCCAGCCAGTGGATGTACTGGCCATACGCCCCTTGCAGGGGCCGCGGCTCCGGCTGTAACGCGACGGCGCGCCTTTGAGTGACGGTGACGCGTGTTTTGGTGGACTGAACTCACACACGCCGACTTCGGAGGTGCTCCGTTCGCTCGTACCGCGATGACAGTTGCCTTATAGCGCTGAAGTTCGACGATGTTGGCCCGCCGTCCAGGTAGGCCCTATTCATTCCACCGGAACGTCAGAAACGCTGTTGACCTGATCCTGGTGGGGCAGAAAGACCTCCGGGCTCTCTCATCTACGACAGAGGACGACTATGAAGCTGAACTCTGCGTCTGTTGGTTACGGCGAGGTAGCTCCCAGTAGCGGCTGTTATTGTCTGTAGCGTGCAGAAAATCTAGAACAGACTTGTGCCAGGCCTCAATTCGCTGCGATCAGGGAGTCGAGTGCGAACGTCACGTACGCCATCGAACTGTCTGACCGACTGCCTTACGAGCTAAGCTGCTGGGGTATGTGTGGAGCGCCGTAGTGGCTAATGTTTATCTGACGTCATTCGACATGACCGCATAGGGCTTAATACTACGAAGGTATCAGTGTCTTTCCTTCTGCGTGTTTGCTTAAAGCATTTTTTATAGTGTAGAACTGGTTCATAAAAGCTCTTGGTGCCGTTTGTTGCATTCACATTACGCTTTCTTTCATCACATAACGGATGCGACGTGAGCCTGTTTTGCTCTCACCAGATGCATTCTGCTGACGTGTGCTGCCTAGTTCGCCAGAGACGCCGATGTTATGCCTTGGCCTGATCCAGTCTCGGTGGCCAAATGTTTTCATTGCGGCCGCCTCATGTCGACATTGCAGTAATGCAGCGAGATAGTTTCGCTCTGGGACTTAGCAAATTTTACCCGTTTTACTGCCCTATACAAGACTGTCATGCAGCCGCTGGGTTCGGACCTAGAGCTACACCGTGATGTAAACTCAGTTATAGGTTACTCAGTCCAATGAGTTGTGCCACTATAATGAGAATACTAGACACACTTCATTTTGGCCCAATATGCTCTCCATGCAGCGCAACCTAGTCCACTCAACATCTGTCAGAGAAAGTAAACCCAACCTCAGTGTGTTACTTCGCTGGACTGCTGGTGTGTTGAGGTCTCTGTGGATTACCCTGTTAAGGTTTCTGGCCAGAAGGGTGTTTAATTTTGGATGGTGTGCATCCAGAAGCGCAACAGTGTGCGCCTGCATAAATGTACCAAATGGAGCGAGAGGGTTGGGGGGGAGGCGGAAGCACTAAAACTGCAACTTTTTATTTAGTTGTATTGCTGAGCTTGGATATTGTCGTAGCACAAGAACTAATTTGAACACCCAAAAAGCGGTGAGGTAGGGTAAAATAAGACATTCGATTACGGGTACTTTCATTCTTTCGTTGTTCTCCCTTCCATGGGTTTTTTGGACCTTGCGACGGTAGGAAAGCCTACTGAACCTTCCCATGTATTTGAACTTGCTGCTGTACCGCACAACGAATGTAGCTACTCTTTGGTGCCTTATCGGCTTCTGTTATTACCTTTTTCGACATCCTGTGATCAAATTGACTATGAGCTATAGCCTGATAATTGGGGTAATGACTCTCTTTTCTGTACATCGATAAAACATAAAATGAAATATAGTGTAGTCCCTACATCATAACATGTGAAAGTGAAGTTCACCAGCGAGCCATTGTTTTGTACCATAGCTCGATTTATTAGAACTTTATGGACCGTGTAATAAGCTACACTGATTGGGTACATGTTTAACATCCTCTCCTGTGCCAACCTTTTCCCCTGGATTAAACTTTTTCAGTTGTGTGATATATATATATTCTAATGTCTGTCGTCGCCCACGGCTTTCGCCCTCTGCGGATCTCTCTAATAGCATGGACGCTTTTTCCTGATGTCTTAACACGTGTCCTGTCAAGCTGTTTTATTTTCCGTGTATACCTTTCATCGTCGATTTTGCAGCGAACCTCATTTCTTATTAAACCCTTAATTTTCATCATTTTTTTCTATAAAATCACACACCAAACGAATTGACCCTCTTCATTCCCGATTTTCAAATGTAAATATATTTGTGCACCAAAATTATTAAAGGTGTAAGTTCCTCTGTAAAAGTTTTAGAATGAGCAGTTGTTACATGTTTTTACATATTTCACTATAGTTACGTTATTTTGCATATTGTAACTTTATACTTGTTATCCTCAGTAGACCTCCCTAGAAAAACATGCTAATCAAAGCTACCATAAAGGTTGAAGAAGCAAATTTATTATATTTAAAAATCCCGTTGCAGTGCATTAAAATGTGCTTAATGACAGTTTGTGTTAGATTTTGAAGGACGTGATACTTCTTACTTTTGATGCGAAATTTAAGTTCTCGAAAGCAAAACAAATACGGTAAGAATACTACGTGCAGCAATGTCGTAGCCATTATTATGTCTAGCAAAGAGCTTCGTATGCTTTCGAGATTGACAGTGGGGCAAACAGAAGACTAGCGCGCTCCGCAGGTTTCCGACTACTATAACCTCCTTACCGATTCGGAACTAGAGAGTATATGGGCCAAGAAAAGGTTTCTAAATAGTACTAATCCACCAAAATTTTCCTCTAAATTAACATCTAGGATTACACTGGACGAGTCTTTCGCTAGCGATGGAGAGACTACTCTGTTTACAGAGGTACGGTAAGGAGATCCGATGCTCCATGAAGCCCCAACTTCAACAGCATATACGGTACATAGTGATGTGCACACAAACATCGTCTAAGAAGCAAAATGTTACTGACGCAGAGACTCCAAACATCACAAATGACATTTTCTGTCATGCGTGCTCTGCCAAGGTTGCAGAGAACTTTCCATTGTACAAAACTAAAGTGCCTGAATATTGCGCTCCTACGGAGGTTCTGCGGTCAATAGGTACCTGATGAATCGACATCAAGGTTAAACTGTTTTGTTTTTGGCCAACAGGAAGCTCTGGACTGTGGACAGCCCACCACATATGGATAACCGGCAACGAAACAACGGACGTATGTGGACGTTTCGTTTGGAGTCTCATTGTTGACAAACTTGACGAGGAAGTACCCTCAAAGCCTTTATTGATTTTCTGCAAAGTGTACAACATGAAGAATTCAACAATAACTGGTTTTGTGAATGACAGTATTAAAGAGCTGTGGCTTGACGGAATGAAAGAAGAGGAAACGTTCTCGGTATGTATTCTGAAGCTGTTACCTGCTTGCTGAAGGCGGCAACTGCCTTGGCGTTTTCTATCCTCTTTTAATCCACCTGTGTGGTCATGCACTGTAACACATCACCGAAGCAGTGCGCGGCAGCTGTCTGACGTGGGTGATGTGAAGAGACCATTTTACTCCCACAAAAAATTCGTTCTGATCGCATCATCAACAGTCGGCTTGAGCAACTTCCGAAGCGTTGAAATGTTCCTGGCGGATCTATTCATAAGACATCCAGTGGCTAGTCCACGTTCGAAGTCACTAATTTCTCCTGAGCCATCCATTCTGTTGTCACTGTTTCTATAATGACAACAGAATACTCCCCGCCTCCTTTTATACCAGTGGTCCGCATGTCGCTACATGCAGCGGTCAATTCTGCATTAAATACGAGTGTCTGGTTTATCTTGATCACTTGGTGCACAGTATTTCAGGTGTACACCGGATTCAGTTCCTTGGCGGGTGTCTATGTTGTTGTGAACAGCATTAGCAAAATATCGTGGAGGAAAGTAATTGCTTGCCCTTTGTGCTAACTATACGTCAGAAGAACCACTGAACGGACGTAGGACGAAGATCTAGAAATAAGCGCCTACAGGCAGCACGTTTTTGTGGTATGCCGGTAGCATCTGTTCCTGCATATTCCTCGTAACGAATTTTCTATGAAGGTTGTTTTCCTTACGCTTGGGTCCACAATCATTAGACATGTCTTAAAGGACGTCATGGTTCCACTGTGGAAGTATTTCAATAAACTATTTAACCTAACGTTTAATCGGGCATTGTTCACGAATATGTTGCGAGTAGTTCAGCTACAAGGGACCCCACGGTAGGTCTACACAGAGTAATAATGTAATTATGATGTATTCGGCATGTAACCCCAATTACTTACGTTTGTTTGTGAAAACATTATCACAACAATGAACAACCCTTTAATACACAGTCAACCTTTAATACACAGTCACCAAAATGTACAACACAAAACATAGAGTACTGCAACAGCCGTCAGATGTAGCTATCGTCAATGCGGAAACGGTTCAGCGCAGCGTCGACATGCCTCTCTAGCATTGCATTCAACTGTATATGAGAGGCATATCGGTAATCTTATTCAAGCAACTGTGTTTTACAATTAAAGGACAACTGCCACTGGCAGAAAAACTAACCCGAGACAGAACTGAATACTACTGTATGCAAGCTTCAGGGCGAACGACAAAGTGTACTGTGGTCAGCGTCAAATGTGCGTGAATGAAAAAAAAAAGTTGAAACATGTGTCAAATCGTATGGGACTCAACTGCTAAGGACATCAGTCCCTAAGCTTACACACTACTTAACCTAAATTATCCTAAAGACAAATACACTCACCCTTGCCCGAGGGAGGACTCGAACCTCTGCCGGGACCAGCCGCACAGTCCATTTCTGCAGCGCTGAGTGAATGGAGTAAGATTGTCTCCCAACAAGGTACACACCGTCAGTGTGTACATTGTTGGGTCAGGTATTTTCAGTGCAGCACAAAGCAAAGATAAATGGCGGTAAGAAACCAAACAAAATATGATTAATATGTAACGAGGAACCGGACGCCACGGATTCCTCATACTAAAAGATTCAGCAGTAGTCCCTAAACAATCTCCGAAATTTTGCCGATGGAGCTAGGGATCATATGTATATGATAATAGCAAATCTCACATGCATTCATTAACACAGAAAAGGAAGTGTCACTTTATTATGACCATAAGGTGAAACAAGCCAGTAGTTCAGAAGAAAACGTTTTATTAAAGTAACAGACAACGTCACAGAAATCACGACGTTTTCTAAAGTACTGTGAAGTGTTTTGCCTACGCGTTGTAACAAAGAAATAAGGAGTTTCGGCATTCATGCCTGTGGCCCTATACTGAATTGTCTTTTCCTAGGGCTTAGGAAGGTTTTCTGAAAGTTTTGCCACATTTTAGCATATCACCCAGTACTAGACCTGCACGTAAACTTATTTTTCAGATTACCTTATGCTATCAGTTTTCTGCTAAACTGTTCGACGTCTCAAAGCCGTAATTTAATTTCAAGGCAAATGATCATCACAGGCAGTAGAGTATTGCCTCTTGAATACAAAAGCAGTGCAGGTGCTCTTCCGGGGTGGTGACAGTCTTCTGTCTGAAGTCTCGTTCGATGCAGATCACCAAACTACTCTATCAAGTACAAGCGTCTTCATCTCTGCGTGCCTTCTGCAACCTACATCCATCTCAACGTGCTCGTTGTAGTCAAGCTGTGGTCACCCTCTACAATTTATACCACCTTCCGACACGTCATTCCATTAACAAACTGACTATTCACTGTTCCCTCGAGATGTGTCCCACGAAATTTTGTGAAGTTGTGCATTAACTTATTTTCTCCTCAATTCGTCCCAGTATCTCCTAGGTAGTTGTCCAACTTACCTATCTAATTTTCAGCATTCTCCAGCAGCGCCACTTTTCAGAATCGTCCTATCTTTCTATCTGAACTGGATGATAGACAACGTTTTACTGTCGCATGAGGTTAACAATCCAGACTTCTTCTTCTTCTGTGGCGCTACAGTCCAGGATGAACCTTTGCCTTCAAAAAATGGTTCAAATGGCCCTGAGCACTGTGGGACTTAACATCTGAGGTCATCAGTCCCCTAGAACTTAGAATTACTTAAACCTAACCAACCTAAGGATATCACACACATCCATGCCAGAGGCAGGATTCGAACCTGCGACCGTAGCGGTCGCTCGGTTCCAGACTGAAGCGCCTAGAACTGCTCGGCCACCCTGGCCGGTCTTTGGCCTTCCGAACGAGCTTCCGCCATCATCCGGTTTCTGCTCTTTGGGTTTTCGTAACTTTACTTTTTTTTACAGGAAGAGGGTGTTAGCCTCGAGCCCAACTCCAGCCTGGAGAACCAGGATTTGTGTTAGGTTTCCTGCGCTAGGGAAGCAGGCTTCACTACGCCTCTAGAGCCCTACCTGCCCTGTGTTGTGGGACCAACTTCATCTAGCTCCTTGGTCGAGACCAATTAGGCTTTGGTGTCCCTGCCAGTAGCTACGCTACCGCCAGCACAGCTCTCGAGTTCACGGAAGCACGCAAGCTCTCCAGCGCGGCACTTGAGGCGCCTACTACAAGGCGGCATCCACTGAGAGAGTAACAATCCAGACAAATACCTCAAAAAATACTTTCTAACATTTAAAGATAAATTTTATATTCATAAAGTTTCCTTTTTCATAAATACTACCGTCAGCTTGCATTTTATATCCTCTCTACTTCGACCCTTTATTAGTGATTTTGTTGCTCAAATACACTCCTGGAAATTGAAATAAGAACACCGTGAATTCATTGCCCCAGGAAGGGGAAACTTTATTGACACATTCCTGGGGTCAGATACATCACATGATCACACTGACAGAACCACAGGCACATAGACACAGGCAACAGAGCATGCACAATGTCGGCACTAGTACAGTGTATATCCACCTTTCGCAGCAATGCAGGCTGCTATTCTCCCATGGAGACGATCGTAGAGATGCTGGATGTAGTCCTGTGGAACGGCTTGCCATGCCATTTCCACCTGGCGCCTCAGTTGGACCAGCGTTTGTGCTGGACGTGCAGACCGCGTGAGACGACGCTTCATCCAGTCCCAAACATGCTCAATGGGGGACAGATCCGGAGATCTTGCTGGCCAGGGTAGTTGACTTACACCTTCTAGAGCACGTTGGGTGGCACGGGATACATGCGGACGTGCATTGTCCTGTTGGAACAGCAAGTTCCCTTGCCGGCCTAGGAATGGTAGAACGATGGGTTCGATGATGGTTTGGATGTACCGTGCACTATTCAGTGTCCCCTCGACGATCACCAGTGGTGTACGGCCAGTGTAGGAGATCGCTCCCCACACCATGATGCCGGGTGTTGGCCCTGTGTGCCTCGGTCGTATGCAGTCCTGATTGTGGCGCTCACCTGCACGGCGCCAAACACGCATACGACCATCATTGGCACCAAGGCAGAAGCGACTCTCATCGCTGAAGATGACACATCTCCATTCGTCCCTCCATTCACGCCTGTCGCGACACCACTGGAGGCGGGCTGCACAATGTTGGGGCGTGAGCGGAAGACGGCCTAACGGTGTGCGGGACCGTAGCCCAGCTTCATGGAGACGGTTGCGAATGGTCCTCGCCGATACCCCAGGAGCAACAGTGTCCCTAATTTGCTGGGAAGTGGCGGTGCGGTCCCCTACGGCACTGCGTAGGATCCTACGGTCTTGGCGTGCATCCGTGCGTCGCTGCGGTCCGGTCCCAGGTCGACGGGCACGTGCACCTTCCGCCGACCACTGGCGACAACATCGATGTACTGTGGAGACCTCACGCCCCACGTGTTGAGCAATTCGGCGGTACGTCCACCCGGCCTCTAGCATGCCCACTATACGCCCTCGCTCAAAGTCCGTCAACTGCACATACGGTTCACGTCCACGCTGTCGCGGCATGCTACCAGTGTTAAAGACTGCGATGGAGCTCCGTATGCCACGGCAAACTGGCTGACACTGACGGCGGCGGTGCACAAATGCTGCGCAGCTAGCGCCATTCGACGGCCAACACCGCGGTTCCTGGTGTGTCCGCTGTGCCGTGCGTGTGATCATTGCTTGTACAGCCCTCTCGCAGTGTCCGGAGCAAGTATGGTGGGTCTGACACACCGGTGTCAATGTGTTCTTTTTTCCATTTCCAGGAGTGTAGAAAGCTTCATTTACTGATTTTAGTAGCTCTATTTTCTAATCTAGTCTCGTCATCATCATCTGATTACGACGATGACATTCCACTGAGTTTTATTTTTCGCTGATATTTGTGTTATAACTTCTGTTTCAAATGCCTTCTCAAATCCCTTGCTGTCTCAGAGAGCATTGCAACGTTACGGGCAAACTTTACAGTTTTGATTTCTCCTCCTTTAATTTTAACTCCTTTTCTAAATTTCCTTCACAGTGTACAGAATGAAGAAAATGAGGGATAGGCCACAGTTCTCCCTCACACCATAGACAACTATAGCTTTATTTCTGCTGCTGTCCAATTCTTATAACTGCAGTGTGGCTTCTGTACAATCTGTAGGTAACTTTTCACTCGGTTTATTTTACGTCTGTTACGTTTAGATTTTCAATGAGAGTAACCCTATCAGTACGGACGCTTATCTGTACCTAAATGAAACTAATGAGTGAGAGAGGTGCCCTTACCACCACCAAATAGAACCAACAGCGGATACTGACCGTATACAGAGGACAAAACGAATGGTCTCAGGTTTGTTTGACCAATGACGGAGTGTTACAGAGATGTTGAAAAAATTGAACTGGCTGGCTTTTAAAGATAGACGTCGACTATCCCTAGAAAGCGTATTTACAAAGCCAAATGAACCGGGTTTAACTTACAGCTCTAGGTATACACTACACCCGTCACCTATCGCTCACGTAGGGATCGTGAAGACAGTCTGAGGTGTGGGGTTGACCTGTTATTCTGCGCAACGGATTAATCTGAGATGTACCCTTTACCCTGTGGCTCCTGCAAGATGCAATTTCCACCCCCACACTACTACAGAAGTCAGACAGGCGCTCCTAATGTTCTAAAGAGAAATGCCTGAAAAACTTTCAGCAATAAACATCTTCTGGAGTCATCCACTGTAAGGAAATGACACAAAAATTCACAAAATTTCTTACGTAACTAGTGGGGTACTTGGGTACTGGAGTAGTGCTAGTTAGTAAGAAAAACATGAAACTAAGGAAAGTTGTTATTTATTTTGCAAAAATTCTGAGAAATCACAATGGCACATTTAGTTATGAATTGAACAAGTTATATCCTGGTTCTTAACGGAATGTGAAGTTACCTGTCAAGGGTAGGATCCGCTAATGAACTTTATATACAAAGTTTAAGATGGCTGTTGACTTGGCAGAATGGCTGAGAGGCGCGCCTACTCAACTTGAATAATTATCCTTTAGAATGTTGCTAGGTACGGTCGGAGCTGTCGTGTGTGAAATGCAGTGAAGTGTATTGTGGAGGAAATATGGGGCTCACAGTAGCTGTAGCGCACAATACCGTACGCTGCAATGACTTCTGTCTACGCCGCTCGCTACTGACAGATAAGATAACTCTCGTTCTATCTGGATTGACCTTCGCCAATCAAACTCTCCCTATGCCTTGATATAATCAAGGATTCCTATTCGCCCCTAGTCTAACTATTGGCATGGTAAACTGGTCAGATAACCAGTCCACTGCGATGCCACTCAAAATTAGCTCGCAGGCGTTTAACTATAACTCTGCCCATTCACACCACGCAATAAGTGTATCGGCCAACATAGTGAACAACGCTTAATCACAAGGACTCAATATAGAGTGTCGCACTTCGATTCGCTCTTGACAGAGGTGCTCTCCCAGTGGAGTACTGAGGAGGGACTCGTTCCTCGCTCTAAGAGCGACAACAGAACAGCGCCTCTCCACGCCGGACATGAAGGGGTATATCTTTCAGTCTCTTCCATTATTCCTTCAGCTCAAGGCGTCAGAAATAACGTCTGCTAATCAGCATTGCTCTTCTAAAACGGGAGAATGACGTTTCGTTTAAGGCAACCAATCCGGAGACCTGTAGCATTGGCGTTTGCTGTCTCCCTGTGAAAATCTCTGAAACTGCGTGCTATGTGTAAAGAATGCGTGGGCTGGCCGCTTCCACACAATGTAGCGGAATTTGCTTTTAAGCTGAACATGGGGGTGTTCCCCACTTTCACTCGGGCCCACGCTGACCGCTACACGGGCGGTCATGGCCGACATAGGCTGGGTCGTCCTCTGAAGGGACCGGCGTCCTGTTGTGAGGTTTCTCTCCCGAACTAAAAGCTTCTGTGACTGTCATGTCTGGAATGTATGTGTGTACGTCAGTCTCGAGTATTTCAACCACGGTGCGCTTACTTGTTAATTGCATACCGTTTACATGTATTCATACAACAATGACTTTATCTTATCGTGTTTGGGTTCGAATGAAGCGTCCTGATGTGCGGAATATGATTGTGAGGGCGGAATATGTAAGCAATGAAGGTCAGGAGACCACGATGTCTTACATACACCACTCCTTGTGACAAAAGTTTCGTCTGGGGTTTGTCAATGCCGAGGAAAACATTGACAAAGTCTGGCAAAAATTGCTCTTTTAGATTTTCCAATGAACTTTTCTCAGCCATTCTTAACAATTTTTTCTAATGATTTCTTTATAACTATTGTTTCTATTTTTTAATTCTACAGTTTATTTTTTTTTTTGTTAGGCAAATATAGGCTTTACAAAGGTTGCTTTTCTTTGTCGTTGCCAGTACGTGTCTCTGTTTTTCTTTTTCTTTTCCAAAAATTTGTTTTCACAATGTTAATTTTTCTAAACTCCTAAGTGTACAGTGTATCATGTTTTAGTGTGGTTGTATCTTTTCTTTAGTTAAGCTTGCGTTAATGTTTGCAAAAGTTCTGTTGTGTTACTTTTCTTTTATTCATTTAGGCATTATCTTTTTATTTATGTGTCATTGTTTTTTTTGTAAGGATGAATAAGCGTTTCCTCTTAATTCTATCCTCAGTATTAATATTATTACCCCAAAAAGGTGTTTTTGAATGTAACTTACAGAAGAAATATCCTGCTCAAATCCTTTTATAATTTTACATATAAAAGAGATAACTAGACTTCCCATGAGTTTGTGAGATTATACAACTATACTAACTAAGTTTCTTTACAAAAGGTTTAAGGTATCTATAATTTGTGGACTTTACATACATAATAAAAATAATTACTACTTTTACAAGAAAGTAAAAAGGTACTTTTTCAAATATATCATTTTCTTAACTCTACATTTGTGGTTTTTTTTTCTGCGTCAGATCTGTGCTTGGTGATCCCCAGTGAAATGCTGGAAGGCATCGACTCAATGTATGGGTGTCACAAATCATGAGAGAAGCACTTTAACATGCAATGCCAGGTTTACTTGTTGACATTGTCATCATGGAGTGGTACTTTTAACCGGTGGTGATGACTGGTTTACTGCATAAACAGTGATGTCTTGGTACTCCTTTGCTGTCACACCTGGGACGGTATGGCAGTTCGATGATTGTAGTTGACTACCGACAATCGTCACCCAATATTGTGGTGTGACGTCTAGGTACTTCACACCTGGTTCGGTATGGCAATTTGATGATGTGGTAGGGAGAATACTGTTCATTTTGCTGAATCTATTTGTAGATAATGTTGGTTGGTACTACTTAATATTCCGTTTGCCGTTCGCTTGTATTTGTTTGACGATTCAAGGTTTATTTTTGGAGAGGTGGTTGTAGGTAGTTGCCATGCCTCAAAGTTCATGGAAAGACGTTTGTAGCAATTTGCTTTGTAGGATAGGAAAGAAAGGTATCTTGCTGTCTTCAGCCTTTCTTCATCTTGCATCTTCTGTTCTTCTCTTCTTTCTTGCGTTCTTCTGTTCTTCTTGGGCTACGAATATGTGAATTTTAGTGTAGGAGTGATATAGGTAGGATTTGTAGGATCTGACTGCCTTTCCAACTGTTACTTGATGAGTTTGTAGATTTTAGTAATTTTTTGTACATTCATTGTCGTCTCGTCATATTACGATTCTCCCCTTGCTCTTATGTTGTGTAGCAGTGTCGTGACATATGAAATGCCCGTGCTGCGCGTCGTCCTGCTGAAGTCCAACCTGGTTGCAACCTGCATTTCCAGTGTGGCGTTGGTCTTCATGTTGTTGTTATTGCCCTAAGTGCTTTCTCAACATGTCTGTACGCTCTCCGTCGCTGTCTCGAAGCATCTGGTGTTAAAGGAGCTGGTGATTGGTGTATGTGGCGATGTCCCTCTGATGCGTAGAAATATTTACAATTTTTGTTTTACACATATTTGCTATTTACAAAAAAACTCTGATTTTATATAAGGGAAAATTTTCTGATAGTGGCAAAAATTATTTTATATATATGATATCTTTTCTTTATTCTTATTATGTCCTACCACTTCTTCATTCTTTTAATTGTTGTGTACCATTTATTGTTTGTGTGCATTTTGTAGTCTACTTGATACTACAAGATATTGTTAGTGCGTATTGTGTCTCTTTTTCTTTTATTTAATGTGTTATTTTGTTGATCTATTAATTTAACTTTTATTTGGTGGTTAGTATAAGACAGGGTGGACGTTACTTTGTCTAACCTCTTCCGCATTTTTCAATTCAATCTTTACGTTTTGCAGTGTTTGGTGGCCTAACTTCTACATCTGGTTTCTCTTTACTGTGTTGTTCTTGTCTTTGTGGACCATAATTTCGTCGGTAATTATTCGCTCTGGTCTCGCCAGTTGCTGTTTCTAACATCGTGACCTCTTTCAAAGTACCCTTCACCATAGGCATTTTGATTCCTAAATCCATATCCGCCACTGTATGAGTGTCCATTACCATTCCTATTTCGGTACCAATTATTCTGGTTACCGTTTCTATGCCAGTTGTCTCCATTGTGCCTCTGTCCTTGTCCGTTAAATTGCCTGAAATTATTGGTGTTAGGATTACGATTATTATTATTATTGGAATATTCGTTCCTAGTCCTCTCCGTTTGCTGTTCCCTTTCTTTTTTCTTTCACTTCGTCTTCGTTAAACATAAATTCAAGTTCCCTTAAAACCTTTTTGAATTCTTCAGTATTTTCATTTTTTCCCACTGTCGCCTGTTGATACTTTACCGGCAATTTCATTCTACACAGACGTATCAGCTCTCCGTTAGTGTATGGTTTGTCTAGGCATTGATTCTTTTTGTCCATTGTATCAAAGAATTTTACCACGCTTTCCCCTCCTCAGTTTTCATATGGTGTCATCTGAAGTAACTCGTATTTAATTTTGTTTTGCGCCTCCTTGGACCAATATCTTTCGAGATACGCTGTTCTGAACTGTAGGTAAAACGTACAGGTAGCCGCGATCTTTTGCATCACCTCTGCTACTGTCCCTGACATGTGTGCACAAATGAAGTCAAGTTTGTAAGCTACGCTCCAGTGGTTTGGTAAGCCTACTTGAATGTGCGTGCATCCAAGCTACCGCCTTCTTCCTTGAAATGTTGAAATTTTCTAACTGTAAGGAAGTGGTCTGTATCATATCTACTCATAAATCCGGTTTGTGGCTGATTCATGAACTCAAATAATCTGCCATTGCTTGTGTCGTCGTGTTTATACTCTGGTAATCTAGTGCCTGTCTGCCTATTCTCAATTTACTGACTCATATCCGTGTCATATCGTATCATTTCTACTCTCGTCGTTCGTGGTATAGTACCTGTGCTGCTATTATGTTGTGTCACTCGATTTACTGGTTCAGTTGCCTGTCTTTCGGTTGGTGTCGGCTGAATGTATGTGTTCCGTTTTCTGGGTACTGTGCCTGGTCCTGTGGCATGTCATGTATTACTTTAATCGGGGTTTCCTGTTTCGATTTCTGCGCGAGTGTTACGTCTAGCCTTGGTTCTACTTGAACTTTCTTAGACAGTGCGTGGTCGTGTACTGAATTAATGCTTCACGTGTCAGTTGCTTCGCTACAGGTGTAATCGGTCTCGATCTTTTCTTCGATAGTTTGTATCAACTCTGTTCGAAGCTTTTCAAACTGATCTTTGTTTTTAAGTTCTATTTTATTAATCCGCTGATCATACTTTTTCAGTGCAACCTTTGCGACCTTGCTTTGAATTGCTTGTTCTTACGAAATTTATATTGCTGTTCGAGTGGCTTTTTTGGTAAAACTTTCCACCATTTTGTCAACGTTTACGATGTCCAATTGGACCATGTCCACGTCAGTTCGTAATATGCTGCTGACCTTGTGTTACTACCTGAATTCTTTCTCTAGATTCTTTCGCGTCTTTGTTTATCTGAGTGATCTGACTATCAATTCTCGCGATCCCTTCTTCCATCTGGATATTAACTTGTTGGATCTGTGTCTCAATAGCCTGATTGTCCTGTTTCAATTCCTGATTATCCTGTTTCAATTCCTGATACTATTTTGTTATCTGTGTATTCTGTTTCGTCATACTAGCGTTCATTTTTTGTAACACCTCCATGATCGCGTCCTGTCCTGTAACACTACCTTCTGCTGAACTATGTATTCTCAATCTATTGCTTTCTACTCGGTCAGTTACCTCGTTTACTGGGCTATGCTGTGGCGTTTCTAAGTTTGACAACTGCAATAACCCGTGCTGTCTGTGTTGAGGACTAGTTGCGTTTGTCATTGAACCATTATGTGGCGCAAACAACTCCGCATTCTGCCCTCTGTTGTGTATGTCTTGTGTTTGTAGGTACAGTTGCGTCTGTTACGGAACCTTTTCGTGGCGCTCGTAACTCCGCAAAATTCTGTATCTGATGTTGGGGCATATTTAGAATGTATACGATAGTTCCGACGTATTCTAAATGTTTCCCCTCTTCCTCACTGCCTACTTCTCTTTGAACGTTAGCAAAACTGCCGGTTCATTGACTGTATTGGCGTGTATCCTGTCCCTGAATATGCGGCAACCAAACGCGTTTCCTGTGCTCGTTTCGCTTCTAATCTTTGCCATTTCCTACGTGGGCTGTCTATTTCGGGCTCAGAATGTGCCCTACCTGGAATTTCATATTCCGGAAATTCGATGTTCTCATCTATTCGAATCCCATCTGTCTTATCTGTCTCAATTTTATCCCAGTCTAACTAAGCCTGCTGATTCTGCAGCTCCCCGACTGTCCTATTCCCTGATTCACCGTCTGTCCTATTTTCAGGTTCACCTTCTGTCCTATTCTCAATAAGCTCGTTTACTTGCTCTCTATCTGGTTGATTCTCCCCATCTTGTCTACTTCCTGTCTCTCACGTAACGTTTTTGGCTTGTGTTCTCGTTAACATGGAAATTCTTTCAACACACCATAACCCTATCTACAAAACTGTACGACCACTTACCAGTTGGTTGAACCAACAACAGCAACAACGTTGTGACTTCTCGGCTAATGTTCTGTCTGCTCTGCTCGAATCCTGCCTCGGGCATGGATGTGTGTGATGTCCTTAGGTTAGTTAGGTTTAAGTAGTTCTAAGTTCTGGGGGACTGATGACCACAGATGTTAAGTCCCATAGTGCTCAGAGCCATTTGAACCATTTGAATCTGCTCTGCTACAGTCTCCAGTTTCTACCTGTGCGCTTGCAAAGGGAGAAAAATGTTGTTTCTTAATTCTAACTTAATACTAATTTATATGATGCTGCGTCACACTGCGTCTCTGCGTCACTTTGCGTTTGTGCCTATCACCTGAAACTTCTATGCCCTAGCAGCTACACAAAAATAGTAAAAAAATGCAAAAATTTCGAACACAATAACACACGCCCTTTTCCCTACAATTCTGCTTTCGTCACTACCTGTATCTATTCTGATCACAATCTTTGCAAATAGCTATTTAATACATGAAAGAAAGTTCTTCAAAGTGCTACTACTGCGACCTGCCGCACCATAACTGTCCTGACACTTTCCTACCCTGGTAGCTTACCTATTTAACCTATCCTGGCACGGTTGACATTTTCTGTGGTATGGGGCTGATCTGTTATTCTGTTATTCTGCGCAACTGATTAATCTGAGATATACCCTTTACCCTGTGGCTCCTGCAAGATGCAATTTCCACCCCCACACTACTACAGAAGTCAGACATACGCTCCTAACGTTCTAAAGAGAAATGCCTGAAAAACTTTCAGCAATAAATATCTTCTGGAGTCATCCACTGTAAGGAAATGACACAAACATTCACAAAATTTCTTACGTAACTAGTGGGGTACTTGGGTACTGGAGTAGTGCTAGTTAGTAAGAAAAACATGAAACTAAGGAAAGTTATTATTTATTTTGCAAAAATTCTGAGAAATCACAATGGCACATTTAGTTATGAATTGAACAAGTTATATCCTGGTTCTTAACGGAATGTGAAGTTACCTGTCAAGGGTAGGATCCGCTAATGAACTTTATATACAAAGTTTAAGATGGCTGTTGACTTGGCAGAATGGCTGAGAGGCGCGCCTACTCAACTTGAATAATTATCCTTTAGAATGTTGCTAGGTACGGTCGGAGCTGTCATGTGTCAAATGCAGTGAAGTGTACTGTTGTGGAGGAAATATGGGGCTCACAGTAGCTGTAGCGCACAATACCGTACGCTGCAATGACTTCTGTCTACGCCGCTCGCTACTGACAGATAAGATAACTCTCGTTCTATCTGGATTGACCTTCGCCAATCAAACTCTCCCTATGCCTTGATATAATCAAGGATTCCTATTCGCCCCTAGTCTAACTATTGGCATGGTAAACTGGTCAGATAACCAGTCCACTGCGATGCCACTCAAAATTAGCTCGCAGGCGTTTAACTATAACTCTGCCCATTCACACCACGCAATAAGTGTATCGGCCAACATAGTGAACAACGCTTAATCACAAGGACTCAATATAGAGTGTCGCACTTCGATTCGCTCTTGACAGAGGTGCTCTCCCAGTGGAGTACTGAGGAGGGACTCGTTCCTCGCTCTAAGAGCGACAACAGAACAGCGCCTCTCCACGCCGGACATGAAGGGGTATATCTTTCAGTCTCTTCCATTATTCCTTCAGCTCAAGGCGTCAGAAATAACGTCTGCTAATCAGCATTGCTCTTCTAAAACGGGAGAATGACGTTTCGTTTAAGGCAACCAATCCGGAGACCTGTAGCATTGGCGTTTGCTGTCTCCCTGTGAAAATCTCTGAAACTGCGTGCTATGTGTAAAGAATGCGTGGGCTGGCCGCTTCCACACAGTGTAGCGGAATTTGCTTTTAAACTGAACATGGGGGTGTTCCCCCCTTTCACTTGGGCCCACACTGACCGCTACATGGGCGGTAGTGGCCAACATAGGCTGGGTCGTCCTCTGAAGGGACCTGCTTCCTGTTGTGAGGTTTCTCTCCCGAACTAAAAGCTTCTGTGACCGTCATGTCTGGAATGTATGTGTGTACGCCAGTCTCGAGTATATCAACCACGGTGCACTTACTTGTTAATTGCATATCGGTTACATGAATTCATACAACATTGACTTTATCTTATCGAGTTTGGGTTCGAATGAAGCGTCCTGATGTGCGGAATATGATTGTGAGGGCTGAATATGTAAGCAATGAAGGTCAGAAGTCCACGACGCCTTACAAC
Source organism: Schistocerca americana (assembly GCF_021461395.2). Classification (NCBI taxonomy): domain Eukaryota; kingdom Metazoa; phylum Arthropoda; class Insecta; order Orthoptera; family Acrididae; genus Schistocerca; species Schistocerca americana. The sequence goes on from NC_060124.1 coordinate 216,448,867, forward strand.
AGATTATATCAATTACGGCAAGCATGGAGGCATTTAATCAATCATTCTTCCCACGCTCCATGCGTGAATCGACCGAAAAAAACCTGATATTGCTACAATGGGATGTACCATCTGCGACGCTCTTCACAGTGGTTTGTAGAGTATACAGGATGTTCGGAAGTTCCCGTTTTAAACTTGTAGGACTTGTAAGGGGAGTGAATAGAGATTATTTTGAATAGGAACCGAAGTCGGGAAACTTATCATTTCCGTTACACGCTGGTTTCATTTCAGATGTGTAACTCGTCCACGTCTGCTGGGGGAAAGAGGAAAGTTTCAGAGTTGCAATAGGGTAGGCAGAATGAGGTGCACTACGTCAGACGGTCATCTGGTGTCATTTAATGTCTGCCTTACTGCGAGACCTGTTCAATGCCTCTGCGTCTCCGATATAGTAAACATTGTTGGGAGCACATTTTCGGAATGTACAGACAATCTTCTTGTATATGGCGAGGTTGGAGGTAATGGAGGAGCTGTTAATTGGCTGTATCACGAACGTTCGCCACATCGTAGGACGCCATCGCACAAACTTTTTGCCCAAGTTATGCAGCGGCTCCGAGAAACAGGTACCTTCACCGTGAGGAGGCAAGACTGCGGTGCTCCACGAAACCGCTGCACGTCCAAATTTGAAGATGTACCGCATCGCGTTGAAAATAATCCGTCAACGAGTACTCGAAGAACTTCACGTGCAGTGGGTGGTAGTCACTGTACCTTTAGAGAATTTCTGCGTGAGCAACAACCACATCCGTACTACTCACAAAAGGTACACGCTACGGTCCAGCCGATTTTCAACAACGCGTTGCGTACTGCTAGTAGTTTCTGCACCGTTGCCTCGACACAGCCCTGTTTTCACGTCGAGTTCTGTTTACAGATGAATGTAAGATCACTAGGGACTGTGTTCTGAATTCACGAAACCGCCATGTCTGGGCAGACGAAAATTCTCGTGTCACGGATGTCCAGGGATTTCAGCATCGATTTGGTGTTGGCGTGTGGGCAGGTATTCTGCTCGGTCAAGATATGAGCCATACTCCCTTCCACTGAAGCTAACTGGTAGTGCATACTTGACCTTCCTACAAAACGAAATGGACCTATTCTTGGAAGATATGCCACAGAATGTCCGTCAGGAAATGTGGTTTCAGGATAATGCACCACTTCACTTCTCACGTGCTGTGCGGAGGAATCTAATTAGGCGATCTGATGAAACGTGGACAGGCCGTGGTGGTCCAATAGCGCAGCCGCCGTATTTAATTCCTATGGACTACTTCTTGCGGACTCGCATGCAAATATTAGTTTACGAGACGCCTGTAAAGTAAAATAAGATCTGCTGACACGAATTCAGGTCGCTGCACTAAAAACTGAAGAGACGCCAGGAGGGATGGAAGTGTGTACCAGAACATGCTTCGCAGATACAATGTCTGTAATAATGTTGATGACGGCCATATAGAGCTGCTCTTGTAATCCATCAGTATTGTTCTGTGTGTACACTGTACTTGGTTCGTATTTGGTTTGGAGTAATGTAAAGATGTAATTAATAACTTGAATACAAAGTATTAATGTTGCACAATTACATTTACTCTCTGTATGTCCATCCAGTACCAGATGATTGTAGGGCTCGGCTGTTCAGTACGGAGTGTCAAATTAAAACACCTTTCAGCCGTCTAAATTTCCTAATCGCTACTTTATTCAGCAACCAGTTTCGGCGATCTATTACGCTATCTTCACGCCCCCTGACCGACTTGTAGTAGCATTCCCACTTATGGTCCAGTCAAAATAGCGACCAGCATTCATGGACTGGTATCCACAGATTTTTGAGACAGCGATCACTTCAGACATCATCTGCCAAATCGAATGAGGTCAGAAGTCATCGCTGTCTCAAAAATCTATGGATATCAGTGATTGATTGCTGGCCCCCATTTTCACTGGACCAGAGGTAGGAATCTTCCTATACGTCGGTCAGGATTGTGAAGATGGCGCAATATATCGCCGAAACTGGTTGCTGAATAAAATAGCGATCTGGAAATTTAGACGGCTGAAAGGTGTTTTCATTTGACATTCTATAATATTTATTAGTTCATTATGAACCTGGTTTCGACTTCTTAGATCATCGTCAGATATATAAATACCAAACAGATAGTCAACACAACTTCAGAGAGAATTCATAGCTGTACAAAGACTACTGTACAAAGATATATGAAATTTTATGATTGTATCGATACGAAACGGAAACATAATGTAATATTTACAGAGACTCTGAACAAATATATTACAGTATAGTGACATGTTAAAACTATGTGAATGTATAAACCAAAAATGTTCTACAAGTGAATAATGACACAGGCTACTATTTCATATAGACAAACTGGATAATATTACAAACAGACAGTTAGTGAGAAAGAAGCCTATGCAATTTGCGCCCTTACTCACGTATAGAAAATTTTTTGCTTATACATTTACATGTTTTCAACATTTGAATATAACGTAATATATTTGTTCAGAGTCTCTTTAGGTATTACATTATGCTTGTGTTTTGTATCGATATAGTAATAAAATGTCACGTGTCTTTATACAGTAGTATTTATACAACTATGAATTCTCGATGAAGTAGTGTGGAGCATCTGTTTGGTTTTAAATTAAGTGACGACGGCCTAAGAAGCCGAAAGCCGGTTCATAACGAACTAATAACTGTTATTGTAGAACATTAATACTTTGTATTCAAGTTATTAACACAGAGTCCGCCAGAAAAATGTATACAATGTTTGTCAGGCTCCATCGAGATATCGATATTGTCGTTCGATTTAAGTTGCGTGTGTGTTGCAGTATGGTCTTTTGCTCAACAGATGTTAGTACTTTCATCTCGATGTTGAGAAAACAAGAAGGATAGAGTACGCTTTAGGTTCAAGCAACGAAAATGTATTGTGAAGTGGTTTTTCAACTTTGATAATGCCCCTGAAGAGCGTCAGTGGTAGCGGGAGTTTGAAACAGAGCCGTTAACCCGCCAAACAATTGAACGCATCATTGACAAGTTTGAATTGCTTGGAACGATTTGTGATATTCACAAAATAAGATCAGGAAGACAGCGTACAGCTAAAAGTCCTGCTTCGTCGGCTCTCGTGTTCGAAACGTTTGTTAATTCTTCACACAAGTTTGCTATGCTATGTGTACGTTAAGTGGGGGTTAGCAGTACAAGCGTAAGAAGGATGTTGAAAGCCGAAAAGTGGAAAGTTTACATTCCACGGTTGCTGCACGCGACTAGTGATGACGATCCTGATCGCTGAATGCAATTTTGCGAATGGTATCAGCTAATGGTAACTGATGACGAGCAATTTGTGACGAAAGTAGTGTGGAGTGACGGGGCACAATTTAAACTTAATGGAATCGCGTGTACTGGGCGTTGGAAAATCCGCATGTTTATGTGGATAAAGCGGTCAATCTACCAGTGGTTCGTGTGTGGTGTGGACTATCGTCTAGGGGCTTAATAGGACCCTTTTTCTTCGATGCTACTGTCGCTGGAGAAGTGTACCTGGAAATGTTACGCACATCAATTTTGCCAGGTGTACGGCCTCTTTATGGAGCTGATGAAGAGGTCTTCTACCAACAGGGCGGGGCACCACCACACTACCACTTAGCAGTACGAGTTTCCCTGGATGACAGTTTGCGGGAATATTGGATTCAATGAAGGGGGTCCATTGAGTTCCCTCCACGATCGCTAGATCTAACATCTACATACTTTCACTTGTGGGGAACTGTGAAGGTTAACATCTATCGACGTAGGTCACGCACGCTGGAGGAACTTCGTCGGGATCTCCAACGTAACACTGACTGACGTAGTTGCGACAACTGCTCGACGTTCTGTTATGCGTATAGCCGCCAACGGTGAACATTTTGAAATTTAAGGTGACCACTGAAGGTTGTGCAACATTGCGTCATCAATTGTTAAATGTAAAATAAACACATAAGTAATACTTTTCGTTCCTTGAAGTGTAAAAAACATTTTTCTGGCGGACTCTGCATGTAAATGTTCCTCCAAGGAACCGACATAATATTCCACAAACATTAAACACGTAATGTTTAAGTGTAAATACAAACAAATGTGCTTAAGTTGTAAGTCGATGTTTACTTATTCACTACTGGCCATTAAAATTGCTACACCAAGAAGAAATGCACATGATAAACGGATATTCACTGAAAAAATATATTATACTAGAACTGTCATGTGATTACACTTTCACGCAATTTGGGTGCGTAGATCCTGAGAAATCAGTACCCAGAACAACCACCTCTGGCCCTACTAACGGCCTTGATACGCCTGGGCATTGAGTCAAACAGAGCTAGGATGGCGTGTACAGGTACAGCTGCCAATGCAGCTTCAACACGATACCACAGCCCATCAATAGTACTGACTGGCGTATTGTGACGAGCCAGTTGCTCGGCCACCATAGACCAGACGTTTTCAATTGGTGAGAGATCTGGAGAATGTGCTGGCCAGGGGGCAGTCGAACATTTTCTGTATCCAGAAAGGCCCGTACAGGACCTGCAACACGGTGTCGTGCATTATCCTGCTGAAATGTAGGGTTTCGCAGGGATCGAATGAAGGGTAGAGCCACGGGTCGTAACACATCTGAAATGTAACGTCCACTGTTCAAAGTGCCGTCAATGTGGACAAGAGGTGACCGAGACGTGTAACCAATGGCACCCCATACCATCACGCCGGGTGATACGCCAGTATGACGATGACGAATACACGCTTCCAAAGTGCGTTCACCGCGATGTCGCCAAACACGAATGCGCCCATCATGATGCTGTAAACAGAACCTGGATTCATCCGAAAAAATGACGTTTTGCCATTCGTGCACCCAGGTCTGTCGTTGAGTACACCATCGCAGGCGCTCGTGTCTGTGATGGTGCGTCAGGGGTAACCGCAGCCATGGTTTCCGAGCTGATAGTCCATGCTGCTGCCAACGTCGTCGAACTGTTCGTGCAGATGGTTGTTGTCTTGCAAACGTCTCCATCTGTTGACTCAGGGCTCGAGACGTGGCTGCACGATCTGTTACAGCCATGCGGATAAGATGCCTGTCATCTCGACTGCTAGTGATACGAGGCCGTTGGGATCCAGCACGGCGTTCCGTATTGCCCTCCTGAATCAACCGATTCAATATTCTGCTAACAGTCATTGGATCTCGACCAACGCGATAGACTACAATCCGACATTTTTCAATGTTGGAAACAAGATGGTACGCATCTCTCCTTCTTACACGAGGCATCACAACGGTTCACCAGGCAACGCCGGTCAACTGGTGTTTGTGTATGAGAAATCGGTTGTAAACTTTCCTCATGTCAGCACGTTGTATGTGTTGCTACCGGCGCCAGCCTTTTGTTAATGCTCTGAAAAGCTAATAATTTGTACATCACAGCTTCTTCTTCCTGTCGGTTAAATTTCGCGTCTGCAGCTCGTCATATTCGTGGTGTAGCAATTTTAATGGCCAGCAGTGTATCCCCTGTCGAATTCGTACTTAATATTTCTACTGCGTCATGCCTAATTTAATTCCTCAAGCAGAAGTGGGTGATTTAAATATCTGAACTGAAACCGTCGTAGAACGGAAACGGCAGGGATTCCTATTCAAAATATTGTCTTCTCACTCCCCTCTACACGTCCTAGAAGTTTGTACCGGGAATTCCCGAACTACATGTAGTTGTAGATGTAGAAACTACATATTTTTTACAGAGTTATCCTCGGTTGCATCAGCCGCTACCGGCTTCGACCAGATTCACACTTGACTGGGAAGACGGCGCGAGGCCACCAGAAGGAGTCGAGTGAATTTCGCGGCGGATATTCACGCCATGCACCCCTCTCCAGCTCGTCTGGGCCGCGGTATGTGCCTTGCGGCTGCCCCGGTTATTACCTGCGATGATCGGGACGCGCCATTGCTTATTCATGTGTTAACCTCCGGCATAATTTGATCGCACGTGCGCATCCAAGGTGCCGCGGAACGTAACGCAAATTCCATTCCGCCCGCGTGCTTGCCGGTAATTAGCTATAACTGCCAGCAGCGGCGATAACCGCTATTAATGACTCCGCAGCTGTAGGGACGGACGCGTGTAATTGCGTTTCATTTGTTTCGAGCCGACGTTTTCATCTTGCCTGTTGCTTTACTACATTAGGGGAAACGAAAAAGAGCAAAAAAAAAAAAAAAAAGATATCCAATTAAATACTTGCAGTAGCGTAATGAGCGTTGTTTTATTCTGAAAAATTAATGTGGAACTCACGATAGCAATGAAAATTAATTATTCGAAATTTTTCCTATATAACATTGAAAAATTGAAACTAGTGATCCTGGTCATTGCTCCTCAGTTGGCACCAGCAAATGCTGCTGAGTGGAAGGAGTAGACTTTGGGTAGTTTAAAACATCATACGCCATTAAAAGGAACAGCACATTTATTCCACACGCAGAATTTAAGAGGGTTGATAATAACAAATTCTTTTTCTTTTTACTTCACTGTCCAAGAAAGCAGTGATTGAACAAAAACATTAGCAACTTGATAAACCATGAGGAACCTTTTAACTGTCCAAATGAACATCAGATGCCCTCAAATTTATAATTACGCGAAATTACATTAAGCAACAATTGTGCCCAAGATAAACCTACAGTAAAACAAAGTAACAGTATTAAACGATCAAAATATCAATCCATACAGAAAGCAGTATTTAACAGTCAAACAAATGAATGAACCACATAGTCGTGAAGTTACAGAAGTTTTAAGATTAGAACAGCACACAACTCTTTATTTAGTCGTAACCACAGGGCAGCCTAAAATTACTAATTTATGGAATACACGCAGCGTACACCCCCTGAAATGATGCCTGACATTTCTGATGCATTTGCCGCCTGTGCGGAAACGTCAATGGCTGGTCTAAACTGGATGGTGGTACTGAACGCCGACCGTATTTGCAAAGCAAAATCCACTGCTGAGATATGTCAAAACACAGCAACAGTACAACCTTTATCGAGCCTACAAATGTATGCGCTCCTTTAGTACACACAAATGTCTATTAGTTAACACATAATAATTATTCACTAGCAGACTGAATACGAAATAGAGAGTAGAATGGGCAGGATTCAACAAAGTCAGTGAAAGCAAGTGCAAATAATGGAAATAAAGCAGCTTTAAAGTTTACTCCCTGACTTTCATCATTACTGTGACAATAGTTCATTAACAACCTTTATGGCCGAATTAAGAGAAAATATATCAGTCAGGGTGATAAGAACAGGCTGCATCTTGCATTAGCTGTTAATGACATTTATCAGCAGGTAGTATTCATAACAATAGCGTACTTTAAAAAATTATTGCCTTAGCTACACAATATACCAGTGACAGCGATTTGATATAAGAGATAATTATGCATGATATGAGGGCTTGTTAATCAAAAGGTAGGTACTCAAAATAAACAGCTCTAATAATATTAGCGCTACGAACTATCATTAGCCTTCCTTGTGTTGCATCACATCTTAAAAGCTTCCATCCTCGTCTTCTTTGGTTTTTCAAAAGACGATAACAAACTTCCATACAATGCTGAGCTCCCATTGTACATTCTCAGAAATTTCCTCCTGGAGTTAAAGCTGATGTTTGATGTTAGCACACTTGTTTTGGCTAAGAATGTCCACTTAGTGGGTTCCTGAACACCAGTTTTGTATAGGCTGCCTAAAGGATGCTGCGTTCTCGGAATGCCGTATAACAATTCAAAAACACCTTAACAGTTTTTATTACAAATAACAAATTGACAATACTTAACTTTGTATGTACAATAAGTGGCCCAAGCGATGGGCGACATGCAAACAGTAAAAGTTCTTCGCTATAAACAATTTCCAAACAAGCAATGGATATGGAACACTAATAACTGCTGTTGAATCACTCTCTGCTAGGCCGTGCCATTACTCTGTGAATACTACCGAATACTGAGCCCATACTGTGCGGTCGAGGCTGGCAGAAGCGCGCTTGTATTCTCCTCTTGTAGAGGCCGCTCCTGTCGTGATGCGGTCCTAGTCAGCGCACCATTTGCCGACGTCGCTTCATCGCCTTCTCTTCTCTTCTGTTCTTCAACTTCGTTCTGGCTCTTGTGGTTACGCCAGAACACTCTTCGTCTGTGTTAGTCTGCTTCTTATATCCAGGTTCGCAGGACAGCTTCTGTAAAGTTTGGAAGGTAGGAGACGAGGTACTGGCAGAAGTAAAGCTGTGAGTACGGAGCGTGAGTCGTGCTTCGGTAGCTCAGTTGGTAGAGCACTTGCCCGCGAAAGGCAAAGGTCCCGAGTTCGAGTCTCGGTCGGGCACACAGTTTTAATCTGCCAGGAAGTTTCATATCAGGGCACACTCCGCTGCAGAGTGAAATTCTCATTCTGGAAACATCCCCCAGGCTGTGGCTAAGCCATGTCTCTGCAATATCCTTTCTTTCAGGAGTGCTAGTTCTGCAAGGTTCGCAGGAGAGCTTCTGTAATGTTTGGAAGGTAGGAGACGAGGTACTGGCAGAAGTAAAGCTGTGAGTACCGGGCGTGAGTCGTGCTTCGGTAGCGCAGGTGGTAGAGCACTTGCCCGCGAAAGGCAAAGGTCCCGAGTTCGAGTCTCGGTCGGGCACACAGTTTTAATCTGCCAGGAAGTTTCATATTTTGCTTCTTATGTCCTTTGCCACTACCAGCGAAATATTCCTACGGCATCTAAGCATCCTGCTCTTTACCTTCCTTCCGTTTTACCTTCTTTTGGAGCAGTACAACATAACGAATGCCTTAAAGAATATTGTAAAGCTCTGTCTATGACTTTTTTTAGCTTATTTTAGATTAATTTTCTTGATTATCGGACCCGAGTATGAGAAATTCGTTAGGAAGTAAACCTGGGTGTCTCTTATACTTTTCCAATATTAAAGTTCTTCTGTTGAAAAATCGAATATACCATTTAGAAATAATAACTGTGCAGGTCATAATACTTCGTTTTATTTTTCGTTTAGCAAGTAACATAGTTCCCTAACAATGTCTAAGCTCATCCAGTTACGTGGTAACGTTGGTGCTCGATTCACATTTACACAGTAACCAAAGCTAAGTTGAGTTTTCACATTAATCAAACAGGTAATCACTGATCACGGAAGCCTTTCCATTTTCTGCCATCAATATATTTCTCCACGAAAACTACCGTTAACAAACAAGTCGATGTTTCAACATTAAATCTCATAACTAATGCGGCATGCCTTTCCGAGAAATAACGGAATTGCTCAATTTCTTTTCTTTCGTACGAAACGATGTAACACTTTCTACTGTTATTTATACTTTCCAGAAAATTCTTTTTACTCTGCACTAAAGCCGAACACCGACCCTTTTTCACACACCAATGCGGCACGAGACCACCGCTAATGGGACATTGTTGCACTACACAGCAGAACAATGCTTCATAAGAGAAAAGGCGCTCTTGACTTCTCAAGTTGCAAAAGCCAGCGATATGTAAGGAATATACTGCGAACTACGGATGATAGGCAACAGGTACATTCAATATTTCTGGATTTCCGAAAAGCATTTTGCACGGTAGTCTACTGTAGTCTGTTAACGAAGGAACGAGCACACGGAATACGTTCACAGATATGTGGCCACTTAAGTAATAGAACACAATATGTTGTCCTAGACGGCGGGTATTCATCAGATACGAGGGTATCGTCTAGAGTGCCTCAGGACAATGTGGTAGGAAGCTATCTTTTTTTGTGTAAATAAATGATCTGGTGGATAGGGTGGACAGCAGTATGTCGTTGTTTTACTGATGATGCTGAGATGTATGGTAAGGTATCTAAATTGAGTTGTTGTTGGAGGATACGAGATGACGTAGACAAAATTTGTAGTTGATGTGATGAACGACAGCTAGCTCTGAATGTAGAAAAATAAGTTAATAGGAATAGTTGGAAAAACAAACCCGTAACGTTCGAATACAACATTAGTAGTGTGTATTGACGGTCACGTCGTTTAAATATCTGGGCCTAACGTTGCAAAGTGATATGAAATAGAACACTTTCAAATATTATTTATACTTATATAAGGATTGCAGTAGGGAAGGAGAATGAGCGACTTTGGTTTATTTGGAGAATTTCATGAAAATATGGTTAATCTGTAAAGGAAACCTAATACAGGATGCTAGTATGACATCGAAGCAATTCAGAGGCGGACTGCTACATCTGTTAGCGATAGACCCGAATATTACGTAAGTGTTATGGAGCTGCTTCGGCAGCTCATATGGAAATCCCTGCAGTGAAGGCGACCTTCTTTTCGAAGAACACTATTGAGAAAATTAAGAGATACGGCATTTAAAGCTGACAGCAGAACTTTCGCGCAAGTCCACGAATATAAGATACGTGAAATTAATGGTTATACGGAGGCATACAATCGTTTCTCCCTCTCTCTATGTTCAAACATCGAAGGACACGACTAGTAATGGTGCAGAGAACCCCCCGCCAAGCGTCATACGGTAACTTGCGGAGTATGTATGTAGATGTTCGTCCAAGCCTCACGCCTCAGTAGTGTGTTCACATTTTGCGGCATGCAGTTGCAGCTGTAGCGGTTATAAAGCTAAGTACTGTCAAAGTTGTTTGTTCACTGTTATACAGTTATTAAATTTAACAGTTTTCAGCGTTGTCTCGTGCTGTTTGAAAACGTTAGAGTTTTATGTGGGTTGAAGTCGTTTAGTAAATTTTAGCTTTCAGCAGACATTTCTTATTGTTTCTTGCGAAGTACTTCAGTAAAATTTTCATTCAGTGTTTTAACTTCGTTGAGTGTTCCAGTGGCCGCTTGAATTTTTGGTTGTAGCGAATAATTGTCTGAGGTTTTGTTGGTATTGGTATTAGTTGTGGTGTAGTAGTATTAATACAAGTAGTTGCTTTCTTAATAGAGAGAAAATTTCGAGGCCGCTATTGTTAGTTCTGTAAATAGTTCTACTGGTGTAACTGAACTTAGGTAATGTAGACGTATTTTTTTTCAGGAACTGTAAAATTTTACCATGAGTGACGAGTATGGGCTTTGTCGTACGTTTGTAAGTAGTGGATTACAGTGTAGGATTTGCTCGAAGTATTGCAGCGGGGAAGCAGGGGGCATTCTAGCGAGATCCTCTCCAGGAAATGCAAATCTGTAGTAGAAATAAACTGATAGAGGAGCAGGAGCGTAAGATCTGTGCCCTTCAGATGCAGTTACAACACACAAAGGAGGAACTTGATAGGTTGAGAAGGGTGAAGGGTGCTGGTAAATGGGAAATGGCAGTTGGCAAGAAGGCAGCTAGGAGGTTGAGGTATTCAGACAGTTATACTTTGCAATAGATTTATAATAGATTTGACCAACTGTCAGAGTTGAGTGGAGTGGAGTCTCTAGTAGCAAAAGTCGTAGGGAACATGCAGCAGTCCTCAGTACTACGAGGAATAGATCAGTTGCAAAGCCTAACAGAAAGAAGAAGGTTTTGCTGCTAGGTAGTTCGCAAATTTGGAAATTTGTGGTAAGGTCTTACGGGAGCAAACTGCTGAGGTAATCGGTTCCGAAACTTACGCACTACATATTATGTGGGAATTTTACGGAGTATCAGGTAGTGATAGTGGGTGGAACAGGGGACAGTCTTGATAGGACAGGGAATATGATGTAGGTGGTGACCTGGTAAAAACAGCTACTCAAACCTGCTGGCACTAATGTGCACTTCGTGCAACTGTTTCAGCGACATGATCAGCCTCATCTTAATGCTGCTGTTAGGCACGTTAACATTGGGCTGGAGAAGGCACTGATGGCAGAGGGCATGAGTTACGTTTCAGCGGAGCCAGTTGAGTCTATCATTAGATCAGGTTTCACTAGGCATGGCCTGAACCTCAATAGGTTTATGACGTGGAGGAGCGGGCTAAGCTTATAGATGACAGTGTAGTGTGTGGTGGCAGGATCACTCATGGAAAAATTCCGGGTAGTAGTTGGTGTTAGAGCTGCACTTTCTTTAGAACGAAGACAGCTGATAGGTATACCTGCTTAAAGGAAGTCCCTGTAACTAAGGGCTCACCTTCAGAGGACGTCGTGTTTACAAGTAGAGTAGGAATTACATATTTCATCAAAATGTAAGAGGTATTAGCAATAAAGTTAATGAACTGTTTACAGATGTTAAATCTGAAATTATTGGTATATCGGAGCACCGCTTAAATAATTTGACAACTCAGAGGTTTCCTTTGACAGGATACAGATTAGCTGGCTGTTTTTCAAGGAGTGGCCATGTACGTAAAAAACCGTATTCCATTTGAGTCCATAGACGTATCATGGCACTGTACTGAACAGATATTTGAATGTGACTTCTGAAATTTTCCCGGCGTATTTCTTCTTCTAATCCGGCTGCATACCCGGAAATTATTAGAAGATATTTGAATGTGTGCAGGGGCAGTTAAATTTAGTGAAACTAAACTTCTGATTGTTGTTATTTATAGGTCCTCCCCCTCTGACTTCAGAGCATTTCTGCTAAAGCTAGAGGGAGTTCTTGATTCACTTTATAGGAAGTACCAGAAATTATTTATGTGTGGTGACCTCAATATATGTTTTGTATATGATGGTGCAAGGAAAAGGATGTTGGTAGATCTTGTAATTCACATGATCTGATGCAGACGGTGTTTTTTCCAATTATGGTGCAGGGGAACATTAGCACATGCATAGACAATATTTTTAACATTCTTCATTATTAGACGGGCATTCTGTTAGAAGAAGGGTGAATGGCCTTTCAGACCATGATGCACAAATTTTAACATTAAAACGCTTTTCTACTATAACAAACGTCACATATAATTACAAACTATGTAGGAAAGTTAATCTAACACCAATAGAGAGTTCTTCTAATCTCTTCAAGGAATAAGGGTGGCAAGATGTTTATAGTGCCAATAACATAGATGACAAATATAATGCTTTCCTTAACACATTTCTCATGCTCGTTGGGAGTTTTTTACGATTAGAACGTTCTAAATGGGGTACTAGTAGTGAAAGGCAGCCCGAGTGGCTGACTGGTGGGATAAGGATATCATATAGAACAAAGCGGGAATTATATCAAAATGTCAGAAGTAGTCACAATCAAGCTACAGTAGCCCATTACAAAACAGTACTGTAAGGGTCTTAAAAATATTATTAGTAAGGTAAAGAGTATGTGGTGTGCAAATAGAACAGCTAATTCACAAGCGTAGTGAAGGAAGTGTCTGGTCAGCAGCACAAGGTCGACGATATAAAATCAGTTAGTAGTAAAAATATTTCTGTTACTGATAGATCAGATATACGTACAGTACTTAACAATCATTTCCTGAGCATTGCTGGTGAATTAAATATAAATTTTGTTTCTACAGGGAGTCATATAACTCTCTTGGCAAATGCCTTTCCGAGACTGCTGTCTGAGATACTCCTCTGTGATACAGACAAGTGTGAGATTGAATCAATAATTAAATCACTGAAGGCTAAGGACTCTCATGGATATGGTGGAGTGCCTAGCAAAATATTAAAAGTTCTGTGCTGCACATGGTAGCCCTGTATGTAGCCATGTTTGTAATTTTTCTTTAGGAATGGTCAGTTTCCTGTACGATTAAAGTACTCACTAGTAAAGCCGCTTGATTAAAAGGGAGAAACGGACAATGCAGATAATTTTGGACCTATTTCTATGCTATCAATTTTAGCTAAAGTTATTGAAAAGGCTGTGTATGTAAGGATAGTTGATCATTTTATATCACACGATTTGATATCAAATGTACAGTTCGGCTTTAGAAGTCGTTTAACAATTGAAAATGCTATATTCTCTTTTTTCTGTGAGGTACTGTATGGGTTAAACAAAAGGTTTCTAACGCTTTGCATATTTTTTGATTTTAACGCATTTGATTGCGTTGATCACAAGATATTGCTCCAGAAGTTGGTCCATTATGGAACACGGGGAGTAGCTCACAATTGGTTCTCTCTTACTTTAGCAACAGACATCAAACTGCCATTATTCACAGTGTTCAGAATGGCTGTCATATGAGGTCGGAATGTGGTACGCTGAAGTGGGATCAGATTTGAGGCCACTCCTGTTCCCTATTTACATAAATGATATGCCCTCTAGAATTACAAATAACTCTAAAATATTTCTGTTTGCTGATGACAATAGCTTGGTAGTAAGGGATGTTGTGTGCAACATTGGCTCGGTTTCAAATAGTACAATTCATGACGTTCATGGTTTGTAGAAAATAAACAAACGCTAAATCACAGTAAGACTCCGCTTTTGCAGTTTCTAACATACAATTCAACAAAACCTGACGTTTTAATTTCACAGAATGGGCATATGATTAGTGAAACTGAACAGTTCAAATTTCTAGATGTTCAGATAGATAGTAAACTGTCGTGGAAAGCCCACGTTCAGGATCTTGTTTAAAGACTGTGCTGCTATTTTTACTATTCGAACGGTACCTGAAGTGAGTTATCGTTCGACATGAAAATTGGTCTACTTTGCTTATTTTCATTCGCTTATGTCGTACGGTATTATATTTTGGGGTAACTCTCCCTGTTCTAAAAGAATATCTTTGGCCCAGAAACGGGAGGTTCGGGCAATAAGTGGTGTTAAGTTCACGAACTTCTTGTCGACCTCTGTTCACGTGTCTGGGTATTTTGACTTTAGACTCTCAATATATGTATATTCATTAGTGTCATTTCTTGTTACCAATATTAGCTTATTCCCAAGAATAAGCAGCTTTCACTCAGTTAATATCGGCAGAAATGGTTCAAATGGATCTGAGCACTATGCGACTTCTGAGGTCATCAGTCGCCTAGAACTTAGAACTAATTAAACCTAACTAACCGAAGGACATCACACACATCCATGCCCGAGGCAGGATTCGAACCTGCGACCGTAGCGGTCGCTCGGTTCCAGACTGTAGCGTCTAGAACCTCACTGCCACTCTGGCCGGCTACTCGGCAGAAATCAAACCTGCATTTGGATCGGACTTCTTTAACTCTTGTGCAGAAAGGTGTGCAGTACACTGCTGCATGCATTTTCAATAAGCTACCACTCGAATTCAAAAATCGTAGGAGTAATCCACTCGCTTTCAAAGCGAAACTGCAGGGTTTTCTCATGGGTCACTGCTTCTATTCTGTAGAGGAGTTCCTTGAAAAATTAAGCTGATTCTTGTTGTTTTGTTGATTGCGTTTAGTTAAACTTATAGCTTGATATTTTTCAGTTTGCTAAACCTTTTATTTTTATCTGTTATTACTTTTGTGTTGTAATTTCGTGTACTGATACGTTCCATGATCTTTGTGATTTGCTACTCAATTTGGTCCTACTCAATTGTCGAGTAAATAAGTAAATAAATAAATAAATAAATGTATATGTAGATACATCGATACTTTCCACTTAGAAGTAGCAGTACTTCTTACAATATCTGTTCTGATTATGCTGCTTATTTTATATTATCGTCATTAAAGCACGTTTCTGAATTCCTCTACATCATTTTACTCGTTCTTCTACTTGTCTGGCCTCAGCACAGATCCGTCTCCGACATCGCATCTCTAATGCCTTTAGTATTTTCTTATTTACCTTCTGCGAGGTGCAAGCTAATGATTCATCTGCTGTCAAGCACCAAAGATAGTTTATATACAATGCACGTGCTACTGGCAAGTGTTAATATAAACAAACGTTGCCGCGCGGGATTAGCCGAGTGGTCTGAGGCGCTGCAGTCATGGACTGTGCGGCTGGTCAGGGCAGAGGTTCGAGTCCTCCCTTGGGCATGGCTATGTGTGTTTGTCCTTAGGATGATTTAGCTTAAGTAGTGTGTAAGCCTAGGGACTGATGACCTTAGCAGTTAAGTCCCATAAGATATCACACACATTTGAAAATTTTTTTAGAGGCCCCATATGTGCATTATCTACTTCTTGGGGAAAATATTAGCCATCAGCAGTTTTCAATACTAAATACTAATACTGTTTGGGATGGTGTGGGACTACTGTGTAGTATTTTTATGGCATTGTATGTATAACTGATATAAAATTCTGTATATTTTCGAACGTTTCAAGAAAATATGAAGAATTCTGCTTTATTAGCTCGACATTGTTTATAGAGCGCAACCACAGATCCCACAGCTCAGTCTCAGTTACAGAATACATAAAAATTACATTTCTTAAAAAAATGTTTCTAAAAGTAGCAACTCAGGAAGTTATGTGGTTTTCTAAGGGTCCGTCACATAACATGAAACATGTCTGTAGGAACGGGTTAATATTTTAAGTATTTAGTCAAGTACGTCATTTACAGGCTCTGTTCCATTCTGATCGTTGTGTTTTGTTGCGAGCTTACGCCATAATATTGTTGCTGACATTGTTTCCTTACCACATAGCTCACATAAAAATCATTTTGCTACGCAAAAAATGTGTAACCAGAATAGCCTCATTGTCTGCCGAACACTTATCTGAACTGATGTTAGTGAAGGCGTACCTTACGTGGTGATGTTATTGCCACCCTGACTTCGTTTCTCTCATTCAGCAACGAAGTGTCTATAAAGTATGTTTGTTTACCAAGCTTCAACACGTTTCCTTAAAACTATCATGTTTTAACGCTTTACTCATTCAGTAATACCAGTGTGCCCATTCTACGTATGTCACAGTGTTACTTTCCCAGCTTCCACTGCTAAGCCGTCACCTCTGAGACTACAAGGCCTGCTAACAACTTTGTGACGTCACACATAACGGCCCACGTAAACTGCTACTGACACTCGTTGCTCAGTCGCAAAATAATGAAAAGTCATTTAGCAATGAAAGCTTATACTTAATGAACCAACCACCTTCCGTTTAGACTTACTTATTTAAGAAAAAAAAACATTAATGGACTACTTCACAAATTGTATCTCGAGGTTAGTGAGAGTAACTAGCAATGCATATTAAACAGTAAAAGGAAATGTTGTCAAACTATGCCCTAAAGGTACCTTCGCACCGAAAACCAAGTCCAACAAACAAAAACATACAACTGTTGTAAGTTTGGCAAACTTGCAACTGTTGAGAGTTCGGCAAACTTGCAAGTGCTGACAACTGTTGAAAAGTGTTAACAACGATTTCAAACTCTTTGTAAACACACGTCCGGGATTTTTATTTTTGGTAAAGAAAAGCAATGGAAATGGACTCTGAATGTGAACATTAGCCATTTCTTATGGCGGGAGATGATGCTTTTGCTCTTTCAGAGTACATGATGAAACCACACTCAGGATGGCAAGAGAAAAGCAGCCAGGAAAGAATGTTTAATTACCAAATATCTCGCGCTAGAAGGATTGTGGAGAATTTTTTTTGGAAAATTATAAGCAGTTTTTTGGTGTCTTAGAACATGTATGCACTTATGTCCTGAAAGAAGCAACATTAGTGACTTCTGCAACTGAGTTTTGGCACAGTTTTCTCAGAAGAAATAAAGAAAGTGCCACAGTTTACTCACCACCTGGCAGTTTTGATGTGGAAGATCCAAACACAGGCAGGGTTTCGGATGGCTGTTGGAGGATGTCTCCACAAAATAAATGTCTTCCGAGAAAGGGAGGCAACCCAGGAAGAACCGCAAAGAATATAAGTGATGAATTTGTAATCTACTTTGTATCAGATGCTGGAAAGTGAAATTGCAAGAGGAATATGAATAAATAAATATTGAGTGAAAAGACAAATTAAATAACAACTACACAACAAAACCCTTATACCTTTAGTTATTAACAATGTAAGCTATTTATTTGCAAACTACTTTGTAACAGATTTTGACAGAATGATATTATAAGAGAAATAATAAATTTCCGGTGAAAATGCAGTTGTAATCACAAAATTTACGACCAAAAGTCTTACAGATTCAGTTATGCTAGTGAATAACATTTTACTTAAGACTGTAAATATTTTTCTCCCTGACTTCTTCACCCCTTCCAAATACTCCATAGGCTCCTAAAGTATCTATTTCTGAACGTAGATCTCAGTTGTCCCAGACTCACTTTTAGTTTTGACCTTTTTACAATGCTCACGATTGTACTGTTTTTTCATATTTGTCCATTTCCTTTCACACTCCACAAGCAGCACACCAATTTTATCTGAAACTAGTTTCAACAAATCTCTCCTTTTACATGTCTTTATATGCAGAATCAGAAGGATCCTACAGAGGTTTCCTCATTTCAGTTTCGAACAAAAACCTAATTGTTGGATCTGTTAACGACTCGTGAGTTGCCATTGTCGAAAGAAACACAGCAGACGAAGAAAGAAACACAGCGGACGACAGGGGAAATGCGCATGCATACAAAACATCCCTCAACTACTTGTTTAGACTCGCGACTTCAAAGAACTGTTGAAAAATAAGTCAAACTTCGAGTTGAAAACAGTTGTCAACAGAGTTCGTAGGAGTTGGTTTTCAGTGTGAACGTACCTTAAAAACTCTGAGTTTTATTTCTTAGAATATTCAGGAGAAACGGCTTTTACACTGCTAACTGAGCACAATATGCACTGCATCAAGAAAATAATCAATTTGCATTGATGATATATGGAAAGGAGTAATAAGTAATGGAGATTAAACAGACAAAAATAACAAGAAACATTTGTCAAATTGTGGTACTGTGTTGGACGTTTCCTCGTTTTACAGCCATGAAGAGACTGCAAAGTTCCATTATTTTTCTTTCTGAAAGCATTCATTACAGAATTTACAGTGGTCCAAGTAATTTTCTTACCAATTTTCACACATCACATCATTAGCCATAATTATTTTCAAAATGAGTTCAGCAGCCACTGCTCTCTGATTCAGCAGCTTTATGAAGGAAGGTGTGAACAACAAACTTCGCAGTGTCAAATAACCTTATGTATCTACTGTCGCAAGAAATTCAAATGGAAGTTTTCAGACTGTTTCTGTTCGGTTTTGTAATTAAATTAAACTGCTTATTAGTTTTTATAGACCTATCAACTGTCGAACAATCTGTACACTCTGTGCAGTGAAGTTCTCTGATCAGTAAGAGGAAACAGAAAGAAGCAGTTCATTTTAAACTACAAGAACACGTTCAACATTTTTGAAATCATCGTTACTGATACGGAAATAAAAAAATGAACCACTAATACCACACACACTGCACTCAGTGATTTCATCATAGTTAAGCACCTCTACAATACACATTTAGTTCTTTATTAGTCTGAGGTTTTTGCATTTCTTATTTATGATGAAGTCTCTTCAGAAGAGCTCTAATATTAACAATGTAACACAATGCCCTAATTAAATTTATAAATTAGGCTGTACTTACAAATCCTCTTTATAAACTGACACCAACACAACCAGCTACTATCAACATAATCATTGAATACTTGAGTAACCAGATTAACATTTTGCATTTCTAAAGAGGGATGCCACAGAGCTTTCACTGACATCCCATTACTATATTTTAGCATCTTTTGGCTTTCTTTCATACTGCTTCAAAATATGCATATCTAGCAGTATCAGGATTACCAAAATCTGGATAAAGAAATGTTTACCTTTGGTTCTTCAGATTTATCCAGTTGTTTCACATGTACTTAAAAATATGAACAGTGTCATGCAGAAGAAAATAGGGATATTCTACTATCTCTAGGAGATTGGTGCACAAAACTAGTTTTGGTGGATTTACAAAATGTGTGACATATTTTCTATTAATCTGTTGATGGCATTATTATCTGCAACAAGTGAAACAATCTGAAACCCAATAGCTTCTACACCTACTACTAATGTCCTCACTGCATTAAACAAGTCTCTGTGTTCAATATCTTCATAGGCAATACATACACAATCGTTTTGGAAGGAGAGAGAATACTCTGAGTCATGAATACATTTGCACTGGTTGTTATATCAGCAGTGTCCAAAGTGAATCCAGTAACATTTCCTGCCTTAAAATCTATGTATGGCTTGATGTGAATCTCATCTAACATGAGGATCACGAACAATTCATCTAGTTCCAAACATTAAACTTCCTCCTTCAAAGGGTTTTAGAAATTAGGGTTACTTGGGCTTTCATTTACATTGTAGCTAAGCTTCCTTAACGAATCAGAATGAGGTAGAATGACAAAATCAGATGATCGCAACTTATAAGCAGGTGGAGAAATAGTGTAAATAATATAGAACAAAGAATTAAAAGCTCTGCAAAAAATTTATGATCAGCCTAGGATTGAAGGGAGAATGCAGTTTGTGACCTGAGAAATGAAACAACCTTCTTATTACTTCTTTAGGTGGTACAGTTTCCAAAAAGCTCAGCGGTAAAAGAGACGGAAAAGTCGTTACCATACTCACCCCACTTAACGAAAACAACGGTAACATAATTAGTTTCAGGGTACTGTGTGCACTGTCTAAGTAGTTAGTGGGCTAAATAGTTTAATTAATGGTGGAGAGCCATGTTACTCGTAAAGGGAATGCCGAATAACCATTCCGGACTTTTTGCGACAGTCCTATTCCTGATAAAAGTAATGAGAACAGAAATTATTGTTCTCATCAGCATTTATGGGAATATTAGGTAAGACATGCCAACGGCCTTGCCTCAGTAATAACCCCGGATCCCGTCAGATCACCGAAGTTAAGCGCTGTCGGGATGGGCTGGACTTGGATGGGTGACTATCCGGTCTGCCGAGCGCTGTTGGCAAGCGGGGCGCACTCAGCCCATGTGAGGCAAACTGAGGAGCTACTTGATTGAGACGTAGCGGGTCCAGTCTCGGGAACTGACATACGGCTGGGAGAGCGGAGTGCTGACCACATGCCCCTACATATCCGCATCCAGTAACGCCTGTGGACTGAGAATGACACGGCGGCCAGTCGGTACCTTTGGGCCTTAATGGCCTGTCCGGGAGGAGAGAGAGTTAAGACATAACTACAGTACTGAATATTCGAGGTACGATTACAATGTTACCACATAAAATGTATTTCCACAAGCGGTCATTTGTACAAATTAGGCAACCCCCTCACACCCGCTTTTCCGCGCGAGACCAATTCAAATATACAATTTTATAAACGTGTGCCTCAAATTTCCTCTGTGTTTTCTTCACCGTTGAAGAACTGCTTTCTTCCACCTGAGTACTACAATTTACTATTGCGTTATTAAGCCCAGTCCTCCTGCCGGCTGTTACCAGTGATGTACTATTCACAGTTTACAAAACAACTTCTGAGCGTAAAGTCAGAGATAACCGGATGCCAATAAAAGTTGCTGTTACACGTAAGTCGGCCCGGTATACTCTCTCGCGTAACCTAATTAATAAGGGCGAGCACTGGAATAATTGGAAGATCCGGGTTTAAATCATGCATCTCGCCCAAATTATCGGTGGTCACGCTGTAATGAACGTAGAGCATGTTCAGCATTACCAAATTGGTTTCTGCAATTTGATCAGTGCAGTATTGGCAATATAGCTTTACATGGAGGTGGAGATAAGTATAAGCAGAATTCCATGTGCCTTGTTCCAGAAGTTGTTTTACCAAATCAATTAACGGTGCTCAATAATATTATAAGACATTTAGTGAACACTATTCTCATGCAACGTCGAACGCATGTGAATATTCTGAATGTCATTTGGAGATATAAAATAAATCATGTAGTTCATCTCTAAAAAGAATTTCCTTTTTCGACAAGGCATTGGATGTTTCAGAAGGCTACATTTTACTTCTGCATCAGTTGAACAGTAAGGGATTAGGAGAAAAGCTCAACAATATTTCACTTGATACCTGGAAAGTAGGAAGCTGAAAGTTGTCCTGCACAATGAACAAAAAGAGAAGAGATTTATTAAGAAAGGATTTACCGTAAATTTCCTTCATAAGTCAGCGATCATTGTGAATATTTTGCGAATAAAAACATTTATATCGCTTAACATATCTATATTTGTAAATTTGTTTTAAACATTGCTGTCAGTAGATGAAAATTCAGACCTTGTAAAACAATGTTCAAGAGAAGCATCAGTAAGATCCGTGCCTAAATGGGGAGTCAGCGCAATGCCCCGATTAGGCTTTTAGTTTTATTTGTACTGACGCTGAACACAATTTTACAAGGTCTAAATTTCGATTTGATGATGGCAGAAGCCAAAGTATAAACCACAGTGTTCTGTTCTGCGTCCGTTACGTTTTTGGCGCACGTCAATGATTTACTACCAAACCTGATGACTCAAATGTTTCTCTCTTCTTAGGTGACAAGTATTATAGTGACAGAGAAAGAAAGTAGTATAACTGGTGTGGCTAATATGTTAGTAACATCAGCACGCTGCTTTCAGAGAGAAGATTAACGCTTTACTGGAACAAAATGCAACGCACACAGTTTCTGACACGGACCTCTTGTAAAAACGAAATTTTACTGTCCCAAGTTGGTCATATACTGAGTCAAGTAGACCATTTTAACTTCATCTTTGGTACGAACGTCCTTCATGTATCGCAGAATTGTTCCACGCTCAGTGCGGAACGCTTGTTTGACCAGAGCCATTTATTCACGCCTCGCCTCTGTCTGCTAGAACGAGAACTACATCGAGAAAGTATTAAATAGTATCTGTCTGCTAGAACGAGAGCTACATCGAGAAATTATAAAATAGTCTTAACACATACAGGCACGACACTCCTGCCCATTTTTGTAATACAAGGTCTGTTCAAAATATTCTGGAACTTTGTTCACTAAATTTTACTACGCTTACCATTTACTTATTTGCGATTGCAGTCTTTCTCGGCGTATTCCACTGATGAATTCTTCTCTCGTTATCAGCCGAGTGGTGGCGTCGCCTTGTCGCATCATCATGGTTACGGAACTCATTGAAACGTTGCGACAAGGCGACGCCACCACTCGGCTGATAACGCGAGAAGAATTCACCATTTACTTATTGCGCATGGTCTCCGAAATACTCTCCTCCACAGTTGATACACCGCACCCAACGCCTTTTCCACTTACGGAAGCAGTATTGTTACGCCTCTTGCTGGACCGCGCGAAGCGGCGTCAGCAAATTTTCTTTTATCTCGTCTATCGTTGCAAATCTTCGGCCTTTCAGTGTGGTTTTAGACTTTGGAAATAGAAAAAGGTCCTCAGGGGCCAGGTCGGGAGAGTACGGAGGTTGAGGCAGCACAGTGATTTCCTTTCTTGTGCAACAGTCACGCACCAACAGGGATGAACGTGCGGGTGCGTTATCGTGACGCAAGAGCTATGAATTGTCTCGGCACATTTCACGCCGTTTCCTTCTCACATTTTCTCACAAGCGTGGCAATGCGTCCCGATAGTACCATGGAAATGAAATCAGCGTTTGGCGTCATTGGGCGGGATGCCCCTTACGGGGCAGATCCGGCCGCCTTGGTGCAGGTCTTCTTACATTCTACGCCACACTGGGCGACCTGCTCGCCGGATGGGGGTGAAATGATGATGAAGACAACACAACACCCAGTCTCTGAGCGGAGAAAATCCCCGACCCAGCCACGAATCGAACCGGGCCCCTTAAGACGGCAGTCCGTTATGCTGACCATTCAGCTATCGGGGTGGACGTAGTACCATCGATTAACAGTTTGTCCCTTGACTCGGATTTATGATGAAACTAATCCTCAAAGTCAAAGAAAACTCTCACCATGGCTGACCTGATGAACTTGGTTTGCTCTTGGAGAATATTTCCCGATCGGTTGTGAAGTATTTGGCCTCAACAACATATCCGTAAACTCACATCTCATCACCAGTTACTATTCTCTTACGGAACATTTTGCTCACATTTGCATGATCCAAAAGCTCTTCACAGATTGCAAGGCGATGGTTTTTCTGGTCTTGACTCATGAGCTGCGGGACGAACTTGTTGGCAACACAATGCATTCCAAGATGCTCTTCACGGTTTCATGACATGATCCAACTAAAATTTTACAATCTTCTGCAATCTCTCTGGTAGCCAGTCTCCTAACGGCACGCACAATTTCGTTAATGTCCCTCAAGTGAGAGTTGTCGGAAGGGCGTCCTGAACGAGAGTCATCTTTAACTTCCGTCCGGCCATTTTTAAAGCGTGTGAACCATTCGTAGCACCGAGTACCCCTTCTCATCACCGTAGGCTTCGTGTATCATTTTGTATGTCTTTCTACAGGTTTTGTAGAGTTTCACGCAAAATTTATAGAAGACACGTAGCTCTTCTAACTTTGCCATCGCGAAATTCGCAAACTGTGCGCACAATGTTCTACTCAGTACAGCATTGAACAATAACTAACAGACATATAACAATGAAACTTCCGGCTGTTACACATCAAACACGGGCGTGTGCAAGGGTGCCAACAGCATTTCGCTCCAACTCCCCATTAGCGCGAAGTTACGAATATTCCGGAAATTTTTGAATAGACCTCGTACACTACGACAGCAGCGTTCCAAGCGGACAGAAAGCTACGCTTCAGAATACGGTATAGGATGAGTGCGAATAATATTGTAAATAGTGATTTGTAACACAGTTTTTACAATAAGGCGTGTATATAGTGGCATAAAAATCAAAACTAACTTGAAAAAGGGCACCACATTCAGCTTTATTTGGCTTCTTAAGGATCGTGGGAGGTATGAGACGGTTCACTATAGGACACATATTTACGATTGTCTTGTAACAAACGGATGTTTACTGAAGAATGTCATTTTATTTTGTGAACCGAAAAATAGCTAGTAAACGGCAGAACACTCTTGTCTTTTATGAAAAGACTTCATATAGCTATTCAACATCGTGAAGCTTCTTTTACTACAATTCCACTCAAATTAGTGAATGTGGAACGCGGAAACTTGTATTGCGTGCAATACTGTTCTAGCATTATTCAATGAACAAAATAAGCCACTACAACTGGAGCTGAAGGGAAAAGCCACAGATGTGATAGTAAAACGTCAAAAGTGGTAAAACGGTTTCCCAACACAGAAGAAGCCAGTTCCATGATTGTTGCTACATCCAAGCCACAACAGTCTTTACCACATTCACTTTTGGAGCAAAGTAGTTTCATTTGAAAAAAATATTCGTGTATTAGAAAGTGGAATGAAGTGTAAGAACGTGCGAGGCATTAAACCCCATACAACATCGTTACGTGCCAAGGAATGTGTCCATTGTACTAAGAACAGGCAACAACAGAAATATGAGCTTCTCATGCAAGAAATGTGTGTTTATATTCTCTCGCTTTCATCACAGTAAGCTGCAGTTACATTCGAAAGAATGTCCTCACGAATAAGTTGTAGCTTTAATGCCACTGAATCAACAGGATTCGGATGCTTTTACATTTATTTCCCCAATAATTCGTATCTCTTAATAATATACTAATGCTTGGAATGCAAACATATAGTAAAAGTTTCATTAGTTAAGTACAAAAATAATTAAAAACAAACATTAATCTTGCAGCTGAATATGTCGCCACTGTCAGATAGTAACAGTTTTCACAGCATTGACAATCGCGAATGTTATTATATGCCAGACTGTGGTATACACATATCTCGCTGTGAGTGGAGAGCTTCGGCCAATGGGAACGCTTGGCGGTAGAATTCGGCTCCGTTCCACCACGTTTTGCCGAACCAAGAAACCACTTCCTTTCTTCGTCGTCCGGAAGAGCACGCTGTAACAAGTTGGCTCAAATGGCTCTGAGCACTATGGGACTCAATTGCTGTGGTTATCAGTGCCCTACAACTTAGAACTACTTAAACCTAACTAACCTAAGGACATCACACACATCCATGCCCGAGGCACGATTCGAACCTGCGACCGTAGCAGTCGCACGGCTCCGGACTGTGCGTCTAGAACCGCGAGACCACCGCGGCCGGCTGTAACAAGTTGTTTTGGATGCTTGTGTTAGTGGACATATGAACGCATTACACCAGCAAACATCGCTACTGGTGGTGACATTTCAGCCAGCCAAAAGCATTGCTAATACCTTCAGATAACTGACAACTGTCATGTCAGGTTAGGTAAATTCGTACAATTTTCGCATGTTCTTGTGTGCAGATTTCACATTTTATTTGGTTCTGAACACGTGCTGGTCTGAAACCGTCTCAGAATTAGACATAAGTGTATTCAAGTGACTTACAAGTAGCTTTTTCCACTAACAACCAAGTTTTCAATGATCTGAAGTACTATTTTTGTGACTATGAGCTGTTGTTAAAAAGCAGAGTTAGCTATTCTTACACGATATTTATTCATTGCCAAGCTCATACAACTAATCTACTGGTAAATTAAACTGTTTATCTATGGCATTTGCATTTCGCGAATTTATTTATTCACACGTTATCCTGATGTTATAAACGTTACACCACCAGATGTCAAATGTGTGGTAATTCTTCCACAACATGTTACGGGATTGCGTTATCCCATTATGAAGTGCTGTGAAACAAGGGAGCACACCAATAAATCGCAATACTACACGCAACAATATAGTCTTATCTATATCGTCCTGTAGTGTAATATACCTTAAAGTTTTTATGCCACTGCCACGATCAAAAGCAAAAACCCAGCAGTAATCATGTATTGTCGAACATATACCTCTCACATAGGAGTGTTATGCTCTCAAGGCACAGTTGTAAACTAGAGGCAGCCGCTTTCACCTACGAAAGGTGGTACTTACTTGCCACGAATATGTCACATCCCCAACGATACAACTGTGTATCATTAAACCTAAGAAATTTTTATATCAAGTCCTGGTAAAAATTTAAAAAGCAATACAACATTTATGGTGCAGAGTGCATCCATATTGAGTGACCAACAGGTAATATTAAATGTAACGCCGCTAATTAGAAGTTGGTGGCGGCATCCCAAGCAGAACATCACTATGGTGGGCCCAGAAATGCTTCTTGGACACTTCCGTCTTTCCCTTTCTCAAAGGGAAAAAACCCCTTCTTCCTCTAAATCTGACAACAATCATTCTGTATTCGCTGTGACGTTACCCAGCGAATGCTGCGCATTCTTGAGATACCTCGGCATCGCCGGTGATATGCTCTTTAAACCTTACTTTGAAATTTCTTTCCATTTGCCCCACGTAGTTCATTTCATAAACCTAACTCTTTATTTCATCAACTCCGCTTTTACCATTGATATCTCCGATGCATCTACCTTATGCTTCAGCCTCTGCTCCAGTTTGTTGTCTGCCCTGAACTAACCAGTTTACATGACGTAAGTTCCCACTACGGCATGACCTTTTATTCCTTCAGATTTCTCTCTTTTTTTTTTTTATTTCGATGACTTACCACTGCAGCCATCCAACTTACTAGAACTGCGTCAAAAACGTTTTCTACTAATATTTTCGTAATTGACCTATTTAATCACTCTTATTTTCAGGACGTAGCCGTATGAAATTATCCAAAGGACACCAATTTTGAAGAACGCTAATTTACGATTATGGGGATCGCACGCTCTTATCAACTACTGTACGTGCGAATGTAGGTTTCCTAAACATTCATATTCAAGCCTGTTATTCTTATTCTCGATCCTCAATTCGAGACAATTTAAAACTCTTTGTAGCACGTGGCTCTACTTTAGATTTTACGTTCTTACGCATTTTGTTTAGGTCACTCGCCAATTCATTATTTCTCCCTCGTATCCTTGACACAGTTTAAGTGAGTGGCCTACATATCTTCTGTACATATGTATTATCTCAGTACTTTACATTTTCCTTTAAAGAAGCTGTTTGTTATACGTTCATGAAGATGTCCGTCATTTGCAATGATAATGGACAGACCATCGCTAAGTCATTCTCCTGTACCATTAAATTTAAAATACCGATAAGACAAAAATTAATAATCCTATAAATTAATCTATTATAGCTTCAGATAATTTACGACATCCGGATAAGTTGTTTACTGTAAAGTCTATCGTTTCCTCAACCGACACAGATGCATACATATTAGTTGCATCTATTGCAGCCAAGCTTGCACCCTCACATTTTCATTTGTAGTCTTGTATCATTCGTGCCACCTCCTTACTACATTTAACCGAAAAGATTTAACTGTAGCTATGCCACTCTCAAAGTATCTCACTTAACAATTTAATTAATTTTGCTCCAATTCCCTTCTCTCATTCATAACGGGTGGTTCTCCGACTTCATGCGTCTGTACCTTATTATCCAGGAAATGTGCTTCATGGTTCTTTACTGTGAAGGTGTCTAAAGGAAATTTCGGAAAGAACACCGGGTTTGAAAAGACGGTTATTTTTATTTATTTTTGTTGACAACATTGTTCTTGCATGTTTTGTCATCAGTGGTCATTAAGGTTATGATCTGATACTGTGCTTTTTTTCCCAGTTGAGTGTTTGTGGAGTACCGACATGGAAAGGTAAAGTGCGGAACAACGAGTGTTGACTGTGATAACTCACTTAATATATTGTTAAAGTTTCGCGGAAATAGTTCGGAAAGCATGTACTATTCTTGGACACAACAGTGCATGAAGCGAATTCAATGTCTGTAGGTTCATTAAGAAATCTGAAGAAAAAGCTCAACAGTCCACATCAAAAGCCCTGGACGCCCTCAATGGGGCCGGAAGTGAGGCAAATGTTGCTGTGCGTCACTCCGTTACTGTGAGTCTGGGAAAATCGTGTCGCCATTGTGCTCAAGATATGCGCATATGTCAAGCAGTAATGCACAGAATCTTAACAAACGTTTGCCCTTGCACCCGTACATCGTTAGTTAACTCAGGAACATAAACAGCGGATCGTGGAAAACGTCGGCAGTTTGTGCAATGGATCCTAGAAAACGAACGAGGGAGCTATAGTTTCACAATGCGCATTATTTTCTCAGATGAAGCTCACTTCCATTCAAACGCCTTTATGAACAAGTATAACTGCCAAATATGGGGATCAGAGAACCCAAGAGTAATGCAGAAAAAATACTTGTATTTTCAGCGAGTTCCGGTTTGGTCTGGGATTTGAAGCGGCGATTTAATCGGCCCTTCCTTTCTTGAAGATGAAAAAGGTCAATGGCATTCATTATCGTTCAATGCTCATTGCGTTCCTTTTTCTCCATTTCGATCTTATGAACGTAGAGGATTTATCGTTCCAGCAAGACGGCGCAACTAGCCACACTTCTGAAGCCACAGTACCTCCGTTGCGTGAAAAGTTGCCGGACAGACTATCCTCTTTATGAGGAGAGCAAACGTGCCCACTTCGATTTTCTGACATGACATCTTGTGGCTTTTTTGTATGGGGTACGCTAAGTCATGGGTTTAACAGAACAAACCCCGTGATTTGTGGGAACTCGTATAATAAATTCGATTTGTCCTCGGCGAAGTCAGTGGGGAAATGTCTGAGTCGGTGATGGCTAATATCATGGCTCGAGCGATCGCGTGTAGATCTAGTAGGGGGGGGGGGGGGGGTTCATGTGCCGGGTATTGTGTTTCACGTGATCGAGTCCGATATCCCACTGTGTTACTGTTCCGGCGTAGCGACAAGCGCGGGCACGACAATGAAGAACGGAAGAGGAGAGAGGTTGAGAGATGACGTCAGCCAATAGTACGCTGACTAGGAGGGCACCAAGACAGGAGCGACATCTATACGAAAAAATAAGCACTGCGCCGCCAACTCTACAGCGGTGATTGATGAACTGTATAGTTTTGCTTACATTGAAAGTGTATGTACCGAAGGACATTGTTTATTTGCATGTCGCCATTTGCTTGCGACACACCATTGTAAGTACGTAAAGTTAAGTACTGTCAGTTTAACTTCCTGGAATAAACTCCATTAATACGATTTGCTTGAATTGTCTAATGGTCCGAGAAAACAGCTTCCTAGGCACCCTATATTAGACGAATAGTCAGGACACTACAGTTACGATTAACTTCTATTCATTTTATTGTGCCATGGGTGAGTTCCCCCTTCCTCCCCCCCCCCCCCCCTCTCTCCTATATTAAGAGAGGTCACATTGCGTTTTCACTGGGCCACCCTTCATTTCTGTCCGCCCGCTTAGCTGAGTGGAAACGTGTTTGCCTCCCAAGCGGCGGGCCTGCGTTCGATTCCCGGCTGGGATAGAGATTTTCTCCGCTCTTAGGTTAGCTGTTATTCTGTCCTTATTATCCTTTCATCATCATCACCGGCACACAAGTCGCCGAATGTGGCGTTACCTGAAATAAGACTGTCATTGTAGGAAACCTGGACAGTAGTAGAAGTGATTAGCAAACAATCTGACACAACAAGCCCAAGATGTAGTTAACTTTTACGTATGCACAAGACTTGTTACAAATAAGGAAGCAAGAAACACAGTCCAGCTGTCACAATGTCCAGTGGGAAAGACCTCTCTGTACTAAAGCACGAACGACGAAGATGGAGTCGTGACCAGGAGGCATCTGCATAGCCTCCTGTAGGAATGTGGCACCGAGTGTGAATGGGCTGGGTCGGAGCTGCCTGCTGTCCTACTATATTGCAGCGGCAGAGGGCGCTCGAAGTACAGAGCTGCTGGAGGGGTGGCTCAGCGGGCATGCACCATTGGGTCCGCCGGATCCAGCACGAGCACTTTCTGCGTTGGACAGAAACTAGCCATTCCTATACCAACCCTGATATGCTGTGGAGTGATTTCGATACACGATACCACACATTTCATCAGCAACTTTCATGGTTACTGACCTGCTCTATGTGGTGACTGTCGTTGCTGAGGTCTCGGACTGGGGCAGACCTCTTGCCAGCTCAGCACCATTTTGACCTCAGTGTGAAGGCGCTGCTATGCAGAGAGGGGAGGTGTGGTCTTCGGGAGCGCCTTCCATACATTGTTGCGGCTTGCAGCTAACCCTGGCTAATGTCTGGATCACGGGATTCCGGGTTCGATTCCTATCCGGGTTCGGGATTTTTTCTGCCTGGGGACTGGGTATTGGTGTTGTTCTCATCACCATCATCTTCATAATCATCATAATCATCATTATTCGTGACAGCGGCTACATAGGTCTATGCAAAAACAATGGACTGTATAAAAATTGGAACTTCATATGGGCGCTGATGACCGCACAGTTGACCCCATAAACGAGACATCATCATCACCATTGCTAATGTCTGGGGTATCTATTCCTGTTGCCAACTTTGGGGTGCCATCCCTGTTGTGACTTGGCAAGACAGCCAAGCCACTAGGAGGTGAAGCCGAAAGGCACGCGTTTAAGCTCACCCAGGCTGGCGTGAGGTCTGGAACAGGTAAAGTAATTGAGACTAGCAAGTAAATTACGTAGCTTCTTGAATACTTAACTTTAATCCATAATTGGTGAACATCGCTCTTGACGGTACATGCATCACAAGATAAATAGCAAATGATAATGGCGCCTTGCTAGGTCGTAGAAAATGACGTAGCTGAAGGCTATGCTAACTATCGTCTCGGCAAATGAGAGCGTAATTTGTCAGTGAACCATCGCTAGCAAAGTCGTCTGTACAACTGGGGCGAGTGCTAGGACGTCTCTCTAGACCTGCCGTGTGGCGGCGCTCGGTCTGCAATCACTGATAGTGGCGACACGCGGGTCCGACGTATACTACCGGACCGCGGCCTATTTAAAGGCTACCACCTAGCAAGTGTGGTGTCTGGCGGTGACACCACAATCCCTATCTTTATAGAATACCAAGGGCACAGTGCTGTATTAAAGTGATTCTCCCCAAATGCACACCAGTAGTGTAACCCCGCGATGCCCATCTTTATTGTCAGCTACAGAGTTTGGTCAGAAAGCTACAAAACTGGTCTTATCTCATCGAGAGGGGAAAAGAAATCACAGTCTGAGAAGACCGCACCAAAATGTATTCCACTGTATGTCACAAGTTATCCTCGCCAATACTTACCGAAATTGTGTGTTGCTTGTGGTTTACTTCCAAACTGTGTGACGACAGAGAACCTTTTACGAATGCAAATCAAGTCCGTTTACGTACAGAGACTTTAAAACAAATATCGAGCTGTAAAAATGTGACATTTACAACGTGTGTAAAAGGCCGAGAAAATTACTGTTTCCCCAGTTCTCACGACGAGTATCACCCCAGATGATGTATATCACTAACTATAAAATAATAAAACTATCTAACTATATATACGAATTTCTTCTGTACGTCTTCGAGTCCTTTTCTCGAAATTTATTTGTAATCCGAAATAATCCCTTCGCTTTCCTTTTCCGGCGTTTCATGAAAATGTTAATAAACGCAGTATGGTGAGGATTATTTCGGTTTATTTGCAGTGTAAGTAATGTAAAAATGTAATATATGAACATGTTTCCGCATAGGTATTAGATCCCACGATTCTCGGGTTACGTTCTGTACTCTATCCACTGCGCTACGCGGTGCGTGGTAGCTTACCGTAACATAAATGACAGTCTTCTTCCGAGTCCATTCTTCTTCCGAGTCGCGCCAAACACGCTACTTTCTCCAATCGCTTGAACATTTGGAGCTCTCCACTTCTGTCACTTCCATTTGTGGCTAAGCCCTGCATGTACCATAAATTTGGACCAAATCCTTGATGATGACTAATGGCGTTGTCTTTCTTAGCTCTTCAACCCCTGAACAGCAGTGACGGAGATGACGGGTTTGTGCTATATGAATTATCGAAGGTAATGCGATTTTAACTCCTTATTAGTGACTGTGAATTATCATTGCCCCGTGATTGGCTGACTGCGAAAAGACAGATTTTTGTGAAAATTGCATGTTCCGTGAATCCATAGAGTAGCAAATTACTGTAAATTCAAGTGTATGAATAGTTACTCTCTTGCCGTGTTTGTAAAATGCCGTATTCATACCGGTACATTATCCTGTTAATTTCAGTCGCAAGAAAAATAGAGAAAAAAATGTGACACGTTATCTCGTGCCAGCGTATGGTACTTAACAGGATTCTTCAGTATACTTTAGACTTACTCAGTGAAAATATTCTTGGTTCTTCTGCCTGGAAATTCAGACTCTCACAATCATTGTTCACGTAAATTATTGCTATGAATGTGATATGCGTATAATGAAGATAATTTTTCAGATCTGTCCATTTACCAAAGCTACGTCGTGCAGAAATGTCTATTAACTTCGTGATGCATACGCTGTGTTCCTGAAACTTCTACCTACGTCGTAAATGTTCGTGATCCGCAAACTGCACAAGCATCGCACGTTGGAAAGAGGATGAAAGATCATATACTGCCGTTACTATAAAAATTTATACTTAAATTAAATTGCATTTTGACAGTCTTGGCACGAATATTTACTGCCAAAATAAAATACAACTCCAAAATCAACTTGCCGGTAATCTCAAAAACTAGTAATAGTGTACACCTGTTTACCTATGTTCCAAATTGGTCCCCGCTGCAATCTTCTGTTAGAGCTGCATTTCAGGACTACCTGGACATCTGGTGGGCTTGAAGTAGTTTTATAAAACAAATAACTAAAAATTATTCTTCCTAGTGCAGTAATCAATCAGTTTGAGGATTATAATGGGTGATAGACATAAAAATGAGGAGTGTAATATTGAGCTCTCAAACATTCCTTAAATTCTACTTATCAAAATCTCTCTCTTCACTGCTTCCGCAGTTTTAATTATTTAGTGGCTAAATACTATCGAAAGTCAAATCATTCGAAACACTGTGGAGACCTTCTGCAACTCGATTCGGTCACCAGTGAATCAGAGTGCTTGTGATATTTAGCTCTGCTGTTGTCGTGTGTCACTTCTGGTGTTCTTGGTGGGGCTTAGTAGCTGTTTTATTGTTATCATCTTGAGCTCTTCTATTACCCTAGTATTCTTTCAGCGCTCTATTGACTGGTGCTTGCGTTTCTTGGCGCAATTATTAAATTTTCGTCTCCCTTAACTATCTGAATGATTTATTTTATCGCGTCATACACTTCTTCAATCTCTTCATCATCTGCGGAGCTAGTTGACATATGAACTTGTACTACTGTGGTAGGCGTGGTCTTCGTGTCTATCTTGGCTACAATAATGCGTTCACTATGCTGTTCGTAATAGGTTATCCACGGTCCTGTTTTTTCACTCATTATTAAAACACCTCCGGCATTACCGTTATTTGATTTTGTATTTATAACCCGGTATTCAACTGACCAGAAGTCCTGTTCCTCCTGCCACCGAACTTCACTAATTCCCACTATATCTAACTTTAGACTATGCATTTCCCTTTTTCAATTTTCTAAGCTACCTGCCCGATTAAGGCAGTCGACGTTCCACGCTCCAATCCGTAGGACGCCAGTTTTGTTTCTCCTCATAACGACGTCCTCCTGAGTAGTCCCCGCCAGGAGATCCGACTGGGGGACTATTTTACCCAAGAGGACGCCATCATAATGTAACCATACAGTAAAACTGTACGCCCTCGTGAAAAATTACGGCTGTAGTTTCTCCTTGCTTTCAGTCTTTCGCAGTACCAGCACAGCAGTGGCAATCTCGTTGACGTTACAAGGCCAGATCAGTCAGCCATCCAGACTATTGCTCCTGCAACTACTGAAAAGGCTGCTGCCTCTCACCAGAAACCACACACTTCTCTGGCTTCTCGACAGACACCCCTCCAATGTGGTTGCACCTACGGTAGGGCTATGTGTATCGCTGAGTCACGCAAGCCTCCCCACCTACGATAAGATCCATGGTTCAGGGGGGATGGATAAATGTTGTAATTGTAAAATTGTATAATTACAATGCAACAGATAATTCCAGGCCATGAAAGTAAATCTTCGTCGTAACTTTATCACGAGCATTCGCTAGGCATCAGAGGACGCTCAAATATTCAGGCTCTGAGGCATTGAGTGTCTAGCGTAATCATCTGCCATCTAACGGAAGAAGTATAGAACTAAACAATGACTAAAAGTGGTTGTAGGGTACTGCTGCCTACAGAAATAAGTGAGATCTAAAAGCTGAGGAATATTTAGAAACGATACTGCTTAAATAATCAGTAGTTTAATGTGTAATATGTTTTGTAAAATAGTTTCTTTTTGTAAATGTATTGTGACTACATAAACTACTATTTTAGTGTTCATGGCTTCATTATTAAGTTACGAAGAAGAGGGGAACTACCGCATATGAATAAGCGGCAAGGAATATTACAGCAGCTTTGGTCTAAGAGGGCTATCTTTGCTCTTTGTTCAGTTCTAGTACGGCTGTATAAGAGTGAATACGTTAAACTATAGTAAAGTGAGCTATAATGGCGACCGCCTCCGATGAACAAGTTAAAAGTAGCTACCGACATTACTACAGTGTATTTCGAGCAGTTGAGTTCCAAGCAAGAAGTGGCTATATTCATTCACTAATTTGGAAATAGTGTGTACTGGCTTGCAGATGTACTGCACAACTGCAAGAAGCGTTGTACTGGCCTAGCATAGTAACATTAAATACTACTCTTGAGGGACCACTGTTACTTGTTGCGAGTTATTCTTCTGGTAGCTTTACTCGTTAGGGTCGATAAACAGCGCTCACCACCAAATAAAAGACTCAGGTATAATTTCATTTTTGAAATATGCTGTGTGAAATGAATCCATCTTGTGAAAGCTATAATCATTGACGAAATGTAAAAGGTAATTAATGTATTTTTCTGAAGGCTTTAACAATTCCTTATTTCGTTAAAAACTTTTGATTGCACCAGTAATCGATTCCTAAACTATATAATTAGAGTAGAAAATTTTTCAGATAAATTAGCTGGCTGAATTTGAGTTCTTTATGGTGAATACTTGGAATAAACAAAAAAAAAAAATAAGTGCATGATATTTACCAGCTAAAGGCGCTAAAAATACTTCATGAATAGGACGCCGTCTAGTAGTCGAAGGCAACAAAAGGTATTGTACTTTTGTGTTAACGAAAGTAACTATTGCGGTGAAAATTGAAGTTGCACGCAAGATTTTAGGAGAGGTTTTTGCGTGTGACGACCTTTTCTCTCAAAGCTGTGAAGTGCATGCCTGAGTGATTCTATTTCCCGGAAGCGTATTTGTTCCTGTACAGGTTATTTATTGCATACAAGATCTGAGTAGTTAATGAAAATTGGCATCAAACTAATATCAGCAATTTATGTCAAAGAGTTTATATCTAACATTTGTGCACTTTTCCAAAATTTACCACCATAGTGGCTAAGCATTCTGAGTGCTTAGCAGGTTTTTACGTTACAATAATGTTGTAGTGTATGTTTGCATGATTAACGTATTTTATCATCGAATATATATATTCTGATGCTTATGTGAGAGCTGATAGCTCTGCTGGGTAGTTTTCTATCTTTTACCAAGTCATCAAACTGGTAAATGTCGTCATCTCAAAGTTATTTACAAATAGCTGTGCAAACATCTTTATGGTATTAACTTTACAACAGCAATCATTCGGTTCCTTTGGAACGATTATTACAGTATGCTAAAGTAGCTGTTCTGATTTTGGTAGAGCAATTAACATTGGTTGTATGCTGAGTACAGTACTACACGCGATTGTCCGTCCACACTTGTGAGCGAATTCGATAGCCAATCACTGTCACTTTTAGAAGCAAGACAACTATCTACGTTAGGATAAAACTGGGTGGGGCACTCCAAAGCTACGAGGCGTGCAGTTTGCTGCAAACGTTGTATGCCCTACCTAGTCTGATCTTCCTTTGCTCGAGAGCTACCGTTTCACTGAGATCGTCTAAGACCCATTCTCCAAGCTAGTTTACGGTTTTCGATCTCTTAATACGCTTGGTAGCGCTGGCTCATCGTTCTAGTGACTTCTTTAATGTTACTGCTGAAATTGGGCTTCAATATGGTGATAAATATACCTGTCTTCTCTGTCATTAAAGGGACTGCTTGAAGTAGCATAGGAGCTTCTTGCGCGTCGTTTGCCGGTAAGGTCAGGTCATTCGCAAATGGCAGGCATTGGATCCTTAGGTCGTAAGCTTCAGAGCAGAATCATATAGCTACATCAATGTGTGGTTAAATCAGCGCTGCCCAAAGAGATGTGAACCACATTTGAAATTTTGTATCATAATGAAACCTCACAAGGGATAATTCTTTGACTTTGAAGCCAACTTAGTGATGCAACCAAAAGGATAAAACAACCACCTCATTGCTTCCATTGTAAAGTAACAACATCCCAGATTCAGCGACTGTCTTCCACTATCAGTGCAAGAAATGGATCCAGGGGGAGAGTATGTAATAAACCGTTTTAGGCTTATCAAGGACTGCTTTCTTGGTGACAATGCCATAATTCGTGTTACGTTTTCATAGGACGTACCACCTATGTAATAAGATACTGGTTGAGGGTGAGCAAACGAAACCCTAAATTAAACAAAAAGAGAACAGATCGCCCGCGCTGTTTCCGTAAGACAGTATTAGCTGAGCATAAGTCAGTCGGAATGAACAGCCCCTCAAATCGGAACCTTCTGAACTGAATAACCATGCTATATGAACATTTTACAGTTTAGAACGACGCTGTGTCTACGAGGGGAACCAGTATGAACAAGAAATCTAGAGTAAATGTTGAGTATGGTGGTGTATAATGTTTGTGTGCTGGTCCGTTATAGATTACTTTTCTGCGAGCAAACAAACAGAAACAGTGCCTGTGTCATCTTGGATTTTATCGGCTTGGAACTCGACTGCCGTATATCGCAGTTTTTAAATTGTAATTTGCGTGCTGTTAAATCATTATGCTTTTGGCCACTAGTCCTAAAAGCTTGTCTTTGTATAATACGTAAAAGAAAAAGTACAGCAATAGTGCCTAGACATACAAACGTCTTACAGTAACCTTTACCACTGGAAAAATAAAAAATGTAAATGGCAGTCAAATGAAAACCAGTCAGATGGAAGAAAGTAAGTAAAATTTTTATTATTTCGAAAGTAATCGCAATAACTGTTGATACACGTATCTTGTGAGGGACAGAACGTCAATGCCTTCACGGTAAAATGTTTGCGGTTGTGCACAGAATCATTACTACAGTCAGGCGTGCACTTCTTCGCCCGAAGCAAATCGATGGCCACGTAAAATACGACTCCAAAAATAGAGAACTCGCATGGAGAGAGATCGGGAGAGTACGAAGGATGTGTAAGGGCTTTCTAGCGAAAATTCTGCAGCATAGCCGAAGCAATCTTCGCAAGATGTGAAGTACTGCCACAAAAACTTCGAAGGATGAGCAAGCAATTATTATGACATTGTGTGTATTGTATGTTAACCGG
Organism: Schistocerca americana; assembly: GCF_021461395.2. NCBI lineage: Eukaryota > Metazoa > Arthropoda > Insecta > Orthoptera > Acrididae > Schistocerca > Schistocerca americana. Next base: position 216,486,900 of record NC_060124.1, read on the forward strand.
GGGCCTAGAAACCACGGAGAGGCTCCGTCCGCGCCGCTGCCGCAGTGGTCCATAACCCCACGACGACTACCGCAGTCCACTTCACCCTTCCGCCGCCCCATACCGGATTACTCTTTCAGGGTTATTGTGCAGTTCGGCCCCCGGTGGACCCCCCCCCCCCCCCCCCCAGGAACGTCTCACACCAGACGAGTGGTAGAGTAATGGTAGTGTACGCGTACGTGGAGAACTTGTTTCCGCAGCAATCGTCGACATAGTGTAGCTAAGGCGGAATAAGGGGAACCAAACGCATTCGCCGAGGCAGATGGAAAACCGCCTAAAAACCATCCACAGACTGGCCGGCTCACCGGAACTCGACGCAAGTCCGCCGGGCGGATTCGTGCCGGGGACCATGCGCTCCTTCCCAATCCGGAAAGCCGTGCGTTAGACCGCCGGCTAACCGGGCGGGCCACTATGAAATTAAGGGTATCCAAGCTCCGATATCAAAACATTCTCATGCATAACTACTAATCAATTCCCCAATAAATAAGTTAGAAGCACGAGCAAGCTGTTATGTCATCAAAACTATCAAAGTTTCGTTATCAGAACATTCTCATGAGTAGATACTACTCAATTCCTCAATAAATAAAAAAAATTTAACTTTTTAAATTAACAATTAGGAACTACCTGCCTCGTTTTTTGGCAGATTTGGTTAAAATATAACGGATGCCTGTAAAAGCTTTTCTCCGTTTCTTGAACGATCCTACAACTGTATTCAATGCAGCTGTCACTGTTTCACGTGAATTAATTACAGAAAGTAATAGTGTGAGAGTTATAGAAAACCAGGTAGGTTGCTACTTATGAAAATATTTCTAATGATAAGGTTTTTACCTTCCAGATTTAATACGATACCCTTAATGTTTTCAGGAATAAGAATACTTATTTCCGAGTTTTCGCTGACCAGTTTCGCCGTCCAAATGAGAATTCCCTGTGCCACTGCCAATAGTCCTCTGTATCACAGTTAACTACCGTTACTATCGTTGATCACCCGTTATGATGTAAAAAATACATTTTAATTAAATGAACTGTACACTTGCTAGCAATTGAGCATAGTTATTAGTACGGAAAACATAAATTTCATTAAAATGATAATATGGAGGTTATTTTCGCCAGGTAAATATGATAAACATACATCGTTAGCTGTAATTAAACATAATTTATACACAGTGGAATGAAATGACCGTGTGGCTTTGTCGGCCGAGAGACCCAGTCTCAGGCTGTTCGGCTGCCTGTTGCAAATCTTTCTGTTGACGCCACTTCGTCGACATACGCGCCTTTATGACGAAGAAGGGACGGAATAGTTGGGGCAACACAAACACCCACTCCTCAGACGAAGAAAATCTTAGACCCGGCAAGGAATTGAACCTGGGACTCCACGATCTAGACTCAGAGACTAACTGGTAGACAACGAGCTGCAACTTACAGAAAAATCCATACTCAAAGCAGGCTCAGAGCGACTGATTTATCACTTACTGTGGATACGACAGATGGACATCCATAGCAGCCTATCTTGCCTTATTGCCATGATACACGATTTTTAAGCATCCACTGATACTACAGAAACGTTATTCAATGTGATAACGGCGCTAAGAAATACATGTCTGACACGTAATTGCCTTTCGTATTCTAGCTGTGAGCCAGCCTGTGAATTTCTCCGTCAGTTGGCGTATGTGAACGTGCTGTGGAATCGGAAGATGACCATTGAATGGATACTGTTGATAGCTGGACAAACTACACGCGGTTGTATGTGTGTAAACTGTAACGAAAGTCACTGTTAGTCTTCCATCATATGGAATACATAAATCCCATGACCTTACTTCACTTGTACAGTGTCATTTACAACCTGGTGTATTAACTGATCGACATTTATCTGCAGGCTCATTTGGGGCACAAATGTATCAACACAATTACAAGTGCAACAGAGGAAACACTTCGCAGTATATCAAGGGATAGAACTTACTTCTCCTGAATCGGCAGTGCGCAGAAGACGGCAAGTGTTTAAAAAGCATTTCGCAAGTAGGGTTTCGCAAGAGTGGCTCTTAAAAAGAACATCCCAAGGAGAAATTGTAAACCACAATTCTTAGATTAAAATAGTTCAGACTTTCTGACAAAGCAAGATGGGATTTCTTTACTTCCTCTCTTGTTTTGCCATCTGCCTCCTAAAATTTTATTTTCATTTTTGCCTGACTGCCTTTAATATACATGGGTATAATATGCATTTTCATGAAGGAGGAAGATTAGCCCTCATTCTTAAGAAATATGGCACCAGATCTAAATTTGTGCGTAGTTTTCTGTATGTCATCAAACTCCTCATTTATTTTGACTATTACCAGTTAATACTTTTGTTAGAAGGTGAACTCAAAAATTGTTTCTTGACTTAAATTCTGTTGTTGTCTTATAAACAAATATTAATTCTGTACTAATTATAAACATTTGGAAGAAGAACCACTAAGGTTCTTCAAGTATTTATTTGGCTGTATTTGAATTTCATTTTAGCAAAGCCATCCCTTAATTAATTCCAAAATAATTATGAGGTTTGTCAAAAGTATTGTTTGTATAACTATATCTGTTAATTTCATTATTTAAACGAATAATTCGTCCTAACCGTTGTAGTAGAGGGAACTATTAAAGAGGAGGAATTTTTCGATATATTCAGTTAATTGAATGAGTTATGTTTTAATTGTAAATTTCTGTAAATTAAACATCGAACAATCTATACTTTCAGTATATATATGCCCGATTTTTGGTCCCGAGACGGTCAGTCAACGGCCAGTTCTCAGACAAGAAACCTGTATTGGTTAGATCGACAACAATACATCAACTTAACAGTGAAATAAATGTAAGACAAAAAGCTGTGTGTTAAAATAAATAAAGATAGTGTGTGTTCAATAGTGCCATACATGCCGTATTATTCTGTAAGAACTGTGTGGTCAGGTATTTTACTGCCCATAGATGTTCTCAGACAAGAAACCTGTACTGGTTAGATCGACAACAATGCATCAACTTAACAGTGAAATAAGTAACACAAATAGGCAGTGTGTTAAAATAAAGATAGTATCTGTTCAATAGTGCCATACTTACCCTATTATTCTGCAAGAACTGTGTGGTCAGGTTTTTTACTGCTCATAGATGTTCAACGGTAAACTATTGCAGCAGTATGGTGACGTTTGCCTGCAAACTATTACTAAGACTTATCAAAAGTTGACCAAAAGTAAAGGACTCTGAAAAATAACTGCGCAACTGACATCTTGGGTTGTCGGGTGTTCTGCCGGATATCAGCGTCGTACTTGTACGATATTTCGGTCACGTAGCTCGAGACCTTCATCAGGTGCGACCTGAGACTGCTCCTCGAGTGGACCTGGTCCAGTATTTATGCCTATGGCCTTCCCCCTCCACCAACGGCTGCAGGCGCTTCCTCTGTGGTCCGCGTCCATTCCCTGTGAACTGCTGGAGCGTTGCTGCTCCGTTTTCCGTCCGCTGCGGTTCTAGGTGTTCCCTCTGCGGTCCGCGCCCACCAAACCCGCTCCTGGAGGTTTCATCTACGGTCTGGGGTACCAGGCGTTCCCCCTGCGGTCCGCGCCCGCTCACCACGACCTGTTGGAGCGTTGCCGCTCTGCAAAGGGAAGATGCTGAGTTCTCTCAGTTTTTTGCTGAGGTGTCGAGATGGAGAAGTGGTACCAGTATTTGCCAGAAATAAACATCACATCAACTCCAGAGCGGCGAACAAGATAAAACGCAGGCCTAGCATGGCACTGGTGAGAGAGAGGATTCGAGATATGCGCCACAGGTTAGATGTTGTGGCCAGGGAGCTGTTACACATTCATCTGTACATGGCAGCCTCCTTAACAAGAGAAGATTGGGATTGGGTAGACCGTGCCTCCTGGTCTTTAGCTGAGTGTGCTAGAAGGAATGCCTCATCTTGCCAATCTGCAAAGTTTGACCGCATGAGCAAGAAAGCACAGCAGATGGAAGAGACACGCACGGTGACGAATCTGAGTGGCGTGCAGTTTGATGATACAACCTTAAAGGTACTCAGCAGGGGTCTCAACTTTGCTACGACCCCTAGAAACGTACCCATTTCAGGTTTCGTCAGTGCAGTAGAGCAAGTTGCAGCCACACTTCCACCTAATGTGGCAGAGGAAGTCCGCCGAGAGACCTGCAGGGCCCTCACCAAGGCCAGGCCGCCGAAATCGAACATCACAACTGAGGAGAGGCTTGCCCTCAAGAAACTTCGGGAAGACAGCAGCATTGTGGTACTGCCAGCAGACAAAGGGAACTCCACTGTCATCTTGCAGCGAGTGGATTATGATGAGAAAGTACGCCAACTTCTGGAGGACCCTGCATACAGAATTCTGGAGTGTGACCCCACGGACATGGTGGCCAAGAAGACTAGTGCTCTCTTGAAGGAAACAGGGATGCCCGATAAGATCATCAGACAACTACGGGAAAAAGCGCCAGTGCCACCTAGACTGTATGGTCTGCCTAAAATACACAAGGAGGGTGTGCCCCTACGTCCTATTGTCAGTAATATTGGGGCACCTACGTACACAACAGCCAAGTACTTGAAAGGTCTCCTGGCTCCATATGTGGGGAAATGTATTCACCACATCCGCAACTCAGAAGATTTCCTGCAACGCCTCAAGCAACTGCACATCACAGATTCGGACATCATGGTTAGTTTTGATGTGGTATCGCTGTTCACCAGGGTCACACTGAAGGACTCACTAGAACTGATTGCAGAGAAATTTGATGGTGCTCTGTTGGACCTGTTCAGTCATACACTGACATCCACGTATTTCCTGTACAGAAACCAATATTACGAGCAAACTGAAGGTGTAGCTACGGGCAGCCCACTGTCCCCTGTGGTTGCCAACATGTTGATGGAGAGTTTTGAGGAGAGGGCATTGGAGACAGCCACATTTAAACCCACATGCTTCTTTAGGTATGTGGATGACACCTTCGTGATCTGGCCACATGGGATGGACAAGCTCAAGAGTTTCTTGAACATCTTAACTCATGCCACCCTAATATCAAGTTCACCATGGAACTGGAGAAGAATGGCCAGCTGTCATTTCTGGATGTACTAGTCCAGAGGAAAGCAGATGGATCAATTGGCCACAGTGTGTACCGAAAACCTACACACACTGATTTATATCTGCAGGCCAGCAGTTGTCACCACCCTGCACAGAAGAATGGGGTTCTGAAGGCTTTAGTCCACAGAGCACGTGCCCTATCAGACCAAGAGAATCTACCCATAGAGATAGAACGTCTCAAAACAGTTTTCTCCAAGAATGGATATATGGACAGACAAATTGAGAGGGCACTCTGACCAGCCACTATACCACAGGTTCCTGAAGAAGACCAAGATGAAGCAAGGAAGGTGGCATATCTGCCCTATGCTGGCTCTATTTCTGCCAGAATCAGTAGGATCCTGCGTAAACACAATATCAAGTGTGTTTTCTGTCCATCCAACAAGATCGGGGGACTGCTGGGGAGTGTCAAAGACGACCTGGGGTTACGAAAACCAGGGATTTACAATATACCTTGTCAATGTGGCATGTCCTACATTGGCCAGACGACAAGAACTGTGGAGATCAGGTGCAAAGAACATCAGAGGCACACTAGATCAAGACAGGTGACTAAGTCAGCCATTGCTGAACACTGTCTAGAACTAGATCATTCCATGAAGTATGAGGATACCAAGATTCTAGCACAAACACCCAGATTTTGGGACAGTGTTATAAGAGAATCGATTGAGATTAAAATGGCTGACGATCTTATGAATCGTGACACAGGGTACCAGCTAAGCAGAGCCTGGGATCCGGCTCTGGAATTGTTAAAGGAGCAACGGGGCCAGCTGCAACACTACACAAACAGAAGAACCAGAGACATGGAGATGGTAAACGAGCGCCTGACGGACTGCCAGGAGCACCAGACCGAAGATGGAACACCCAGAAGTGGGACTGGTGGGCGCGGACCCCAGAGGGAACATCCAGAGCCGCAGCAGACGAAAAACGGAGCGGCAACGCTCCAACAGGTCGTGGTGAGCGGGCGCAGACCGCAGGGGGAACGCCTGGTACCCCAGACCGTAGATGAAACCCACAGGTGCGGGTTTGGTTTGGCGCGGACCGCAGAGGGAACACCTAGAACCGCAGCGGACGGAAAACGGAGCAGCAACGCTCCAGCAGGTCACAGGGAATGGGCGCGGACCACAGAGGAAGCGCCTGCAGCCGTTGGTGGAGGGGGAAGGCCATAGGCATAAATACTGGACCAGGTCCACTCGAGGAGCAGTCTCAGGTCGCATCTGATGAAGGTCTCGAGCTACGTGACCGAAATATCGTGCAAGTACGACGCTGATATCCGGCAGAACACCCGACAACCCAAGATGTCATTAGATCGCCGGGAAAGCCTGAAGAGTTACAACTGTGCAACTGTCGGCTACATCATTTACAACAGTCAGTGTTGAACATCCACCACCCATTTTTCAGCCAGTATAACAGCGCAGTATGTCGACACCGAGGACGATCAACGGAGAAATAAAGCTGGCGAATGGCAAAACTTTAGTGGTCTGTGCTCTTCTGTACATCACTCTCCATATGAAACGATGACCAATACTTCCTTGTCACCTTATGAAACACAGAAAATAGAAAAATATGATTAAAAGTAGATGGTCATTCAGTGAGGATCATAAAATAGAGACTGACCAAGACAAATCAACAATTTAATGTTGTTTGCTGTAACAGTATTGTGGCCTGCACTACCTGTACAACAATATTTAGGTTAATTCCTGGAGCTATACTCGTGTTTCTGTTGACGAAAGTCACGATTGCCCTTCGTATCCTGATACTGTAAGAGATACTCCTTACAGTTGCACTGACGAACTTCGCCACTTATTATAAGACAACTTCTTGTTTGCATTAAGGACTTTGCCTTCTAGTGAGCTTATTTATTAAGTTTTATGCCAAAGTCTCTTTACTGATGCGTGAATACATGTTTTTATCTTGTGGTACGTACTGTATGCACAACGCAGAACACTACGAAAGATTACCCCTAGTTCCCCTCCCATCGTCGCAGTTATAAGAGCATATAATGCGACGTGAGACGAGATCAGATGGATGAGCCGAGACCCATAGCAAATGAATTTTTTTACATACATTATACATTAAAGTTCCTGCCGCAGTTCCTATCTCAAACTACTGCTCGGATTTTGATACGGTTTCAGTAATAAATAAACTGGTTTACAAGAACGAAGTATGGCTGCTGAAGATAGGCGAGTAGCAGCAATAGATAGGCATACAGCCATTCGACTGCAGCACCAGGACACGGCGAACCAACGCTACCAGGAGTCCCGCTCGATGTACTGTCGGTTTTCTAAACGACCAGTGACGGAGGACGTATCAGATATTCATCCGATAAGAACAGATCTTTTTATATTAAGTTTAAGGTGTGTGAAAGATATGCGGGGAAAGGTCACACAGGAATTAATTTAGCTTGGACAGGAATGACGTTGGAGTTGGGAGTACGGCAAACGTGTGTTGCACCAGACCGTTGATACTTTAGTACTTCCTGTGCGGAGCCGGATCGGCTTGTAGTCGGTACTACACGGTCCAGGCACATTAATGTGATCACCACTTATGTTGGAGGTCAACGTGCAACATGTCCATTATAATTATCCGGGCTGTTATGCCGTGGTCGGTTGATGAATTCTGTGTCAATCCCCAACGTTTCGTCTCCGACTGCGAGAGACATCTTCAAGGGGGTCCGTAGCTCGATGGAAGGTCCAACACACCCACTGGCTCGCTACTGACTGCCGCTAAATTCCATGTCCGCGCACTCCCGCGCCGCGGCGTGGCGTCATTTGTTTTGAAAACGTCAGTGCAATTGGCCGCTGGCTTTCCAGCCAGGGAACCACACTATTCGTTTCGAGGAGACGCAAGTACTAGCGGCCACAAGCGGATATTACGAAAGGCTCTACAGGGAGGCAATCGAAATCGCTAATCACCCTAATAATTTCAATCGAAAGGAGGAGGGCGTGAAATTAAACGGTATATGGATGCCGGTGTTAAAGAAGATGTGTACCACTCGTCCACTACTGGGTGATGGCAACGGCGATCGACGGCGACGGACAGCGGCCAATTGCACTGACGTTTTCAAAAACCGTAACGTCACGCCGCGGCGCGGCAGCACGCGGACACGGAATTTAGCGGCAGTCAGTAGCGAGCCAGTGGGTGTGTTGGACCTTCCATCAAGCTACGGACCCCCTTGAAGATGTCTCCTGCAGTCGGAGACGAAACGTTGGGAACTGACACAGAATTCATCAACCGACCACGGCATAACAGCCCTAATAATTGTAATGGCCGTGAAAGTCTACATTTTAGTATCAACTTGCAACAGCCACTCACAGACGGGAGGTCATCAGTACTAGGCTTGAGGGGTTTCCAAAGCATGTCGGGGGAATGCTGGAAAACAGTGCAGTGGTTGTGGTAATACGGGAATGGAATGATTTATCTGACGTCAAAAAGGGCATGATCATTGGATTTTGGGCCAAGGGTGAAAGCTGCAGGTGCCTGATCCATGCACACTTGCTGGCTGTTGTTCATCGGTGACGAAGCATGATATTTTCACGCTAGTGACGCAACTGTACGTCCACTGAGTGGCGACAGGTGGTCTTTTCGGATGAATCACGTTTTGTCCTCCACTCGACAGCCATTGGCGTGTACGGCGTGAAACGTTTGAAAGCAAACAGCCTCCAACAACCGTCGGAAATGTCCAGGCTGGAGATGGGAGCGTTATGGTCTGGGGAATGTTTTCGTGGCATTTCCTGGGTGATTTCGCTCATTCTGGAAGGCAGAATGGACAATAGAACTACCCATCTATCCTCGAGGACCATGTCTACCCCTACATGTAGTTTTCTCCTCACCAGCATGACATCTGCCAGCACGACAACGCAACGTGTGAAACAGCTCGCTGTTTATGTGCGTGGTTCGAACACCAGGATGAGTTTATCGTATTCCTATAGCCACTAAACTCCGCGGACTGAAACCCAATCGAGAATCTATGGGATCACCTCGAATGCGCTATTCGCGCTGTGGACCCTCAACAGAGAAACTTTTTAATAGCTATGTCAGTTTCGACTGGCTAGTCGCTATCAGTAGCTCATAAATATTGTTTGGCCGATGGTTCCTTTAAGACACGCTAGCAGTCAACATTTCAGTGGGTCTCCCAGTGGCTGTCTACTCCTCTAGCACCATCCTGAATAACTAAATATTGACTCCCAGCTTGTCTTAATGCAGCCATCGGCTAAGAAATGTTTATTCGCTATTGATAATGACTAGCCACTCGAAACCGATGTAGTTCCTAAGCAATTTCGTGAACCCTAACTGCAGTATATTTAATAATGTTGGTCATCTTTGGTTCGCACACCAGTAAAGTCGGACAGCAGCTAATATATTTCTGACGTATTTAGCCTGGTGGTTGTGACATATCATCAAAGTCTCCGCAACGTTATGTTTCAACATCATAACGCAACACCGCACAGTCCCTCTTCTGGCCATGACCTACAACAAAACAGAGGGTTTCCGACTGCTGCCCTGACCAACATGTTTTCCAGATCTCCCATCCTGTGCAAACAGCTACACATGGAAAGATTTTGGTGTCGTTGAGCCACAATCATGCAATATTTTTTGGAATAATAAACCGCCAGTCCGCAGCTCGTGGTCGTGCGGTAGCGTTCTCGCTTCCCGCGCCCGGGTTCCCGGGTTCGGTTCCCGGCGGGGTCAGGGATTTTCTCTGCCTCGTGATGACTGGGTGTTGTGTGCTGTCCTTAGGTTAGTTAGGTTTAAGTAGTTCTAAGTTCTAGGGGACTGATGACCATAGATGTTAAGTCCCATATTGCTCAGAGCCATTTGAACCATTTAAACCGACATTTGACTGTGTATTACTATATTTGTCTTCTGTACTATCTAGATTTCGGCTCTTATGCCATTATCAAGTACAATGCTGAAAGTTCTTAGACCATTAGCTGGTCATATCAGTTAAGGTAACCCAAAGCAGCATAGAGCAGACCGTGTTATGGTCTAAGAACTTTAGGCATTGCCCTTGATACTGGTACAAAAACTGAAATCTAGATAGTGCGGAAGATAAATACCGTAATACACAGTCAAATGTCGGTTTATTCTGTCAAAAATCTAGTTTTGGATTGCCGAGTAACTGGTACGCCAAAACTCACCAACTACTACGATTGATGAATTTTGGCTTACAATTGAGGCAGTTTGGAGTGACGTACGCGAATGTGTCATTTAGGCTGAGCATTTTTCAATCCTTCCACAGTTGTAGCCGATTCACTACTGAAAGAAAGAATTATTATTGCCAATTTCATCGTATGAAAATGATCAGCAAAAATTGCAAAATAAAATTTCGTTTGTAGTTTATTCCCTGCGCGCACAAACTGCGGATTCCAACGACTATTGTATTTTAGCGGTCCCCAAAGACAAATACATTTCATTTTATAGAATAAACCGTAATTAATGTGAAGGGCAAAGCTGTTACTAATGTTCCTACTCCTCAGCCAGCATCGGGCTGACCAATATACGGCTTGCCTGAGTCTTTCAAATTCACACTTTATCATTCTCTAATATTCAGAATGGATACACGTTCATGAGTACGCGTAAACGAAACACTTGAAGGTAAACCTACAGCCTCGACGGTAATGCTTTCTCGCATATTCAAGAAACTATTAGCGTGTCACCGGGTTAACTAAACGGCTGAGTGAGGTTTCAGACGGTGGTATTCCCGTCCCTTTTGTAGATGCTGCGGGTACCATAGCACTTTGAGTAATCAGATTTTTCGATCATCAGTATTTTCGACCATAGCCTCCACACTTTTGGCGCTGCAGCGTAAAGGTGTACCGTCGTTGCTGCTAGTTTCACAAACATCAATTTTAGAAGTGCTCTTTAATTCCTGCCTAACCACAGCCTCGGAAACCGTGACATATTCGGGAATGAATAGCCAAGATTATAAATGCATTTGCTGCACATTCCACTCGCAGCAATTTAATATTTAGTTTTTTAATCGTAATCAAAATAAAATTAAAAAACTGTTTAACATATCTTAAACCTGGGTAAGATATGGAGGATGTTCTTATCACAAAATGGTCATAAAAGCCACATAAAAAACCAACTGGTTTAGCATCGTGATATTATCGACCAGTGTCTCCCTCACTGTTGCGACTTCCTTTGACGATCGGAAAAGCCACTATTAACCTACATGTGGCCGAAAACACCACTTCGATGTAATTGGTCGAAAATTCAACGGCCGGAAAGTCCACGACAACAAATAAATTCTCTCTGCCATCCGATACCATACCACAACAGTGTTTACACTTTATACAGTGTCATTTTCATTTTCGAAAACTGACTTCTTCACTTGCAGCTTTTCTGAAACACCGTAATAACAAAGGTTCAATTTCAGTGACAGTAAAACTGACACGTAGCGAAATGCACAGCTGTTGTGTGTTTTTCAAAATTTGTGAGTTCCCCGAGACGCTATGTTCGGTTAGCTGCTGTTTGAAACAATGGTGAAGATTAGATGGGAAGATCACATAACTAATGAGGAGGTACTGAAAGAATTGGGGAGAAATTTGTGGCACAACTTGACTAGAAGAGGGATCGGTTGGTGGGACATGTTCTGAGGCATCAAGGGATCACCAATTTAGTATTGGAGGGTAGCGTGGAGGGTAAAAATCGTAGAGGAAGACCAAGATATGGTTACAACACTAAGCAGATTCATTAGGATGTAGGTTGCAGTAGGTACTGGGAGATGAAGAAGCATGCACAGGGTAGAGTAGCATGGGGAGCTGCATCGAACCAGTCTCAGGACTGAAGACCACATAAACAACAACAACTTGAAACAATGCGGTTAAAAAATTTCATCATAAAGTTGCTTAAATAACGACACCTGGGGAGGAGTGAACCAAAGGGGCTCCGGTTTTTTTTTTTTTTTTTTTTTTTTTGGAGGATGCGGTTCGAAACAGATTTTACGGATTTATTTTAAATGTAATGTTACGTATATTCAATTTATCCATCGACACTCATTAAGAAGAAGCAAACAGTAGTTTGTCAGGAAACATTACGTCTCTTTCTTGTTTTAATGTTTACAAGAATGCTACAACATGTGTTGGCCCGGACTGTGCAAAGCGCAGAGATTCCAACCGCTAATTTTCTATACCGGCAGTGACCGGCACGCTAGCTAACGCTCTGGAATGCGCTACCTTCTTCACTGTATATTTCTTCCATAGGTGTTGACAACAATAAGCTCTCCTATTAACTAACCAAAACAGGTTTTTCTATGTTTGTGAGGGACTCAGTGTTAGGCACGGATATAGCGTGCCGTGGACGTCTGTTTAAAGCCATCCCCATATTAATAAAATGTGGAACAATTAACACAGAGACGACGTACGTTTGACGCCACGAATGGGATACCGATAAGGACGCCTGGCAGAAATGTCCAAGTGGCGTGCTGCTCTTTTTATTAATTTGAAGTCATCCTGTGTGCCCTAAAAAATTGTTTTATGTGCATGAAGCAAAGCGATATCCGTCTCTATAGACAGTTTCTCAAAAAAATTTATACTTCTCGCATAAAAAATTAAAAACCACTGTTTGGGTTTAGTGCGTGCTCTCGGCTATGCAGTCTTTCTCATTCGATTTTGTGGAAACTATCCGGCAAAAAATTGATTTTTCGACATCTTACACTCTTTTGTTATTGCCCACAATTATTGTGATACTTCCCCATATAAGTAAACTAGTAGGCATATTTTGAAAAGTTTGCAGTGAAGAATGAAATCGCTCGGCAGTTTACTTCTGGTGCATTTTAGGACATAGATTGCTGTATTCGAAATACAGCTAACATATCGAAATTGTTTTTAACGGTGGAAGGAGAACGATACCTCTCTACAGTCCCGAGTAAATGAGTGATGTATTTTGACGGTTGGCAGCCATGAGCTACGACGCGCAACACTCGACGTTGTACCACACTTTAAGCGGATTTTCGACTCACGTTTCTCTTTCGTATGAGATTTATGTAGTCAGTTAAAATCATATTTTCAGTTAATTTTGTGTTAAGAGTTATTTTCCTTTTTAAACTGGAGGTGGACAACACAGACCCGGCGTCATAGGTAGCTACATACTGTATAAGTAATTTTTTTGTGTCTACACTAACGAAACATTCACTATTTTCGTTCACATATTGTGACGTCTTCCAGCGAACAATAAATAAGAAATGAGATTTTGCTGTTCATATAACTGAAGTATTCTCGTGTTTTGGACGTCATATGCTTACCTATTTGCTTAACTGCTTTATGCTTACATATTTTTGCTTTCTAGATGTATATGAGTAAAAACGCCATTTTTCGTATTTTTGTAACCAGTTATAAGACAATAACTTATGTTATCTTTGAAAAACAGCACTGTCTTGTTTTTTATTTCCCTGGACGAATAACAATGAATCTCTGTAGTTTCAACATTATGCTGCTGAAACACTGGTTTTTCTGTGTTACTTCTTGCGCAGAGATAAACATTATTTTGAGAAAGTACAACAACACAGGTCAAAACACAATGTTTTCTGCGAAACAAATATGCACATGCAGTACCAGAAGATACGGAAAAATTTAACACTAATCCTGTTGCAATTACACTATACGGGTATACTATACTATACTATTATATACTACCTGTCGTCAGACAATGGGTTTTGCCAGACAAACGGGCAAGTCCACTATTCAAGTGGTAATCTCTCATAGCAATTCCGTTTTTCACGTGGGATATATTGTTAGATGTCAAGTAAGGCTTTCTTCTTGGCACTTTTTAGTGGCAGATTTTATATCACAAAACATACGGAAAACTACATTTTTATCTTAGCGGCAGATTTCTTCTCGCAACACCTCACTCCTTATTCGCAATGCTTTGACAAATACACGGTTTCTGTATGGTATGATTGCATCTTCCCCTTAAAGTAGTAGGGTTGTCAGATGAAATCTGTAGCCAGACATACTCGTTTATTTTGAATGCGCTTCTGAGCAACCCGTGATCTAATGCGCTAAGGTCGCTGAAGTAATCTCGTTCCATCTTGCACAGAAGGAAACCGATATCCCTACCGTTGGCAGTTACTGAAACCAAATTTTCTGGGTGAAAGGATATTTTGTTCCTCTCTATAAGAACAATATCTGTCATATGATAGGAAACTATGCTTTATAACGAGGAATTTCTGGTCTACAGCAGTGAAATATTTGCTTTTGATCAGGTTCTGGAAAAGCACTGTAATATCTTGAACATTTCTCACAAAATCAGAAACGTTTAGGCTTATGTTAAAATGAAAATCATATGAAAAGAGGAATTATTATCAAAGTTTTCTGGTTTTGTTGTTTTGCTCTGAATGCTGTCCTTCACTTTGTCTATCGCAATTAGGAACATTTTGGAAACATGCTGTAAAAATGCTGATAACTTCGGGATACATGTCCAGTTCCATATTTAATTTTTTTAAACTGTAACGTATGTACACAATATCTTTTTCGCTGTCAAACATTTGTTCGTTACCAAAGATGCAATGCGTCCAAATCTTCGTCCGATGAAGACTACATATTCCGATACTAACTTCGCCAGTTCAGTTTGACTTCCTCTCGTCCCTGACTAGCTACCGTCTGGGGTCCGCGCCACATCCTGTCTGTGATAATCGGGCCTTAACAGAGCAAGTAAACTGCTAATTGAAAGTGAGTGGGACATCAGTTATCTGTCTTAATCTAAGCGGTGCTTGCATTAATGTAAAACGTATTGTTGGATTTTCATATACGGGCTGCTCTGAAATTGTTGCGTTGAGTTAAGGCCACAGCGTCGGTAATTAGTTCATGTTGAAGTGGTGTCCAAAAGAGACAATTAAAAGACTCCCGAGCCGAAGAAGTTAAAGAAACAGTGAATACAGTTACCATCTTGCATGGAACGGCTACTAGCTCCGAACAGAAATGTACTATAATTAGTAACGAAAATTAAACTGAAGCGATGTCTGACGCTCTGAAAGTTGAATGTGGAAGTCAGTACAGGTGCAAAAACTAAGCGTGGGAAGATTCTGACAGTTTCAGTTTATTAGAGGACACGATAATAGCTGTGAAAATGAATGGACTGTAAATTTTGGTGATGTTCAATTCGAAATGATCCACCAGCAAAAGATGCTGATTCACCAACAAAAGATTGTTCCACTTAACTTCAAGATAATCAGCAAAATGCACCAATTATCACTGATAGAGGGTTATTCCAAGGTAAACTGACTGAAGAGAGTATACTAAAACTATAAATAACAAGCCGAGCCAGCGTCAGACTCCTATCCCTAGAGACACTAAGGTCAAACGATCGATTAGCTGCAATTATTATTACAGTTATACTGAAACAAGTCTGAAAACAGATCGACTTTTGCTGTGCTACTCCCCTTATTTAAATCAGTATATTGAAGCAGAAAATGCTTGGTGATGGACAAATTAATAACTGGCTAGACAAAAACAACAAAATTAAAATACATGAAACTAGCGCTACATGTTTAAATACGTGTATTATTTGCAGCAGTTTGGAACACGGCAAAGCAAGGCCTTAATTAAAGGCGTGACCAAATAAAAGCTGTAATTTCTGCGGTCATTGTGAATCTAAAATAGGGGAACAGAGTTTCAATTCCTTAAATGTAGTAGACCTCATCTCCGGAGATTAACCTCTTCTGAGAGCACATTTTCAAATTAAAAGACTAAAAACAAACGTTTTAATCCACAAATTCAAAACAAAAATGCAATTATTAAATTATTGTTTTAGATCGGATCATTAGTGAATTTAAACAGCCATGCTTTTCGATTCTTATAGACACAACCTCCCATGTGTTAAAAAAGACCAGTTAAGCGCTTCTGTAAGATATTTAGATTCAGCCAACCAGATAGAAAGGCGTTTGGAACCGCTCTAGTTGCCAGTGCTGATTTTTACGGTTTGGGAGGCTTCTTCTGAAACTCCATGAAATGCGTAAGACGTTCCACAAATGAAGACATTCTTCTTCAAATACTGTGGCTAAGTAGGCCTTCGTAATTGAGTGTAAACAAGTCCTTGATGAACCTGTGCGTTTAATTTGGAAAAAATGGGAATTCATTGATAGTCTCTACTGTCATCAATAGTGAGACCTCACTGTCGTCATGCTGGGGAACTCTCACTGTTATGCCTAGAGAGCGGCACTTGAGTAGTTAGTTCACTTGATCATGATGCTATTACTATCAAATAGTTTCATGACTGTTATACGTAGCCCTGCCATCACTTTTCTGGGAATGTTGTAACTGAATGCAACTATTAATTCAACCCAAACATCCACGGTAGCGGAAAAGTGGATTGCTGCTGTAGTTATTTAAATGAGGCAGATTGCATGTTATAATTAGTGAAGTTTTTGATTGACAGGGTGGTACTAGAGCAGATACGTGGTATTACAATAAGAAATAACGTGTAACATCTATTATAAATTATGATACAATACGGTGCTTAACTTAGGTACGGATTGATTGTAGCCTCCCAACAGAAAAATATAATTGCAATATTCACAAATAGTGTAACCTCCCAACAGAAAATATCTCGTTTAAGTTCCCAATAGAAAAATTTATTTTCCAATAACAAAATTTCGCGTCTTAATGTGACCTTCCATTAAAGACTGACTGCATATCGAAATTAATAAGTTTTGACGTCAGCAGCGCTGCGTCATGGCCCTGTGAAATCATCCCGAATGAACTGAAAAATTCTTACCTCACAATGATGTCGCCGGATAACGCTATCTACATATCTGCTCCTGTAAGAATTTTTTGGCACAGCCCAGTGCAATGCTGCCCACTAGATTTTCATTTGTAGGAAAACATCTGATTTTCTTTTGCTTAATCAACATGAGTATGCACAGGAGAAATTCATAAAATATTTAAACTCAGATATATGACTGGCAAAAGTTTTCTTCAGAACAAAGGTTGTTATTGAAACATTTCTGCAAGGAATTACAAGGGACCTTAACATTACAATTATGGTTAAATCAGTTGTGGCAATTAAGATATGCGCGCGGCAGCAAAGAACAATATTTTTTTTACCTTATACTACATCGCTCAGGCACTGCCGTCGTTCTGCACGACCGGCCAAACACAATTGCTGGACTGCCCTGTCCGAACTCCACAATTCTAGTGCTCTGTGGTAGCTACAAAACACGACAGCTCTCTGCGAGCCACAGAACACCAATGCTGCGAGCTACTAAACTCGACTTACTGCCAACACTGCTCTGACCTGCGATTCTATTGTAGCATAGATATTCCATATAGCAGGCAGCGCGTGAACAATCCATCGAAGTTACATCTGCTCAAGTGCGCTAGCAAATAGTAATGAACCCCTAATGAACCCCTTACATGATGCGTGGCACTTGATGTCCTACACCTAATACAATCAAATCCAAACATCTTTGATCTCTTTTACGGGCTATGATATTTTCACCAAGACAAAGTACCTATGCAGACACTTATAATTATCCTATTGCTCTGTGAATAACGAGTGCTAAGTCGGTATATTGTCTTCTCGATAGAACGTTTAGCACTGTGCTTCGTAGAGTGATTACAGGATCTTTACTGAGCTGGCTGCAGGTACCGTGTTAAGTGGACATGTCATTTTGATTTTTGTCCGTCATTGATGTGCACGTCAGAGAGACGGCATGTTACCACACTGTTAAAATTTTGGTCTTGTCGTGGCACAGTCTTTGCTTTTGCGCAGTCTGATACATTATTAATTGAAGTGTGGTAGGTGATGGACGCATTCAATAGTGCGGTGTTGATTTGTCATTGTATCTGTTGGATGAAAGAAGACTGACTGTAAATGACAGCACAGATGAATACGATTGATATATTGAAAGGTGAAGGAAATACAGTGAGACAGTAGTGTTGCACAACTGGATTGTTGGAATGATTGTTGTCAGCAAGTTAACTTGCTCAGAGCTGAAAGAAAGACCACCCCACTTCCCTGAGTCATGCACTAACATGTTAACTGATTAAGTCGTTTGATTTTTATGGAAATTCTCTGTTAACACTGTACCCTCTGCAAATTATTGTTCACTTTGTTAAGCACAGTATTGTTCAGACCTACGCAGACTTGAATCTCAATCTGTGTCAGTGGTGGGTGATGTCACACATAATTATAGAAATTAAATAAAGTTTTCCCTCTACCTAATCCTTACCAATAAAAACTACACATTGATCTTGCCAATAGCCGAGAAGCAATTCTTCTTAGTGTTGTTCCTTCCTGGGGCACTCTGGGATGCACTCTGTGTGAGCGTTGACCCCCAGTGATTACGTAACCGCTTATCGCACGAAGTTTTACTCTATCTTTTTGCATACATACTTCATACTAAAATTTTTGTTTTGGAACATCATTATATAGGAACAGTTCCTCTCCCTACCCGACTGTTCATCACTACGCATTACCTCCTTGTATCATGTGGAATGAAAGAGTTTGAGTATAGTTTGTAAATTTTATTTAGAAATAGAAATCTAGCTTAGCCGGTGCCTGCGCGCAGTTTGCTGTTGTGCTTTCGGGAAATCAGCAACGGTGTTGTCAAGAGGCAAGGTAAGAGGAAACATTAATTACGGCCAGATAATTGTTTTACTTCAGGTACGCATTTAACATAAAGATAAGTTGCATTCATATCAGTTACAGTTTAGTTCAGATTAGGTTCTGTTTAGTCAAAAGTTAGCGTAAGAGTTTATGTTGGATAACAGTGTGTTGGTACGTAGTTGTAATACTTAGACTTTTATAGAGTGGGAGGATAAGTTGAGCTAAATTTTATACAGAAACAAATATAGTAGGGAGGTTAGGTATTGAAAAGTACTGCCTCACTGCAAGATGGAAACTGTGTGAGTGTCCGCAGCAGGTCGTGTTTTGTGCCCGTCGATGGAAGGATTTCCATCTCCACCAGTACAAGCAGGAAGCAATGTAGTCCACATCTGAGAGCGCTCCCTTTGCCGATGAGGAACACTATCAGTATATCATTAGAGTACGTGTCCGCCCCTGGTAGCTGAGTAGTTGAGTTGGCCTTTGGCTGTGCTGCGGTGAGGACGCGCTGTTTGTGTTCCTGCCGCGGAGCGAGCGCTCGTGTTGTTTAAATAGTACTCGGCCGTTTCGCGCGTGCCGTACTCGGCATATAGATCACTATGGCGCACCAATACAGAAAATCGACGCTCAAATTTACGTTCCGCAACGAATTTGCACGGCCCAAATCACTCGAAGTCGAACGATTTCTACGACAAGAAGTTAAAATCCCAGCGAGCGACATTCTCGGCATTCACTTGTCCATTGTGAGTAGTATCGTATATGTGAAGATCATCAACGACGCAACATGTGAACGGATCCTTCGGGACACGAAACAGGGCCTCCGTTTCTGCCATGCTGATGGCAATGTGGGGACTGTGCACGTCGATTATTCTGGCATGGGACTTCGCACGATCAGAATTTTTGAACTTCCTTTCGAACTACCGGCGGAGGACGTCGTGACAGCGCTGCGCCCCTACGGCACGGTCCATGATCATATTGCGGAAAAATGGACGCAACTCCAGACATATTCTGTGCTGAACGGCGTCCGCCAGGTCCGAATCGAACTTAAACGACATGTCCCTTCATATCTGACTATCGGTGGCTGCCGTGCCATCGTCATCTACGATGGGCAACCGAAGACCTGCTCTGGTTGTGGGAAGGAGGGACACCTCAGATCAGAATGTATGCAACGTCGCATCACTCAACTGCCGCCGGCTGAAGCGGAACCGCCATCGCAGCCGACGCTGCTTCCTGTGACTTATGCAGCAGCCCTCACGACAGCTACCACTTCACCACGACAGCCGACATCCACTGCTGTGTCGCGGCTCCATGCTCCAATACAGGGCGATGATGCCGCACCCGTTCCACAAGCTACGGATTCAACTCCGGTGCCGCCGCCTCCGTCGACGGATAACAACATACAGGAAGATAGCATGGCCGTCGATTCGCTTATTGTGCCTACGGCTGCCTTTGTGCCGGAACGTCGTGAATCTTTGCCATCGTCTGACGCAGAAGAACACACCAGGAAGCAACGCTCTCCGAAGCGACGGAAGCGGAGGCGTAGAGCAACTTCCGAACGGGATGCGACACCGCCTCCAGAGGATGACGATTCCACCATCAATGACGACGCTACCACAGAGGCAGCCGCCATTTGCTGCAGTGTGGCAACATCGAACGATACTGAGGACCAACCACATATATCTACAGTGGCACAATCGGATGCCGAGATGCAGGACAGATGCTGCCCACCACCTTCTGGAGTGCAAGCACCAATGCCGTGTCCTAAGGACGCTAGGGATGCCGATCTTGCTTTCAGTTCCCCGACGTGGGCGGATGACCACGACGACGAAGGAGCCATGCAAGTTACGCCAACAGGGCCCACGGCGTTGGCGCCGGCTCTCTAGAACAGCCTGCAGGTGAGGTTTGGGGGGATGCGGAGGTGTCAATACAGTCAGAAGCGTCATAGGTAATTCCAGTCTTAATGAATAACTTAACACCTGCGGTTCGCCAACAAGCTTATCGCATCGCCACGCTTAACCTCAACACGATACGAACGGCAGTGAAGATCCAGTTGCTGCGTGAGATGCTTCGTTCTTCGGATGTTGACATTGCCCTGTTGCAAGAAGTATATATAGCGGCCCTCCCCGTTTTCTACGGTTATGTGACATATGTGTCACCGGCGGACCGGAATGGCAGCGGTACGGCAATACTAGTGCGCGACGGCATTGCCATCGAAGAAGTGACTTACCTTCCGTCAGGAAGGGGGCTGGCGATCACAGCACTGGGCACGCGCATCATTAACATTTACGCTCCATCAGGAACTGACCAACGCCGCGAACGATCGCTGTTCTACTCGGAGGATATCGCCCCCCTCTTCATCAGCCGCGTCGATCAATATATCTTCGGCGGCGACTTTAACTTTGTGCTCCACCCCAAAGACCAAGTCCCACATTTCTCGACTTGTCAAGAACTTCGGCTCCTGGTTCGAGACCTGCTTCTCACCGACACGTGGGAGACAGTGCACGGTGACCGTCCCGGGCCGACATACCTTACCAGTCACTCAGCCAGTCGCCTAGACCGCATTTATGTCTCACGAGCTCTAGCGCCGGGAGTATTGGACGCCGAACGTTGACCGCTTGCCTTCTCCGATCATAGCGCTTTCATATGCACACTCACTCTACAACAGCAGCGGATATGGCGCAGCCGAGGACCCTGGAAGCTGAATGTGGCACATCTTCAAGCCCCGGAATGCCGTCAGATTATCGCCAACACTTGGCTGGATTGCGAACGTCGTCTTCCCCGATACCCATCGACTCTAGCATGGTGGGTGGACTGTGCAAAACCAGCTTTTCGGCGTGTGCTAACACAATTCGGAAAAGATACCGCAGCTTGGCATCGTCACACATTGGACTTTTATTACACGATGCTTCGCGAACTCGACAGCCAACCACCATCTCCAAACCGACAAATGGAAAGCCGCCGAATGAAAGGTAAAATATTGTGTCTTACGAGGAAACGTTTGGAGGGGGTCGTAGTGCGATCGCGACGTCAAGACAGAGTGGAAGGAGAAAACCCGTCTATGCATCACATCGTGCTCGACAGCCGCCGACGCCGACAGCAGCTGATCACGGACCTCGTATTGCCGGGTGGTAGGGTCGTAACAACTCAGGCGGCGGTTACAGAAGCCTTCGCAGATCATTATCGCCGGTTTTACGACGAGGTGAATACAGAGGACGAGGAAGCGGACGATCACGACATACTGCAGCACGTGTCGCACACCCTCGACAACGCAGCAGCGGCGACGCTTTTAGGTGGAATTACACGAGACGACATCGAGGACGCGCTTAACAAGGGAGCACTCAACAAATCTCCCGGGCCAGACGGACTGCCGCTCGAGTTTTATCGTACTTTCCGCGATCTCATGATGCCCCGATGGATCATCATGTACCAAGAACTGATGACCCCTGGTTCCCACGTGCCACCTGCATTCGTGCAAGGCCTCCTTATACCGATACACAAGCCTTCCAGAGGTCGAACGGTCGAGGACTACAGGCCCATTACAATGCTTAACTCGGACTATAAAATCTTCGCCCGATTACTCGCCAGCCGCATAAAGAAGGTTCTGCCCCTGCTCCTCTCAATGAAGCAAACGACACAGGGCGGAGTGACCAACATACAAACGGCAACCAGTGAATGCAGGGATTTAATAGCCATCGCCACATCCTGTCGCCTTCGAGCTGCTCTGATCTCTATTGATTTCGACCACGCCTTCGACAGAGTTCACCACAAGTTCCTTCTGTCCGTAATGGCCCGCATGGGCTTCCCGCCTGACTTTATCGACATCTTTCAGCGCCTTTTCCGTGGAGCTGCATCCCGTGTACTGGTGAATGGACGGATTGCGGGTCCCTTTCCGATCCGACGGTCAGTTCGCCAAGGATGCCCACTCTCCATGATTCTTTACGCGATCGCACTCGAACCACTTGTCGGAGGGTTGAAAAACAGGCTCTCGGGCATTTCATTGAGGGATCATACCTTTCAGTGCAGAATATGTGCTGATGACCTTCTATTACTTGTCCGATCTGATGACGAGGTACGCTCGGTGATACAATGGGTCAATCGCTATGGTTTGGCAGCGGGCAGCCTCATGAATGTGGCCAAGTCGGCAGCGATGCCGATTGGGAGAGGTCTACATTAGGACGCTTTAGCCCCACTCCCACTAGTTAACAAGATCCGGTTCTTGGGAATAACATTTACACAGGATGTGCGCCGCACGGCTGCCATGAACTATGCACGATTACTACAGGCAATACACACAGAAGTTCGCCGGAACTTACTTCGACGGATGGACCTCCTACAGCGTGTGGAATACCTCAACCTTCACGTGGCGACTAAGATGATCCACATGGCCCAGGTCCTACCGATATCGACAGCGATGGCACACAGACTGCAAGCAGCGTTTGGATATTACCTTACCGCCGGAAACCTATTCAAAGTCCGCTACGAAACACTCACCCTCCCTCCGCTTGATGGCGGACTGGGACTTATAAATGTACGAGCGAGGGCTACAGCATTATACTTGTGCACAATGATGAAATTGTGGACCCACCAAGATGCTTCCC
This sequence comes from Schistocerca americana, assembly GCF_021461395.2. Lineage (NCBI taxonomy): Eukaryota > Metazoa > Arthropoda > Insecta > Orthoptera > Acrididae > Schistocerca > Schistocerca americana. Next base: position 216,510,169 of record NC_060124.1, read on the forward strand.
TTACGGGTCGTTTGTTAGAGGAATTGCTGCCGGCGTCTCTTATGCCACCTGTCACGGTTGCACACATTACACCCTCACTCTCGCACCTCTCGGCATTTATTCTTGAGTATAGTTACGTGCACCCAGACCTTCCCAACACTCGCACTCCCAAGGCGAGAGACTTTTACAGACTGCTGCTAAGGTCCACACCTCGCAATGTGATTGAGAGGAAGAGCCCTACGACCCTATGGCCTGCAGTGTGGAGAGCGGTCCAGAAGTCGTTCCTCCCCACGCGGGTACGAGCCGCGTGGTACCAGGTGGTGAACGGGAAGGTTGTAACACGACAAAGGCTGCACGCTATTGGGATGGCGGATTCCCCCCTTTGCCCACGTTGCCACCTCGTGGATACTGACGAACACCGTTTAACATGTGGATCGGCGTTAGAGGTATGGCTACTAGTGCAGAAGATCCTCGCCTGCTACCTCCGTATCGCGCCTCGCACAATTGAGCCACGGCTCCTCCTTTGTCCAGAGGATACTTATTTCCCACCTGCGAAGACTCACGCTCTCACATGGTTTAAAGGCATGTCCATATACTACCTCTTTCGAGATGATGAGAAGATGGTGCTTGATTACTGGCAATTTCTCCAGGACAGTCATAGCACACTTGAGTGTACACCCCGATACCGACAACTATTTGCGAACTATTTGCGCAGTGTCTTCGATAACCCCCCTCACAGTTGGGGAGTACCGGGCAGAGGATGACCGACTTCATGGGGCTCCACACGCTGCGAAATGTTGTACCAATTTGGAACATGGAATCTGTACGCAGATGGGCCATGCACATGGAATGGCGTGCGGGATTTGGTTACTTTTTTCTTTCTTTATTATCTATCATCACAGTCTTGGTTTCAAATTCTATTTCATAGTATAGAAGGAACTCTTGTTATGTTGTTGCTACGGATGTACATTCTAATTTTTTTTGCCAAAAAAAAAAAAAAAAAAAAAGTCGGTAGAGCACTTGCCTGCGAAAGGCAAAATAAAATAAAAATTGGGTAGCGTTCAAGCCCCGTAATCACTGGATCGCTGAATCGAGTCCCGTTCGTCACTCTTTTATTTCTAACGCAATTTTCTTTACTAGTTACAATTGATATAACGGAAAAAAAAGTGGTCAGCGCAACAAAATGTCAACATGTCAACCCTAAGGGCCCGTGTTCGATTCCCGGTTGGGTCGGAGATTTTTCTTCTCTCAGGGACTGGTTGTTGTGTTGTCCTAATCATCATCATTTCATTCCCGTCGACGTGCAAGTCGCCGAAGTGGCGTCAAATCGAAAGACTTGCACCCGGCGAACGGTCTACCCGGCGGGAGGCCCTAGTCACACGACATTTACATCAGAGAAGGTAGAACGATACAGCACTGAGGCTGGAAGTGGTCCGAATTTGTGAGCACCATCTGAAGTGCGCTGCACGTGACTAAGAAGTGCCAGGTGCGTCGTTGTGTCCGTGTAATGGGGGCCACTCGATGTATTTATTGTGTACCCCTAAGCCTGGTACACAACACACTTAAACTGCCGACCGTAGACAATGCCTTCGAAAAACCCAGAAATTAGGGCCAAATATGATTGCTTTCTCAGACACACAAGTCTGTCATCAGTAAGCTGCAGTGCCCCACAGAGAGTGGGGTATGAGATGGGGACTTTTACCTCGCTTGTCTCTCGGCGCTAACAACGCCAGTGTACCGATCAGCAGCTATGTTACAAATAAAAACACGGCAAGTTAAAAGTCTAAAATAATATAAACGATACGACCTACATAAGTCGGTGTACTAAGGTATCGAGAGATTATGTTTGTGCCAAGGACACATGGAATGAAATGTACATTTGCGCAATTTGCTTGCCTATGCATAACTGGCGGCTGAGGTGACAGTGCGATGCATCCGATCCTCGATGGCCAGTAGCCTCTCATTGTTGTCAATAATGTAGTATGATAAAATGCGTGTGTAGGACAGCATCTAAGCGTGCTTGCCGTTTGTTTTTCGATATGAAACAAATTAAACTTCGTGTGCGCTGATGATCATTTTACAAATTTTGGACATTGTAGAGGAAGAAATCTTGAACGTCTTGATATAAGGCATCTACAGACGTAAATGTGAAATAAAAGCTCTAGAGCACTATGCAGTTTCTACGTATTCGATAACCTAAACGGGACACCAGAACACTCGTTTTCAAACCGCTTATTGACCGTAGAGTACAAGCGAATGTTCTACGTGACGACCATAAACTTTCTTAGATAATGTCCTACGATGCCCATGTTCCTTACGATCTCCTGTAGGATCGCACGATCACCTCCAATACTATCACACGCTGTAAATGTTTGCTCGGTATGGTGTGGTACTGTTTCTCCAGGTGTTGGGTACTCAAGGGACTTTACATAATCTTAGGGGGAAACTTCAGTTAGGGGAGAGGTCACGGGAGGACAAAGGCCAAGGGACTGGGATCCTCTTTCAGTTACTCTCTGCCTGAAACTCTGTGTGAGATATGCCCTGGTACGATGATCAAATTAAGCGGAAACTACAAACTATTGCGGAGTGGCAAGGGAATCTCCTCCAGAAATTCAGGCAAGACATTGCCCAGAAGGTTCAAATACCATGTAAGCTTCAAACGATCTCCAAGAATTGCAGCCCATGTGTTGTCTGAGGATCTCAGCTGTTAACCTCCCGTACAGGTAGCGCATAAATTTTCAATAGCCCCGTGGTGCCTGTAAAAACTTTATTTCACATTTCCGGTGTGGGTTCCCTGTATCAAAACGTTTAAAATTTCCTCGTCTGTCGTCTCCCAAATTTTTAAAACGCCGTTCTCTAACACCTTGTATTAAGACCTGCAGAATAATGTATGGATCGGAAGGCTGGGTAATGACCATAAGACAAGAAGGCAGGTTATTCAGATGTGAGATAAGAATTTTGATAAATATATTAGGGGTACTGTCACGGACTGCGCCGTCCCTCCCGCCGGAGGTTCGAGTCCTCCGTCGGGCATGGGTGTGTGTGTTGTTCTTAGCATAAGTTAGTGTAAGTTAGTTGCAGTCATGTGTAAGTCTACGGACCGATGACCTAAGCAGTTTGGCCCCTTAGGAATTCACACAAATTTGAAAATGTTGTGATATTTGGGGAAGTGAAGTACGAAGAAAGCTTGGGAGTAAGGGAATACGCAGAACTACAAAAACTTTCTGGACAGATGATATTACAGATAAAATCATACAAGAAAGAATAAGATTGGCTGGGCATTTATAGAGAATGCCAGAAACTTTCAGTGTTATGGCAGTGTTTACTTGAAATCTCTAGTGGAGAAGAGGAGAAGGAAGGGGAAGAGAAGAAAATGTGGCCTGAAGATACGCAAGGAGACCTGGATGCAATGGGAGTCAGGAAGTGGGGAATGAAACCAACTGACATAGAGCAACGGTGTGGTGACAGAGGATGTCGAGGTTGTACAACGACTGTAGCGCCGACCATTAAGCAGTAAGCAACATGATGAAAAATCGAACGTCAGATATATACCGTAAGTGGCTTGTTCAGTAAACGTGACAAAAGTCATGGAATAGCGATATGCACATATACAGATGGCGGTAGGATCATGTAGACAAGGTATAAAATCGCAGATCACTGGCGGAGCGTTCATTTGTACTCAGGTGATTCATGTGGAAAGGGAGCTTTCCGACGTGATTATGGCCGCACAATGGGCATTAACAGACATTGAACGCGGAATGGTAGTTGGAGCTAGGCGCATGCGACATTCTGTTCCAGAAGTCTTACAGAATTCAATATTCCGAAATCCACAGTGTCAAGGGCGTGCCGAGAATAACATATTTCATGTATTAAAACTCTCACTACGGACAACACACTTAACGACCGAGAGCAACGGCGTTGACTTAGAGTTGTCAGTGCTAACGGACAAACACTGCGCGAAATAATCGCCCAAACCGACGTGGGGCATACGACAAACGTATCCATTAGGACAGTGAGGCGAAATCTGGATTTAATGGGCTACGGCAGCAGGTAACCGACACGAGTGTTTCTATCAACAGAAGGACATCGCATGCAGTACCTCTTCTGGGCTCGTGACCATATCAGTTGGACCATAAACGATTGGAAAATCGTGGCCTGATCTGACGAGCCCCGATTTACTTGGTAAGAGCTGATGGTGAGATTCGAATGTGGTGGAAACTCACGCCCGGGTTCCCGGGTTCGATTCCCGGCGGGGTCAGGGATTTTCTCTGCCTCGTGATGGCTGGGTGTTTTGTGCTGTCCTTAGGTTAGTTAGGTTTAAGTAGTTCTAAGTTCTAGGGGACTTATGACCACAGCAGTTGAGTCCCATAGTGCTCAGAGCCATTTGAACCAACCATTTGCAAACTCAACGAAATCATGGACCCAAGTTGCCAACAAGGCATTGTGTAAACTGGGGGTGGCTCCATAATGGTGTGGACTGTGTTTACATGGAATGGACTGGGTCCTCTGGTTCAAGTGAACCAATCATTGATTGGAAATGGTTATGTTCGGCTACTTGGAGACCATTTGCAGTCATTCGTAGATTCTATGATCCCAAAAAACGGTGGAATTTGTATGTGTGACAATGTGCCATGTCACTGGGTCTCAGTTGTTCGCCGTTGGTTTGAAGAACATGCTGGGCAATTAGAGTAAATGATTTGGCCACTTTAATCGCACGATATGAATTAATCGAGAGGTCTGTTTGTGCACAACATCACGCACCGGCAACTCTTCCGCAATTGTGGAACCCTATAGCTCCATGTTTCTCCAGGGGACTTGTAACAATTTGCTGAGTGCATGCCACATGGAGTTGTTGTTCTACGTCGCGCAGACGGGCGTCCCACTTGATGTTAGGAGGTATCCCATGACTTTGGTCACATCGTTGTTTATTGCATATTCACCAGCTCCAAGCGACTTAACCAATGGCCTTGCTGCGTTGGTAACAGCGATTCCCGGGGATCACAGAAATTAAGCAATGTTGACGTCGGCTAGTGCTTGGATGGTTGACCATTCGGTGAAAAGCGAATGTCATTGGTTTCAAGGACACGCAAGTAGCCGAAGTGGCGTCCAATTGAAACACTTGCACCAGGCTGTGGTGCCACATGAATTAATTTCTTTAACACATTGAAGAACAATGTTTTGTACTATTTTATCTTTCTGTTTAAAAGAAAAGAGCATTTTTCTATTTTTATACGACATAGGATGATAGTAACGCTTATGTAAGTGAGCTCCTTTTGCGTTAGCAGCGCTGTGTAGCGCTTTGCATTGGATCTCTGACTGCGCTTTCTTTGTAAGAGACTCTGTGACTGGTTGGACTCGTTTTTGGAAGTTAATCGCCAATAGTGTTGGGCAGCAGGAAGTTAGTCGCCAGCAGTGATAGAAGTAATGTTGAGCAGTTGGAAGTGAACAGCCAGCAGTGATGGATATTAGATGTGAGAAGTTAACATTGATGAAGGGTAGAGGTCTGAAGTGTTAGCATAGGCTAACGATCTGTACATGTTCAACTTGGAGATTGAATATTATTCACGATTATATACCTATGTACTAGATGTTAATGATGATTTATAGCCGACCGCGGTGGTCTAGCGGTTCTAGGCACGAAGTCAGGAAACGCGCGACTGCTACGGTCGCAGGTTCGGATCCTGCCTCGGGCATGGATGTGTGTGATGTCTTTAGGTTAGTTAGGTTTAAGTAGTTCTAAGTTCTAGGGTACTGATGACCTCAGCAGTTAAGTCCAATAGTGCTCAGAGCCATTTGAACCATTTTGATGATTTATATTCGTGTCAGACCTGGATGTCACATTATTTTTGGTAAAAAAAAAATGAAGGGGCGAGAATGATATAGCCCAAAAGCATACTTTTTTCAAAATACGTTTTTTGTGTTAGTTCAACTTCTACTCAACAGAGGAAGCTACTGCGTAGATATTTTAACTTTCCCTCACTAGATGGCAGAGCAGTTCACACTTGTTGTTCTCATACTGTGAGGAAGTAGTCTTTTTCACGTCTGAAACAACCCAAAGCCACAGTACAATGGCGCTTCCAAAGAAGAGGCTACTTCCATGCATATGTGAAAACGAAGACTTGGATAGAGAAATGGCCAGTTCTGAAGACGATTTTTCGTCCAGTGGCTGCAGTTATTGTCCCTCTGATGAAGTTTCATCTGAAAATGACATAGTAAGTCTAAAATACTTACTTTTTTAAACAATTAAAACACTGAGGCTTAGGTCTGTATCACAGTGAAATATTATTGCGTAATTACAACTGTTATATACTCGCTAATTAAAATATGTACATGTGAATCATGAACAAATTTTACTTCTCCTATTAATTACTGCATTATTGGTAATAATGTAAATATTATAGGCGTATTTGTATAATATATTAACGTTTGGTATATGTGTTAAAGTGACTTTGGTCTTTCTCATTCTGAATACTTTATTTCGCTTAGGATGCTGTTGAATGTAAGAGACTCTGTGGCTGGTTGGACTCATTGTTGCAAGTTAATCTCCAATAGTGTTGGGCAGTTGGAAGTTAGTCGCCAGCAGTGATGGAAGTAGTGTTGAGCAGTTGGAGGTGAACAGCCAGCAGTGATGGATATTACATGTGAGAAGTTAACATTGAGGGAGGGTAGAGATCCGAAGTGTTAGCATAGGCTAACGATCTGTATATGATCTACTTGGAGATTGAATATTATTCATGATTATATACCTTTGTACTAGATGTTAATGACGATTTATATTCGTGTTTGAACTGTATGTCACATTAGTTTTGGTAAAAAAAATGAAGGGGCGAGAATGATATAGCCCAAAGGCACACTTTTTTCAAAATACGTTTTTTGTGTTAGTTCAACTTCTACTCAACAGAGGAAGCTACTGCGTAGATATTTTAACTTTCCCTCACTAGATGCAGACCAGTTCACACTTGTTGTTCTCATACTGTGAGGAAGTAGTCTTTTTCGCGTCTGAAACAACCCAAAGCCACAGTACAATGACGCTTCCAAAGAGGAGGCTACTTCCATGCATTTGTGAAACAGAAGACTTGGATAGAGAAATGGCCAGTTCTGAAGACGATTTTTCGTCCAGTGGCTGCAGTTATTGTCCCTCTGATGAAGTTTCATCTGAAAATGACATGGTAAGTCTAAAATACTTACTTTTTTAAACAATTAAAACACTGAGGCTTAGGTCTGTATCACAGTGAAATATTATTGCGTAATTATAACTGTTATATACTCGCTAATTACAATATGTGCATCTGAATCACGAACAAATTTTACTTCTCCTGTTAATTACTGCATTATTGGTAATAATGTAAATATTATAAGCGTATTTGTATAATATAATAACGTTTGGTATATGTGTTAATGTAGATTTTGTCTTTCTCATTCTGAATAGTTTATTTGGCTTAGGATGCTGATGATTGTGAAAGGTCTCCTGAAGTATCACCTGCTAAAGAACCCAAAGGCAGAAAAAACAGGAGAAATATGAGCATTTGGAAAAGGAAAAAATTTAAACGTCATAGAAATTATGGCAGAGAGTACATATCTGATAAAACAGGACAAACTGTTGGTGCTAAAATTCTTGGTCCTGGGTGTAAATGTAAAAACAAGTGTTGGAGCCAAATTCATGAAAGTGTAGAGCAGATATTCAATTCTTTTTGGGATAAGGGCGATTTCAATTGCCAAAATAATTACCTTCTGAGCAGTATTAAGATGCAACAAGTGCAAAGGAAGTAACTATGTTTATTGATAATATGAAATTGATTTTTACATTGTACACTTTTTATAAATAAAATATTATTATTTTGATTAATATATTTCACTTTTTATGGTACCCAAAGAAAAGGAAAAGCACAATATTGCAGCGAATGGTCACTTTTTTGTACCAGGTTAAGGTTAATGGTTGTAATATTTTGGTATGCAGAGAAGGATTTTTAAGTGTGCATGGGCTTCAGAACAATCAAGGATGTCTTAAGAACTTAAAAAAATTCTTGTGTGATGAACACTCCACTTCTCCAAAAGACAGAAGAGGTATTTAACGATTAAATTAATGTTTCTTCCAAGTAAAAACCATAATTTTGTTCTGTTGTTCTTATGTACCCAGTGTTTTTCTTTACATATCATATTCAGACACAAATTCACTAAATTTGTCTGACCTGGCCATTTACCTTTAAAAACACTTTTTTTCTTAGTTTCCAGGATAAAAACGGAACCCATCAAGGAAAATTTCACAAGAAGCAGTTCAGACAGTTCACAATTTCATAAATAATGTACCTAAGTATGCCAGTCATTACAGCCACTCACAGAACCCCAATAAAGTGTACTTTGACCATGACATGTCAATTTCTTCATTACATCAAGATCATTATTTGAAATATTGCGAAGAAAATAATGCACCAAAAGTAAAAGTTTCGAAATTTCGAGATATATTTAACCAAGATTTTTATATTGGTTTTAAATTGCCTCGTTCAGAGACGTGTCATGTATGTGACAAATTTCAAATTAAAATAAAAAATGCACAGTTGACCAACTCTGAAGATATTATTAAAAGATTAAAAATTGAAAGGGACCTACATTGTGCCAAAGCATCTGCTGGACTAAATCTGAAGATATTATTAAAAGATTAAAAATTGAAAGGGACCTACATTGTGCCAAAGCATCTGCTGGACTAAATATGATTACACAGCTTTCCAAATTAGCTAGGGAAAATCCTGAGGAACATTTTCCAATAGCCTCTGATCTACAAAAAACGTTTCCAAAACCAAGGCTTACATCTGGGCCTCCATTTTATAAGAGGGAGTTGTGGACTTACAATTTTGGTATTCATGATTGCGGGTCTGAAAAGGGACATATGTTCATGTGAAGTGAAGATGAAGCAAAGTGTGGATCTGATGAGATAGGAAGCTGTCTGATGAAATTCTTAGAAATACATAAGTCTCAGGCAAACATTCTTCACATTATTAATGATTACTGCAAAGGCCAACGCAAACACTGGGCAATTGTTGCACTAGAGAGATCACTAATGCGTACAGGAACATTTATGCCTATTGAACATTGGTTTCCACAAGTTGGACACACACGACTGCCCTGTGACTAAGATTTCGGCCGAATTGAGAAGCACGTTAAGAACAGATACCCCACTGTTTACACCCCTCATGATTGGGTTACAATCATTAAAGAATAAGCCATTTTCAGTCGTTAAAAAGAAGCAAGCAGCTTTATATATCTGACACCCCCTGCTGATAAATATTGCAAAAAAGGACAAACATGACGATGGATCTCAGTTCCGATTTTCTGAAGCGACGGCTTTTACTTTTGATGAAGGAATGCCATCACATTTAAAAGTGATGTATCAGTGCACTGAATATGAAGAATTCAGAACTGTAAATATCACTAACAAAAGGACGAGCACATCAGGAGAGTATTCCGTTCCAGGTCTCAAGGAAATAATTAAAGCCCATTCCAATTTGTGACAAAAAACTTAAAGATGTTATGTCATTAATGCCATACATACCAGATGTTTCGAGGACATACTTCAACAGTCTGAGTGAATCAAAGGAACAGTGATGAAAATGAAGCAGAGGTGACAGATATTGGCTGTATTGTGTGAAACGCTGTAGTGACTATCACTGTAAGTTATGTTGTATATTGATGTACAAATTTTTGTAAACTTTCTGTAAAGTTAGTATGTCACAGGCCAAAGCCCAGGGTTTGCAACAAAATCTTTCCTTTGCTAATCACATGCCTATTAGTGGCTTTAGTAGTTAGAATCTTTTGTTTAGCTGGCAGTATTGACGCACGCTGTATTGCAGTAGTTCAAATAATGAAGATTTTTGGAGGTAGGGGAACTCGAGGCAGAACGGGATAGTGGGACACAATGGAAAATTCTTCTTTTCTATACTGGACAGTGCTGCAATCCGTTGTATGGGCATGTAACTATTTCTCCGAATGGAAGGGAAGTCAGGGCAGCCATTTTGATTTAGTTTGAAGTGCGAGATCTAAGTGAATTGTTGTCCGTCACATTACAGCTTGCATTCTTCTAACGTTTGATGAATTTCAAGGCCAGGTAAGCTGTTAATTGTTAATTGTATACACTAAAATGACACATTCCATTAAAGTGCATGGGATTTGTTACACTTTAGTTATTTAATGCGTTTAAATACGTCAGTTATTACACTTCATAAAAGCTGCTAACCTCAAAAGTGCTCTTGGGGAGGAACGGGACAGGGCAGAGTGGGATAGTGGCCCGTTCTGCCCCGTCATATTTTGATACAAGTAGAAAGCAAACTATATCCTTTTTTCTCCCCCCCCCCCCCCCCCCCCCTCTTGTAGTGGGACGAAATTAAGCGTCACCCATCCACCAATGTCAGCCCAGTTTGCAGGTGACTATAAGTTTAATTTAGTTTTGTTTATGTGTTTTTCTTATTATTTGTAATAGATGTGAATTATCTAAAAGTTTTGTATTTTTTTGATGTGTTTCATGTACGGAGAGGGCGGCGCAACGAACGGAGACAGCATCTTCGTTGCCGCGACCAGAGAGGAAATTGCTGGCCGCTATACGTCGCGGGTCGACAGCCAAGGAGCAACAGAAGATCCTGGAACCGAGTTGTTGCGTCGTGCTTCTAAAAAATTAAAAATGAATTTTTTATACTCTTTTTGTACAACAATGACGTCATATAGAACTTAATCTTATTGAAAAGTCAGTCACTGTCTCTCAACGGTCAAGTTCACATCTGTATGTGTAGGAAGCTAATAAAATAGAGTATGCTACTAAAGTTGAAACACGTGTTCTGAAGATTTGTTTATGAAGAATTATGTGAACGGATTAATAATATATTTGACAAGATTAGTGATTCTGACAGCGTTCACCGAAACTTTGAATCTCAAAAGTTTATTTAATGTGTGATTCTGATATCGGTTAGATCAAGATAACGTGTGTCAATATAATTTCTGAGGAGAAACAAACGAAATTTAAATCGAAAAAGTTACAAAAACCAATTGGCCCAAGTGATGTAATTCTTTGCATACGACTCAACTGATGTTTTACAGTTTCGTTCAAGAACCATTCTATGACAATTTAAAAAGCATATAAATCATTTTTGAAGTGGGTTGTAACTGACGTAGGTGACGAAGTCTGCACATGGTCATATATCAAACGAAAATCGGTTATAAAAAACTTACGTCTTTACACTACACCGTGGCGACCTTAGAAACAGGACTTGTGTGCAACTAAGGCACACAGGTACGAAACAAAGCATCAAGAGTCCTTCGGAAGTCAACGCGAGTTTTCGTGGAGCCTTCACCAGCCAGCGGCGACTTCGCGGGTGTGGGCATCTGACGGAGCGCAGCCAAGCAGTACGGTCACGCGGTTGTTCCACGAGAAGGCGCATCTGTTGGGCAGCAGCTGAACGCTGCAAAACCCGACAACCTTTTTTCTCCCTAAACTAATAGGCCCAGTACGTCAGCTGCGGGGCGTTCCTCCGCCTGGTATTAGAGGTGTTGCTGAGGGCTTCGCCTGTCTACGGCGGTGCCGGGCGTGGTCGCAGCCAGTGACGTTTCCGGTGTTCGACTCAGCGTCCTGCCGGTTGCGGAAGCGGGGTCGCAGCATCTCAGCGGCTGCATCGACGGCTGTTACATCTGCACCCCATAGCAGCACTCTGATCATCGAGAACTACAAATTACAATATTAAGTGTCTGGTGAGTTTGTTTCAAGTTGGAAGTGGAGTGTTGTATATAGGGAGTGTGCTTTTATAGGATTGTTGATTACAAGTCTGCGTGTGTAAATAGTTAATATCTTACAATAATTTCGGGAAGTGAAATGTCAGATGAAGAGCAATCTATGTCCGATAGGAGCATGAGATCCCTTTTTAGGGCGATTGCTAAATTAAAACAATCTAACGGGGATTTTCTAGCTGAATTAAAACAGTCTAACGAAGAATCTGCTGCTAGATTAAAAGAGGAACTAAAACAGGAATTAAAACAGTCTAACGAAGAATCTACTGCTAGATTAAAACAGTCTAACGAAGAATCTACTGCTAGATTAAAACAATCTAACGAAGAATGTGTGGCTAGATTAAAACAATCTAACGAAGAATCTAATGCTAAATTAAAACAGGAATTAAAACAGTCTAACGAAGAATCTATGGCTAGATTAAAACAGTCTAACGAAGAATCTACTGCTAGATTGAAAGAGGAACTAAAACAGGAGTTAAAACATTCTAACGAGGAATCTACTGCTAGACTTAAAGGGGAGCTAACAAAATCTACAGACAGGTTACAGGAATATCTTAATGAAACCAGTCGAGAATTAAGTGATAAAATAGAGTCTTCTAAAGTTGAAATGCAGGAAAAATTAGTAGGACTTAGTAATAAGATTGCTGATAATTGTAAAAGGTTAGAAGAACATATCCAGGAATCGAGCGAGGAAAAGCTCGCATGCGAAACGATAATACTGACTTAACCGAGAGACTAGATAGTGTCAATATCTTAGTTGTAAATGAAATACAGAAAAATAACAATATGTTACGAGATGAATTTTCTATGCAAACGGAAACTGTTCGTAGAGAATTATTGGAATCTATTAAAGAGGTCTCTACCAAACCTGTAGAGATTTCTTCACTAGATAATGTAGAATTAGAGACATTAACTTATCAAGTAGAAAAGGACCATACCGAAATCGAAAACATGAAATTTTTAATTACTGAAATATGCAGTAACCTTGAGACTGCCAAAGATAATAACATTGACGAAGGTACAGAGCGTTCACATCGTGAACACAGTGAAGAATCGATATTAGCTAATCGGGTATCCAATACAGAAATGTGAATACAGGAAATTACTAAACGGTTATCGGAATTAGATAATAATGAAAACATTTCAGGTAGCAGAGGTAATAACATAATCAGAGACAACAGTCGCATCGAATTTGCTAGCTCGGACGACAACAATATGAATAAAGAAATCACGGCAAGCGAATCCGATGCAACTCCGTCTCTGCAATCTAAACAAAATCCAACTATTTCTCTCGCAGAATGTCTGGATGACATAACGACAAATTCAAATGTAGCAAGTCGATTTCCTGTATTCAAACCAGGAGGCGAACTTCACCCTATAATCTTTATAAAAGCTTTTGAAACATCATTATCTCCTAAATGGAGTAATGAAAAACGCATTCAATTTGTAATAGGACATTTAGAAGCAGAAGCTGCGGAATGGGCAGTACTGCATAGAACTGAATTTAGGGACTGGGGTGATTTTGTTAAGCAGTTTAAACAAAATTATTGGTCAAGAGGAAAACAACAACACTTAACTTTAGAGTTGTTAGACCCTCCTCCATATTCTAAACGGTGGGGAGGTTATAGGAATTATTTTGAATGGCATTTAAACCGTGCTAAATTAATTGAAGAACCAATTATTGAAAGTCATTTAATACGAGTCCTAATTAGTAGGTTACCGTATTATGTAACGGAAAGAATGATAGAAAGAAAATGGTCACAGCCGTGCGAATTGTTAGGATATTTAGAGCAGTTAGATATACTTAATAGAGAAAGGGAAGACGAGAAGTTTAGATTTGGTAGAAATGACAATCCTCGAAATAATAATAATAATTCAGAACCACGAAAAGCTAATAACAACAATCATAGCCGGTTTTGTTATATAAAGCGTCAATCTAAAGATAAAGAGAGCCAACAAAATCATGGTAATAACTCTAAAGTGCGGAAATTACATAATAAAGATCATGAGATAAATCATCCTCAAGTAATTAATGAAGGTCAAGTGGTAGGTGACATCATCATAGAAAGTTCGGAAAACTAGTAAAGTCCTTTAGTACGGGTCAACTAAAGGGAACTGTTAGTCAAGATTATATAAGACCCAATTGCAATTTATCATTAAGCTGCCAAAAGGACGGTGACTGGCAACAAGATTTACTTCAGGAAGACAATCAGATAAGGGAGAATATAACTTATAAACCCGTTATTAAAGGTTATATTAAAGATACCGAAGTAAATATTATAATTGATTCGGGTAGCGAAGTAAGTATTTTATCTAAAGAATTATTTCAGCTTAAAAGAAAATATTGGAATTTCCCAACTTTACCTGTAACTGGGGTGAAAATTATAGGAGTTACTGGTAAAAGAAGTCAAAATATTACTGAGGAAGTTTATTTAACTTTTGAAATTGCTAAACAATTAATTGCTCACTCTGTACTCGTCGTAGCCAACTTAAATGTGGCCATAATTTTAGGTATAGATTGGCTGTGTAAATATGAAGCTATATTAGATTTTAAAGACTCCTCCTTAACCATCCATAAGGAGGCATGTACTTTTAAAGTGAGGTTTTCTAATAATCAAGTACCTGAAAATTGCTACGAATCCTTACAGATTAAGTACGCACCGACCATGAACCTATTAACAGATTTTAGTGATCTTGAGTATGCAGTATACCAATGTCAGGCTAGTAATAGTATCGAAACCGAAGTGAAAGAAAAATGTTATTCTACAAATTGTCTGTCCGAACAAGATAAGGAAGAGTTGGAATCTTTGATGTTAGAATTTAGAGCCGTCTTCTCAGATGAACCGGGGAGAATTAAAGATTACGTTTGTAAGCTTAAGATTAATGATCAAAAACCATTCTTTAAGAAACCTTATCCCATTCCAGTACAATTCAAAGAACCGGCTAGTAGGGAAATAAGTAAGATGCTAGAACAAAACATTATCGAACGATCATGTAGCGCTTTTAACAGTCCGTTGTGGGTAGTTAAGAAAGCTACTGGTGGGGTACGACTAGTTCTGGATGCCCGGGAATTAAATAAAATTATAGAGATGGAAAGAGACAGACCTATTCCTATGGAGGACGTACTTCTTAAGATTGCTGGTTCTCGTTATATGAGTACAAGGGATCTAACCGCCGGCTACCATCAAGTAACATTACACCCGGATTCACGGCAATATACGGCTTTTCTTTTTGAAGGCAGATCATATCAGTTCCAAGTTTTACCTTTTGGACTTAATATATCAGTGTCAACTTTCATTAGGGCATTATATTCTGCTTTGGGTCAGCAATTGTTACAAAAGATTATTTTATATGTAGATGATATTTTGGTAGCTACTAAAACGTGGGAAGAACACGTAACGATATTACGGGAATTGTTTAACCGTTTAATTGACAGAGGAGTTACTTTAAAATTATCTAAGTCTTACTTCGGAAAGGAGGAAGTGAGATTTTTGGGGCATATAGTGGACCGTAAAGGTATTAGGCCAGACCCAGCACGTATTGAAGCTATTGCTCGATGCCCGAGTCCTAGAAATCGTAAACAATTGAAATCATTCTTAGGAATGGTAGGATTCCTGAGAAGATTTCTTCCAGGGCAGGATATTGTTAATCCTAAATTACTAGATTTATTGAAAGAGAAGTCAGTATGGCTCTGGGGGCAAGAGGAAGAGGAAGTTTTTAATAGGATAAAAGGAGCGTTAACCGAAGCCAAAATGTTATACCACCCAGATTTCAATCAGGACTTTTGTATGTGTACGGATGCCTCTGATTATGGTGTGTCTTGTGTAATATTCCAAGGTGATCTGACCAATGAAGAGGGATTATATCGGCCTATTGGATTCGCTAGTCGAACTTTAAATAAACATGAAAGAAATTATTTTGTATCCGAGAAGGAAGCTCTCGCAGTGGTATTGGGTTTTCAACGATTTAGAGGATTATTAATGGCAAGAAAAACAATTGTATATACTGATCATCAGGCTTTAATCTTTTTGAACAATTGCCGGTTACTTCACCATAGGCTATTACGTTGGGTATTATGCTTGCAAGAATTTCAGTACGAAATTAGGTATATAAAAGGATCTCAGAATGTAGTTTCAGATGCTTTGTCAAGGCTTCCCGTAGGAATGGAGAATATTAATATTGCAGAAGAACCAGGAACAAATTACCATGTTTATTTCCTTTTAACTAAGGAGAACGAACGTAAGGTTAAACGGATAGTAACTGCTGTTAGATGCAATCAAAGAAATGACGATCAATATAGGGACCTTATACACAACCTTAATAATGGGGACGAAACAGTTAACACCCGGGGTGTGTGGTTATATTTTAACGACTTGTTGTATTGGAAAGCACAGAGGGAACACCAGAGATGGAAAATCTGCATTCCGAAAACTGTTGTGGACGAGTTAATTACTTATATTCATGAAGGTCACGGGCATTTTGGAATTCATAAATGTATTAAACATCTAATGAAGTATTATTATTTCAAAAATATGTCCCGTATTGTGAGAAGTATTATTAGGGCTTGTGAAACCTGTCAAAAGGTTAAAGTTAATAACAAATCTAAGCATTATAAATTATATGCTGTAATTCCTCGAGGTTTGTGGGATCTACTGTCATTAGATTTTTTCGGCCCTCTGCCTCGTAGTTCAGGAGGATTAACTTATGTGTTTGTTGTAATGGAATGTTGGTCCAAACATGTGAAGCTATATACTTTGAAACGAGCGAATACAGCAAGCGTTATACGCTGCCTCACCCGAAATTACTTTGTTAACTGGGGCATTCCTAAACGACTTATGTCTGACAACGGTAGTGCCTTTATTAGTCAAAGATTTCAAGATATGATAAAGCAATATGGAATCAAACATATCTTAATTTCAAAATATCACCCTCAAAGTAATTTAGTAGAAAGAGTCATGAAATAATTAGGACGATTATGTAGAACTTATTGTGCACATAAACATACTCGGTGGGCCAAACTAATGCCTGAATTCGAAAAGATATTAAATGAATTGCCTCACCTAACGACGGGATTATCACCTATAGAAATTTTAGGCAAACGAATTATAGGTGAGCCTTTACTAGCTGCTCTACCTTGGCCACCGGTAAGTGAGATCCAACAATGCATTCCAGACGAAAAAGTTTGCGAACAGATTGTAAAAAATGCCGAACGGAGAATGAAAAGTTATAATCAACAGGCTATAGAACCCTCATTTCAGGTAGGAGATCTTGTGTTAGTACGATCTCATCCTAAGAGTTCTAAGATCGGTAAGGAATGTAGAAAATTCTTCTTTATCTTTGAAGGTCCATATGTTGTACATAAGATTGTACATCCCAAAGCATTACTTCTTATGGAACCTTCATCAGGTGTAATTAAAGGATTATATAGTGTTGATCAGATGAAACCCTTCATTCCTAAATAAGTTAATATTTAGTAGATGTTACACACGGAAGAGCGTTCATAGTTTATTCACATGAAGTTTTTCGTGATAGTTACGTATTATTTTAATGAATGAAACAGAAAGCTTAAACAAGTGTTCTACAATAATCTACTGGTACTTCAAAAAAGAGAAAGATAACCAAAAGGGGGATTTATATGGAAGAAATTTTGCTCTTAGGTCAAAAGGAATTTTGCGTATTTTAAATTTACTCGGATAGTAGGAACCAAAGGGGATGGTTAATAGTTTTAGGGACCATGGGCGTCCAGAGCTATATGGCTCACGAGAACATAGCAGAGTGCCTTTAATAGAGGTTTGTAATAGTGTTAATATAGAACACACCAAATGGGGCTCTCTCGCTTGTTTCTCCTAAATAAATTGCCATTACCCAACAAGGTTTCCGAAGGTAAAGAAAGCCGTGCCGAGATTCTAAAGAAAGTTTTGCTTGATTTCTTCTTGACCTCAGGCATAAATAAGGCATTAGGGAAAAGAATGACGTAAAGTAAATAGTACTATTAGTTATTGTGAGAAACTTATTAGTAATATACATTTTTGGAAAGAATAACTCTAGTAAATAAATGAAACTGAAACTAATCTAGCACAATTTGAACGCTCTGTCCTAATGTAACAACGTTAAAGAACGTACTAAATTAGTATTTATTAGCAACTAATAAATGAAGAGGAGTAATCTCCCTATATCGGTTACTAATTACCATAATAGCACAATTAAGAGTAAATGACAAATAGTCACAACAGTATCGTATTAAAAGGATTAAATCTATCTAAGAGCAAGGACTCTAGATTACGTAAAATGTGAGGAAAATGTATTAACATTTAAATATTGTATATTGAAAAGTTTTATTTTCGGTTAAAACCTGACAAACTGAGCTTGTGGGTGGAGTATGTAGTGGGACGAAATTAAGCGTCACCCATCCACCAATGTCAGCCCAGTTTGCAGGTGACTATAAGTTTAATTTAGTTTTGTTTATGTGTTTTTCTTATTATTTGTAATAGATGTGAATTATCTAAAAGTTTTGTATTTTTTTATGTGTTTCATGTACGGAGAGGGCGGCGCAACGAACGGAGACAGCATCTTCGTCGCCGCTACCAGAGAGGAAATTGCTGGCCGCTATACGTCGCGGGTCGACAGCCAAGGAGCAACAGAAGATCCTGGAACCGAGTTGTTGCGTCGTGCTTCTAAAAAATTAAAAATGAATTTTTTATACTCTTTTTGTACAACAATGACGTCATATAGAGCTTAATCTTATTGAAAAGTCAGTCACTGTCTCTCAACGGTCAAGTTCACATCTGTATGTGTAGGAAGCTAATAAAATAGAGTATGCTACTAAAGTTGAAACACGTGTTCTGAAGATTTGTTTATGAAGAATTATGTGAACGGATTAATAATATATTTGACAAGATTAGTGATTCTGACAGCGTTCACAGAAACTTTGAATCTCAAAAGTTTATTTAATGTGTGATTCTGATATCGATTAGATCAAGATAACGTGTGTCAATATAATTTCTGAGGAGAAACAAACGAAATTTAAATCGAAAAAGTTACAAAAACCAATTGGCCCAAGTGATGTAATTCTTTGCATACGACTCAACTGATGTTTTACAGTTTCGTTCAAGAACCATTCTATGACAATTTAAAAAGCATATAAATCATTTTTGAAGTGGGTTGTAACTGACGTAGGTGACGAAGTCTGCACATGGTCATATATCAAACGAAAATCGGTTATAAAAAACTTACGTCGTTACACTACACCCTCCGCCCCCCCTTGCTGTTCCAGATGGTGCAAACGTAATCGAAAAAGACTGATGGATATCAATGGGACGTAAAAGCGATGGAAATGGCAGTTTCAGCCATTTCATCTTCCCAAATGGGACTATTAAAGGCATGTAAGCAGTGCAACGTACCAAATCAACATTGGAAAGATATGTGCGTAAAGCTACAAATAATCCTGACTACATATCAGATGGGAAATTTAAAA
This sequence comes from Schistocerca americana, assembly GCF_021461395.2. Taxonomy (NCBI): domain Eukaryota; kingdom Metazoa; phylum Arthropoda; class Insecta; order Orthoptera; family Acrididae; genus Schistocerca; species Schistocerca americana. The sequence goes on from NC_060124.1 coordinate 216,529,388, forward strand.
AGGTGTTCACTGCAGAACAAGAACATGAACTGGTAACATATCTCAAGTCAATGGAAAGCAGACTTTTTGCTCTAACAATGAAACATCTCAGATCACTAGCCTATCAACTAGCCGAAAGAAATGGCTTACCACACAGATTTGACAAACAAACTTGTGTAGCTGGACAAGACTGGGTTAAATGATTCATTACAAGGCATCCTACACTGTCTATTCGCAAGCCAGAAAATACTTCTGGTGCTCGAGCAATGTGGTTCAACGAAGTAGCAGTTTCACAGTTTAACTCTCATCTCAATAATGTTATTGCTAACTACAAGCTGACTGCTGACAAAATATTCAACTGTGATGAAAGTGGCTTGACAGTTAATCCTAAAAGTCAGTCGAAAATAATAGCACTTACGGGAAAAAGGCAAGCAGGAGCGGTAACATCTTCAGAACGTGGAGAAACCGTTACAGCAGTCATCTGCATATCTGCATCTGGGTTATACATGCCGACCATGCTTATCTTTCCAAGGAAGAAGAAGAAACAAGAATTTGAGCTTGGATTGCCTCCAGGAGGCTGGTCTGAAGTTCACTCCTCGGGGTGGATCACTAGCGACTTATTTCTAGTATGGTTTAGAAAGTCTGTGGGATTTTATAAGGCCACGAAAGAAGAACCTACGCTTCTAATTGTTGATGGACATTCAGCTCACACTAAAAACCTGGAGCTGCTTGATATGCCTAGAGACAATGGTGTAGTCCTCCTTTGTTTACCGCCACACACTTCACGTAAATTACAACCCCTGGACGTAACGTTTTTCAATCCTCTGAGTTGGTATTACAGTGAAGAGATAAGAAAATGGCTACGGAGCCATCAGGAAAAGTTGTCACTCTTTTCCACATATCATCGCTATTTGGGGCCGCGTTTTTACGTGCTGCAACGATGCCGACGGGTATAAATGGCTTTAAGGGAACTGGAGTATGGACGTCTGACATGAATGTGTTTTCAGACACAGACTACCTCCCATCAGCGCCAACAGATATTCAGTTCGAAAACTGCGAAAGTCCGACTGCAAACTCTACAGATGGACAATCTATCACATTGATTACAGGCTCTCCAGTGTCTACTGAACCTGCCACTAATAGGCCTACGACTAAGACTGACCATGGCTCAATCATTGACCCCCAGCCTGGATGTTCATGGATGCGAGACTCTCCCAAGCAGCTATGTTCGCCGAACAACTCAGCTTTCCAGATATCGCCCGAGGCTGTCATCCCAATCCCACTAATCTGTCAAAATACTCGGCGGACTACAAGACGAAATGGAAAAACCGTCGTATTAACAGTTTCTCCTTATAAGAAGGAACTGCAGAATGCTGTCGCATGTAAAGTATGCCTACAGAAAGGAGGAGGGTGCACAAATATGAACAATATCAGGACAGAGACGTCAGGTGCCATGCAATTTAAGGCTAAAATATCAAACTGTACACCCAAAAAAAAAAAAAAAAACCAGAGGACATCCAAGACCTTAAGAAAATTAAAACGAAGAAGATGATGGAGAAGGGAGAACCAGAAAGAGAGGATGCTCAGTTTCTCTACCATGGGGACTTCTAGTCCGTTTCTAATGACAGCTGGGTCGCATGCCAGAGGTATTTCAAGTGGGCACACAATTCATATCTTGGCATAGACAGTGAAGATGAAGAGGAAATACTGATTTGTGACTGTTGTCGAAAGGACTAGTAGTTAGTGGTTTGCTGGTTATTAAGCATTGTACATTTTTCAGAATGATATTAAAATATTTTCTTATTTTGAAGAATGACTTTTCAATTGTTTAAATTACACAGTCCTTAGTCTGAACAGCCTTTTATACAACATTTTGTCATAGTTTAATACGATAGTCGTAATTCAAATTCAACGTTTATGCTATAATTTAACAAAAAAACACCTTTTCCCATTCTGCCCCGTGGGTGGGGTGGAACGAGAAATATGAAAGAATCTCTTTGAAAAATTGTAAAAAATGCAAAATGTATTTCTTTAAGTGATTGTAAAATAAGGTACATTAGGTTACACTACAAGGTATTTTTTATAACTATAAGAAGTGTTTCCTTACGTTCCCTTATTTTATACAAATTGTTAAACATTATGTATCCCGTTCCGCCATGGGTTCCCATAAATGCTTAATGAAATGTATAGGTTATTGTTAGGATTTCTTTTTAGTCAGGGTCATTCTTTTGAATTAATTAATTGAAGTCAGGTTATCTGCTTTTAGCAGTCAGATTGCGTTGCGCTAGGATATTGTGGATCTCAGTCATTTAGCAATTTAGGTACAGCCACGCTCATTTAAATAAAGAAGTTTCACGCATTCCTGGAAACTGCAATTACGTGTGGGTTAGATTTTCAGGCATTATTATTCGTAGACTTTGTATCTGTTCCGTTTAGGACTGAAGGTGGTAGGGGTACTTGGAATTTCGGACAAATGAGCCAAGGATCACCAACGTATCACTTAATATTACTTTACAATAATGGTTTCTCTTCATATTCTTTCTATCAGCATTGCTCTGCTATTCTTCCCCGACTTGTCAGTCATCGTTAAAAGTTTACTCTAATGAGAGATCTACGAGTTTCTCAAGAATCGTATTATGATACAGACAATTAAGGCTGTAATTGATTACAGGCAATTATATATTACAAAATATATTGTTTATTATAGAAATATACAAGCTACATTCTGATTCGGGAAATTCTCAGATGCCCCAACTTACAATGAATTGCCCCACACTGACACTTCGTGTGTGATGTTAACATAGCGGCGCCGTTGATGTTACTGAGGATAGTCTCTACAAATTTCAGGATTATTTCTGTCACTCTGAATCCTGAACGTCATTAACGCTGTTGAACAACTTCGTCAGACTGACTGATTCATGTATTATGCTCAGCATACGTGGAAAACAAACTTTATTATGGTAGGCAGTAGCTTTTACTGTTGGGGGGAATGTGGTTCTCAAGGTCGCTCCGAAGTCACAAAAGTAATCCGTTGTAGTTGCCACATATTTCTTTGTTACAATCATAACGCTTTTGTCAAATCCCAATCATAACAATAATACAAAGGCGATTGCCTTATAAAGCCACATAACTTTAACAAATGACATAAACAAATTTCTTTAATAAAAGCAATGCCCATAAAACCTGAAAAATTGAAGTTGACCATGTAAACTAACTCAAATTTCATTACTTAGATGAAACTAATGTCCACACGATTCCTATCAGAACTCTAATTACTTCCAATCGCAAAGAAAGTACATTAAGTCCAAAACACAGATCTTGCAACATTTGGCCAGCCACCTTTCCTTAAATAAAATAATATTCATAAAAGCATTATTTGTAAAAACAAGAGCCACTTCCACGACTAAGAAGGTGCATTAATTACACCAAACAAGTTTTTATGTTCGGTTAAACAAGTTAATTAATGAAAAATATTCATAAAACCATTGCTACTAGAACATAACAATATGACAAATAGCTCCTAAAATGAGGCCGCTTCAATTATGCCTATTAATCAGATAGACGCGAGCACTCCAAAGGATTTTAACCAATACAAGAGATCCAAGGTACAGAAAATGAAACAGGAATGTACTCGACTCGCTGCAATTTAAACTTCAGACACCGTAACTCTTCACCGGAAGGATGGAATCACAAAACAGTAACAACATAAGCCGATATGCTGGGTGGGGATGGGGTGGGGGGGGGGGGGGGGGGAGGGCAGAGCATTAAATATCACTTTGCTACCGTGGTACTCGGCTCCCAGTTTGCCCGCGTCGACCTCTGCCAATGATCTGCAACATAAAATATATCAGCGCAGACAATATTCTGAGGCATGAGATACACAATCTTATCTAGAGAACAGGCTGTCAATAACTCTCAATGATATACGTCACAACTAAATGCAAGCACAATTAACCTCCGTGAGTTTCTTGGCCAGTCACGACCCTTAAAATTTAGTGAACCAATTGTTTAAAACCACTAATAAAATAATAGCCTAGACGTTAAAAGGACACACAATTATCTTGGCGCACATTTAAACGCCAGACTACAATAACGAACTACAAGGTAGAATGGGAGAAATATCCCGGTGTGGCTTGGAACGCCACACATCGACTGACGCCCTACTTGTTGCACTTCCAGCTACGTATCTAGCCATACTCCGTGTCTGTTTGTTGGGCGTAGCTACACTTCCTTAACTGCCTTCTACGTATCAATTCACGACACCGAATTGAGTGATAAACAACTAGATCAGTCCTAAATGGTTTTAGTACACTGAAATATTCAGTTAAGATGCACACAACCAACAGAAGTAACTCGACGACCCCAATTCATTCGGCCTGTGTAGCTTGCAACAGACTCGAAGGAACTTGTCCTTCCAGCCTCTAGGAAAACCCTCTCACAATGGGCAGTGGATCTGCCTTGCACGATTAAGCACGTCGTAGCGGCTGGCCACGCTCCTTCGTGATGCCGATTCGGAACTCTCGGAGTGCTATATACACACGCAGTCTGACGTCACTCCCCCTCACACCGCGGATACCCGCACCCCACCTCTGGCAGAGCGCACGCGCTGCCGTTAAATCCCGCAGCCAAAGATGTGAAGAAGACAAATAAGCATCGAAGTCGACTCAAAGATCAAAATGACAATCGATGGAACCTGGCGCGAGAAACGCACCAGTTCACTGAGTACAGGTTTATCAGCTGATTATCTACGACTGTCCACAGTCCATGGCTCGATATTAATCTGTAAGAAGAAATACGCAAAAAGAGTGCGAAAAGAGTAAACGACGGCAGTGTTTGAGAATACAGGTTCGTCAAAGGTCTCAACAAAACAAATGGGAGCATCAGTATTCCTGACAACTGTTTACGTCTAGATACTCTCCACCTGGATTCTCACACTGCTCACTTTTCATCTGTAATATGTATCATACGTATTGCATATTTGAAACTTGAGTCATTTTATAGAACTCGTATCGCAAATGAATTACGCTAGCCGCGAATGAACACATTTTTATAGAGTGGTTAGGATAGCAAAAGGACTACATTGACGTCTCTGTAGCTTGATTTAAGCTATGACGCTATTACAGTATAGGGCGGTACATTCCAAAATTAATTTAGTATGATGTTTCTGATTATGTGCCTGTAACATACTTAAAGTGTTTCAACGAATTCTCGTGATTCATACCTTAAAACAATATATACTGAACCGAACGTAGAGGTGTGGAAATGGAAATATCAAATAATGGTGGATTATTACATAGACGTCATGTAAGACAACGAAGTTTTCTCCGAACTTCCACTTGCGCAGTCGCATAGCCTCTCACGAAGCGTTACTAGTGAAACTGGAAGAGCATATTTCCAGAATATCTGACAATATGCTCGTACGTAATGACATCAGTGCCCTTAAAACTATATCCAGTGATCTGGCTATAGCATGGGTGCCAGTTTCCTATAGTTATCATATACACATATAATGAAGTTTTGCATCACCTCAGTTCCGAGAGTTGCGGAACCTATACAGAAAACTGGAACAGAGATCAACACAAACATCATTTCCGCCCTTTTTTATTGCTCATGAAAACCACACATTGCATGTTGTACCACCATACAGAGAGACCTTCGGAGATGGTGGTCCAGATTGCTGTACACACCGGTAACTCTAATACCCAATAGCATGTCTTGTTCCATTGATGCATGCCTGTAGTCGTCGTGCCATACTATCCACCAGTTCATCAAGGCACTATTGGTGCAGATTGTCCCACTTCTCAACGGCGATTCGGCGTGGACGCCTCAGAGTAGTTGGCTTGTCACGTCGCCTATAAACAGCTCTTTTCAATCCATCCCAGGCCCGTTGGATAGGGTTCATGTGTGGAGAACATGCTGACCACTCTAGTCGAGCGATGACGTTATCCCGAAAGAAGTCCTTCACGAGATGTGTACAATGGTGCCACGAATTGTCGTCCATGAGAACGAATGCCTCGCCAATATGCTGCCGATATGGTTGCACTATCGGTCGAAGGATGGCATTCACGTATCGTACACCCGTTACGGCGCCTTCCATGACCACCAGCGGCGCACGTCGATCCCACATAACGCCAACCCAAAACAGCAGGGAACCTCCACCTTGCTGCACTCGCTGGACAGTGTGTCTAAGGCGTTCAGCCTGACCAGATTGCCTCCCCGGCGATTTTCTGGTTGAAGGCAAATGCGACACTCATCGGTGAACAGAACGTGATGCCAATCCTGAGCGGTCCATTCGGCATGTTGTTAGCGGTGCATGGCGTCGTGGTTGGAAAGATGGGTCTCGCCATTGATGTCAGGAGTGAAGTTGCGCGTCACGCAGCCTTTTGCGCACAGTTTGTGTCGTAACACGACGTCCTGTGGCTGCACGCAAAGCAGTATTCAACACGGTGGAATTGCTGTCAGGGTCCCTCCGAGCCATAATCCGTAGGTAGCAGTCATCCACTGAAGTAGTAGCCTTTGGGCAGCCTGAGCGAGGCATGTCATCTACAGTTCCTGTCTCTCTGTGTCTCCCCCATGTCTCCCCCATGTCCGAGCAACATCGCTTTTTTTCACTCCGAGACGCCTGGACACTTCCCTTATTGAGAGCCCTTCCTGGTACAAAGTAACAATGCGGACGCGATCGAACCGCGGTATTGACCGTCTAGGCATGGCTGAACTACAGACAACACGTGCCGTGTACCTGGAGGAATAACTGGAACTGATCGGCTGTCGGGCCCCGTCCGTCTAATAGGCGCTGCTCATGCGTGGTTGTTTACCTCTTTGGGCGGGTTTAGTGACATCTCTGATCAGTCAAAGGGACTGTATTCGTGGTATTCTGTCTTCGGGAGTTCTGGGTACCGGAGTGATGCCAAACTTTTTTTGATTTGTGCACTATGAGAGGAATAGAGCTACTGCAAATAATTGATTCGTTCTCAGAGCTACATATTTTCCGAAGTATTGAATGTACAAATGTGACTGTTCCGTGGATGGAACCGTAAACCCACCAAGTTTCCATTCTGTGCTCTACAAATGGTTCAAATGGCTCTGAGTACTATGGGACTTAACTACTGTGGTCATCAGTCCCCTAGAACTTAGAACTACTTAAACCTAACTAACCTAAGGACATCACACACATCCATGCCCGAGGCAGGATTCGAACCTGCGACCGTAGCAGTCGCGCGGTTCCGGACTGCGCGCCTAGAACCGCTAGACCACCGCGGCCGGCTGCTCTACAAATGTTCTACCGTTCTATTAGCGTTCCTCTGATCACATGACACATTATTCATTATATAGCAACATGGTTTCAGTGGTGATCACGGCAGCTTTGATGCTTTTTTTGCGCTGTTCCACTGTTCTTGACTGTAGGGTTACGTAAACACGGTCCTTAACGTACCTGAACAAGAAAAAGACACAAAGTGTTAGGCCAGGTGACCTGGGATGTAGGGGAGGAGGGGTTCAAGGGAACATAGTCACATCGTCTTCACCGCTATACAATTCAGAGGAGCGGATGTTTGTCGTTTAGGGACCGGGTGTGAACATCGATACAGCAACAAGGGAGTGTCCCATTCTGTTGGACGATGAAACTGTCGGTGTCAATAGTCAGTTGTGCAAACAATAGATTCCCATCACAGCCTTTAGAGAAGATGAACAGCCCTCACAGCTTAGTTTATCACATTGCGCAGAACATATTAATCTTCGGCGAATCTAGTCATACGCCGTATTTACATGGGGATTTTCAGTGTTCCACAATCTGACTTTGTGGAGATGAACCTTTCCAGACAGGTGGAAGCTTGCTTCGTCTATGAGTATCAGCTTCGAGGCGAAATACTCAGCTTCGAGTACTTCCTGCTTTGTTATGTAAAGCTGAAGGCACCGGCCATAATTTTCTGTTTTTAATTATTGCACAAGTGCAGACGGTACGGTCTGAAATGAACAGCCGTCTTAAATGTTCTACATAGTTTTCTGCAGTATTCCCAGCTCGTGGCTTGTGCGGATCGTTGATTTTTAGGATTGCACTCGAAGCTTTCCCTCACACTTTCCACGGTTGAGTCCGGTACACTAGGTAGATCGATACTTTTCAGTTTACGGAGAGAGCCATTGTTCTTAAATTGTTCATAACAATGCATCAAAGCAAAGTAAGGAATTATGGCCGCCATATCTATATTTCTTCTGAGGCACGGTACACTGTTATAACAGATAAATATCTCGCCTATTTCAACACACAAAAACTCCTTCCTTGCTTTGTCGCCATTTTGTCGAGGCTCTCCTCTGTTATCTCCGACTAGTGGGCATAATGCAAACTCTGTGTGCTTACAGTTATAACTTATTCGTCACTCATATTTGGAAAATACACAATTCTGAAAATGAATGAATCATTTATAGCATCGCTCAACTGTAAGTGTTAAATAATGAGACTAATGAGTAATAACGCGGTGCTATTAACTATGTGATCATGTATTTACGAGACGAGAGGCATATAAATCCAAGAGCGCGGCAGTACGCTGTCACGTAATTCGTTGAACATATTATACACATTTAGAGTAGTGTTCGTCTGCAGATAAATCTCAGTAGTTTACTTTGTTTTACGCAGATACGAAAACCACTGTGTTTGTTTCACAATGGCCACAATAGAAAGCCCACTACTATTATCTAGGGTCTGAAGACTGATAATGCCTATTAAACATTTTAGTTTCCCTAAGCATGAGCTAGTACTAAAAATATATTGCCAGCAAATAAAAACGGAAGATTTTCGCCAGTAATAGTATTTCAAAGTGTGCTCAAGGAACTTCATAGAAAAAATTATATACGAAGTAAAATTAATGAACAGGTACAATTTTCATATTATGTATTTAATAGGGAGATATTTATTTTGACAGCAAGAAGTTCGGAGGCGTGAAGGTAAATGATAAACCGTCCTTGATAATAAATAGGCGTGCGAGAGAGAAAGAGAGAGAGACAGAGACAGAGAGAGAGAGAGAGAGAGAGAGAGAGAGAGAGAGAGAGAGAGAGAGAAGAGACTGTAGGTCACAAATGAAAACCATAATAGGACGAACTGAAATCGGACGAGAACACCATACTGCGTAACCCTTGTATGACCTAGGAATTTCTACTCGGATTGTAATCATAAGTATTTGACTAACGTTCCTTTGACTAGTTTCATATCGCCAACTCGAAACTTACAAAATACTGGACTTAGGTGCTGTAGATGACAAGACCTGTCGTAAGCAAGAGAGGCGCCTTACATTTTTCAAAGGTTGAAACAAAGTTTATTCAGGATATCAAATATAGTACCAAAGATGTAATGAGATGCGGACAAATCTCCTGTTCTTTGTATCTGTATGTTCACGCCAGAGATATTCTAGCCTCTAAAGACTGAAAGTCTCCCTTACTCAGCTACAGAGATAACTGTGCAGCAGTACTATTAACTTTGTTGGTCTTTTTCATGAAACTGAAAATTTCGCAAACTTTGCAGTCATTTACTAATTTGAAATTGCTTTTAGCAATACTGTAGGTCCACACACACGCGCGAGTAGCTCTGAAATTTAAATATTCCCAGCAGTATCGGGTTTTGCAACAAAGAAGTCGAAATGTAGTATAAAAGCTAAGTGTCAAGGTACTCTACTCCGGAATATTCCACTGGAAGCAATGTAGACTAGCACCATTTCCATAATGAAATCAGAAGGTTAACAAACAGAAAGTCATCCTGTTGCACTTCTATACCTAATGAAATTACTCGTCAGTTAACTTCGATGTATTTCATTTCTGCGAGCGTTCCAAAAAAATATCATACGTGAACTTCGTACACAAACATTCCGCACCCGTAAAATTCAATATTCATTGTATTACTTCGGTCAGTTCAGTATTCTCTCGTTGGGATTCTAATAGTTCACTGAATGAGTATTGCAATGACGCATCGGCTCGTCCACTTTCTGCTCAAGCACAGACACCACAGTTTTCACCGTCAACTGTTTCACAGCGTTCTCCTATTTCATCAAAAACTTAAAAATATTTATAGATCGTAGAGTGCTGCTTTTCTATTTTACTTATGGCAAATTTATCAAAATCTCTTCATTTTTGAAATGCATTTCTTTACATTAGCCGAAAACAAATGAAAATTATTTACTTCAAAACAACACACCATTAACGTTCTACTGTGCATACAACAACTGATTAATAATAAATGAAGCACATGGATGTACTGTGAACAGTCAAACTAAGAATGTCACGGATTTTATGATTGACGTGTAACCTACAAACTTCCCTGGAGTTTGTTACCTACTCGAAATTTAGTGATGCCATAAGAAGATGCTACGCGAGATTTTCTTGACAATTTCTATACACGTAAAACGTAAATTGTTCGAGACGTAACATCAACTGGACACTCGTATAAGACATCGTTAAGCATTAATTAAAAGATTATGTGTTGAGGTAATTCACAGTACAGTTTTACCCTTGAGTCTTAACAAAATTATCTGTAGATACTAGACTCGAGACAACCGTGTATAGTGAGAAAGTTTGTGGTATGGGCTACGGTTTATGACAATTGATTCACAAAAAAATTTAAAACTGACAAAAGGTGACGCACTGCAGTTATTGCAGGTTGGCATACATCAACAACAGTCTTCCATTCAAGAAATTCGCAGTTAAAAATTGAGTTTGCAAAAGTCGTGTGTTTCAAAAGTACATATTGTAAGTAGGCTGTTTAGGTTTTTATGTTGGTAACGCCACGTAGCGCTCTGTATGAAAATCGCTGACTGTGCTGTGTGCAGTCTGTGGCTGGTTGACATTGTTGTAATATTGGCTATTGTAGTGTTGGGCAGTTGGCTGTTAACAGCTCGTAGAGTTGCGCAGTTGGAGGTGAGCCGCCATCAGTGGTGGCTGTGGGGAAAGAAATAGCGGAATTTTGAGAGCGGATGATCTGGACGTATGTCCATCAGAGACAGTAAATTTGTAAGACTGGATGTCATGAACTACTATATATATTATGACTTTTGAACACTATTAAGGTAAATACATTGTTTGTTCTCTATCAAAATCTTTCATTTGCTAACTAGGCCTATCAGTAGTTAGTGCCTTTAGTAATTAGAATCTTTTATGTAGCTGGCAGTATTGGCGCTCGCTGTATTGCAGTAGTTCGAGTAACGAGAATTTTTCTGAGGTAAGTGATTCATGAAAGGTATAGGTTATTGTTAGTTAGAGCCATTCTTTTGTAGGGATTGTTGAAAGTGAGATTGCGTGGCGCAAAAAATTTTGTGTGTCAGTTTAGTGTGGATCAGAATAGGTAAAGAGCGAAATGTCTGAGTGCGTCCAGTTTGCGAAATTTTCAGTTTCATGAAAAAGACCAACAAAGTTAATAGTACTGCTGCACAGTTATCTCTGTAGCTGAGTAAGGGAGACTTTCAATCTTTAGAGGATAGAGTATCTCTGGCGTGAACATACAGATGCAAAGAACAGGAGATTTGCTCTCATCTCATTACATCTTTGGTACTATATTTGATATCCTGAATAAACTTTGTTTCAACCTTTGAAAAATGTAAGGCGCCTCTCTTGCTTACGACAGGTCTTGTCATCTACAGCACCTAAGTCCAGTATTTTGTAAGTTTCGAGTTGGCGATATGAAACTAGTCAAAGGAACGTTAGTCAAATACTTATGATTACAACACGAGTAGAAATTCCTAGGTCATACAAGGGTTACGCAGTATGGCGTTCTCGTCCGATTTCAGTTCAGTTTTGCTCAGCTGTTTGAAAATCAAATAATGTAAGAGGTTTATCAGCACAGTAATTTATTAATTTTTCTAAGGGGACGTTTCAAAATGACCTGTCAGGTTTTGTACATTACGTACCGATTTCCCGGAATAGGTAATTTATCAGACTAGGGAAATCGCTTAGCCACCACTTGCTGCCCATTTCGCCTAACCTCATGGCTACCAATTAATTATTTTGTGATTTCTAAATTTTTCAGAGTTTCTCCATGCAGCTGTATTACAACTGGTTTTGTTCCTCTTAGGTTATTTAACACTTCAGAATTTTACGATATTACAACGGAAGTTTGGGCTTAGAGTTGTTCAGTTCTAGTGAAGAGTTAATTTTCAAATTCAGTGTTAACGTAAACAGTGGGCAAGATGGAAATAACAGCCGGCCGGAGTGGCCGAGCGGTTCTAGGCGCTACAGTCTGAAACCGCCCAACCGCTACGGTAGCAGGTTCGAATCCTGTCTCGGGCATGGATGTGTGTGATGTCCTTAGGTTAGTTAGGTTTAAGTAGTTGTATGTTCTAGGGGACTGATGACCTCCGAAGTTAAGTGGCATAGTGCTCAGAGCCATTTGAACCATTTTTGGAAATAACATGAAAGAGGATACACAGAGTAGTCTAACTGGCACCGAAGTAGAAAGTGATAAAACTCATTACATTACATAGGTTCCTTCCATCTCAGTCTATGTTAAACGCAACGTGGAAGGCGTGGTGTACACTGACGGTACGGTATGCGATACGACACTCTGCATTCCCACTGGAATGATACGATATGCGGTGCTATACGCTATGTTACCCACCATAGGACAGGTAGCAAGACAGTACGTATTACGTTTCTGCTTCAGTTTCAGTTGCAGTCATGAGATCTTCTTAGAGGAAAGTAATCATTTAAAGCTCAAAAAAATGAAAAAGACAAGAATGCACTGAGCGCAGCCGTGCAACGCTAAAAATATCGAACATTGTTTAGCTGTGATTACACAACAGCTTTTCCGCGTAGTGGAACATATCACATACAACACCAGCAAAGCAACAGACGTTGTGCTCCTGGATATCTAAAAGGCCTTCGATCGTCTATGGCACAACGGTCTCATCCCCAAAACTCAGCGATGCTGGTTCCCCCGCCGGACTCAAACGTGTCATACACGCATATCTCACCAACAGATGCTTCCACACTGACTTTCAGGGCAAACAGTCAACACAAGGCAGCTTCCGTGAGCCCCTCTTTTTTAAGCCGTACATCAGTGACTTCCCAGCTACTCAAAACACGACAGTAGCCATCTACGCGGATGACACAGCCATCCTAGAGCAAGATTGGAAACCGTCAAATATTAATTCACGATTACAGACAGCACTCAGAACTGCCGAGCCTTGGTTAGAGGGAAGGTGTGTTAAAGTGAACGTCGACAAGTGCGAGGCTGTCCTGTTCACGTGCAAACCAAAACACCTGTACAAACACTAGAAATGTAGAGAAATAGAACTACATTCACGCCCAATACGTTTCTGTAAGAAAGTCAGATACCTCGGCATCTGACAGGACCAGAAGTTTACATGGGAGGGATCAAACTGAACACATATCCAACCGAGCATGCGCGAGGCTCTAACAGCATTACCCCATGCAACAGGCAAAGCACACTGAATAGATGGCCGTCGAGGTCCATGTACACAACACTAATTAGGCCACTGATATATGCAGTTTCAGTTTGGGGATACGCAGCTCCAACGCGTCCTTGCCGATCAAAGTGTTACGTATCATAAGCAGCTCTCCACGGTACACACCCACTGCAGACCCTCACAGAGAATATCGCATTGAGACTCTCACGAAGGTATTCAAAATACTTGCCACACGACTGTACACGAAAACGAGACCCGCGAACAATCCTTTCACCCTTAACCTGGGTAACAGCGACTACAACCATAGGTGGAAATATAACAGCCCGAAATCATTACTACTTACGGATAATCAACCACCTACGGATAACGTCAACACACAAGTACTGGTGAACCCAGCAACTGGTGAGCAACGCAAAATAAACTGTAACCGACAGGTGTAAATTAGCCGACCAACCGACAACGTAGGGAAGCCGTTTGCACACTAAAAGCAAACAAACTCAACCTAAACCCTTACACACTGATCGATTTATGACCAGTTAACCACTTGTATGACAATCTTGCCATGTTACAGGTACAGAAGCTGTAGTTGGCCCAGGAGTCTTCACAAGTGCCTGCTCAGCAGTAACCCTCCTAGAAAGGACCGACACTCTTTACGAAGAATAAGCTATGACAATGGTTCCGAGTACTACACGATACCCAAAACTAACAACCACTCTACCCTCGCATGATCTGTCGCAGATAGCAAGAAATCGCTACTGCTCTTACTATCCGACCAGGCTATTGCAGAGGTTTTTTTCCCTTGGCACTTGCCTTGGCCCTTTTTTCCCTCTGCCCTTGAAACCACTAGTATGTGTTGACTTTTCGTCCACTAACTACCTCCTCGATGCGACCGTGTTAGTAGGTAGGTAACCCTACCCAGCCGCACGGATGACATCACGGCCCCCAATCACGTGAAGTCCTCGATTAGTGACTAACAAACACGGAGGTGGCTGGCTCTGAGCACTATGGGACTTAACATCTATGGTCATCAGTCCCCTAGAACTTAGAACTACTTAAACCTAACTAACCTAAGGACAGCACACAACACCCAGCCATCACGAGGCAGAGAAAATCCCTGACCCCGCCGGGAATCGAACCCGGGAACCCGGGCTTGGGAAGCGAGAACGCTACCGCACGACCACGAGATGCGGGCAAACACGGAGGTGATAGTAGAGCTTTTGAGATGGAACATAAATTCTACGAACTCTACAAAATGAGTCCAGAAAGTCTTAACTTTTTGGAGTGATTCGCCTAATACACTTCGCTAAAGCAAGACAGAAATTTTCGACTTGCTACTTCTCCTGCTCAGAAGCTACTTATAATTTGTGACTGTATACACGGCAACTTCTAATCCAGGGTCTGCTAATGCGAAAGGAGAAGCAGTTTTTATGAAGTTACGTCAGTGCATGTGTTTGAGTGACTTTAAAAATGCCACTACGGAAAGTTTATTTTTAAGAAAGCTAACATAGGACAGAACGTCATTCGTTGTGGAATATATATGAATACTAGCTATAAATTAATACAGCTAGGATTTCATTTTTACAACTATTCAGTTTTGCAAAGTAGGGTATAAATCAGCTTGAGGATAACTGAGACGAAACTTTGCTCGATTTGGAGATAGATGTGTCACCGACGATGGTGTGGCAGTGGGTGCTGTAACCTCTGTGGGAATAGAAGTGGAAGAGGCCTGTGATGGTAAGAAAATTCCCGACGTGTCTTCTGCGGCTTCGTCCAGCTGCTCATTCAGAAGTAACAGGAACATACCTCTCAGAGCTGTTTTATGCCTGTCACAACGTTCCCTTAAGCTAGGGAGGATGACTGAAAAGAAAGAACACAGTTAGCATCCTCAGCTGATGTCTCGAGGTGCCTTTTCATTTCCGTAAGTATTTTATTCCCATCTCCGGCTTCTATCGGCAGTTCACGAAGAAGAGAAACACGAGGCAGCTCCGCAGTATGCATAGCAGACCATAGCAGGCGGAAAAAGCGTCGGGTGTGGCGCGTAGCTGCCAACATCGTCCTTGGCCAACCTCCCAATATATATGAAGTATTATCTCGATAATGGAAGGAGGTGTGACTCTCCTTCCACCGTTAAAACAACTTCGATATTTTAGCTAAATTTCGTACACAGCAATGTACGGCATAAAACGCTACAAACATAAACTGGTCAGTGACTACATTTTTCGCCGTACACTTTTCAAAATGTGCTTCGCGTTTTACTTTACTTCGAAGTATCACAATGACTATGGCCAAAGACGAAAAGAAAAGCAGTTCATTATCAGTCTGTGATGTGTGGCTATCAGATGAGGAAAAATAAGTTTTTTACTAAATACTTTTCTCGAAATCGAATGAAAAAGTCTGCATAGCAGAGAGCACACGAAGCAGTTTTCATTGTTGTGCCAAAAGTAAAAGTTTTGCGCAGAAACTAACGACAGAGATACGAGGAGATTAGCTACATTTACGTAAAATAAATTCTTCCGCAAATCGGATGACTTGAAATCACATTCCCCATGTATTGTACGATACGGGTTGTGACCAGCAAGCGCGGTTGCACCGTACTTACCGGTGTTGAATCGCTGACTCCCAGCGTTTCCGCGCTCTCCACCGATGCGGGTTGCTACTACGTCGTATCGCTTGTCGCACTCGCGTGTAGTATCGCGTGTCATGTCGCCTCAGTGTGATCCACCCCTAAGGCTGTGGGCAGGCATAAAGTTAGAATAAATTTTGGAGCCCACTAAAGCCATTACAGACGTTGAACGCATAGTACAAGTTTTGTCAGTTTAGTCGCTCCGTTTCTGGCCGCAGGGGATAACTGTTTACATATACGAACGAAAATAAATGATACCTTTCCCAAATATGAACAAAAGCAAATCTACCTTACAAACCACATTGACATTTATTTATGTTATAGCACTGTTTGTATTGTGGTAAAAACATCAAAGGTAAATATAATCGGAATCTACAGATACTTTCCCGTAATGATGAAATTTGTCATTCTTCGTACGTTTGAGTCTGTAGTGTCTACTAGGTCTACAGTTTCTGGACGCAAGCTGTTTTACGGTAGATGTCTAAATCATAGCCAGTGGTAAAGAGGCCTTTTATTTCGAGACAACGAGTCTTTCACACTTCTAGATGCAACCAGAAAGGCCACTGTAACACTACGTGAGAAGCGTAGAATACGCTGACTACAAAAAGATAATGTTTTGTGACATAGCTGTAAAGTATAATTTCTTGCTTTAGGAATTTAATGCGGGTGTATGGCGGATAAAGACATTACACGTAACAATAGTACAACGACGAATAGGAAATATCACTGCATCACAGTCCTCAGCGATCTGAAACGGCCACAATTGTGACGTGAGAGACTCTTTTGTCACAATCTAACGGCGCTTTATCTTACTATAAGTATAGCTAAAAAAAAAAGAGCAGTCACCAACTGGTAAAGGACATCCTCTTGACATGAGCATCATCCTACTTTTGAGACGTTCATCCGAACACACCGAATTTCCATCAAAGGTGTGCTAATAGAACAGTATTTAAAACAGACAATTGTAGCATAAACGTTATTAATAAGCTGCTACAGGTTGGTTGGTTGGTTGGTTTGGGGAAGACCAGACAGCTTGGTCATCGGTCTCATCGGATTAGGGAAGGATGGGGAAGGAAGTCGGCCGTGCCCTTTCAGAGGAACCATCCCGGCATTTGCCTGGAGTGATTTAGGGAAATCACGGAAAACCTAAATCAGGATGGCCGGACGCGGGATTGAACCGTCGTCCTTCCGAATGCGAGTCCAGTGTCTAACCACTGCGCCACCTCGCTCGGTGCTACAGGTATCTACGTTGTATTTTATACAAATCTTTTCATCTACCTGTAGATGTTATCGATCGTCTGACACAGTGGCAGTTAATTTGCTCCCTACTGCTCACTACAGGGCAGTCCAGCGACCATGGTGGGCGTTAGACGGTTTGAGGTTGAAGATATTTTCATAAGGGTTTCATAAAATTTTGACGTTAAGTATTTGTTAAGCGACTATCACAGACTTAAACATGCTACATGTCTGCTTTACAAATTCAATAACAAAAAGATACATTCTTACTCTATATGTCACTATTACTGTCTACAGTGGGCGTTAAAAATTTTTACTACCAGCAGACATATAAAAGCGGGTGGGAGGTAAAGAAGATTGACTACTACTCGTTTAACGGAAAGAGCTCTAATATTAGTCATAATCCTCATTTATTGGATTTTCCCCCCAAACATTTCGAACGTAAGCCTACAGTAACAAGAAAAGATTTTCTGGAATTCGTAGTTTCCTTGTAGTGGACTGAGAGGTGCGTTCCCGATTTTTGTGACATTCCAGTTTTACTATTATTTTAAAGATTAAGCTGAATCGTCTTTTCCGAGTTCTCGTGTTAGTACAAACAGCATAAAATATTTCCCCAATTTATCTCGTGCTCTTTTTTGTTTATTAATTAATTAATTTATTTTTATTTTGTTTATTTATTGCTCTGTGCGTAGTTAACGAAAATAGAACAATATGTGCCAAAAGCACGGTTGTTTAATGTTAGATGGTAATAATTATTCCTCTGCACCGTCCTTCTGTGTATTGTTGAGATGCTCTGTACATATCATGAATTAGAGTGGCCCGCTGTGATTTTCTGTACGGATGTGAAGACTAATCTCAGAAAATTCTTTGATACGGTTTACGCTAATGGATACACTTATTCCCGAAGAAAGTTGCTAGATAAGTCGCTCGGCTGTTGATACTTAGTGCCACACATTCGAAGCTGGGGCAGGCCGTTACTTTCTGGTAAACCTCACTTACATCGTCGTCATTGCATTCACCACGTGCTCAATTTTGTTTCTCTCTTTAGAACCCAGTATCTCAAATTTTTGTTGGTGCAATTCTTACTGTTGGCAGATACTACGAAGGCCGTTCAGTGACTAATGCAACATATTTTTTCTTGGCCGATTTCGGTTGAAATAATGCGGAATTCATTATGTCACTTCGTAGAATATTCCCACTTCAGCCCCTTCTCATGAAGTTCCGATAGGTGGCAGTGCTATACGTAGCCTTCCAAATGGCGACTATAACGGAGGAGCGTTCCAAGCAGAGAGGTGTCACTGAGTATCTTTCGGCGGAAAACAGAACATCACAGACATTCATAGGCTCTTGCAGAATGTCTGCGGAGACTTGACAGTGAACAAAAGCACAGTGATTCGACGGGCGAGGCGACTGTCATCATCGACCTGATGTCATGGAAACCTGTCCATCTCCTGCGTGATGGCCGGCTGCACACTGCTCTGACTCCCGAAATATTGGAACGTGCGGACACTCTCATTCGAGGTGATCGACGGAGCACAATGATACACGTCACTGCTCAACTGGACGTTGCATGGGGGCTTAATTGAATAAATGAAAATAATTTTTTTTTATTTTTCGTAGCTGTATGTCCGATTACGCTGTGTCTCGTAAACGGTTGGCCCTGACTAGTATTATTACGCAATCTGACTGCATAGAACAACAACAAAGAATGAAATGAAAATTTTCGTTAACACAATTAATTAATTAAGTCCCCAGCAACTATAAAACCTACGAAACCAAAGCACAAGTATAACTGTTCTGTGTGTGGAAGTATGACTCAACGTACACATCTGGCACGGTTCTTCTTCAATAATACAAGAAATTTCAAATACTATTTATACTGACGTGTTAAAAAAAATTAGAAATACTATAATTGCGCAAGAAAACCAGAATTACACTCTAATAGAAGAACACAAGCCAGATGCTTTGTTGACTGAACCTGTAATGACGCATTATTCAGGACATTGAAATAATGAGAAAAAAAAGAAAAGTAGTTTGTTACCTTCATTTATATTGATGAAAAGCACTCTAAACATTACAGTATCTCCACACCGACTCGCTACTACCACATCTCAAAAAGAACTGACTACTGCCACATCTCGACAAGCACTCTTCACTACGACATCTCAGCAAGCACTGACTACTACGAGTTCTCAACAAGCACTGCCCTCCGCTACTTCTCAATAATCACTGCCAGTGGAGGCGGCGAAACAAAACTCTCTGGCGCTGTGGCTCAGTGTAGCCACCTTTCAACGTTTATGTTGGTAGTGATGATACACTCGTCCACCAGTTGGGATACTCAAAGCCGTGTGCGCACCGGATTCTCGCCGCCTAGCGGAAGACCATAAAGAGCAACGAAGGACCATCTGTGCTGAATTTCTTGCGCGTCACGAGGCTGGTCGTGAAAAATTGTTTGGCGAACATCACAACAGGTTTAATTAGTTCTAAGTTCTAGGCGGCTGATGACCTCAGAAGTTGAGTCGCATAGTGCTCAGAGCCATTTGAAACATTTGGAGTGGAGCCATACCACCTCTCCTCCGAAGAAAAAGTTCAAAGCTGCGTCCTGAGCCGGCAAAGTTATGGTGACTGTCTTCTCCGACTCGGAAGGGGTTATTCTGTTTTATGCCCTCCCTCATGGAATTACGATCAGTTCTGGAGTGTACTGTGCTACCCTTAGGAAATTGAAGAAACGATTTCAACGTGTTCATAGCCACAAAAATACAGAGGAACTTCTCCGATACAACGCAATGCTCAAGCGAGTCTGCGCACCCGAGAGGAGCTCACAAAACTTTGTAAGTAGGCTGTTTCGGTTTTTTTATTGGTAACGCCACCTCTGTATGAAAATCACTGGCTGTGCTGTGTGCAGTCTGTGGCTGCTTTGCATTGTTGTAATACTCGCCATTGTAGTGTTAGGCAGCTGGCTGTGAACAGCGCGTAGCGTTGCGCAGTTGGAGGTGAGCCGCCAGCAGTGGTGGATGTGGGGAGAGAGATAGCGGAGTTTTGAAATTTGTCATGAACTGCTATATTTATATATGATGATATCAAGGTAAATACATTGTTTGTTCTCTATTAATATCTTTCATTTGCTAACTATCCCTATAGTAGTTAGTGCCTTCAGTACTTTGAATCTTTTATTTAGCTGGCAGTAGTGGCGCTCGCTGTATTGCAGTAGCTTGAGTAGCGAAGATTTTTGTGAGGTAAGTGATTTGTGAAAGGTATAGTTTAATGTTAGTCAGGGCCCATTCTTTTGTAGGGATTATTGAAAGTCAGATTGCGTTGCGCTAACAAAATATTGTGTGTCAGTTTAAGCACAGTCTTGTATAATTTTTCAAAGGGGACGTTTCAACTTCATTGGAGTGTTCTTCCTCATCCAACGTGCTGTCTCGATTTCTCGACTTCCAACTCCGATTGGGCCCAGTGAAAGATGCACTTCGCAGAAGCAGTGCGTAGATGATGGGGAGCCGGCCGCTGTAGCCGAGCAGTTCTAAGCGCTTCAGTTCGGAACCGCGCTGCTGCTATCGTCACAGGTTCGAATCCTGCCTCAGGCATGGATGTGTGTGATGTCCTTAGGTTAGTTAGGATTACGTAGTTCTAGGACTAGGGGAGTGATGACCTCAGATGTTAAGTCCCATAGTGCTTGGAGCCATTTGAACCATTTGATGATGGGGAGGTTATCGATGTAGCACGACGGTGTCTCCGATGACGAGCAGCAGAGTGGTTCCACGCGGGCATACAGGCCTTCCAGTAAGCTTGCGTAAGGCCGTCGCATTAACAGAGACTATGTTGAAAAATTGGGTTTTCCAGGCAAAAGAGTGGGGAATAATATAGAATATTGGAACCCTGAGTAAAACCACCTGCTTTCAGAGAAAAATTTGTTGCATTAATCATTCAACGTGCCTCGTGTACAGAGTGAATCACCTGAAGTTTGCGCAGCAAGTATTGGTAGTCAAAGGCTTGTACTGTTAGCCAATAGACAGATTCTACTAACACTCAGAAATTGTATTTTCTATGCAGACATACACTTTGTAGGTGGAACAATACCTATTGACAGTAACAATCTAAAAGGAGGGTAAATTAGAATGTCAGTGGTGTTTTGTTGCAGGATTCTAGTGTAAGTCGTTTACGAGACATATAGTTTTGAAAAGTTTTCACGGCGACTCTTGTTTGTACCATTCAACTTGCGTAGTTACTAGGTACGATGATGTTATGTTTGCTTACAGTGTGCTTGTGTGTTCCTTGAGTGCATTGCGAGCTGTTAATCACTTAGTGTGTCGCAGTCCAAGCAGTCGGTCATTGCTGGACGATGAGACTTACCAATGGCAGAAGAAGCCGACACGTTCAAGGTCTATGAAGACTGTAGGAACAGTGCAGTTCGTTCTTGTACGGTGTCCCAGCGAGATATCCCAATAGATGTCACCACGTCGGCACTTATTTATCAACTTCTTCAACCATTTAGGTGAAAGTGGTAGCGTAAGACATAGATAATGTAGCAGAAGGAAACAAATGACGACAAAGGTGGCGGAAATTAATGTTAGTACTGCTATTGAGTTGATCCGCGCGTTAGCTCCCGCACAATCGCACGAGTCAGCCAAATGTCGTGCACTTTCTCCATTGACATAATTTCCACCCCTGTCGCAGAGCTGCAGAAAAACGATTGTGAGAATCGTATTAACTTCCCTACCTGGGCCTTTGACAGGACACTCCAAATGTATCATGAGTCTTGTTCAGTGAAGCAGCCATATTTGCCAATCATGGTCAGGTATACCGCCGAAACATGCACTATTGGCCTGCTGACGGTTCCCGTTGGCTTCGTCAGGTGGAACGCCCATAGATCGTAAAAGTGTGGTGTAGGTTAGTGACCCATCATCTTATAGGCCCGTTTCCATAGGCGGAACGCTGAACGCGCCCAAATATCGCAGCTTTCTAGCGGATCATCTTCCATGGATACTAGCAGACGTTCCACTTCAGACTAGGAGGAACTTGTGGTACCAACATGATGGCTGTCCAGCCTATAGTGCAAGAAGTACTGTAGCATCTATTCACGAATTTTTTCCAACTAGTTGGATTGGACGCAGAGGACCTGTAGCTTGGCCAGCTCGTTCCCCGGATTTGACGCCTCTATAGTTTTCTGTGTGGTGAAAGCTGAAAGACACTGTCTAGAAGGACATACCAAATATACCTGACGATATACAGCGACGGATTGCTGCAGTCCGCTCATACATATTCGTTGGAATGTTAGCATGTGTGCAGCAGTCAGTCCATACCAGACTGGAAGCATGTATTGTCATTACCGTGATTATTTTGAACATAACCACTTATGGTCAATTGTCTCGTTACTAAAAACAATGTACATAACTAGTGCATGCACTTTTGTTGTTCTTTAGTGCGTGCTACTACAGGTATTGCACAAGTGTCGGTGTGGGAACTTTTCAAAATACGATTTCTCGTAAACGGCTCGCACTAGAATCCTGCAACGAACACCACTGAAATTCTAATTTACCCTACTTTTTCTTTAAAAATGGCTCTGAGCACTATGGGACTTAACTTCTGAGGTCATCAGTCCACTATAACTTAGAACTACTGAAACATAACTAACCTAAGGACATCACACACATCCATGCCCGAGGCAGGATTCGAACCTGCGGCCGTAGCGGTCACGCGGTTCCAGACTGAAGCGCCTAGAACCGCACGGCTTATGTGTCAATAGGTTTTGTTATATGTAAAAAAGTGCGGGTCTGGACAAAAGTACACATTTAAGTATTATTACAATCTGTTCATTGGTTGACAAAACGATCCCTTGACTACCAACCCATGCCGTGAACAAAGCGTATCAATAGTACCTTCCACGCCGGCCGCGGTGGTCTAGCGGTTCTAGGCGCTCAGTCCTGAACCGCGCGACTGCTACGGCCGCAGGTTCGAATCCTGCCTCGGGCATGGATGTTAGTGATGTCCTTAGGTTAGTTAGGTTGGAGTAGTTCTAAGTTCTAGGGGACTGATGACCACAGATGTTAAGTCCCATAGTGCTCAGAGCCATTTGAACCAGTACCTTCCACTTCGGCAAAATTTACGGTCCGCGTTTTAAGCTGATTCACCCTGTGTAGTGGTAATGTTTTATTTGCGAAAGAGAGAAAGAGTTAAAAATATTCATTCGATGATTGTTTCTATATGCCCAGAGCGAACATGTTGCACTTTATAGAGCCACAAGTAGGTCATAATTTGCAGCTCCTCCAAGTTCCTCCTGGATCACGAATTAATACGTTTCTTAGCTGAAGCGACTGAAAAATGTTCAGCTCAGTCTAAATCCAGTTCATAACTTTGGCGTCAAACAACAAGTGCGAAGAAGACTGTTTTTCGATTACTCGTAATTTTGCAAGGTATAGTGAACTTAGCTAAGCTGCCATTAAACTTGTTGTGCAACAAAGTAATTACTTTATTTTTGTGCGAAAACAACACCCTTTGGTAGAACCAGGCAACTGGAATTATTCTTACACCTTTATATAAAAAAAAGCAAGTGTAGCAGGTGCAATCGTAGCAACTGTGACATGACTGACAAATATCGCTTTTCGATTTTGTTTCAGATCTGTCATGATGTGAAGATATTTAACTGGGACTGGGAAATTTGCTGGAAATGGTAAGTATTCTATTTCTCGGTAGAAGGGAGTGGGCCCAAAGAGCTCGGCAATTCAGTAAGACCGGCAGAAAGCGTTTCATTGTGTCTCAGCCTAATGGAAAGAGGACCTCCTGGGTGGAAACCGGTTTTCGCAGAAATGGTACTGATACCTGAAATGCTTATTGTGGACAGTTCCTGGCACTAATCCACTTGCCACAGGCACTGCGCCACATTCCGCCACAATTTTCTACTGGGGCTGCTTGAAGGTGAAATCTGCCTTTCTGCCTTCACATCAAACAGGAGGCACCTACAGACCTTCCTTGACCTGAGAAAGTTCGTTGCTTACCTCCAAAATTACAGACTGTCCAGCCCAAAGCAACGCCCTTTCCACCACACGCCGTGGGTTCTCTGCCGAACGATAGAGAGAGACTTTTTGAAACCAGAACCAACCTCAAAAATCATTATGATGCTTCCTAAGAGAGTTGAGTGGTAAATTTTGGATTATTTCCCTCTTTTTAAACAGAGAAAGAAGCCTATTCCTTCATCAGGTATTCAACAGCATTCAGTCTCCCCTCCAAGTTGAGCTGGGGAATTTTGGTGCTTATGGAGAGAACTTGGATTTTAAGATGATATTCGCTTCCCAGCTCTGTAAATGAAAGTTGGTAGGAGTGTTTCTACATCTTGTAAGTAGGCTGTTTAGGTTTTCTTATTGGTAAAGCCACGTAGCGCTCTGTATGAAAATTAATGGCTGTGCTGTGTGCAGTCTGTGGCTAGTTTGCATTGTTGTCTGCCAT
Source organism: Schistocerca americana (assembly GCF_021461395.2). Taxonomy (NCBI): domain Eukaryota; kingdom Metazoa; phylum Arthropoda; class Insecta; order Orthoptera; family Acrididae; genus Schistocerca; species Schistocerca americana. Next base: position 216,554,069 of record NC_060124.1, read on the forward strand.
TGTAGTGTTGGGCAGCTGGCTGTTAACAGTGCATAGCGTTGCGCAGTTGGAGGTGAGCCGCCAGCACTGGTGGATGTGGGGAGAGAAATGGCGGAGTTTTGAAATTTGTAAGACTGGATGTCATGAACTGCTATATATATTATGACTTTTGAACACTGTTAAGCTGGCTGTAGTGGCGCTCGCTGTACTGCAGTAGTTCGAGTAACGAAGATTTTTGGTGAGGTAAGTGATTTGTGAAAGGTATAGGTTAATGTTAGTCAGGGCCATTCCTTTTTAGGGATTATTGAAAGTCAGATTGCTTTGCACTAAAAATATTGTGTGTCAGTTTAGTGTTGACCAGAATAGGTAAAGAGCGAAATGCGGTATGTTAGTAAGTTCAGTTCTGCTCAGCTATTTGAAAATAAAATAACGTAGGGCTTACCAGCACAGTAATTAAATAATTTTTCTAAGGGGATGTTTCATATGGCGACCCTTAACCGAGGATACCTCACTGGAATCTTCTGATTTTTTCTTGTAGTTTGTGCAATTAGTGCAGCCTTTGTTTACTGCTAGCGCGTAATTGTATAGAGAATATCCTTTGTTGTTGTAGTTTTTCATTCTTGTACAGTAAAACAGTTGTGGCATCCATGTAGATTTGCACCAAGTATTTCGCAGCTGCGCTTGCAACTAACGAGATATTATTTTCAATGCTATGTTAACGTGTTTTCTTATTTTGCTCTTCAAATTGTGCTTTTCTGTATTGTCTTGTGAAATATAGTGACAATAATGGCGTGTGAAAAACGTAATACTAGGGTCCAAAGTAAACTGAGAAATGACAGTGAAGGCGAATGCAGTGTGTTAGCGCCACCGTGTAATGAATTAACTAATGTTCAAAGTAGTAATTTGGTAATCGTATAGGGAAATGGAGCGGGCTGCAAATAATGGTGTAGGCAGTGAAACAATTAGTGAACAGTGAAGCATTATCGATCGATCGGTCGGCAACAGCTTGCCTCAGGAATCCGAAATGACAGGACACAATCTTGCAAATACTGTAGATTAAGGTTTTGCGTCCTCGACGTTTTCTCAAATAAGTCATGACACATTTTCTGCTTTTCAAAATGCGAATATTGCCAGTTCAAATGCATTGCCGAATAGCACTGAGGAACATGTTTAAGACACCAGTGCATTGTTATTACAATTAATGCAACAAATGGGACAAAAGCTTCAAAAGTTAGACACAACGGAACAAAATCGGAGACAAACACAGCAAAAGCTTCAAAAGTTAGACACAATGGAACAAAATCAGAGACAAACACAGCAAAAGCTTCAAAAGTTAGACACCACACTTGAACAAACACGTGAAGATTTAACTACTGAGTTACATAACATTGAATCGAAATGTCAAAAAGTCTGTAATGACGTTGTGAGCATTTTCAACCTACTTTTTCGCGGCATGAAAATGCATTACAGAATCACGAAGCAGCCATAAATGAACTGCAAATCATTGTTCATGAAAATCATGAGCCCTTGTGGGCTAACATTGACTCAGTTGCATCTACCGATTCGGTTAAGCAAAAACTCACGAAAACTTAAAGGACATAGTAGATACGATTTCAACACAAACGGACACTCTGAAACTTGGTTCAGAAAAACACACTGAGGAAATAAGTACACTATCGGAGAAAGTAGCCGAACTTTCGGATCAGTTCACTAACTTATCTGCAAAGGTAGATGATGATCTGAATGACACAAGACCTGTAGCCATCACTGACACAGGAGAGTATGAACAAATTAAGAAAATCAAACAAAATCAGAATCAAATTAATATGCAACACATAAGAGAAATCCGGGAAGTACAAGATCAGTTGGCACAAGTAATACAAATATTACATATTTCAGAGGACACTCGCGCTCCAACACGGGAAGAGGGACTTAGAAATACGGAAAAGCCACAAAATAATAACACAGGAAATTTCAGAAAGTGTGAAAGAAATTGGCAAGGTGCACCGAATTTTGAGATGGAACCGCCGACACGACGTAACACTGACCGATATGCTGCTCGCCGACACGATGATTTTGACTATAAGCTGTTCATTACTACACGTAAATTCAAAACATTTAAGAATTCTGGCAGCGACATTCATCCACAAGCGTGGCTCCATCAATTCTCTCATTGTTTTCCTCCCAACTGGTCATTAGAGCACAGATTAGAATTTATGTGTGGCTTCTTAGAGAATGAACAAGCTGAAAGAATGCGATCGGTCATTCACGATTGTCACAGTGAAGGAGAATTTTATCATGCCTTCTCTCAACATATTGGTCTCAAGCTACACAATACCGAGTAAAACATAGCATCATAATGATGAAACATTTCGAACAATCTGACTTTTCCAGTCTTGTGAAATATTTTGAAGACATGTGGCACAAGACTCAGTACCTGTCAAACCCATACAGCCCCTCAGAACTCATCCGCATTTGCTTAATCAAACTACCTGAACATTTACGACATATTATTTTAGCAGGATTTGCAAAGATAAGATTGAAGCTTTTCAGGGACTGTTACAGGAATTGGAAATTGACACTGACAATCGCGGAACGCGAAAACAGCAACACAACAATTACAGGTCACATCCGTCACAATTCCGCGATGAAAGAAATAATAACTGGACACGACAAGGCTATTCTCACAACACAAATCGTTACCAAAACAGACACCACCCGTATGAAACCGTTGGCAGAGTAGTAACAATTACAGGGAAAGATCACCTCTCCACGATAGTGACTATCATAGAGACAATCAGAGAAACAGACAATATGGGAACCAAAATAATTAACATCAAGGGATGCAGAATAACTTTAGGCGCAACGGTGCAGCGCGCAGTTACGATTCAGGGAGAAATTTTCCACCACATGACCGACAAGAAAGAAACTATGGAATCTACCGACATGACGACAGACGATATGATCGTAACGACAGACCTGAATTGCACCAGCACTGGCGGGATTCAAACAGGGTGGGGCCCTCTCGACAAGGTGAATTTGTAGAAGTTAGGTCTCCAATTCCCAATAACGACGCGCGCCAACAGAGAGACAATAGGCAAATGACTCATACCGCTGGCAGCCACATAACGTACTTCTGAAACTAATGACACAGCTGCTGTAGCTAGTAATTACGTAAAAATGGAAGACATTAGGGACATCTTACTTCAGGAACATGAAGTAAAACATAACAACACTGCATATCCTGTGATTGACATTGCAGTAAATGACGTAAAATTTACGGCAGTACTTGACTCTGGCAGTCCCATTTCAGTAATAAGTGAAACAGCTTTTAGCAAGTGCAACAAATCCAACGATTGCCCCACACTTCCGTTACGTAAGATCAAATTACAAGGTGCAATCATTGGAAAAAGTGTAGATGTACGCCAACAAACCAACTTAGAATTCTTTTGTGAAAGCCATAGCTTCTCTCTGAACTTTCTTATTGTTCCATTATTGTCGACGGAAATTATATTGGGAGTAGACTTTTTGAATGAATACAAAGCAATCGTAAACTTTCACGATGCTGAAATAAGTTTAGAGAAACAAGGTAAGTCAATAGCTTTGAAATTTGAAGATTGGCTCTCAAACCATGAAGAAGAAATTAAACGGCTTTACCCCCTGTTAGACAACAGTTGGGAATTTTCGACGGAACTTGACACTAACGATCACTCTGCAAGTACTGACAGGGATGATATCGACGGCGCATTTGATACTAATGAGTTAATTCAGAATAAAATTCAAACAATTGAGAATTGTAATGGCACTGATAGGCAGGACCTTTTTGAGATTTTACAAGCACATTCCACAGTTTTTACTCACAAAACAGGAACGATCAAGGGATTTCAATACCAATTTCGTGTTCGTGAGCATACTAAATTTTGTGTTAGACCATACGTAATTCCGGCGCATTATAGGGACTGTGTTAGAACAGAAAAGCAATCTATGCTTGACAAGGGCTTTATGGAGCCAGCAGTAAGCTCATACAACAATCCATTACATGTTGTTGAGAAGGAAAATGGATCGATCAGGCTTGTCTTAGATTCGAGACAAATCAATACTATCATCATTCCTAAAACAGACAGGCCGCAAACGTTAGAAGAACTTCTTCAAAATTTTAATGGTGTAAAAGTGTGGTCTTCTATTGATCTCAGATCCAGCTTTTATCAGATCGAACTTCATCCAGAATGTAGAAAATACACAGCTTTCCATTGTTTCGGCGTTTGTTATCAGTTTCGGAAACTTCCTTTTGGTTTGAACATTTCTTCGGCAGCATTCATTCGCGGGTTAAATTCCATATTACCTGAGTTCTTAAAACGTCACATCACCTTATATGTGGACGATATTCTGATAGCAGAAGCCTCATGGGAACAATACAATCGCATCCTCAACAGCGTGTTACATATTTTTGCAGAATATGGAATTACAGTTAACTTGGAAAAGTCAGAATTCGGTAGGACAAAGATGAAGTTTTTGGGACATATTATTTCTTCTGAAAAGTTAGGAGCAATCAGAGCCATTCCAGTTCCATCCACAAAACAACAAGTCCGCAGTTTTCTAGGTCTCGTAAATTTTTACCGTCGTTTTCTGAATATGCAAATTCTAGTTACACGAAAACTTTGTACTCTCACTGGAAAAAATACTATTTGGAACAGGGACGAACAAGCACAGTTGGAATTCAATTCTTTGAAAGAATCGCTACTTAACGTGCCAATACTAGCTCATCCAGATCTGTCACAAGATTTCTGCCTTAGCACAGATTCTTCTAAAGTCGGTCTTGGTGCCCATTTATTTCAAGAAGCCACAGAAAATGACACTACTGTTCAGAAAACCATTGCTTTTGCTAGCCGAGTGCGAACAAAATCTGAAAAAAATTATTCCGTTACTGAATTAGAAGCTTAAGCTATCGTTTGGGCATTTAACAAATTCCGTTTCTTTCTTTCTGGTAAGCACGTAAAAGTATACAGTGATCATCATGCATTACAATTTCTTATGTCTTCAAAATTACATCATGACAGGTTAAAACATTGGGCATTGTTTATGCAACAATTACACTTCACAATAATAGTCTACCTTCCCGGCAAGGAGAACTTTGTTGCGGGCGCACTGTCACGCGCACGGGCTGGGCTTGAGAAAAGTAACACAGAAGGCAACCTCGAGAAAAATTTCAGTATTCTTTACATTCAGAAAGTCGCCTTTGAAAACTTCATCTCCACATCTTTAAAGGACATTGCTCATGAACAAGATAAAGATCCGATTTGGAAAGACATCAAAAGCAAATGGCATGAAAAGACACACACACAGATTCGTCATTATTATCTGCTTAGAAACAACATACTGTTCAAACGCTGCGCTGTTGATGACAAGCTATGGGTACTTTGCATTCCTGACGATTTGGTAATAAGCTCATTTGGTATATTCATTTCAGCTATGCACATTTTGGCCCACGAAAATGTTATCATACTCTTCGAAAGACTTGTTATTTTAACAATATGGAAAAGAGAATTCGAAGAGTCTTGTCTATTTGTAAACTTTGTCAAAAGGCGAAACCATCTACTATCTCACATCGTGCTCCGTTGTTTCCTATCATTCCTTCTAAATTAAAAAAAAATTGCTGCTGTTGATCTCTTGGGACCCCTTGTCAGAACATCGAATGGATTTTCGTACGTTCTAGTCGCTGTTGAACTTACTTCAAAATTTGTTTCTTTCACTCAGTTACGTAAAGCCACTGGACGGTCTGTATCCAACGCCTTTGTTAAAAATTTCTTACGTGAAGTTGGACACGTTAGTAAAGTCATTTCAGATAACGGACCGCAATTCAGATCTGCTGTTTGGTCACGCATGCTTCGGAATCATAAAATCAAACCTGTTTTTATTTCATTGTACTCACCACATTGTAACCCGTCTGAACGGATTATGAAATAAATCAATAAGCTTTGCAGACTTTATTGTCACAGAAAGCACCAGTATTGGGACGGATATTTACACTTATTTCAAAACGTGCTGAATGAAATGCCTCATGACTCCACTGCTTTACCACCTACTCTTGTACTGAAGAATGAAGAACCACCGAACAGAATCAGAGAGCTTGTACCTTTCCCGAATACATGTAAACTTCGACACAAAGACATAATTGATTTAGCTGTTAAAAATACAAAATATGCAGCAGACGAAAGGAGAAAACTACACGGTAAAGCAAATGCAAAGAAATTATATATTGGTCAGAAAGTTCTCATTAAAGCTCATTCATTGTCACACAAGACGAAACACTTGAGTCACAAATTCTTTCTAGTTTACAATGGACCTTACAGAATCCAACGTATACCACAAGATAATTGCGTTAAAGTTGAAACTCTGCGTACTAGGAAGGATAAAGGTTTACACCACATTTCACATGTAAAACCGTTTATTGAGAGATAATCTGCTTTTTAACTTTGTCTTTGCCGTATAACTTTTCACTTTACATTACTAGTATGCTTTGTCAGACTTAAAATCTGTTAGCATGCAACAATGTTTGAAGTTAAATATCCAGTCAAGAACTAAGAGAACTTATTTAAACAGAAATTACGAATGCATTGTTATTGTGAACAGACGACACAGTGTTATTGTGTGTGCACATTCTTGCTTGTTAGTTGCACGATTACGTAACGACTATAAGGCTCACATACTTAGAACATTTACCAGTACTGCTAATGAGATTTTAATGCAACATTTTAGTTTACTTGAAAATACATTCTGGATTTAAAGTACTTTCTGTGAGATACCAGATAACACAGTGTTTAGTTTATGTGACAGCTACACGATATTATCACGACGCTACTAATGAGTGACAATTTACCATGTTGCTTTTGCGGTGTTTCTGTTTTATATCTGCACAGTTTTTCTGAATTATTCTGGAAAGTAAAACATGTTTTAGTAGTAACTTTTGTGGTATACCTACAATGAGACAGCCTTTTCCGTAGCACAACAATACGTTACAGCACAGTACTTTCTTCATCACGGCAATAAATGTAATAACTAACATATCTATACGCAAAGCGTTTCACTTTTGTTTATCATGAGGTAAGTACATTGACTTCTGCAGAACTTATCTTTCGGAGGACGATGACTACGACACTTCCACAGAGATTTTCTTACAACAAGACGCACAGTTTAGCGCTACAGTACACGTATTTGAGTGATTAATTTTGTACTTAAAACATTTATTTTTAAAGATATTTGAAGTACAATGATACGAAGGTTTTCCGTGATGCGTTTCATTCCATTGCTGTAATCTTTAACACCTGAGGGTATAATTACATTAATCCTCAGGGGGGTACACGCTTACTTTGTGTACCATGTGTATGGCAAGCACAAGGAGCCCTAGCTAATATGGTATTTGTTTATACAACTTTACACATCGGTACCATATTTCTCTAACACAGAATTACACAGCTATCTGATCATTTAACTGAGAGAGACAAGTATTTATTTTACTATGTCAGTGACAGATGTTTACGTAATTACACAGTTGGATAACTTCGCACTTATGAAATTGTATTTTGTCTGTACTTTGTGAAATGTTCATATTTTTTCGGAACCATTGTGATACTATGAGAACTTTGAATGATGTATTTGGTATGGGATCATGATTTTTAAAGTACGTTTGAGGTAGATGACACTTTTGGCATGAGCAGAGAATTTTTTTTAGGTTTTGAAATTATTGGAGGAAGCTACGACGATTTTGACATTTGGCTGGGGTTTTATGATGTTATGTTGACGATGTGTATTACGCTGTTGCGGTATGTTTGTGACTAATAAGCTGATGCTATATGAGGAATTTGATTATGCTACGTATTTATTATGATGAAATATTGAAGAAGTGTCTATAAATATGTATATGTGTAATAATGTAAGGAATAATGAGTAGTGGTTAGGGACTCTGATTTATGAAAAGGATGTTGGAAACCAAGAATGGTTCCCTAAGAGTTATGAAATATGTGTATATGCGTGAATGTATCACAATGCCGCCGAAAATTTTTTGGTCACTGTTATATTAACAGGATTTTGTTTTTACACATTTGTAGCGCAAATTTTCGACTTGTGAAATTTTTATATGAGACTGTCACTGTAGCGCAAACTGCTGTCGTAAATATTTCAGTAAGAAAGGTAAGTGACCGTGACGTAATGCGTTGCGAGCGGCCAGGTGTGCCAGCCGCCTTGAGAAAAAGCCATTAGGTGGAGAAGAAAGAGGCCATTATCCTCGCTATTGACATTTATTTGTAGAAAGCATCGCAAATATGACACGCTCAAACTTGAAAACATGATTACACTGTAGAGTTCTTAATTTATGATATTAACTGAAATGAAATGATGAGAAACATTTCACATCTATTGTCTTGCTAGTTGAAAGATTGTTTACTGCATTATGAAATGCCATATGGCTAGTGAATGACGTTTCACGCCTTGCTTTGCATATTTTGTTTAATATCTAGTATCTAGCTGCACTGCAGCATTGGCTAAAATAAAATTTTATAGATGTACTGATATAAATATGTTCTTTCTACAGATCCAGTAAATAATAATTTTGTGATATACTTCGAAAAAAATGAGGGAGCACAAAAAGACATTTATTTCCCTTCACAGGAACTGCATACATAATTTTCTTTTCAAGTACTTGGTAATTTATTTCATAGAATAAGTTTTTGTGGTGCACCACTTTAATTACATAGACATTAAGATGTGAATATACATTTCTCTTATCTGCGTTGTTGTCTTTAGTGTACTATTTTTTTTTGCTTGTGGGTTTGTCATGTTTAGATATAGGTTATTACATTTAATGCTGCTAGCTTTGCCAATTTGCATTTTTTCATTGCTGTTTATATTTATTGTTTTGTGCTGCTGCATTGCCTTGTCCCTTAGTTTAGCATCTGAGCTCAATAGATTTAAGTTAGCTTAAGAGGGGTAGACTATATAAGAGAATGAGTTGCGATGAATTGGAAGAAATGCATTGAGAAGTTTTACGAAAAAAGTACAGAAAGCAGGTATAGATAGCACTTTTTGAAATAACGAAGAACGAAGGGAGATCTCCAAGAAGTAAAGAAAGTTTTGTTTGCAAGATACTGCAGTAAAACAAACCCTGTCCTTTCCCTTTCTGTTATTCCGCTATGTGTTTGTGTACTCTTGTATATTTGTGTTCTTCCTGTCTTTATGTGTTTAGCTAATACGATATATGTTGTAGAATTTTTCTAGTACTACGGTACATTCACTATGATGAGGAATACTGTTATCCTCAAATATAATTTGCATTAATAATATGTTATTCACTTTGTAAGGATGTATAGACATTATTTATCTGTTCTGTTTCAATGCTCAAGTAAGAAATTAATGTTTCGAAAAGTATTCTCATTATTTTATGTATTTACTTATGTCATAATTCCTGTAACACTGATGTACATGTTTATTTCTATTCTTTTGTAAAGCCTGTTTTACTACAAATGTTATCTGTATTGTTACATTTCACTGCACACTTTTCTGTTGGTCAAAGTATATGGACAACATGTGAGAAGTAGGGACAGTGTTTGCACGTGTGTTAATAACTCAGCAAGGGACTGGATAACAGCATTGCTGGTTCTAAGGACATTTCAAAAAAAATTTTGTGATCGCGCAAGTGGTGGTTCATGGACTTACTATATTGTCCACAAGACTCTTCTATGGTGATTGTGCACCTGCACATTCGCAACGGATGGCTGCTAGCCATCTATTTTCTGCTCAGCTGTTTGAAAATCAAATGACGTAGGGGCTTACCAGCACAGTAATTAAATAATTTTTCTACGGGGACGTTTCAATCTGAAATATCATGTCTGTTCAAACGGTCGCTTCAATCGCATAAGAGTGGCGCTAGTAGCGCCACTATAAGAACGCAAGTTAGGTTTGCCTTAAACACACACTGTAAGGGTCGTGAGCGTTAGTTACCTTTGAGATGAGGTGGTGAATTGATGTTAGTCAGTACGTTTAAGGCGACGCCATCATCAGTTCCTCACTGTTGGTCCATCTACTGGCGGAGAGGTGGAGATACTCCAAAGGCGAAAACCAGAAGTTGTGTTGCTAAGTTGAAGAATATCCGCATAGTGTAATTCGTCAATTTTAGCTGCTGAGAGCATCAAGCCTGAAATGTTAGAGAGATATCTGGAAACCAAACATACTGGATTAACGGGAAAGCTAAAAGAAATTTTTCGCAGGAAGCTGTCTTATTTTCCACCCAGAAACACTTTGCTTACATGATGACCCTGGCTTTTAAGGTAAGGCCCTTTTAGCCATTTATGAGGTTTTGCATAGGACTGCACAACAGTTGAAAAGTATTCATGTCTGTAATGACAGTGTTTAGAAAAATTTTAAACATTTCTGATGATTTACTCTAGCAGTTAATGGATAAACTGCCTAATCACTGTTTTTCACTTGAAGTGGTTGAAGCGACTGATGTTCTTTAAGACTGCTTATGTTTGTCTGTTGGCGAGTCTAACATTCGAGAGAAATTGTTTTTGTGTGAACCGATACTGCAAACTGCTACAGCTCAAAGCCTTTTTGACACGATTACTACTTTTTCTTAAAATCAAAACGGTATATCATGCAATAAGTGTCCTCGAGTGTAAACGGATGAAACTCGATCAGTGTCTGGAATCCATGGTGGATTGCAAGCGAAAGTTAAAGCTGTGGCTCCTGATGCAGTACGGACTTAATGTACAATGTAAGGTGAGGTGTAAAGGATGGATGTATTAAAAAACACAGTATATGGATATTAGTGCTCAAAAAGTTTTATTTGCAGAATAATACTCAAGTGATGTCATTTTACAAAATTAATGCTTGAAAACAACATCTCCCAGGTGATGGCTGTTTTCATGGATGCACTTCTCCAGCCGCTCTCGGAAGCTGGCTTCCACTCTCTCCAACGTTGCTGTGTCAATTTGAACGACTTCCACACAAATTGCTCCCTTCAGTTCTTCAAGTGTACATGGTTTATGCTCGTACACACGTGAGGGGAGGTGACCCCACGAAAAGCAGTCGTACATGGACAGGTCTGGGGAACGGGGAGGTCAACTAACGTTGTAAGTAGGCTGTTTAGGTTTTTATGTTGGTAACGCCACGTAGCACTCTGTATGAAAATCACTGACTGTGCTGTGGGCAGTCTGTGGCTGGTTGGCATTGTTGGAATATTCGCTATTGAAGTGTTGGGCAGTTGGATGTGAACAGCACATAGTGTTGTGCAGTTGGAGGTGAGCCACCAGCAGTGGTGGATGTGGGGAGAAAGATGGCAGAATTTTGAGAGCGTACGATCTTGAAGTGTGTCCATCAGAAAAAGGAAATTTGTGGGACTGGATGTCATGAATTACCTTTGAAGACTTTTAAGGTAAATACATTGTTTGTTCTCTATCAAAATCTTTCTTTTGCTAACTGTGCCTATCAGTAGTTAGTGCCTTCTGTAGTTTGAATCTTTTATTTAGCTGGCAGTATTGGCGCTCGCTGTATTGCAGTAGTTCGAGTAACGTAGATTTTTGTGGGGTAAGTGATTCATGGAAGGTATAGGTTATTGTTAGTCGGGGCCATTCTTTTGCAGGGAGTACTGAAAGTCAGATTGCGATGCGCTAAAAATATGTGTCAGTTTAGTGTTGATCAGAATAAATAAAGAGAGAAATGTCTGAGTACGTTCAGTTTTGTTCAGCTGTTTGAAAATCAAATAACGTAAGAAGTTTACCAGCACTGTAATTTATAAATTTTTCTAAGGGGTGGACCAATGGCACCAATCTGGGAAATTACGTGACCAGGAGAAACAGTCTGAACAGCTTCCACTGGCAGTCTTGCTGTGTGAGCTGTGATCCCGTTCCGCTGCCCGGTCGTTGGGGCCGAGCGGTTCTAGGCGCTTCAGTCAGGAACCCTGCTGCTGCTCCGGTCGCAGGTTCGACTCCTGCCTCGGGCATGGATGTGTGTGATGTCTTTAGGTTAGTTACATTTAAGTAGTTCTAGGTCTAGGGGTCTGATATCCTCAGATGTTAAGTCCCGTAGTGCTTAGATCCATTTGAACCATTTGAACCGTTCTTCTGAAACCAAAGTCGACGAATAAGAATACGTTTTCTTCTTCGTTCAGGTAGCAAGAACTCAGTGATCACCTGTCTATAACGTTCCGAGGGTGCAGTCTACAGTGTTCCTGTTATCGTCTTGGAAAAAGTATGGACCAATAATATCTGTACCGGTTACAGCAAAGCAAACAGTCACCTTGGAACTATGTAATGGCCCCTCACGCATTAGTTCTGGATTTTCGCCGGCTCAATAACGACAGTTCTGGTGATTTGCCATGCCATTCAAATGAACATGTGCTGTCACTCTTAAACAAAATAATGTTGCCATTTTGCTCAAGTATGGCCTCTATTTCTCGATCAAAGATTAGCCTTGGTATTTGTTGCGCCTTGGCCATTTTGTAGGGATGAAATCCTAGATCAATATGCAAAATACACCTTGCTGAATGATTACTGATGCGGAGTTCAGCAGAATATATCCTAGCAGATCGACCAGGACTATGGCGTATGACTATCCGAACTGTTTCACATTTTCTGTGATGCCTGCTGAGCGAGGAGCCTATGGCAGTTTTCTGTTCATCACTCTTCCTCATAGACGAAATGATTCAGCCCAACGCAAAATGGTGTTATGAGCTGGAATACTATCATGTCTCGCAAGATTGAAATGGCGACGAAACGCACGGTGAACTGCAATGATAGACTCATTGTTACGCACAAAACTATCGTATGCAAACACACGATGTAGCACAGTCCGTAGCTCCATGACCTCAAGTAAACAAAAGGGCAGGAGCTACCAAACATATGACCACATCAGTCCCCCCTCTCCTAATTCCTCGGCCTGAATACTATCTGTTCTAAAAACGTCCATACTTTGTACCTCACGCTGTACATCGGATTGTCTCTTGCCGCCAAAAAGCTTATCCCACCGATTCATAACGTGCTACAAATGGTTATAGAAACAGTTAATATTATTAAAGCACAACCAATATTTCAAGGATTTCTAAAATGCTGTGTGGGTAGACGTGTGCTGAACACACTCAACTGATATTTCTTTTAGTAATGCTCGATGGCTTCCAGGGGTAAAAGAGTAAAAAGCGTCTGAACTGGTGCACGAGCTATTCTGTATCTTAAAGGAGAAAAGTCACTCTCTGGCACTGTCAGCGACGGAGATTTTCTGTTTAAAAATGGCGTATCACACAGATTTTTTCAGGTAATCAGACATCTGCACTATCCTGGAATGAAAAAGTGAAGGCATCCATACCGAATTTAGATGTGTGGCAAAACCGAATGGAAAGTGGCATGGTAGATACGTTCTCTACTCCAGTGTCATTGTTAGAAGACACAATTGATACTTCCAATGGAGATAAAAGGAAACTAGTTTCTTCATCACCCTGCAACATCAAAAGTTCACTTCGAAAAGTATTTCACTGATAATTTTGATAAATTTAATTGGATTAAAAATCAATTCAAAAATGCTCCTGAGCCATCATCTCTAAATGACAGGAGACAGAATAACTTATTCATCTCGCTTGCAATACGTCACTGAAGATTTGATGAAGCTTCTTTGCTGGAGTTTTGGATACATAATTCCCAACGCTGAGCAAAACTTTAGTGAAGATCCTGATTCCTTTTCCAACAACATACTTGAGCGAGATTATCTTTTCAGCTTTGGGAGCTACGAAGTTGAGCTACCATTCAAAGAAAAATGTAAGCAAAAAAGTACGGTTAGCTTCTCAAAAGCAAGCTCATCCATTACACTGCGCTTCGTAACATAAATTTTTAATGATCTTGTAATCCTTGTTTGCTGAATTGTAAGTGGTGTTCATTTCTCAGTATTTGAATAAACGAAAAAGTGACAAAGAAAAACACTTCGTGCTGTATTTTCGTTAAAAAAATTCATGTAGTTCTGGTTTGCTTTGTGTAAAATCCTTCTAAACTGAATTTAGCCAATGAGAGTATAAAGCAAAGAAAATATAAGAAATGGCTATTTTTAATAATTAAATAGATTGAGGGGGAGGGCTGATAATATTTTTGGTCGTGAAGAGAAGCCTAGTGGAGAAAAGATTGAGAAGCACAGTTATATACAGTTCTGCAACAACAATAATCCATTTCCTTTTTGATGACAAATAAATACTTCTGTTTCTGACATCTCCTAACGCCATATATGTTTCTGTTTCTCAATACTTACTCTTAACCCAATCTTAATTTCACACAGACATAATCTCTTAATGGCTAGCATAATAGAACTAGGAACTGAGGATAGACACATAAATAACGTTAATGACATAACCTCCGAAAGTGCATGTACACTATGTGATCAAAAGAATCCGGACACCCACAAAAACATACGTTTTTCATATTAGGTGCATTGACTGCCACCTACTGCCAGGTGCTCCATATCAGCGACCTCAGTAGTCATAAGACATCGTGAGAGAGTAGAAAGGGGCGCTCCGCAAGCTCACGGACTTCGAACGCGGTCAGGTGATTGGGTGTCACTTGTGTCATACGTCTGTTCGCCAGATTTTCACACTCCTAAACATCCCGTCCACTGTTTCCGCGGTGATAGCGAAGTGAAAACGCGAAGGGACACTTAAAGCACAAAAACATACAGTCCGACCTCGTCTGTTGACTGACAGAGACCGCCTACAGCTGAAGATGGTCGTAATAAGGCAGACATTTATCCTGACCATCACACAGGAATTGCAGACTGCGTCAGGATCCACTGCAAGTACTGTGACATTTAGGCGGGAGTTGAGAGAACTTGGATTTCATGGTGGAGCGGCTGCTCATAAGCCACACCTCACGCCGCTAAATGCCAAACGATGCCTCGGTAGATGTAAGGAGCGTAAGCATTGGACGACTGAACAGTGGAAAAACGTTGTGTAGAGTGACGAATCACGGTACTCGATTTGGTGATCCGATGGCAGGGTGTGGGTATGGCGAATGCCCAGTGAACGTCATCTACCAGCGCGTGTAGCGCCAACAGTAAGACTCGGAGGCGGTGGTGATATGGTGTGCTCGTGTTTTTATTGGAGGGGGTTGCACCCCTTGTTGTTTTGTGTGGCACTATCACAGTACAGGCCTACATTGATGTTTTAAATGTGTTCTGGCTTTCCACTGTTGAAGAGTAATTCGGGGATGGCGACTGCATCTTTCAACATGATCGAGCACGTGTGCATAATGCATGGCCTGTGGCGGAGTGATTACTCGAAGATAACATCCCTGTAATGAACTGGCCTGCACAGAGGCCTGACCTGAATCCTATAGAAAGCCTTTGGGAAATTTTGGAACGTCGACTTCGTGCCAGGCCTCACCGACCGACATCGATATCTCTCCTCAGTGCAGCAATCCGTCAAGAATGGGCTGCCATTCCTCTAGAAACCTTAAAGCATCTGTTTGAGCGTATCTCTGCGAGAATGGAAGCTGGCTAAGGATGGGCCAACACCGTATGGAAGTCCATCGTTACCGGTGGAGGGCGCCACGAACTTGTAAATAATTTTCAGCAAGGTGTCCGGATAGTTTTCATCACATAGTGTATGTACCCAGGCGAAATATTTACGGTGACAGAGAAATATTATTTTTAATTTAATACAGACATAATCCCAGCATTATTAGCGGAAATGAGGACTGACATATAAACAACGTTAATTGTATCAACCTTGTGTAATTTCTGTACGTTTATTCCGGGAAGAGACCACCGACGTCCAGCGATTCCGAAGACCTCCCTCGGGGTCCTCGAGGCCGCCTTCCCAGCCGCCATATTGTCGATACGGCGGCCATGTCTTCGGCGTGCCATCACCGCCGCTCCTTTGTCCGGGCCGGCTCCAGGAAAATTGAAGTGCATGCGCCGACATGGCGGGCGCGAGGAATTCGGGAGAGAGCCGAACTCGGATCAAAGTCATAACACGAGGAATCTGGCCGGTATCGCCGGTTCACAGCAGCCCGGAGCACTCCCATTTAACGGTTGATTAAATTTCTGGTGGCAGTCGCTCATGTTTCTTTTGGCTCCCGCAGTTCTCCACCACTGCGCCGTAGGTACTTGTCAGAGTCTCTCTGAACTTTGAGTGAGTGTGTTAAAAGTTGTATTGCGCCATCAATTCACATTCCTGACGCCAAGGGTAAAGCTTTCACACCACATCTTTCATACAACGAATATATTTTTGTTGGTGTTGTTCTATAGTCATTCATAGCTGCTGCGACGAGGGATGTTCCAATACAAGTAAATACAAATAAGTATTCAGTACTTTTCTTTCGTTACCATGACTTTTAGAATCACACTATCTATCGATACTTATTCGGTAGCAAAAGAAATGCACTTCTATCAAGTCGATTTTAAGAATGTTACAATATCCAGAATTATATCAAAGATTATTTGTTAACAGAAGTTAGTACTGTGGCACCACTGTAACAAATCGTCAAAGAAAGCAAGAGCTTTTTAATGAGAGACATGGAAAAGTATAGATTAATTAAACTAAATGACCATGCAGCTATTCCTACTCTGTTGGAGCCCAGATTTACAAATATCCATTACAACCAGCAGCATGTGTGTGAGCCATACAAAAACTCAAAACTGTGGTTTAGGAGCAACAAAAGTACCCCAAGTAAATCAGCGAAAGATGTTGCTTCACTTATTGGAACACAGGAATACCACTTCTGGAAATCCCATGAACTGCTAGAGCACCACCTCAAAAGAAAAACATCAAATTAATAAAATACATCTTTATATGTCAAACTCTGTCATATCTTTAAAAATCAATCCATTTGCAGAATGGGAAGACATCAAAGTCATTTCTCCATGTTTCTACAAATATGCTAGACGTTATCTACTGTCGTTGCAACATCCGTACAAAGTGAGTGTTTATTTTTAAACACTTATGCAACAATAACTCAGACTGAAAATAAATTTCCTCTTAAATATATACAGCCATTGTTCCTTTTTGGGAAACCTTCCAAAAGGAGACTTTTTGTTTAAGGATTATCGTTATGAAACAATACAAGTATTTTTATTAGACTGCGTAAAATAAGCAATCAAGTAAAAATCATATACACTCAGCATTTCCTCATTTCCATAAATACATTGAAAAAGTGTCGATACAAGAAAATATAAATAATTTTAGATTACTTATATGAGTAGTATCTCAATATGAATTGTCTACTATCCACATGAGTAGGTATCGCCACTTTGATGGTATCAGCACCTCCCTAGCTGCAACTTATGACCAATATCTTAATACAGGATGTTTAGAAAAGGTATCTCTTGTTATATTGAAGATGTTATTCGTCAAATGTAGACACAAGTTATGCAAACGTACATATCAGAACAAAAGTATGTCGAGATAGAGCTCACTCTGTACAGCAAGTCTCCCTCATGTGAATATCACTCACTTTTACATACTATCATTCAACATATATTCTCAATGCGAACACATCTAGGCAGATCTCTTATTGCGTCTCACTGGCATGATACACGACAATGTGAGTGTTACAAACTGGTGATTTCCAATGTCCCCATAGCCTGAAATATTCTAAGGATTTAATTCAAGTGAACGGTAAGGCCTTGGTATTGGACCTTCAACACATTCATCGCTCATAAAATGTTTTGATTGGTTACTTTCATTGCACGAGGCATAGTGGATTGGATGGTGTCTTGCCCTACATAAACTTCTGTTGCTTAGTGTGGGAATGGTCTAAAACAATGGGTCTAGAAAAATATGTTGCCTTCCGTAGGCTGTCACTTTGAACAACCCGCAAACTTCTTAGACTACAATGAACATTTGAATAATGTCTTCGGCTGTCTGATCGGTGAAAATAATTTTTTCTGACGATTTCGTATTCAACCAGTGCTAAAATTATGACTTCATGCTATTGAAACGTGATTACTCCATCGCAGCAGCCTGGCTTGCTGAGCAGCACAGCAGGTGAACGAAGATCATTAATACTTTGACATTTCTGTAGACGCAAGTCTGATGTAGTCCCCTACGTATTGTTAGGAATTATAATGATAATCAGAAACGTGCTGAATTTGCAGATGAGTTACCCCCTCTTAACCATAACACACCCTATCTGAAAAAGAACCATCCCATTTCATGGGGCTATACCTTCTACACATACGAAAGTAGAGGCATAGGATGTATTTTAAATCATGCATAAGACTGTGAAGTTTTTATTTTCAAATGACCATCCTATTCCACAAAGAAATACCTTTCATATGCTTGAATGCCTGCATCCATGCACATGCAACCAGGAAGCAGTACCTGCACAGACCTGACTGACAGAGTATTCACCAATCCGTGAACTGGGGACTGCACAGAACTTTCACCTTCGTTTACATCCATTATACTCCGCCAATCTATAGTGTGTGGTGGAGGATACTTTATGAACCATTGCAACATCACCCCTTTCCAGTTTCGCTCGAGAATGGTGAACGGAAAGAGCAGTTCTCTGTCTTTCATCCGACTACTATCATTTACTTTAAATGGTTCCGTACCCATACTCCTATATATTTAATATATGTGACTGTTTCCAGTGTACCGTTCAGCAATACAGTGACTGGTCTGATCATGAGGAATACGTCACATTAGTTTATTTTGAGGGTCAGCTACGAATCCCTGAACCAACTATCGATACTTCACAGGTCCTCTCGCATTTAGCAATAATATTCTAGCGTTGCAACCCCTCCGTACACTCACACAATAGCATCATCCACAAACAGCCCTGAACCGTGAATTTACAACTTTCAAAATCTTTTTTCTTAAGGAATTTAATTTATTTACTAGCGATTCACCAAGAACATTAACGCATTTAATCACACTGAGTGAGCGTGGAAGTAGTTGCCAGGAAGTAACTTAAAAGCGGTGGCTCGTTTTATTTTACAGGTGTGTGTAGGGGCTGTAATTTTTGATATTCTTTTTTTTCTTTTAAACCAGCAAGGTAAAACAGAGGCCACTACTTCCACCACATCAAGTGGAATTAGTGCTCACATACTCACACTGAGCCGTGAACACTTCCCAGTTTATCAATGGGGGTTAATTGAAAATTATTATTACTATTATCGGTGTCATGCGTGGAATGGTCGTGCCAGGCGCGCGATATTGAATCTTGATCCTATCATTAATGGCGCGAGACCTGCACCACCTTGTAGCAGCCGTTATAGTTCTTCATTATTCTACTGTGACACTAAGGATGGTTTCACACAATGAAAGGGAGAATGTAGAGATTAAAGGACTAATTTATTTAACAGTTGAATACTGAACAATGTCGCCTCTCCTGGACACCCCATCTCCGGACAATCCAAGCTAAGGCACGCTCCCGACTCCGTCTCCTCAAGCTCCTTTCCAGCCGTACGTGGGGTCTGGACCCATCCACCATACTCCACACCTATAATCCCTCATCCACCCTATTCTTTGTTACGCCCATCCGGCCTGGATCTCCGCCCCCCCTACCTTTTATAAATCCCTTCAAATACTTGAACGCCATGCTCTCCGCCTTGCGTATCGCATCCGTCTCCCCTCCCCCATGTGGATCCTGTACGATCTCATTCCGTTCCCCCACCTCCTCATTTTCCTTGAAAGGATACGGATCGTGTACGCTTCCTGTAAACTCGATCCTCCTCACCCGCTTGTCTCGCCCATCCTCTCCCACCCCCACCCACTGCCGCGACTATATTCCCATGTCCCACCCAGCCTCCATCTCTCCACTCTCCTCAACCTCTCCCAAGGTGGCTTCCGCCAGCTCCCCCTCCCTGATGATGTCCTCCTCCCCTCCCTCTACCCCTCCAGTCAACTTTGATCCTCCCCGTGCCCCGCTTCCTGTGTCTTTTCCCTTAGGCACCCTCCCTCCCTTCTCTCTCCTTTTCCCCCATCCTCCTTCCTCCACCCCTCTTCCCCTGGGCTTCCTCTTCCCCTTCCTCCCTCCCCCCTATCTCCCCTGCCCGTTGCATCTATGCTCTCCCCTCTCCCTCTCCCATCCCCCCCTCCTCCTCTTTTGGCAGGTCCCTGGACTCGTACACGCATAGTGAACATTCGCGCGCCAGAGATCAACGCCTCGTGTTTCTGTGTGTGCCGTCGTTTTGTGCTTAAGTGGTTCAGTGTTATTCGTTTTGGGCACCTACGTTCGCGTGTGACAATTTTCGTCTATGTATGTGTCCAAGTGTCTGAACAAATTTTATCTTGGACTCTACGCCCGTGAACGGCTCCACGTATCTTAAAAAGTGTTTGTCTCCGTTAATATGTCCATCGTATTTTTTCTCTAATTGTCTTCATTTGTATCTTTTGTGTTTCTCTCAGGCCAAAGAGCGGCGTAGTATGCTGCTGCTGGCCTGTCTGTAAACAGGTTTAAAAATAACAATAAAGAAAAAAGTGAACAATTATACAGTCAAATGGGGGTGGGGGAAGAAAGAATTGAGTTCAGCAGCCTGCCCCAACGCTCGTTCATAATAAACCACGATAGCAGGAGACAAGGAATTTTAGGGACGATCGCCGTATTATCAATGGGGTCCAATTTACTATAGGAAGGGGTTGCAGGCATGCAACGACCACCACCATGAATCAGCCAAAGACTAAGAAAGATGCTACTGAGGGTGAATCGCTAGGTGTCCTCCTGTACTAAAGGAATACAACCAGCAAGACGCGGTCCGACTACGTTAACGAAACATGAAGGGGCGCCAGACACTCACCACGTGGCGTAGGACAAAGGGCACAAGTTTTCAAGCTAGGAAGACATAAATTCTGAGTCGAATTTTACACAGGAGAACTGAAAGAGCTACTGTCGGACGAAGTGGAAAAGTGAGCATGAACGTATGCAATTTAGTGCCGTACTGCAAGCTTCTGTGACTAACCAACACGTCTCGCACATTATGCCCGACAGTCTTATAACACAGAAAACATTGCATAAACTGTAATTCAAGCAGCCCATATCAGTACAATGACCTATAAGGTTCCCTTTGGGCCGCAGGGCGCGAATCTACAGTGCACGTCGGCGCTCATGCTTACCGAACTTCATCTCCTGGAAGCAGTACCTCCGGCCGTAGGCACGGTCACACTAGAACTGACTACTGCCCTTTTGTCCACAATCCATCCGCGGAGGCCGGTTGGCGCCCGCCCGCGAAAAACGGGCGCGCACCTGAACTGGCCAATCATAGGGCCGCAATTTCACAGGGAGACGACCTCGCGACGTTAAAGTTGAGAAGAAATATCAGTTACAAGGTTGGTAAGGCGGGTTGGGGAACTGAGAGCAGGAGAAACTTTGGCCACTACTGAACTTTCAAACGCCACCACGTGCTACCCTGGCGGTCGGAAAAAGGATAGGAAACGGGGAGCCATCATGGCTGCTTGGAAGATTGCTGCCCTCGCCGATAAATAAAGAAAATTGCGGGCGCCAAGCTCCTCTCACAGATCAGTGTGAGACAAGCTGTAAAAATCGTCAAACAAATCAGGCAACCCATAGAAATGATTAATATTACCTGAACTATTAGTTTACGGAATACCAGAATGCGTGGATTAGAAGTACGAAATGCGAGCTCTGAATGGTGAATGAAGTGCACGTCTTTCAAACTGATGGAAAATAAACTTACCTTTAACAAATGTGAATTTTTTTCCTAAAAGCCTTTTCAAAAGCAGATTTAAAATTAAAATCAGAAAGCACCCTTTAAATATCAAGTTACAATTATTAATTGTTTTACAGTAGGAGCCGTCGGGATGAGGAGCTCCCTCCCCCTTTCAACATGGTCGTAGTCACTTCCGCTCACAACGACCTCTGTAAAACTACACTGGCGCAAATCTGCAACACACCAGGTTACTTTAAACTAAAAATCTTAACAACTCACATAAACACATTAACTATGCACCTCGTAAGAGGGATGGAAATGGTACATACACTCATACTAAGAAATTATTTGCCACAAAAGGTGAAATTTGGTTTTAAAAGAGCTCTTACGGTGGAAGGGTGGCAACTTTATAAAAATGACTATTTAAATAAAACCCATGAAATTCAGACTTACATAAAATGTACTACATGCTCTACATTACACATATACCGCCTCGCAAGATGATAGACAAGATAAAAACATATTTCAGGAATTCGGCCTTTACCTTATTTCTATAAATTCGTTAACACCGAATCCGAAAAACATGAGAGAGGCAGCTACTAACGTATGGCAGACCGACAGACAAACAGACAGACACTAACTGCCTAACAATGCGGGCGAGAGACAAACGAGCAAGCTGGGGACGAGAGACTGACCAAGAAAACAAGTAGAATTTACTAAGTAACTGAAACAACATTGAAAGGTGGCTACACTGAGCCACAGCGCCAGAGATTGCGCCAAAGAGTTTTATTCCGCCGCCTCCACTGTCAGTGCTTGTCGAGATGTGGTAGTAGTCAGTGCTTGTTGAGAAGTAGTAGGAGTCAAGTCGTTGTTGAGATGTCGTCGTAGTGAGTGGTTGTGCATATCTTGCTGAGAGGATATTGATAGCTGTACTATTTGAGGCCATGTTTTATGCAGTTGTTTGATGGGCTAGACAGCAGATGTTGTTCGAATGGAGATATTGTAATGATCAGAGTGCTTTTCGTCAATATATATGAAGGTAAAAAAATTCCCTTTTTTTCATTATTTCAATGTCTTAAATAATGCGTCATTACTGGTTCAGTCAACAAAGCATCTAGCTCGTGTTCTTGTATTAGAGTTTAATTCTGGTTTTCTTGCGCAATTATAGTATTTTTATTTTATTTTTAATTGCTTCAGTATAAATGGTGTTCAAAATACCTTGTCTTATTGAAGAAGAACCGTGCCAGATGTGTACGTTGAATCAGACTTCCACACAAAGAACAGTTACACTTGTGCTTTGGTTTCGTACGTTTTGTAGTTGCTGGGGACTTAATTATATAATTGTGTTAACGGAAATTTTCTTTCATTCTTTGTTGTTATTCTATGCAGTCAGATTGCGTACTAAAACTAGTCAGGGCCAACCGTTTACGAGACTTCGTAATCGGACAGACAGCTACTAAATCAAAAAACTTAAAAAATATTTGCATTTTATTTAATTAAGCCCCCGTGCACGTGGCGACCGCTGCTTCGGATCGTCCCTTGGAATTCGTCTGATTGTATGAATAGCAGACAGTAGTATTGTTGTAGTAATTCGTAGTTTAGTAATTGTAGTCTATATTGCATATGTAGATTTGGAAATTGTCATTCTTCTAATGGTATTTTTTTTTTTTTTTTTTTTTTTTTGCAGAATTTAATTTTTGTTGTCTTGTATAATGGTTTGACAATTTTGTGCAATTATGAAGATTTCAATTGTTCGTTAATCGTGTTTGTTGGGAAGCATTTCGTGTGAATGATATTGTTGATGATAAAGTCTCATTGTGTGTAATTTTCATATAGTGACGAGTTTTGTATATTTTGTAAATGATTACGCGATCGATGAAAAAGGCAAAAATGATGGATAGTCAGAATGACGAAATTGTTGACATGGCGAACTCGCCAACACAGGACAACAGTATGATGAATAATGAAGTTGAAAACAACTTAATAAGTCGGGAAAACAGTCCGGAACCAATTCAAATTTTTTAAAAATCAAAAAATTTTCAGAATACGAGATTAATGACAGAAGATTCTGGAACAGTATCGAACACAGATAGCTTTACAGCTATGACGAAGGAAGCTGGTTTTGTGGGAAATGTTAGGAGCGAAAAGAATTTTGAACCAGTTAATATGGAGCAGTTGATGGGTGTAATATTAAATTTGGGATCTGAATTAAAAACAGTGGGATCACGGTTACGATCTGAATTTAAAACAGAGATGGGAACTTTGGCAACACGGTTAAAAACTGATATGGTAACAATGGAAACACGGTTAGACTCACTGGGATCACAGTTGGGATCACAAATAGGAACAATTAAAACAGAGATTGAAACAATGCAAACACGGTTAGATTCACGAATAGGTACAGTTTCAAAAACATGAAAGATGAATTAAAGAAAGAACTTAGAGAAGAAGTACAACCGATTTTGAATTCTTACAATAATAGATTAACTGCAGTAGAGATTAGACAAAGGGAACAAGATAGAGAACAGGAAGAAAGAGATCGCGTGATAGTACAAAAATTTTCAGAGTTAAATTTACAACGTGCACACGATAAGGAAGAAATATTTGAGAGAATCGAGGAATCCATACAAAATGACAGATTAAATAACCTAACACAACAGTATGAACAGTTAACTACTAAATGTGTCAATACTGAAACCCGAGTCGCGACACTTACGGAAGACGTAAATAAACAGAAAGAAAAAATAGGTGACTTATCAGAAAGAGTTGAGGAGATTTCAGATAAATTGACAAGTCTTAGTTTAAATGGGGATAGATATTCAGATGATACAGCTCCATTACCATTTGCAGAAACCGAAGAGTACCAGAACATAAATAAGCATGTTGAAAATCAGGGAAAATTTAATGAACGCGTTAAAAGGGAATTTGAAGCACTACAAAAGCAAGTCAAACAAATTGAAGGCGAAATCGTAGGAAAAGACAGCAAAAGAAATTTGGAATCACAGATAGCAGAAGGGTTTGAAGAAAGTAATTTGTTTCATTTACGGAATGCAATAAGAGAGCGCCAGGCGCGCGAACTTGACAATAATCGTCATTGGGACTGGGACCGACGCGGTAGGTCTTTGTCGCCACGAGGCGAAAACTTTGATTATAAACACTTTTTGACTGTTCGGAAATTTAAGATCTTTCGCAATTCTAAGAATGACATACATCCATGTTCATGGTTAGATCAATTTATGTACGCACTTCCACCAAATTGGCCACTAAGTCACAAACTGGAATTTATGTGTGGATATTTAGAAAACGAACCGGCGATGCGGATGCGCGCACTTATTAGAGATTGTAAAAATCTAAATGATTTTCATCATGCATTTCTATCGGCATATTGGTCCGAAAACACGCAAGACAGAGTCAAACATAGTCTTATTATGCAGCGTAATTTCAAACAGTCCGAGTTCCGCACGACAGCAGAATATTTTGAAGACATGATTCGAAAGAATCAGTTCCTTTCCAACCCTTATAGCCCGACTGAATTAATTCGCATTTGTTTAACTAAGCTGCCACAATCCATAAGACAAATTGCTTTAGCTGGAAGATGTAAAGACGACATTGAGGCTTTTAAGACTTTGCTACAAGAACTTGAGTATAACAACGACGATGGGACTTCTTGTAATTTTTTCAGTAACAGTAGTTACAATAGATTTTCAGAGAAAAGGGATAGTGATCGGAACGGACGTTATAGCGGTAATTTTGAGAATGACAGACGACACAGACAGGACAATAGATATCAGCCTTATGACAATAACAGAAGTTCTAACAGAAATTACACAGATAGTTATAATAACGGTAATTCGTACCGGAATGATCAATCATACGGAAACAGTAATCGGTATCAACAAGACAGAAATTATTCATACAGTAATAGAAATTCTTACTACAGAAATAACCAAGGTAGTAGATACAACAATAATTTCAGAAGTGACAGTCGAAATTACACAAGAAGTAGTTATACAGACAGACAGAAAAATAGAAATTTTAATAACAGACACAACCAAGAATTTGTATCTAACAGACAGGAGGGACCTAATTGGCATCCTCCAAGTGACAGAACTTCAGAGGGACAAGTGCAAATCGTAGAAATTGATCCGCGAAATGACGCGAATAATCAGAGACGTGACGCAAGCAATCGACAATGACTTGTAGCTTCGGCTTCTGGCAGCAATATAGACGGTTCAGAAAGTAATGACACTACGACTTTACACTACGTACGCCTGGAAGACATGAGAGACATTTTGCTAGACGAAAAGGAAAATAATGTAGACGCATTTTTACATCCTGTTGTTGAAGTATGTGTGGGTAAGAATAAGTTCACTGCGGTTTTAGATTCTGGGAGTCCATTGAATGTTATTAGTGAATCAGTTTTTCGTATATGTGTAAGAACCATTGCTTGTCCTGTGTTACCTGTTTCTAAAACTACAATTCGAGGCGCTATTTCTGGAAAAAGTGTGGAAGTTAAACAACAGATCAACCTAAATTTCATTTGTCAAGGATACGAATTTTCTGCTAATTTTATTATTGTTCCATTACTCAGTACACAAATTATATAAGGTATGGAGTTTCTTAACACACATAAGGCAATTTTGAATTTTAAAGAAGGAAGTGTGAATTTGACTGTTGCTGGAATGCCGAAATGTTTGAAATTTTTCGAGTGTTTAGCAAGATCTGAATCAGATACAAAATGTTTAAGGTTTCTTACTTCTGATGTTTTCGTTGAGCATTATGACGACAATGTGTTCATTCATGACAACGACAATAGATACAGAGACGCGATGGATGATATAATTAATAGCGAAGAATTGATTAATGAAAAGGTTAATAAAGCTGAAGTACCAGATGACATTGCAAGAGAAGAACTGCACCAAATTTTGACTTCACATGCTACAGTATTTAGTCATCACACAGGATCTATACAAGGCTTACAATATTTATTTAAAGTAAAAGAACACACACCATTTCGGGGGAAAACGTACGCTATTCCTTTGGCTTACAGAGACAAGGTTAAGAGTGAACTTCAATACATGTTAGATCAAGGCATTATTGAGCCAGCAGTCAGTCCTTATACCAGCCCATTACACGTCGTTCTTAAAAAAGATGGGTCAATTCGTTTGGTTCTGGATTCCAGACAGATAAATAATATCATCATTCCTGAAACTGACTGTCCACAAAATTTAGATGAACTTCTTCAACATTTCCATGGAATTAAAGTTTTATCCACGATTGATATGCGCGCAAGTTTTTGGCAAATAGAACTCCACCCTGATTATAGAAAATATACTGCCTTTTTAGCCTTTGGTAACTGTTACCAGTATCTTCAGCAGCATTCGTACGTAGTTTAAACGAAATTTTACCTGTTTATCTTCGTGACAATATTACTTCATATGTTGACGATATTCTCATTGCTAAACGTTCTTGGAGTGAGCATAACAAAATTTTGGATTCATTATTACATATTTTTGCAAGAGTTGGCATTACAGTGAACTTGGAAAAATCTGAATTTGGTCGTTCTCAGGCGTAATTTCTTGGTCATATTATTTCTACAGAAGGTATTCTTCCTGATCCAGAGAAACTAGACGCTATTCGTAATTATGCTGTTACTACCACAAAACGTGATGTTCGCAGTTTCCTTGGTGCCTGTAATTTTCTTAGACGCTTTGTTAGATTGGACAATTTGGCCACACCCCGTTTTTGCGAACTATTTGGAAAGTTTTTTTTTTAAACGAAAATCGGTCGGCTACTCTGTTTGGTTAGTTTGTATTCCTGATGAGTGGGTCAATAAATTGATTTGGTACGCACATTTCAGTTATGCACACTTTGGTCCTAGAAAATGTTTCCATAAATTACGGGAAAATTGCTACTTCAGTAATATGGAAAAACGTATTCGATCTGTTCTTGCCAAATGCTAATTATGTCAAATGGCTAAGCCGCCAACTATTTCTCATAGAGCACCGTCATTTCCTATCATTCCAGCGAAATTAAAGGAGATGGCTGTAGTCGATTTGTTCGGTCCAGTGGTTCGTTCTACTAATGGTTTTGCGTACATTTTGGTAGCAGTGGAATTGACATAAAAATATGTGTGTTTTACACCTTTACGCAAAGCAACAGCTCGTTCAGTATCTAATGCTTTCATCAAACATTTTCTTAAAGAAGTGGGACATGTTGATAAGGTTATATCACATAATGGATCACAGTTTCGCTCTAAAATTTGGCTTCGTACTCTACGGCGTCGTAAGATTAAACCAATTTTCACTTCACTTTTTCACCCTCAGTCTAACGCTTCAGAGAGATGGATGTAGGAAATCAATAAATTGTGTCTATTGTCATCAGAATCACAGAACGTGGGATCAGTATCTTCATATTTTCCAAAACATTCTGAATGAACTTCCTAATGACTCAACTTCTTTACCGCCTATATTGATATTAAAAAATAAAGCACCGACAAATCGCATTTCTGAAATCGTTCCTTTTCCGCCTTCACGGAAACTGCGGCATTCTGAAATTGTCAACCTGGCTCTACGAAATATTGCATCTGCGGCTGCTAGAAGAGAGAAATCAGCTAAACGTCCTGGCCGTTTAAAAATCTTGTCAGTTGGTCAAAAGGTATTAATTAAGTCTCATCGTTTGTCTCACAAAGGAAAAGGCTTGTGTCGCAAATTTTTTCTGTTTTATAACGGTCCATATAGAGTTCGCAAAATTATTCATGATAACACTGTCGAAGTAGAAACTCTCAAATCTCGGCGTTCTAAGGGAATACATCATATATCGAACGTTAAAATTTTTGTGGAATGACATACTTTTGAAAAACTAACAGCTACATGTAAACATGCAGAGAATACAAGGATACCACGCTGTGCTTTGGCGGCGGCACATACTCAAAGCAACAGTCAAGTCTGCGCGGCGCACAAGGCAGTCGTTGACCGGAAACAATCACTTTCTACGTCACGCGCCTACAGCTGATCGAGCGCTCAGTGCGAATGCACTGACAGCCGTAAACAAATACACAGTCTAATTTCTCCGATTAAATTCAGTATAAAGCTATAGTGACTTGATGAATTATGTTATTAACGTTCAGTATTTTTCAGGATATGGTTATATAAAATATTTAAGAACTTCAGGTAAATTCTGTGCGTGTCCGACGTTAAGACGACTTGCTATCGAGAAAATTTCAGGAAGAATGTAATTTCGAAGAAGAAACTAATAAACTAAAAAGGTAACTATTAATTGAGTTTATTTTTCAGGTAACATATTTCCACATAGGTACGTAATTTAGACGGAATTTGCTGCTCGCGATTACGTGATTTATACTTTGTGTTAACTGATTTTGACAATGATTGATTAATGAACAGGGTTGTTACTTATGTATATTATACATCGCATGGCTGCACTGCTTTTTCACTGATGTCATATTTTTCTATTATGTGCCTGCTGTGCTTATTTATTTAAATTATAAATGTCACCTGATTAGTTGTGCTGATATGGTTATGTATGTAAGTTATACTTTGTGATTTATCTGCTTGCGCCTTCATGTTTACTTATTAAGATTACATACCAACATTTATTTGCTTATGCTGATATGATGCTAATGACCTGTTTATTACGTAAGATATATGTTTGCTGCTGTGCGTATGGATTGCATATTTATACATTTCTGTTTGTTGTCATAACTACTCTTTAATTTGGTATATAGAAATGCTGATATACTGTGTACGAACATAGAGTTTAGGTCACACTATGGTATTAATTATAGATAGCTTGCTTGGCAGAGCCTCGTTGTAGGAAATGTGCTGCATCCACTTGCTGACATTCTGATCTCCACTGGTATATTTACTCGCTCTTGGATGTTTTGCTTACGCTCAGTGCCTTATATTTTTAAGATAAGAAAATGAACTGCTATAATTCGACGAACGACATTAGTACAAGAAACTTCATAGAAGTCACATGAGCTGGAGGTTTTATGGAAGCTGTATAACTTTATGCTAATAGGAAGGAAGCTAACGACATGACATACCAACACTAGGTTTAGACCATTGACAGTTATTACACTGCATTCTTCGTGAGCAATTGAAATAGCAAGTGACACTTGACACAAAAAATACTCCACATGATTGCTTCTGCCATGATTCTTGAAGTGGTGAACACACTGTGAAATATTATGATCATTCACACTCCGTAATCGTACTTAATTACTGAGAATTATTCGAACTAAACCCTGTTAGAGGTCATGTATGCATTTCTTTTATTTAATGATGGACAAGGTAACCATATGTATTTTATAATTCATAATGAGTAGAAGATTTGGGTCAGATGGATTACACAGAGGTCGTGTGTTGACAGTGTGTCTACGGATTGTATGGGATGATGAATTGAAGTTTGCACTAGGATTTTATCTGTACTTGTTCGAGGAGACTGACTAGAGGAAGGAGTTGTTATGGAAGTGAAATGATATTGGCGATAAGGTTTATATGTATCGATGTATTGGAGAGGTATTATTGAGGTATTGAGATTGTGTGAAGTTGATGATTATTGGAGTTTTAGTGGACAAGAGGTAAGGTATATGATATTAATGATAAGGTTTATATGTATCGACGTAAGAGGTATTATTGAAGTATTAAGATTATGTGATACTGATGATTATTGGAGTTTTGGTGGACAAGAGGTAAGGTAAATGATATTGATAATAAGATTTATATGTATCGACGTAAGAGGTATTATTGAAGTATTAAGATTATGTGATGCTGATGATTATTGGAGTTTTGGTGGATAAGAGGTAAAGTAAGTGAGGAGCATATTTTTTTTGTTGGTTTATACGGAACAAGGAGGATGAAGATAGCAGACTAGAACACTCAAGTGGAAAGAAGATCGTCTACACACACACTTTGTTAAATCACTAAGTAGTATATACCTTTGTTTTTGAGAGAGGAAGCATTTGCATATCTTGGCTCACTGACAGTTGTTCAGCAACCGTACATTTGATTTAGCTTGGCAAACATTGGTCTTGACATGATGACTACGACGTTGACTAACTATTATTGACTGTTATACACGGTGCCACTACTACTTGATACACAAGTTGACCATCAAATTTTGACAGAATTGCATTTACACAGTTAACACTATTCAATTACACAGTAGCACTTAATGTGGATGAAAGATGAGTGACAGTGTTTTGTGTGTTTTCCTTTCCTAATCCCAGATAATTGGTACCGACCTATCTCCTAAATATTATTTTACTTGTTTGTTGTGGCTTGCACTGACACCCACAAATATTATAGGTTTATTGTTATTTGTGTATTGTAATAGTTAATATGAGAATTATCTGATACCATTTGTGTGTTTATTATAATTTGTATGTTTAGTGTAAGAGCAATGATAATAATTTTGTAAAAGCAATTGTGTGTGCGTTCAAACTGTTGTTCACACCTGCACCTGTTCAACATTGATGTGTGACACTTAAAAATGTTTAATTTCTGCTGATGAACTGTGTGATTAGTGATAGCGAATATTATGGACTGTTACTTGCACTTTTTCTACATGATTGGTGCCACTAGGACATGTTTCATTTCTGCTGATAAACTCTGATGAACAGTGTGATTAGTGATAGTGAATATTATGGACTGCTGTCTGCACCTGTTCAACTTTGCTGGGTGCTACTGATGGAACTGCTTCTACTGAAATGTCACTTGTTGGTCTCTGCACCTGTTCAACATTGCTGGGTGCTACTAATGGCACTGCTGCTACTGAAATGGAGTCACTTGTTGCTGTCTGCACCTGCTCAACATTGCTGGGTGTCACTGATGGACTGCTTCTACTGAAATGATGTCACTTGTTGGTGTCTGCACCTGTTCAACATTGCTGGGTGCCACTGATGGACTGCTTCTACTGAAATGATGTCACTTGTTGGTGTCTGCACCTGCTCAACATTGCTGGGTGCCACTGATGGACCTGCTTCTACTGATGATGTCACTTGTTGGTGTCTGCACCTGTTCAACATTACTGGATGCCACTAATGGAACTGCTTCTACTGAAATGATGTCATTTGTTGGTGCCTGCAGCTGTTCAACATTACTGGGTGCCACTAATGGAACTGCTTCTACTGAAATGATATCATTTGTTGGTGTCTGCACCTGTTCAACATTGCTGGGTGTCACTGATGGAACTGCTTCTACTGAAATAATGTCACTCGTTTCTGTTTGCACCTGTTGACCATTGGTGGGTGCTACTGCTGGAACTATCAACTACTTGTTTTTTGAATCATTGAAAGCATTTTATGCGAACATTTGTATAAACTGATTTTTTTGTGTATTGTGTAAACTCTTATGTAAAGTCACATGTATGAAAGAATTTGTATTGCTTACTGTAATTTATATATTAGGTTATTGAAAGGTCAGTGCAAAGCCAAAATTTTATCTAATTATGTGATATTTACGTATTAATATTATCTTTTATTTTTGCCTGTATTTTTGTGGACGAATTTGGTGGTATTTTCACCACCAATGCTGGCAAAAACACCATCAAATTCTGGCCCGTGGAGGAAGGGCATATGAAAGGTGGCTACACTGAGCCACAGCGCCAGAGATTGCGCCAAAGAGTTTTATTCCGCCGCCTCCACTGTCAGTGCTTGTCGAGATGTGGCAGTAGTCAGTGCTTGTTGAGAAGTAGTAGGAGTCAAGTCGTTGTTGAGATGTCGTCGTAGTGAGTGGTTGTGCATATCTTGCTGAGAGGATATTGATAGCTGTACTATTTGAGGCCATGTTTTATGCAGTTGTTTGATGGGCTAGACAGCAGATGTTGTTCGAATGGAGATATTGTAATGATCAGAGTGCTTTTCGTCAATATATATGAAGGTAAAAAAATTCCCTTTTTTTCATTATTTCAATGTCTTAAATAATGCGTCATTACAGGTTCAGTCAACAAAGCATCTGGCTCGTGTTCTTGTATTGGAGTGTAATTCTGGTTTTCTTGCGCAATTATAGTATTTTTATTTTATTTTTAATTGCTTCAGTATAAATGGTGTTCAAAATACCTTGTCTTATTGAAGAAGAACCGTGCCAGATGTGTACGTTGAATCAGACATCCACACACAGAACAGTTACACTTGTGCTTTGGTTTCGTACGTTTTATAGTTGCTGGGTATTTAATTAATTAATTGTGTTGACGGAAATTTTCTTTCATTCTTTGTTGTTATTCTATGCAGTCAGATTGCGTACTAATTAAGCCCCCATTCAACATATTTCCACTTACTTGTAAGAAACTGCGATTTCTCGAGAAGCACCCCCAACGCTATCCCGAACCGTCCGCAGCCAGCCGCTTCAACGGGCGCAGGAAGGCGCGCCCATCTCCCGTCTCACGGCGTCGCAGCTCGCACCCGCCAGTCCGACGTCGTGGGCCGACCCCTGCCGCTCCCGCGATGGCCTCGAAGCCGCTGCTCCCGCTAGACGGCGCGGCCCACTGGACCGACGTGGCGACCTCACATGCGCCGACGCCCAAGACGGAAAAGTCATCTCGCGTCTCAGCGCGCGACCGACCAACGACCACTGCCCGGGCTAACTCGAGCAGACTGGCGGTCTAAAACATACTATCACTCCAGACGACAGACAGACACTGACTGCCCCACACTGAGCCGGCTGACCAACTGACTAGACTCGCCTCGACTGTCAGACTGACCGAGACTGACAGACTGACCCACTTCCGAGCTCATAGCACCCCTTAAATGCACGTGAACAGGCAACTTTTCCTCTTTCCCACCAGAGGGAGACACCAAAGCTGTGATCTCCACAGCGGCGTGACTGCTTTGCACAACGTGCTGTGGCGCGCTCTTCAAAGCAACAAATTTTACCACGGCTCAGGCCTCATATAGCTTCCTGCGTCATCCACTGCCCAATGTTAATTTTATGCCAGCATTTTCTCAGCAGTAAAAATGGCATGCTGTTTCAGTTTGCAAGAAGTTCTTCATTTCAGCCACACAGCTGATTTGATATTCCACAAGTATTTACGTTGTTCGTTACACGACAGTGCGGAACTACAAGGTACCATTACATTAATGTGATCGCCTCCTAAGTTCAACGTCCATGTGCAATATCCACCCACAGGAGGCTGTACTAGCTGTAAAGAGAATATAAAATGTGTTGGGAGTGGAGCGCGGAACCTGGTGTGTGTGTGTGTATGGGGTGAGGGGGGGAGGGGAGGTAGCGGGGGAACCGGAAGACATTGCAGCCGTTGTCACAATGCGGAAACAGAGCGATTTTTCTGACATCGAAAAGGGCAGGATCATTGGCTTTCGGTCCAGGGGTGGAAGCATTTCCGACATGGCTAAGTTTGTAAACCGTTGGCGTGCTTGGCAAAACTGCACTATCCAAAACCAGCGCCGAGGCAACTGTGGTGCACCACGGGCTATAGATGACAGGACTGAACGACGATAGTGGCGATGTGTACACTGTACAGGCGAACAGACGTGCTACTGTTGATCGACTGACCACCCAGATGAATCGAGGAGCCACCAACAGCGTCTCCTCAACGACAGTTCAGCGAAAGTTGCTGCTTGCGGGCCTCTGCAGCATGGTCCTGGTTTTGTGCCCCCACGCTGACTGCTGTTCAGTGGGCGCGGTTTCTGAAATTTGCATGTCAGTACCGCAACTCTCCGGGCACTGAATGGGGACAGGTGCCTTTTCCAGATGAATCACGTTTCATGCTCTATCAGAGAGACGGATGTTGGTGTACATGGCCCTGCAACAACTGATGTAAGGCTAAGGCCAGAGGAAGGAGCGTTAAGATCTGGGAAACGTTTTCGTGGCGTTCCCTGGGTGTTCTCCTCATTCTGACAGGCACGACAGATCAACACAAATATGCTTGCCCACCCCCATATGCAGTTTGTATTTTCCTCGGCACGATGGCATCTACCAGCAGGGCAATGCAACGTCTCCCACTCCTCTCAGCGTACGTGCGTTGTTCGAAGAGCGGGTGAGATAACTGTACTCTCCTGGCCACAAAATTCCCCGATTGAAGTCCAGTCGAGAATCTTGTTTGCGCCTAGGGTCACAACCGAGAAACCTAGTGAAGTTGGCCGCAGCACTAGAGTCTGAATGCTCCACATTCCTGACGGTACCTTCCCGAACCTCACTCACCATCTTCCTGCGTGTTTCGCACAGGTACGCGCTGCAGAAGTTGGTTAGTCAGGCTTCTGACAGTTTGTTAGTGTCCTATGTCGTCGAATATGAAGAGTTTGCTATTATCAGTAGCATCTGAGAGTAATTTTCAGTGCGATAGGGTATGCAGCTGCGATGAATATTTGAAAGCTTTCATTAAGCTTGCAGCTGCTATTCTCTTTAATCCAAATACGACTGTACTATTTCGGCCTTGGGCCATTTTCAGGTATCTAAAATGGAACCATTATATATTGGATACATTAGTGACACTTGTGATTTTGATGTAGGAACAAGTCGTATCTATAGATATACTAAGCACATTATAACTTACTTTATGGATAATTTTTTAGTAGTAAATTATGCCATCTATGTCGTTGCTCCTAAGACTCTACCTTATGCTTATAAGATCCTTGATGATTTACACTATTTTAGGAGTACGTTACTTTTGAGCAGCTGTTGCAAAGCTATTATTGTTGCAAACCTATTATATTTAAGGTGCATTTTTAACGTACTTAACACTAGGAAGAGTATAATTATTTTACATAAATTAGTTAATTAAACTGCATATGCTTTTGTTCGTAATTACATTTAATTATCGTTCATCACTGGTGTAAATATCACTGTGTGTTATTTCCTTAGAATAACTTGTAAATATTTCTTCTTTTACTGTAGGAGCACATCATTTTTGAATAGTTAGTACAAAGATCTTATACATGAAATATATCACAGTACTCTAATGAAACAGTATTGAAAACTATGAGAGTCGAGGAAAAATTTCTTTACGGTTGCGTGATGTTTCGCATTACAGTCATATTTATTAATAAGTGTAGAGATGATTTTACATTCTATGATTTTCTAAAGCTTCGTCGTAGAATTGGTAAAACGTCGTCTACGAATTTCCCATTTCGCAGGTCTTTTTGCTCATTTAAAGCTCTGTCTGACTGAACTTTTAGACGGATCTAAATTTCAGTTTCTTCCATCACATCCTTGATATTTGAAGTGACCCATCTGTGTTAGGTATTTTGAGGTCCGTGTCTTTTAAATGTGCTGCAACTGTGGATGGGTTATTGTCGCTTATTGTCGTGTTTTCTTTAAATCGTTTATTGACTTTTCTTCCTGATTGTCCAATATAAAATTTTGGGTGTTCTTCACAGTTAATATTGTAAATTACAGATTCTGAAAATGTTTCTGATTTACGTGGTATGTGTCTCAGTAATCGTTATAGATTGTTAGTGCTTCTGTAACTAGTGTATAATTTTGTATTCTTGGAAAGTCGAGTAATGTTGTCGGAAATAATTCCTAGATATGCCCAAAGAAGAAGTTTACTTTCCTGTGTTTCGATTTTGTCTCTGGTTAAAGTTATTTCATCTATGGGATTCACATGTGGTTGATTGGTTTCCTTTTTGAATAATGTGTCTACTAAGTTTTTAGGAAAACCATTACTTATGGCTACATTTCGGAGAAGATTAAGTTCTTTCTCATCTATTTTCTTTTTTTCAGTGGTAAGTTGTTTAGTCTATACAACACACGATGAAAATATGCTAACTTGTGTGCTCCTGGGTGGAATGACTGGTTGTAGATAATTATGTCTGTTGACTTTGGTTTACGAAAATTATGAAATATGTGTTCAGGCTTTTCTTTTGAAATTTTTAATTCCAGAAAGTTTATACTCTAAGTTTTTTCTCTTGGCATAGTGAAATTAATTTTTGGATGCAAACTGTTGAACTGTGAATGGATGACGTTACTCTCGTCTAATGTGCCGTCGAATAGGATTAAAACGACCTCGACATATCTGTAATAATAAAGGAATTTTTGTCTATTTGAGAGAACATGTTAAAAGAGATTTCTCCTAAATGCTAAACTAATGTACCTATTAGGCATAAGCCTATTGCTACCCCATCTTTTTGGAGATAAATTTTGTTTTGAAATGAGAAATAACTGTATTAAGTGATTAATTGTAGAAGTTCTATTAGCTCACAAATTTCTTCTTGAGTGATTTATATTTGAGAAAGTTATTTTTGATGATCTCTATAGCTTCTGTTACTGCAATGTTTTTCTATGTGTTAGATATATCGAGTGATAAGAGTACTCCATTTTCTGGTATTTTTATATTTTTAATTTTGTTGACATATTTTTTGTCGTATGTGTAATATTGCTTAAGGAGTATGTTGAGTTTTTTTACTGATAGAATGTGCCGGGCAATTAACCATGTTAACAATTGGACTAATCGGTATTTGTTCTTTACGTGTTTTTGGGCTAGTCACGCAATGATGGTGTTGCTGGACTCATTGAAATGGAGTCTTTTCTATGTTTTTCTGTGAATATGAAGTTACATCTTTTTAGTTCTGTCTTTAATTGTGAATAAAATTGGTTGCTTGGATTCCTGTCGATAATTTTGCAATTATTTTGGTCTAAAAATCTAATACTTTTGTGTTGTAATCTTCTTCTGACATAATACTCAATGTATTTCCCTTATCTGATTTTAAAACAAATTGCATTATGTTCTTGAGTTTATTGTTTATCTAACGTATAATACTATTGTCCCTCGCTCTTGCATTGGTGCAACTTTTTTACGAGTAATGTGGTTTTGCTTATGAGATGGCCACTGGGTCATATAAAGCGCTACTTCAGTGCTTGCAATAATATTTTTAATTATACTGCTTCCAACGTGTGGCTATATGTTAAATTTGAGGCCTTTCCTTAGAACGTCCATTTCTGTGGGGGTGAATCTACTGTTGGCCAGATTTTCTTGAAGAATTTGAAGTTACTCTGCATGTGATATTTATTTTCATTGAGTGGATTTAGACCTTTCTCTTGATTAAGCCAATACATCTTCTTTTTATGTCTCAGTCGAATGTTTGAACCCTGGAACTTATAAACTTATCAACTTATCAATTGCTGATCAAATGTGATTTGTTTGTAAGGATGATAGGACACTAATAAGATGTAAATGAGATAAATATTGTTTAACATTTCAATTATTTTTACGTTTAAATTTATCACGGATCACTGGTCACCCAATTGCGTTCCCACTGTTTTCTTATGCGTTGTGCCGAACTAGATTTGTTTTTTATTTTGATCCTGGCATATTTCGGTGTGATATTGTCCCGTATACACTGTTTGCTAAACGTGGTGGGTTCCGTGGCGTTCAGTATCTTCACCGTTGATCCTGTAGTACTTTACCCTGTGCCTGACTGGGCAACGATTCTATAATCTGAGAGTACGTTTTTCAGACTGCTTAATTGCAGTGACTATGTTGCAGCTACTTGCGTAAAGCCTGTTTGCGCTGAGATCGAGCGCTTAGCAACAGTTTGCAGTCGACAAGCAGACCTAGGGCATGTGAGCTGCGCGGTCCAGTTGAGTAAAAGAGCGAGCCGGCACTGTTCCACTGAGGTTGCCAATCCGCTGTAATATGATCATTCGCGCCGCGTTTGCTTTGAGCTGTGCTGTAAACAAAAAAATGGTTCCGTTCCTGAATTTCTAACAATAACTGCTCTTTATCATGTCCGTCGTTATCCGCTTCCTCAAGCACCAGTCAATGGATTATATCTGTCTCTTAATTAATGGAGTTGATAGCGGAAACAGCATCGTCGTGATGTTCCACCTACCTTACGGTCGTACTGTAAGGTGATCACATTAATATGACTGGACCGTGTATATTTAACGTCTTCCGGAAAACGAGGAACATGGTATGGACCTGAGCGTCGGTGATACTGCCTTTTGAGCCTTTTGAATAAACAGAGCGAGCTGGTATTCACGCGATCGTCTTTTGCGGACTCTATGTTGATTCCTGCGGAGCGGATTTCCGGGCCCCACTAAGGTCACAATAAGCAAACATGAAGAGTGTTCCAAAATGAAAGACTGGCGACAGTGATATACTCGTAGATGCGGCTGCCGAGGACAAGTCAGTGAATTTGCTCTTTCAGTAAGTACTTTCAGCAAGTAATGCAGACATGTGTCTAAAGCCAATTGAAAGGTTTCTTTGTGCTGTTATTGTTGGCATGATTTAACAAATCTTAATCATTAACCGCTGACAAGAATTATTTGATTTATACTATAGAGCAGAGGTTGCCAGACTATTTGTCACTATGAACCCTTTAATATTTTCAGAAATGTGGGTGTACCATACAACTAGTTTACTTTT
Source organism: Schistocerca americana (assembly GCF_021461395.2). Taxonomy (NCBI): domain Eukaryota; kingdom Metazoa; phylum Arthropoda; class Insecta; order Orthoptera; family Acrididae; genus Schistocerca; species Schistocerca americana. Next base: position 216,593,024 of record NC_060124.1, read on the forward strand.
TAACGACCCCTAAGGCTGGTGGGGGGAAGGAGGGGGGTGGGGGTGGATTCGGAAGATTGACTGTCGGTGGTGAGGAACGGTATGGCAGAAACAACTGTCGCCGTCTTGCTCAGCGCTCACTACACATACGGTTTTTACGACGTGTTGATCTACTGCTATCTTTAGAAAATGTGACACAAAAAGGTAATAAAGTTCCAAACAAATTTAAAAATTGCGTGGTGGTTAACTGAAAACGCAGTCAATTATGAGGCACGCAGTCAAGTTAATACCGAGCGAAGTGGCGCAGTGGTTAGCACACTGGACTCGCATTCGGGAGGACGACGGTTCAATCCCGTCTCCAGCCATCCCGATTTAGGTTTTCCGTGATTTCGCTAAATCGTTTCAGGCAAATGCCGGGATGGTTCCTTCGACAGGGCACGGCCGATTTCCTTCCCAATCCTTCCCTAACCCGAGCTTGCGCTCCGTCTCTAATGACCTCGTTGTCGACGGGACGTTAAACACTAACCACCACCACCACCATCAAGTTAAACTTCATATCACAGTTGTAGAAGTGAAGAATCAGTTCGTTGTAATACGCAAACACCGGTTACAGACGCAAGCTTTCTTCGTATCATGATGCCATTTAGCGAAACGCCCAACAAAGCAACAAAAACAATAATAAACAGTTTATTGTTTAATAACTATTGCAGCGACACACTTTGGTGCTCCAGCAGCAGCAGTTGCAAACGGGCAGCGAGAACCTTCTAGTAACCACGGACGAGATCAAAACGTCGGCGACGCGAAAGCAACATGAATCATTCTCGGCCTTGTCAGCGAATACTAGTGAAGCGAGGCATCGGTAGGGTACAATGTCAACATCCTGTATCACGTGCACAGCCAGAAACAAACGTTCCGCGGCAAATCCATTTTCTTTAACACAGATGCTACTTTTATCAGTAAGTTTCCTACCATTTTACTTTAAAAATAAAGTAACGAAAGAGATTAGTTTTAGCTGTATCGCTACATGTTTTGTTTATGTTGTGTACATAGTTCCGCGTAGTCAGCGCGTACACAACTTTCCCACTAGAGCGCGCCCCGCTAAGCACAACAGCGCAGGCGCAGCGCTCGTCCGTCGCCGCACCACGAGATGGCGCTGCCTTAGAGGCGGAGCAAATTCTGCTTCCGCCGATCCGCGTATTAATATGTAACGCAGCCAATGAGATTGCTGCTAACGTAGAACCTTTTCTCCTCGCGTATCACACTCGCGCAGTGATACCTGAACGCGCGAGGTATTAAACGAGTGTACAGACCTCCGATTACTCAGTCTGCATTAGTCTGTAGTCAAGTTTCAGTCTGCGCTTAATAAGATTATCATATTCCTGTACATAGCCACGAAGATAAATGTATAGACACTTTGTCAATATCAGAGATATGTGAGAATAAGATTAACGTACGAAGACCAAAGGAATTTCAGATTGTCAATTGTAAATAGCATCCAGAACCAAGTTAAGTTATTTTTATGCTTGTTATTATTTTAATAAATGTGTGTGAAAATTAATCAAGTTCTGTTTAAAGTTGGTCACCGTCAATCTGCTACTCTAAGCGTGCAAGTGGCATTTCTATCGTCTGACTAACGGCAGAAGATAAACACGCCACGATAAGACCATGAGACATATTGCTGACACTCGCCTGCTTCGTTAAAGCGACAAGTCAAATAATCTGATGGTGTGTGTACCGAAGGTCTTACAGTACGCACACCACAGTTTACTTCAACACATAACACATGAACTGCCCTAACGTACCACCGTTTGGGAACCCTTGCTATAGAGGGCAGCTTACGAAAGACATGTTGACGTTTCTGTCACTCTGATGAACTTGTTTATCTTGTCTGGATGTCAGAAACTGCTTCTGTTCATTGTTTCGTAAATCAGTGGCATTTTCATTCCTTTTAGAGAGATGATCGTGTGAATGTTTTCTAACTACGTTATATTCCTCCAACAAAGTACTATCATGCACGATCTTACAAATGAGATGTTTTCATTCTGCTGCTCTGACTGATTAGTGCGTATTCTGTGTGATGTTGCTGTATATTCATTGCAGTGTGCATGAAAGCAATTTAGAGGCTGGTTACCGAGCATTCGATGTTGGTCTTTCAGTCAATGCTTAGAAAGCAATACATTTGCATTAAATAGATACATTCAGATAACGCAATGTTCTTTGTCATATCCCAAGACTCCTAAGTTTTTCGTGGGGTGTGTGCATGTGGCGCTCTTGATTCTTACCCGTACTGTTGATGGGATCGTTATGCTTTTAATCCCTCCCCACCCCTGCCCCCAACTATCTGTATGAAGCATAAAGCTTGTGGCAGTTTCATTTTCTACACTGTCCATTCATTTATGTGTACGTTCATAAAAGAAGAAACAAACAACTCTACAAGGCAAAAGTACTCAGAAGTATCAGCCATACAATACCGTTCATAACTGATTAGAGTAATGCAGAAGTAATCAACCTCATTATGACAGAAATGTGAGCTTACTGCACCGTGTTGCTTAGACTTTAATGTTTCTGAGTTACAATTTGTTATTATTTAATTTACCATAGATCGGCTCGTCTTTTATTCATTTAGATTATGAATTTACAACGTACGAACGGAAAAGGAGAGTCCGACCTTCGTTTCTGCAGGCAAATAGGCCATATTATGGAACAGCACACAACTGAAATCGCAGTATAATTAGATGATGTTTTATTTCCGCTAGACTTCCCTGCGACAATTCCAACTAAGGAAACTTGACATCTACATGTTTACTTTTACGACAATTTAGAGAAGCCATTGCCATTTACAGAAAAAAATGGAATTATGAAACAAATACTGGAGAAATGCCCGAGATTTCCGAAACAGTAATTTACGTCCGCTAAATGTTCGCATTAGCGTGAAGTCATAATAGCAGTGGAATTGGGTAATCATGCTCCTAATTATATTCCGCCGACAGATAGCTGCCAAGATTCCGGAACGCTTGTTCTGATATCCGTCGGCGATTCGACCCCGTTTCGCAGTCCTTATTTATAGCACTTAACTGTGAGATTAATTTTAATCCCGCCTCCTTCGCCGAGATTGCATCCGTGAGCGTGGAATCGACGATTCGGCATCGTTCCAGCCTTCGCTAATGGCCCCCAGCTACTGGACTCCAATGGGTCATTAGGCACCGGCGCTGGAGAGGTCCGCGTCGGCGGCAGCTCTCTTTGTTTTCCCGCTGCCTCGCGCTCTGAGCGCTGCATTGTTTGCCAATATAAACAGACCGATTAGCAGGTCGCTTTCAAGTTCGCAGTCGCTGCTTTGGGCTTTTTTCTACGAAGGAAGGCAGGAGGGTAGGTCCGCGATTACCTGGCCATCGACCAGTAGGTCACTGCAGACTGGGTACGAGGTCACTTCCACTGCCACAACCAGCGAGATTTCCTCTTCGAAGCTTTGTGTACCCTGTACAGAAAACTAATATGGGGAGCCCGCTTCTTTAAGTGCTACCCTACTAATTTACCTATGGACAAATTTCGGAGGATAACGCCCATTTTATGAGGCCCCCTGATTGGATCCTAAAGTGGGGGATTTGAATTATAAATAATATGATAGGAAACTTTGTAACAAAAACAGTCTTTCGTATAAACACAGAAGTTTATACTAATAAAACAAAGGTTATAACCCTTATTACAAGAAATCGTGCCACAATGAATCAGGCTGTCTGTGTGAAATTAATGATTACTAGTCATTTTGGGTAACAGAGTTACTCTCCTGTCTTCCACATGGGCCCAGTGAATTCGGACTTGTTCTGGGCTTACGTTCACCCCACTAATTCCTGACAGAAACAGTGGAAGTTTGATTATAGTAAACGAATATCATGCACCCAACACATGTACTCTGATCCTGAGACTGTTAGTCGTATCGAATCCCTCAAGTGCGGGACAAATTGACCCATCTTCCCGGTGCCACCTACAGTGATCACCGTGAATTATCGCAGGCCATGATGAGCGGCGCTGACGTGGATGTGGCTCTGCAGAGAATGTAAATTCATGCTTTACAATAATTCATGATTCATTTATTGAAATCCACAAATGAAATATTGTAATTACTTTTACTGCGGGCTATTCAGTTATTTGTTCCGTAAAATCCTTTTTATAGTCCCAAACAGTTCGAGAACAACTTTTACTCTCAGCAGTTTACTCATAATCAAAGGTAAAGTAGTATAAATCAAGAGTTATACCACTCTTCTTATAAATGTTTTGGTGAAGTTGAACACCTGTGAAGGAATACGCGTCTTTTCATATCCATAACTGCAATTTGTTCATAAAACGTAAGAGTAATGTGATACAGTAAATGTGAGTCTGCAGTCACTGCTCCCATTACACACTTTTCTATCACAAATTGAGTTAAAATAATGGCATTGTTTTTGTTAATTACTAGAAAGCTACCTACGAAGTCAGTATAGCATATCAACAGATCGTTCATCTACGGAATACAAATAAGCTGTAGTTTCAAAGTGTCAAAATTTCTTAAAGTCTAATTCTTGTCATACTGATATTCCAAGATGCTTTATAATGCTGCATGTCTGTTTACTCGATTTCATCGTCCACGTCATCTTTTTCTGCTAAAGGGTCAACATGTACAGGTCCATATCCCTGAGCCGAACTTGCAGTTGTCAGTTGGTTGAAGAAAGGCTGGTGCGCCGTAGGAATGCACGGGAGGAGTGTCGTCATACCTCTTCCTTTTGTCTCGGTGACAAATCGCACGGCATTGTTGAACACTGAACAAGCGAGGACGGCGACGAGCACGATGTGTTGTAATATCCAAAGTTTTAAAAGGGGTTCCTGCATGAAAATATTTTTTATATGAAACGAGTTGTAGGCAGTCTTTCTGGAGGCAAAGCCATCGAACGTGAAGGCAACTGAACTCTCCAGTTGGCATGTTGCTCTTTCTAACTGCCATACTTTTCTATAGATTCTCTGTTGAGACATAATTGTTAATGACCAGTTTACAAACAGTGATTTTTTTTTCTCTTCATGTTTTGAATGACATTACATCAATCATTCAAAGTGAAAATTTGAGCAGTTCTTCATTTTGTCTCTATAACTCCGAAACCCCGATCGTTTGGCAAAAAGGAGTGTCCCGACAACATAAACTTACGGTCAATCAAACGGATCTCATTTCTTGAGTTATTTACAATCTCTTTCCAATTTAGCGCAAATTCAGAATTTCGGTTTTGACAAACAGTTGCGTCAGTGTACGCTATTAGGTGATTAGCATCATGGGCATGGAATTATACATGCTTTAGTAGGCAGGAACATACATCTTGGGAGTCTTTTGATGCCAAAGTCTCATCCCAAATGTAAATAAACCTATCGTTACTTTTGAGATCCTGAATACTGCAGCTGTATACTTACAAGTTCCTCAAATAACAAACTTTTGATATTGAAACCTTAGTGAAAGATAGTGCTTTCTGAAGATCAGAAGCTATGCTTGCGATATTCACATTCACTTGACTGAGTCTGGTGTCCTCACCCAAACACTGCGGTGCTATATCTGCTGGTTCTCCAATGCCCATTCCGTTTTTGGAATGCCAATATAAGTGGTTCTTATGCAGTCAAAATTCTCCTGTCTCAGATTCATTGTGCCGTGTCTTCTCACAACACCAAAAACCTTCAGAAAGATTGCGTTCTTCACCACGTTAGAGAAAAGAATATTTAGCCTACATAGGGTACCGTACTGCTAGTCTCTGTGGCATAAACTGTTAGTAGCAATCCCTATCGTTACCGTTCTCTGAATTATGGAATCAATGACAGGAGAAATGAAACAGGCATGCAAATCTGACTGCCGCATTTCAAACCAGTATTTATTCACGGCATAATCAGGGGAACGGCAGCTAGTAAGGACCACTTGAGCCAAAGCTGGTGTAAAACTTCGGTTGTTTGAAATGACTATAACAGGATAAAAGCCTTACTTCAACATTTGTTTCGCTGTAAATGGTAAAGAAAGATTTGTATCCAAACTTGCACAAAGGAAGAAAAAGGTTTCAAAAACTTACAGTTCTAGATGTTTATAAAAGTGTCAATGTCTATGGGACATTCAGCGAAATACCGGCTTTTTAAATCAAAAACGATGTTTTTGCGATTCACAAACACATGGCGCTGTTTATTTATCAAAACTAAAAGATACAAAAAGTAGGTTATTTGGAAAACCTGTAAACTTGTGGTCATTTGGACCTGACAAAATGCGTTAAACCTGAGCACTGAAGTTTTCTGAAAGGCAGTTCTGTTTTCTTCTTCATAAGATCAGTGAGGCAGTTTTAAATTACCTGCCAAACCCTAAGTCAGCTTTTGAAACTCGATTTCAGCTATTGCAATTAACCTGCAATCTAAATATCTCATGTAGCCTACAATCATTTCTTCTTCGTATTTTTCACCAAATGCTGGTTTTGAAAAATCCCGGGGGCTGATAACCGTGCAGTTCAGCGCCACACAAACCAAACATCATCATCATCATCATCATCTTGAAAAATCCCATCGGAGCTGTCACAGATGCCCGCTGATTCGCTACGACGATTTGTACCTCATTTGCAGTCTACTTCTAGGAACATTAAAACGATCGGCAGCAGCCCCTTCAGTAACTGACACTGCACATTAAAACGTAACTGAAACAGAAATCAGCTACACCGCGCGGAATACAGTTACTACGATTACAGACTGTTTTACGATATAACCATGACCCACCTATTTTAATCACGCTGATGACGAAACATGGGAACATCGATATATTGATATATTAGTCAAAGAAAATATCGATAACAATAGACGATATTTTTCACCTATATATCGATACCGAAACGTCAATATGGTGTGGCGATATTTTTATTTTATTTCTTTTACGCAATTTTCGATAAATATTTGTTCTTTTGACATTGTAGCAGAACATAATTTTACAGGGTGGCAGTTATTGAAGTATATGAGCAAAAACGTAAATTAGTTACAAACTACGGCGTTCACACAATTTATGCAAAAGTTAAACATCACTACAGATATTCGGATTTAGGTTATGACATGTTCGATATGCCCGCCATCAATGACAATGATGTGGCGCGGACGAATCGCGAAACTCTGCATGACCCGCTGAACTGTCAGAAAATCGGTGCAGTCGATGCCTCCTGAATGGCTGTTTTCATATTAGAAATGGTTTTGGGATTACTGCTGTACACCCTGTCCTTAACCCCCACAGTACTCAGGGGGAGGGGGGCGGAGGGGTACTTTATGTCGACTTCTTGAGAATATTGAAATCTATGCAGTTATTTGTTTTTAAAATTTTGTAATAAAATATTTATTGTCTTTAATGAAGCTTTCTTCCAGATTATACGATTGTTTTACAGTTTTCGTTTAAGCTTAAACGGAAAATTTAAGTTTAAGGGAGGTGGTCATAAAGTTCTCCCCCCCCCTAAACATAAACGAAGCCAAGACAGAGTACCTCGTTATGACGCGTGGTCATTGTCATACTGCTGATCATCTACAATCACTGCAGGTTGTTGACCATTCCTACAAGAGAGTGCAAGAATTCAAATACCTAGGGGCACTTTCCACTGAGACCTCGTCATGTCAAGCAGAGATCAATGCCAGAATACAAGCAGGAAACCGATCTTACCACAGCCTAGCACAACTGCTTCGGTCCAAATCTCTCTCCAAACAGTTCAAGATTCGACTGTACAAAACCCTGATCCAGCCTGTTGTTCTATATGGCTGTGAAACATGGAGTATCCGGAAACAGGACTTCCATAAGCTCCTTATTTTTGAGAGAAAAGTGCTTCGGAAGATCTCCGGTCCGGTTCTGGATGCAGATACAGGGGAATGGAGGATCAGATACAACCAAGAGCTTGAGGGACAATACCAGCAGCCCAACATAGCAGGAACTCTCAAGGCCAAACGAATGCAGTGGGCCAGCCATGTGGCCCGGATGGAGGATCACAGATGCCCTCTGAAGCTTCTGGATTTCACACCTACAGGAAAGAGACCGCCACGGAGACCAAGAAGCATTGGAGGGATGGACTCCATGAAGATTTAAACCAAGTGTCAATAGATGTGGACTAATGGCGGATAGCAGCAATGGACAGAATACAGTGGAGGAGGAAACTTGTAGATGCGTAGTAGTAGTAGGCCATAAAGTCTGCCCCCCCCCCCCTTCTTCGCCCCCCGCCCTTGGAAGTTGGTAGTACATAAGACGTCCAACAACGGTCGTCTTGCTCCAATTACGTGACCTTAGAACACATGGACATTCTAATTCTCTGGGTTGACAGCAACAATGGTCTCAAGAATAATTCATTCGTCATTAGTTATTCATTGTTTCCTGTTCCGTGGCACGTGGTCCTGTGTTAGATACACCTGTGATTAAAAATTTATCGACAGTCAATTACCGACAGAGAAATGTCATAGATCTTGGAATAAGCTGCAGATTCTCAAACTGAATTTGATGAAACTGGCGATTTAGTGATTGAACCTGAAGAGGAATGTGTTGTGCGCGAGAATGTGGACAGTGATGGAGTACCTACAGATGCTGAAGATGAACTCTGTGCAACTGAAACTTATGACGACGCAACTTACGATGTTAGTAACAAGTATATTAGAAGCACTGTAAAATTTTTAGCTCCAAACCTCCTCACATTAAAAGACGAGTAGCATAAAACATAGTGACAGAAAGAGAAGGCATAAGAGACGAGGGTAAAGTAGGAACAATAAGAGAATCATTTGTAAAGTTTTTGGTCTATAGAAATTGTCAACATCATAATAAAGCACATCAATGGAGAGGCATTGAGGCAGAAAATACCTTAGACAGACAGACTTGAATTCATGGCATATATAGGGCCACTTATCATTACGATGAATGAAAACGACAGTAAGTCACCTGTTGCAGATTTATGGTCCTACACTTCAGGCAGGTTTGTTTACACTGCTACCATATTCCAGCAGCTTACTAAAATAGTAAGATTTGATGACAGAGAGTGATGAAGCGATCGCAGAAAACGTAATATGATTGTTGCAATACGAGATGTTTTTGATAAAATGAATGAATTACTGCCAAAATATTATTCTGTTCTGGTGCACACTGTTGTTGATGAAATGTTGTCATTGTTCCATGGCACGTGTCCGTTCAAGGTCTTCATGAAGGAAAAAACCTGGTAAATACGGTATACTTATATGCATGCTCACAGACGTTAAAATCAGATATGTTATCAGCATGTAGCCTTATACTGGAAAAGAAATGATGGTACACAACAATCAAGTTACACTGCAGCTGTGGTCAAACGCCTGCTGGTTTCTATACACAATTGAGGGCGAAAATGTCACCACAGACAGATATTACACTTCAATTGATTTGGCCCAAGATCTATGGAGGAATCACAAGCTAACTCTCGCGGGAACAATACAAGCTAAAAAGAAACATATACCCGAAGAACTGAAAGATCTCTCAAGACAATAATTATATCCTAGTAAATATTCTGTCGGTGATACTAGTAGTGGAAATATTCCATTCACAATTGTTACTTATATCCCTCATGAAAAGCCCAAAAGAAATTTGCTGTTTCTATTATCTCAACATTATGACGCTGCAGTTGGTTCACCTACTGACATGAAGAAGAAAACAGTTATATACTTACATTATAATGAGAATAATGGTGGTGTTGACACGATAGATCAAATGGCGAGGAAATATTCATCAAAGAGGGCTACAAGAAGGTGGCTCCTGTCTGTCTTTTGTACTCTGTACAAAGCAGCGGTAAATAGTTACACAATATTTTTTGTTGAACTTCCTGGACGGAATAAGAGAAAACCTAGTGAGCGATGACTTTTTCTTCAAGAACTGGGATTGACGAAACGGCTACAAATATTGCAGGACAGCCAACGGCTGTAGTTTCAAGTGCGGAGGGTATTCTTGGAGGGAACATGAAGCAGAACTTCGGTGCAAAGGAAGCTCATGGAGGTAAAGGTAGGTGTTATTTACGTGTTACTGAAAGCCGTTCAAAAGCAGAAAAATACAACAAAGTGGACTAAGCAACAATAATGTTTCACAATTGTAAGAGATACATATATGATAAACACAGCAAAAACAGTGTTGTATGTTCCTATTATGAAGCAGATTCCGAATAAAGCTATTTGTATATTACCTCAAGATTTTGCAATATTTTTTAATGTTAGTAAAGTGTACTTCAATAGTATTATGACGAATTTCACTAGTAATTTTTCTCAAGAAAATTTTTTTATGGTGAACACAAAGTATCCCCCCCCCCTCCCCCCGGTAATACACTTTAGTGAAAATGGCTTGGCATTGCGAGGGTTAATATAGCCCACAAAAAGGAGTCACATGTGTTCAGATCCGGAGAATATGACGTCCAATCAAGGTGCATGCCAGTGGCTTCTGGGTACTCCAGAGCCAGAATGCAGCCCCAAAGTGCTCCTCTAGCACGTCAAACACTCTCCTGCTTAAATGGGGTCGAGCTCCGTCTTGCACGAAACACATCTTGTGGAAACCAGGGTCACTTTGGATAATGGGGATGATCTTCCAAAATCTTCACGTACCTTTCGATAGTCACTGTGCCATCAAGGAATAACGCACAGATTATTCCGTGACTGGACATTGCACACCAACACAGTCACCCGTTGAGGATGAAGAGACTTCTCGCTCGCGAAACGCCGTTTCTCAGACCCTCAAATGCGCCTATTTTGCTTATTGACGAATCCATCCAAATGAAAGCGACTGACAGCAACAAGGGATGTGCGGATGCTCATATTCATTCCCATCATGCCACTGTGACCAACCGTTCAGCTTGAACGTCCTAACGCCAAACCACCCTGAAGTTATGACGATTTCATTTCTTACAGACTAACGATTGTCATGTTATATATTTAGTGTGTGAAGGAGTCTTGCACCTTTCTGAGCGTTTGTTACGTCCAGTCTTTCTCTTTGACTGTGTGAAGCAAGTACAGATGGCACAAAGAAGAACGACTGCAGTGGGGGATGGCGGTGTTAATAGAATAACAATACATTCTATGTGAAGAAACAGCGCATCATTTGCGATTAAAAACAATTTTTAACGAAACTAGTGCCCTGTTTGTTCACGTCGACATTCTTCAAATACTGTTGCTGGAACTTATGAACAAAAATATAAATGAGAAGATTGGTCTTTGTGGTGGTCGGGACATGTGAGGTGAAACGCTGACGTAATAGGCGCTCAGTGCTATTAACAGGTACTGCAACGTTTAACTCCACCACATGGTATTGACACCACAGCTAGAGTTTGCAAAAAATGATAAAAAAGCAGAGAAGGTGACATGAAGTATTCCAGACAAGTCCGATATGTGACGAAACCGAATGACGGAACCATCGGACACCTTTTATTGTGCCACTTACCTGCAGTTACCATTGTCAGCAAAATGGTTATCGCCAAGCGTGAACGTCTTCATTTCAATTCTTGCTCTAAGAGGGATAAGCAGGCTGCTAGCTAGTTCAAGAATGAGATTTTCACTCCGCAGTGGAGTGTGCGCTGATATGAAACGTCCTGGTAGATTAAAACTGTGTGCCGGACCGCGACTGGACCTCAGGACCTTTGCCTTCGCGGACAAGTGCTCTACCAACTGAGCTACCTAAGCACGACTCACGCCCCATTCTCACAGCTTCACAGGAGAGCTTCTGTAAAGTTTGGAAGGTAGGAGACGATGTACTGGCAGAAGTGAAGCTGTGAGGAGGGGGCGTGTGTCGTGCTAGGGTAGTTCAGTTGGTAGAGCACTTGCCCACGAAAAGCAAAGGTCCCGAGTTCGATATATCGAGGGACGAAAACGATAGTTTTTAAATATCGATATATCCGATTCCAGATATTTTTAAAAGTATCAACAGCCCTAATTGTAATATCCTGGGGACCGTTATAAATCGCGGATAAGTCAGTGTATTTATCGTCTTTGAATAAAAGTGTAATTTCTTTCATTTATCTTCCCTACTATACTACGTTGTAGTATAGTAGGGAAGATAAATGAAAGAAATTACACTTTACTGTATGGCCCTAGTTTCATCGAGATATTATCTGTTACTTGGCAATGACATGTCATGTGAAAGTTACAGTCGTCCTTAAGTTTTGCACGCCACTGCATAAAACGATGGTGAGAATTATACTGTTCACCAGTTACAACTCTTAAAAACAAAGTTGCCATGTGATACAAACTGAGCAGCTCCAGGACACATGTTCTAGCAAATGAAGATGTGATGTCTGCGCTTAATTACAAGCACTACATGCGTCCGCTGTTTTGCGGCAAACCGGAGATACATTACGCGGCCCACCAGCACCACCCGCCGTCCCGTAATAACAGCCGATCCTCTGCTAATTATTTCATTCATATCCCAGAGATAAAGTGTAAAACTTTTTATATACGTTAGTAACCTTTGTTCGTATTGCATGCATTTCTTTAAAAACCGTGTCATAACCATACTCCGCATAATGTTGAATCATTTATGGTAGGGTACAATACCGAGGCCTAAATAATTTTCCTTGCCTCTACACTGACATCATTCCCAAAACATGTTTCTACTTCGTCTCACAGATATTACAAGTACAGAAAGTAGGCTTCCGTTGTTTCTATAATCTCCTAAATCGCGGTGACGCAAAATGAAAACATTAATCTTGTTTTACACAATAATAGATTTTCAAATATAGATACTTCAGATTGAGGTTAAAAGATTCATCAGACCATATGGCAGCGTTTGACAAACGTGGTGTGCGTTACACAACTGTGGAGTGCATTAGACAATGGGCTCTTAACGAAGAATAACCAGGTTCTTTTCCTGGTGCAGCCTTCCTGATTTAAGCGTTTTGTACCATAGGATGAAATCTTCTGGTAAGAATAATAAACAGCCCATTAGTTGCAAAATGGAAGGTTTATTAAAACCACTTTTCCAAGGTTTCAACGATTATAAAAATGTCTTCTTCATAAAGAAATGTTGACAACTACGTTGCACGTTGTGGCTGACATACGTAAAAATACAGCCGAGAGGCAAGTCAAATATAAATGTTTACCTCCACCACCAGTGTACAGCTAGTGCACGTTTAACGTATCTCTGCCACATCATGTAACCTGGTTGTCAACATTTGCTTCTGAAGAAGACTTTCTCATAAATGTTGAAACCATGTAAATGTGTTTTAATAAACCTTCCATTTTACGACGGACTGGTTTTCATTATTTCACGAGAAGTCTGCTTATTATTTCTAAAAGAAGATTTTCTGTAGATCTTCCGAAGTTAAAACCAAGATTGTTATTCTAGGGGTTGTATGTATCTGAGTAATTTGGTAATCAGTAAGCTATGTTCCATCAAATAAATAATCTGTTAACAGGCTGTTAAATTAAACAGTAATACCACCTCAACTACAGTCGACAACTACAGCAACAACAGATCGAAATTAATAAAGAGGTGTTGACACAAACTAAGATCTGGGAGAAATATTCCTGTTTTTTGTTACAAAGGGTAGTCAGAAAATTTCAGTTATTACCTCGAAAGAATAAAGTTGGACAAATAATTTTTGTTTGCTTTCAGCTATATGTCTGCAGCCCTGGTACAATGAAATCCACGCGACCCAGTACCGTAGCACGCCACTAGCGGCGCTCTAAACAAGATGGCGCAACCTGTTACACTTTATCAATTGGCGGCGGCATTTTGTTTTGCTCGCCTGTAGCTGCGAGACACGGTAATACGGGGAAAGAAATTAAATTTGAACCACAAGTGCAGACATACCTGTATATAAACAAACAAAATATCTTTACAAATGGATTAAAATTGTCTCGACTGCAAAAAATTTATTTCGGTGGCAATCGGTATCGGCAAGTTTTTTGCCATCCTCAGACCCACATACCATGTTAGTAGGCAAATACTTCACCTGGAATGAATTTTTCAATGAAATTCGTAACACGCTTTAAAAATACAGCGTAGCTGTGTGTGGAAATCTGTGGCGCAGTGTATGAAGAAATAACGCGGGATCTTTTTTTCCCAATATTTATGAATTACTGCAAAAACCAACAGATTTACGACTACGGGTGAAGCCCGTCAGCGCCTCCCCGTGACTTATAACCACAAACTAGGAAGAATGCTGGAACCAGGAACGGAACACACGTAATTAGGTTCCGCATAATGCAAGATATTTATGAGTCTCTCTCGGTACGACGTGTTCTAGAATTCTACTCGCTACTACGTGGTGCCATGCGGTCTGGTATACCTATCCTATTTCTCCTCCCTTGCTAACAACATGTCGTAGTTATGGCGGCAGTGTGGGAACGTGCACAGACTAAATCTGTTCATATATACAGAGTTTAAAATATGATGGCGCACAGGTAAATTATGATCCTTTTTATTATATACTATAGATCAGAGCGTAAGTATAATCAAGCACTGAGAGCAGAATTCCGCTAAGAAAAAAGAAAAACACACCACGAAGGAATCATAGGAACGGGATAGAAATCGCTGTGTGTGATGTATGTTTACAGAAAAAGCAGAACAAATGATTACCAGGTCAGAAAAATTGGTTGACTTATTCAAGAGAAACAGCTTCACAAATTGAGAAAGTCAGTAACGTGTTGGTCCATTTCTGGCCCTTGTGAAAGCAATTATTCGTCTTGGAATTTATTGATAGGATTGCAGGATGTCCTCCTGATGGATATCGCGAAAATATCCTGTCCAATTGGCGCGTTAGACTGTAAAAATTCCGAGCTGGTTGGAGGGCGCTGCTCATAATGCTCCAAACGTGTGAAGTCGAAAAGCAGCCACGCGTATGCCTTGGCAAACAGTTCTTCAGAAATGCGAGGAGACTCGTTCACTGTGTCATATAAAGAATAAAGAACAAAGTGCACCTCAGTGTAATATATTGTATTTTACGAACCACAATAACTGTGTATTTTTTTGATGAAATGGATTAAGGTGAGCTTTCGAAACTCTATAGTGCCCTCAGTAGATGTTTTTACATGCCACTGTCAGTAGATTCTGATAACAGGGTCCCGGCACCTGACATGTCGAGTCCGCATAATAAGATCCCAGACAATTTCAGTGGGCTGGACGTAACAGGTTCGTGCGTCTTCCCCAACTAATCACGTTATTGCAACACCACAGTGTTGTGGCAACTCCATGACAGCTGCTGTCTTCGCCTGCAGCTGTTGATAGCTGGCAACAGCGCTGCTTACTGTTAGGAAACTCCTTGTGTCACTCGAGTATAGTTCTGGATCAGAAGAAATCGGCCATCTTCGGCCATCTAATGTTTCTTGGTTGGCCACTGCAAACGTGGCGCTCTAACTATGTTGTTGTTGTTGTGGTCTTCAGCCCTGAGACTGGTTTGATGCAGCTCTCCATACTACTCTATCCTGTGCAAGCTTCTTCATCTCCCAGTACCTACTGCAGCCTACATCCTTCTGAATCTGCTTAGTGCATTCATCTCTTGGTCTCCCTCTACGATTTTTACCCTCCACGCTGCCCTCCAATACTAAACTGGTGATCCCTCGATGTCTAAGAACATGTCCTACCAACCGATCCCTTCTTCTAGTCAAGTTGTGCCACAAGCTCCTCCTCTCCCCAATTCTATTCAATACCTCCTCATTAGTTACGTGATCAACCCATATAATCTTCAGCATTCTTCTGTAGCACCACATTTCGAAAGCTTCTATTCTCTTCTTGTCTAAGCTATTTATCGTCCACGTTTCACTTCCATACATGGCTACACTCCATACAAATAATTTGAGAAACAACTTCCTGACGCTTAAATCTATACTCGATGTTAACAAATTTCTCTTCTTCAGAAATGCTTTCCTTGCCATTGCCAGTCTACATTTTATATTCTCTCTACTTCGACCATCGTCAGTTATTTTGCTCCCCAAATAACAAAACTCCTTTACTACTTTACGTGTCTCATTTCCTAATCTAATTCCCTCCGCATCACCCGACTTATTTGGACTACATTCCATTATCCTCGTTTTGCTTTTGTTGATGTTCACCTTGTGCCCTCCTTTCAAGACACTGTCCATTCCGTTCATCTGCTCTTCCAAGTCCTATGCTGTCTCTGACAGAATTACAATGTCATCGGCGAACCTCAAAGTTTTTATTTCTTCTCCATGAATTTTAATACCTACTCCGAATTTTTCTTTTGTTTCCTTTATTGCTTGCTCAATATACAGATTGAATAACATCGGGGATAGGCTACAACACTGTCTCACTCCCTTCCCAACCATTGCTTCTCTTTCATACCCCTCGACTCTTATAACTACCATCTGCTTTCTGTACAAATTGTAAATAGCCTTTCGCTCCCTGTATTTTACCCCTGCCACCTTTAGAATTTGAAAGAGAGTATTCCAGTCAACATTGTCAAAAGCTTTCTCTAAGTCTACAAATACTAGAAACGTGGGTTTGCCTTTTCTTAATCTTTCTTCTAAGATACGTCGTAGGGTCAGTATTGCCTCACGTGCTCCAACATTTCTACGGAATCCAAACTGATCTTCCCCGATGTCGGCTTCTATCAGTATTTCCATTCGTCTGTAAGGAATTCGCGTTAGTATTTTGCAGCTGTGACTCATTAAACTGATAGTTCGGTAATTTTCACATCTGGCAACACCTGCTTTCTTTGGGATTGGAATTATTATATTCTTCTTGATGTCTGATGGTATTTCGCCTGTCTCATACATCTTGCTCACCAGATGGTAGAATTTTGTCAGGACTGGCTCTCCCAAGGCTGTCAGTAGTTCTAATGGAATGTTGTCTACTCCCGGGGCCTTGTTTCGCCTCAGGTCTTTCAGTACTCTGCCAAACTCTTCACGAAGTATCATATCTCCCATTTCATCTTCATCTACATCCTCTTCCATTTCCATAATATTGTCCTCAAGTACGTCGCCCTTGTACAGACCCTCTATACACTCCTTCCAACTTTCTGCTTTCCCTTCTTTGCTTAGAACTGGGTTTCCATCAAAGCTCTTGATATTCATGCATGGGTTTCTCCTTTCTCCAAATGTCTCTTTAATTTTCCTGTAGGCAGTATCTACCTTACCCCTAGTTAGATAAGCCTCTACGTCCTTACATTTGTCCTCCAGCCGTCCCTGCTTAGCCATTTTGCACTTCCTGTCGATCTCATTTTTGAGACGTTTGTATTTCTATTTGCCTGCTTCATTTATTGCATTTTTGTATTTTCTCCTTTCATCAATTAAATTCAATATTTCTTCTGTTACCCAAGGGTTTCTACTAGCCCTCGTCTTTTTACCTATTTGATTCTCTGCTACCTTCACTATTTCATCCCTCAAAGCTACCCATTCTTCTTCTACTGTATTTCCTTCCCCCATTCCTGTCAATTGTTCCCTTATGCTCCTCCTGAAACTCTGTACAACCTCCGGTTCTTTCAGTTTATCCAGGTCCCATCTTCTTAAATTCCCACCTTTTGTGCAGTTTCTTCAGTATTAATCTACAGTTCATAGCCAATAGATTGTGGTCAGAGTCCACATCTGCCCCTGGAAATGTCTTACAATCTAAAACCTGGTTCCTAAATCTCTGTCTTACCATTGTATAATCTATCTGATACCTTTTAGTATCTCCAGGGTTCTTCCATGTATACAACCTTCTTTCATGATTCTTGAACCAAGTGTTAGCTATGATTAAGTTATGCTATGCGCAGAATTCTACTAGGCGGCTTCCTCTTTCATTCCTTACCCCCAATCCATATTCACCTACTATGTTTCCTTCTCTCCCTTTTCCGACTCTTGAATTCCAGTCACCCATGACTATTAAATTTTCGTCTCCCTTCACTACCTGAATAATTTCTTTTATCTCATCATACATTTCATCAATTTATTCGTCATCTGCAGGGTTAGTTGGCATATAAACTTGTACTACTGTAGCAGGCGTGGGCTTCGTGTCTATCTTGGCCACAATAATGCGTTCACTATGCTGTTTGTAGTAGCTTACTCGTACTCCTATTATTTTATTCGTTATAAAACCTACTCCTGCATTACCCCTAATTGATTTTGTATTTATAACCCTGTATTCACCTGACCAAAAGTCTTGTTCCGCCTGCCACCGAACTTCACTAATTCCCACTATATCTAACTTTAACCTATCCATTTCCCTTTTTAAATTTTCTAACCTACCTGCCCGATTAAGGGATCTGACATTCCACGCTCCGATCAGTAGAACGCCAGTTTCGTTTCCCTTGATAACGACGTCCTCTTGAGTAGTCCGCGCCCGGAGATCCGAATGGGGGACTTTTATACATCCGGAATATTTTACCCAAGAGGACGCCATCATCATTTAATCATACAGTAAAGCTGCATGCCCTCGGGAAAAATTACGGCTGTAGTTTCCCCTTGCTTTTAGCCGTTCGCAGTACCAGAACAGCAAGGCCATTTTGGTAAGTGTTACAAGGCCAGATCAGTCAGTCATCCAGACTGTTGTCCCTGGAAACTACTGAAAAGGCCCCTCTTCAGGAACCACATGTTGTCTGGCCTCTAAACAGATGCCCCTCCGTTGTGGTTGCACCTACGGTACGGCTATCTGTATCGTTGAGGCACGCAAGCCTCCCCACCAACGGCAAGGTCCATGGTTCATGGGGGGGAATCTAACTATACCAAACCGAAATAAATCGTAGCCATTAAGAAGTGATTGTCAAAAATGATTCAAATTGCTCTGAGCACCATGGGACTTAACATCTGTGGTCATCAGTCCCCTAGAACTTAGAACCACTTAAACCTAACTAACCTAAGGACATCACACACATCCATTCCAGAGGCAGGATTCGAACCTGCTACCGTAGCGGTCACGTGGTTCCAAACTGAAGCGCCTAGAACCGCACGGCCACACCGGCCGGCAAGTGATTGTCGAACCATGAGAAACCACTAAACAAATATATAGTTCCAGCAATACTTGACAAAACCACAGCTTTGACTAAGAAATATGATCACATGTTTCTCAACGTTCTTTGAAGTGAGGCTAAAATGGGGTATTACACTCCCATCATATTTTTCGTCAAAGTTCAAGATGATGGACGTAATCACCAACTTCTTATTGCTTGAATGACTATTGCATCTTGTGTGCATTTGAAAGAGAAGAGGCGGAAAAAAATGGAAACATACTTTAATGAAGCCATGGGTATTATGTCGAGATAGTAAAAGCACTCAGCAAAATTTGTTACGAGTGTTGCAAGTAGAGGACATCAAGTCATACATAAATTTCTTTCGAATGGATAAGAGTGCACTTCATCATTTGCTCAGTAAAGTGGCTTCTCATTTTACAAAACAGAATACTCACTTGAGGAGGAGGAGGAGGAGATTAGTGTTTAACGTCCCATCGACAACAAGGTCATTAGAGACGGAGCACAAGCTCGGGTTAGGGAAGGATGGGGAAGGAAATCGGCCGTGCCCTTTCAAAGGAACCATCCCGGCATTTGCCTGAAGTGATATAGGGAAATCACGGAAAACCTAAATCAGGATGGCCGGACGCGGGATTGAACCGTCGTCCTTCCGAATGCGAGTCCAGTGTGCTAACCACTGCGCCACCTCGCTCGGTTATACTCACTTGAGAAATGCTATTTGTGCAGTAGAGAGGCTCACAAAAACGCTGCGATTTGTTGATACAGGAGAGAGCTACTCTATGAGAGTATGGGAATGAAGTCTTTCGCGGCGGCACTTATATGTTACACATTCTCGGATGTCTTGCTACGTCAATTCGAGATAAAATCTAAAGCGTTTCGCGATAGCGTCCATCATCAACGTTAGGAGCAATTGACTGTCTTCACTGCTGCTGTGGTCGCCTTTTATAGCCCGTGGACGGCGTCTGATTGGTCGGCGATTACGTACTGCTGTCGCAGACGGTGTCAATGCATGTGCTGGTGGCACCACCACTTTCGTTGGAACGTAAACCTAGGAAGGAATGTCTTTGCTGCTTCTCTGCATCGAGTGCTCGTTTCCATGCACCGCTCAGATAGTATCCGCTATCACGGTTAAAGTTCTTCTTGCTCATTCTTATTTCAACAGCCTCCTAAATAACAGAATTCCAGTATGTGGAGGCGTGGGAGAGAATTTTTGTTTCATCGAACGGTATTTTATTTTTGTTCGCGAGGCTGTGTTCCGCAATTGCCGATTTCTCCAGTTCTCTATCTATCTATCTATCGATGCAGAGAAGCAATGGAGACATTCCTTCCAAAGTTTACGTTCCAACGGAAGCGGTGGCGACACCAGCGCACACATTGACACCTTCTGCGACAGCAGTAAGTAATCGCCGACCAATTAAACGCCGACCAATCAGAAGCCATCCACGGGCTATAAAAGGCCACCACAGCTGGAGTGAAGACAGTAGGTCTGTGAGACTGTAGCTGGACAGCATCCGGGGGGGGCCTTGTCGTGCTTCGGGATGGTCACCTCCTCAGCATGTTTTCATATTGAGGGTAATCACCCGAAGCGAGGATCTGATTGAAGATGTTCGCCAGATACGGATGGCATTCCTGAGGGAGGTATTGGAGAAGTAAATTAGGGATGCCGCCGTTGCCACAGGCCCTCCTGGGGTTAAGTGACCGGAGTTGCGATGCCACTTCTTCGCCAGTAATGGGATCAATAACATTGTAACTAGGCTGTTTAAGTTTTTATATTGGTAACGCCACGTAGCGCTCTGTATGAAAATCACTGGCTGTGCTGTGTGCAGGCTGTGGCTGCTTTGCATTGTTGTAATACTCGCCATTGTAGCGTTGGGCAGCTGGATGTTAACAGCGCGTAGCGTTGCGCAGTTGGAGGTGAGCCGCCAGCAGTGGTGGATGTGGGGAGAGAAATGGCGGAGTTTTGAAATTTGTAAAACTGGATGTCATGAACTGCTATGTATATTATGATTTTTCAACACTATTAAGGTAAATACATTGTTTGTTCTCTATTAAAATCTTTCATTTGCTAACTATGCCTATCAGTAGTTAGTGTCTTCCGTAGTTTGAATCTTTTATTTAGCTGGCAGTAGTGGCGCTCGCTGTATTGCAGTAGCTCGAGTAACGAAGATTTTTGTGAGGTAAGTGATTTGTGAAAGGTATAGGTTAATGTTAGTCAGGGCCGATCTTTTGTAGGGATTTTTGAAAGTCAGATTGCGTTGCGCTAAAAATATTGTGTGTCAGTTTAAGCACAGTCATGAATAATTGTTCAAAGGGGACGTTTCATATCTCGACCCTTAGCCGAGGATAGCTCACTGGAATCTTCTGATTTTTTCTTGTAGTTTGTGTAATTAGTGTAGATTTAGTTTATTGCTAGCGCGTAACTGTAGAGAGAATCTCCTTTGTAGTTGCAGTCTTTCATTGTTGTTGTGGCATGCATGTAGATTTGCAAGAAGTATTTGGCTGCTGCGCTTGCAATTAACTAGATATTATTTTCAGTGCTACGTTAATGTGTTCTCTTCTTTTGCTCTTCAAATTGTGCTTTTCTGTGTTATCGTGTGAAATATTGTGACAATAATGGCGTGTGAATAACGTAATACTAGGCTTCAAAGTAAACTGAGAAATGACAGTGAAGACGAAAGCAGTGTGTTAGCGCCGCAGAGTAATGAATTAAATAATGTTCAAAGTAGTAATTTGGTAATTGTGCATAGGGAAATGGAGTGGGCTGCAAATATTGGGGTAGGCAGTGAAACAATTAGTGAACAGGGAAGCATTATCGATCGATCGGTCGGCAACAGCTCGCCTCAGGATTCCGAAATGACAGGACACAATCTTGCAAATACTGTAGATTCAGGTTTTGCGTCCTCACCGTTTTCTCAAATAAATCAAGACACATTTTCTGCTTTTCAAAATGCGAGTATTGCCGGTTCAAATGCACTGCCGAATAGCACTGAGGAACATGTTTCAGTCACCAGTGCACCGTTATTACAGTTAATGCAACAAATGGGACAAAGGCTACAGAAGTTAGACACAACGCTTGAACAAAATCAGAAACAAATGGGTCAAAATCTTCAAAAGCTAGACACAATGGAACAAAATCTTTAAAAGTTAGACGCAATGGAACAAAATCTTCGGAAGTTAGACACCACACTTGAACAAACACGTGAAGATTTAACTACTGAGTTACACAACATTGAATCTAAATGTCAAAAAGTCTGTAATGACGTAAAAACACAAATTTGTGAGCATTTTCAACCTATTTTTTCGCGGCATGAAAATGCATTACAGAATCACGAAGCAGCCATAATAGAACTGCAAACCATTGTTCATGAAAATCATGAGACCTTGTGGGCTACAATTGACTCAGTTGCATCTACCGATTCGGTTATGCAACTTGCAAAAACTCAGGAAAACTTAAAGGAAACAGTAGATTCGATTTCAACACAAATGGACACTCTGAAACTTGGTTCAGAAAAACACACTGAGGAAATGTGTTCACTATCGGAGAAAGTAGCCGAACTTTCGGATCAGTTCACTAACTTTTCCACAAAGGTAGATGATAATCTGAATGACACAAAACCGGTAGTCTTTAATGACACAGAAGAGTGCGAACAATTTAGGAAATTCAAACAAAATCAGAATCAAATTAATAAGCAACACCAAAGAGAAATCCGGGAAGTACAAGATCAGCTGACACAGGTAATACAAGAATTACGTATTTCAGAGGACACTTGCACCCCAATATGGGAAGAGGGACATAGAAATACGGAACAGCCACAAAATAATACCACAGCGCATTTCGGAAATTATGAAAGAAATTGGAAAGGTGCACCGAATTTTGAAATGGAAACGCCGAAACGACGTAACAATGACCGACATGCGACTCGCCGACATGATGATTTTGACTATAAGCTGTTCATTACTACACGTAAATTCAAAACATTTAAGAATTCTGGCAACGACATTCATCCACAAGCATGGCTCCATCAATTCTCTCATTGTTTTCCTCCCATCTGGTCATTAGAGCACAGGTTAGAATTTATGTGTGGCTATTTAGAGAATGAACCAGCTGTAAGAATGCGATCGGTCATTCACAATTGTCACAGTGATGGAGAATTTTACCATGCTTTCCTCTCAGCATATTGGTATCAAGCTATACATGACCGAGTAAAACATAGCATCATGATAATGAAACACTTTGAACAATTTGAATTTTCCAGTCTTGTCAAACATTTTGGAGACATGTTGCATAAGAATCAATATCTTTCAAACCCATACAGCGCTTCAGAACTCATCCGCATTTGCTTAATGAAATTGCCTGAACATTTAAGAAATATTATTTTGGCAGGACGTTGCAAAGACGACAGTGAAGCTTTTCAGGGATTCTTACAAGAATTAGAAATTGACACAGGCAGTCGCGGGATGCAAAAACAGGAAAACAATCACTACAGGTCACATCCGTCACAATTCCGTGACGACAGAAACAATAACTGGACACGACAAGTCTATTCTTACAAAGCAAATCGTGACCAAAACAGACACCACCCATATGACAACCACTGGCAGAGTAATAATAGTTACAGA
Organism: Schistocerca americana; assembly: GCF_021461395.2. Classification (NCBI taxonomy): domain Eukaryota; kingdom Metazoa; phylum Arthropoda; class Insecta; order Orthoptera; family Acrididae; genus Schistocerca; species Schistocerca americana. Next base: position 216,616,516 of record NC_060124.1, read on the forward strand.
GAAAGATCGCATTTCCGTAGTAATGAATATGATAGAGATTACCTTAGAAACAGACAATATGGGAACCAAAACAATTATTATCAAGGGAGACAGAATAACTTCAGATGCAACAGTTCAGCGCACAGTTACGATTCAGGAAGAAATTCTCCACCACATGACCGACAAGAAAGAAATTATGAAATCTACCGATATGACGACAGACGAGATAATCATAACAACAGACCTGAGTTTCATCAGAACTGGCGGGATTCAAACAGAGCAGGGCACTTTCGACAACATGAATTTGTGGAAGTTAGGTCTCCTAATCCCAATAACGACGCGCGCCAACAAAGGAACAGACAATGACTCGCACTGCAGGCAGCCGCGTGCGCCGGTTGGCTCAGAGAAAAATAACATAGACGCTAACCTTGAGAAAAATTTTAGCATTCCTCACCGACGTATACCGCATGATAATTCCGTTCAAGTGGAACCTCTGCTTACTAGGAAGAGTAAAGGATTGCACCACATTTCACATGTAAAACTGTTTGTTGAAAAATAATCTGCTTTTTAACTTTGTCTTTGCCATAAAACTTTTCACTTCACATTTCTAGTATGCTTTGTCAGACTTAGAATCTGTTATTATGCAACAATGTTTGAAGTTCAACATTCAATCAAGAACCAAGAGAACTTATTTAAACAGAAATTACGAATGCATTGTTATAGTGAACAGACAACACAGTGTTATTGTGTGTGTACATTCTTGCAACAAGTTGCACGATTATGTAACGACTATCAGGCTTACTTACTTAGAACTTATACTGCTAATGAGATATTAATGCAACATTTTGGTTTACTTGAAAAGATACTCTTTATTTGAAGTACATTCGGTGAGATTAAAGCTGACTTAGCACTTGGTTTCTTTGATAGCTACACTATTATATCACGACGCTGTTAAAATGTGACACAATTTACAATGTTGCTTTTGCGGTGTATCTGTTTTATATCTGCACAATTTTTCTGAATTATTCTGGAAAGTAAAACATGTTTTAGTAGTAACTTTTGTGGTATAGCTACAATGAGACTGCCTTTTCCGTAGCACAGCAATACGTTACAGCACAGTACTTTCTTCATCACGGCAATAAGCATAATAACTAAGATATCTATACGCAAAGCATTTCACTTTTGTTTATCATGAGGTAAGTATATTGACTTTTGCAGAACTTAGCTTTCGGACGACGATAAATATGACACATCCACAGAGATCATCTTACAACAAGACGCACAGCTTAGCGCTACAGTACACGTATTTGAGAGATTAATTTTGTACTTAAAACATTTATTTTTAAAGATATTTGAACTACAATGATACAAAGGTTTTCCTTGATACATTTCATTCCATTGCTATAATCTGTAACACCTAAGGGTATTATTCATTAATTCTCAGGGGGATAGACGCTTACTTTGTGTACCATGTGTGTGGCAAGCACAAGGAGCCCTAGCTAATATGGTATTAGCTTTACAACTTTACACATCGGTACCATACTTCTCTAACACAGAATTACACAGCTATCTGATCATTTAACTGAGAGAGACAAACATTTATTTTACTACATCAGTGACAGATGTTTACGTAATTACACAGTTGGATAACTTCACACTTATGAAATTGTATTTTGTCTGTACTTTGTGAACTGTACATATTTTTTCGGAACCATTGTGATACTATGAGAGCTTTGAATGATGCATTTGGTAAGGGAGCAAGATTTTAAAGTACGTTTGAGGTAGATGACACTATTGAAACGAGCAGAGAATTTTTTTTAGGTTTTGACAATATTGCAGAAAGCTACGACCTTTTTGAGATTTGACTGAGGTGTTATGATGTTATTTTTATGACTACGATGTGTATTATGCTGCTGAGGTATGTTTATGATCAATAAGCTGATGCTATATGAGGAATTTGATTATGCTACGTATTTGTTATGATGAAATATTGAAGAAGTGTTGACGAATATGTATATGTGTAATAAAGTAAGGAATAATGAGTAGTGGCTAGGGACTCTGGTTTGTGAAAAAGGTTGTTGGAAACCAAGAATCGTACTTTAAGAGTTATGAAATATATGTAAATGCGTGAATGGATTACAATGCCGGCAAAAAGTTTTTGGATGCTGTTATATTTATAGGATTTTGTTTCTACACATTCGTAACGCAAATTCTCGACCTCTGAAATTTTTTTTATATGAGACTGTCACTGTAGCGCAAACTGCTGTCGTAAATATTTCGGTAAGGAAGCTAAGTGACCCAGGTGGCGCCCAGGTGTGCCAGTCGCCTGGAGAAAAAGCCATTAGTGTGTGCCTTTCAGAGGCACAGGTGGAAAAAAAAGGGAGGCCATTATCCTTGCTATTGACATTCCTTTGTAGAAAGCATCGCAAATACGACACGGTCATTACTTGGAAAGATACTTACATCTGCACACCTGATTATGACAAGCGTCTTTCTACGAGAGTTGAGAGAATTTCTACTAACTTATGAAATGTCACATGACTATTGAATGATATTTTTATGCTTTGCTTTTCATAGTTGCTTATTTCATTTGATATCTAGTTTCCAGCTGTGTTGTAGCATTGGTTTTATAAAATAAACTTAAATGCATTTGCTAATGTGAACACTTTCTGTCAAGAGATCTATTAAATAATTATTTTATGATCCACATTCTTCGAAAAAGGAGATCTTGGAATGGAAAGAACAATAAGAAGGGACTAATAACAGTAACTGCATATATAATTTTCTTTTCAAGTATTTGGTAATTTGTTGTAGAATTAGTTTTTGTGGTGCACCACTTTAATCACATAGACATTAAGATGTGAATATACATTTTTCTATCTCCATTGTTGTCTTTAGTGTAATATTTTTTCTGCTTGAGCTTTGTCATGTTTAGATACAAGTTATTGCATTTGCTGCTGCTGCTGTTTGCCAGGCATAGTGCTACTGAATTTTAATTTGTGTTACTCTGCTAAGCCAGTTTACTACTGATTTATTTTTCTTGTTTGCTGCACATTGCCTTATATTAGTTGTAATATTGCAATTGCTTTGCTAATTTCTATAATGCTGCTTGCTTTGACAACTTCAATTTTTTTTCATTGCTGTTTCTATTAATTGTTTTGTGCTGCTGCATTGCCTCGTCCCTTAGTTTTGCATCTGAGCTCAGTAGATTTAACTTAGCTTAAGAGGGGGTAGACTTTATAAGAAACTAACTATGATGAATTGGAAGAAATGCATTGAGAAGCTATAAGAAAATGGTTTCGCCAAAAAAGTAGTGCACAGTGGAGGAAAACTATTTTTGAAAGAGGATGTATACAGAATACAGAAAGCATGCTTCGATAGAATTTTTTTTGGTGGAAACAAATGTTGAAATAAGACGAAATATCTATGGAATGAAGTTTTGGGTTGGACTGCAGTACCAAATGTTACACTGAGAACAAACTCTGTCCTTTTCTCCTGTGTTATTCTGCTATGTGTTTATGTACCCTTGTGTATTTGTCTTTTTCCTGTCTTTATGTGTTTAGCTAATAAGATTTATATTGTAGAATTTTTCAAATACTATGTTATTTTCTTTGTAAAGATGTTTAGACATTTATTCTGTTCTGTTTTAACGCTCATGTGGGAAGTTGATGTTTCAAAAGTTATTCTGATCTTTTATGTATGTACTCACATCATAATTCCTGTAACACTGATGTATATGTTATTTCGATTCTTTTGTAAAGCCTGTTTTACTATAAATGTTATCTGTATTGTTACGTTCTTTAAACAAAGAAACAAGGAAACAAAAGAAAAGTTCGGAGTAGGTATTAAAATCCATGGAGAAGAAATAAAAACTTTGAGGTTCGCCGATGACATTGTAATTCTGTCAGAGACAGCAAAGGACTTGGAAGAGCAGTTGAATGGAATGGACAGTGTCTTGAAAGGAGGGCACAAGGTGAACATCAACAAAAGCAAAACGAGGATAATGGAATGTAGTCAAATTAAGTCGGGTGACGCTGAGGGAATTAGATTAGGAAATGAGACACTTAAAGTAGTAAAGGAGTTTTGCTATTTGGGGAGCAAAATAACTGATGATGGTCGAAGTAGAGAGGATATAAAATGTAGACTGGCAATGGCAAGGAAAGCATTTCTGAAGAAGAGAAATTTGTTAACATCGAGTATAGATTTAAGCGTCAGGAAGTTGTTTCTCAAATTATTTGTATGGAGTGTAGCCATGTATGGAAGTGAAACGTGGACGATAAATAGCTTAGACAAGAAGAGAATAGAAGCTTTCGAAATGTGGTGCTACAGAAGAATGCTGAAGATTATATGGGTTGATCACGTAACTAATGAGGAGGTATTGAATAGAATTGGGGAGAGGAGGAGCTTGTGGCACAACTTGACTAGAAGAAGGGATCGGTTGGTAGGACATGTTCTGAGACATCGAGGGATCACCAATTTAGTATTGGAGGGCAGTGTGGAGGGTAAAAATAGTAGAGGAAGACCAAGAGATGAATACACTAAGCAGATTCAGAAGGATGTAGGCTGCAGTAGGTACTGGGAGATGAAGAAGCTTGCACAGGATAGAGTAGCATGGAGAGCTGCATGAAACCAGTCTCAGGACTGAAGACCACAACAACAACATGTTCTTTAATGATGTACTTTGCACCTTTGTTATTGTATTCTTATGTTATAAAATTGTAATTGACGCCAGTTCATCAAATTAAGTAACTTGTAAGTTACATTTCACAGCACACATTTCTGTTGGTCGTAGTATATGGACAATATGTGAGCTGTTGGGACTGTTAGTGTTTGGACGTGTGTTAATAATTCAGAAAGGAACTGGTTAACAGCATTGCTGGTTCTAAGCACAATTAGAAAAAAACTTTGTGAGTGCACAAGTGGTGGTTTATGGACTTGCTATATTCTCCGCAAGACTCTTCGATGGTGATTGTGCACCGGCAAAGTCGTATCAGAAGGCTGCTGGCCGTCTCTACAAGGTCTACAGTGGGTCTACATCTTTGATGACCCACCAATATCATTATTTCTACAAGGACTGCAGTCGGTCTGCATCTCTGGTGGCCCACCAGTACCGTAATCTCTACCAGGACTACAGTGGGTCTACTCTGTAATGATCTGCCTACCAATATTCTTCAAAACTTCGAATGACTCTGCTGTGGGTTTGCTCTGTTGTGACCCATTACTTGTCTGCATGTCGAGAGTCAGCACTGTCTTTCCGTTGGAAGGACAACACTACTTCTTCGAGATTGCATGGAAATCCACTACTTCCATGTGCATTTTCTTTTACTGCTCAGACTTTGAGAAAAACACTCTTATTTTACTGTGATGAATGATGAGGACTGTCTTTATGGACTGTGAGAAAATTTTAGTTTTTGACCAACATTGTATCAATAATTGTGTGCATTTGATTTCTTTGTTATTGTAATTATGAAAATTTTTTTCAAATCTGTATTGGCCACTGCCCAAAACAATTTGTAAAATTTTTTGTGGGGAGCATGGGGGCTATGTAAGTAGGCTGTTTAAGTTTTTATATTGGTAACGCCACATAGCGCTCTGTATGAAAATCACTGGCTGTGCTGTGTGCAGGCTGTGGCTGCTTTGCATTGTTGTAATACTCGCCATTGTAGCGTTGGGCAGCTGGATGTTAACAGCGCGTAGCGTTGCGCAGTTGAAGGTGAGCCGCCAGCAGTGGTGGATGTGGGGAGAGAAATGGCGGAGTTTTGAAATTTGTAAGACTGGATGTCATGAACTGCTATGTATATTATGATTTTTCAACACTATTAAGGTAAATACATTGTTTGTTCTCTATTAAAATCTTTCATTTGCTAACTATGCCTATCAGTAGTTAGTGTCTTCCGTAGTTTGAATCTATTATTTAGCTGGCAGTAGTGGCGCTCGCTGTGTTGCAGTAGTTCGAGTAACGAAGATTTTTGTGAGGTAAGTGATTTGTGAAAGGTATAGGTTAATGTTAGTCAGGGCCATTCTTTTGTAGGGATTTTTGAAAGTCAGATTGCGTTGCGCTAAAAATATTGTGTGTCAGTTTAAGCAGAGTCATGTATAGTTGTTCTAAGGGGACGTTTCAACATCTTCCTCATATCTTGCGGTGAGGAAGGCTGGAAGACGTTCTTCCACGAGCCGGACGTGGGCCTCATCGGCAACGTCGACTACAGGCCGGAAATTTGCCTCAAACGCGTCTGCCAGGGCACTGAACTTGGCGTCAGGCTCACAGATGTGGAGACTATCGTCGAGAGATCGAGATTTTATCCCGAACTGACGTTGCAAGAAAACCGAGAATGTTTGACATATGAGAGTTACTCTAGTTTACAATACAGCACAGGGATACGACAGTGCACTTTAACCAAAACAATCCAAGAAACGTGTGAAGCGATTTTTATTTTTGAATAATTTGATTAATTGAGTTAGAGTTACAACAAGTACAAAATTAATAAAAAGTACGAAACAGATGAAGCACATTTTAACTTGTGGCATCCAGAATTCAAAATCCAAGTAGAATGGAAAATGAAGAAAAAAATTTACTGTGGACTTTGACCACCTGCCGGCCGGAGTGGCAGTGCGGTTCTGGGCGCTACAGTCTGGAGCCGAGCGACCGCTACGGTCGCAGGTCCGAATCCTGCCTCGGGCATGGATATGTGTGAAGTCCTTAAGTTAGTTAGGTTTAATTAGTTCTAAGATCTAGGCGACTGATGACCGCAGAAGTTAAGTCGCATAGTGCTCAGAGCCATTTTTTGACCACCTCCTCTGTTCTGCCTTGCTGAAAAGCTGCCTCAAAGCTTTCAGATGGAGTGGTGGATAGCTGTAGCTGTGATTCTGGATGTGAAGACGCTTGCGATATGTTCCACCTACCTATTAGCACAGGATTAACAGGATGTATTGTTTCCCTTGCTCACCCATCACCCCAGTCGAAGCAAGATTATTAAAAACAGTCGAAGGAACACACAGACTAAACTTTGAAGCCTTGTTTATAAATACACAATTGAGACGTCAAATAAGTGTAGCGATGCTAGCTCCAAGCGGTTGCATTTGACATTGCAGTGAACAGAAAACGAAAGACTTTTATGATAAAATCTGCAGCGAGGCTCTAGATTTGATCATGTTTCCTTGACGAAAGGCAACATTTGACAACTTTCCCTATTACGCTGTCAGATTTCTTTGACAAATATTTGACGTATCACCTTTGACAAAGAAATACGATAGCGTAATACCTGCCTAAACCTGATCCTTCAGCGAGGAATGTGCTACAGTCCTATTCATGACCGAAGGCAGTTCCCGGGTTCGATTCCAGGCGGGGTCAGGGATTTTCTCTGCCTCGTGATGGCTGGGTGTTGTGTGATGTCCTTAGGTTAGTTAGGTTTAAGTAGTTCCAAGTTTTAGGGGCTGATGACCATAGATGTTAAGTCTTATAGTGCTCAGAGCCATTTGAACCATTCTTTGAACCGAAGGCAGTCGATGCATGTTGTTGCTTACCGCCATCATCATCAATGACAAATCGCAACAAATTCATTAAAAAGTCATTAAATAACTCGCTATGACACAACTAATGCTCGCACTGGCTACGGCATTCACAGCAGAGAACTCAGAACACTATTGAATGCTCATTGGCTGTCTACGAATGCGTGACGTAGACACCCAGGACGAGCCTAAGCTTCACCGCCATCGTTCATGACTCCCTACTATAGGAGTCTGTGGGTGGGGTCTGCTTCCTCTACATCCTGCATCCCCTTGAGAATTCTTTTAGGACGATGCGAACAAACTGTATGTCTTTCAGCTCGCGTGGATCAGGTTTCCGAAAATTCTATACAGCAGATTCCAAACTCCGTTAAATCTGTATAAGTCAAACTAATCATTAATAACACGGAATTAACTGAGTTCCAGCTCCATTATATTGCAGGGCGGAGCGGTAATTCTTTTTAACACTTTCAGAACCCACAAACGGTAAATATTAACGTCTAGTTCCATGTCACGAGCAGATTCGGCTCAAATCTGTTGACAGTTCAGAACTTCCGTTAAATCGCCCTCAAGCACGATACATTTTCTCCGCGAGGCACTCCATTTATCATCCTCGGCTACTGAAGAACAGCTGAGCTCAAGTCCTGCTGCGTAATTTTATTAATTTCAAAGCCGCGCTTGTTAAAATCGGCCGCCTCAGTTTTCCCCTCGTTATTCCAGTTTTTAATTAAGAGCAACTTCCTCTGTAGGGTCTGGTATTATCACGGGACTCTAAGCCGCAGACCGAAGAACGCAAAATCCGTGCCCCTGTGGCGGCTTCTATGGTAGGAATATTTTGCTTATTACCTTTATCTCCGCAACAGCATATGGGGCTCCTGAAACTGTAGACCACAGCGCTGTCATGTATGGTGCTGCACGCCCACTTCTGCAGACTGGCAATGGCTGCTTCTCTACAGTGACACTTATTCCGTGGATTAAATACGAGGCGTGTTTTTTTAAGTAAGTAACGTTTTGAAATTAAAAAAAGACATGCTAAGATATATCAATAATTTTATTTTTACATGAAAGCCTGTACCTTAATCTACGCACTGACGCCTTTACAGTCTGATTTTTCCTTGTTTACGTTGTGTACTGAGCGCTTAAGATGCCTCCGATAATCGTGAGTCCCGCCGACTGTGAAGTACGGGCTGTTATAAGATTTCTTGGTGCTAAAGGCCTGAAGGCGATCGATATTCATCGTGAGATCTGTGCAGTTTACGGAGAAAACATTATGAGTGATTGAATGGTAAGTAAGTGGGTGAGAGCATTTAAAGATGGCAGCACAAATGTGCGTGATGAACAACGGAGTGGGCGTCCTTCGGTCGTTAATGAAAGTTTGCTGCAGGAAGGTGAGAGAAAACAGACGCTTTACAATATCCTCCTTGCGGGATGGCTTTCCTAATGTTGCTCGTAGTGTTTTGTATGACATTGTGTCCGAGCACTTGAATTACCGAAAATTGTGCGCACGTTGGGTACCGAAAATGTTGACGGATGTCCACAAAACCAAACGTTTAGACAGGGCACTGACTTTCCTTGAGCAGTACCACAACGACGATGACGATTTCTTAAGCCAAATTGTTACGGGCGATTAAACATGAGTGGCCTACGTCACACCAGAATCAAAGCCACGGTTCAGGGAAGTTGAGCAAGGGCATCGTTTTGCTGCAAGACAATGCTCGTCCGCATGTGGCGAATCAGACCAAAGATCTTATCACATCTTTTCGATGGGAAACTCTAGTTCATCCTCCGTACAGGCCCGATCTTGCGTCCGGTGACTACCATCTGTTCCTGCACTTGAAGAAACACCTGGGCGGTCAGCGTCTTCAAGACGATGAAGTCAAAACAGTGGTGATGCAGTGGCTAAGCAGTTAGGCGGCAGACTTCTATGAGGAGGGTATGCAAAAACTGGTACACCGTTACGACAAGTGCCTCAATATTGACGGAAATTATGTAGAAAGGTATATTAAGTTACAGGCTTTCATGTAAAAATAAAATTATTGGGATATCTTAGCATGTCTTTTTTTAATTTTAAAACGGTACTTACTTAAAAAACACGCCTCGTACGTACAGGCAAAACCTTGTCTGAATCTGCTGAAGGAAATACACACTATAGCTATAATGAGTCTCAATATCACTAACTAAATGACTAACAAAATACGTTTATGATTGCTTTTACAAATTTTTCGTGCTGTTTACCGGAAATAACACTACAACTATTTTATATATATATATATATATATATATATACACACATATATATATATATATATATATATATATATATATATATATATATATATATATATATATATATATTTACCGTATAGGCCCGATAGTAACCCGCTACTGCTTGTTCAGTAAGACGCATACCTAAATTTCGAGAAAGAAATAAAAAATAAATTGAGCGGAAAGAAGTCACACGCTGAGAGAGAGAGAGTGAAGGAAAATGATTGGAAACTTACTTATACTTACGGGGTGACAAATATTGAACTGTATGAAATAAATTCGTCGTAACTTCTGAACGGTTAGCGTTAGAACGTTGATCGTACACGGTTGGTAGCGGGACATTATGGGAATTAGTATGCGCACGTGCATGTACAAGCCGACTTCCATTTGGATGGGTTCGTCAATAAGCAAAATTGGCGCGTCTGGGCGACAGAGAATCCGTATTTCGCGATCGAGATGTCTTTTCACCCTCAACGGGTGACGGTTTGGCGTGCAATGACCAGTTACGGAATAATTGGTGCGATATTCCTTGCTGGCACGGTGACTACCGAACGGTACGTGAAGGTTTTGGAAGAGTGTTTGATTTCCTAGAAGAGCACTTTGGGGACCGCATTCTTGCTCTAAGGTACCCAAAAGCCTCTGTCATGGGCCTCGATTGGCTGCCATATTCTCCGGATCCGAACACATGCGACTCCTTTTTGTGGGGCTATATTAGACAAGGATTACAACAATAACCCCAAAACCATTGCAGAGTTGAAAACAGTCATTCAGCAGGTCATCAACAACGTCGATGTTCCGACACTTCAGCAGTGTTACGGCGTAAAGTCAAGTGCCGGCACGCCCATCGGGAACGATAGAGCAGATACGGCTGTGACAAGATGGCAGCCAATTCCATGCTGACCGACACCTCTCCAGGACGACAACGCTACGGCAGAGGCCTTTATGCGAAGAGGACATAAGCGCTGTGCCCGACTGGTCGTATCCCAGTCGAAAAGAAGCATCAAGACTAGCCACCTGAACAGAAGCGTCAAAGCTCGTTACTTGATTGTACATTCTATGTAGCTCAATCTTGGAATTGTCATACTGAAGACACTTCTTTGCTTGCGACACGTCTATGTATTTCTGAAAGTTAAATACTGTCATTTACTTTTCGTAATAAGACTCATTACTACGATTTCCTTGAATTGTTGTCTAGCGATCCGAGAAAGCAGGTTTCCTAGACAACCCATATTCGACGACTAGGCAGGATGCAACATGCGAGCCATGTAGAATTTCGCTATTCGTCTGTGCCACATCATCACCTATGATGGCAGGCATATCGAACATGGTTAAAAAATGGTTCAAATGGGTCTGAGCACTATGGGACTTAACTCTAGAACGTAGAACTACTTAAACCCAACTAACCTAAGGACATCACACACATCCATGCCCGAGGCAGGATTCGAACCTGCGACTGTACCGGTCGCGCGGTTCCCGACTGCAGCACCTAGAACCGGTCGGCATATCGAACATGTCATAACTTAAATCTAAATATCCGTGGTGACATTTACATGTCTAATAAAGATGTGTGCACACCGTAGTTCGCAACTAATTTACGTTTTTTTCATATAGTTCAATAATTGCCACACTGTTCATGCAAGATGGAAGTACATACTGTGAAAATTTGTTCTAACGTATGATACGACACACTTGCACCTAACAAACCGGTACCATAATTGGTTTTATTCATCCCCATTACTGTCGGTACTGGTGTTCACCTTATCACACACACTCCACTCTCTTCTCCATTTTCTTCCCACGGTACGTCATCCTTGCTGCTCTCCAACGCATTCGATATACAGCATTTCTTGAACCTCTTGATGGTGGACTTTGATAATATGGAGGACCATGAAGGAAGAATGCATTTGCACAGGTGGATGACTGGCAGCTTTTCAGTCATACCAGACGGTGTAAGGGCAAGGTCGTATCCCAGGAGCCATGGAAGTTGTTCTTGAGCTGCATTTTTATGGTCACATCTAGAACCTTCAGTTTCGAAGCCATTCCTCCGGGTAGCACGACAAAGTCTGTCTTTTTTGCAACCTGTTTATCTTTTGCTTCAGCATGTAGATGTCCCTTAAAAGGATCCAAATCTAGTATGGCTCTCTTCGCAAGTAGTACCCCAGTCCGCGATTCGTAACGGTTTGACAGCCAGCCGTCATTGAGCCCTTCTCTTGGCAGCCAGTACTGGGTTCTTAAGTAAGTTTTATTTGGGTATAGTTTTTCTCTTCGGAATGACATAAGGCGGCAACTTCGTCCCATCACCTGCTGTAACAGCTAATATCGAAATTATTCTCGTTTTTTCATTCACAGTTCCTATCAATGGGATAATTTATGCCTCTTTCATGTCTACTGTGGCATGGCTCAGCATGTCAAAAAATTCGGCGTTTCGTTTGGATTGTCACTTAGGAGTGACACATTCGCAACAGGATGACGTATCACTGGAAGTTAACGAGTTTCTCCTCCAAATCTGCTGACTTTCTCTGTGCTAGTATAGAGAGCAAGGCCATTTCTCTGCATAAACCGATGACACCAGCCAATACGCACACAAAATTCTCCTTGAGACACATTTAAGACACTTGCATTTGTCAAATCCTTTTCTCGTTGAAAAGCCTCCTTCCATTTTCATTCTGAAACGACCCAACGCCGCACATTAGATTTGTCCAGCTCATATATTCTTCTGGCCTCTTTAGTGGTTGTGGTTTTGGCTTACATCGTAACTGCCCTGAAATCCTTGACGTGATGATTCTTTTCGCTCTAAATCGTCGATCATATCGGCGTAACTGAATTATGAGCTGTCGCGGCACAGGTTAATGAGGGGTAGAAACTAGAAAAAAAATTGTTAAAGCTCACTCAATTCAAGCCAGAGACTGAAGCAGAAAATAAGCCAGCAGGTCGCAAGTGGACCAGGTCGTCGACACGTTACGACACTGTCTCTTGGGTGAGACTACAGGTTCAGCAGAAAGGAAGAAAGTAGCTCTTTTACAAGAGTACATAGCAAGGAACGGACATAACAGTTAAAAATCTGTTAAGTGAATATAACAGAATAAGGAGGACACGTGTAGTGACTATGATTCAAACGTGGCGCCATAGGCTCACGCCATCTCCCATTAAATACCCCAGCTCTCCAGCTCTCGTCATGAGTTGATCGCTGCGATCTATGGCATTCACAGTAACAGAATTCGATACCATGGTTAAGATACTGTAGTGTATCTATATCCTAGACGCTCCAGCATAGTCTGTGAATTAGCCGAAGATACACTCGACACGATGACTTTCACCCTATGACCTTCATGCTGCTTGCCACCTGCAATGTACTGATGGAGAATCTGACTGTCTTCCGACAACACCACAGCGCAGGGTGATGCCATCACTGAACTTCAATGCGGAAGCCCGAAACAGGGTCTCTTGAGGTCCACGTTTCTGTTTAACACACTGCGGCCTCCGGATGCTGAAACGTATATGGGTAGGGAGGAGATCAACCGACCAAACGAGTACCGACACCAGGTACATAGCGGATGGATTTTCAAGGGTCGTAGAATTCGGAGTGGCACCCGAGACGACTTTGCGGTGGACAACGGCCGCACCTACTCGCCGGCTTACCCGCTGCGGTCGCCTGGGCGCACAAACACGGAACTGACTGAACAGTCGTCAGCTAGAATGCAACACGCAACTGAACGAGTGAAAGCCGAGGCTTGTGCTGAAGAACGACGACTTCAGACATTGAGAAAAAAATGATTTAGCGCTAATTATGTATTATTAGCGTCGTTGACGCTTCACAGGTTCCCAACAGCTATCCTGACTTTATGCAGAAATGTCTCTGTAAAACTAACGAAACAATTTTTGTAGCCCTAATCAATGTCAACGAAGATAAAATATAGGCGAAAGTTTGCATTGTTGCGTAAAAAATGCATTGCCGCCAGTTTCGTTTACAGACGCAACTTATATTATTGCAAATAAGCACAAATTTTACAACAAGAGTGTGTTAAAAGACAACGTAGCAGATACTAACAGCACACTATCCTTTTGAGGGTGAAGCTAGATTAGAAATGTGGCTTATTTTAGGACCAACATGGTGATATGAAACTTTTTATTCTTTACCGAGAACGTTTGTTCACAGACACAAGTTAACCCAAAGAGGCTAGCACATTTTAACGCCGCACGGGGAAATATTTCAAAGCTAATTCCGGTAGCAATTTTCGATGTTTAACAGGATGTTTTGAGAGAGGTGGCGCCGTAATTAGCATCTCCACCCACCTTTAGATTTCCCGTGATATCCCCAAATCGCATAAGGCAAATGCTGGGACGCTACCTTCCCCATCCTTCCGTAATCCGAGCTTGTGCTCCGTTTCTGACAACCTTGCTGTCGACGGGACGTTAACACCTTATCGTCCTTTAACATTTTATTGGCAACATCAGTTGCTGTGCCGATTCACACTTCAAGAACGAGAATTTCAGTGTGTTTAGTTCTTTCGGCAGTCCTGAAACTTTGGCAGTGCCCCCTTAAATTTTATTCCTTTGGGAGATCTAAAACTCTTTGAAGCTGAAGTAACTGTAGTATTCAGTGATCACACTAAAAAGTATTTTTCCGTGCAATTACCTAGAAAACACGCTTCACCCGATACTTTCCTTTTTCTACTTGGTCGCGCGCTTCAGTTCTAGGATTAATTTTCGACCCTCTCTAACTAGTGATACTCATTCTTAACAGAAACGGTTATGTAGAGAAAAACATGTTAGTAAGCAAGAAAAACCATTGAAAAACTCTCTTACATTGTGAATGGAGCACCTCCGTAGCCGAGCGACGGTGATTCCGATGTGAAACGATCCGGGGTCGATTGCTGGCATCTCCTCGATTTTTTCTAAGGAGGTGGTCTACGATGGATTCACTCTGCAAATGATGAGCTGCTGGACTAAAGGAGCTATGGCACTCTCGAGATGCATCTACTGACGACAACGGCCAGAGGGATAATTGACATAGTAATCACATGTAACATGATCGTAGCTCTCTCCTTGAACTGCTTTGTAGATACCAGTGGAGACAGGTTCAATACTTGATTTGTGTTTTGCGTTTTTACATTGGTAATGACCATTAATTGTTAAATAAATGCTTACAGATACACAAAAGTTAGTGAAGAATGTCACCTTCCTTGCCACAAAATGCTGAACGCTCAAAGGGGAGTATCTGATGGAGCTCGTGCTTAACGCTAAACAATGTCTTTCCCTGCTGGGTCTGACTGCATTGTTGAACCAGTTTGCAAGTTGAAAAACAGCGTGTAGTGATACTAGTTACATAACAACCACTACATTTTTAACTACCTCGTCCTACAAGAACACTGGCAATGAGTAGCATGATCTGCTGTTTACCCATGGCTTTTCCGAACCGCAATTCTGTGCTTACCCATGGCTTTTCCGAACAGCAATTCTGTGCTAAATCCAAACCACTGGCTTACATTCTTTTGCGAGGTTAATCTTCTAGGTCATGAGCCGCATTTGTTATCAATCTGTCCTTGAAGTATTAATTGCAATAGGAGGTTTTTGTTATTGTGCGTTATAGGTACAGGCAAAGTATGCGAGTTTTCTTCTCTTGGCGTTTTTGTTGTTGTTGTGGTTTTCCGTTCGCAGAATGGTTTGATGCAGTTCTCCGTGCTACTAAGTCCTGTACAAACTCTTTATCTCCAAATAACTATTGTAACCTACATCCATTTGGGTAAAATCAAAGTGAATGTACAATGATGAGACAAAACATTATGAACACCTGGTTAATACCCATTTTGGAACGAAATACATCACAGATTCTGCGTGTCAGGGATCCGACAGTTTGTTGGTACGTTGCCGGAGTTGTGTGGCATTAGGATGTCTACGCACAGGTCACCTAATTCGCGTCAATAATGAGCCTCTGAATAGCGTACGCGGTGATGGTGACCCAGATGGGTTTCATAGGATTTACATAAGGCCCATTTGGCCGCCTAGGCAACAAAGTGAGTTCGCTTTAGTGCACCTCAAACCATTGTAGCACGGTTCTTTCTACGAGACACGGACAATAATACTGCTGAAACATGACACCGCCGTCGTAGAAGACATCAAGCATGAAGGGATGCAGGTGGTTCGTAGCTGCTAGCGTGTCTTCGATTACTACCGCAGGTGCCATGCTAGGGCGCGAGACTGTCTTCCACAGCACAGTACTACTCTCAGCAGCCTGAGTCCGTGGCGCGCTGCACGTTTCGAGATTTCGAGACGCTGCTCACCTCGACGACGGCGTTTATGTCGCCTACCTAGTGTAGCAGAAATATGATTTGTTTATTTATTTACACGTCAAGTTCCGTACGACCAATTTGAATAGCAAGGTCATGGAACGTGTCAATACAAGAAATTACAACATAAAAGTAATAACAAATAAAAGTAAAATATTTATGAACCCGAAAAAAGACAACCCATATGTTTAAGTAAAGGCAATCAGCAATACAATAAGAATCTGCTTCATTTTTCAAGGAACTGCTCGATTGAATATAAGGAGCGGCCCATGAGGAAACTCTTCAGTTTCGATTTACCGTTAAGATTTTTGGATTCTAGTGGTAGCTTATTGAAAATGGATGCAGCAGTATACTGCACACCTTGCTGCACAAGAGTCAAGTAAGTACGATCCAAATGCAGGTCTGATTTCTGCCGAGTATTAGCTGAGTGAAAGCTGCTTGTTCTTGGGAATAAGCTAAAATTGTTAACAAGAAATGACAGTGAGTAATACTTATAATTAGAGGCCAATGTTAAAATATCCACACTCGTGCACAGAGATCGGCAAGAGGTTCGTAAACTTGCACCACTTATTGCCCGAACCGCCCTTTCCTGAGCCAAAAATGTTCTTTTAGAATGGGAAGAGTTACCCCAAAATATAGTACCACACGGCATAAGCGAATGAAAATAAGTAAAGTAGCCTAATTTTCGTGTAGAACAATCACTCACTTCTGATACTGTTCGAATAGTAAAAATGGCAGCTTTAAGTCTTTGAACAATATCCTGAACGTGGGCTTTCCACGACGGTTTACTATCTATCTGAACATCTAAAAATTTTCTCTAGTTATTTGCCCATTCTGTGAAATTAAAAAGTCAAACTTTGTTGAATTCTGTGATAGAAACTGTAAAATCTGAGTCTTACTGTGATTTAGCCTTAGTTTATTTTCTAGAAGCCATGCACTTAAGTCATGAACTGCAGTAATGGAAGCTGAACCAGTGTTGCACACAACGTCCTTTACTACCAAGCTAGTGTCATCAGCAGCCAGAAATATTTTAGAGTTACCAGTAATACTAGAGGGCATATCATTTACATATGTAAATAAGGAACAGGAGTGGCCCCAACACTGGGACATCCCCCACTTGACCTTACCCCATCTCACACCATTTCTCAACTCTGTGAACAATGACCTTTTGCGATTTTGTCATATGATGACGTGGTTGGAGACCGTGGCTGTTATTTGAAGAGAAATGTTGATGGTGTTGAGACAGCCACCAGCCACAACTTTATTTTAAGTTCCTTTATTCAAAGGGTACCGTTACCGGATTCGAATCACCACGATTCATCGTCAGACGTATTTCATGCTTTCATTACAACATGTGCTGCGATTTTTACTGACTAGTTATCCTAAATTATAAATAATACATAATTATAAGGACGTCACAAATATGGTTGAGTTGGAGATTTCACGTGAGTCACATCCAAATGCAAATCTGTAACTCAATCATCTTTGTAAAGTGCTTATAATTATGTGTTATTTATAATTTAGAATAACTAGTCAGTAAAAAGCGCAGCACATGTTGTAATGAAAGCATGAAACACGTCTGACGATGAATTGTAATGATTCTAAACCGGTAACGAGACCTTTCGAATAAAGGTACTTAAAATAAATTTGCGGCTGATTCCTGTCTCAAAACCATCAACATATGACCTTTTGCTGTCTGTTTCCACAGTAAGAGGTGAACCAGTTGTGAGCTACTTCCCGTATTCCGTAACGTTCCAACTTCTAGAGCAATATTTTGTGATCAACACAATCAAACGCCTTAGTTAAATCAAAAAATTAGCCTATCGTTCGTAACCTTTTGTTTAACCCATCCAATACCTCACAGAGAAAAGAGAATATAGCATTTTCTGTAGTTAAACGACTTCTAAAGCCAAACTGTACATTTGATAGCAAATCGTCTGATATAAAATGATCAATTATCCTTACCTACACAGCCTTTTCAATAACTTTAGCAAACACTGATGGCACAGAAATAGGTCTAAAACTGGCTTCATTATCCCTTTCTCCATTTTTATAAGGCCGCTTAACTACTGAGTACTTTAGTCGTCTAGGAAACTGACCATTCCTAAAGGAAAAGTTACAAATATTGTCAGTAGCCGGTTTGTGTGTTGACAGTGCTATAGACTGTGTTAATGTCGCTGACAGCGCTCTGCGCCCTCGGCAAGAGACTCTGTGGTTGAACGGACAGGCGGCTAGCGAGCAAACAGAGATAGGTTGGGACATGATGTCTTAGTGGAGACTTAGTGTTGGTAGGACATGCATTGTAAAAGGAGGATGGATGTAGTTGAAAATGTTTGGGTAGCGGAATTATTGACAACTATATAATTTTTGGAACTGGATGTCACATGAATAAGGTAAAATCTTCTAAATACATTGTTTGCTCTTCAACAAAATCTTTCTTTCGCTAACCATATGCCTCCTAGTAGTTAGAGTCTATAGTAGTTAGAATCTTTTTATTTAACTGGCTGTAGTTGCTGCTTGCTGCAATTGCTGTAGTTCGTGTTGCGATGATTTTCTGCGAGGTGACTTCTGGAAAAGTAAGGGTTATTGTAAGATTTTTTTGCAATTCAGGGCCATTCATTGTGTTAATTATTTAAAGCTATGTTGTCAATGGATAGCAGTCAGACTGCGTTGGGCTTGTATATTGTGCGTAATAAATGAATAGGTTAAGTATGAGTTTTCTTTGTTAGGGATAATTCTGTGGGTCAGTAGTTTCAATTACACCCAATAGTTACAGTTGCACTTATAGCTGCAATATAGCGAAATACAAGGCTAACATGTGCAGCAGAGTATTTGAACATTGTGTTTGGCACTACATCCTATCCACAAGAGACCTTAGTCTTCAGTGATTAATTATCGACTCAGTCTTCAAATGGTTCAAATGGCTCTGAGCACTATGGGACTTAACATCTATGGTCATCAGTCCCCTAGAACTTAGAACTACTTAAACCTAACAAACCTAAGGACATCACACAACACCCAGTCATCACGAGGCAGAGAAAATCCCTGACCACGCCGGGAATCGAACCCGGGAACCCGGGCGTGGGAAGCGAGAACGCTACCGCACGACCAAGAGCTGTGGACAACTCAGTCTTCCCCTTGTCTGTATCACAGAGGGGTATATCAGACATTAATCTCGCAAAGGCATTTGCTAAGACAGTTATATGATTCCCTGTGGAAACCAGCAATGCTCAGAAAAGGATTGTTAAATACTGTACATATATCTGATTTATCAGTAACAGAAATACTTTTACTACGAACTAACTTTATACTGTCGACCTTGCGCTGCTGACCAGACACTTCCTTCACAACTGACCATATGGTTTTAATTTTAACCTGTCAATTACCTATTCCATTTCCATACCACATACTCTTTGCCTTCCTAACAACATTTTTAAGCACCTTACAGTAGTGTTTGTAATGGGCTACTGTAGCTTGATTGTGAATATTTCTAACATTTTTATACCGCTACCGCTTTGTTCTGCATGACTTCCTTATCCTACTAGTCAGCCACACGGGCTGCTTTTTACTGCTACTACCCCGCTTAGAACGTTCTAATGGAAAGCAACTCTCTAAGAGCATGAGAAATGTGTGAAGGAAAGCATTGTATTTGTCATCAACGTTATCTGTCACTAATGTTCCTGGACAAGGTTAAAAGAACTCTCTATTGCTGTTGGATAAACTTTCCTACGTAGTTTGCAGTTATATGTGACATTTGTTTGAATGCAAAAGCCTTTTAGTGTTAAAATTTTGTGCATTATGGTCAGAAAAGTCATTCACCCTTTCACTAACAAAATGCCCATCTAGTAATGAAGATTGAATAAAAATATTGCCTATGTCGGTGCTGCTATTCCCCTGCACCATACTAGAAAATAAACAGACTGTCTGCATCAGATCATATGAATTTAGGAGATCTACCAACGTCCTTTTTCTTGCACCATCATAAACAAAATTTATACTGAAGTCACCACATACAACTAATTTCTGGTACTTCCTATAAAGTGAATAAAGAAATCTCTCTAGCTTGAACAGAAAACCTTTGAAGTCAGAGTTAGGAGACCGATAAACAACAACAAATTGAAGCTTAGTTTTACTAAACTCAACTGCCCCTGCACAACATCCATATATCTGTTCAGTGCAGTGCCATGATAAGTCTATCCACTCAAATGGAATACTGTTATTTACATACATGGACAGTCCCACACCCCAAAAGGAGCTCCTTGAAAAACAACCAGCTAATCTGTATCCTGGAAAAGGAAACCGCTTAATTGTCAAATTATTTAAGTGATGCTCCAATATACCAATAATTTTACAGTAAACATCTATAAGCAGTTCACTAACTTTATATCTAACACCTCTTATATTTTGATGAAATATAATAATCCCTTCTCTACTTGGAAACATGACCTCCTCTGAAGCTGAGCCCGTAGTTAGAGAGACTTCCATTAAGCAGATACACCTATCAGCTGACTTCAGTCTAAAAAAGGTGCAGACGTAACATCAACTACTACAGGAATTTTTCCATGAGTGACCCCACCACCAACCACTACACTGTCACCTACATGCTTTGCCAGCCTCCTCTTCCCATACATATTGAGGTGCAGGCCATGCTTAGTGAAACCCGATCTACTCATAGACTCAACTGGCGCTACTGAAATGTGACCCATGCCCTCTATCAACAGTGCCTTTTCCAGCCCCATGTTAACGCACCTAACAGCAGCATCAAGATGAGTCCGACCACGACGCCGGAACAGCTGCACGAAATACTATCTTTAGTATCTTTACCAGATCACTACCTACATCACATTCCCCGTCCCTATCAAGACTATTCCCTGCTCCACCCACTATCACTACCTCATCTTCTTTCGTAAAATTCCTACATAACTCTCCTATGCTGTCAGTCACCTGAGCCAAAATTGCACTATGCTTCACAATGCTGGTGACCTAATACTCACTCTTCAACACTTCTTGCAACTGCTGACTCACACCTCTATCGTGCGAACTGCCTAGCAGCAGAACCTTCTTCTTTCTGTTAGACTTTGTAACTAACCAAGCCCTCGTAACTGCTGAGGACTGCTGCGTGTTCCCTACACCTACAGCTACAAGAGGCTCCTCTCCTCTCAGCTCTCACAGTTGGTCAAATCTATTGTATATATGCAAAGTATAACTATCTGAATACCTTCTCCTCCCAGCTGCCTTCTTGCCAACTGCCAGTTCCCATTCCCCAGCAACCTTCACCCTTCTCAATCTGTCAAGTTCCTCCTATGCGTGTTGTAACTGCACCTGAATGGCACAGATCTTACGGCCCTGCTCCTCTATCAACTTATTTCTGCTACAGATTCTGCATTCCCATGAAGAGGATCTCAATAGAATGCCCACTGGCTTCTTCACTGCATTCCCCCCCCCTCCCCCCCCAAAGAAAATACTTTCAACAAATCCAACATCGTAACCCACTACTCACAAATCTACGACAGAGCCCACACTTCTCACTCATGGTAAAATTTTACATTTAATGAAAAAAACTATACGTCTACGTTACGTATGTTCAGTTACGCAGGTAGAACTATTTATAGATTATGAGCGGTCTCGAAATTCTTTCTCTACTAAGAGAGCAATTTCGAGACCGCTCATGTATTAAGACTACTGAACCACAACTAATACCAATAGTAACCAAACTTCACAGAATTATTAGGTAAAATCAAAAATTCAAGCGTCCGGTAGAACACTCAACGAAGTTAAAACACTGAATGAAAATTTTACTGAAATATTTCACTAGAAACACTAAGAAACCTCAGCTGAGGACTAAAGCATGAAATTTACTAAACAACTTCAACGCAGAGAAAACTCTAAAAAACACAGCGAGCGAACTTTTCCAAAAGTTTATGATATCGTTATTTCGCCACAAAACAGGCCGAAACACCGATGAAAACTATTAAATTTAGTAACTGTATAACAGTGCACAAATAACTTTGTCAGTACTTAGCTTTATAACCGCTGTAGCTGCAACTGCACGTCGCAAAATGTAAACATACTACTGAGGCGTGAGGCTTGGACGAACGACGTAAGCACACTCACGAATAACAGACCAGAAGAGACCCGAAGATTCGACACGTTTCCATAGATCGACGATCGACTCCCAATAGTCTCGTGCCCAATGCAATCGTAATTGACGACGTCGTTGGGTCAACATGTGATCACGTAGGGATGGTCTGCTGCCGAGCTTCATGTTCAACAATGTACGATAGACGGTGTGCTCCGAAACACTTGTGCGTGCACCAGCAGAGATGCCGCAGATAACTGTCCATCCTACTTTGTAGGGCAGAATAGCCTCTGAATCCCACGTTCTGTGAAGAGTCGTTGACGTCCAACCATTTAGAGCCTAGTGGTAGCTTCACTGTCCTTCTACCTCCTTACTTAGATGCTCACGACAGTAGCACGTCAACATGCGACCAGCTTCCCCACTTTCGAGATACTCGTTCACTGGCTCCGTGTAATAATAATCTGCCCTTTGTCAAATTCGGTTAATTCAATGGATTTCCCCATTTGCAGCACATATCTTCGCTAGCGTGATCCCCCGTCCGTGTCGGCTCCGCTTACACATATTTGTTACTGCGTCACGCGCTCACAACACCACCAGGCGGTATCCAACATAGTGGTGGGCAGTGATCATAATGTTTCGGCGTATCAGTGTACGTCTGCTACGCACACTTTGGAGGCATAGCTTACAGTTCAATCAGAGGCAGGCGCTGGGTTAAACAGTACGTACAAATGGCTCTGAGCACTATGGGACTTAACTGCTGTGGTCATCAGTCCCCTAGAACTTAGAACTGCTTAAACCTAACTAACCTTAGGACATCACATACATCCATGCCCGAGGCAGGATGCGAACCTGCGCGGTTGCCGACTGTAGCGCCTAGAACATCATGGTCACTCTGGCCGGCATTAAACAGTAGACCACGCAGTACTCTTTCCCGCGCCGTGTTCTGGGTTAGTCTATTCTGTTCTTGCTCCTGTTATGCTATCTACATCTGCATCTACATCTACATCCATACTCTGCAAGCCACCTGACGGTGTGTGGCGGGGGGTACTTTGAGTACCTCTATCGGTTATCCCTTCTATTCCAGTCTCATATTGTTCGTGGAAAGAAAGATTGTCGGTATGCCTCTGTGTGGGCTCTAATCTCCCTGATTTTATCCTCATGGTCTCTTCGCGAGATATACGTAGGAGGGAGCAATATACTGCTTGACTCCTCGGTGAAGGTATGTTCTCGAAACTTCAACAAAAGCCCGTACCGAGCTATTGAGCGTCTCTCTTGCGGAGTCTTCCACTGGAGTTTATCTATCATCTCCGTAACGCTTTCGCGATTACTAAATGACCCTATAATGAAGCACGCTGCTCTCCGTTGGATCTTCTCTATCTCTTCTATCAACTCTATCTGGTACGGATCCCACACTGATGAGCAGTATTCTAGCAGTGGGCGAACAAGTGTACTGTAACCTACTTCCTTTGTTTTCGGACTAGTGTAAAGTCTTGCTAATGGACCCTGTGTGTTTTAACCGAAGTTACTCTCTGATGACTTTTCCCATGCTACGAGCAACGAGACCTCACGCATGAAGGGATGGAGGTTGCTCGTTATGTTGCTGCATTCACATGGATACTGGCCCAATATTTTGTCTGTCATATTCTCAGGTCTGTAGATGTACATTCACGTGTGTTCAGGCTTAACTTTCGTTGTTAAGACAGACTGTGTTCAATGCTTATTCTTCTATTAGGTTAGCGTATTTGCATCGTCACACTTCCACCAATTCAGTATTGCTTCAAGTATTCTGGCGTGTATAGAGTTTTCTTCTGCTTTGATTTTCATATGTTGTGCATTTTCATACCACAAGGCAAATTATAGGGTGACTGTAATGTTATTAATGATTACTGCTTGCCAATTGAGTATTAATAATAAGCTATGTCACTAAAAAGCTTAAGATTTATTTTTCTTCTCTAAACCTGAATCGCGAGGTGTGACCACTCAGATTGTGCGAGAAATTTTGAACTCACTAACCAAGGTAAATTCCGGTGGAACACTTCTACGTACACCGCTCTCTACCCTCCTTGATCCGCCAAACCTATAACATTTTACTGAAGGTTCCATTGTTGCCTTCTTTGTTTGTTGTTGACAAGTGTTGGGCTTTCCTAAACTGTCTCTCGTGAATTAACTACGTAGCAGTTGTCTTAAATATAGTACAAAATTTGTTAGCAGGAATCTGTCAGTTTTAACGGTCCCGTTTTATGAAACTGCGAGCCTGTGGATGGTGGAAGATATCAGTGTTATAGGCCAAGAAACAGGCGAAAGAAACGACTATTTGGCAATAGCCAGTGATCATAAATCATCTAGTGAACATCAGGATCACGCGGAGAAAGAATTACCCGAAATTTTTGTTGATGACCTTTCTGTTTCTCAATAAAATACTTAAAAGTATTAGTTAAGATAAAACGTCTCCTGAATGGAGGGGAAGAAAAAGATAGATCCCAGCACTAAATGTCAGATTTGCAGACTTTCTCTTTTGTATGTATGTAGCGCAGTGTTTGTGTTCAAGTTTAAACACCGGAATCAGCTTTGCGTGAAAATTTACTTACGACAGAAATACTACAATTTTTCGCACGGTAAAATTCAGTTTTCTAACAGTACGCTTGCTTGTACTGTTTAAAATGCCGCACGACAGTATGAGATTTTGTGTGATAAAGAATAAAATACTGCAGGCTTCATTGAGTGCAACAGAATCAAAAGGTCTTTAGTCCATAAACTGGTTTGATGCAGCTCTCCATGCTACTCTATCATGTGCAAGCTTCATCATCTCCCAGTACCTACCGCAACGTACATCCTTCTTAACCTCCTTAGTGTATTCTTGTCTTGGTCTCCCTCTACGATTTTTACCTTCCACTCTTCACTACAACACTAAATTGGCGATCCCTTGATGCCTCAGAACGTGGCCTACCAACCGATTCCTTCTTCTAGTCAAGTTGTGCTACAAATTCCTCTTCTCCCCAATTCTATTCAGTACCTCCTCATTAAGTACGTGATCTACCCATCTAATCTTCAGCATTCTTCTGTACACCACATTTCGAAAGCGTATATCCTCTTCTTGTCTAAGCTATTTATCGTCCATGTTTCACATTCATACATGGCTACCCTCCATACAAATACTTTTACAAAAAGCTCTTGACACGTAAATCTATACTCTATGTTAAGAAATTTCTCTTCTTCAGAAACACTTTTCTTGCCATTGCTAGCCTACATTTTATATCTTTTCTACTTCGACAATCATAAGTTATTTTGCTCTCCAAATAGCAGAACTCATCTACTACTTTAAGTGACTCATTTCCTAATCTATTTCCTCAGCAACATTTGATTTAATTACACTACATTCCTTTATCCTCGTTTTGCTTTTGTTGATAATCATCTTATATGCCACTTTCAAGACACTGCCCATTCCGATCAATTGCTCTTCCAGGTCCTTTGCTGACTCTGACAGAATTAAAATGTATTGGCAAACCTCAAAGTTTTTATGTCTTCTCCATGGGTTTTAATTCCTCCTCCAAATGTTTCTTTTGTTTCCTTTATTGCTTGTCCAATATACAGATTGAATAATATTGAAGATAGGCTTCATGCCTGTCTCACTCCCATCCCGACCACTACTTCCCTTTCATGCCCCTCGACTCTTATAACTGCCATCTGATTTCTATACAAATTGTAAATAGCCTTTCACTCCCTGTATTTGACCCCTGATCCCTGCCATCTTCAGAATTTAAAAGAGAGTATTCCAGTTAACATTGTCAAAAGCTTTCTATAAGTCTACACATGCTAGAAACGTACATTTCCCTATCCTTAACCTATCTTCTAAGGTACGTCGTAGTGTCCGTATTGCCTCTCGTATCCAAACATTTCTATGGAATCCGAACTGATCTTCCCCAATGTCGACTTCTACCATTTTTTTCATTCGTCTATGAAGAATTAATGTAAGTATTTTGCAGCCGTGACTAATTAAGCTGATAGTTCGGTAATTTTCACACTTGTCAACACCTGCTTTCTTTGGGATTGGAATTATTATATTCTTCTTGACGTCTGAGTGTATTTCGCCTGTCTCATACATCTTGCTCATCCGATCGTAGAGTTTTGTCATGGCTGGCTCTCTCAAGGCCATCAGTAGTTCTAATGGAATGTTGTCTACTCCCTTGACCTTGTTTCAACTTAGGTCTTTCAGTACTCTGTGAAATTCTTCACGCAGTATCATATCTCCGACTTAATCTTCACTATATCCTTTTCCATTTCCATAATATTGACCTTGAGTACATCGCCCTTGTATAGACCCTAAATATAGTACTTCCATCTTTCTGCTTTTCCTTCTTTGCTTAGATCTGGGTTTCCATCTGAGCTCTTGATATTCATGCAAGTCGTTCTCTTTTCTCCAAAGGTCTCTTTAATTTTCCTGTAGGCAGTATGTGCCTTACCCCTAGTGAGATATGCCTCTACATCCTTACATTTGTCCTCTAGCCATCCTGCTTAGCCATTTTGCACTTCCTGTCGATCTCATTTTTGAGACTTTCGTATTCCTTTCTGCCTGATTCATTTACTGCATTTTTGTATTTTCTCCTTTCATCAATTAAATTCAATATCTCCTTCTGTTACCCAAGGATGTCTACTAGCCCTCAGCTTTTTACCCGCTTGATCCTCTGCTGCTTCCACTGTTTCATCTCTCAAAGCTACCCATTCTTCTTCTACTGTATTTCTTTCCCCTGTTCCTGTCAATCGTTCCCTAATGCTCTCGCGGAAACTGTCTACAACCTCTGGTTCTTTAAGGTTATCGAGATCCCATTTCCTTAAATTCCAACTCCTTTGCAATTTCTTCAGCTTTAATCCACAGTTCATAAGCAATAGATTGCGGTCAGAACCCACATCTGCCCCTGGAAATGTCTTAAAATTTAAAACCTGGTTCCTAAATCTCTGTCTTACCATTATATAATCTATCTGAAACCTTGCAGTGTCTCCAGGCCTCTTCCACGTATACAACATTCTTTCAAGGTCCTTAAACCAAGTGTTAGCTATGATCAAGTTATTCTCTGTGCAAAATTCTACCAAGCGTCTTCCTCCTTCATTCCATATCCCCATTCAATATACACCTACTAATTTTCTATCTCGTCCTTTTCCTACTATCGAATTCCAGTGCCCCAGGAGTATTAAATTTTCGTCTCCCTTCACTACCTGAATAATTTCTTTTATCTCATCATACATTTCTTCAATCTTTTTCGTCATCTGCGGAGATAGTTGGCATATAAACTTTTACTACTGTGGTAGGTGTGGACTTCGTGTTTATCTTGGCTACAATAACGCGATCACTATGCTGTTCGTAGTAGCTGATCCATTCTCCTAATTTTTTTATTCATTATTAAACCTGCTCCTGCAAATCCCTATTTGATTTTGTATTTATAACCCTGTATTCACCTAACCGGAAGTCTTCTTCCTCGGGCCACCGAACTTAAGTAATTCCCACTATATCTGACTTTAACCTATACATTTCAATTTTTAAATTTTCTAACCTATCTGCCCGATTAAGGGATCTGATATTCCACGCTTCGTTCCGTAGAACGCCAGTTTTGTTTTTCTTAATAACGATATCCTCCTGAGTAGTCCCCTGCCGGAGATCCGATTGCGGGACTATTTTACGCTTGGAATATTTTACCCAAGTGGACACCATCACCATTTAACCAAAAAGCTGCATGTCCTCGGGGAAAATTACGTCTGTAGTTTCCCCTTTCGTTCAGCCGTTCGCAGTACCAGCACAGCAAGGTCGTTTTGGTTAGTGTTACAAGGCCAGATCAGTGAATCATCCAGACTATTGCCCCTACAACTACTGAAAATGCTGCTGCCCCTATTCAGGAACCACACGTTTGTCTGGCCCCTCGAAAGACACCCCTCTGTTGTGGTTGCACCTACGGATCGGCTGTCTGTATCACTGAGGTACACAGGCCTAAGCCTCCCACTACTGGCAAGGTCCATGGTTCATTGGGGGGGGGGGGGGGGGGGGGGAGGGGGGGACAACAACACTTACGTAGTCCTAAAACTAAAAATACTACATAATCTAAAAAAAAAAATTGGTAAGTCGTTCCCTAAATCTCCATTTAAACACAGAGGTCGCTGAGACAACACCTCACAGTATACGTTAGAGAACAGTCACCTAATGAGTAAGGGCCAGTCATTTATGAAATCAATGCTACAATTGGGTAAAAGCACATGTGAAGCCCAGTTGTACTTTTTCTGTACTTGACAGGAACACGAACTTTGCTGTGAATTCTGCTTTCGGAAGGTTTATTAGTCAGAGCAAAGCCAAACAGCCATCATCAGAAGTATTCTGAACTTGTATGCCTATAAGCTTTTAAAGAAGGTGGTGATGGCGAGACAGGGTGCTGTTTCCAGATTATGTTCGACGTGACCAGTGGCGTGCATTCAGGGGAAGCAGCTGAAGTACTGCTTCGGTAACAATAACTGTAATAACATAGTACGTAATCATAATCAAATCGTTATTCAACAATAGCTAGATAAAACGGTTGCATTTTCTCCAAACAAGCATAATTTCTGTCATCTTACAATCACAAGAAACAACCACCAACACGAATTCTCCAACTACAGAAAACCCACATCCACAAGCACTGTTATCTAC
The DNA here is from genome assembly GCF_021461395.2 of Schistocerca americana. NCBI lineage: Eukaryota > Metazoa > Arthropoda > Insecta > Orthoptera > Acrididae > Schistocerca > Schistocerca americana. The sequence goes on from NC_060124.1 coordinate 216,645,299, forward strand.
AGCTCATCCAACCACCCAACAGTGCGTAAATATGCCGGTTTCACACACATGCTCCACAGGATAAACAGAACACCTCTTAAACCAGAAAACTACACACAGGAACTAAATATAATCAAACAAATTGCTGTCGAAAACGAATACAAAACAGACATGATAAATAATGTCAACAACAAGGTAAAACAAAAACATGCGGTACACACAGACAACACAGCAAACCACACCACCTCAGAAAAAAGGGAGAGATGCTACACGCTAACATACAATAACGAAATGTCACATAGAATAGGAAAAATCTTGAAAAAGCAAGGGATCCCAGTAACATTCAGAACAAACAATACAGTTCAGAAAAGACTAAGAACAGTCAGAAAAACCTCAGACAAATTCCGCAACTATGGAATATATCAACTCACTTCCAACTCCTGCCAGGCCCAATGCATAGGACAAACAAGCAGAAACTTCCGAACGAGGTACACAGAGCACATGAGAGCTCTAAAGAGTGACAGCGCACATTCAACTTTTGCAGAACATCTAATGAACAAAAACCATAATTCCACTAATATCGAAAACGATCTACACATTCTGAGAAAGAGTCACAGTCTATACCGACAACTAACAACAGAAGAGAATTACTACATACAAAAAAGGCTATAGTCGAAGGGAAAAATACAATAAACGAAAGCATAACACTTTGCAACAACACACTCTTTACCGCTCTGAGAGAACTGACCAAGGACACAGAACAGAAAGTACACACACGCAAAATAACCACTTCCGCGTCCCACACAGAGACATAAATAATGAACGGAAGTGGTCGTAAATCGCGCTACAGTTTTTCATAGCCTTTCTCGCCACGCGCGATACACCTCTCGCGACACACGCGAACAGCAAGATGGCGTAATATTCTGGATCAGAAACAAAGTGCGAAAATTTTGTTTTTCTGTGTATTAAAGCAGCTACATACCATCCAAAGGACGTGAGTACACGAACAGCCAAGTAACAGCTCAGTACACACCAAATAACTAGTTTCCACAACACTACCACAACCCCGAGTGTATGTTGCTGACATATGAAGTTCACCTTTTAGTATTTTGTTTACTAACAGCCCCTCACATGGTTGCAGATGACATTATGTTCGCTAAGTAAAAAACGGCTACAGAAAAAAAGGCGCACAGAAAATATGTCGCAAACAGCGACAATAATTGCTTAAAACATTCTGTAACATACAATAAATGAGGTAGTATGACAGTATTCATAGTAAACTAAATTTGAAAAAACGAATAGTAAAAAAATGTAATAATGTGCCACTGTCTTTGTATAACCGTGCTATTTTCTGCATGTTTTAGATTTAAAAAAACCCACTCATGTTGGTGATATTTGTCGCCGAAACTAGTTTAGAAGAATAAAGAAATAAACGAATAACAAAGGATTTTGCAGCAAGGTGGACTCAGTTTCTGAAATTACTGTTTTTCTATGCAAACACGGACCAAATGGAAGAGTTCCAAGATAAAATGGTTGTTTCTACTGCCTTAAATTATTTGTAGAACATTGTGAACTAAGCCAAAGCAATGCGTGCTCCTCTGTTCGTCACGGCCCGTGTGCGTGTTTTTTGGCCACAAGCGATGTTAACATCGAAAGTGCATATGATAAGAGTAGCGGAGTGCATCAATAACAGTACGGTATTGTCTTGCTCAGTTTACGGATTTGCCGAGTGTGTATTAAAGTGTGTGAAGGTGAAACGTTGTATCTAGTAATGTAGCAAAGAACTATGCCTGCATAGGTATATTGTAAAAGAGCTTTATTTAAGCCGATTTCTGTGCAGAAATGATATAATTAAAAATGGACGGTCAACACGAGAACTATCAAACTTGATTCAAAAGAACAGTAAATTCACTATGCATTTTCAACATAAAATATATACCAAATGTAACTGGTTTGCAGATAGCGGCGATGCAAATGTGGTGTTTTGCTGGTATTGTCTGTTGTTTAGACGGGATGGAGATACTAGTGGACCGAAAAAGGGTGCATGAATTTGGAATATTTGGCGAAATCGTTAATCATGCACGAACTGCCTGTTAACCATTTACGATGATACTACCTATAGCTGTTTTGGGGAGAAACAGAATAGAAACTGCAGTTGATGGCAATCTTAAAAACGAAATATATCTACGTGGGTAATCACAAAAGTAAGGTCTCCTATTTTGTTTATAAGTACATAGACCTGTCTATTTCTACAAAGGTTTACGTCAGTTTACAGCTTGAACATTTAGCTATTTTTCGACATAATCACCATTTCTGTTGACGCATTTTTGTAGACGCTATGGCAGTTTTAGTATGCCCATGTCATAGAGCTCGCCGCCATACTGTTCAGAAAGCTATGAGCCTCTTCTTTCACCTCGTCGTCGGAGGTGAATCGCTTTCCGGACAAATGTTCTTTTAACCTAGGGAACAGGTGATAAGTCACTGGTCGCCAAGTCAGGACTATAGGGTTGGCGGGTGATTATGTTCCACTGAAACTGTTGCAGGAGAGCAACGGTTTGCCGAGCGATGAGTGGGCGAGCGTTGTCTTGGAGAATGTGTACGCCCTTGCTCAACATTCCTCCACTCTGGTTCTGAATTGCCCGTCTGAGTTTTTTCAGAGTCTCACAGTACCTGTCAGCGTTAATTGTGGTCCCACCCGGGCATAAAGTCAACCAACAATACCCCTTTCCGATCCCAAAAAACCGGTTGTCATGACTTTACCGGCAGACTGTGTTTGTTTGAATTTCCGCGGCTTTGGTTAAGAAGGATGCCGCCACTGTCGTGATTGTTGCTTGGTCTCAGGTGTAAAGTGGTATGCTCAGGTTTCGTCACTCGTGACAATTGAGTCCACAAAGTTGTTCTGTTCGGCTGCAAGGTGGTGAAGAAATGCGAGGGAAGCATCAACTCATTGCCGCATGTGGTGCTCAGTCGGCATGCGTGGCACCCATCTTGCGCACACCTTCCGGTAGTTCAACGTTTTAGTTAAAATTCTGTGAACGGTGCTTCGGGAAACCTCAAGAACCAACGTGCTGAGATCATCCAGGGTGATCCGCCGATCTTCACGCATGCTTTGCTCAACCTTCAACGCTGTCTCCTCAGAAGTTGACGGTCTCCGGCTCCTTTGTCCGTCGTGAATTTCGGTCCGATCAGCTGCAAACTCTTTACACCACTTACGAACATTTTTGACATCCATGCACGACTGACCATACACTTCCGTCATTTGGCGATGGATTTAAATCGGCGCAGTGCCCTTTGTGTTCAAAAACCGAATACCTGCGGGCAATTCTCAGTTGGCGGTAACATTCTCAACGGCTTCCAAGCTAAGACTGAGCGCCTCCGCGCGCCGTGCGCATGTTTACACACAGCGCGTGAAGCACTCTTCATAACAGTGTGACCAACTGCCACACAAACATAGTTCTGTACTCATAAAAAATTATGAGATCTTACTTTTGGGATTAGCCTCGTACACAATCATAAGGTAAGGTAAAACAGGGACATACTTAAAAAGCCTATTAATGCTGTGTGTTCTCTGGGAAAAGAAGAGTTCGCCTTTTGAGGTCATGGCGAAACAGCACATTCTACTAATCAGGGAAATTCCTTGAAATTGCTTAATTACACTGCAAAATATGATACTCCTTTAGCTGTGCATATAGAATCTTTCACTGTATTTAAAGGAATTTGTAATTGAATTCAAGATTACCTCATACAAACGGTAAGTTCGACCGTATTTTCAGCTATAAAATGGGGTGTTACGGATATTCCTTTTGTAGCTGTTATGATTGACCAAACTTCTGATGCTGCAAATAAAGCATAGTTTCCCGTTGTCTCGCCTTATGTATATGAAGAAGGGATAAAGAAAAGATTCTTGGGGCTCTGTGTGTAAGAAGTGACAAATATGCCCCCGGAAATTGTTATCGTAATTCGGATCCAACGAAATATTGGTTGCACAGCAGTTTCTACACATACATCTACATCCAAATCTGCATCGATAATTCGCAATCCCCCTTACGGTGCGTGGCTGAGGTTACGCCATACTATTACTAGTCATTTTTTTCCGTTTTCACTCGCAAATAGAACGAGGAAAAAACGAGTGTCTGTACGCCTCTGTATGAGCGCTAATTCCTCACATTTTATCTTCGTGGTCCTTAAGCGCAATTTTTGTGTTGGAGGCAACAAAATCGTCCTACAGTCAGCTTCAAATGGCGGTTCTCTATATTTTCTCAACAGTGTTCCTCGAAAAGAACGCCGTGTTCAGGGACTCGCATCTGAGTTCCCGAAGCATATTTGTAACACTAGCGTGTTGTTCGAACCTACCAGAAACCAATCTAGCACCGCGCCTCCGAATTGATTCGACGTCTTCCTTGAATCCGACCTGATACAGATCCCGACCACTCCAGCAGCAGTCAAGACTAGGTCGCGCTAGCGCCCTATATGCGATCTCTTTTACAGGTGAACGACACTTTCCTAGAATTCTCACAATAAACCGACGTCGACCAGCCGCCTTCCTTACCACAATCCTCATGTGCCCCTTCCATTTCACATGGCTTTGCAACGTTCCGCCCAGATATGTAAACGACTTGACGGTCTCAAGCAGAACACTACTAATGCAGAATCCATACGTTATGCGTTAATTTTTTTATGCTGTTCCGCGTAATTTGCACTTTTATATCTTTAGAGATAACTGATTGTCATCACACCAACTAGAAATTTTTTCTAAGTCATCTTGTATCCCCTTACAGTCACTGAAGTTCGTCATCTTACCGTACACCACAGCATCATCATTAACGAACAACTGCAGATTGCTAACACACTGTCCACAAAATCATTTATGTATACAGAGAACAACAGCGGTTCTATCACAATTCCCTGGTCACTCCTGACGATAGCCTTGTCTTTGATGAACACACGCCGTCGAGGACAACATTCTGGGATCCATAACTTATGAACTCTTCGAGCCACTCAAATGTCTGTGAACCTATTCCATATGCTCGTACCTTCTTTAACAGTCTGCAGTGAGGTACCATGTCGAAAGTTTTCCGAAGATCTAAAAATATGGAATCTCCCTTTGGTCCTTCATCCATAATTCGCAGTATATCATGTGAGAAAAGGGCAAGCTGAGCTTCGTCCAAGCGATGTTTCCTAAGATCATACTGATTCGTGGACATAAGCTTCTTAGTCTCAAGACAGTTTATTGTATTCGAACTTAAAATATGTTCAAGTATTCTGCAGCAAAATGATGCTAGCGACATTTGTCTGTAATTTTGAGGGTCCGTCCATTTGCAGTTCTTATACGCAGCAGTCACCAGCGCTTTATTCCAGTCTCTTGGGACATTGAACTGGGCGAGAGATTCGTGATGAATGTAAGCTAATTAAGGCGCCAGTGCCGTAGAGTATACTTTGAAAAACCAAAGTGGCATTCGAGCAGGATCTGGTGACTTACTTGTTTTCATCTCCTTCATTTATTCCTCTACGGCAGAGTTGCTTGTCAATATCTCGCCCATACGGGAGTCTGCTCGATGGTCAAACGACGGTATGTCTGTGCGACTCTTCTGCGTGAGCGATTTGTTGAACCTGAAATGTAAAACTTCATCTTTCTTGTTGCTATCTCCAACTGCCACCCCGCATGTTGTGGCTACCATGATGGGAAATCTGAATGACTTTCAAGCGCCGGCCAGAGTGGCCGAGCGGTTCTAGGCGCTACAGTCTGGAACCACGCGACCGCTACGGTCGCAGGTTCGAATCCTGCCTCGGGCATGGGAGTGTGTGATGTCCTTAGGTTAGTTAGGTTTAAGTTGTTTTACGTTCTGGGGGACTGATGACCTCAGAAGTTAAGTCCCATAGTGCTGAGAGCCATTTTAACCATTTTTTGACTTTCAAGTTTAATCGCAGTCACATATCCTGAAGCCATATGTTTTCAGATTTATGCCTAAGTACTAAACCTCGATTAGTCTCAAAGCGACAGCCAAATAGCAGAATGCAAAATATATTTTGATAACTTTGTTTGAAAAAACGAATATTTGTTAGTTCGCTGAAAGGACTTGAAGTTCCCTTCCTTTTTTCCAAGATCCTTTAAAAGTTTAAGACTTTTGTATAAATTTTGGCAGCGTCATCTTCCACACGTCTGTCAAAAGTGATGGGTTACTCATCAAGAGTGGTAAGCAGTGTGTGCAGGAACAGAACCTTTTTGATGTGCCGACTGTTATGCTAGAACATGCTCAAGAAGTTGATTCAGATATTGTAGCACCAATTAATGGGTTACTGGCGCTTTCAGATCTCATCTTTTTTATCGAGAATATGTAAGGTTACAGAAATAGTTACTCCTTTAGTATCGTTATCTGTGCTTCAGCGGCCTTGCACAGCAGCACAGCTCCCAGGGTAACCCCCAGTGATCTAGAGTTCGGTTTGGCGCCAACCTGTACGGGTGTTACGAAAGGTAATGAGTAGAGCGGAGTAGTTGCTGAATGTCGGACGTAGTTGGACGATACATGGCAGGGTGCAGTGGGAACTTCGACAAATTCGTTAAATGTTGCAATGTTCGTGCCCGGGATGGAGGACTCATCCGTATTAGAAGTGCCGTCAGCAAAGATCGGTAGAAGCAATGGTTACATCAGAAGAGTAATAACAAGCAAAAATAAGAGTGAACGTCAGTACATGTGCTTATAAACGTTAGGAATGAGTACCATACGTTGTACTAAAGACAAAACTTGCAGTGATACGAAGTCAGTGTTCCCTTTAGAATCCTTTCCACATCTATTAGAACTAAATGACTGTGAAGGTTTTTCGTGGCAAGTGGTGCGATTTTGATAAGGCATATACCGGCAGGCGGACGGTCCTATTTTCAGTCTTCAGGTGCATGTTACTTGGGAGTAAGATACCCTCTCTAAGCTATGCAGCATAAACATTAGTCGAATCGCCATAGTTACACCATGGCAGCTGATTTTAGGGAGAAAGTTGGCCGTGATAGATACGAGCAAACAAACACATTCGAAAGAACATTTTCTTTGAAGATGTTGTGCACAACGTCCTTCAGAACTGAACAAGTGATATTTTGTGCTGTGAATAGAAAATGCAAGACACTCAGTCGCGATATGTAGCAACTGTGAATTAGTTCTCGAACGAAAGTGTCTCAAGCAGGACAAACTTCGATGACGAAAAATATAAGTTATAAACTCATCTAATGGAAGTGTATGATAACATTGACAGGCACTTGGATTTAAGATTACAAGATTATTTTATATTGAAATTTTAAAATTTATTAACAAATGACAACATTGGACAATATTTCAGCTAGTTTCCCAAAAGCAGCCTTCAGAGAACCTTAGATGCATAGAGAAAATTGATCGATTCCATTCGATCGCAAAATGAACTGACTGTAGTATATAGTAATGTAGAATTAGAAATAAAACCGTAAGGGAACTTGCAAAAATACTGGGCACAAACTGAATGCTAAAAAGAGTTTTCAGAAGATTAATATTTTAGTATCATTAATCATACAACTCATCAGTACGTTTTGGGCATAAATATCGTGTAACAGTGCTGAAGAGAATCTACAGCTACACTCGAAATTGTACTGGAGAAGAAATTCTCATCATAAAAATATTTCGATTGAATCTCGACAAGTAGGAGAATTCAAGAAGAAGGAACATTTCTTTGAGGAGGTGGTTATCAAATTTGCTTCCCAGGACTGAAGAATAGAATTACGGTTCCACTTATCTTGCTCAAGTGATCTACAGAAGTGTCAAAGGTAACTTTAAGGCTAGAAACTAATATTTTCTGTAGACGTTTGATTACAGTCATAGAAATTGGTATTATGTCTAATTATTTCAGCATCTATTCTTTCAATTGGCTATTACTTTAATATTTATTTCTTTAATTTAAAATATTACCAGTTGTTAGTATTATCAGGACGAAAGAAAATGTTTATTTACAGTGTTAATAATATTAACAATAAAACTATGATGTATATATAATACTGTAAACTATGTAACAATAATGTAATGAAAAGTACAATAATATAATCAGACTATTCAATGTTTCAGCTATCTGAATGATCATCGCACGTCACTGCTCTCACATCTCATGTTCTTCTGTGGACAGAAGGTTTTCAGTGTGAACTTTATTCCTTCATAGCACATGATCTACTTATAAGAAAGATCACATATGCACTCACAAAATCTATCGTGGACCTTCGAGAAGGAATCGTGATCCTGAACTTTTTCAAATATTCGTTCGTGCCCCATTTCTTTTCTTGCATAACGAAAGTATCTCGTACTCTTGAGTACGTTTACAGGACTGGTAACTGGACAAAATTTTGTACAAAAAGCGGTATATTTTTAGGACGTTTAACTGAAGTCATATATTTCCTTATACGAAGTCGTACCATAAACGAGAGGAGGCGTTCAGACAAAACTGACAGCAGAAACCATTTTATAATCAAAAGACTCAGTAAAAATCACTACCCAGTTACCCTTAAACCATTTTTAAAATTTATTTATCGTTTCGTTTTGTACCAAAGTGCATAATTATTCCATAGATTTTTCCGGCCGGCCGTTGTGGCCGAGCGGTTCTAGGCGCTACAGTCTGGAACCGCGCGACCGCTACGGTCGCAGGTTCGAATCCTGCCTCGGGCATGGATGTGTGTGATGTCTTTAGGTTAGTTAGGTTTAAGTAGTTCAAAGTTCTAGGGGACTGATGATCTCAGATGTTAAGTCCCATAGTGCTCAGAGCCATTTGAACCATTTTTAGACATTTCCGCCTAAGGAGACAGAGATACATGACCAAAACTTACGTTGGCGGAGGGCATACTGATTTACTTATGGAAAAATTCCATGTAACTGAAGATAATGCTTTCTAAAAAAAAAATACACAGATACCATGTCAATCAAAGCAACATTACTGTATCGCGCGATATTGAAAAATCGAAATGTTCGATGAGATAATATTGGAGAATTGGATAATGCACGGTGCATGAGCAGATTATAGCCCAAAAGGAAATGCATAAAAATTTATGAAGTAACTGTGTTAAATGCTTGAAGCGTAAGTAGAGTAGCAACAACTCCTTACCATACGAAGTCTATTATGAACATTATGGATTTGACAAAAACATGACAGTAACATGTAACCACTACATTATGTAAGTGATTGGAGAATCGATATTACACTGACGTTGGTTCTTGCAAGCACAGCACAATCACAATATTTTTCATTGTATTCTAACTGACTGCTTTTGTTTTAAAAATTGAATTATAAAGAGTTTTTCTGCTAAAAACGGATAGTAACGAGTGCTTCTTTAGAAATAAAATCATGTAATAATGCACTGCTTTTCGGTTGAATTAGTATCAGTTACATGTTCGACAAAAAGTAGTAGCCAGTACTGTAGAAGCAAGCTAGGATTACTGCAGTATACACTCTAAGAAAACGAAATGACGCTCCACGAAGGGATTGCGCAAACTGGTTAGAAATCCATATTAATACAGGTATCGACGGAAAACGCCAAATTGTAAACATTGGCTGGACAGAAGATTGATGTGGTGTGACGCTACAGCGCACCTTCACTGCGCAGGTTGCATGATAGTGAACAGGAGATATGTCGATATTAGCACATGAAATGTTTGCGAATTTCATTCGGTGTACTTAGCAGACAATCACGTGAACAGTATACGCAGATGACAGCAATTGAGAGAGGATGTGCATTTGGGCTCAAAGAAGCCGGTTGGATCAATCGGTGAATCACGCGACATCTGAATAGGAACGACGCCACTCTTCGGCGATGTAGGCTGGATTGGTTGCAGCATAGCCGAACATGAAGTCAAGAACGGCCTGGAGAGACTACAGAACGTGAGAACCGAGCAATCGTCAGAAAGGCACTCAGAGCCACGGATTCATCAACATCATCGATCCGACGTGCAACAGGTGTTTTCGTGACCACAGAAAGGACAGAGCTTACGGCACCGCTTGGGCAGTCTGCCATTGACACCGGTACACCAACGGGCCCGTTTTCTGTTGTATTGTGCACATTAGTCCTGAATTCTCATTGACTGGAGTAGAATTTTCTTCAATGATGAGTCCCTTTCCAACTGAGCCCCGATGTCCAGCGAAGAAGAGTCTGGGGCACCCCAGACAGTGGTGGGGTACCAATTCCCATACGGACGTAATCAGGATAGGGGTTGGCTAACACGGTGACAAGCAACTAGTAGAAACTCTCGCCATCTATGGGTGGCCGTTATCTTGCCGAAATGTAAGCCCAATTTAGTAACCCACCACTGCCCAGAGCGTCTCCAGATACATGTCCACTGATCACTGGGGCTCGCTACTGAGCGGAACTCATCACAATTCAACACGAGTAAATGAGATTCGTGGCCAAAGACGTGTCTGCAGAAGCCCCGGAAGGCGCTCTGCGGTGCCATTTCGTTTCATAGCAGAATCCATGAGGCAGTCATCCGCGTCATGTCGAAGACATTCTACTGCCCATTTTGCTGCCCTTAATGGCAAACCATCCTGGGCTTACATTTCAGCTGGATAATGCCCGCCCACACAGGGTGAGAATTTGTACTGTCTTTCATCGTGCTTGCCAAACACTACCTTGGCTGTCTGTGTCACATGGTCTCTCCCCATTCGAGAACGTCTGGAGCACCATGGGCAGGGCCCTCCAACCAGCTCGAGATTTTGGCGACCTAAGCCGCAAATTGGGCAGAATGCGGCACTGTATCCCTCAGGAGGACACCTAATAGATGTAAATAGGAATATTAAAAAAAGGGAGGAATGTTCATCTGTTCAGCAAGAGTAATACGAGGCAGATTTCAGACTACCTAACACATCGAAACGAAAATTTCTGTTCCGACACAGACAATGTTGAATGTTTATGGAAAAAGTTCAAGGCAATCGTAAAATGCGTTTTAGACAGGTACGTGCCGAGTAAAACTGTGAGGGATGGGAAAAACGCACCGTGGTTCAACAACAAAGTTAGGAAACTACTGCGAAAGCAAAGAGAGCCTCACTGCAAGTTTAAACGCAGCCAAAACCTCTCAGACAAACAGAAGCTAAACGATGTCAAAGTTAGCGTAAGGAGGGCTATGCGTGAAGCGTTTAGTGAATTAGAAAGTAAAATTCTATGTGCCGACTTGACAGAAAATCCTATGAAGTTCTGGTCATACGTTAAATCAGTAAGTGGATCGAAACAGCATATCCAGACACTCTGAGATGATGATGGAATTGAAACAGAGGATGGCACGGCTAAAGCTGAGATACTAAACACCTTTTTCCAAAGCTGTTTCACAGAAGAAGACCGCACTGTAGTTCCTTCTCTGAATCCTTGCACAAACGAAAAAATGGCTGACATCGAAATAAGTGTCCAAGGAACAGAAAAGCAACTGAAATCACTCAATAGAGGAAAGTCCACTGGACCTGACGGGATACCAATTCGATTCTACACAGAGTACGTGAAAGAATTTGCCCCCCTTCTAACAGCCGTGTACCTCAAGTCTCCAGAGGAACGGAGGGTTCCAAATGATTGGAAAAGAGCAGAGGTAGTCCCAGTCTTCAAGAAAGGTCGTCGAGCAGATGCGCAAAACTATAGACCTATATCTCTGACATCGTTCTGTTGTAGAATTGTAGAACATGTTGTTTGCTATCGTATCATGTTATTTCAGGAAACCCAGAATCTTTTCTGTAGGAATCAACATGGATACCGGAAACAGCGATCATGTGAGACCCAACTCGCTTTATTTGTTCATGAGACCCAGAAAATATTAGATACAGGCTCCCAGATATATGCCATTTTCCTTGACTTCCGGAAGGCGTTCGATACAGTTCCACACTGTCGCCTGATAAACAAAGTAAGGGCCTACAGAATATCGGACCAGCTGTGTGCCTGGATTGAAGAGTTTTTAGCAAACAGAACACAGCATGTTGTTCTCAATGGGGAGACGTCTACAGACGTTAAAGTAACCACTGGCGTGCCACAGGGGAGTATTATGGGACCATTGCTTTTCACAGTATATATAAATAACCTAGTAGATAGTGTAGGAAGTTCGATGCGGCTTTTCGCGGATGATGCTGTAGTATACAGAGAAGTTGCAGCATTAGAAAATTGCAGCGAAATGCAAGAAGATCTGCAGCGGATAGGCACTTGGTGCAGGGTGTGGCAACTGACCCTTAACATAGACAAATGTAGTGTATTGCGAATACATAGAAAGAAGGATCCTTTATTGTATGATTATATGATAGCGGAGCAAACACAGGTAGCAGTTACTTGTGTAAAATATCTGGGAGTATGCATATGGAACGATTTGAAGTGGAATGATCATATAAAATTAATTGTTGGTAAGGAGGGTGCAAGGTTGAGATTCATTGGGAGAGTCCGTAGAAAATGTAGTCCATGAACAAAGGAGGAGGCTTACAAAACACTCGTTCCACTTATAATTGAGCATTGCTCATCAGTGTGGGATCCGTAACAGGTCGGCTTGACAGAAGAAATAGAGAAGATCCAAAGAAGAGCGGCGCGTTTCGTCACACGGTTATTTGGTAAGCGTGATAGCGTTACGGAGATGTTTAGCAAACTCAAGTGGCAGACTCTGCAAGAGAGGCGCTCTGCATCGCGGTGTAGCTTGCTGTCCAGGTTTCGAAAGTGTGCGTTTCTGGATGAGGTATCGAATATATTGCTTCCCCCTACTTATACCTCCCGAGGCGATCACGAATGTAAAATCAGAGAGATTCGAGCGCGCACGGAGGCTTTCAGACAGTCGTTCTTCCCGCGAACCATACGCGACTGGAACAGGAAAGGGAGGTAATGACAGTGGCACGTAAAGTGCCCCTCGCCACACACCGTTGGGTGGCTTGCGGAGTATAAATGTAGATGTAGATGTATGAATTAATGCCAAGCCGATCAACTGTTTTCATAAGGGTCAGATGTGGATCAACGCATTATTGACTTGTTCAGTGTTTGAATTTCTCTCTCTGTTGAATAAATCAACCAATTATTGTGAAATTATAATCATTTGTTTATCTATACATATACATCGCAACTACCGATTTCCACCTCTTTCGGATCGTTCATTCGTGGTGCGTCCTTTCTTTTTGTTGTTGAGCGTACTGGGTAATATTCACAAATAAACTCGAACATTGACCTGAAACCATTCGCCCGTTTCCTACAAACCTCTTTGCCTTCTCACATCCACGTGAGCCTGCAGTTCGCCCGATGCGCTCTTGTTATGCAGAGTGTTCTGTAGTGTGGCAACACGGGTGGAGTGCTGTAGCGTCCAACTAGCAGACAAATGGGCCGCTGTATGCTTGTCGACGTCGGCCTGGCCCGAGCGCAAACGGACGCTAAGGGAGTGGAAAGTACGCGAGCCCTACGGGAGGAATCGATCCGGCCTGTGTTATTTCGCCAAGTGTGCACGAGGTGCGCCGGTCGAGCGAGCGGCGTTTGTTTCGCGGCGGAATTAATTCCGGGCGCCCGTCCCGAGTAGCACCTGAGCCTGCCGTCCAGCGCGAATTACTGCGCCTCTACCAGGGGCGCACCGGCCGGCAGCAAACACTCTCCGGACGCGGGAGGCTTGCATTGCCGGTCTGCGCAGTCCCTACCCGTACGCTGTGGGCATCCTACCAACAATGTCTGACCGGGCGGGAACAAACTGGAAACAATCATTCATACCGGCATCTTGGGTGCTTTTCAATAACGTGTATTCCCTCTGCAAGAGGTTTTCGCTGCCTGACACCTACATAGCATGCTCCATTTAAGTCTACGGAGGTCATCGTGTGGTATCCTTTCCCATTCTTCAATGAGAGCCCATGAAAGTTGATGCAGAGTCGGTGGTGGAATAGAACGATCACGAAAATGTCTGTCAATCATCTCTACATCCACATCTACATCTACATGGAAGTTCTGCAAATCACACTTAAGTGCCTGGCAGAGGATTCACCGAACCACCTACACAACAATTCTCTATTATTGCAATATCGAATAGCGCCCTGAAAAAGAAACACCTGGATCTTTCTGTGCGAGCTCTGATTTTCCTTATTTTATTATGATGATCGTTTCGCCCTGTGTAGCTTGGCTATAACAAAATATTTTCGCTGATGATTGAAACTTCGTGAGAAGGTTCCGCAGCAATGAAAAACGGCCTTGTTTTGCTGTTGTCCGTCCAAAATCCTGGTATCATGTCAGTGAGATTCTCTCCCAAATTTCTTGATAATGCAAAACCTTATGCTCTTCCTTGAATTTTCTCGATGTACTCCGTTAATCCTGTCTGGTAGCACCCCTGACCTAGCAGTAGTACTCTAAAAGAGAAAGGAGAAGCGTGGTGTACGCGGTAGATCTGTTACATTTTCTAAATGTTCTGCCAATAAAACGCAGTCTTTGGTTGCCTTCCGCACAACATTTTCTACGTATTCTTTCCAATTTAAATTGTTCGTAATTATTATTCCTGAATATTTAGTTGAATTTTCGGCCTTTAGATTTGAATAATTAGCCGGCCGCTGTAGCCGAGCGGTTCTAGGCACTTCAGTCTGGAACCGCGTGACCGCTACGGTTGCAGGTTCGAATCCTGCCTCTGGCATGGATGTGTGTGATGTCCTTACGTTAGTTAGGTTTAACTTCTAGGGGACTGATACCTCAGATGTAAGTCCCACAGTGCTCGGAGCCATTTGAACCATTCGAACGATTTACCGTGTAACCGAAGTTTACTGATTACTTTTACCGCTGATGTGGAAGACCTCACATTTTCATTATTGAAAGTAATCTGCAATCTACGCATCGTTCAGATATCTTTTCTAAATCGTTTTGCAATTTGTTTTGATCTTCTGATGAGCTTACTAGACGATAAACGACAATATCACATGCAAACAACCTAAGACGTTTGCTCAGATTGTCTCCTAAATCCTTTATATACATAAGAAACCGCAGAAGGCTTATAACATTATCTTGGGGAACGCCAGAAATCACTTTTGTTTTAGTCGATGACTTTCCATCAGTTGCCAGGAACTGTGACCTGTCTGACAGGAAATCACGGACCCCGTCACATGACTGAGAAAATATTCCATAAGCAAGCTAAATGTAGATGTAGGCTTCCGCGGCCGTTGTCACAGTCAATAAAATTCTTCTTGGTTTGAGGCCGCATTGTCATCTGTAAAATTCCGACGTTTTGGCGACTGTTGCAAGACGCCTTCCTCAGGGTGTATTGCTAACTGCTGTGTATTGCAGTTAGCAATACATCCTGGGGAAGGCGCCTTGCAACAGTCGCCGAAAAGTCGAAATTTTACAGACGACAATGCGGCCTCAAACCCAGAAGGTTTTTATTGACCACCAGGGAAGATAAATGGAATATTCCAGAATTTGAAACACGAACAGCTGCTAGCATGAGTTTCTTAGAAGTAGATACCTTAGGGGTTGCGAAGCAACTCAAATCGCTTGATGCGGGCAAGTCTTCAGGTCCAGATTGTATACCGATTAGGTTCCTTTCAGATTACGCTGATACAATAGCTCCCTACTTAGCACTCATATACAACCGCTCGCTCACCGATAGATCTGTACCTACAGATTGGAAAATTGCGCAGGTCGCACCAGTGTTTAAGAAGGGTAGTAGGAGTAATCCATCTAACTACAGACCTATATCATTGACGTCGGTTTGCAGTCGGGTTTTGGAGCATATACTGTATTCAAACATTATGGATCACCTCGAACGGAACGATCTACTGATACGCAATCAGCATGGTTTCAGAAAACATCGTTCTTGTGCAACGCAGCTAGCTCTTTATTCGCACGAAGTAATGGCCGCTATAGACAGGGGATCTCAAGTTGATTCCGTATTTCTAGATTTCCGGAAAGCTTTTGACACCATTCCTCACAAGCGACTTCTAATCAAGTTGCGGGCCTATGGGGTATCGTCTCAGTTGCGCGACTGGATTCGTGATTTCCTGTCAGGACGGTCGCCGTTCGTAGTAATAGACGGCAAATCATCGAGTAAACCTGAAGTGATATCAGGTGTTCCCCAGGGAAGCGTCTTGCGACCTCTGCTGTTCCTGATCTATATAAGTGACCTGGTGTAGGGAAGCAGCCTACTCACGCTGTAGTAAATTCACATCAGTTTCCATTGTGTGCCAGCCAGTCTGCTGTAACTAGCTCTGACGTCATAAATGTTGCACAATACCTTAAAAATCAAGCAAATGACCTAAAACTTTTCTAGCATGTCAGCAATAATACTAAATTAATGTGTGTTAAATATCAGTTCGATAACTTCAGCCATTTTAGAAATTTGGACGTTTTTCTGAAAAAATCATTGGCGCAACAGAAAAGAGCTAGAGACTTCAAAATTTATATTTAGCTTCATCTTTCTTGTAGTAATAGACGGCAAATCATCGAGTAAACCTGAAGTGATATCAGGTGTTCCCCAGGGAAGCGTCTTGCGACCTCTGCTGTTCCTGATCTATATAAGTGACCTGGTGTAGGGAAGCAGCCTACTCACGCTGTAGTAAATTCACATCAGTTTCCATTGTGTGCCAGCCAGTCTGCTGTAACTAGCTCTGACGTCATAAATGTTGCACAATACCTTAAAAATCAAGCAAATGACCTAAAACTTTTCTAGCATGTCAGCAATAATACTAAATTAATGTGTGTTAAATATCAGTTCGATAACTTCAGCCATTTTAGAAATTTGGACGTTTTTCTGAAAAAATCATTGGCGCAACAGAAAAGAGCTAGAGACTTCAAAATTTATATTTAGCTTCATCTTTCTAAATGATTTATTAAAAACAGTACTTTGGATTTCACAAATTAAGATTTTAGTGGAAATTCATGATTTTCTGGTTTTCATCTCAAAACTGAAGGAAGCAAGATAGATTAAGTAGGCTAATAAATAAGGCTAGGATGTTTAGATTTAAATAGGTTGGAGGTCCGCTATGACTATGAAGATGTGTAAAGTTTCTTTTGAATACCTATAAAATTATAGCGATAGCGGATCTCAAAAGGGCCAGTTCAGAGCTCTTCTACTGCGTGCAGTGTAATTTAATTAATTCTCTCGCCCAAAATATTTAACTTAGCCACGTCAAAATTTTATTATCAATACTTACCTGCGTGCTGAATGCACGTTTAAATTAAGAGCTTCATCAGCCATCAGCAAAAGAAGCTATAAATTATTATGTAACTTGAAGTGGTGCGTTACTAGCCCAGCGGCTAGTCGAGAGAGCCGATTTGATCAGGCGTTCTCTTAGCCGTCCGCATCGCGGCTATATATATAAGAACGCTGCGCAAGGAAGCAAGGCCCCAGTTCTCTCCAGACGCTGAATGACACGCCATCTGTGACGGGAGTCGCGTCGCGTCGGTATCACTGCTACATACAGCCTCGGGTGCCGTATTAAGTTACTAGAGATACGCGGAACCATGAAAACATTTCATGTGAAGTGTTAATTCTGGGATGATTTTTATTATCTAGCTTCAGTTTGCGTATTGTCGTATTTTAATGCGCCGTCGCGGGACAGACATTCTACCAAATATTTAGCGTGGCGTTTGATGAAGCATTTTCATCAAATTATGGCGAGCATTCTTTTTAACATTTAATTCGGACATTTATAGTTGCATCAGCGCATTAGACTCTGAACTGCTCTGTTAGTTAGGTTGTAGGGATACTTGTGTTTTTTATGAGTGAATTTCAGAATATACTCAACTATTTTGGAAAACCGTTTTTGATTAGAAATCCCGGACAATCTCCTAATTCCTCAGAGCTATAAGCTGCAGCTATAATGACATTCTCAGATAAAGTGGGCACTAGGATCTCTAATTACTGGTTCCATGTTTTGTTAAATCACTTTCTGGGTGCTAAAAAGTAAATAGAGAGCCAGTGTTGAGAACGGCGAAAGACAGCATTAACAACATTCTAAAAGTCAGAAACTGATTCAACTTGCAAGCATTTATACAGCAATTAGATTAGATTATTTAATTAGATTATTTTACAAACTTATCCGCCGCCCCACATATGGTGCATCGGCCGGGAAATCAACTAAGTGAAAGTGATTTTTAACTATTCGGATTCGCGAGTGAAATGCGACACGCAACTGAGTATAGAACAGTGAATGTGTTACGTGTGCATGTGGACGACGCAACTGGATTAACAACACATCTGGATTGACGGAGCTGGCACTGAGTCTAGCGGTGCTGCCGGCATCGCGAGAAGCCAGTCTCGCCGCACCGCAGTCGTCCGCTGGAGCAGCCGGCGCAGCGCCTGCAATTGCGGGCCACGCAAACACACAACAGCCGTCGGAGAGCCGTCTGCAGTTCAACGTGCCACGTCGCATCAGGAATCCAGGTACGCCGCGCCGGCAACGCCATACGTCGTGCAGAAGGAACTAAGTTAAGTGAAAAGCTGTTAAAAATTTTACTAACCTGCACTAAAAGACTGTCGGCGATGGAACCGCCAAATGAAACTGAGTTTAAACTTAAATTAGAACCTATGTCTGTTGAGGGAACTGTAAATTCAGACAACGTTTCATGTGTAAACATGCATGAAAGTAGTAATGTTAAAGTGAAAAATGAAGTATTGTCTCCTGACAGTAGTGTGCGAAGGGGCAATGATTCAATAATGGAGACGGCTGTAGTAAAGCGGAAAGAAGAAATTGTAAATTTATTGGATGATAGTTTCTCTGATGAATTAAAAATGAAACAGTCATCAGAGATGGTAGAGTTTAAGAAGGAGAAGTTAGATATGACTAATCAAGCAGAAGTTTCATTTAGTTTTGATGATTCTGGTGTGGGAGCTAGTTTTTCGTCACCTGAGTGTGATAAAAAGCCAGCTACTGAGCAACCCAAAGATGCTGGGGCTGTTGATTTAAATGTTATATTACAAGAAATAGCTGCCAGTAATGCAAAAATGTCAGCCAGTAATGCTAGTATGACAGCTGAGTTAAAATCTGATATAATTGAAGTAAATAACAGAGTTGTGGCCAGCCAAACTAATTTTAATAAACGATTGGAGGAAATGGACAATACCTTCAAGGCTGGTTGCAATAAGTTGAAAGAGGATCTAGACAGTTTGAAATATAAAATTGATTACAATCATGAGGATATTAAGAAAAAGGTTGCTCAACAGTTTTCTGAAATGTATAAAACGGTTAAATCCGAAGTTGCTGAGGTTCGCAAAGACTTCCAAATGGAAGATGCGAAGCTGGAGAACAAGTTAACAGAAAAGATTGAGGCGGAATCTGAACTGTGCTCAGATAGATTTAAAGATGTTAATATAAAAGTAAACATATGTCATGCAGACATAGATGCAATCAAAACTGACACTAATCATATTGTACAAAGAGTAGATAATGTTGAAATGAAAGTAGAAAATATCAGTACTAACATTGCTAACATTGAAAGTAAAGTAGCTTCAGTAACTTCTGGTAATGGTATTATACAACAAGTTGTAGCTGCAAACGCCGCTTTTATCGGGTGTCGGCAGTTCTTGCGGTTCGATCCAGATAAAAATATCCATCCGCTAGATTTCTGGAACGATTTTGAAGATGTGATTGCACCAACTTGGTCTAAGCGAGAGAAAATCTCATTTGTTATAAGCCATTTAGCAGGTGACGCCATGCGTTGGTCAGCTGATGTTATGTTGAAGTGTAAAACATTAGCGGAATTTAAAACAGCTTTTATTAATGAGTATTGGTCTAGCAATAAGCAAAATGAAGTGTTGAGAGAATTTTGGAGTGGAAAACGCTTCAATGCAGGCAAGGAATCAATTAAAGAGTTTGCTAGGTCATGGATTTCACGTTTGTCACATTTGGCGGAAAAGCTAAAACCAGAAATGATTATACTAGATCTTGAAGCCAAACTGCCATGGTACTGGCAAACTAGAATTATATCTGCCCCTAGAGACAATCTTGATCGTTTCATTGAATATTTGGAACGTGTAGAACGTGTTGCTGCCAATGAGGAGCAAGCACGTAATAACCGAAATGCCAATAACAATAGTAGTAATTTTAGGAACGAGCAAAATGGCAATGTAAACATCAGAACAGTAGGTGTTCGCCATCCTAAAAGAGGTAGGAATTGGGGAAATAATTATCAGAACCAACAATGGCGTCCAAGGGATAATAATTCTGTTCCAAACAGAAATATGCATGTAAACAACAGTACGGAAAGTAATGCTGTGCCAGTCAACTATAATGAAAATAAAGGAAACAGTAGTAGGCCGAGGCAGGAAAACTAGTTCCCGTCTATGAGGACACTGGCGCTCACCAGGCGGTTACTTTTCCTAAGCCAGTAGTTACGGGAATTGGTAAGACAGATCAGAATACTCAAACTGAACATGTGAATGAAGAGTCGGTAGCACCTAAGGATACAACAGAAATATTAGATCACTCACAGTATTTGATAGATACCGTGTTAGAGACGCTTTCTAAGTGGGAAGAGAAAGAGAAGGCGCAGCAGTGTAACGATAGGGACGAGCTACAAAATACTGAATTGACAGGTGAAGAAGCAGAAGAAATTCATGCTTATATTTACGATGAGGATGATGTGCTCTTATCTAAAGTGCCTGTGCAGGAGGTTGATAATGTACTAATAGATTTAGGACAGGAGGTAAGTGAGAATGTAGAGGGTAGGCTGTTGAGGGTCGATGAACCCAGTAGCTGTGACCAGTTGTCACTTGAGAAGGAAACCGACGATAATGGTGAAAGTGGTTTAGCTGTAACGAATGTTATGCCCGGTCTGGAGGCGCAGAATCGCTCAGACTACAGTAATTTGGGGCATGTTCAGCAAACTAAATGTAATGAGGTCGTGCGGTGTTTCGATTTAAAATTAATAGACCGACTGGAAAAGGCAGCTGAAAATGTAATTCAGGAAACCCCTACACACTGTGACCTAAATATAATGAAGACAGATGTCGATCACTTTAGTTGGAGACAAATCCAAAAGGAACTACTAGATGAATGTGAGGAACCACCTGTACAACCTAGAATAAACCACCCTATAATAATAGTGAATATGTTGGGTATCAATGTACGTTGTCTCTTAGACAGTGGAAGTGAGGTGAGTGCAATATCTCAGTCCTTCTTTGACGCATTACCTGGTAAGGACAAGCTTACAGTAATGAGGGTATCAGGACTAAGAATAATTGGTGCTACTGGCAAAGTGTCAAAAACGGTAAAGCAATAAGCTTTACTGCCCTTTAACATAAGTGGTAATTTGATTGATCATCCATGTTTAATTGTAAACAATCTCAGTATTGAGGTTTTAATTGGCATAGATTTCTTGTCAAAATATCAGAGTGTTGTTGACTTTGAAAGAAGCCAGTTAAAATGGTCTTGCCAATAACCGGAGTAATTACAGTCCCTTTTAGTGATAAACATGTAGTAACTGATGATGGAACTTGGGAACTGCCTATACGAGTTCTAAAAAACAGGAGATATTGGGACGAAGGTGTTAATCTTAGTAACAGTAAGCTGAACACAGAAGAAGAAGCAATTATTTTAGACAAAATAGAAGCTAAATTGCAGGAAATAGATAAGATTTCAGACAATCAAATGGAAGAACTGAGACAGGTTCTAAAAAGGCATCATAAAGTATTTTCAGATCGACGTGGCGTGGTCAAAGGTTATGAATGAATGCTGTAGGGAGGAGGTTGTTCTGTAACCTCTACACAGTGTGGCAGCTGTGCAGTCCCAGCTGTGTGAGATCTTCTTTCCTTTTCAGGTCTCACTCACTCTTCATCTTTTCTATCCACCTAAAATTTCTAACTCTTCTTTACAGCATTAAACCAATGAATGCTGTAGGGAGGAGGTTGTTCTGTAACCTCTACACAGTGTGGCAGCTGTGCAGTCCCAGCTGTGTGAGATCTTCTTTCCATTTCAGGTCTCACTCACTCTTCATCTTTTCTATCCATCAAAAATTTCTAACTCTTCTTTACAGCATTAAACCAATGAATGCTGTAGGGAGGAGGTTGTTCTGTAACCTCTACACAGTGTGGCAGCTGTGCAGTCCCAGCTGTGTGAGATCTTCTTTCCCTTTCAGGTCTCACTCATTCTTCATCTTTCCTATCCACAAAAATTTCGACCTCTTCTCTCCAGACATGAAAATTTTCTGTCATGGCTATCAAGCCATGAGTTATGTAACCATTCTATCTACCGATTAGTGAAGAAAAATACCTAATGTGACAAACCTAATAGTGACAAACAATAGAGAAGTATGACGTAATTCAGATATAAAATGTATTTGAGTAACAATTATGTATAGTACCCTGGTAATATAGTAACTACAAAGTGTTGTTTTATTGAAAATGGTCCACCAACAGTAATTTGAAAAGATATATGAATTCATGTACAAGCAGGATCTGAAGTGGTAGTGGAACCTAATATATGCATTAGAGCTAACTAAGAAATAATAAAAGAGATTGCTTAGTGTTAGGAAAAATATGCAGATAAGTTGTAAGATTAAACTCACCTGGTGTAGCAAGGAAAGGCAGTGTAATAGAATTGAGCAGTGTTTGTGGTTGAGACGTGAAGGACACGTCCCTGAAGTATTTATAAGGTTGGAGCTGGCCATTATTTTAGTGTAGTGTGTGACAGGATACACCTACACGTATTGAGGTTATGAGTTGGAGGCGTGAATGCGACCATAGGTACCCTTAAGTTAGATGAGACAGAGCAGCTCATGGTGTCCTATAGGTTTAAGGAATTTAGCATTGCGCTCGTCCATAATTACTTGATGCACTTTAGTGGTAGGTCTGAGAGAGACTACCTGAGGTTTCAGCGTCCGATCGAGTGGAAATGGATTGCCACGTGAGCAAACTAATCAGCTGCAATACACTATGAATATGAAAGAAATGTGCTATCCTATGCTTTAAATATTAATAGAGTGAGTTTTAAATAAGTACATACACTAGCAAAATAAATACATAACATACTGACAGACGTGAAACATTATTTTAGCTCAGCATAAATACACTTCAAAGTAAGTAAGTACCTAATTGCAGATGTGGAACTGACAACAGCAGAGGACCAATAAGTGGATTTAGTCAACTAAACGTAGTGTGTTTTGAACGCTCACAACTGTACTATTACCAAAAGTTACTCACATGTACAAAGAAGCTGAGAAAACAACCACTAATCATACTCATACTATCTCTAAGAATAAGGTAATCAAAGATGAGTCAGTTAAGTAATTAAAATACAAATGTATCAGGAATGTACAGAGCATTGGTTCAGTGTTCCGGCCCAGAAATAATAAATTCAAATTAAATATGATTTATGATTGTATGCCTTGAGCCTAGATTTTCTCTAGTACGTGACTAACTGTGTTTTGAGCCATTTGTTTACAGATTTTATGACAATTAAGTAACCGTGGGAGTAAAATTGAAAAAGCTCTGTTAACTTTGTTCCAGCAACATACTGAAGGATAAAATGTATATATCCCCATTTCATTGTGACCCACCCTTAGATATTAAGTGAACAGAGTCTGAGGCACTCTTTTTGTTTGTTCTCCAGGACAAACCAGATAATGGCAGCCTGGTAGCTGCGTGAAAGCGTGGGGTGACTTGGACACAACTCACAGTGACCCCTCCCCTTTCCCCCATGTAATTTAGAGTGATCGAGAAGGACGCACACCATAGCAACTTCCCCTCCTCTACCCTTGTGAATGGAAGTGTAGGACGCCAGCCAAAGCGGCTACAACCACGTGTGTAAAAATTATTTGTGAACTTTTCTTTCAGGTTTAGAAAACACTGCTAAGAGATAATAATCTGTTTATGTATCATGTTATTTTCTTTGAATTTGTGTATGTAAAAATGTATTTAATGTATTTAATGGATCGAATATTTACATAATTTTTCAATTTTATGTGTTTGTTTGTCTAAGGCAATATGTATGCCAAAATATTTCATTGACTTTGCTTAAAATTTTAAGTAATGACGTTGTTTAAAAGGCAGTGAACATTCCCACAATTTAAATAACTAATGTAGGTAATCATTTTTTTTAAGTTTCTACAGGTTTATATTTCAATTTTGATTTTTCATAGGGAGTTAAACTGTACTCTTGCTTCCCTTTTTGTAATTAAATTTTTTTTTCATTCATTAACATTCATAAACAAAAAATTTAAGTAGAGGGTGATGTAGGGAAGCAGCCTACTTACGCTGTAGTAAATTCACATCAGTTTCCATTGTGTGCCAGCCAGTCTGCTGTAACTAGCTCTGACGTCATGAATGTTGCGCAATACCTTAAAAATCAAGCAAATGACCTAAAACTTTTCTAGCATGTCAGCAATAATACTAAATTAATGTGTGTTAAATATCAGTTCGATAACTTCAGCCATTTTAGAAATTTGGACGTTTTTCTGAAAAAATCATTGGCGCAACAGAAAAGAGCTAGAGACTTCAAAATTTATATTTAGATTCATCTTTCATAATGATTTATTAAAAACAGTACTTTGGATTTCACAAATTAAGATTTTAGTGGAAATTCATGATTTTCTGGTTTTCATCTCAAAACTGAAGGAAGCAAGATAGATTAAGTAGGCTAATAAATAAGGCTAGGATGTTTAGATTTAAATAGGTTGGAGGTCCGCTATGACTATGAAGATGTGTAAAATTTCTTTTGAATACCTATAAAATTATAGCGATAGCGGATCTCAAAAGGGCCAGTTCAGAGCTCTTCTACTGCGTGCAGTGTAATTTAATTAATTCTCTCGCCCAAAATATTTAACTTAGCCACGTCAAAATTTTATTATCAATACTTACCTGCGTGCTGAATGCACGTTTAAATTAAGAGCTTCATCAGCCATCAGCAAAAGAAGCTATAAATTGTTATGTAACTTGAAGTGGTGCGTTACTAGCCCAGCGGCTAGTCGAGAGAGCCGATTTGATCAGGCGTTCTCTTAGCCGTCCGCACCGCGGCTATATATATAAGAACGCTGCGCGAGGAAGCAAGGCCCCAGTTCTCTCCAGACGCTGAATGACACGCCATCTGTGTCGGGAGTCGCGTCGCGTCGGTATCACTGCTACATACAGCCTCGGGTGCCGTATTAAGTTACTAGAGATACGTGGAACCATGAAAACATTTCATGTGAAGTGTTAATTCTTTGATGATTTTTATTATCTAGCTTCAGTTTGCGTATTGTCGTATTTTCACGCGCCGACGCGGGACAGACATTCTACCAAATATTTAGCGTGGCGTTTGATGAAGTATTTTCATCAAATTATGGCGAGCATTCTTTTTAACATTTAATTCGGACATTTATAGTTGCATCAGCGCATTAGACTCTGAACTGCTCTGTTAGTTAGGTTGTAGGGATACTTGTGTTTTTTATGAGTGAATTTCAGAATATACTCAACTATTTTGGAAAACCGTTTTTGATTAGAAATCCCGGACAATCTCCTAATTCCTCAGAGCTATAAGCTGCAGCTATAATGACATTCTCAGATAAAGTGGGCACTAGGATCTCTAATTACTGGTTCCATGTTTTGTTAAATCACTTTCTGGGTGCTAAAAAGTAAATAGAGAGCCAGTGTTGAGAACGGCGAAGGACAGCATTAACAACATTCTAAAAGTCAGAAACTGATTCAACTTGCAAGCATTTATACAGCAATTAGATTAGATTATTTAATTAGATTATTTTACAAACTTATCCGCCGCCCCACACTGGGTGACAATCTGAGCAGTTCTCTTAGGTTGTTCGCAGATCATGCTGTAATTTACCGTCTAGTAAGGTCATCCGAAGACCAGTATCAGTTGCAAAGCGATTTACAAAAGATTGGTGTATGGTGTGGCAGGTGGCAGTTGGCGCTAAATAACGAAAAGTGTGAGGTGATCCACATGAGTTCCAAAAGAAATCTGTTGGAATTCGATTACTCGATAAATAGTACAATTCTCAAGGCTGTCAATTCAACTAAGTACCTGGGTGTTAAAATTGCGAACAAGTTAAGTTGGAAAGACCACATAGATAATATTGTGGGGAAGGCGAGCCAAAGGTTGCGTTTCATTGGCAGGTCACTTAGAAGACGCAACATGTCCACTAAAGAGACAGCTTACACTACACTCGTTCGTCCTCTGTTAGAATACTGCTGCGCGGCATAGGATCCTTACCAGGTGGGATTGACGGAGGACATCGAAAGGGTGCCAAAAAGGGCAGCTCGTTTTGTATTATCACATAGTAGGGGAGAGGGTGTGGCAGATATGATACGCGAATTGGGATGGAAGTCGTTACAGCAAAGACGTTTTTTGTCGCGGTGGGATCTATTTACGAAATTTCAGTCACCAACCTTCTCTTCCGAATGCGAAAATATTTTGTTCAGCCCAACCTACATAGGTAGGAATGATCATCAAAATAAAATAAGAGAAATCAGAGCTCGAACAGAAAGGTTTAGGTGTTCGTTTTTCTCGCGCGGTGTTCGGGAGTGGAATGGTAGAGATATAGTATGATTGTGGTTCAATGGCTCTGAGCACTATGGGACTCAACAGCTGTGGTCATCAGTCCCATAGAACTTAGAACTACTTAAACCCAACTAACCTAAGGACATCACACACATCCATGCCCGAGGCAGGATTCGAACCTGCGACCGTAGCAGTCGCACGGTTCCGGACTGCGCGCCTAGAACCGCGAGACCACCGCGGCCGGCTGTATGATTGTGGTTCGACGAACCATGTGCCAAGCACTTAAATGTGAATTGCAGAGTAGTCATGTAGATGTAGATGTAAGAAAGCTATTTGACTACAAGCCGCTTTTGTAGTACAGTGTAAAAAGCCTTTTGGAAATCTAGAAATACGGAATAAATTTGAAATCTCTTTTCAATAGCACTCAACGCCTCAGGAGTGTAAAGAGCCTGTAGTGTTTCACGAGGTCGATGTTTTTTAAATCTGAGTTGTCTGTGTGTCAATTATCCGTTCTCTTCGAGGTAATTCATGAATTTACAACACAATATATATTCCAAAATCCTGCTGCATATCGTCGTTAATGATACGGGCATGTCAACCATACGCACGATAAGGAGACTAGCCGCTGGCCATTCCATTACCTATGTGTCCAGGCTTCGGAAAACATCGCTGGTAATGCCAGTGACATGGCTCCTGGCCCTAGAAGGAATTCAGGGCCACAACCGCATGCAGTAGCCAATACATTGTACAACAGGATCTGTTCGATGTACTGCCCGACGGTAAGGCGACCATGGACGACTATAAGACATTTTGACTCACAACACTGAAGCCTCTCCACAACATCACAGAAGCTTGGAAATCTGTCGATTTCCTGGACAACATTTGGCAGGTACTGTTCGCCACGGGTCTCCGCATACGAACACCGCCATCACCTTCAACCAGAGGACATCTGGATTCGTCTGGGACTAGCATGTTCCACTAGTAGCGGTGCGGCCAATTGGAATGGGAACATGAGAACTGAAGGCTAGCTGCAAAATTTAGGACATGTCGTGCGAGGTACACGAGTAAGATGGTGGGTCGTATGGTGCTTCCTCGTAACATGTTCATTAAAGTCCCATAAGACGCAACGGCTCCAATGGCCCTTCTGAGATTGTGTGTCAGTGCTCTGGCCGTATCCTCACGACGCCGCAGTGTAGAAATGTCCAGTTACCGTTTATCAGGAGTGGGTGAAACAAGCCACCCTTGCAACTTGCACTGCATTAAGATATCGCACTGCATGTGCTTAGTTGAATACAACATCCAGAAATGACAACTGCTGTCTGTGTACCTTGCTAGAAAGCAGTGGGACACAAATACTCACTTCCTTCTTAGTGGTCACCTGACACTGTAATGAAAACGCAGACAGTAGATGGCGACTGATTTTGATTGTTGGCTGCATTGAAAGCTAAGATATCAAGCCATGTATCAAAATAGCCTGGGCGGTGATACATCTGTTCACCTAATTCTTTTGTTCAGTTATTTTAATAGACGCCTGTGCCACCTGATTTTAACTGTGGAAACTTTCCAAGAAATCTTCACGTTAAACATCGATATCATCTGGAGATAAAAATTACTCACGAAGAGGGGCGTGAAATTTAGTGTTTGATGCCCTGTCGACAAAGAAGACTATAACGGCCTAGTACATCCGCACGTTGAAAAGAGTGAGCAAATGGAACTATCCTGTCTTTCCCAAGGAAAGTTTATCGACATTTTCCATAAGTTTTTAACAACAACCACACATAATCCGAATAGCTTTTCAGCCTACTTCCTTCCCGCAAGACTCGAGATTAGATTAGATTACATTAGTACTTGTTCTATTGATCATGAATGCGGCACTTCGTAATGATGTGGAACGTGTCAGTTTAATAAAAGGTGTCTATACAAGATATTACATTACATTAAATATTACATGACACTTTATTTTTCTATTTTTTTGTGGGGGTTGGGAAAATTACCCACTTACTACACCCAACTATTCATCTAATGAGTAGAAGCAGTTGCCATTAAGAAATTCTTTTAATTTCCTTTTAAATGCTATATGGCTATCTGTCAGACTTTTGATGCTATTAGGTTGTTGTTGTTGTGGTCTTCAGTCCTGAGACTGGCTTGATGCAGCTCTCCATGCTACTTTATCCTCTGCGAGCTTCTTCATCTCCCAGACCTACTGCAGCCTACAGCCTTCTGAATCTGCTTAGTGTATTCATCTCTTGGCCTCTCTCTACGATTTTTAGCCTCCCGCCGCCCTCCAATACTAAATTGGTGATCCCTAGATGTCTCAGAACATGTACTACCAACCGATCCCTCCTTCTAGTCAAGTTGTGCCACAAGCTCCTCTTCTCCCCAATTCTATTCAATAACCCGTCATTAGTTATGTGGTCTACCCATCTAATCTTCAGCACTCTTCTGTAGCACCACATTTCTAAAACTTCTATTCTCTTCTTGTCTAAACTATTTATCGTCCACGTTTCACTTCCATACATGGCTACGCTCCATACAAATACTTTCAGAAACGACTTCCTGACATTTAAATCTATACTCGATCTTAACAAATTTTTCTTCTTGAGAAACGCTTTCCTTGCCATTGCCAGTCTACATTTTATGTCCTCTCCACTTCGACCATCATCAGCTATTTTGCTCCCCAAATAGCAAAACTACTTTACTACTTTAAGTGTCTCATTT
Organism: Schistocerca americana; assembly: GCF_021461395.2. Taxonomy (NCBI): domain Eukaryota; kingdom Metazoa; phylum Arthropoda; class Insecta; order Orthoptera; family Acrididae; genus Schistocerca; species Schistocerca americana. Next base: position 216,674,375 of record NC_060124.1, read on the forward strand.
CCTAATCAAATTCCCTCAGCATCACCCGACTTAATTCGATTACATTCCATTATCCTCGTTTTGCTGTTGTTGGTGTTCATCTTATACCCTCCTTTCAAGACACTGTCCATTCCGTTCAACTGCTCTTCCAAGTCCTTTGCTGTCTCTGACAGAATTACAATGTCATCGGCAAACCTCAAAGTTTTTATTTCTTCTCCATGGATTTTAATACCTACTCCGAACTTTTGTTTTGTTTCCTTTACTACTCTCTCAATATACAGATTGAATAACATCGGGGATAGGCTACAACCCTGTCTCACTCCCTTCCCAGCCACTGCTTCCCTTTCATGTCTCTCTACCCTTATAACTGCCATCTGCTTCCTGTACCATTTGTAAATAGCCTTTCGCTCCCTGTATTTTACCCCTACCACCTTCAGAATTTGAAAGAGATTATTCCAGTCAACATTGTCAAAAGCTTTCTCTAAGTCTACAAATGCTAGAAACGTATGTTTGCCTTTCCTTAATCTTTCTTCTAAGATAAGTCGTAAGGTCAGTATTGCGTCACGTGTTCCAAAATTTCTACGAAATCCAAACTGATCTTCCCCGAGGTCGGCTTCTATCAGTTTTTCCATTCGTCTGTAAAGAATTCGCGTTAGTACTTTGCAGCTGTGACTTATTAAACTGATAGTTCGCTATTCGGTAAGTGACCAAATACTTTTGTGGCATCATAGTTCTGATTGTTTATAACAAATTTCACAAAAAGCAGGATGATCTTGGATGAGCTCCAGCAGTTATTCTGATTACACGCTGTTGTGCAATGAACACTCTTTTACTCAGTGACGAGTTACAGCAGAATATGTTGCCATACGAAGGCAGAAAATGAAAATAGACGTGGTAAGCTAATTTACTGAAATGTATGTCGCCAAAATTTGAAATGACCCTAATAGCATAAGTAGCTGAACTCAAAAGTTTCAGCAGATCATCACTGTGGTTTTTCCAGTTCAACCCCTCATCAATGCATACACCCAGAAATTTTGAATATTCTGCCTTAGCCACCGATTTCTGATCGAAGTCTATATTTATTAATGGTGTCATTCCATTTACTGTGTGGAACTGTGTATACTATGTTTTGTCAAAGTTTAATGGCAGACCATTTGCAGAGAACCACTTAATGATTTTCTGAAAAGCATCGTTTACAATTTCATGTGTTAATTCTTGTCTGTTGGGTGTGATAGCTATACTTGTATCATCAACAAAAAGTACCAGCTTTGCATCTTCGTGAATATAGAATGGCAAGTCATTAATATATAATAAGTACAGCAGAGGACCCAAGACCGAACCTTGCGAAACCCCATTCTTGATTGTTCCCCAGTTTGAGAAATCACCAGTTTTTTGCATATTATGCTTATTTCAACTTTCTGCACTCTTCCAGTTAGTTATCATTTAAACCATTTGAGGGCTGTCCCAGTCATGCCACAGTACTTGAGCTTATCTAGCAGTATTCAATGATTTACACAATCAAAAGCCTTTGAGAGATCACAAAAAATCCCAACGGGTGACTTCCGGTTACTCAGAGCATTTAATATTTCATTAGTGAAACCTCACATGATCATAAAGTTGAAACAATAGCAACGAAAATGAGACTGACTCATACTAATACCAATTCAACAATGTACCTTACAGAAACATTAAAAGTTCACCTCGTTTTATAAGTCTTTGGGTAACTGGGAGCTAACTGTTGCACAATTACTGTGATTACCATTCTCGCCTAGGCCCTCAGCGCCTGATAATCTGAAGTTCTCTGAATGTTAATTGATAGTTAGTCCAGAGAAAACTGTGCTATAGTCTTTTAATTAGTGAAACGATCAGGGTCAAGATGTTACTAAATACACTGACGTAAAAAAGTCACATCACGACGAAAGAGTTGTGTGACACACACAGAAGTTGGTAGTCATGTCTCTAGAACTGAAAGACGATGTATCTTCAGATTTCGCGCCAGTTGCGTAAGAGTGGTGGTGCTCATGATGCCACAATGAGGATACGAATGACGTTTGCTTAAATATACATTGTAATGGTCGTGAGCGTTACTTACCTTTGAGATTACACGTGGTGAATTGATGTTAGTGAAGAATGCTTTTATGGCGAAAATGCGGCGATTGTCGAAACCTCACTGAGTCTGAACGTGGTCGTGTCATAAGGCTACGAGAAGCTGGATGTTCCTTCTGCGATACTGCAGAAAGACGTCGCAGGAATGTAGTCACTCTACATGACTACTGGCAGCGGTGATCATGAAAATGTACGGTCGCAAGGAGACACTACCGGTGCTATCATGATGGTTGGCGTGTGGCTCTGGCGAATCGTACTGCATGTGCAGCAGGAATGTAAGAATGGATTGGCACCACAATGACACAACGAACGTTATTAATCAGTTACTTTAAGGACAGACGCTCCGTAGCGTGGATTGCACTGACCCCAAACCACTGCCATTTGGGATTTCAGTGGTGTCAAGAAGAGAGTTCAGTTGAGGGCAGGGTGGATGTCTGTTATGTTTTCTGAGGAAAGGTGATTCTGTCTCGGCGGCAGTGATGGTAGCGTGTTGATTCGAAGATGGCCAGTTGACGACCTACGGTCAACCTGCCTGCCAGCTAGACGTAGTAAATGTACACCTGGAGCTACAGTCTGGGGTGTGATTTTGCATGACAGCAGGAGCACTGACGGCGACTGCTAATTTTTACGTCAATCTGGTGATTCGAAGTGTTGTGCTACCGTTCATAAACAGCATTCTAGGGGTATTTTCCAACAGGATAATGCTCGCCGCTGTTGTAATACATCATACTCTACAGAGTGTTGACATGTTGCCTTGGACCGCTCGATTGCCAGATGTGTCTCCAATCGAGCACATATGGGACACCATCGGACGACAACCCCAGCGTCACCGACAAACAGCATTAACCGTCCCCGTATTCACTGACCGAATGGAACAGACATGGATCTCCATCCCACAAATTGACATCCGGCACCTGTATAAAACAAAATATGCAAGTTTGAACAATTGCATTTACCATTCTGGCGGTTACAGCGGTTATTAATGTACCAGCATCTCATATTTGTAATGGCTTATTTCACGATTACATTAACCAGTGATCTTGCAATGTTAATCACTTAAACATGTATCAAGACAAATATATTCCCGAAATTTCATTACTCGTCACTAGTGTTTTTCATGTTGTGATTTTTTCCGTCAGTGTATTTTAAGCAATTTTCTGTCAAAGGGTACGTGTGCACAGAAATTACAGGAGGAGGGAATGCATGCTGTTACGCCCCATGGGGCGAAGTTTAACAAACTAAGTATCTGCATTATTAACATTCATTAAACAGATACAGGCAAACAATACTAACGTATACTAGTCTGCGAGGACTTGTGGACTAAGAAAACACAATATGCTCGTGGTCCCCTCTATCGGTAGCGCTGGAATTCAGTATGGTGTTGGCCCACCCTTAGTCTTTGATGACAGGTTCCACTCTCTCACGCATACGTTCACTCAGGTGCTGGAAGGTCTCTTGGGGAATGACAGCCCATTCTTCACTGAGAGCTGTACTGAGGAGAGGTATCGATGTCGGTCGGTGAGGCCTGGCGCGATGTCGGCGTTCTAAAACCTCCCACAGGAGTTCTATAGGATTCAGATCAGGACTCTGTGCAGGCCAGCCCATTACAGTGAAGTTATTGTGTAACCACTGCGCCACAAGCCGTGCATTATGAACAGGTGCTCGATCGTGTTGAAAGATGCAATCGCCATCTCCGAATTGCTCTTCGACAGTGGGAAACAAAAAGGTGCATAAACATCAATGTATGCCTGTGCTGTGGTAGAGCCACACGCAATACAACAAGGGGTGCAACCCCCCTCCGTGAAAAACACGACCACGCCATAACACCAACACCTCCTAATTTTACTGTTGCACTACACACGCTGGTAGATGACGTTCACCGGGCATTCGCCGTACCCACACCCTGCCATCCGATCGCCACATTGTGTACCGTAATTCGTCACTCCACACAACGTTTTCCCACTGTTTAGTCGTCCAACGTTAACGGTCCTTACACCAAGCGAGGCATCGTTTGGCATTTAGCGGCGTGATGTGTGGTTTATGAGCAGCCGCTTGACCATGAAATTCAAGTTTTCTCACCTCCCGCCTAACTGTCATTGTACTTGCAGTGGATCCTGATGCAGTTTGGAATTCCTGTGTGATGGTCTGGATAGATGTCTGCCTGTTACTCATTACGACCCTTTTCAACTGTCGGCGATCTCTGTCAGTGAACAGACGAGGTCGGCCTGTACGCTTTTGTGCTGTACGTGTCCCTTCGCGTTTCCCTTCACAATCACATCGGGAGCATTGGACCTACGGATGTTTAGGACTGTGGAAATCTCGCGTACAGACATATGACACAAGTGATACTCAATCACCTGACCACATTCGAATTCCGTGAGTTCCGCGGAGCGCCCCATTCTGTTCTCTCAAGATGGCTAATGACTACTGACGTTGCTGATATGGCGTACCTGGCAGCAGATGTAGGTACAATAAAGCTAGAGTATATGAAGTTCTTTGTGGCCGATTGAACACAAAATTCGAATACATCTTAATTAGCATAAAACTACAGTGAAATCATCGTTCACTGCGCATCATTCACTTCTCCTAACGATTGAGTTTACTCTTTGTAGAGAGACCTGATTCAAAATCGAACTTAGTTCCTTCCAAAAATCTCTACTAACTTCATCACGGAGTGACGACTACTTGCTACAGGTATTCTCGTCCGCCCCCCAGTAGGTTCTCTCCAAATCTTTTACTGATTCGGCTCTGCGTACGGAGAGCGTGCGAACTTGGTGGTGGCGTACTGTCCTGTCACCAAGCTGCATTGTCCGCAAAGAGCAAGTACCAGAAGGCAGGAGAGGGACTGTCGCTGCTTTCGGCTGAAGACGCGCTGCCGCGAGTGGCCACAGAGTGTCGTGACAACCCGTCGCCACTGGAGCTAACTTCGTAAATAACGTTCTGCTGTCATACTGGTGTTTTGAGCTCGGTTTTCTTGCTTTCACGAAAATAATTATGAATTAAGGATGGTTCAAATGGCTTTAAGCACTATAGGACTTAACGTCTGAGTCATCAATCCCCTAGACTTAGAACCACTTAAACCTAACTAACCTAAGGACATCACACACATTCATGCCCAAGGCAGGATTCGAAGCTGCGACCGTAGCAGCAGCGTGGTTCCGGACTGAAGCGCGTGGAACCACTCTGCCACAGCTGCCGGAAATTAAAGATGGGTCCGCCTTTATGCAAGTACACAAATTACTGTTTTGTTTTAATACCCAAACATGTTTCCCCATAAGTGGGGCATCCTTAGAGGATGCCCCAACTGTTGTGAAACATGTTCGGATATTAAAACAAAACAGTAATTCGTGTACTTGGAAGAAGGCGGACCCACCTCCATTCATTATTAAGATTCAACTGCTTTTGCAGGCTTCTCCTGCGAAGTTAAACCATGAACTTCCATCTGAATTTGCCTAGTTGCATGCATTTGTTGTTACACCCACATTCGTTCAAAGTTAGCAATCATTTATGTTTGGAACAGGTGTTGCATGTTGCTCTGACTTTATTGGATTAGATGAATGCGTAGTGTCTACTCTTTCGGATACATTCATATGACTGATTGGTCTCGATGCGCAATCAATCCACTATCTTCAGTGTGGATGCCACTCTGTTCGACGTGTAGCGGGAATGTTAAAATTAGTGGGAGTGGGGGATAGTCGACGTTAAGTGGGAATATGATTCGGTCAGGGAGCGAGCTGAGATAGTCTATGCATTTGTGATAAAAACTGAGTATGGATAGCGCTGTGGTTAACTGACGTGCCTAGTAAACAAGAGCCCGGGTTCGAGTCACGATCCGCACGTATTTTCAATCATCACCGCCGATTCCGCACGAAGTGTTCACGAAGCTGATATCATTAGTTCCTTCAGTTTCCTTTCGTTTTACCCGCCCCCTCCACATTCACTACGACTGACATAAGTATGGAGAGACACAATTTTGGTCCCCAGCATGATCTTCCTCCTTGACCTGGAAAACATGGTCACGGAAAATACGAGCAAATGCGTGCAGAGAAAGTTACACTGTCGGTCTTGAAGCGAAACCACCAAAAATTATATCAGAGGCAGATTAATAGACGCCTTTCAGTACCCTGTGCATAAATCATTACTGTAAGATTGACGACAAATCACAGTAAACACTAATCTAAAACACCCAGGAATTACCATCAGGAACGACGTTTAGTGAAACGAACACATGAAACGAGCTGTAGGAGATGCAGAGGCCACACTCAGATTTATTGGCTGTATGTTAAAGGAATATAATGCATCCAAGCAAGTGGCTTCCATAACCTTTTTTCTGCCGATTCAACCTTGGACGCCTGTTAGGTTGGGTTATTAGAATAGACAAGAAGATCGGGTGGAGAACGACGTGTTTCGTCACGGTATCGTTTAATTGGAGCGAATGCATGACAGATCCTTTCAACAATCTCAAATGGCTGACGTTACTGAAGAGCCGATGAACATCACAGAGATGTTCCGAAACAATTCGTTTCACAAGAGTGCCCCCTCTTCAAATGGTTTAAATCGCTCTAAGCACTATGGGACCTAACATCTGAGGTCATCAGTCCCCTAGACTTAAATCTACTTAAACCGAACTAAACTATGGACAACACACACATCCATGCCCAAGGCAGGATTCGAACCTGCGACCGTATCAGCAGCGCGGTTCTGGACTGAAGAGCCTAGAACCGCTCGGCCACAACGGTCGGACCCCTCTTCCTTTTTCACTTAATTTGTTACTTTTTCCGTCTCTACCAAATAAAAACACATTGGTATGTGACGGAGGAAATACTACCTTTTACGCCTCTACCAAATAAAAACGCATTGGTATGTGGCGGAGGAAATACCAACGGTAAGAACTCTAAATGGCAACGCATAACAGGTCAAATGTTTGTATCAGGGCGCCGTGGTCTCACAGTGCCCCGTGGATCAAAAAATGTTCAAATGTGTGTGAAATCTTATGGGACTTAACTGCTAACGTCATCAGTCCCTAACGTTACACACTATTTAACCTAAATTATCCTAAGGACAAACACACACACCCATGCCCGAGGGAGGGCCAGCGCCCAAGACCGCTCGGCTAATCCCGCACGGTCCCGATGGATCAAGTGTTTAGCAGACCTACTTTTGTGTTTCTTCAGATTTGAAGTTCAGTGGCATCATCCATACCTATCGAACTTGGCTGACTTACTCACAGGAGTGTAACATGCTCGTTGCATCCCAGCCTGTGAATTCTGCGTGCGGAAGTACCCCGAAACTAATTCCCTAGTGAAATGGCTACCGTCGTGAATAAACCACGGACGAAGCTGGAAAAATCTTGATATGCTGTCGACGCCCAGTATCCTCCGGTTTCGTATGTGTACGCTCTTTACGTCACTGGTATAAAATACCGGCTACTTCGATCAGAACTCACAGTGCACTGGCAAACGTAATCTTTGCCTCTCGGCTCGAAACTACCGACACACAAGACCAGTTACTTGTATCATGATTTTACTCTGTCTGAAACTGTACCTGCCACGTGGGTCTCGATACAACACACCGCCAGGATGGTTTTGGCAATTCTGGCACTTTCGCAATGAACACAAACTGTTGAAAATCTCTCCATGTCGCAACCAAACGTCCATCAGCGACGTTAATTACACAACACTGACACGGCACACAATGGAACACTAGAGAGGACCGACCTACTTACGTGCGTGGTAGCGATGACGACCCGAGTTGCCATAGCACTGCGTATGGACTGGCATCGTCTGAGCGTGTGAGTATGTCACAAAGAAAAGCCAACACAACTCTAAATAAGTGCATTTCCTACGCGTGTTGACTGCTGACAACACTATTCATACCAGATGCGCACATAGAAAGCGTATTCAGCCATAACTGCAGAGACACCTCGCGATACGTCCACCCGATTCAGACCCCACTCTGGTTGTTCTCGAACAACGTCGCGTCCTCCTGTCTTTTTCTCCACCGGGAAAAAAATGAGGTGACGCTACCATATTTAAAAACTGTGGTTCAAATGATTCAAATGGCTCTGAGCACTATGCGGCTTAACTTCTGAGGTCATCAGTCGCCTGTAACTTAGAACTAATTAAGCCTAACTAACATAAGGACACCACACACATCCATACCCGAGGCAGGATTCGAACCTGCGACCGTAGCGGTCGCTCGGCTTCAGACTGTAGCGCCTAGAACCGTACGGCCACTTCGGCCGGCAAAAAAAAAAAAAAAAAAAAAAAAACTGTGAATTTTTTTGTATTAGAATACATTACATCGTCACTTCCAAGTTAGATGTTTACAGAATGATGTCTGAGAGAATTGTACGTCTCTCCTAACCAATGCAATTCATAACGTTTTCGGTCCCTACTTCTCAGGTTACTGTGGAGTCGTCTAACCTATAGGAAAGAACGGGTGACCGCTGCGGATAACTGCGCAGTATTTTTGGTTTAGGACACATTTCGTATCCAGTTGCCAGCCCGCGAACTTTCCAAAAGCAGTGACTGCGTCCGCGCCAAATGACTTGTGCTTCTTGGTCAACACAGGCTCATGACGCGACACTAGCGGCGACCGCTCGCTTCGCGAACACGTGAATTACGATCGATCAGCTTAGTTAAAACGTAAATATTTCGTAAAATTCTCTAGGCAACTACTTATATCATTTTACTTTCTCATGATGTCTGTAATTATTTTAATTTACTCAATCGTGGGCGTGAAATAGCAAGAGCTTGGACAGTAGACACCAGTACCACTACCTAGTTTCAGTCTCACAAAATGAGCACAAGTCGAAAATCAGATGAAGTAGAGATGATCCAGAGTTGATACCTTCCTAGGCACCATTCTTGAATGGCACAGGGAAGAGGACGAATGTAGTGGTACTATAAGCATCCTCTGCCACCCATCATAATTGCGTTCCGAGTATAGAAGCAGATGCAGTACCACGTAAGGGAATTTCGAGATTATGGCACGGCTTTTTGTGTTTTGGTACTGGAAAATGTTTCACAAACGTGTGCAGCTCTTTGGTGAAATATAACTGTTATTAAAAAGCATTCTATGTTAAAAGCCTGACACTTTGACTGAAATTTCATCCAAAAGGTAGGATGGAAGCAGGTTTAGAGTTCAAAATCTCATCGGCATTGAGGTCATTTTAGAAAGCGCACAACTTGGATTAATGGAAGACAGTGAAGGTAACTAGGCGTTCCTTCTTTTCAGCGGTACTCCCTGGGATTTGTCCTTATAATATTTTAGGGAATGGGTGGTAAACTTACAATTTGGTGGTTGGACGGGGATTGGATTCTCCATACTCCCAAATATGAGACCAGTGTCTAACTTTCTGCAGTAAATATACAGGTTGCTCTGAAATCCGCTTACAGACAACTAGGACTTGCAGAAGGGACTGAGTAGATGGTATGTTGAACTGGAACTATTCTCCGGAAAAGTACCGTTTCTGTGCTACAACTGTTTGGAAACATGTTGGTAATGTGACCACTTTTACAAGTAATTTTTAAGCGATACTCGGTTCATCACTTGCTTTACAATTCCACTCATTAATAATCAAAGAAACAAAAAGGAAACTTAAGCAGTGTGAGGCAGTATGGCTTCTTCCAAGACAGGTGATTGGCGTCTCCTTGGAACATTGCAGTCGCGCCTGCTGACGGTGAGTGTACCCATTTCTCTAAGCCATTGAGTAACTGGGGCGAAAAGGATATGCGATAGAGTCGGATGTTGTGGATAACGATCTCGATTAAGGCGACTAGCAGCGCTTTCAGCACCGTGAGCTTCCTCAAACAGAAGGATCATGTCGGTGTATTTTGCAAACTTGTACTCAACGATGATGCCCTAATATTCACAGACATGTGAATGAGGCTCCAGCCAGGTCAGAGAGGTATAGACGTCAAATGACATTAGCTGATCCGACGTAAGCGACACCCCCTCCCCTCTCTCCTGCCCCAACATTACTATCCTGCTGTGTACCTACCTAGCAAACATGTTTCCAAACGGCGTAGCACTGAAACTGTACGTTTTCGCACATGAGCTCCAATTCAAAATATAGTCTCTTCAGTCCCCTCTAAAAGTTCTAAAAGTTTGTAAGAGGAATTTCAGAGCACTCCGTACATCGAACCAAAATCTGAAAGGTATCTGCGATCTAAGGTGGTACTGTTCCAAGCTGCCTGCTGCGTATATTGAAAGCTTTCTTCCTGAGGAAGTGCGACAGTAACTGTTGCAAATAAGAGTTCCGGCTAAAGAGCAGTGAGTGTTGAAACGTAATCGTTTCACGATGTGTGAGTGGCTTGTGCTTCATGAACAGTAAAGTCAACAGCCTCAATCCCTCTGATAAAGATTTCTAATGCACGTGCTCCATCTGGTATCAAGGTGTGTATAATTACACAAATATTAGCGAATTTGGAATACATTTTACGTTCCGTAAAAAGTTAACAACCACTCATGTCCGGAGGTGCTTTTTGGGGAGGTGAAAAAGGGGGTACCTGTTGATTTCATTTGAGATGTGAATGAAAGATAAAAATCACTAAACGACGTTAAACGAGTGGCTGAACATTTGCTTCCTATTGCAAACTACACTCCGACGGTTACGCGGACCCTCGTAAACAGAAACTGTGAGTTACACAATGATTGTGAACTGTGTGTTTCAGGAGGAAATATACATTAATACTGAGAAACTGTATCCAGAAGGAAAGAAGATTAGAGAATGCCAATTTTCCTTACCACACCGCAACAATTTGACTTATGGGTTATTACAGACTGATCGGTGGACCAACCGTTTTACTAGTTACTTCAAATTGTGTGTTTCCTTCGACCGTCTACAGATATTAAGTACAGGAAAACATGACGATCGCCGAACAGCAGCACATGGGTGAGCATCTCAAGGGCACCGACCAACAGCGAACTTTCTGTTATAATACGTAGGCATGGCGCGTCTGATATGATACAGGATATGCAAATAATTAGAACGAACAATTGTAACAGAAAACTAACAATACAAAAGAATATTTCACATTCAAAGAGCCATTTAAATGAATAAGAAAGTAATAAATGACCAAATTCAGGATCGTGCTAGCCCCTGAAGCAATAACAAATCGAGACGTAGACCTTTATTAGATCAAATAATGGCTTACTCAGTATCTCAACCACTGACACTAGCTTTCAAAACAATAAGAAGATAATACCTACCTTTACACAAATTAGCCCCTCCCACTTTGCCCAGGGCGTCCCCACGACAAACAACAACACTAGGACTTAAATATACAAACGAATACCATATTACATGCAGACAACACAACGCAAACAAAAGACGAATGAAAAAAAACAGCGAGTGTTAACAACTCTATAAACACTAACAACCAGCACCCCTATAAACACTCACACACGCCAAAATACAACCATCCACCCGCCCACCCAACCACACACACACACACACACACACACACACACACACACACATACAGCCACACATGCACTGACAATGGAGTGTTTAGGAGAAACGTGCTCGTGAACGTTGAAAATCGGATAACGAGGAGCAATTCTGTGGTGACATTTAGCAGATAACATTTTAAGTAGAACCAAATAGTAATTTAAAGAGAGCTACAATGGTAAAAAAAAATTTTTTTTCACGTTTTCAGATCTATCTCTCATTATGAAATTTGCATTTTCCGAATAAAACGATGTATATATACCGGTTGATAAATCGGTAGTTCTTTATATAGAAGGCTGTGGATTGCTGTGTTATAAAGGTTAAATGTCATCTCATGTCCATGAGAGGATGGGCACTAGGTTGAAGAAGTAAAAGTTTGAGATACAAGAAACTTTCTGAGGTAAAACCACAAGAGGCATGCTGACAGACAATATGATTGATCGATGGCCATTAGAAATAATACTGAGGAATTGTTGAAAATGAAGCAGGCAGTATGGGCTACCTTCTTCCACAGACTTTCAACTGATGGATAACCAGTATACCACCTTGGCCCTCCTGGACCTGATTCACTGTGCAATTACCACAATGCCCAGAACTCAAACAGTTCATAGATCAATAAACATTCCATCCCAGCAGCAGTCATGGATATCATAAAATCTGTTTACCGAGACCTGGCAAACCCTAAATTACTGAAGATGTGTCTGCATGGTCAGACTCAAAATCCCAATGAGTCGTTCAATAATCTCTTATGGACTCGCTCAACTAAAATGTTTTTGTTAGAATGAAGACACTAAAGTGGGGGGTCAGTGATGCTGTTATTGCTTTTAATGATGGCAACATTGGAAGGTTGAAAGTGCTACAGGATATGGAAATTAATCCTGGAGCAAACTGTATCAGAGGACTTGAACGGATGGACATGGTTCGCATTGGTAAAGGAGAGTATGCAGTACAGTTAGCCACTAAGGAGTCCAGAAAGAAGGAAAGTAGAAAAAAACTTGTAAAACGATCAAGACGATGGTATACAGTATGGTGCAGGGTGTTTCTGAGTGACTACAAATAAAAAAAATTAAGCACATATTAAGTGAGTTACAGTCTTTTGAAACTTTAGAAGCCGTTCCTGAAAATTTACATTTTCTGTTCCATTTTTCCCTAAATCTCAAAAACCACTTCGAGTAATGTATTCAAATTTTCAGGGAATAATAACATACATATCCTGAGTCTACTGAACTAAAAGAAGAGCATAATGTTATGTATAAAGAAAATTATTTAGGATAATGTACAAAAAAGTGCTCAGAATTTTTACCGTGTAATTAAAATATTGTATTCCCAAAAGCAGGGGCTGAAATGCAATTTTGTAGTTCCGTAGACTCAGAACATACAGTTTAATGCCTTCTAAAAGTTTCATGTCAATGGATATAGTGGTTCCTGTAATACAGGAAGCCAAATCACTAAATTTAACATCGTCGCGATAGGGTATTCCAACTCCCCTTAACCAAACTTTACTTATGTTATGAAAAGTTGTTTCTTATGTATCAAGAAGACCATAACAAAGAAATTATAATAATGTAACATTGCTTAGACTCTCAGAAAAAGAAACATCTGCAGGCTAAGAAACACATCACAGACAGGATTTAGCCAGCCGTTATGGCCGAGCGGTTCTAGGCGTTTCAGTCAGGAAGCACGCTGCTGCTACGGTCGCAGGTTCGAATCCTGCCTCGGGCATGGATGTGTGTCATGTCCTTAGGTTAGTTAGGTTTAGGTATTTCTAAGCCTACGGGACTGATGGCCTCCGATGTTATGTCCCATAGTGCTCAGAGCCATTTGAACCATTTTTGAACAGACAGGATTCAGTTAGTAAACAAAAACGTAGACTGCACTGTGGAACATTGGGACGGGGTAATTTTCTGAAGTTTATGTTGTGTAACACTGACTTTGGCTGGAAACTACGGGTTGAGACAGAAGACGAACTGAAGAACGAATGTGCTCTTGAAACCAAAGCATTCTCATAAAGTTTTATGGTTTAGTAGTGACTTTCGTTCCAAACTGTTTGGGCGGACGTAAATACGTACTGATAGAGTCACTCTTATGGCTTACTGTAAAATTATTGAAATGAAAGAAATGTACACAGTTTGGATCATTTCAGTGGCACAGATATTTGGTCATTTATTTTTTAATATGACAATGCCAGTTGTCACCCATCAATGGTTGCGTATCATGTCTGAATCATATGTATTTCCAGAAAAAGTGGTGGCCGTCGAAATATCCCGACGTGAATCCTATGCCAAACGCCAAAAATACTACGCAAATATAGCCGTACATCGAAAGTTGAGCTGGTATAGAAGGCGGTTCGTGTGTGATACCACAGAGTCGAGTCTTTGTTGTGTGATAGTTCAGTTCGTACAATGCCGAGGAGAACCCAGTCTCTCAAGAAAGCCCATTGGAAGTAAACTAATTGTAAGTATTAAAAATTCAATTTTTTGGATGAATTAATCTAAGCTACCCTCAAAACTCTCATTACCTCAAATTGTGTTGTTTTAGAAGTACTCAAACTTCATATTATCGATGAAAACGTTGGTGGGGATTATTTTTGACCGCATGCAATAAATATGTGTTACAGGGAACTGACTACGATTCATAAACGTAAGGAGGCGAAATGCGTATGGCGCAGAAACAGATGATCAACGATAATGATGATGATATTATTATTATTATCATTATTACTTATTAATATTAATAACAATAATAATAAAGAAGCAACTAGGCAACATCAGAAAACAAAAATGACAGCATGTATTGCTATATTTTTACGAGCGGATAACCTTATTCCTTCCTGGCCATTTATAAAAACCAATAAACACTGCAATAGATCCTAAAGAAACCTAGATCGTGTGATAAAGCTTATCATACAGTGAAATTGCGGTTATATCTCTCCGTAAGCAGTATAGGGTGATTCACAATTCCTGTCACACAGTTATACGTTTTGTAGAGTGGTCTCAGGTAAACAATATTTGGTAACAGCCGTACGCCCGAAAATGCGCCATTTGGAAGAGAAACGACTTTACATGTAGGTAGGCATATACGTTCATGGAGGCCAGTGTCCTGTGTTACGTGATGAGTCGACACAGAAAAACCAAACGATTTGAAGTGTATGTACATTAGTTGCCACTTAGGGACTGAGAGCGACGATGGATGACAGAATGGCAGAGTACACGTTTTCCGAGTACACCGACATGTTGAAGGTGGTCTAAATGTTCGATTAGTATAATGCCTGTAAAACGTACGATTTCCGGGTCGTACCTGTCCATGAAATGCCATTTTTGCAAGACAGGAACAACGACTTCGGGAAAATGGCGTCTTCATGCCTAATAAGACCGATTATGTTCGTGACCAGACATGCCGAACTGAGGACGAAGCCTTCCAACTGGTCGAACAGAAACCGTAGACGAGTGCTCGCAACCTTCACCCACACCACCTGATGACTACTGCGCATGGTTCCTACACCGAAGTATCGACATTCCAGACTTCCCTCGGATCATCCTTTTCAATGAAGCGCGTTTGACAAACCAAGGTCTGCTGAACCGTCGTGAGAGCCACATTTGGGATAAAGAAAACCTTCACGTATTTCAACGTCTTTTCGGTATTAATGTGTGGGCTGGTATTATCCATTGTCGTCTGATTGACACTTTTATTGTATTGCCCCATCTAACGGACTATAGTCACTTGACCTTCTTGCAAGACTTACTGGCGCTGCGTTTGGAGGGTGTGCCATTGCATATCGGTCGGATGATATGGTTCCAGCATGATGGCGCGCCAGCCCACTCTTCGTATGACGTCCGTCAGAACCCTCACCGTACATTTTGGGAGAGGTGGATAAGTTGCGGTGGATCAATTCCTTGGCCACCATTATCACCCGATTTAGCAACTCCGGACTTTTTCCTGCTGGGCTACATGAAGACTATTGCTTACGAGACTTCTGTGGAGTCCAGGACGATCTCATTACCAGTGTAGTGCCTGAAACGGAGATCATTCGGGACACTCTAGGATGTTGGGACTGTTTGTATGTGAACATTGCTCGTAGGCACACCTCGTGCAGGGAGACTCCTGGTCACCATTGCGTGCATATACTGTAATTTATGCTGGTACGAGTAGCAGATGCAGGTGCAGCCCATCTTTTGACTTTCGTTCAATGTCGTTTCTCTTCCAAATGTCGCATTTCCGGGAATAGGTTTATTGCTAGATATTGCTATCTTGAGTCCCCTATAAACGTGTAACAGGAATTCTGAATCATTCCGCGTACTGTACTCCATTTAATGCTAACTGACCATTCGTTTATCTTAAGCTGTTTTGTATTTGATTACAACGAAAACACAGAACTGCTTTAGCCGAGCGGTCTAAGGCGCTAAAGTCGTACAATGTGCCGCTGATCCCGGCGGAGGTTCGAGTCCTCCCTCGGGCATGGGTGTGTGTGTTTGTTCTTAGGATAATTTAGGTTAAGTAGTGTGTAAGCTCAGGGACTGATGACCTGAGCAGATAAGCCCCATAAGAATTCACACACATTTGAAAATTTGACAGAACTACTACTTGAAACTTCCTGGCAGATTAAAACTGTGTGCCCGACCGAGACTCGAACTCGGGACCTTAGCCTTTCGCGGGCAAGTGCTCTACCACTCACGCCCGGTCCTCACAGCTTTACTTCTGCCAGTATCTCGTCTCCTACCTTCCAAACTTGCAGGTTCGCAGGAGAGCTTCTGTAAAGTTTGGAAGGTTGGAGACGAGATAATGGTAGAAGTAAAGCGGTGAGGACCGGCCGTGAGTCGTGCTTCGGTAGCTCAGATGGTAGAGCACTTGCGCGCGAAAGGCAAAGGTCCCGAATTCGAGTCTTGGTCGGGCACACAGTTCTAATCTGCCAGGAAGTTTCATATCAGTGCACACTCCACTGCAGGGTGAAAATCTCATTCTGAGAACGGCTACTTTTTTACTCCAACATAATTATGGTAAAAGTAAAGTAAAATTTACTTCATAGAAATGTAAAGTAGAACATGTTTTAAAAACGTATTTCCTCAATTGTGAATTTCGCTGTCAGTTTGTGATGATTTCGTCACGGGCTGTATACTTCATAAAATGGGTAAGATGAAGGAAATGTGTTCGTTCTCGACTGTTCCCCCTCTTCAGTTAAAAGAAGTGATGGTGCTCAAAGGGCGGCCCTGATGCGCCGGACGCGAGTGAAGGAGCCGCAAATATAACAGCCGGTTCGGTGGTGCACATAGGAATAACGAGGTCCCACTTCTCTGCGGCAAACGAAAGCCGCTCCTCACCAGTTCTTCAGACGGAAGCCCTAGAGGACTGGGCGCGACTCACGAACGATAACGGCCGCTTTTATATGGGCCTCAAAGTGCATCCAGCGGCTTACAAAGTGCTACTCCAACAAAGGCGAGTACAGCCCCTACCACTGTCGTTAACTTCGCTTAGATCTCAAGGATATCTTCTAACATTCTGCGTGGTGTCTATTTGTTCTAAGTCGTGTCTCCCTACCACTTTCGCGCAACGACGCTCTGAGCATGTTTTTTAGGGAATTGACTAGTTTGAACCTGGGACCTGTTGCTGGTAAGGAGACACCAGATAACACATGACATGTAGAGTTCAGAAGAGTTCAGTGAGACTAGCAATGATATAATCAAACACCTAATGATTTCTGCGTCAGCTCCTCTGCACTCCCTGTAAAAGAATCTTAATAGTAACTAAATTTAGTGGAGGGGGTTCAAAGCTTTCCTATTTTTAGTTGGCTGGTAAAATAACGTCGAAAAGGCAGTTAAGTTTACAATTGGAATTTTTATTCTACTCACAAAACATTGTTTATAAATTCCGCAATTGATGAAAAGAAATATTTAAATACAGGATGATAAAAACAAACTACGTTCAACAAAAATGTGAACGAATATCCCCTGAATGGTTTTCCAAGTTCTACAATGGATCGAAGGATGACCTATGCCATATCACATCTATAATCTAGGTTTAAATTAAGTTTCATAAAAGAGAAAACTATCAAAATGGTCTACAGTGACCCTCAATTATCTTTAATTACTTATTCAACTTGTCGTTAGTTACAGTGGCTGATGTGACTTCTCAATAATTATATAACAGAAAAATCATCGCGTTTCAGATTTTAACTTCAAGTAGCAAATGTGAGTACCACGAAGTTTAATTGACGATCGACACTAGTATTATGTAAAAAGGGGATGTAACACATGAGACTTCAGCAGTTCTGAGTGAAGCCTTATGCGCTCAAAATGTGGCATCGATTGCGTTCCTTACCTTGTCGGCGTTTAGGCAGCGTCAGGGTCGGAGGGCGGCACAGCTCCACACTCCTCGCCATCTCGGTAGCAACCCTCAATCTTCTATTTATTACAATTTACTGAAGTGGGTTTAAGAAAATGGTATCTGAATGTGATTTCAACTGATCAATCAGGGCCTCAATGTTAACCTTAAGTTCCGCCTACAAAAATTCTGTCTATCCAACGAGAAACATTATACTTTTCGTGGTGGGGAAATGTTTTTAGTGTTTGCAATGTAACAGAGACGCGTATTGTCTCACGCTAAAACTTGCTGCTGGTGTGGCCCTTTTAGTGTTATCGTAAGATCTATATTGTTCTTCTGGAGGGCTCTATCTTTTAACATGGGCTGGGGGCTGCTCTTGGCGATCGGCCGGCGATGTGGGTGTCCGTCCCTTATCGTAGGGCCTTCTAGCCTACGCGGCTCTGCTCTCGGCTTCTGTTCTCGTTTCTCCCCTCGGAACTGCGTCTGCTTCACGGTGGGAAGGTATGACATGCATTTAGGCGTTCTGGAGTTAGTCTGTGGTATCCCATTTGCTCACTCATTGATCGTATTACTTTGGTTAATTTAATGTCACGATTTATTCGGAGCTATGTGACATACTGCCGGATTTGCTATCATGTCAGGGTTTTCATGGAAGGTGTGGGATTTGCCTGACACCTTACAATCTAGGCATGTTCTTGACCTCTCTTTGTCCAAAGATTATTCAGTATTCGATGACGCATACTCGGTTTTCAAGTGATGTATTAAGATGTGCATTGAAAATAAACTCGTCTTTTGTGCGTTTCCTCGAGTGGTAATATGTTGGTAAAGAGCTATGGCAGATTTCTTGCTGCGTGCTCCTCAGTCCGTTGAAAGTTGTGTTTATTTGCAGGTTCGTTCACCAATCACCGCGGCATTTCTCCATTTCGATGTAGACTAGCTGAAAGTTCTATAGTATTTACAATGACCAGAAAGAGCAATATTTAACTGCGATTCTCGCCTAATTACCTATTAGAGATGAAAACTGGTTTGTTTCTTCTCTGAATATAAGCTTCTACTGTTACTATCAAGTTGTAATACGTAATATTGACAATTATACATTCTCTTCTCATTATCAGAGCAAGAACAAAACCGGAATCATTAACATTATATTCAGCAGCAGAGATAACCAGTGAGG
The DNA here is from genome assembly GCF_021461395.2 of Schistocerca americana. Classification (NCBI taxonomy): domain Eukaryota; kingdom Metazoa; phylum Arthropoda; class Insecta; order Orthoptera; family Acrididae; genus Schistocerca; species Schistocerca americana. Next base: position 216,693,406 of record NC_060124.1, read on the forward strand.
ACCTGGAAGGTACCGACAGGTATATGGAGCAATGCCGACTAGTGTCACGACTACCTGCGCTACTGTTATCGACTAAGGATTCATGGAGCGAACAGCCCGATCAACGTGGTCCCGCAGATTCTCGATTGGGTTTTAATCTGGTGAGTTTGGAGGCCAGAGTAGTACGAGAGACTCGTCCTGGTTCTCTTCGAATCTCGCACGTAGACTGTGACCTGCGTAGATGTCATTGTCCTGTGGAAAAACAAATTGCAAGTAGGGGTGGACACGATCTCTTAAGATATATTCCTATGTGCGTTGATCCATTGTGCCTTCTAGAATAACAAGATCACCCAGGGAATACCCTCTGACCTGGAAACTCCCGACGATTCTTTCAGGATGTTTGCTCTCACACGTTTCATGCCGTACACGCAAACGATCATATGCCCGATGGAGCGTAAGACGTGATTCATCAGAGATGGTCTCCTGTCACAACTCAGTGTATATGCAGTTGCGTATTTTCGTGTAAGTTCGAATCACCATCACCGTTGCAAAAAAGTTGGCATGGATGCATGAAACAAGTGCCTGCTGCCGAGGCCCATACGGAGCAACGTGCGGTGAATGGTCTTTGAGGACACACTGCTGGTAGCCTTTTGGTTCATCTGGACGGTGAGTTACCGAGCAGTTGCACGCCATTGCTCCCGTATACGTCTCCGCAGCTGTCATTCACCTCTATCATCTATGACCTGTGGTGCATCACAGTTATCTTAGCGCCGTTTTTGGGTAGCGCTGTATTGCCATACACAGCATACTTCGACAATGGCAGCAGGCAAACACCCTACAAACTTGGCGTTTTCTGAAATACTTCCATCCTTGGTCTGAAAGCCAGTGGCTATGGCCATTAGTATGTCAGATAAATCGCTCTGTTTCCGCATTATGACAACAACTGTGCTACCCTTGCCCCCCTCCCCCCCCCCCCCCCCCCCAGACGCTCTTTATATATTCTCCACTGCTAGTGCTGCTCCCGTCTATGAGTGTTTATTGCACGTTGACTTCGAACATAGTCGGTGATCACGTTAAGGTGACTACACCGTGTACGATGTGTACAACCTCACCCGTGTACAATCAACTGTGAGGTTGAGTAGAAGCAAAAGGAGATTTCGGGATCACTGGCTCAATTCCTGCCTCACCTTCTGGGGACGTCATAAATTAAGCCAGTTATCCAGAATCTGCCTTTTGCTTTTACTGTACTCCAATAGTTCAGGTCTAACTCACCCCATTTTCTCTTAAAAGAATATATTTTTAACAAAGGTGCATATAAGAAAAACTAATTTGTCTGTTTTTTTTTATGAAAAGTACACGTAAGAAAATGATTGTTGCACCTAAGACAACAGATGTTTATTAATTTTTTATAAAAGGTGCACACATGAAAATCAGTAAAATGAATTTGGTGAACGAAGGTGAATGCAAGTAAATGACTCATTTCCCTAAGGTGAACGCTATTATTTGCTTTCTTCTTGAGCAGCGATAAGATTTTTATGAAGAGCAGTTTGTAAATGTCGTTTTAGATAAGGTCTATTCACGGTTTTATCAAATTCACGTTTAACTCTAATTGTTTGATAATTATATACACAGTCTTTGCATATATTTCGATGTCCACCTTTTCGGTATATATCTTTATGAAATTCTGCAATATCCTTTTTATCCATTCCTTTACTACATTCTTTCACACTGTCAATTTAAGAATATAATATTTCAGATTGTACTTTTGTTCAAAGCAAAACAGTCCCTATTGAACACCTTCCACTCAGTGATCACTGAGCTTTAGGCGTCTGCCTTCTGTACGTCAAAACAGAGCTACTCCATTATTCGAGTTGAAACACGCCATGCCATGCAGACAGGTCTCAAACTTTCCTCGATGGCGATAAATCGTACAGAAGCAAGAGTAGAACATGTTTTGTCAAATGGCTAGCACTACCCATGTATAACGCACTTGTGACTTCATGAGATTTTGGCCGTATTCTTCAGTTGAAGTATCTGCAGTGAGTTTTGACAAAGTGAAGAAGCTTCGAATTCGTATAATTAGTTGGAATCTGACAACATAGTTGTGTTCGTCAGGATAGAGGTCAGAAGTGGAGGGCGTTGTAAAATGAAAAGTAATGAAGTGGAATGGACCCAGTTTATTCGTGTAACGACGATACATTGGTGCCTACGTAGGGCTGAGCAGCCCCAAGAGGGGTTGCCGTCTGCTCATCAGAGAGGCAGAGGCTAGAGGAGCGACTACTCGGGGCCGAGGTCTGAAGCTAAGAGAGCGCGGAGCTGTTTCCAAGCCGCCCTCGCCGCTCCCGGCCGCGTCCCCACGTGATCACACGATTAGTCTCTGATTGGAGGATTGATTCCGCCAACGCGCCTTGCTAGTAGAATACCCCTGTCAGCGCAACCAACCCGTGGGACTTGAGTCTGACCGAGGAGCACGTGGCAGGAATGTGCCGACCATGGTCTTCCGGCCAGCACCTTCCACCACAGTATTCCCAAGCCGGCTACGGCCGAATATTATGCATGGAAATTTTATTTAATAAAATTTTGTCGGCAATGATCCCTCTTGGGGGGTCTCCTCCCCGCACATCCTTTCCCCTTCCGAAGAGGGCTCTTCTGGATGAAAATGAATGAGCTTATTCTAATTGATTATTCCATTTAAAAAATATATGACCATTATGAAGGGTCCCAGAAATTAACATCCATAACATAGTGATATCAATATGCGCAAAAGTTACAAAGTGGCCTGAAGGGCCTGAGGGAAGGCTCTTGAATAACAAACTTGTGAAGTTGGTGCGACGGCAGTGGGACGACGCCATGCTGTGAGGGTGCGTCGGCGGTATCAGTGGTGGTGGGTACCCAGGCGATGATGAGGGGCACTGGGGCACAGCACACTGAAACACTCCACCCTCGTGGGGGTAGAGAATGCTCCCAGGCCTAACAGTCACAAGGGGTTTTTCCCCGTAATATTACTTTGAGTTCTTAAATCTACGATTACAATGGTAATTACCCAAGTGGGTGATTGAGAACATTACAAAATGACAAAAATTTAAAGAGAAAACAAAATGGCTTACATGAGGGCTAAGAATCGACAGTTAAATTGTGATTCCATTGACTTTACATAGAAATACAAATCCATTACAAAATTAGTTCATTGACCTGACACCTAGACTACAATTTAATTCTAAGGGGGGGGGGGGGGTCATGCCTGATCGCATGCACCAAGGTTGGCAGGTAGTTTCAGGTCTGATATTCACCTTCAGGTTGTGGGGGTGGTACTACTTCTCGGGAGGAAGTGAAACATTTGCAAAACGCTCTTTTACAGAGTATCCAGGATACTATAATCAGAATCATTACAATGATGATTACCGAACCGGCGCTGGGTAATACAACGGTGGTTAATCGCTTGGTTTGGTGCCAATCAGCAATATGTGAGGCCACTCGGTCAAGAGCAACTTGGTTATGTTCCTCGGTAAGGAGATGATTGATCGATTGGAGTAGATCTGAATCATTGGTATTCGGTAAATTCTTTAGCTTCTCATGGTGATGGAGTTTAAAAGAGAGTTCAGGAAGGTATAAGGTAAATGTGGGAATGGTGACATGAAAGGTGGAGTGCAATTGAGCTGATATCCTCATACAAGCAGCGTATACGTCACATCTTGAACTATTATACACTAGGCCACTATTATTCAGTGTTACCCGGTACGATTCAGTCTCTGACATTGAACGGTGGCACACCAGGATGGCGGTGACAGTCTGTGGAACAGCGAACAGAAAACTCATGCCAACAGGTTGAATTATTGGTTGACGAAGTGAGACTAGAACACGAGGACATGGAGGTGTAGTAGTTTCAGCTAAAAACAGTGACATCTCGCACTCAGTAGTGTTAGTGTGTAAAATTAGCGTGGAGCATAAGTAATGTGTTGTATGGAAGCAACTAGATAGTTCAGCGCGAGAGAGGGTGGCGTGAGTTTGTCGATCCCGACTAACTATTAAAAATTCTTGAGTCTGCCAAACAACATTGTGGTGAAGGGTAGCCCAAGAGACTGGAAAAGTGTATATTTGATAGCACTCGTATTCGCAATTTGCGCACGTGATTGGCAACCTCATTCGCATCCGGATACCGTCCGAATTACAGGTAAGTCGGACCTCCAACGCAGCATAGTAAAAGGGGAGGTTGCTTTCCCGCACGGCATAAAGCATTTGTTTAGGAGCCAAAATTTGCGACTACACATTGTGTAGGATGTGCAAGAAGGGCTCTGAGGGTAACAGATGTGGACTGAGCTTTCCTTGCAGTCTGAGTTGAATGGCCGAGTGTAACATGTGCACGTGTAAATGAGCTGTGTGTATATTAAATAAAAGAATCTGCGTGGTCTTCACAATGTCCAATGTGATAGTCAGATTACGTAATCCCGAGCGAAGATGAGTCCACTCTTGGTTAAAGGATTGTTCAAGTGCACCATACTGTCGTGTTAATCTGTCGGCCACAACTTGTATTTGTCGAGTTGTGGCTAACAGGTTATTCTGAAGATGTGTCAGGCGCACCTGTTGATGTACCAACACTTCGTGATTAACTTGTGTTTCCGAAAGCGCTTGCTGTGTGTCCAAATCCCAGCATTTTGCGTCTGTTTCGTCAGGAGTCCCAAAGACAGATTTTAATAATGTACCTCCAACGGGCAACCAGGCTCGTTTGAAACGAGGTCGTGGTACTGCATCCCTAATACTGTTCAATTGACTTCGAAGGGTTGAAATAATTCTAGTCACTTCCAACAAAGGTCGGAGAAACTCATGTTCCTTCGTCTGCGTCAAGAAGGTTTCATATTTCGACAATTGCTGAGCTGTATCATATAAAGCACGGTCTTCCTCTTCTAATAATGTTAAGTTGACATCAGCTAACACAATAGCATAATGTGGAGTATGCACCAGATTATGACGACGCCCAAAAACCACGCCAGATGTGGAAGGGTAGACGTGAAATGGAGGCGCCTTAACGGCGACGACGACAACCATTGAGATTAACATGCTTCCCATTGCGGATGATGAATTGACAGCCATTTTTAACGGAGGTTGCTTTCAGCTTCCAATGTTGATAACGGTCGACTGCAAGAGAAAGTATTAGTGACCCTACAAGTAAAAATTTCCTGGGTTACTTGATGAGTAATTCAGAGATGACAGAGGGGGTACAACGTTGTAGCAATAATTACCTGGCAAGTAGCGACGATGGACCCGTTCAGTCACGCATACTGATGAAGAAGGCCACGAAGTAGAATCACGGCAGGCAACCAACACTTTGGCAGCCGTGGGGGTAGCAAGGCGGCAAGACAATGGTGTAATTCAACACTGAGTACCCGCTGATCAATCACGCATCAGCAAAAAAGACGCTGAACGCGGAGGCAGTACTACGCAGCGCAGACTAGGCGTAACTCGCTGGAAAAATTTTTCAACCTGCTATGGGACGAAGGCCAAGTGTCGTTAATTAATTTGAGATTTTGTACGAAGAAAGTTTTTTTTTTTAATGAATAAAATGAGAAGGAATCCTGTGATCGCGGTGTAAACCTGCACAGCCTAGGCACCTCCCACGCATTGGCCACTACGCAGGGGCACCCACCCCGCTAAGGCTCGACACGGCGAGACAGGTGAAGTACTTCATAAATTTCAGAAATAATACAGAGTGGTTTTTCAGCTGTAGTAAACCCGAATGAGGGTAGGACAACTCAAGTTAACTCAATAATCAGAGGATCTTTACTTACAGAAGTGGTCAATAGGGAGATTAACTGTACTGAAGTCGGAAATGAATGTTAGCGAGAGCGAGTCTGTTGCTCGTGAATACAGAGGCTGGGTGTGAAGCAGTGGAGGCGGCGCAGCGCAGCTTTATCAGCGCTGAGCCGGCAGAGTGCTGAGCTCAGATAACAGCGTCGGAGAGCGCTAGTGGCTCTGCTTCCGAGACTAAGACATTATAAGGGCAACTTAAAAGTAACAGTTTATTGCAAAGCAATAATAAACGAATAGCCGATGTCACAAAGACGTTTGATTCCATTTTAACAGAACAACTTAAGTGTTCAACAGGTAAATTGATTACGTTGTTGATTAAAAGAAACTGCTACTGAACATAACGTACATACGTACGTACTTCCCTTTCCCCTTCCGAAGAGCGGAGGGCATAAACGATAAAAGCCTTGTTCATTTACTTAGTATATGACAATAGAGGTCTGGTAACATCAACAAGTTACACCAAAGTAGTGTGGATATGAACAGTGTGAGTGTGTTGTAAGTTGTCATTGGGCGGATGAAGTGTTGTGTAAATGTGTGACTAATGGTAGCTGATGGCGGATACGAATTGAAGGCCAATAGGTGCTATCAGAGATACTTCCAGTCGAGAAACAATGAAAATTAAAAGGGAATACCGAATATGATACAAAAATAACGTATAACCATAAAGTGTACTAACATTAATCATAACTATAAATTGATAACAATAAGACATGACATTGAAGTAATAATAATTGACAAGAAATAAAATAAAGGGAATATTTCCCGAACATAAACTTCCGAATCGGATACGAAATCCGTCAGGGGATGTTGTTTTTAGTCGGTTGAAGAAGTGCATAAGGGACTACGTCAGTAGAACCCGACAGTGTGTGTATATAACAACATTGTTCTTAAAAGTACAGTTTACACTGTCAGATGGTGAAAAGCAATGAATCCGTTCAGCAACGGAAAAGGCTGCCATTTGGGGAACGGTATGTGAATCTTTGGCCGAATCCGATGATTTTGCAATGGAATTGCCATGTAGAAGAAAGTGGCGTTGTATAAAATGTAATAAAAGAGCGTCTGGGGCTCAGTTCATTTGTGGTTGAGTACCAAAGGCGTAGTGTGAGCGCAAATTGTCTCACGGTAATTGATGTATGAATTGTTTTGTGGTCAACCGAGGAGCCTAGGATTCGGTGACGTGTAAGTACAAGTTCGCGGTGACTCGACTAATAAGTTCAGCAGTGCATTAGTGCAATCTGCAGACTTGGATTGATGATTTTATAATTTTCAGGGCAATGGAGCAACCTGCGGACAATACTAAGGCAACCTGTCTAATAATTGAGGGGTAGGCAGTGCATTGGAGCTATCTGCGATACCGTGGTTCAGCGGGCCTAAGGGCGTCCGTCTGACTTAATAAGAATTAGTGTAGGCACATGGGTTTCCTGCGATACATGGAATAAAAGAATCAGCGGCGTTATTAGCGACCTGCTGTACTAGGACAATGTCGACTGTTCAAGCAATAAAAATAGCTCTGAAGCTAGAATAGCATACATGCATAAATAGCCTCACTTTTTGTGTGCGCAGTACATAACACTACATAAAATGAAAATCATGAACCATAAATTACTAGCGCTAGCATAATGACATAATTAAACACAATGACATATATTGACAGGAAAATAAAAACACAATGACGTATAATAATAACGCTGTAAGTAGTCGGAACGCACAACGTTAACATGTAACACTGGCCACCTGGGGCTGGCTGCTGGGCTGCGTGTGTGTTAGTTTTAAAACTGACGATAACAAATTGAACTGAAAGGACAACTAGGCACAGTTCCCGTAGCGCTTACATCACTGGCTAATTAGAGGCAAAGTACGTATCTCACAATGGATCATCGGCCGATATTTTGGGGCAAGACTGCAACAAGGGAGAGCAATATCTCGGTGTAAATGGGTGGTAAGATTAAAAGACCGGTACTGTCGGAAGAGGATACCTAACATGTTGTAGGGGCCTCCTCATCGACAGAAGAAGGAAAACAGGATAGAACAATGTCCACGGCGGTAGAGTAAAATAAATGGGGAGGGCAAAAATAATTGCGTAGCAACCAAGGAATAATCGCCCACCGATATACGGCAGCCCGGACGATTGGTCGTTTGTGCCTCGTCAGTAGCGTTAAATGTCCTCATAGTTCGATGTGTAAGAGGGTTAGGGCTGTAGCTTGTAGCTTATACAATGAATCAAAGCAGTAGTGAAACTTCACTTATAGGATTGGCAAACTAAGGTATGCAGAATAATGTAAATCATTAAGAACTTCGTGTGATTTATCCAGCTAATCTGAAACAAAACAAGGAAAAGAATTTAAACAATGAATCATATCTACTTAATATTTATGTTAAGATTTATTGGGATGTTTGAATGAATTTTGTTTGCCGTGTCTTCCGGCTGCATGAAAGAACCCAGCTTGGAGCTGTTAGCGAGCGCGCAGCGCACGCGTAGGTGCGGAGTAGGAACCGGCACGTCAGCGGTTATGTGAGACGGCGTGTAGCCGCGGGAGACCGGCCGCTACTGCAGCGACAAATATCACGCGCTTAGCGTGTACAAGAAATAACGATGAATTAGAAATTGCTAATTATCTAGAATAAGAGTTTTTTAAAAAGGCTGTTAGTTATATAAAATGATGGTAAATGCATTGTAGTCTGTCATACACGGAGGATAGGGCAGTAATTTGCGGTTTGTCTTTGTAACTACTCGGACGCGTGTTGAGACGCTGGAGGCGGCAGCGCACGTGGTGATAAGATACGTCATCGCGCGGGACGCTGTTACTGGCTGAGAAAAAGTGATGGCCGCTGGCCAGTTCTTGGCGAGGAGATGGGACAGCGATGAAGAGAGGAGGGGAGGCGACAGCTGATGTGTTGCCCCGCCAACAGCTGGTCCCGTAAACAAAGCGTACGAGGCGTATGCATTTCAAGTCCTGGCTTTATCTGTTCCTATTACTTACGATTAACTGCAGCAAATACAGAACTACGACATATAGTACAATACACTAGACGTCAACGTAACAAGTATTAAGAAAAGCTCGGAGTAAAAATACTCCACATATACTGGTTTGCCAAATAGATGGCAATAGAGGACATTGAAGAATAACATTCGGAGTTAGCAGCCGCGGTACTGCCAACACCACGTGTAATGGATGCATTTGAAGCAAGTCAGTTGTGTGACGCCTAATGCGTGGCATTGCTTGCAAAACAACAAACGTAATCATACATATAAAAATGAGCAAAAATACATGATAGGACTGGAAATTGACAATTGAGAATGGCTGGGAACTCCGTGGTGGCCAGGCACTTCTTGCTTCCAAGTCCCTGGAGAAAATGACTTAAACTAAGCTGCAATAAAACATAACATAAAACTCTAATCAAGAGTGATTAATCACGCGACCTCAACCCATAAGGGTGCCGATTCCGCAAAGGGTATCTACAACCCTGTGGAGGTAATCTCCTCCGTTTTTTCTTTCGTCTTTGTTCCACTTGAGGTGGAGGTGACACAGGCGCATCGGGGGCTGCGACCTGTTGTGGTGACACAGCCCTACCGTGGTAAGGTTGCAGGCGGTCAAAGTGCACTATCACAGTTTTTTTTTTTTTGGTCATCAGTCGACTGACTGGTCTGATGCGGCCCGCCACGAATTCCTTTCCTGTGCTAACCTCTTCATCTCAGAGGAGCACTTGCAACCTACGCCCTCAATTATTTGCTTGACGTATTCCAATCTCTGTCTTCCTCTACAGTTTTTGCCATCTACAGCTCCCTCTAGTACCATGGAAGTCATTCCCTCATGTCTTAGCAGATGTCCTATCATCCTGTCCCTTCTCCTTACCAGTGTTTTCCACATATTCCTTTCCTCTACGATTCTGCGTAGAACCTCCTCATTCCTTACCTTATCAGTCCACCTAATTTTCAACATTCGTCTATAGCACCACATCTCAAATGCCTCGATTCTCTTCTGTTCCGGTTTTCCCACAGTCCATGTTTCACTACCATACAATGCTGTACTCCAGACGTACATCCTCAGAAATTTCTTCCTCAAATTAAGGCCGGTATTTGATATTAGTAGACTTCTCTTGGCCAGAAATGCCTTTTTTGCCATAGCGAGTCTGCTTTTGATGTCCTCCTTGCTCCGTCCGTCATTGGATATTTTACTGCCTAGGTAGCAGAATTCCTTAACTTCAATGACTTCGTGACCATCAATCCTGATGTTAAGTTTCTCGCTGTTCTCATTTCTACTACTTCTCATTACCTTCGTCTTTCTCCGATTCATTCTCAAACCATACTGTGTACTCATTAGACTGTTCATTCCGTTCAGCAGATCATTTAATTCTTCTTCACTTTCACTCAGGATAGCAATGTCATCAGCGAATCGTATCATTCATATCCTTTCACCTTGTATTTTAATTCCACTCCTGAACCTTTCTTTTATTTCCATCATTGCTTCCTCGATGTACAGATTGAAGAGTAGGGGCGAAAGACTACAGCCTTTTCTTACACCCTTCTTAATGCGAGCACTTCGTTCTTGATCGTCCACTCTTATTATTCCCTCTTGTTTGTTGTACATATTGTATATGACCCATCTCTCCCTATAGCGTACCCCTACTTTTTTCAGAATCTGGAACAGCTTGCACCATTTTATATTGTCGAACGCTTTTTCCAGGTCGACAAATCCTATGAAAGTGTCTTGATTTATCTTTAGGCTTGCTTCCATTATTAGCCGTAACGACAGAATTCTCTCTCCCGTCCCTTTACTTTTCCTAAAGCCAAACTGTTCGTCACCTAGTGCATTCTCAATTTTCTTTTCCATTCTTCTGTATATTATTCTTGTAAGCAGCTTCGATGCATGAGCTGTTAAGCTGATTGTGTGATAATTCTCGCACTTGTCAGCTCTTGCCGTCTTTGGAATTGTGTGGATGATGCTTTTCCGAAAGTCAGATGGTATATCGCAATACTCATATTTTCTACACACCAACGTGAATAGTCGTTTTGTTGCCACTTCCCCCAATGATTTTAGAAATTCTGATGGAATGTTATCTATCCCTTCTGCCTTTGACCGTAAGTCCTCCAAAGCTCTTTTAAATTCCGATTCTAATACTGGATCCCCTATCTCTTCTAAATCGACTCCTGTTACTTCTTCTATCACATCAGACAAATCTTCACCCTCATAGAGGCTTTCAATGTATTCTTTCCACCTATCTGCATTTAACAGTGGAATTCCCGTCGCACTCTTAATGTTACCACCGTTGCTTTTAATGTCACCAAAGGTTGTTTTGATTTTCCTGTATGCTGAGTCTGTCCTTCCGACAATCATATCTTTTTCGATGTCTTCACATTTTTCCTACAGCCATTTCGTCTTAGCTTCCCTGCACTTCCTACACCTGTTGTACCATTTTCTGCTGCTGTTGATATTATCCGATACTCATCTGACCAGAAATCCTTGTCTTCCTTCCACTTCACTTCACTGACCCCTACTATATCTAGATTGAGCCTTTGCATTTCCCTTTTCAGATTTTCTTGTTTCCCTACCACGTTCAAGCTTCTGACATTCCACGCCCCGACTCGTAGTACGTTATCCTTTCGTTGATTATTCAATCTTTTTCTCACCGTAAGATCGGTTAATTGCAGTTCTGCATTGACTGGTGAGGTCAACCGTACAATCCGATACGGGCCTTCAAAGCAGGGAGAGAACTTTTTAGTTCGTCCCTTTTTGATTGCCGGGTTTCGTAGTAACACTAAATCACCTGTTTGATAAGTCGGTAAAACAGCATTTTTGTTCTGCCTATGCAACTGTTTATTAGTAGCTTTGATATTATTCCTCTTTACCTTATACCAGGTCGCTTTTAGCCGGCGGCCTAAATCTTTTACTTCCTTTATTTCTACACCTTGAGGTAGTTTGTCTATTTCGAACGGCGAATTCATCGGCCGTCCAAACACAGCTTCGTAAGGGGTACACCCCGTGGATTCATGTATTCGTTTGTTGTATGCAGAAGAAATATACGGTACATATCTGTCCCAATCAGCGTGCGTGTTTGCAACATAATAGGATAACATTTTACAAATTGTACGGTGTACGCGTTCAACGCGACCGTTGGCTTTAGGATGGAAGGGAGTTCTACGCCATTTTTTGATTCTTAGCAATTTACAAACTTGTACAAATAAATCAGACATGAAATTGGTTCCTTGATCCGTTAAATTGGCATCAGGACTTCCAAAAGGTAGTATCACACGATTTACAATCTCTCTCGCCATAGTTTCAGCTGTCATGTCGGGGAGGGGAACCAAAATTAGATAACGTGAAAAGTGATCAATAACAGACAAAATGTATTTGTTACCTTGTTGCGACTGTGGAAAAGGACCTTGGAAATCTAAAGCAAGAATTTCGAAGGGTGAAGATGCCTGAGGAAGTGTTTGCAGCGGCACTCGCGGATGCCTATTTTGTGCTCGTTGTGCACACGGCAGGCAAGATCTTACATACCTGTCCACGTCACGTTGTCGGTATTGCCACCAATAACGTGTCGCAATTCGAGCGTTCGTAGCGCGTTTTCCGCTGTGACATGCTTGGATTGTATCATGGCATTGCCGTATTATACGTTGCTGCAAGCATTCCGATATTACCAAACGATTTCCATGGGGAGTTCTTCGATACAAAAGGTCGTCTATTACTTCAAATTCTGGCAAGGTGGCGTATCTTTGACATTGGACGTCCACCTGCTGTGTTTCTTTTAACTCTTCAGTTGATACCTCATCTGATTGAATGACGTGCACTTTTCTACTTAACGCATCAGCATTTTGATGCAACCGACCAGGCTTGTGCTGCACTTCAAAATCATATTCTGACAGTTTCATTACCCAGCGCATAAGTTTGCTGCTAGGGTCTTTCAGATTCAATAACCACTGCAGAGCAGAGTGATCGGTAAGAACTGTAAACTTGCGACCATAAAGGTAACATCTAAAATAATTAATTCCAAAAAGAAGGGCAAGCAATTCCTTTTCTGTAGTACTGTAATTAGTTTCTGCTTTATTCAGTTGACGAGAGGCATACCCAACGGGTTTTTCCTCACCATCTTGCACTTGGCTTAGGACACATCCTAAAGCAAAATCGGATGCGTCACAAGATAAAATAAAAGGTTCAGCGAAATCTGGTAAACCAGTAGAGGTGAACTAGTTAAAATAGTTTTCACTGTTTGAAAGGCGGTCGAACATTCATCCATCCAAACAAAAGGAGTATCCTTTTTCAACAATTTAGTAAGTGGTTTGGTAATAGTAGCATAACCTTTAACAAAACGGCGGTAATAATTTGCAAGGCCAAGGAAGGATTGTAATTTCTTTACATTTGCTGGAATAGGAAGAGTGTCTACTGCTTCAGTTAATCGTGGCTCTGGCTTGACTCCGCTTGATCTGATGACATGACCTAAATACTGCTCTTGAGATTGAGCAAAAGAACATTTTTCTAATTTTAAGCTTAAATTAGCATTTTGCAAGCGCAACAGTACACTGCGTAGATGTTCAGCATGTTCAGCAACGGATTTTGAAAATATAATTATATCATCAAGATACACAAGGCACATAGTAGGTTTCAACCCACGTAATAGCAGATCTGCAAATCGCTGAAAGGTTGCTGGCGCGTTGCGAAGCCCGAAAGGCATCCTTAAGAATTCATATAAGCCACCAGGAACTACAAAAGCTGTCTTAGCTCGATCTTGAGGAGCAATTGGAATTTGATTATACCCACTGCGCATGTCTAATGTTGTGAAGTACCGGCAATTGCCCAGACGATCGAGTGTTTCATCGTTCCGGGGTAATGGATAATGATCTGGGGTAGTAACTTTGTTTACTGCTCGCATGTCTACACAGAGGCGATAGGATTTTTCTCCGTCTATAGATTTCTTTGGAACGACTACAATTGGGCTAGACCACGCACTAGAAGAGGGTTGTATTATTCCTGCTTCTAGTTGCTGTTGTATAGTTTCCTCTACCACTGACTGAAGATGGTAGGGAATTCGGTACCCTTTTTGAGCTACTGGCCTAGCATTTCCGGTTGGAATCTCATGTTGGATTAGAACTGTTGCTGGTAAATATTTCCTATCTTAAAACAACCATGAATACTCATTCAATACTTCATTTATTAGCTTTTGTTCATGCAATGGGAGGTGACTAAGCTTAGCTTTAAGCTTATCTGTCAGATGTGACGTGATTGTCAAAAGGTGTTGAGAGGCGGCAGCAGTCTTTTTCTTTTTCAGAGAAGGGGTTCTCATTGGCAACTCATCTTCTGTGATAACCTGTAAGTTGGCTAATACTGTACCACGCGGTATTAAAGCTTGCTTGTGACTAAAATTGTCCAAACACACGGGTACGCAATTTCAATTTTCTTTCTGTACTTGCTGCGCTTTGCACAGGCTACGTTTTACGTGGACCTGCATCTGGTCAAGAGTTTCATTCTGGCAGAGTGGATCTACCAAGAAATGAACCTCTTCGGATTCACGTATCCCGACAGGCACCCAAAGGATCTTTCCTGTGCCTTCTGGTATCTCCACTGGATTATCGGCTTTTAGCATCGTTACGGGAGACTCCGGAACTTGGGAAACGGATCCTTTTTTCCCAGCTCCCTCGCCCGCAACGTGCAGTCGCGTCCAAAACGGTGCACGTTGTCGCCGAATTGGACGGTATTTAACCTATAGTCAACAAAACCCTGGAAATGACGCAGAAAGTCACTTCCCAGGATGATGTCGTAATCCGTGCGCCTGTTTCGTACAACCTCCATCGTAAAAGCATATTCTGTGGAGTCCAACATGAACTCAACGCAACAGCTGCCATCAGGTTTCACTATGCCGGGACCAATACCACTGATATGGTACCGCGGCGGTTGCAATGTCCTTTTATTTCTCTTCGATAAAATGCCAAGCTGATCTGTGCGCCTGTGTCAATTAGCACGTGTATTGTTTTGCGGCCTCTAACACCATAGACAACCACGCTTGCCACCTGCGTGATTCCCTTATAAGCTAGTGGGGTCACTATTTTTAACGGGGGCCGGGAGGTGTGGCACTTCCTGCCCCGCGGCCGTATCCCGAATTCTGTGGTTGGTTTGCATTTCACCTGGAATTGGCAGGCGGTTGTGGCCTACTATTTGGACAATGCACGCTTTGGTGACCCATGTTCCTGCACTGATGACAATATGGCACGCGACATTGCTCTGCCACATGTCCTGGTCTATTACAGCGCCCACACTTAGTATCGTTCGAAAAGACACGTCGGGGCTCGCTTTGCCGTGCGGAGACGGACACAAATCGGCTCGCCTCCTCTCTCAAGAGTGCTAATCGCACGGCTTCGTGTAAGGTGCGGGGGCAAGGTACCTTGATTTCGCCCCCTATTTGAGGGTTTATGCCACGAATAAACATGTCTATCGCACGACATTCTGATTCTTCCAACAGAACCTCGTTACGCGCAGAACTGGCTCTTAGTGCGTACGTGTGGCATGCGACGCTTCTAATCCTGTCCGCGAATGCTTCTAAATCTTCACCCGTTTTTTGCTTAAGGGTGGAAAGCAAGTCGCGATAGTAACTAGTACCACGTTTGTCTGTATACCTTTCAATCAACCCTGTTGCAAGGGACTGGAAGGTAGGGGCATTTTTTAAGCTCTCGAACGACTGCACGTAGTTCCGCGCTTCGCCGGTGAGTTTCATTTTCATCACGTTTAAGAGAAATTCATTTGGCCAACCGCAAAGCTTTCCGATGTCCTGGATATTCTGGACAAGCGTTTGAATATCCTCGTGCGGCTTTCCAGCGAACGCCGGAATAAACGCTACTGCTGGAAAGCTCTGCACCAAAGTAGAGGTGGCTACTGCCACAGGTGATTCTGCACTAGTGAGTGGTGGATTCGCCTGCTTCGGCTGTTCTTCCACTAGCACTTGCTTAGCGACATTAGATTGCGGAGAAGCCATTTTAAGATCATCTATCGGTTGCTTAAGCTCCGCGTTAGTTAAAATTAATTGATTTAGCTGGGACTGCAGCGCCAAGATGGGATCCTCATCCGCTCCGGCTGCTCCTACCTCTGGCTGCTGCCTGGTGATCGGCATGTTACAATAGTGTGGGCATCTACACCACCGTAGCGTCGCTAGCGACTTACATTATTTGGTGGCGTGCAGACGACGGACGGCGGCGGTGTCGACGAGCGGCGGCAGGCGCGTTGATCACGCGCGGGCGCAGCAGGCGGCGGGCGACAGCACGGACAGCTGCGACGGCGGGGCGGCGCGAGGGCCGCACCCCGGACCCTGGCGTAGGCGGTGACCCGTGGCAGCTACGGACAGCGGCATCGGTGGCGGCGTCGGCGAGCGTGACTGCATCGCGGACCCTCCTCGGCTCGCGTCCGGCGGCGAACTGCGTCACGCTTGTGGCGCGCTAGCGCGCGGCCACGCACATTCTGCAACGCAGGCGACCGGCTGGCACGCGCATGGCGCGCTGCAGCCTCGCCAGGTTCGGTCTAGCTTCCTTTACTTGCTCAGCCTCGGCCCCTTTGTATTACTCATACTCAACTGATGAGTTGATTTTACAACCGTAAGGTGGGTCGCATCCCACTTCTGACACTACTTGTTCGTCAGGATAGAGGTCAGGAGCGGAGGGCGTTTCAAATGAAAAGTAATGAAGTGGAATGGATCCAGTTTATTCCTGTAACGGTGATACATTGGTGCCTACGTAGGGCTGAGCAGCTCCAAGAGGGGTTGCCGTCTGCTCATCAGAGAGGCAGAGGCTAGAGGAGCGACTACTCGGGGCCGAGGTCTGAAGCTAAGAGAGCGCGGAGCTGTTTCCAAGTCGCCCTCGCCGCTCCCGGCGGCGTCCCCACGTGATCACACGATTAGTCTCTGATTGGAGGATTGATTCCGCCAACGCGCCTTGCTAGTAGCATACCCACCCCTCAGCGCAACCAACCCGTGGGACTTGAGTCTGACCGAGGAGCACGTGGCAGGAATGTGCCGACCATGGTCTTCCGGCCAGCACCTTCCACCACAGTATTCCCAAGCCGGCTACGGCCGAACATTATGCATGGAAATTTTATTTAATAAAATTTTGTCGGCAATGATCCCTCTTGGGGGGTCTCCTCCCCGCACAGTTGGTACAAAAGCAAACAAATTATCCGTTTGTTCACAGATTTATAATATAATGTTAATTATTTTTTTTCAGAATTGCTGTTAAACAGTTTAATTAGCTTAACTTCGAAGTTTAAATAATCAAAATCAGTTAAAAGATCGTAAAAATGGCTCTGAGCACTATGCGACAACATCTGAGGTTATCAGTCGCCTAGAACTTAGAATTAATTAAACCTAACTAACCTAAGGACATCACACACATCCATGCCCGAGACAGGATTCGAACCTGCGACTATAGCGGTCACTCGGCTCCAGACTGTAGCGCCTAGAACCACACGGCCACTCCGGCTGGTTTAAAAGATCGTAAATATTTTCGAAAATTTCGAACTATATAGTGATAATTATAATCGATTTTAATCACATAGAAACGATAGGAAACTGTTTCAGTTAGTTTCATTTCATACTTTAAATCAACAAATTCGGTTCGGAAATAGCGAAATTATTGTAATATTAATTTTTTGTGTGAGGGCCATGGATTGACAATTTCCTCAACTGCTGCAAGACAAGTGTAGTTCGGAGCGACAGTGACAGAGATAAGAGGCGGAGTAAACTGTAAGGTGTCACTACGTTGCACCGTAGCCGGTTTTATCGTGCTTACGTTTCCTCCAGCCATCAGTCGAGTTAAGAGCTGCACTCGTGGCACGACCTACTGCAGCAGTAGCTGCGCCTAGTGACCTTCAGTATTTAAATAGATCAATTTTTTGCTAATTTCTCAGCCAAATATTAACCGAGTTTAAAAATTCAAAGTGTTAACATCATGCTGTCAAAGACTACGTTGGCTAAGCTTTTCAATTTTTTTCCTTTTTACTTTCTCCATCTTTTTTAAATGTTTCAAAAATGCATATTAGCATGAAGTTAACTCTTTTATAACTTTTTAAATTTTTCATTCATTCATGTAGAAGTAAAAATTAATAATTAAAAATTTTCAGTAAGTGTTCTGTATTAAGCATTGTATGTAAGATTCTTCTTTCCACACATAACTACAGATGCTAAAGTTTCTGCAGGAATTTTATCATTAAAAGTTGCACACAGTTTCGTAGGCGTTTTCAGTAATGTTACAGTATTCTTTCTTTGAGTCGTATTAATGACATAGACCAGTTAATTTGTTATGAAATTATATGGACTAATATGCAGATCTCCTTTCAGTTGTGTAACTCGTTTAAAATGATTTGGAGGATTAATATTCAACATCTCCTATGGGAAAATTTCGTTTCTTCGATTTTACAAGTATATATTCTATATGTTAACGTGATAGAATAGTGAATAGTCGAGTAACTTATTATTTTTACGATTTGTCTGAAATGTAACAAATATGAAATAAGAAATATCAAATTACACTGAGTTATAGTAATTCGTGATATCTAGTTCCAAATTATTCTTACCTTTCCGTCCTGCAACTTCATAGAAAGATATCAGAAGTTTCCAAATTTTCAGTGTGTATTTCCCCCTTGTTCTAACCCATAATCTGGCTCATATTTCACAATTGGTACACGAATTTCCACGTATTGTGTCTTTTATTTCAATTCCAGCCTCATTATAATCAGACCATTGAAGAATAGACTCTCCAGCACTTGATGACCATGTTAAACTTACTGTTAATTCTTCTTCCAACATAATTTCCTTATTTTTCCATTATTAACAATATGCCCCTCCACACCTATTTTATGAGCAAGAGATGAAGTCAAATGCAATTAAACTGATGAAGAAATAAAAAGATGCTCTAATATAGACATAACATTATTTCCCTACTTTGTGGTTATACAGTCAAAAAGATTTGCCACACAATTGTTGATTAATTTTTTATTGGATTTTCCATTATAAGTTGGATAATCTGTGCCATCACTTCCAATAATACTGAATGCCCTTGTACGGCACATTTAAATTATTTTTAATCTTCTCATTCACGGGGATTGAGTAAAACTGATAAACCTCGTTTTTGTTCATGATGCAGACAAAAACTCATTTACCACTGAGTTATTAAGGAAAAAGTTTATTAAGGCATTCCTAAAACAACTGTTACAGTAGCTCCATTGAAGTCAATCAGATTATTATTTTCATCAGTTATTGTTATTTCTAAATTTTGAATTATTGGTTCATGAATTATTGGTGCTCCAAATTCTGCATTAGGCTTGAATGAGGCAATAATATTAGTTCTTGATGAATATGGTCACTATGCTTAACAAACATCCCATCAGCCAAATTAAAATTTATGTTTAGTAATTCAAATGGTATAATATTAGGATCATTGTTAGCAACAGTCTTTGCATTAGCCTCAACGATCTGGTTACCAAAACCAAGCATATTTCCAGTACTATCTTTTATATCCATATACAGTTTTACACCACTCTTAATAATAACTCTTTAAAATGTCATCTGCTTTAATGTGAATATTGGTCTTTTCGAATGAAAAAACTTTTCCAAGATTTTCAAACTGCGTTGGCCAGTTGTACTTTCTATTGTTTCTCTGTCATGAAATAATTTATTAAGTTTCAATGTAATATTTGGAGTTAAAAAAGTTGATTAAAAACCAATCAGTGCAACACTGCCACAGCTGAGCCATATAGGTACAGTCAAAATTTTTTGAGGAAAGATGTCTTGGCACTCAGTTGAAATAATCTGCTCATTTAATATTTAAAAAATTATTTAATAAGAATTCCCCAAAAGAAATAAAAATTAAACATTGTAAATGTTTACCAAATTCTACTCAAAGTGCAATTATAGGACCAAGTTGTTGTAGAAAAACTACATTAATGATTGACAATTATATCCTAGCTCCAGGATGGTTGAATCAGATTAAGGTTAATCATTTGTATGTCTATTCTAAAAGTGAAGATCAACCATAATATCAGTGATATATAAAGAAGTTTGAAAATTTTGAAGATAAGCATAAAGAGAAAATAGCTATTTTTATTGAAAATAATGATTAAATTATTCCATTAGATGAATGCCAAGAAAATTCTGTAGTGGTATTAGATAACATTATTCCAGAAAAACACGATACAGTTAGAGAATATTTTACTAGAGGAAGATATAAAGGAATAGATTGTATTATGCAGCTCAAACTTACTCAAAAATACCGAAACAATTAGAGTTAAACTCAATTTTTTAAATATTTTGGACAGGATGATACAAATTTAAATCATATTTATCATGAATTTGTTGAAGGCGATTTAAAGTTTGATGATCTTGAAGAGATGTGTAGTAAATGTTGGAATGATGAGTTCGAATTTTTTATGACAGATATGACTAGAAAACCACATGAAGGTAAGTTCAGAAATAAAATACAACATTTCATAACGATATAAACATTAAACATAAACATAAACATTAAACATAATCACAAACATTAAACATAAATGTTCATCGCAAACATAACACGTTCAACACAAATGTTAGAAATGTTTAAATGATGTTTTCTCTTCTTTCATAAATGACACAAAATACGATCTGGATGTTGTTAAGGAAACTAGGCGAAACAGAAAGGAAGCTGAAGAATTGAAAACACAGTTCAAGCTTTGGAAAAAAAATGAAGAACAGAGCATGAAAAATATAAAAAAGAACATCAACCAATTATTGATGCTATTGAACAAGTAAAACAAGGAATTGAGAGATTAGGTGATAATATTTTGAAAGTAACTGAAGAAAATAGAGAAGTTGAAAAACAGATGATTCCATATCGTCATTACATAGAAGTTTATGGAGATTTATCACCAATTAAACCATTAAAAGTTTGGTGTGGTGATATTCCTAGTAGATAAGAATATAAATTAAGTGACTCAAAAATTCAAAACTTTTTGAAGAAGTATGCTGAGGAGACAGTCTCAAGCTGCTGTTTAAATAACAAAGGAGACCAGTACGCCAGTCATTAGGATGAAACTAAAAAGATAAATGTTAGTGAAAGAATGTTAAAGAATATTAATCGTACTGAAGATAAAGTTTGTGGTCTGAAACCTGTTGGCATGTTAAAATATGTTGGTAAGTTACCAGTTGAATTCAGTAGAGATATATTAACAAAAGGTCAAAAGACACATGAAGGAACTGGTGGATTAATAAGTCTTTTAACTGAAAAACAGATTACTATAGATGATATGGGTGAAAAGTTTGATGGTGTAGATTTTTAAATTATGCAGTTCTGTAGCACTATATTCTCATAGCCACCCAAATAAAATAAAATCAAGTAAAGGTAATAAATATAAATATATATCCACTACGCATGTGCCAGAGGGGCCTTAAATACCAGAGCTCAGGGAGTTCTCGCCAGTGTCACCTGAAGATGGCCAGAAATCCTGCGCCTAAATATTGTGGCAGGAAGTTGCAAATATCCGGCAGTTCGCCCGAAATTTTGTGGAAAAATACGTACGCCGGGAAAGTTCTAAATCTCACATCAACCATCTCTACAGGGAGGAACTGGTGCAATGTATTCGAAGGTTCGATAAATTACGGAAAAAAGAGCAAGGCTACTGAGGTCTCTGATATTTTTATTAAGTTACAGAGACAAGTGTATTATTGCAAAGTTTGCAAAAATTATGCCTTTTATTAATAGCACCACTGCAAATAAGAGCAAACGTAAAGCAAGAATGGCATTAGTGAGAGAAAGGATTCGTTTCAGTCGGCGTGAACTGGATTCCGTATCGAAAGACATGTATTATCTTCATTTAGAATTGGCAGCAAGACTGTCTACGTTGTCTTGGGACGGGGTGGATGGTGTGACATGGGCCAAAGCAAATTGGAGCCATGACAAAGCCACGATGAGGCAAATAGCGAAGTTCGACCGACTTTCGACGCAGATGCTGGAGGAAGTTCCTACTCGACGATCCGTTATTAACTTGGCGGGGAAACCTATGGATGACGCGACGACATCTGTGTTAGCAAGAGGTCTCAGTTTTGCTCCTACGCCTGTTTCACCACCACTACTGGACTTCGTCAGTTCCATCGAAGAAGCTGTGCGTCGTCTTGCTACAGATGAAGCTAAGAAAGTGCGCCGAGGGTCTTGTCGTGTGTTGACAAGAGCTACATCGCCGAAGAGCAACATCTCGCCTATGGAGAGGGCAGCCATCCGGAACTTGCGAGCAGACCCTGATACAGTGGTACTTAAATCGGACAAAGGTAATGCTACTGTTTTAATGCTACAGGAGGACTATATTAATAAGATTAATGTTTTATTAAACGACTCAACATATCGCAAAATAGATAAGGATTCTACTACCCGACTGGTGAGGAAAACAGCAGAACTTCTGACTAACGGTTCCTTACCAAAGGAGGTAATTAAGAAACTAAAGCCAAATAGTTCAGTTGCACCTAGGCTACATGGATTGCCGAAGATCCACAAGGGTAACAAGCCATAACGTCCAATTGTGAGTAATATTGGAGCAGCCACTTACGACTTAGCAAAGCATTTGAGTCTTTGCTGAGACCGATGGTAGGAAAGTGTCCACGTCACATAAAGAATTCTAGTGATCTTATCTGCAGACTTAAGTTATTGCAGCAGCAAAGTCATGACTTGTTGGTCAGTTTTGACGTAGTTTCACTTTTTACAAATGTACCTCTTGTGGACTCACTACATCTCATTGGCAATAGGTTTGGAGCTGACATTACAGCGCTGTTTGAGCACACCCTCTCCTCTACATATTTTTTAATTTAACAACGAGTTTTATGAGGAATCAGACAGTGTCACCATGGGGAGTCCTTTATCTCCCCTGGTGGCTAATCTTTTTATGGAAGATTTAGAAGAGCGAGCACTCACCTAAGCCATTTTTAAACCAACGGTATTTTGGCGATATGTTGATGATATTTTTACAGCTTGGCCTCATGATTTGGACCATCTGCGAGAGTTCCTACATCTGGACTCCATACACGAAAATATAAAATTTACTATAGAGTTAGGGAAGCAGGGTTGCCTGCCGTTTTCAGACGCATTGGAGCGACGTAAGAACGATGGCACACTTGGTCGTTCGGTGTACTGAAAGCCCAATCACACAGACCTTTACTTGCAAGCAGCTAGTTGCCACCACCCGGCACAAATGATGGGTGTTTTGAAGACATTGATTCACCGAGCTCACGTTATCTCTGACACCGGTAATTTGCAAACGGAACTGGAGCACCTGCAGAATGTATTTCTGAAGAATGGGTACTCGTCCCAGCAAGAGGAGAGAGCGCTGCAGACCTGTAAATGACGGAACAAAGAAGAGGAAGATGCTTTTAAAACGACTGCCTATTTGCCACTTATTGGTAATATCTCAGCGCAGATAGGCAGAATACTAAGAAAATATAAATTGAAAGCAATCTTTCGCCCTCCTGCAAAAATTTCGTCCCTGTTGGGATCTGCCAAAGACGACCCAGAGCTGCGCAAGGCAGGTGTTTACAGGATTCCGTGTGAATGCGGCAAATCTTATACAGGGCAAACGACGCGTACTGTGCAGGGTCGCATTGTAGAACATCATTGGCATACCCGCCTTCTTCAGCCTTGTAAGTCTGCCATCGCCTAACACTGTATTTCCACTGGTCATGTCATGAATTACAGTGAGACAAAAATTGTGGCCCATACGTCTAACTTTTGGAGTTCTACTATTAATGAATCCGTGAAAATACGGCTGTTTGACAACGAGTCTCTTATTAATCGTGACGGCGTTACCAATTGAATTCACCATGGAATCCAGCTGTCGAAAAAGATCGTGTTCTCCGTAGCCGGCGTAGGTCTGTGATGGAACCGCAGGAAGACAATCGAATTGATATCGATGCGGCGAGTTTTCACCACGGAGGGCGCACGGCGCAGTAGCTCACACGCAACGCCAAGTGAAATCACCACGCATGTGCCGGAGGAGCCTTAAATACCAGAGCTCAGGGACTTCTCGCCAGTATCACCTGAAGATGGCCAGAAGACTCTGCGCCGAAATATTGTGGCAGGAAGTTGCAAACATGCGGCAGTTCGACCGAAATTTTGTGGAACAAATTAAATATCTGGTAAAACAAATTGTTGATGACTATTTCCCAAACTTAAGAAGACTGCCTGAAAAACCAGTTGAATATGTCTGGGTGAATGATGTTAGAGATTTAATCGATAGATTAGTCATAATTCACAGAGAAGAAACAGCTGGAAATAAAAATTCTCATAATGAAAAAGTTGGCATAGCACAGATGTTAAGAAAGAAAATTCAGTGATTTCATAATCGATAATCCAAAACGAATTCCATATTTAATTAGCTTTTTGAATACTCTTTCTCACACATTTTGGAAAGGTGAAAAATATGGAAAAGGATTAGTTAGTTGAGCAGTACTGTAAGTAAGCTTTACAGTAAAGACGATATTCTGGATCCAGTAACATCTGTCCCATTCTTGTTCTCTTACAGCTGTTTTTAGTGTGAGCAAATGCATTGAAACGAAATGCAGTAGGTTGCGAATAATGGCAATTAAAGCGATCTGAGCACAGACAATGTTTGTAGTGCAAGGATCTGCATGACACCAAGACTGCTGATGTAAAACCGACTACGGCGCTTCTTTTTTATACACACCAGTGAAAACTAACAAGGCCACTGGTGGTGTACGGTTAGCGTATTTGATTAACAATAAAAAAGTCTTTGGTCTCGGGTTCGAACCCCGCCAGCGATTAAATTTTGAATAAAAACCTTCAACACTGGCGGCCGAACACCTCCGACATAAGAAGTCAATCCCTAACAGCCAACGGCCTTGTCAAAGATGTCGGAGAAGTGGACAGATGTTGAGGACAATCTCTAGCCTTTGGAGTGGGAAAGTGCCCCCAAATGTGGAGGAGTTAACAATGATCAATGGAATGAGAATACAGATGGCAATGGAAACCACTACAGTAAGGATGCATAATGTATATCCTCAAGATATGTGGCTTGGAACTGGAAGAGCGTCACGACGATCTCTTCATTGGGAATAAGGTTACGCACTAGTCCCCCATTCGGTTCTTCGGGAGGGGGCTGCCAAGGTGGAGGTGCTCATAAGAAAAAAATTGAATAGCCATGTTCTACGACGCGAGGCTTGTAATGTCAGAAGTGTCCTTGAGGTAACGAAGCTAGAAAATTGAAATACTAACACTTCATCTAGATATGGTGGGGGTGGTAGATTGAAATGGAAATAAGACAAGGATTTTTGGTCTGATGAGTATAGAGTAAACAGACAACGGTAAAACGGAAGTAGAGTTAGTTATGACTAGGAAGGTAGGGCAGAGAGTGGGTTTCTGTGAACAGTTCAGTGATAGAGTTATTCTCATGAGAATCAACAGGAAACCAACTCCGACCACGAAAATTCGGGTATACATGCCGAGATCTCAAGTGGAATACGAAGAGATGGAGCAAGTGTATGAGGATACTGAACGGGTAATTCAGCACGTGAAGGGATAGGAAAATCTAGTAATCATGGAGGACAGGAATGCTGTAGTGGGGTAGGAATACAGAAATACGGAATAATATGGGCTTCGTACTAAGAATGAGAGAGAAAAAAGACTAATTAAATTCCGGGATAAACGTCGGCTAGTAATACTGAATACTCTGTTCAAGAATCACAACAGGAGGAGGTATACTTAGAAAAGGCAGAAAGACACGGAAGGTTTATGTTAGATTACATCATGGTCAGACAAAGGTTCCGAAATCAGATACTGGATTGTAAAGCTTACACAGTAGCAGATATGGACCCAGATCACAAATTAGTTGTGATGAAGAGTAGGCTGAAATTTAAGAGACTAGTCAGGAAGAATCTTTTCACAAAGAACTGAGATATGGAAGTGGTAAGAAATGAGGAGATACTCTTGATGTTCTGTAAGACTATAGATACTACCACAAGGAATAGCTCAGTAAGAACTTTATCAGAAGAGAAATAGACATATCTCAAAAGGCTAGTTACAGAAGTCGGAAAGAAAAATATAGTACAAAGAAGGTAGTAGGGAAAAACCATGGCTAACAGCAGAAATATTTACCTTGACCAATCAAAGAAGGATGTACGAAAGTTTTTAGAGAAAACCAGGAATACAGAAATACAAGTTGCTTAGGAATGAAATAAAAAGGAAGTGAAGGGAAGCTAAGGTGAAATGACTGCATGAAAAACGTGATGAAATCGAAAAATTAATGGCTGTGAAGAGGAGTGACACAGCATATAGAAAAGTCAAAACAACCGTCAGTTAAATTAAAAGCGAGGATAGTAACATTAAGACTGCAGTGGAAATCCCACGTGATAGAGTAAGAGACAGTAGTCGATATAGAAGAGATAGGGGATGCAGTATTAAAACCATAATTTAAAAGAAGTTTGGAATACTTAGGAACAAATAATGATGAAGAGATAGATAACATTTCATCGGAATTTCTAAAATCAATGAGGGAAGTAGCAACAAAACGACTATTCCCGTTGGTGTGCAGAATGTATGAGTCTAGTGATAAACCATCTGACTTTCAGAAGACGTCTAGCACACAATCCGGAAGACTGTAACAGCTGAAAATTGCGAGAATTATCACACTATCAGATTAACAGCCCATGCATCCAAGTTGCTGAGAAGAATAATATACAGATGAACGGAGAAGAAGATGGTGGATGTAATAGATCAGGATCAGTTTGGCTTTATGAAAAGTAAGGGTACCAGAGAAGCAGTTCTGAGGGTGCTCTTAATAATGGAAGCTAAATGAAGAAAAATCTAGGCACGCTCTTATGATATGTCAAACTGGAAAAAAACGTGTGACATTGTAAAATGGTGTAAGATGTTCGAAATTATGACAAAAATAATGGTAAACTGTAGGAAAAGACGGATGATGTACAATATCTATAAGAACCAAGAGGGAACAATAAGACTTGAAGACCAAGATTGAAGTGCTAGGATTAAAAAGAGAGTAAGACAAGGATGTAGTCTTTCTCCCCTACTTTTTAATCTGCACATCGAAGAAGCAATGATGGGAATAAAAGGAAGGTTCAAGAGTAGAATTAGAATTCAAGGTGAAAAGATACCAGTGATAAGATTCGTCGATTACACTGCTAGCCGTAGTTAAATTGAACAATTACAGGATCTGCAGAATAAAATGAACAGTCTAATGAGCACAGAAGATGGATTGAGAGTAAATGGAAGAAAGACGAAAGTAATAAGAAGTAGTAGAGATGAGAACAGCTAGAAATTTTAGACCATATTTGATGATCACGAAGCAGATGAATTTAAGGAATTCTGCTACCTAGGCAGCAAAATAATCCATGACGAACGAAGCAAGGAGGACATAAAAAGAAGACTAGCACTGGGAAAAAGGGCATTACTGGCCAAAAGAGGTCTACTAGTATCAAACATAGACCATAATGTGAGAAAGAAATTTTTGAGACCATACGTTTGGAGCATAGCATTGCATGGTAGTGAAACATAGACTGTGGGAAAACTAGGACAGCAGAGAATCGTGATATTTCAGATGTGGTGCTAGAGAAGAATGTTGAAAATTTGGTGGACTGATAAAGTAAGCAATGAGCAATCTCTCCGAAGAATCGGTGATGAAAGGAAAGGAACATGTGGGAATCACTTAAAAGAAGAGGGGACAGGATGATAGAACATCTGTTAAGACATCACGGAATAACTTCCGTGGTACTACAGGGAGCTGTAGTGGAAGACAGAGACTGGCATTCATCCAGCCAATAATGGAGTACGTAGACTGTATGTACTGCTCTGAGATGAGGATGTTGGCTCAGGAGAGGATCTCGTGGCTAGCCGCACCAAACCAGTCGACAGACAAAAATTAAAGTGAAATGTAAGGAATTATGGTCTGGAAGAGAATAACCGACCAACTAGATGGATGGAAAAAAATTTGAATAGCAGTAGTATCTATCAATGACGGAATAACTGGTTACTTTTGACCAATGGCCCAAAACGGCCTCAAACTGACGTGTCAGCTTAAAATGGAGAGAGAGAAATTGAAACTGGGTTGCAAATACAAGAGTGAGAGAACTACTTCCGGTGTCGCTAGCCACTGATCTGGAGAAGCTTCCACTGTCTTATTGATGTGCCGAGTGATGTTCATTAAAACATAAACAGGGAGGGATATTTGAATTGGGTCTGGCACTGAGTTTATTGAGATCTACTTGTCTGTCACATAAACTATAGCTGAGAAACGCTGAGGGAATGAAATATCACCATGGGCTGTCAAAACCAAAAATGTGTCAAAGGGTGCAGGGGATCTCGGGAGTCAAACTCAGCTACAGATAGAAGTGAGAAACCAGTACGTTTGGAGCTCAGGCAGCGAATAAACATAACACCATAGCTCGCAGCACCTAAAGAAGACGAACACGAACTAGGCGGAACACATCATTAAGAAGTCGTGCCAATAAAACCTTAGAGATCGCTTCCGTTACCTACCTATCCCACACTCTTGCATTCATTTTCGCCAACTAATATCATTTGCCAACACACAAAATGTGCAGAGATATGCCGACGGGCTAGAGACCTGCTGTCTAATACGTCATGACCTCAGCGAGGCAGGTAATCTAATCTATATCACAAGGGGACTAGCTCTCATCTAGCCACGTTAACTGGCCGTAGAGATGCCAATGATGGTTGTTTTTACCAGGGCCGCCAGTTAGTTGTCTGCTGATTTTTGTGATGTAGACTGTTAATGCAGCTGCATTTAGGGACCCTTGTAGAATCATCAGTGTATGATAAATCTTGCTGCTAGGGCAAGTGACTCTAGGACATAAAGATCAACTGTTTAATATATCCGTTGCATGGAAAATGCATGTTTTGTTTACTTTGATCTGTTGAGTTTGCTAGTAACTGATTTTCTTTCATGTAATATGTTTTCAATTTGATAACATTGATAGTTGTTGTTTTACTTACTGCTATCTTCTGCCGACTAATATTTTAATAGCTCTACAGAACGGGAGGTTTATAATACCAGTTCTTCCCCAGAGTGGAAGGTTACCAGTATGTACAACAATATACAGAAAGTGATTGTAGGAGCCGGGCCGCTGTGGCCAAGCGGTTCTAGGCGCTTCAGTCCGGAATCGCGCTGCTGCTACGGTCGCAGGTTCGAATCCTGCCTCGGGCATGGATGTGTGTGATGACTTTAGGTTAGTTTGGATTAAGTAGTTCTAAGTCTAGGGGACTGATGACCTCAGATGTTAAGTCCCGTAGTGCTTAGAGCCATTTGAACCATTTTTTGATTGTAGGAACAGCTTGTCGAAATCTTTCAGGTAGATGCACCGTTTTACTTGATAAAGGTCCATATGAGTAACTTCAGAGGAAAACAAAATGCCCACAAAGAAAAATAAATTATCCAGATTTGCAAAAGCAATATCTAAGCGTCCAACGACATGGTCAGGCTGGAGATGTACCTAACAGTTTGCACGCCACGGACAGAATTTTGAAACAAAAGATACATCCCATTCTGTTATCGTTACTGAAATGAAACTGACGTGATTGGCCATATACTTAAACAAGTTATTTCATCAATAAATTGTAATATTTATTCCTTTGAAAAGTTCGAAGGACTAACGAAAAGTTGAATCAAAGAGAAAATTGTAAACGACTGGTTGAATGCGTTCCCATGTGTTAAACAAGCAAAAAAGGAACACTGATATCGTCATGCTTTAACGGAGAAAAAATTAAAATTTAATTAAATTAAAAATAAAAGAGAATCATATGATGCACATTGCATTTGGGAGCAGTAACGAAGAGAGTCAGTACAAATTGCTCCAGTAGTCAAGACGATAATCTGAATGGTAACCCAAATAAATTATATACTTATATGGATATGGTGTCTGTTCCTTGGCACATGTCCGAAAGAACAGAGACTATATCCATATAAGTATACAGGGTGAGTCACCTAACATTGCCGCTTGATATATTTCGTAAACCACATCAAATACTGACGAATCGATTCCACAGAACGAACGTGAAAAGAGGGGCTAGTGTAATTGGTTAATACAAACCATAAAAAAATGCACGGAAGTATGTTTTTAACACAAACCTACGCTTTTCTAAATGGAACCACGTTAGTTTTGTTAGCACATCCGAACATATAAACAAATACGTAATCGGTGCCGTTTGTTGCATTGTAAAATGTTAATTACATCCGGAGATATTGTAACCTAAAGTTGACACTTGAGTACCACTCTTCCGCTGTTCGATCGTGTGTATTGGAGAGCACCGAATTACGTAGGGATCCAAAGGGAACGGTGATGGACCTTAGGTACAGAAGAGACTGGAACAGCACATTACGTCCACATGCTAACACCTTTTTATTGGTCTTTTTCCCCGACGCACATGTACATTACCATGAGGGGTGAGGTACACTTATACACGTGGTTTCCGTTTTCAATTACGGAGTGGAATAGAGTGTGTCCCGAAATGTCAGGCCAATAGGTGTTCAATGTGGTGGCCAGCATTTGCTGCACACAATTGCAATCTCTGGCGTAATGAATGTCGCACACGCCGCAGTACATCTGGTGTAATGTCGCCGCAAGCTGCCACAATACGTTGTTTCATATCCTCTGGGGTTGTAGGCACATCACGGTACACATTCTCCTTTAACTTACCCCACAGAAACAAGTCCAGAGGTGTAAGATCAGGAGAACGGGCTGGCCAATTTATGCGTTTCATAGGACGTGGAGGACGCATATATTGGCCAGCCCGTTCTCCTGATCTTACACCTCTGTACTTGTTTCTGTGGGGTAAGTTAAAGGAGAATGTGTACCGTGATGTGCCTACAACCCCAGAGGACATGAAACAACGTATTGTGGCAGTCTGCGGCAACATTACACCAGATGTACTGCGGCGTGTACGACATTCATTACGCCAGAGATTGCAATTGTGTGCAGCAAATGCTGGCCACCACATTGAACATCTATTGGCCTGACATGTCGGGACACACTCTATTCCACTCCGTAATTGAAAACGGAAACCACGTGTGTACGTGTACCTCACCCCTCATGGTAATGTACATGTGCTTCGGGGAAAAAGACCAATAAAAAGGTGTTAGCATGTGGACGTAATGTGCTGTTCCAGTCTCTTCTGTACCTAAGGTCCATCACCGTTCCCTTTGGATCCCTACGTAATTCGATGCTCTCCGATACACACGATCGAACAGCGGAAGAGTGGTACTCAAGCGTCAACTTTAGGTTACAATATCTCCGGATGTAATTAACATTTTACAATGCAATAAACGGCACTGATTACGTATTTGTTTATACGTTCAGATGTGCTAACAAAACTAACGTGGTTCCACTTAAAAAAAGGAAGGTCTGTGTTAAAAAACATACTTCCGTGCATTTTTTTATGGTTTGTATTAAACAATTACACTAGCCCCTCTCCTCATGTTCGTTCTGTGGAATCGGTTCGTCAGTATTTGATGTGGTTTACGAAATATATCCAGCGGTAACGTTAGGTGACTCACCCTGTGTAGTTCTGGCAATACCGGCCATGACCTTCCTCTTCTGTGCGGATGCACACATATTACCCGAACTCTTACGGGACTTGGTAAGAATGTCTTCCACGAGTAATGAGCGTGTTGGGTAGCGACACTACGAATGTAGTGTCTGAACATATAAGGTGAGAATGTGTATCTCGCTGGAGGCGTGCGGGAGATAGTCCCTGCAATCGCACTATCCTCTGTGCCCTCGGTGGTGCAGATGGATAGAGTGTCTGCATGTAAGCAGGAGGTCCCGGGTTCGAGTCCCCATCGGGGCGCACATTTTCACCTGTCCCCGTTGATATGTATCAGCGCCCGTCATCAGCTGAAGGTATTAATATCTAATTCTTATTTCAAATAAATTATGTTGGAACCGTAACGCAGTCTACGGATACAGTTGACAAAATGACAGTTTACACACACGTAAGTCAGCTGAGACGGTAGTTCAGACGGAAAAACAGGGAGATAAAGATGGAAGAAAGTGATAAAGTGTCACACTACAGATGCTACGGATTGAGGTTCGTTCCTCAATCGCGCTCAAGATATTTCTCTGTCACTTGTTACTTCTTCGATTTCTGGTAACGTTAGTTACTGTGGAAAACGACAATTTCCCCCCCCCCCCCCCCCGTGGTGCGGTCTACGTTAATCTGCAGGTCCCCAAAGGCTGCGTAGATGAAGACAACGGTATTCGATCTCCAATAGGACCACTCTTAGTAAAGCAATTTGGTGTTGAAACCAACCTTCGGGTTGATAACAGATTTATTGCTTTACTTTACGTTTACTACAGAGTATACGACTGCGTATGGTACTCAGGAAAAGGCATTGTAGGCCAGTATCTTGTTTGTTCCTACGACTTTACTGTAACCGAAGTCTACGGTTGTATTTACCCAGAATCAATAACAGTTTTTAAAAAAAGTGTACCTATAATACCATTGGCTCGGCTCTGGCCCATTTACTGGGTCAAACATTTTAGGTCGTATGACTTGAAATTAAGTTATTCGAGGGAAATAACAGTAGGATATAATTAGGATTGGGAAATGTTGGCGAGATTAGAGGTACGGGAATCGCAGTTCAGTGAAGAGACGGCCTCGAGCGTGGCGCAAGGGTTCTAACCAACCAGACTGAGACAGAATTGATTTTCGTGGGTTGACTGCATGCGATAATACCCCAGAACATGCAAAAACTGCCACGTGTCTGCGAGGAAACACACAATACCTACCAAGGTAAGATAAAATACCACCACCGCGCTAACTTCGGAAGTAGCACTGTTCTCTGTTTTACGACAGTTAGCTATTAAATTGGAAAAAATAGGAAATAAATCGCTAAATAAGCCAGTAATGGACATTGTGGGGAACGAAATAAGTCACCAAGTGCTACCAGTTTTTAGACACAAAGGCAACCGCTCTGCCCAGCGTAGGTGACGAGGATTTCGCATACAGTTGGGCAATGTTTCAAGAGCCGTTAAAGGAAGCCTGTGTAGTTAATTTAATGTTATCAATACATAGAAGGTGCCAACGGCCTTGCCGCTGTGGTAACACCGATCCCGTTGGATCACCGAAGTTAAGCGCTGTCGGGCTGGGCTAGCAACAGTATGGGTGACCATATGGTCTGCCGAGCGCTGGTGGCAAGCGAGGTTCACCCAGCTCTTGTGAGGCAAAATGAGGAGCTACTTGATTGGGAAGTGGCGTCTCCGATCTCGTAAACTGACATACGGCCGGGAGAGCGGTGTGCTGACCACATGCCCTCCATGTCAGCATAAAGTGAAGCCTATGAGCTGAGGATGACACGGCGGCCGGTCAGTACGGTTGGGCCTTCATGGCCAGTTCGGGAGGAGTTTAGTTTTGTTTTAATACGTAAAAGGTACTCATACACTGTCCTCTGCAAAGTTTACTCGAAATGAAACATACGCTTTTGGAAGTAGTGTTCTCTTGCTGCATGTATGGCCAGAAGCGAACGGTGCTAGTGAGCTGTAATTCAACAGTAATGCATGTTTCATACACAACAGTCTTATTCTATGCCCATTTTTAAATATCTTTCATTTTGAGAAAATAATACTGAAATTAATAATTTTTCTAAGTATTCCGTAAACCTGTTTAGATTAATTACCCTTCGCTTTAAGCCCTCAGCCTAGATCGTTTAATATGTTATATAATACATACATTCGTAGAGACGTGCGGTTTTGGAGCAGTAAGAAGTTATTCTGCGGCTGTAGAGCTTCTGCAAAACCTGTGAACGACCATGTCGTGCCTTTAGAAAATTCCTGTGCCCACGTTTTGCAGCCGAGGATGGTACTTAGTAAAAGATCCCTGAATGATAAAAATTTTGATGCCACTATAAGGGCCAAAATGCGAACTATATGAGTAATTAGTTGGTCGGACGGACCACATTTGCTCGACGTGAAGGCAGCCACGAGCGAGTTAGGGGCAGATGTGCCGGCCCACTGCTGACTGCAAGATGGAAGCTGCACTCCTTGCCGGCCACTGAAGCGTCGTGGTTGTGCAAATACGCCTTAACGGTGCTTGTTGGTACTCGGCCTCGAAAACGGAGTGTTGCCAGTGGACTTTGAAACTTCTTCATCATGCTAGATGGAGGACGTAGGAATAATGTGCTCCAGTTGAAGGGGGAACG
This sequence comes from Schistocerca americana, assembly GCF_021461395.2. Classification (NCBI taxonomy): domain Eukaryota; kingdom Metazoa; phylum Arthropoda; class Insecta; order Orthoptera; family Acrididae; genus Schistocerca; species Schistocerca americana. The sequence continues at coordinate 216,727,365 of NC_060124.1, forward strand.
ACGCAGTGACGGATGAAAATACCGCTCAAATTTCGGGTGTGTTTTCTCCGTATTACAATGTAAGAGACAAATGGGGTTTGCTTCAATGAATAAAGCGTATATTGAAGTTCTTATTGGTATTTTTTATTGAAAAGTTTTTAATATCTTCAATGTGTAATTGGTATTTTCCCGAGACAGCTCTGAAAGGTGGTAGATGGATGGTTGTCGTTGTAACTCCGGTTGTGGTTACCGAAACAAGAAATTAACCTATTATCCTGATCCATACAGATGTAATTTTAGGTCATCGTAGTGATTTCCCCCCCCCCCCCAAAAAAGGACTGAATTATAGGTATCTGAAAAACTGTCCATTTTTGGACCTCTCTTTTTTGGCCAAAAAAAAAAATACTAATACATCAACATAAAACAATCGGTTACGATGAATTGCAGAGCGTTCAATTTGCTTTAAGGGAGAAAAAGTCATAAAAATTGGATGACAATTCTAGCGTGGGTGACGACAACTATGCCGAAAAACATGGTTTTGAGAAAAAACGCGTTTTAAGTTTGTATTTATCGTATAATTAAAAAGGACATAGCTTAAAACTTACGGGATATAATTGATTCCTGGTCCATAATAACTATCGTCCCGGCTACTGGATGGCCGCTTGCTGCTACTTTGACCTGATAAGCCCTTATTTTCGTCCTCAAAGCTGTTTTTGTCGCTAAGCGCATCGCCGCTGGTGTCTCTTCCTTCACAGAATCGTCGCGTTTCATCGCCGATTTTGATTTGAAGGGCATTTGGCCACGTGTGTGTTAATGCAATGTGACCTGCAATGAATGGACATACGACAATCTGAAGCAATGCTGACAATTTTGCTTCGGCTGGATATTATTTTTGGAGCATATATCCACATGAGATCACTGAAACTTTAATTTTCATTTTGAGTAGAAAAGCCCAAACAGTGTTCCAGCAAATCAGGTTTACGAAAATTGGTATAAATAGGAAACGTGAGTGGGGAAGCGGTTCTCTAACGCCGAGGCGTGAGGTGCACACTCGGCTTCAAACGCTCACAGAATCGTGACTTCTTGAGAGTGGCGCGTAATGTTTTGGGGAATAGTTCTTCAATGTATATACATTCGAATTCAGCAATAAAAATATTTCGAATTTATTTTCGACAGACACCCTGTGGTGTTTCAAAAGACTAATCAGGAAACATAGCGTTTCTTTACCGCTTGAGCGACGCCAGGTAACATAGTAGTATGTTAGGTAGAGACTTGTTACTTAAAAAGATTTTTTTCTTTTCTTTCATGTCGAGTGTGGCAGCAAGATGATCCAGTGGGGACTCCAGACGCGGCGGACGACGAGAGCTAACCACTATTGCATCTTAGTCGACGGCCGGCGGCTGGAAGAACCGTTGAAACATCATGATGACCATTATTAAAATATGTTTTATGTTTTTTTTTTAATAAAATGAAAAGGAGTTCAGTGTTGAAGGTTGGTGATAAAGTTTGTAATTGGATGTCAATTGGTTTTCAACTGTCAAATAAACTTCGAGTTGGAAGTTAAAACAGTCAGTTGACTCTGTTGTTACGACATACATCGTAAATATTACTTATGTGTGAAATTTGCAAATATTATTAAAATTCAGACTTCTTGAAGAGATTCTGGCAGAATTTTATCAGGAGTGTGGATGATCTGCAATAATTAACTAGTTTAAAGTTTTGTTAATGAGAAGTCGACACGTACTGACATTTTGAAAATAATCGATACTGTGAAGTGTATTAAAATTCTGTTCTAAAATTTTATCGGCGATTGTGGTCAAGAAGATCGGTTTTAAAGGGGAATATTTCGGTAAATGAGAACAAAATTGATTCTTTAGTGACATTAATCAATTATTTAAGGAACAATTAGGAGAATTTCAATTTAGTCTGGCAAAGATGTCAAGGGATGTCAGACCGCACAACGAACATATAGAAACTCTGTGACTTTGTTGAAGTGTGAAAATTTTTTTTACAATAAAACTTTTCTACAACAGGGACTGGTGAATTTTATTGCGTCTATCCTTATCTTCTAGGTTGAATCTGCTACAGCTTAATGTTTTTCTTTATGGATTTTTCAAGTGACTGGGAAAAGAACTTATAATTTGATCTGCGGCGGACCGTCGATATTGGGTACACGGTTAGGCTGTTGTGAAGCCTGTTGGGTTGCAGATTGCCTTTCTTTCCCCTGCTGCAGACATCGTTGCTGAGTCGCTGCGACAGGATCGGCGGTTGAGCGCAACCCTGCCTCACCACATTCAACGCTACGAACGTTTTCTACTTTGAAGTGGGGAGTTGTTGTGGTAGTGCGTTCGTCTCCTCCACCAGCGTGGTTGACGGTTGCTGGATGGTCGCTGGTGCATGAGGACGTGCTGCAATTCTTCTTCTCGATGGCATTTAAAGTCGAGGAAACAGGCAGACCACGCAGTTCATTCTCCGAATATCCCCTCATTTCCAGAGCTGCCCCAGCTTCGCTGTTTGATGTGCTCATGCATTGTCATCTGGAAAAATTGCTTCATGTCCAAATTCACCACTGAAAAGAAGCACATTGAGAAGGAGTACAGTTTCAGAGTAAGTTCAGCCTGTGAGTGTATCGTGCTCGCTAATTTGGAGGTCATTATATCCACGCTACGTTAAGTCTCCGCGCAACACATCTCCTGGAACACCGTAACGTAGAGAAGATGACAATCGAAATCAATCCACTAGAATCACTAAAAGTATAACCATAGGAAATAGTTGTAAGGAATGTTCTCCATTAACGTTAGTATCCGAGATAAAGTAATTCGCTTTTCAGATATTACCCAGCATGAGATTATCTGGAGGACGACGAATAAAGCTAATGCCTTACGAAATGAGTCCTGGAACGTTAGAAATTTTGATCCTTCGTGGTATATGACGAATTTGTACAGCAAGGCGATTAGATTTCAATTAAACTTAACGTTGTGTAAGTGAAGTGACATGGGAGAAGAAAAAATACTGCTGGTCGTATTATTAATGGTAACGTTGACTTCAGTCTGACGACTCAGCTGACAAATCTAAATACGCTGTTCTGTCTTGTGCAAGACTCTTTATCTCTCGATTGCTACTCTTATGCGCTCCCATTTGGACCTGCTCAATGTGTTCAGTTGTAGACCTCCATCAACATTTTGGTTTTCCACTGCGCTTCACTCGATTACCAAACTAGCTATTACCTGACACCACAACCTACCACTACCTTTAGTCACTCTGTGCCATAGATTTTGAATGTTCCTGATTCGATTCCCTATCTCTTCACTAGTAAACTTATCTACATATACAACCTTCAGCATTCATCTTTAACACAATATTACGTAATGATTTTTGTTACAAAAAGAACTCCACTATATTCAAATTTACGTTCGATTATAATACACTTTTCTATTTCTGAAAAGCCTTACTGACTACTGTCAATCTGCATTCTATATTCTTCTTACGTTTGTCGTCGTCAGTTATTTAGTGTCGAAATAATAACATTCGGCTACTGCTATCAATGTCTCATTTCAGATAATGGAATTAAAACTGACAGAGAATGCACGAAGGCCACTTATAACTTTCTGCCCACTTGGAATGAGAAGTGAGTTATACGTTTTATCAGAATGGTTATTTCTTCAGGAAGTTCATTTCAAACTTCACCTAAGTAGCCAACCACTTACTACTTCTCCGAAAGAGAGAGAGCCATTTCAGTAGTTGGATATCCCTCGCTCAACCTTTGACACATTGCTCTTAGTAACGTCTCCATGCTACAGGTTCTGGATATTTAGCGTCAGTTTAACTTTCAGACGTATGCCTTCATGTCGAGAGTCGCTGCCTCGCTGTTACAAGAATCTGATTGAGGTCATCGGCTGGTCATGTATGCTTCGACGTCTCTGCCGGTGGCGGAGGTTAAATACTTGGCAATTTTATAGTGCACAGACATTTCTTATTATAAACTGACTATTAGGTGTCTGTCTAGGTACCGACTGGGCCTCATAAAACTGGCGGATTAGGACACTGTGCAGTTCGTATTTCAGCTTTCTGGTCTGTCGTGAAGTACATAAAAGGTTCTGACAATCAGCTGACCGATGTGATGAGTTACGTGTTTCGTGGGGTCTCGAGCCTACAGAGTTTCTGTGCGCTGGCGCCCGTACCACTTCCGGCTCCTCACTTGCGAAAATATTTCCTCAATGACCTTCAGTTGATCTTTTTCAACTTCCTCTACTCGAATTTCCGGAATTTTGATGTTAAAGTATGTATTATGCGCTTGTTATTATTGTTAAACCCTTTCACTTTTCTTTATCACAGCTTCAACTTAATTGGGGGAAACATAGTTTGTCCATTCTAACGAACTGTGCTTCCTAATGTTCCTCAGCTTCAACTAGAAAGACTACTAAATGGTCGCCTCGGCCAGGGCCTGAAGGCTCACAGGATGTCGACTGGCTGCCTTGTCATCCTCTGCCATTTGGCTTCATGAGGATGCGGTATGGAGAAGTAGGTGGTTAGCACGATGCTCTTCCGGCCGTTTTGTCGACCTCTCAGGCATTGTAGCCACAACTTGTCGATCCAGTAATTCCTCAAGTAGCACTCCAAGGCTGAGAGCACCCTGTACCAGTCCGCCAAAGCAAAAACCCTTCGCAGTACTGGGAATCGAAGCCAGGTCCTCTGCATGATAGCTATGGATGCTAACCACTCGACTACAGACGGAGACTCAGACAACTTATCATTAATCAGTATCGAAAGGGAACTGTCACGTTAGTAACAATTCCCTCAATTTATGCTGAAGATACGATAAAGTAAAGCTAAAGGGTGTAACAGTAATAGTAAGGTAATAACACAGTGCATACAATCTCTAGCACTTGTTAAAAAGAAGCAAGTTTTCCTCGGGCGGTTAATGATCGGACAACGTTACTCATTAAGGGCTTACATAACTGCGCAAATTTACCTGACTGTTGATTGGCGACTCCATGGAGTGCTGTGTGCACAACGACCATATATGTTAATTTAAAAGGAAGGTCAGCGTTGGCCGTAATATTGATGTTTTATTGATAGCATAATCGACTTTCGATCACATGGTGATCATCTTCAGTGCAGTACAAATTAAAGTCAGACACTGGTATCAAGTTATCAATAACAAAGACTGAGAAGCGATCACAATAAATATTTGTACAGCACTGAAGATTACCAACATGTGATCGAAAATCGATTCTGCTATCAATAAAACATCAATATTACGGCCAATGCTGACCTTCCTTTTAATTTACCTGACTGTGTTACTAGGTATGCATGCTACGCGTATATTGCGTAAGTGAAATTTTATAGAGGCACAGAAAACTTAGCTAAGAAACAGATGGCAGCAGGAAAATTTGATTGGTTGGGTTACAATGAAAGTTCGTTTATCAGAAGAGCATAATCAAATAATATAATAATATCAGATGAGACATTTAGGGTTCCATATAGTATTATTCACTTCACATGACGTAAGACAAGTAATAAAATGTAAGTACTCAAACAGAAGTCCATGTCAAGAATCGCTTAAGACATACTTAATGTTTATTTCTATAGCCACAGTTTTTTAATATTTCTTTTGATGAATGAACGGAAGAAACTGAAGTCCGAACGGATCTACGAGTTGAAACCAGTAGGCACCAGCACAGGGGTTCCGAGGCGTAGCAGTCTTCCTAGTTGAAGCTGAGGGAGATGTGGAAGCACTGTTCTTTAGAATCGACAAACTACGTTTCCCCAAATTCGGACCCAAGCTGTGATAAAGGAAAGCGAAAGAGATGAACAATAATAGCAAGTGCATAATATGTACATCAAAATTAAGGAAATTTGAGTAGAGCAAGCTAAAGAATACTCTTCAACCTAGACGGAATGCTAGCACAAGATGGTTAAATCAAGGAAGTGACGAGATGTAAAAGGGGTCAAAAGAGTAAAGAGCACTTCCGGCAGCCTACATTTACATGCAGCTGAGAAAGATGCCATCTCTATTTTACACATGGAGGACAGAATTTGCAGTTCTGGCAAGTTAGCAATATGGATATCTGAAAAAGACTATTATAGAGGTGAACGTTTGTACTGAATCAGTTGGAGCGCTGTTTCGGCTCTAGATATGGAGCACAGAATTTAAAGATGCGAAAAGTGAATATTGTAAATATTTGAAAAAGAATTAGATTTCTACTGAGTAATTTTGGAATTTATGTGGGCATGTTAAGTATGAAGTGAAGAGGAACTAGAATGCTTAGATGAAATGTGATTGAAACGGCTAGAACTATTTTATACAAGTCTCCTGAAAATAACTGAAACTATAGTGTAGAATATTAACACGAAGTTTTGTGGAGATGGACAAAGATTAAAGTTTGTAAAACTTGATGCAGTGTTTGTTGCTGATAGTGTAGTTTGCTGTAACTGTCGTAGTATGTGTAAATACTAAATGCCTTGTAACCTGATTTCTTGACACATTAGCTTTAAATATCTTACAGAAGATTTCATATTTACAATGATAACTGTTAATTACTTGATGTGTATAGTCAGTTGCTCATGTCTGCAGATCAATATCCTGGTAACAAAAACGTTTCTCATTGATACTACTGCAACAACATGTTAAAAGTAAGCTAACAAACTTTTAAAGTGAACTGGTGATTATTTGTTTAACTTCAAAAGCATACTCGGTAGGTTACTGACGTATTTATGTATTAAATTCTTTATTAAGATAAGGTTCTGTACTATCTAGGTGTTTCAGATTTTAAGCATCATTATCATTTATTATCGAATGATAGTTACATGTGTTTAGAACGTTATGTCGGCTGATGCACTCCAAACTAATTGAAACAGGGGGAGTTAGACTATAGAAAGACTTTTGCTTAAGTTCATACTGGTTAACTTCCTTGTTTGTCCTTCACTTGTTGTAATACTACTAACAGTTTTTTGTATATCGGTCTCTTAGAGCACTTTTTTAATCATATTCTTCCACCTATCTCTCTTCTCTTTGGTGAAATGTAATGTGAGTGAATAATATGAACCATTTAATTTTGGAACACTTCAGAAATCTGTGCAAACTGTGTTAAATTCAATGCAATAAGAAATGTATAAAATGTAATTTATACTTTGTATCATGATGTAGAGTAGTAGCTTCTAATATTTTTATTATGCTTCCTACTCACAAACAGATAAATGTTTCATTGGGATAATATCTCCTTAATTGAACTTCTGTCAGGCTTTTCAAAATTTAAATGTATATATTTCTGTTCACTTTGGTGGCCATAATACTGAGACATTTAATACACAGTGACATAAAATGCAACAGTTATGGGAACATCCAATAATAAAATCTTATTTTAACAAGTTATGTATATAAGTCATCTATGAAGATCATAAATCGTTGCAATGAAACACAGCGAGCATACTTCACAGTTGAAATTGTTTTGACAATTAAAGCTAGAGTTTTCAAATACCAGTAACAGTCTGCTTTACATTGGTGTTTTGTTTTCATATTTATAATAAATGCTGAAAATCATATTATTCCAAAAATACTTTTGCCTGCACCTTACCACTGGACATCCTCTGTCGATTCATATGCAGAGAAAGTTATTGCCATCTTGACCTGCAAAATAATACTCTTTCATTTGGTCCTAACAGTAGAGTAATTTGTTTTTGTTCATGGTTGTGATTAGAAAATGGTTTATGATTTATTTGTAAAATGTGTTTAATTACTGTTTTCAAAAAATCATTGAAATTTAATTAATTGTTTTCAAACATTTATTTCTTCTATTAATATTTTAGAACAATTACATTTCATTTTATACTCTAACTGCAGTAAACTAATACTTTTTAAGAAAAGCACATAATACAAATTTCTGAAAATTGTTGAAACACATAGCAGTTGATGAATAATTAAGGATTATTTAATATATATCTTTCTTTAAAATATCATTATATTTAAGTTCTTATGTTAGATATGTACTGACATCGACAATATAATTTTATTAAACGATTGTTAAACAGTTTAGGGACAGTGAAGCTAAACTATAAGCATTAATTAATTTTCCTGTTAAACATTTTAAGCAATAATGCCACTATTCTTATAACTGTTACAACTAGAGTTTAACACAAATATCTCGACTGAAATGTGCCTGCCACTACTGGCGAATTAAGATATTTTATTATTGTTGCTGTTACACATCACTAAGTATATAAATGAATAAACCACGAGGGGGTCTATTGCTTTAGGGATATTGTTGGGTGTTAAACAGCCTATATGCACATACACATCAATTACTGTCATACTATGTAACATACAACTGTAAACTGGGTAGATCTACAATGGTGTTATTAATAAGTACATTTATATTTATCTGTAGGATTACACAGTTGAGTATAACAGCTAAGTAACAGATGAAAGTTTTCAAAGACATCCAACATCCAATAATAACATATAGCATACATTTACAATACATAAAAAGCGAAATGTCATTAGAAACATCCATATTTAATCATGCTATGAATGACTAATATCTTTCTACTCAACATCACGTAATTGACACATTTATTCAATCAAGACCCTTATCATAAGAAATTAGATGGTGGTCTGACATGTTTCACACATAAACTAGTTCGTTGAATAATTGTAAATTAACCATGACAGCAAATATTTTGGCACTGTATTAAGGGACACAAATGGTACAAGACCAGCTGAATTATAAAATTAAACATTCTCTTAGCAAAAAGTTTAAGACGTCAAAAATTATAGCAAACTCTTATTCTTGACCCTGTGTACAGAAAAATGGAAAATAATCTGCATTCAGTGCAGGACAAGATCATTCAATATACATATCATGTAAGCATAAGTATAAAAGTTTGCAAATATAGATAAATATATCTCACATATTAAATTATTTAATGCAGTGCTGAAGGTTTATAAATTACAATAAAATATACATTGATTCCTGCATTCGAGCACACATGACAACTTTTCTAGTTCTGTAACATCAAATGGTTACTACAAAATTCTTCACTAACATCCAAGTATTTAACAATACATTGATTTGCACAAATAGGCAAGTGGATATTAGTCATTACATTGTACATAGTTTTCATTTTACAAGCACCACTAATGCAGTCACTGTAATTATTCAGAACTATGAAATAATTCTTTTCCTGGTGTAATAAACTGATAGTATCTGCAGTTCACAGCTAACTTGATCCAGATACCAAATTTATATTTTCAGCTAGGCCCTTTCTAAATTTTAATGCAACTGCACTGATGCAACATGTTTTGAAATATATGTTTGTTAAGCTATGTAAAACAGACAGTATTTGCATTTTAGTTTTGAAAAATATCTGAATTAGGTCTCTCAAATTCCTATGCTATTTAATAAGATTGTTATCAAATTTGGTCCAGTATTCCCAAATGTTGAATCAAATTATTCCATGAAATGTAATATGAAACAGAAATATTTAATTTTGCAACAAAAATGTGCTATTTTTTGAGAGATTCGAATCGCTTGTTCAGCTTGACCAGTGATGTGAATTACGAAGATGCTGATCAAAGGTTTTCTGTGGGAATCAGTGACTGGGTATGGGAATTCAGATAGGCGATCAGTTCCTGTTTGAGAATGTCTTAATAGATAAAGCTAGGACTCTATTACTTCACATGTGGTACCCTAATTGTTCCCTCTTCTGTTCCTCATATTTATAAATTGAGCCTATGAAAATAAAATGGAAGTATAAACATCTGACATACTTACTCTTAAATTGTCCAGCTATATCTCTTACAGTACTTATCTCAATCTCACTCACTGGCTTATTGGTGCAGCCATTAAATATGTTTCTTGGTTAAACGTGAGAAAATATAGAAATTTTAGTAAGAAGCCCAGTCACGTTGTATATTAAACAAATACGTCAAAGACATCGCAGGAGACGACTCAACACTCGCTCAAGGAATTTTGCTATCTGGTTCACGTGTAGGATGATTACAGAGGGGGTACATGAAAATCGTTTATTCGATTAATATGACTGTGTTAACGATACGTGGGTAATTTATTTGCAAAGTTTGACTGTTTAGAACGATAACCACCGCCATTCAGCACGAATATTTGAACTGTTGCGACTTACATTTGGTAGAGATGTGGCATTAAAAATGTCTACTTATTTTCATTTCATCATGAGCAAAAGACATTGTTTGCAATTCTTTCGCTTCGTAAGTAAACAGAAGTGTAGTGAAGAGCTATTGATAAAAAAATTTTGGTTACAGGCTTTTTTATAGCACAGTAATGTCTGTCAATTCAAACTGCCTGCAAGAACAGTAGGCATCCTTCGTTACTTCAGGAAACTTACAAGGAAAACGGTGACAGACAGTTCGCCTTTGAGTAAACTCTTAGCGAAAGGCTTCGATTGAATAATCTCTAGATATGTCGTTATGAAAGCGAAAGATCGTTCTCTCTGTCTCGTCCCTCCGGTCGACAAGGCTTCGGTGTAGGCCTCGTCATCATTAGGATAGTGTGTAAACCGACCATGCGCTGCGGGGTCGTGGTTCGCCGAGCTAGCAGCTGTATGAGGCATTTCTTCTGTTGGCACCATATGTGTAGCTGCCTGCCCGTCGCCTCTTGAAGCCATATGTCCTTACACGAGTCCTCCTCCGGGAATAATGTCCTCGCGTAGCACCGGTATGCCCGCGCTCCTTCTGAAACACACACACACAAGAAACGGGTTACATTATGCACTGTACATCGAAATAATATAGTCTCAGTCCTTACGACAAGTTTCATGATAACTCTAAGCAAAATTAAAAACGTGTCCTCATTAAAATCTTGGGTGTACAGCTGAGTCACCTCATGAAATACTTGAAATAATAGACTTTCCAGGAGTGTTAAAGCGGGCTTCTTCAGATCAAAGAGTAACATGCTGGGGAGTGGGTGCTTCAATAAAAGAACAACGACGTCACATCTCTTACATTTCATTGGCTCTGAGATACCACTTGCGGTGTTACGACAGGGGGAGGAAATACGGTCCAGAGTACTTGTGCGAGTTACAAGTTACCGTCAAGATGTGTAAGCCACGTCAATGGTTTTGTGACGCCGTGGGAATGCAGTGTTTTGAGGCACCCACTCTAAAGTTAATTATCCTTTGGCCTGTGGAAAGCCACTGCACCGCAGTCGAAACGTCGGTTCTTTTAGTATTTTATCTCTTTGTGTATTTTGTAAGAGAACGCGACAGTTCACCAGGAAGAATTTTAATGAGATTGACATCGGCCTCGAAAGCATACGTATTCGTATGTGTTTGTACGAAAAATGTTTCTTTCGAACTTACCGCTTTCTTTCACAAACTGAAAGTCAATTTCGCCTTTAAAACCAATAAAAGCTTGTTGAAATGCTCTTGCATAGCATTAAAACTAACAGAAATGTTTTGGAAACAAAGGAGATTGTGAAATCCAGTGCATTGAATGTGCAGCATATTGAGTCATGCAAAACGGTGGAAAGATTAAAATCTGTTACAAAGAACATACTAAAACTGGAAGGAACGGTACGTCTGAGAAATACGTCTGAGAAATCTACTATGGCACGTCACCTAATCGAGGAAAGTTAGTATGCCACATGCAGAAACAATAATCTCATTGTTTCGTACTGAATGTTAAAGTTGTGCCATTATGGACACTACAAAAGAAATTCAAATGTATAACTACATCCACCAAAAAGTTTCTCAGTAAATAGAGACATTTATAAAACATTGACATTCTTAAAGCTTTCTAGAATATTTTTAATGTCTAGCAGGAATTCTCACAAACTTCCTGAAAGATTAAAGCTATGCCGAACCGGGGTTGAAACCTAGGACTTTTGTCTTTCATGGAGAAGTGCTCTACCTACAGTCTTTATTTTTAATTTGTCTAACTGTGTCTCCATCAATGCCGAGAAATCCCATCCTTCGGTCACCAAAATCGCCTTCATCGGAGTCCGCTTCCTCTGCCATTCTACGCCCATTTTTATTCCACATAGATTGTAGTACATCTGCCATCCGCATGAACGGCTTTCCAGCAATGTCGAGTGGTGTCCTTATGGCCCTGATATGAGGTTGTTGAAATCAAAGGAATCTTCTCTTAAAATGGAATGAAGTAACAAATACACATCGTAAAAGGTCGATTTCTTGCGTATGTGTATCACTGCTATTCTCGCAGAGACTAAGGGCGTATTGTAACGGAACGAATTACAATGTAGAATGTTAAAGTTTTTTTTTTCTTCTGTACGTTGAATATGAGGGGTGAGGAAATTGGGTACAGGGTAGAGGATGGAGATGGAAGGGCTTTGGTCCTGCGAATGAAGTTACGGAAAGTTGGTCTGTATCTTGTTCTCAGTTGTTTCATTAGATACCAGTGATGATTTTAAAACTGGGCCCTGATGGATCCTCAGACTGCACATCTCAGTCTTCAGCACAAGCCAGCCACACGTAGCTGTGATATTTGGCGGGCGAGAAAAATTCCCAATCCGGTAGCAATAAATATGGTGCCGTGATCGTGTGAGACGCCGCTCTGGTGATGACAGACGGTGTCTTTCGCGTCCGATTCAAAATGGCGTTTGGCCCCGACACAAGAATCTACGTCCGATAGTGTCGGGAATTTTACAATAATTACAAATCGATCTCCCTGCAACGTTAGCTCGGTTAAACTTCTCACGTGTATCCACTCCGTTGGTGACCGCTTGGCTTCACGTTCCCTGTACGCTGGAAGACGTTGCTCCGCAGCCTGGGCAAATTAAGCTGTGAGCACCTGATTGCTAGAGGGTGCGGTGGAAGAGAGCTAAGTAGAGTGCTGTATGTGAACGCCGATGAGTTGCGAACCACTCCCTCGCCCGGTTGATTCAGGGCTTGTTAGTACCAGGTAACGTATTCTGTGTCAACATTAGCAGTGACGTATGGAGCCAGCGATGGATCGATTTGCTGGTTACGGCATGCGTAAAGGTATTTAGTTTCGGTGTCGTCAGTATTACTGATGATTTTGTACCCCGTTTTGAGGAGAATCCTGGACATCTAAGTCCAAGTCTCCCCATCTTGCTCGGTTTGGCGGTAGTTTTGAAAGGTATTCTGAATACAATGTATTGGTAAATGTACCAAAATGTTGAAGGCTGCATTCACATAAGAATGTACTGGCTGACGAAGAAGCCTTTTTGGATGCGAATGAGGTGCTTCATTTTTGCTTACGTGAGATGGTATTTACATTTTGTAACCTGATGCGCAAGTTGAACCTTATCATATCGTTTGGGCAGGCCGTAAACAAGAAACCCAGTTGTTTCCGGACATGAATTCGTGGCAACCAAGTTTATAGTAATTATTGCGAATGCCGACCTACTGGTAAATGGTTCAAACGGCTCTGAGCACTATGGGACTTAACATCTGAGGTCATCAGTCCCCTAGAACTTAGAAGTAGGCCTACTTAAACCTAGCCAACCTAAGGACATCACACACACCCATGCCCGAGGCAGGATTCGAACCTGCGACCGTAGTGGTCGCGCGGTTCCAGACTGAAGTGCCTAGAACTGCCCTGTTGGTAAGATTGCAGATTTGTGTACGTTCAAGAGTGCATCGTTGTACTGTTTTTAGTCATCTAGAACCTGTTTGGCAAGCTGTTTGTCTCTGTCATATCGGAATATCAAGGTGGCATCTTCGGACAGCTGAGGCCATATAATACACTGATGCCAGAAAGAATGAGACGGAGATGTGATCGCATGGATTCCGTTGTGACCACGAACTATCTAGCGGAAAAAGAGCAACTCTGTCGAAGTCCTCTTCGGAAAGAGATTTGCTTCCTGAATGTCTCATTTATTTTTAATCTCGCGGATGTGTATCTGGTACATGAGGCGATGACTTCAGTGAAGGTGGAGTGAAAACCGAGAGCTGATACTGTGTGCAATAGGTAGACATAGTCAGTTTGGTAAATGTGACTCTATCTTGGTCTCAGGAACAGTGGCTGGTCAATGAAATGTAACAATACTGTACCCAACAGCCGTTGTTTTTATATTGTTTTATTAGGCAACAAGTTTCGTCGTTCCAATCACATCATCTTGAGGAGTGTCACGTGAATGAGTGATACTTAGTATCATTCGTGTGACGGGCCTGAAGATCACGTGAGTGTAACAGCGAAACTGGTTTCCCAATAAAACAATATCAAAATAACGGCTGACTAGTACACTATTATTACATTTAATCTATTCGGTCATACGCTATTTTTAGATCTAAAAACGCGATGGCGGTTGATGTGCTCGCTTGGCACACCACGTACATGTAGCGTCTACCATAGATGGTCCCTCAGTGGTGCTGTGTTGGTGCGGTCCGTAGGACAGGCGATAAAAGAGCGCGCATCAGCTATCTGAAGTCGTAATGGTCCGCAGAGCTTTTATGGTCACGGATCGTTTTGGGAGTGAAATAGGCTGGTGTGGTCCAAGTAATGCATATAAAATTACATCGGTAAACAATCCGTTGCGAGAGGTTAGCGCTGCGGCACGGTTTTTAAAGCGGAGTGCAGTTCCTCTGCTGTAAATCTTGCAATTAAGTTTCTGTTCTGTTCGTCGGCGATTTTGTTTTAATTGAGCATGTGCTGCTGGCCACGGCTTGATGTGTGCTTTAGAAAACACAAAGCGATATAGTGCTCTGCAGTAAAATCTTTTATATCTGTCTACTGTCCTGGGTGCTCATGGTATCGCGTATAGTGGTTAATGAGTGAGAGCGAGACGGCCGCGGCTCTTAAATCATTTGGTGAATGGATGAGGGGGTAGACATTCGGTCAGGATAGCCTCGGACACGAGCTACGAAACGGGCAGAAGTTTGACATACTGTACTCGTGATCTTTGCCTCAGTCCGTATTAATCCTGCTGTAATTTGGACTAAACGTGCGACAGAAAAATGTTCTTGCCGCAGGGTCGTAAAATAATACTCTTTGGCAGTCTTAAAAAAAAAAATGTTCAAATGTGTGTGAAACCTTATGGGACTTAACTGCCAAGGTCATCAGTCCCTAAGCTTACACACTACTTAAACTAAATTATCCTAAGGACAAACACACACACCCATGCCCGAGGGAGGACTCGAACCTCCGCCGGGACCAGCCGCACAGTCCATGACTGTAGCGCCTTTGACCGCTCGGCCAATCCCGCACGGCTTTGGCAGTCTTATTCCTTCTGGTTTGATTAACTATTTGCGCCTTTCAGCAGTTTCTGAATTTCACTGTAGTGGATCTGATCCACTGAGGCAGGCGTGACTGAAATTTTTGTCGCGCAGTGCAGGCCGCTCGCTAACTTTGCTCCGCTCGGTTACCGAGCCTGTGTGTGGCAGAATGCTGCAGTTAAAGTGCCCGTGCCTAGGCCCCTATTCTCTTCCTGAGGCAGGTGTCGTCCCGTTATGTAGAAAGTAGTACGATTTGAAAAACTGACGAGTAACGTCTACCAGTCACAGATGTTTGGCAGAAGTTCTCTTTATGCGTGGAATCTCACAGGACGTCTGGCTGAAGTCGCTGTGACGTATATGCAAACGGCGGTATTCGGTTTCAGTCGCCACAAATCTCCTTCGAATGCCATTTTCGCATCTAATATATGAAAATGCTTCGAACAACAGTAGCAGGGGGTTTGTTTGTCAGTAGATGTCACGCAACTGAAATCTCCACCAAGAATTACCGGAGCACAAAAAGATGTGAAAAGCTGCGTTGTCTGGCCGTGGTGGATACCGCGCGCTTCCACTCTGCGATTCGTTCCCGAGAGAGCATTAATGTTTATCAACTGCAGGTTGATCATTTCGTCAGCGCTTGTCGCTGCTGTTAGTTTGGTGCCTTCTTGAACAAAGATGACATCTGCATCAGCAGCATACAAATGTTCGTGCAAACTTGATCTATTGGTGTGAGACACCATCCGGTTGAGTCTGGCTGAGGGCAGATTGTGATGGCCCAGAGGCTAGGCACGAGCATTTTAGAAACTGCACGACTTGACAAGTTTTCGAGGAGTGCTGTGGTGAGTGTCTTACACACGTGAAATTCAACAGGTGAAACCACATCCAGCCGTCGCGTCGTGAGGTTTGGCGGTCACCCATTATTACAGATGTCGGACGTCGTAGGCTGGGCAGACTGGTAAAACGGGACAGGCGCGAACTGTGGTGGAACTAACATCACACTGTAATGCTGGGCGGAGTACAAGTGTGACTCCATACACAGTGCTTAAAACACTCCAAAACATGGGCTTCCGCTGCCGACGACCCATGCGTGTGCCGATGTTAATACAACGACGTCGGCAACTACGACTGAAATGGGCTAGTGACCATCGGTACTGGACGTTGGTGCAGTGGCAGAGCTTTGCATGGTCTGATGAATACCGATAGGAGGGCGCGAAGCCGTCGTCTTTCAGGGGAACAGCTCGTTGACACCCGTCCTGCGGGATGGAGACAAGCTGGTGGCGGCTCCATTTTGCTCTGAGAAACATCCATGTGGGCGTCCGTGGGTCCAGTGCAGCTCTTGCAAGGCACCATGACGGCCAAGGAACAACGTACACTGCTTGCACACCATGTACTTCCCTTCATGACCATCATATTTCCCAACGCCAATCGCACTTTTGAGCAAGATAATGCGCCATGTCACAAGCCCAGGAGTGTGATGGAGTGGTTCGAGGAACACAGTGGGGAGTTCCAGTTGATCCGCTGGCCCTCCAACTCACCGGATCATGAACCCGATCGAACAAATCTGGGATGTGGTTGGACGTGATGTGAGACGTTGTCGCCTCCATCTCCGGTATTTTCGGGGAATTTCGTGACTTGTGTGTGCAGATGTGGTGTCAACTCGCTGCCACGATGCGTTTCCACTGTTATCCGTACCAAAGTGGGACATACCGACTATGGTCATGATGTTAAAGCTGATCAGTGTATTAACCGCGTCGGTTTGAAAGTCATCTGCAAGCCGTATACTTCGTGTTCAGAATGACCTTCTGTTTCTAATAACGAGATATCAACAGTATCGATAAGCAGACGCTCTTTCCCGCATGGGAATCCTAATTTAATCGTGGATTTCTTGGCGTCTGCCTGCATAGTGTTATGGCGTTACTGACAGTCTGTAGAAGGAAGACGACCGGCCGTGCGCCGCACTCTGTGCTGCTTAATCGGACACGCCCTGAGAGCATCACGCTGTGGTCGACTGGAGACTGAGCTACCCAAGCACGACTCACAGCTCGTCCCCGCAGCCTTACTCACTTCCGCCAATACCTTATCTATCTCCCATATCCACCGAAGTTGTCGAGCATGACTTTTGGAGCTAGCACTCCTCGAAGAAGACAAGTTGCGCATGTTAGAGTTACTGTCCGACACACAGTTTAAATCCTCCAGGAAGTTTGAAATCAGCACGCAGTTCGCTACAAACTGAAATTTCATTCTGGATACAACACTCCAGGCTTTGGCTGAACCATGTATTCGCAATACCCTTTCTTCCAGAGCAAGGTATGCAAGACAGCTACTGTGGAGTTTGAAACATGTGATATGAGGTCCTGGTGGAAGTTCGGCTTTGAGGACGAGTCGTCATTCGTGGTTGGATAGCTGGATCGGTTGTGAACTTGCCCGTGGAAGCAAAAAGTCCCAGATTCGATTCCCGGTCCAGCACAGAGTTTTAATTTGCCTGGAAGTTTTACGTCTTTAATGGGATTCGATGTAAACGATCGACCATCCTTCATTAGCGTCAATTACTACTTGCGTGCCTGTCTGTAAATAGCGTTGTGTTTCCGCCTACTGCTCTGTGTACATTTGGAATTAGTGTGTTTACTTCTAAAAGTACTGTGTCATATACTGATATTCATGATATGCTTTATTTAAGTAATGACAGATGTAATGTTGTGGCCTAAACTATTTTTACCCTTATCCGTGGAGGTAATCCATGACTGAAACTGTTCGATATTTGGGTGTGTAAACGCAGTCATAGGTTAATTTGCCCTGAATCGACAGTATTCTTAGACAGTAGAGTTTACAGCTGTGAGAAAGATTTGTTTATGAATCATTCCCCAAGAGGAGATTGCCCTAGAATTTTAACGCATCTTTATCATCCATTTCTTAAACGATGTTCTGAAGGTATAATTTTCTCATTTAACTCCACCCTTGAGTCACATTTACACGCAAAAACTATGATACACCTGAGCTACTCTTAACTCTAAAATTGAACAACAGTGGATTAATCTTGAATGCCCCACATTGTGATTTATCATGTGAACTATTTGATATGCCTAGTGTGTTGGCAACTACATTTCATGCAACCGGATATTTGCCATTAACTAGAATGTTATCTGTTTAAAACAATGATTTATACATATTAACATATGGAAAGCATTCCTTATCAAATTTTTCTGAAGACAATAATTTAACTAAGGACATCCACGAAAATGTAATCTCTTCCAGTAATGAGTTAAATTTCATTGAAGCAGTAAACAGAATTAAGTCCTTCGATTCCTCCAGTAATGTTAATGCATACTTGATTGTCAGTATTGTGTTTTTATTGCTTTTATTAATTTGTCTTTTGCCAAAAGCATTTGTCATGTATGAAATTGTCATCTTGAAGGCACACTTCTCTGTACTGAAGTCTGGAGCCGAGCGACCGCTACGGTCGCAGGTTCGAATCCTGCCTCCTGCATGGATGTGTATGATGTCCTTAGGTTAGTTAGTTTTAATTAGTTCTAAGTTCTAGGCGACTGATGACCTCAGAAGTTAAGTCGCATAGTGCTCAGAGCCATTTGAACCATTTATCTGCACCGAACGTTACTGTGCCTGCAAATGAAATACATGTTGCAATGCCCTCTGATGCCACAAATGGCGAAATAGAATCATAACGCCCAGGAGGTCATTTTGAGCCACCTATGGTTGCTCTTTTTCTCTGGGGAGAGTGATGTAAGGGTCTACGGATTGCGAGCAGCCGTACAGTACGTAATACGCGTTCGCCAGCCGACCTGTCTGAAATGCTGACGATTCGCTTGGTCAGTAGACGGGCGCCCGGCCGCACTATGACTCGGAATACGCGACTGGCCGCCGTCCGCAGTGTGCAGTATTAACTAGCGCTGCCACGGACACGAATATGTCTCTTTTCTTAGCTCACCATGGAGCCTTTCGATACGACCGTAATTAGCCGGTGTTAGGATGTCAGACACAGTGATGATAGGCACGCGTAACGTGAGTGTTTTATAATCCGCCTTTGTTGATGAAACTATTTAAATTTACTTCTCGTGTTCGCGTATTGCCGTACCTCAAGGTACCACCTCTTACAAATCCCGACAAAATATTCGTGTAATCATCATCTGGGGCAACAACACAAACACACCCCCTTAAAATGAAAGTAGCCGGTAGTCAAACACGCCTTTTGTACATTACTTTTTTACTGGCGTACTATGCAAGTTGTGTATCTGATGGATAGTACAGTAAAGTTATTATGTGCAACATACAATTACAGACTAGTGCTTCCATGTGCATGTTATTTTCAAACAATGTCTCTGTTTATCAAATTTACGATACTATCCACTGATTTTAAAAGCCGCTGGCTGTTTTACTCCATTTCATGCTTACAAAAGTAACAGCTCCTTCGATGTCATCAGTGTGCTCTATGCATTAAGTACATTTTGTAGGTTTGTCAATGTATATTGTAGTTACGAGTAGTTAAATATTTATTTATTTATGCATTTATTTTACCTGGCAAGATTAGGGCCGTCAGGCCCTCTCTTACACCTAACCAGGCATACTCAGATTCAACAAATTTCAGTTTCTACAGAACATTAAGGGCATATAACATGTTATACAGTATTAATGTTAAAGAAAAAAATATAGATTATAAAAGCAGTACAATGATAATTATAACAGTCAAAAAATAATTATAACAATCAAGAATAATACTAATAATAATAGTAATGACTATGTATATGAAAGTAAACATATTTTTCTTTTATGAATGTCAGTCGTATTGCTAGTTGGGAATTTTCTCGTTATACAGGGTGATTCAAAAAGAATACCACAACATTAAAAATGTGTATTTGATGAAAGACACATAATATAACCTTCTGTTATACATCATTACAAAGAGTATTTAAAAAGGTTTTTCTTTCACTCAAAAACAAGTTCAGAGATGTTCAATATGGCCCCCTCCAGACACTCGAGCAATATCAACCCGATACTCCAACTCGTTCCACACTCTCCGTAGCATATCAGGCGTAACAGTTTGGATAGCTGCTGTTATTTCTCGTTTCAAATCATCAATGGTGGCTGAGAGAGGTGGCCGAAACACCATATCCTTAACATACCCCCATAATAAAAAATCGCAGGGGGTAAGATCAGGGCTTCTTGGAGGCCAGTGATGAAGTGCTCTGTCACGGGCTGCCTGGCGGCTGATCCATCGCCTCGGGTAGTTGACATTTCATAACTAACCTTTTTCGTAGGACTCTCCATACAGTTGATTGTGGAATTTGCAGCTCTCTGCTAGCTCTGCGAGTCGATTTTCCTGGGCTGCGAACAAATGCTTGCTGGATGCGTGCTACATTTTCATCACTCGTTCTCGGCCGTCCAGAACTTTTCCCTTTGCACAAACACCCATTCTCTGTAAACTGTTTATACCAACGTTTAATACACCACCTATCAGGAGGTTTAACACCATACTTCGTTCGAAATGCACGCTGAACAACTGTCGTCGATTCACTTCTGCCGTACTCAATAACACGAAAAGCTTTCTGTTGAGCGGTCGCCATCTTAGCATCAACTGACGCTGACGCCTAGTCAACAGCGCCTCAAGCGAACAAATGTACAACTAAATGAAACTTTATTGCTCCCTTAATTCGCCGACAGATAGTGCTTAGCTCTGCCTTTTGTCGTTGCAGAGTTTTAAATTCCTTATTCTTTTTGAATCACCCTGTATTCTTGCAGCTTGTGAGTTATTCTCATCAAGCAGAGACATAAGACGATAGAATGGGGTGAAAGAGATATAGAAGAGGTAGATAGGTTAGAAGAAGAGAAATAGAATGGTAAAATTCGAAGCTATGATGGAGAGGAGAAAGAAAGAGATGAGAGGGGCACAACAATGGTGGCTATACCGTCCCTAATATGTAAGTCTTGAGTTCCCTCTTGAATGCTGAGTGGTTCTGGATAAGACGCAGATCACAGGGGAGCGCGTTCCATAGTCGTATGGCTGAGATGGAGAATGACACGGAGAAAGATTTTGTGTTATGTAAAGGTACAGCCAAGATGCTAGACCTATCCGATCTGGTATTGCGGTTGTGGAATGATGATAGGTGTTTAATGTGAGAAGATAAGTATTGGGGGCACGAGTGGCTAAGAAATCGATGAAGTAAGCACATCGTGTGGAGATCGCGTGCCTTATGTGAGCGTATCCAACCTAGCTGGGAGTATGAAGGACTGATATGATCATACAACCGTATATTGCATACGTATCTAACGCAAACATTCATCACTAGCTCGAGGCATCTCGAATTTTCACTATTTGTGCCGTGTTGAACTACATCACAGTAGTAAAGATTAGGCAAGACTAGTGCTTGGACTAATTTTTGTTTAACATGGGTTGGAAATATTTTTCTAACTTTTTGAATTTCTTGTAGGCAGGAGAGCGATTTCCGGCAAGCTGTGACTGTTTGTTCTTCCCAGTTTAGGTGTTCATCCAAGATTATTCCAAGGTCTTTTACTGTTTTTTGGTATGGTGGTTGGGTACCATTGAGAAGTATTTGAGCACTGTTTCGCGGAAGTACCGGCTGATTAACTTTGGATGAGATATAAGTATGACCTGGGATTTCTTGGGGTTTAGCTTCAGACCTAGGTTCTGTGCCCATTGAGAAACAGAGCAAAGATCTGCGTTCATACTAGCTACTGCGTCTACTTACCAAGACGTTTTGAGCAATACTCTTCATATCTATACTATGTATAATGGCAAGTAACTTATTTTAGGGCATTTGTCAGTCTTTTTTAGTCACTTCCGAACACTTCAGAACTTCTTTGGTGCAACTGAAGCTGCAATTCAATGGAAAATTGCGTTACATTAGTTTTATTTCATGCACAGTGGTCTCTCGGATGTGGAAAGAAGTGAAAGGTGAATATTTAATATGAATTAAGAGTAGTATCATGAAATGACTTAATGTTACGAAATACTGTTGTATTACAGTGCAAATTTGAAGTTTAAAATAACTAAAAATAATATATTTAAGATTTTATAAAGACGCTATTCAATGAAGTAGAAGGAGCAGCACTACAGAAAGTTTTTTTAAATAACGCAGTCTCCAGAAAACTATGTAACATCTAATGTGCTTTGGTATGTTGTTGAATACAAATTTATTTGATTCGTTTATGCACTAATATTAACACTTACACTCTCTCTCAGACATTATTTTTGGTCCTAGTATCATACTCGTGCATTTAACTACTTTTGGAGAAAAGAGAAGTATTGGAAATGGTGATGGATATCAATGAGTATATCTTGTAAAGTGTCAAACTACAATATTCAAAATTTGGTTCCTGCACGATGTTCTAGAAGTAACATCAAATACAAGTTTTATAACATGCTTCTGTGCTTTGAAAATATTGTCCTTTTGTTGAGCTTGCTTAAAAAAGACTGCATAATTCATTAGATAATTCACAAATAAAGAATAAACAAGACACATGCTTACAAATGACAAATAGTTTCAAAAAATTTTTCTACATACTTAAATTATCTCATCTTGCACTGTGATGCACAGACAAAATCGGGATGTTGTCTACAAAGCAATGAACATGCAGCGAGCACAAGTAAAAAATAAAAAAGAATATTTTAATAGGATTTTATACGTAAATGTTTGAAAAGAAAACAATAGTTGTGCATGATGTAGGAAATGGGAAAGAAGAGACGGAAAAATAAAAATATACGAAGGAAAGAAAGGATAGGAAAAATATTGTGAGGTAAACACGTACATCAGAAAAGTCACCTACAATCTCTAATTCGAAGGTAAGGTAATATATATTTAGACATGTTAGATTTTTTGGTTGACTTTTTAATCTAAAAATATTATAAACTGTAGTCGCCGGCCATGCTTTTTTGTTCGTGTGTGAGGGCTAGTGTCAGGAACTACTTTAGTGACTGACTCACGAGGAAGATTTTGTGTACATAATTTATTGTTACTGCGCCAGGCGTGTGTTCCGACCGTCGACGCGAAGTACAACCCGTGAAAACCCGTGACGAGTCGCTAGTATTCTACGTGATACAGTAATATGAAGAAATTACAAGTCTTACGCTTTATTTTCTGCATGAATTTCGAACAATAAGGTCCCTAAAAAAGGCAGCGGGTGCCTGAAGCTTAATACGCGATTTCATGCACTCAGTTATCACTGTTATTATCAGTTTATGGCCTATGTTACGAAAGTGGCACATAAACAGTGACAGACCATAATAAGTCGTTATCTCCAGGGATAATACAAGATAAGTCTGATTAAGTTAAGGGACTTGGCAGCCAAAACCCGGCACCGCGATGCAGACATCACTAAATAGAGATCTCATACCAAGCATCTACGTCTACATTTACATGGATACTCTGCAGATCACATTTAAGTGCCTGGCAGAGGGTTCATCAAACCACCTTCACAATTCTCTATTATTCCAATCTCGTATAGCGCGCGGAAGGAGTGAACACTTACATTTTTCCGTACGAGCTCTGATTTCCCTTTTTTTATCGTGGTGATCGTTCCTCCCTATGTAGGTCAGTGTCAACAAAATATTTAGGCATTCGAAGGAGAAAGTTGGTGATTGGATTCCGTCGCAACGAAAAACGTCCTTCTTTTAATGATGTCCAGCCCAAATCCTGTATCATTTCCGTGACACTCTCTCCCATATTTCCCGATAGTAAAAAACGTGCTGCCTTTCTTTGAACTTTTTCGATGTACTCCGTCAGTGGTATCTGGTAAGGATCCCACACCGCACAGCAGTATTCTAAAAGAGGACGGATAAGCGTAGTGTAGGCAGTCTCCTTAGTAGGTCTGTTACATTTTTTAAGTGTCCTGCCAATAAAAAGCAGAACGAGGAGATACAATTCAGCTATTAGAAACACCTTTCGTAATCCACTTCAGTCCCCCTATAAGTTAGCACTTCCATCCAAATGCTAAAATCGAAGTTGGTCCTGTATCTCTGTCAAATGAAGTAATATCCCTGTCATCTTTAATCTTAAATGGGGCAAATATCAACTTCTTTCCTTCAGCAAATGGTCTAAGAGTAATAATAGATGAAAATATGAATTGGACAGAGCACTTAATTGTATTGTGCAAAAAGTCATCAGTATTCCTTCCTCCATGCCAGAAAGGTCCTCTAATTTGATCTGAAAAAGAAACTCGTACAAGCACTTATAGTTCCATTTATTGATTGCAGCGATATTAGCCGACAAAGCCTTTCTCAGGGTTGCTCAGCGCGACTGGAACAGTTTATGACGCCTGTGCTCGTTACATCTGTGGTGTTCGACTCCGTAGTTATTGAAACGTCCCCTTAGAACAATTATACATGACTGTCCTTAAACTGACACACAATATTTTTTAGCGCAACGCAATCTGACTTTCAATAATCCCTACAAAAGAATGGCCCTGACTAACATTAACCTATACCTTTCACAAATCACTTACCTCAGAAAAATCTTCATTACTCGAACTACTGCAATATAGCGAGCGCCACTACTTCCAGCTAAATAAAAGATTGTAACTACTGAAGGCACTAACTACTGATAGGCATGGTTAGCAAATGAAAGATTTTGATAGAGAACAAATGATGTATTTACCTTAATAGTCATAATATATATAGCAGTTCATGACATCCAGTCTTACAAATTTCAAAACTCCGCCATCTCTCTCCCCACATCCACCACTGCTGGCGGCTCACCTCCAACTGCCCAACGCTATGCGCTGTTAACATCCAGCTGCCCAACAGTACAATGGCAGACAACAATGCAAACTAGCCACAGACTGCACGCAGCACAGCCAGTGATTTTCATACAGAGCGCTACGTGGCGTTACCAATAAGAAAACCTAAACAGCCTACTTACATTATGTCTCATCGATATGTATACAGCTACGTTGACTGCGCGTAAACTAGGGCAGAGATTCACTTTCGTAGGTAAAGCAGGTAGTAGAACTCGGTACATAGCAGAATACTAGGGAAATGCAATCAGTCTGCAAAGAATACTGTATACTAAATACTCGTGCGACCCAATCGAGAATATTTCTCAAGTGTGTGGGAAATGTACCAAATGGGACTAGCAGCGGATACTGAACGGATACAAATAAGGGCACAACAGATGGTCACATGTTTCTTTGACCCATAGGTGAGTGTCACGAAGACGTCGTAAGAATTGAATTGGCGTAGCCTGAAGATATATGCAAATTATCCCGTGAAAGCCAAGATACAAAGTTTCAAGAACCAACATTAAGAGATGCATCTACGAGTGTATGATAGTCTGCTACATATCGCTGGCATAGGGATCACAGAGACAAGATTACACTAATTATAACATGCACACAGGCATTCAGGCAATTACTCTTCCCGCACTCAGTAAGTGAATGGAACGGGAGAAAGCCATAAGAAATGGCACAGTGGGGAAACCATCTCCTATGCACTTCACAGTGGTTTGAAAAGTATAGATGTAGATGAAGGTGAGTTTGCTGTAATATATGAAAATTTATCAGAAGTGGATATACAATTCAACCTGCTGGAAGAGACAGTCAATAGAGCAGGGTTAGGAATTAATGCAGAAAAGGCAAATTCATGACTATCATAAAAAATTTACCTCAGTAATTACAGGCAGACATTGGTCAACAGATAATAAGTTCGCAAAACCTGCCATATAGGAAAGGACGCATCAAATAGAAAGGACACGTGAGATAATAGGAAATATTTACAATAAACATGCGCACCAAGCAAAGCAAGAACAAAACATTTTAGCATGCTCGTGAAACAAGAATGCTCGTAAAGAAATGAACGTCTAGCGCTAAATTATAAATTCGACCAAAAAGCAACGTTAGACAGAAATATTACTAGCAAAACTTTAGGTCCAGTGAGAAGAAAAGAAGCCTGGAAATTAAGAACTAATCACGCATATGTGAAAATATAGGAAAATAAGAGAAACGGTAAGGGAAAGAAAACTGATAAATGACAAATGAATCGGCCACCAGAACAACCTTGTAATCAAGGTTTTTGTAGAATGTGAATTAGAGCTGGAATAGCATTGTATCTGACGTCCTGCACTTGCTGGTTAAATGGTTTCCGACTCTCGTTATTTTTTGTTCCATCGTCGAACCACGAAATTCTTTGTTGTGACCAATAGTATTTTACATACACAATACACACGATACTGCAGTCCCTGTAATATGCACGCATGTCCAAAGGCACACTCCATCGTAATCAAAATAACACAGGTACTGCAATATCGTATTTCTTTGCCAATACCGTGCTAGCGACTTTCAAGTACAACGTCTGACTTGGACGGAAACAAGCATAATGGTTGTGCCACAGGATTTCAGAGGTATTAGCGCACTGGACCAAAGATTGCATAAAGATTCATTCAAAGTATTTGAGTATGTTTGCCTACAAACTCCCACGATCCAACTTCATAAAGGGAAAGAAAAAATCATAACATCCAAGAACCATAGATTTGTCAAACCATTGCCTCAGAACATGTACTACCAACTGATCCCTTCTTCTAGTCAAGTTGTGCCACAAACTCCTCTTCTCCCCAATTCTATTCAATACTTCCTCATTAGTTATGTGATCTACCCATCTAATCTTCAGCATTCTTCTGTAGCATCACATTTCGAAAGCTTCTATTCTCTTCTTGTACAAACTATTATTCGTCCATGTTTCACTTCCATACACGGCTACACTCCATACAAATACTTTCAGAAACGACTTCCTGACACTGAAATCTATACTCGATGGTTAACAAATTTCTCTTCTTCAGAAACGTTTTCCTTGCCATTGCCAGTCTACATTTTATATCCTCTCTACTTCGACCATCATCAGTTATTTTGCTCCCCAAATAGCAAAACTCCTTTACTACTTTAAGTGTCTCATTCCCTAACCTAATTCCCTCAGCATCACTCGATTTAATTAGACTACATTCCATTATCCTCGTTTTGCTTTTGATGTTCATCTTATATCCTAATTTTATTACACTGTCCATTCCGTTCAACTGCTCTTCCAGGTCCACTCTTATTATTCCCGCTTGGGTCTTGCACATATTGTATATTACTCATATCTCCTCATAGCTTACCTCTATTTTTCTCAGAATTTAAACATTTTACACCATTTTATATTGTCGAGCGCTTTTTCCAGGTCGACAAATCCTGTGATCGTCTCTTGATCTTTCTTTAGTCTTGCTTCCAGTAACAACTACAACCCTTAAACCAAACTGATCGTAATCTAACACATCCTCAATTTTCATTTCCATTCTTCTGTATATTATTCTTGTCAGCCACTTGGATGCATGAGCTGTTAAGCCGATTATGCGATATTTCTCGCTCTTGTCAGCTCTCGCAGTCTTCCGAACTCTGTGGATGATATATTTTCCGAAAGTCTGATGGTATGTCGTCTGAGTCATACATTCTACACACTAACGTGAATAGTCGTGTTGTTGCCACTTCCTCCAATTATTTTAGAAATTCTGGTGTAATGTTTTCTATCCCTTCTGCCTCATTTTGTCTTAAGTCCTCCAAAGCTCTCTTCTATTCTAATTCACATACTGGATCCGCTATCTCTTCTAAATCGACTCCTGTTTCTTCTTCTATCACATCAGAGAAATCTTCCCCCTCCTAGAGGCTTTCAATGTAATCTTTCCACATATCCTCTCTCTCCTCTGCTTTTAACAGTGGAAATACCACCGCACACTTTACGTTATCACCCTTGCTTTTAATGTCACCGAAGGCTGTTTTGACTTTCCTGTATGCTGAGTTTGTCCTTGCGACAATCATTTCTTTTTCGATTTCTTTACATTTTTCATGCAGCCATTACATCTTAGCTTCCCTGCACTTTCTGTTTATTTCATTCCTCAGCAACTTGCATTTCTGGATTTCTGATTTTCCCGGAACATTTTTGTACTTCCTCCATTCGTTTATCAACTGAAGTATTTCTTCTGTTCACCATGGTTTCTTCGCAGTTACCTTCTTTGTATCTATGTTTTTCTTTCCAACTTCTGTTATGGCCCTTTTTAGACATGTCCATTCCACTTCAACTGTACCGCCTACTGAGCTATGCCTTATTGGTGTATCTTTAGCCTTAGAGAGCTTCAAGCATATCGCGTCATTCCTTAGTACTTCTGTATCGCACTTCTTTGCATATTGATTCTCCCTGACTGTTGTCTTAAGCTTCAACCTACACTTCATCACTACTCCATTGGGATCTGAGTCTATATCTGCTCCTAGCTACTGCCTTACAAACCAGTATTTGATTTCGGAATCTCTGTATCACCATGACGTAATCTAACTGAAATCTTCCGGCATCACCAGGCCTTTTCTAAGTATACCTCGTCCTCTTGTGATTCTCGAACGCAGTATTCGAAATTACTTGCCGAAATTTATTACAGAACTCATTCGTTGTCCCAAGCCCACATTCCCCTGTAACCTTCCAGGTGAGACAAATTTGATAAATGAAGATGACAACTGTGTCGACACATTGCCCCGTTGGAGCAGGTTAAGGAAGATTCGAATAGAATGCGGAATAGAGGCTCTGATATGTAATTGGCTGGATGACTTCTTAATTAATGGAACCCAGTCCGTTATCGAGGTATACAAATGTTCATCAGAGACGGGGGTATCGCCAGGAGTGCCCCAGGCGAATGCGATAGGACAGTTCTTGTTCTCATTTACAGATGTGATCTCACAGATAAGGTGAGCATTAATCTGCGACTGTTTTCTGTCGACACTCTAGTGTGCGGAGAAGTGCTATCGCTGAGTGACTGTAGAAGGACAAAGGATGATTTAGGGTACACAGAATTTCTATTTGGTGATATGAATGATAGGTTGTTCTAAGTGTAGACAAATGTAAATTAATTCTGATGAGATGGTAACACAATTCTGTAGTGTTCTAATGCGGTATTTGTGGTGATTGCTCGACACAGTCACGTCGTTTAAAAATGTCCACGCGTAACGTTGCAAAGCGAAATGAAATTGAACGAGATCATGTGATTGGTAGAATGTTAGGCAAACGGTCGTCTTCTGTCTATTAGATATCTAGGAAAGTGTTCAAATGGTTCAAATGGCTCTAAGCACTATGAGACTGAACATCTGTGGTCATCAGTCCCCTAGACTTAGAACTACTTAAACCAAACTAACTTAAGGACATCACACACATCCATGCCCCAGGCAGGATTCGAACCTGCGACCGTAGCAGCAGCGCGGTTCCGGACTGAAGCGCCCAGAACCGCTCGGCCACAGCGGCCGGCCAGAAAAGTGTACCTCATGTAGAAAGGAGACAGCGTGTTGAACACTAGTACTGCTCGAATGTTGAGCATTCATTTCAGGTCGGATTACATCTGCTTCTACGTACATACTTCGCAAGCCACCATACGGTGCGTGGCGGAAGTAGCATTGTACCACTACTAGGCACTTACTTTTCTATTGCACTCGTAAACAAAGCTAGGGAAAACGACTGTCTATATGCCTCCGTATTGAGCCAAAATTTCAGGTATCTTATCTTCGTGGTCCTGATACGCAATGCATATTGGCGGCAGTAGAATCGTTTGGCAGACAGCTTCAAATGCCAATGAAGACATCGAAGGTATTCGGAAGTATGTTGCTAGATTTGTTAGCGGTCGGGTCAATCAACACGCGCAGATTATAGTGATACTTCGTGAACTCAGAACGGGAATCCCTCGACGGGAGATGATATTATTTTCGCGGAACACTAGCGAGATAACTCCACTAGCAGTTGATTGTAGAACGAGTCTACTGCCGCCAAAATATATTTCGTGTAAGGTAATTGCAAAGGTGGCAGGCGTAAAATACAGGGAGCGAAAGGCTATTTACAATTAGTACAGAAACCATATGGCAGTTATAAGAGTCGAGGGGCATGAAAGGGAAGCAGTGACTGGGAAGGGAGTGAGACAGAGTTGTAGCCTCTCCCCAATGTTATTCAATCTGTATATTGAGCAAACAGTAAAGGAAACAATAAAAAAAAATCCATGTAGGTATTAAAATCCATGGAGAAGAAATAAAAACTTTGAGCTTCGCCGATGACATTATAATTCTGTCAGCGACAGCAAAGGACTTGGAAGAGCAGTTGACCGGAATGGGTAGTGTCTTGAAAGGAGCATATAAGCTGAACATCAACAAAAGCAAAACGAGGATAATGGAATGTAGTCGAATTAATGCTGAGGGAATTAGATTAGGAAATGAGACACTTAAAAGCAGTAAAGGAATTTTGCTATTTGGGGAGCAAAATAACTGATGATGGTCGAAGTAGAGAGGATACAAAATGTAGACTGGCAATGGCAAGGAAAGCGTTTCTGAAGAAGAGAAATTTGTTAACATCGAGTATAGATTTAAGTGTCAGGAAGTCGTTTCTGAAAGCATTTGTTTGGAGTGTAGGCATGTATGGAAGTTAAACATGCAAGATAAATAGTCTGGACAAGAAGAGAATAGAAGTTTTCGAAATGTGGTGCTACAGAAGAATGCTGAAGATTAGATGGGTTGATCACATAACTAATGAGGAGGTATTGAACAGGGTTGGGGAGAAGAGGAGTTTGTGGCACGACTTGACTAGAGGAAGGGATCGGTTGGCAGGACATGTTCTGAGGCATTAAGGGATCACCAATTTAGTACTGGAGGGCAGCGTGGAAAGTAAAAATCGTAGAGGGAGACCAAGATTTGAATACACTAAGCAGATTCACAAGGATGTAGGTTGCACTAGGTACTGGGAGATGAAGAAGCTTGCACAGGATAGAGTAGCATGGAGATCTGCATCAAACCAGTCTCAGGACTGAAGACCACAACAACAACAAGGACCACGAGACAAAGACAGATTAGGGCTCTTACGGAGTCATGGCCAGTCGTTTTTTGCTCGCTCTATATGAAAGTGCAACAGGAATGGCGTTACTAGCAGTGATAAAAGGTACCCTCCGCCCGGCACCTTACGGTGTCTTGCGGAGTGTTAATGTAGATGTAGCTGTAGAAATTTTGTTTCCTGAATGATTTATCTCTTTTCCCTATTGCAGTACTGCAGGAGGCAAGTGGGGTGCTAAGTGAGGCGACTGCAAGCGCCGTCACACAGGGCTGGCGGCGGAGGAGAATGGCCCACAGGTCCGACGCCTCGGGCTTCCTTGTTTGCCCGCCACGCAATAACATGCAAAGCAGCCGCTGGAGGGGGACGAGGGCCGCGTTATGGGTCCAGCCGCCGTCGTTACGGCCGTATCAAGCACCCGCCGCCACACACCGGCTCCAGTCACCAGGCGGCAGCAGCGCGCAGGTGATGGCGGGGCCGGCCTTCACCGCCCAGAACGCGACAACACGCGGAACCGTCGTTGCCGGTCGACCATTCATAGGGTTGTTCGGTCGGTGCTGTTGGCAGAGCCGTAACGCGCCGACCCCCTGGAGCGCTAGTGGGCTCTGGGAACGGCCGTCATCGCCTGGGAGTGCATATAACACCAGCTTCCTTCGAGGGCCGATAGATGGCATCACGAACCTGAAAGGAGCGGCTTCACTGCTCTGTGAAATGGTGCACGATAGCCCGGTTGCGAACGGCGCGAATTCTTTCCAGATAAGTGTTCGTATTCCGTGACCTTAGAGGGACTTTATGTGCTGCCGGCAGTAACAGATAAGCCACGGGAAACGCCGTTCCCGACGTTTACTGCTGTATCAGGCGCGGCTGGGTCGAGCACCTACAGCTTTCATTTCTTCGCCTGGTCTGCAAACGGACAGAAGCGTATATAGGCGGATAGGCTCATCGAGTTATATGAACGAACTTTATGAGGAAATTTCTTTTATGTATTAAAACTTCTATTCCTCCAACAACAATTCAGTTGAAGGCTGCACCAAAACTGAAGGTTCTTCCTCTACGTATCTCCAAGACATTTCTTAGCCCAATTACGCCGTGTTCAATAACATTTTTAGTTTTGGACAAGTTTGTCCAATGATTAATGTGTTGAAGAGTTGTACATACTGAGCAGTAACAGGGCAATAGGGCATTTCTTCTACTTACACGGAATGTTTCATAAAAGTATGAGCCTACATGTTCTTACAACCTGTACAATGTGGTATAGGTTTGAAACCACCGTTGTAGACCAACAGTAATTTCCCTATATGAATTTTCTTTAACGAGTACTATGAGCTTTACAGTCTTCGTAGTGTGAAGGGTCAATTATCAGCTTTCATCTATTTTTAATGTGCACACGTGATGCGGAAAACATCACTTCACCAGGCGTTCAAAAAATGTTCAAATGTCTGTGAAGTCTTATGGGACTTAACTGCCAAGGCCATCGGTCCCTAAGCTTACGCACTACTTAACCTAAATTATCCTAAGGACAAACACACACACACATGCCCGACGGAGGACTCGTACCTCCGCCGGGATCAGCGGCACAGTGTACGACTCCAGCGCCTGAGACCACACGGCTAATCCCGCGCGGCACCAGGCGTTCATACTCTCCGGTATGCAGATGATTTATGTCTTTTTCAATACATCACTCCATTATATCTCTTTGGCTAGGTTAAGAAAGAGCCAGTTACACATTAATCCGTTGGCTGGATATGAATGGCCTAGCAGTGTCAACGGAGGAACTTTCTGCAGTTCACTTACACTGCAGAAGAATACGATCGATTAGCTCAAGAATTTTGTAAGGGGTCTCTACTTCCCGCTGTTGGCTAAAGCGAAACTTTTAGCTACGGTATCTCACACTCACTTAACATGGGATGATCACATATCTCATGCAATCAAGAAAAAAGAAAACAACATTAATGCAGTGAGATCTGCAACTGGAAGTTGGTGGGTACAGACCCTTACTTTCTCTTAGACATACACAAGCGCCGCTTTCGGTGGGGCATCGAATTTGGGTGCTTTTTATAGCAAAACGCTGCTAGCCGTCTACTTCATAAACTAGACACGGTGCCATTCCGAAAGCTGCGAATATGGCTTGGAACAATGGAATCGACTCCGGCTAACCCCTTACTAGTAGAAGCTGATGATCAACCGTTGCATGTTCGAAATCGGTACTTGGCAAGAGAATTTATTTGCCATAGCAGTCAGCATGTAAAACCTTTGCCCCTGCTAGTGGCAGAAACACACTCAGTTCGTAACATCAACCACCGGATGCACAACGGTAGCTACACAATCCATTTGGGGGTCCATTCAGATAGAAGCTAGAAAACCTCGATATGCACTAAACAGTTCTATGGATAATGCTCTGGCACAAGCAGTTCCACGTTCCAGTGCTTACATTATATATTATTGGCCACAGTTTGTCCATTCTTATACCGATGGCTCTCGATACCAAAAGACTGAAACAGTAGGATGCGAATTACTTTACACCAAGGGGAACTATTCCAAGCAATTTCGACTGACCCTGTATTGTTTAGTTTTTACCGCAGAAGCGACAGCGATTCGAAAGGGTCTCAAATTCGGTCGTTCTGCAGGGCTCCAGAACCTACTGGTAATGTCAAATTCTGGAAGCGTACTGCAATATACTGAAAAAGAAAAAAATGGTTCAAATGGCTCTGAGCACAGTGGGACTTAACTGCTGTGGTCATCAGTCCCCTAGAACTTAGAACTACTTAAACCTAACTAAGCTAAAGACATCACACACATCCATGCCCGAGGCAGGATTCGAACCTGCCACCGTAGCCGTCGCGCGGTTCCAGACTGTAGCGCCTACAGCCGCTCGGCCAGTCCGGCCGGCTGTACTGTAAATCTAATGAGCAAAATGAATACTCAAATATTAGAAATTATTCGAGAATCATTACTAAATAAAGGAAGAGGTGCAATAATCTCCTTCCTATGTGTCCCAACTCATGCAGGATTGCCTACAATGCAACGACGAGCAGGAGAAGGAGAGGGCCGGCGTCTCCCCCTGTAATGATCAGATGTTCAAATGTGTGTGAATTCCTATGGGACCAAACTGCTTAGGTCATCGGTCCCTAGACTTATACGCTACTTAAACCAATTTAAACTCACCTATGCCAAGAACAACACACACACAACCATGCCCGGGCGGAAATTCGAACCTCCGACGGGAGGGGCCGCGCAGTACGTGACATGACACCTCAAACCGCGCGGGCACACCGCTCTGCCGAGTAATGATCGTTTCGAGGCTGAATAGGCATAGGATCTGCGCCTTTTAGTCCGCCATAGAGATGAACACTACGCTGTGATCCAACCGATAATTAGAAGCACCCCTTGGTTTCGAAAATTTCAGTTGAGCAGAAAGCTGATGACGACATTGGTACGAACGCGTCCCAGCCTTGGTTCAACTCCTTCGCACTTCTGTTTCGCAGGCAGCAAACAAAATCCTTTATGCGACAATCAGGCGGAAGAAGGAGATGTGACTGACTGTGTTCCTGCTCGACCATGAACTACAGAAAACTATTTTTTGTTTTCTACAGACTGTAGCGTGCATTCTTCAGTTTTGTTGTTCTGTCTGTGGTTGCATCGAGACTCCAATCTCAGTTGACTTGCCTTTATTTTCTATTACACTCCTGGAAATTGAAATAAGAACACCGTGAATTCATTGTCCCAGGAAGGGGAAACTTTATTGACACATTCCTGGGGTCAGATACATCACATGATCACACTGACAGAACCACAGGCACATAGACACAGGCAACAGAGCATGCACAATGTCGGCACTAGTACGGTGTATATCCACCTTTCGCAGCAATGCAGGCTGCTATTCTCCCATGGAGACGATCGTAGAGATGCTGGATGTAGTCCTGTGGAACGGCTTGCCATGCCATTTCCACCTGGCGCCTCAGTTGGACCAGCGTTCGTGCTGGACGTGCAGACCGCGTGAGACGACGCTTCATCCAGTCCCAAACATGCTCAATGGGGGACAGATCCGGAGATCCTGCTGGCCAGGGTAGTTGACTTACACCTTCTAGAGCACGTTGGGTGGCATGGGATACATGCGGACGTGCATTGTCCTGTTGGAACAGCAAGTTCCCTTGCCGGTCTAGGAATGGTAGAACGATGGGTTCGATGTCAGTTTGGATGTACCGTGCACTATTCAGTGTCCCGTCGACGATCACCAGTGGTGTACGGCCAGTGTAGGAGATCGCTCCCCACACCATGATGCCGGGTGTTGGCCCTGTGTGCCTCGGTCGTATGCAGTCCTGATTGTGGCGCTCAACTGCACGGCGCCAAACACGCATACGACCATCATTGGCACCAAGGCAGAAGCGACTCTCATCGCTGCAGACGACACGTCTCCATTCGTCCCTCCATTCACGCCTGTCGCGACACCACTGGAGGCGGGCTGCACGATGTTGGGGCGTGAGCGGAAGACGGCCTAACGGTGTGCGGGACCGTAGCCCAGCTTCATGGAGACGGTTGCGAATGGTCCTCGCCGATACCCCAGGAGCAACAGTGTCCCTAATTTGCTGGGAAGTGGCGGTGCGGTCCCCTACGGCACTGCGTAGGATCCTACGGTCTTGGCGTGCATCCGTGCGTCGCTGCGGTCCGGTCCCAGGTCGACGGGCACGTGCACCTTCCGCCGACCACTGGTGACAACATCGATGTACTGTGGAGACCTCACGCCCCACGTGTTGAGCAATTCGGCGGTACGTCCACCCGGCCTCCCGCATGCCCACTATACGCCCTCGCTCAAAGTCCGTCAACTGCACATACGGTTCACGTCCACGCTGTCGCGGCATGCTACCAGTGTTAATGACTGCGATGGAGCTCCGTATGCCACGGCAAACTGGCTGACACTGACGGCGGCGGTGCACAAATGCTGCGCAGCTAGCGCCATTCGACGGCCAACACCGCGGTTCCTGGTGTGTCCGCTGTGCCGTGCGTGTGATCATTGCTTGTACAGCCCTCTCGCAGTGTCCGGAGCAAGTATGGTGGGTCTGACACACCGGTGTCAATGTGTTCTTTTTTCCATTTCCAGGAGTGTATATTACTAACTGTCCGCAGCTCGTGGTCTCGTAGTAGCGTTCTCGCTTCCCGAGCACGGGTTCGCGGGTTCGATTCCAGGCAAGTTCAGGGATTTTCACCGGCCCCGAGATAACTGGTATTGGTGTGTCTTCTTCATCACCATCATTCATCCTCATTACGGTCGGAGGAAGACAACGGCAAACGACCTCCATTAGGACCTTGCCTAGTACGGCGGTGCGGGTCTCCCGCATTTGTTCCCCTACGCTCTGTCACGAAGCATGGCAGTTCATTCCCGTTTACATGTGACTAACTAATAAGTAAGGTTTCCTCAGCTACTCACCATACGTATATACCTATTTCAACATTGTAATATGAATTTAGATCATTGTTCCGACTTTTTATATTGTGATTTGCCTATATGTGTGTCTGGCATGTGTACCAAACTGTTGGCGGCATGGTTTAATAAATCAAAGCCAAATAGACAAATGTAAACATGTGTCTACACAATGTCGGGAATGTTGGTCTAATAGGAAAGTGAGCGCCTGGAAACAATGAGATAGAGGGATGGAATCTCGGTCGAATCACAGAATTTCTGTCCATTTTTAACAAAGCCTTCTTCTCTCAGTGATACGAAGAGTCGCCAAAATTGCATGCAGTTCGATTCCGCATTAAAACATAGGTCAACGTTCCTGAGATGGATAAATGCAGCGGATTAGGGACGCACAAATCGCCGAAGTGGTGACCAGTTGGAAGACGCTGTAACGTGACTATCCCATATCACTTAGCGATTTTGTTTCAGCTCTGTCGCGATCACATGACAATTAATTGTGTGAGCTAGGAACATTTTGCTGAGAGTGGCAAGTTTTCAACTTCGCGACAGAAGAGAGTGGATCCAGAGTACTTGGCAGTCCTGTCGTGTCAGCAGAAGGCTTTTCACGATGACTCAGAAATAGGAAAAGATCGCCTCCTGAAGGGCAGCCAGTTTTCGCAGAAGTGGTCCTGTTTCCCGAAATGCTTATCGTGGACAGTTCCTGGGCACAGGCACTGTGCTACACGGGGGTGCTTGAGGGTGAAATTTGGCTTTCTGTCCGCACGTCGCAAAGTAGGCCGCCAGCATTTCCCGCGTGAGGAAGAACACTGCTGCCCTCCGACGCCGTGAACTGTCCAATACAAAGTAATGCCCATGACACCATCTGTGATGTCGTAATGATGCTTTTTGCAAGGTTTGACTGGGAAGTTTCTGTTGTTTTCCTCTGTTTTTGTGTAAAGGTGAACATATTCGTTCATCGGATCGGCAGCAACATTCAGTCTCCCCTCCAAGTGGAGCTGGGAAGTTGTGGTGGTTCTGGAGAGAACATAGATTTGAAGATAGATTCGTTTCCCGGCCCTGGTGTGGGGCTGACGGACGCCCTCGCCCTGCACTTGATGAACAGGTCTCGCTCAGACAGTAGCATGATCCACGTTCTGAGCGGATTGCGTTTTACTTATTTCGTTATATAGCTTGAATGCTCAGTTATCTATATTGATGAGTTATCTCATTTATCTAGCTTTTGTGGGCAGCTTAGATGCGGAAGACTTATTCATTTTGCTTCCTGCAGTCTTCCAATTGAATGTAGCTTCTACAGAGTTTAGAGTAACTTTATTGTAATTGGCAACAATTTTCAGAATGATGCTCTGTACTATTCATTGTCAGTTGTTCACTTGATAATATTAATGAAAAGTTTAGTTTTCTAAATCCGAGTACATCTGAGACCACTTATGTCTCGTTCTTCTACAGGAACCAGAAGGCAGTTGTAAGAGTCGAGGGGTATGAAAGGGAAGCAGTGATGGGAGGGGATTGAGACAGGGTTATAGCCTATACCCGATGTTATTAGGTTGGGTTGTTTATATGGAAGTGACCAGACAGCGAGATCATTGCTCTCATAGGGTTAGGGAAGGACGAGGAAGGAAGTGAGCCGTGCCCTTTCAAAGGAACCATCCCGGCATTTGCCTGGAGCGATTTAGGGAAATCACGGAAAACCTATATCAGGATGGCCGGACGAGGGATGGAACCGTCATGATCCCGAATGCGAGTCCAGTGAGCTAGCCACTGCGCCACCTCACTTGATAAAGTTGTTCAATCTGTAAAATGAGCAAGCTATAAATGAATTAAACCAAAGAAAAATATGGAGTAAGAATTAAAGTCCAGGGAGAAGAAACAAAAACTTTGAGTTTCGCAGATGATATTGTAATTCTTTCAACGGTAACAAAGGACTTGGAAGAGGAGTTGAACAGAATGGACAGTGTCTCGAAAGGGGCATATAAGGTGAACATCCAGAAAAGGAACACAAAGATAATGGAATGTATCCGGAATAAATCAGGAGATGCCGGAGGAATTAGATGAGGAATCGAGACATTATAAGGTAATAGATGAATTTAGCTGTTGGAGCAGCAAAAATAGCTGGTGATGACCGAAATAGAGAGGATGTAAAACGTAGAGATGTAAGGGCAAGAAAAGAGTTTATGAAGAAGAGAAATTGGTCCACATCGAATAAAAATTTAAGTTTTCGGATGTCTTCTCTCAAAATATTTGTATGTGGTGTAGCCACGTATGGACGTGAAACATGGACGATAAACAGTTTAGACAAAGAGAGAAAAGAGGCTTTTGAAACGTGGTGCTACAGAAGAATGCTGAAGACTACGTGGTTAGATCATGTAGCTAATAAGGAGGTACTCAACACAATTGAGAAGGCATGAAAATTGTGGCACAACCTGGCAATAAGAAGGGCTGGATGATATGACACATACTGAGACTTCAAGGGATCACCAATTCAGTATTGGAGGGAAGCGTGTGGGATGAAAATCTTAGAAAGAGATATCAGCAGAGTAAGCAGATTCAGGAGGAGTGGGTTGCAAAAGTCATTCGTGGATGGAGAGGCTTGCACAGGATGTAGTAGCGTGGTGAGCTGCATCAAACCAATCTTTGGACTGAAGCCCATAGCAACAATAAGAACAACAATGTATTGTGTCCTACGACTTCCCCGTGAATTGGTCGTCCTCACGTAATAAATGTAGACACTTGAATTTAGGGGTGTTTGCTTCATTGTGGCGAGTTACCATCGTGTGCAGTGACCAAGCACTATTTTTAACGATATAAGAGGCACAGCGGTGATAACGAGTGTCAAAGTAGTTGGTGCGCACACTAAAGTCCCTTATTTCGACGTGTTCCAGGTCTGTTAACTGTGTCACTGTTCATGTTAATTGTGCCATGTGTCCCGTGTAGGAACATTTTGTGTACTTCGGATTTAATTTCTGTCGGCACTAAATTAGGTAATTACACGTCCTTAACTTTATTACGACGTGATGGCTAATTTTCAACTAGCATAAAGCCACTGACGCAGGAAAAATTATTATTGTTATTATAGTTTACCCAACCAGTCCACCTCCATAGCGCAGAGGCCAGCATGTGTCACTCCTGTGTGAAAGAGCTGGCTTCGATGCTCTGTCATTCCAAAGACTTTCTCCTCGCCTGGAGGGCTAGAATGGCGTGCACTCAGTCTCGTGATGCCAACTGCGCATCTACCTGAGTGAGAATTAGCGGTTTCAAGATCAAGAAAACCGACAGATTCTGGGAGAACGGCGTGCTGACGCAATGCCTCTCCGTGCCATGTCCGAAAGACGCCATTGGTAGAGGTTGACACGGTGGTCGGTCAGTCCAGATAGGCCCGTGTGGCCCAGAACGCGGATCTTACATGCGATAAAGGGGCATGCTTCCACAAGTGTCTCTGTCTGTCATCAGTCGCACCACCAATAGAAATAAGCACGCCTTAGGCCCGACCAACCTCTCTTTAATGTAGGCAAAAGTTGAGCTGTCAAGTGTAAGGATGGTTCTCTAAAGCTTTCGCTGGCTCCTGGAATAGATATTAGGAAACGCTGTCGCTGTCATCGTGGCTAGTGGAATTAGTAAACACTTAAATGGAAGTTGAATTCATCTGCTGGAAGAGACTCGATGGTTTTTTAGGTGAGAGGGTCTCAGGGAACCACGGAAAGGGCGTCCGGCTAAAAGGGAGCAGATAAAACAAAATAAGGTAGTTGTAAAAACGATCGGTACTGTAGTTGTAAATTGTCGTAGCTGTGTTGGGAAAGAACCAGAGCTCCAAGCACTAATAGAAAGCCTGAAACTCAAATAGTTATAGGTACAGAAAGCTGGCTAAAGCCGGAAATAAGTTCAGCCGAAATTTTTTCAAAGGATCTAAAAGTGTTCAGAAAGGATAGATGAAATACAGTTAGTGGTGGGGTATTTATTGCTGTCAGAAGTAGTTTGCCTTGTAGTGAAATTGAAGTAGATAGTTCCTTCGAAATAGTATGGGTAGAGATTATACCTGACAGTCGGAGTAAATTATTAATTGGATCTTTTTACCGAACACCCCTCAGGAGATATAGTTGCTGAACAGTTCAAAGAAAACCTGAGTCTCATTTCAAATAGGTACCCCACTCATACAATTATAGTCGGTGGTAACTTCAATCAACTCTCAATATGCTGGAAAAATTATACGATTATAGCCGGCGGCAGGTATAAAACGTCGTCCGAAATTGGACTGAATGCTTTCTCAGAAAATTATTTTGAACAATTAGTTCATGAGCTCACTCGAAGCGTAAATGGCCATGAAAGCTATCTTGACCTCTTAGCAACAAATAATCCTGGATAAATAGTGAGTATCGCGGGCAGTTGCTGCTAGGCTGAATACCGTAACACCTACAACCATAAAAAAGAAACACAATCTATTAAAAAAAGCTGATAAAAATGCTCTTAACGTTTTTTAAGAGACAGTCTTTACTCCTTTCGAACTGATTATTAAACGTACAAAAATTGTGTAATGATTTCAAAGAGATAGTATCGACAGCAGTTGAGAGATATATAATACCACATAAGTTAATAAGTGATGGTACTTATCCCCCATGGTACACAAATCGGGTCAGATCACTGTTGTAGAAGCAGCGAAAAAGGCATGCCAAATTTAAAAGAACGCAAAATTCCCAAACGCGGCAGAGTTTTGCAGAAGTTCGAAATATAGTGCTTACTTCAACGCAAGATGCTTTTCAGAATTTCCACAACGAAATTCTGTCCCGAAATCTGGTCATACATAAAGCACACCAGAGGCAAGACGCAATCAATACCTTCAATGCGCGATAACAACGGTGAAGTCACTGATGACAGTGCCACTAAAGCAGAGTTGTTAAACACGGCTTTCCGAAACTCCTTCAAGGAAGAAGAGGAAGTAAATATTCCTGAATTCAAATCAGGAACAACTGCCAAGATGAGAAACATGGATGTAGATATCGTCGGTCCATAAAGCAGTTGAAATTTCTTATTAAAGCTCAGGCCTCCGTTCCAGATCGTATACCAGTCAGGTTTCTCTCAGAGTATGCTGATATAATAGCTCCATATTTAGCAATTATATACACCCGCTTGCCACTGGCATGAAAAAGGAAGCAAACATTTGGCTTAAACTGAAGTCGAATGACATCGTTGGTATACTTTTATTAGCGTAATAAGAAACAATTATGAAATACTCATTATCATGTGCACCAAGGCAGGACGAATTATTTCAACAAATACAACTTACTTTGCTCAGTTCTGCGTTCTCCTCTAGTTACGAAAAATTCTTCATCTTATTGAGATGAAAGAAAGAGTACCATAGTGTACTTCCTGGCACAGGCAGATATGAAAATTTTCAGCTAGTTTCAAAGGCCGAGAAGAAAACCTTATGTAATCCCCCGCTATACATATGAAAGCCTTTATTCATTAATTTGGTACTGATATTAATTTTCACTCCAATGTATTACGCCTTCAGCACCTAATCTCGGTAGCTCAGTGGTTAAATGCAGTACTACGAATCCATAAGTTTTGCTTCAGTTGTATGAATTTTGTCCTTCAGTGGACCAATGTCACGGAAAGCACTGTGGTGTTAAAACCAATATTCAGGCGACTGAAAAACAAATTTATGCTAATTAACATTCTGCGCACCAAGCTCTAGGACTCAATGGACCATAATAATAAAACGGACGGCTTAAACCGTGATGCAGGCAACAGCATTCCGGATTGCCGTGATTTGTTTAAACTAATTTGTTTAAATCATTTGGCCCTTTTGGTAATTCTAATATCTGAAGAATATTTGTCCGACAGTTCTCTGAACGCCGCACTGTTGTCACAATGCTGTTGCTGTGGGCGCAGACGTAGCAACTTCATATATCAGCTGTGGGAAGAAACTGCATTAGCGGAATGCTATTGGAAAGGGAAGGAAGTAATGTTGCACACAGTACTTAATTTCTGTTATACTGTGCCAGTGTCACCAAATAAGCCCCAAATTATTACCAAGAGCTTTTTGAGTTGACATGACAAGAACTGTTCTTACTGATCTGTAAGTCCGAGGAAGATACCAAGTTTATCTACAAAACATATTTTTTGTTAACAATTTCACTTGCAAGTTCAATCAGGTGAACATAATTGTAGAGGGCATCTTCCGATCTAAATTGCTGGTTACAGTTTAACTCACCACGAATTCTTCACTGTGGTGGTTACCAATTCACGGAGTGTTAGACGTTTGGTTCCTGTGACATTTTCAGACAGTATGTATGTCCTTTCAAAACCTACCCATTTCCAGCCACGTAGATGTTTGCTTACCATTTTCAATGATAGCTATTCCGGCAACCATCTGACATGCTCACGAACAGTCATGACAATCAATTGTTCTGTACCGCTAAACACAGTAGTATTTTACTAGAATGAATGTATACGTGCTATTCTGTGATTGAGTGAAATGAATATTATGACAATGACGCCACCCGCGTTGATGAGGTTTACGGAACGACTTGTTAGCTTACTGCGAAGATTGAGAATCAGAAGAGACGAGATGAAGAATCGTATTGATTACCGTTTAGAGCCAAGCTTCTAAACCCATTATGAGCACCAGTCATTTCTTTATGTATCCGCAGGTTATCTTCTGTATGTTGAGTCTGTGTTATCAGGTGACTCGTTCGTTCTGAACTAATTGTATACTCTGAAATGAGGGAAAGTAGAAGTTTAACATCGTAACAATGTTGACATAATTAGAGACGAAACACTAACTGAAGTGGACACCTGTTTTAGAAACCACCTCAAATGATTTAATTAAAACACATCATTCGTAAAAGAATATGTAACAGTAGACCAAGTGGTCATCATAAGGAGTGACGAAGGTATTTAGATCTCACGGCACATGTTGGCAAGTGACAGGCCACACTCAGTAACTTACAGTCTTCAGTGAATATTACGAATCTTTACCTCTAGTCTTGGACGGTGTGACTCAAAGTAAAATGTATTGTAGCACGTCTTTAACTTGTTACCGGAGCTCAAATTCACGGTAATAGCTTGAAACCAAATTGCAATTGCCGACTAAAGTAGGTTCTACCTGGACAGTGAGCGCATCAGTCTAAGTGAAAGGAGATGTTCAATAAACTACTTCTGTTTTGTCTGAATGTAATGTTACAGCTGATGCGTAACACTGCCGATGCCTTTGTCAGGAGAGTTGTCACGTATGGCAAATATGCCTGTTACGAGTCCATGAGTGCTACATACGTTGAGTCTCTCGGTTTCCAGAAGACCTTGAATAGCAGAAAAATGCGAGTCGGCTCGCTTCAGCGATACAACGGCAATAATCACGTAAGATTACCTTCCATTGAGGAAAATCGCCTATACTGCCATTAAGTATACAAAATATATTGATTTCCTTTGAATAGCAAATGAGGGATACGAACATGTTGCTCACTAGCGTCTGCTTGCAGCAGCTGCGTTACCTTGAAAGGGTACAGTAGCGCCAGACATTGAAAATAGGTAAAACATTCTTCGTTATTTTTGCCAGAACAACATATTTATTGTAATAATAACTCGATTTCACTTAATACACCGAAGCCGGATACCAGTTTGGGAAAGAAGGAAAATTTATTTATGTAATTGATCACATGTGCACTCCTACAAAATAAATCCCTACATCTAATTTGGTGAGATCTGTGAAATGAATGAATGTATGGTCGTCTGCTAACCGCAGATAGTGAATGTGCAATACATGATCATCTTTGAGATGGTCCTTTGGCCACCTTCGGTGGAACCAAAGAGATGAAATTTACCTGAGCTTTGAGTGCCTGAAATGTGTCTGGCCAATACGGTAGCATGGTGCTCCCCCACCTCGACGGAGGTGCGAGCTGACCTGAAGAACGGCCATGTTTCAGCACTCTGGCGCTGGATCTTGTGTTGGTAAGACGTGTCTTAGGTGTGCTCCGTAAAGACAAAAGGGTGGAGACAATGGTATGCATGAGAAATACTTAAGAGTAGTTTGGAATAATTATTTCTCTATTTCAGGAACTTTTGGGGGGAGAATTAAATGTCAGGCAGGTAATATTAAGGGGATCGTAGTAATCTTCGGAAGTGACCAACGGTCGCAATGAAACCACGTGTAGCAATA
Source organism: Schistocerca americana (assembly GCF_021461395.2). Lineage (NCBI taxonomy): Eukaryota > Metazoa > Arthropoda > Insecta > Orthoptera > Acrididae > Schistocerca > Schistocerca americana. Next base: position 216,771,909 of record NC_060124.1, read on the forward strand.
AGTTGAAATACTTGCGAGTGCTAGTACTAAGTTGAAATACTTCCGAGTGCTAAAGTTAAGCTGAATTACTGGCGTGTATACTGTTGTTGTTGTTGTGGTCTTCAGTCCTGAGACTGGTTTGATGCAACTCTCCATGCTACTCTATCCTGTGCAAGCATCTTCATCTCCCAGTACCTACTGCAACCTACCTCCTTCTGAATCTGTTTAGTGTATTCATCTCTTGGTCTCTGTCTACGATTTTTACGCTCCACGCTGCCCTCCAATACTAAATTGGTGTTCCATTGATGCCTCAGAACATGTCCTACCAACCGATCCCTTCTTCTGGTCAAGTTGTGCCACAAACTTCTCTTCTCCCCAATCCTATTCAATACTTCCTCATTAGTTATGTGATCTACCCACCTAATCTTCAGCATTCTTCTGTAGCACCACATTTCGAAAGCTTCTATTCTCTTCCTGTCCAAACTATTTATCGTCCATGTTTCACTTCCATACATGGCTACACTCCATACAAATACTTTCAGAAATGACTTCCTGACACTTAAATCTATACTTGATGTTAACAAATTTCTCTTCTTCAGAAACGCTTTCCTTGCCATTGCCAGTCTACATTTTGTATCCTCTCTACTTCGACCATCATCAGTTATTCTGCTCCCCAAATAGCAAAACTCCTTTACTACTTTAAGTGTCTCATTTCCTAATCTAATTCCCTCAGCATCACCCGACTTAATTCGACTACATTCCATTATCCTCGTTTTGCTTTTGTTGATGTTCATCTTATATCCTCCTTTCAAGACACTGTCCATTCCACTCAACTGCTCTTCCAAGTCCTTTGCTGTCTCTGACAGAATTACAATGTCATCAGCGAACCTCAAAGTTTTTATTTCTTCTCCATGGATTTTAATACCTACTCCGAATTTTTCTTTTGTTTCCTTTACTGTTTGCTCAATATACAGATTGAACAATATCGGGGAGAGGCTACAACCCTGTCTTACTCCCTTCCCAACCACTGCTTCCCTTTCATGCCCGTCGACTCTTATAACTGCCATCTGCCGTCTGTACAAATTGTAAATAGCCTTTCGCTCCCTGTATTTAACCCCTGCCACCTTTAGAATTTGAAAGAGAGTATTCCAGTCAACATTGTCAAAAGCTTTCTCTAAGTCTACAAATGCTGGAAACGAAGGTTTGCCTTTCCTTATTCTTTCTTCTAAGTTAAGTCGTAAGGTCAGTATTGCCTCACGTGTGCCAGTGTTTCTACGGAACCCAAACTGATCTTCCCCGAGGTTGGCTTCTACTAGTTTTTCCATTCGTCTGTAAAGAATTCGTGTTAGTATTTTGCAGCTGTGACTTATTAAACTGATAGTTCGGTAATTTTCACATCTGTCAACACCTCCTTTCTTTGGGATTGGAATTATTATATTCTTCTTGAAGTCTGAGGGTATTTCGCCTGTTTCATACATCTTGCTCACCAGATGGTAGAGTTTTGTCAGGACTGGCTCTCCCAAGGCCGTCAGTAGCTCCAATGGAATGTTGTCTATTCCGGGGGCCTTGTTTCGACTCAGGTCTTTCAGTGCTCTGTCAAACTCTTCACGCAATATCGTATCTCCCATTTCATCTTCATCTACATCCTCTTCCATTTCCATAATATTGTCTTCAAGTACATCGCCCTTGTATAGACCCTCTATAAACTCCTTCCACCTTTCTGCTTTGCTTAGAACTGGGTTTCCATCTGAGCTCTTGATATTCATACAAGTCGTTCTTTTATCTCCAAAGGTCTCTTTAATTTTCCTGTAGGAAGTATCTATCTTACCCCTAGTGAGATAAGCCTCTACATCCTTACATTTGTCCTCTAGCCATCCCTGCTTAGCCATTTTGCACTTCCTGTCGATCTCATTTTTGAGATGTTTGTATTCCTTTTTGCCTGCTTCATTTATTGCATTTTTATATTTTCTCCTTTCATTTATTAAATTCAATATTTCTTCTGTTACCCAAGGATTTCTACTAGCCCTTGTCTTTTTACCTACTTGATCCTCTGCTGCCTTCACTACTTCATTCCTCAAAGCTACCCATTCTTCTTCTACTGTATTACTTTCCCCCATTCCTGTCAATTGTTCCCTTATGTTCTCCCTGAAACTCTGTACAACCTCTGGTTCTTTCAGTTGATCCAGGTCCCATCTCCTTAAATTTCCACCTTTTTGCAGTTTCTGCAGTTTTAATCTACATTTCGTAACCAATAGATTAGGGTCAGAATCCACATCTGCCCCTGGAAATGTCTTACAATTTAAAACCTGGTTCCTAAATCTCTGTCTTACCATTATATAATCTATCTGATACCTTCCAGTGTCTCCAAGCCTCTTCCATGTATACAACCTTCTTTCATGATTCTTAAACCAAGTGTTAGCTATGATTATGTTGTGCTCTGTGCAAAATTCTACCATGCAGCTTCCTCTTTCATTTCTTAGCCCCAATCCATATTCACCTACTACGTTTCCTTCTCTCCCTTTTCCTATACTCGAATTCCAGTCACCCATGACTATTAAATTTTCGTCTCCGTTCACTATCTGAATAATTTCTTTTATTTCATCATACATTTCTTCAATTTCTTCGTCATCTGCAGAGCTAGTTGGCATATAAACTTGTACTACTGTAGTAGGTGTGGGCTTCGTATCTATCTTGGCCACAATAATGCGTTCACTATGCTGTTTGTAGTAGCTTACCCGCATTCCTATTTTCCTATTCATTATTAAACCTACTCCTGCATTACCCCTATTTGATTTTGTGTTTATAACCCTGTAGTCACCTGACCAGAAGTCTTGTTCCTCCTGCCACCGAACTTCACTAATTTCCACTATATCTAAATATAACCTATCCATTTCCCTTTTTAAATTTTCTAACCTACCTGCCCGATTAAGGGATCTGACATTCCACTCTCCGATCCGTAGAGCGCCAGTTTTCTTTCTCCTGATAACGACATCCTCTTGAGTAGTCCCCGCCCGTAGATCCGAATGGGGTACTATTTTACCTCCGGAATATTTTACCCAAGAGGACGCCATCATCATTTAATCATACAGTAAAGCTGCATGCCCTCGGGAAAAATTACGGCTCTAGTTTCCCCTTGCTTTCAGACGTTCGCAGTACCAGCACAGCAACGCCGATTTGGTTATTGTTATAAGGCCAGATCAGTCACTCATCCAGACTGTTGCCCTTGCAACTACTGAAAAGGCTGCTGCCCCTCTTCAGGAACCACACGTTTGTCTGGCCTCACAACAGATACCCCTCCGTTGTTATACAAGTTGGAAATACACTCCTGGAAATTGAAATAAGAACACCGTGAATTCATTGTCCCAGGAAGGGGAAACTTTATTGACACATCCCTGGGGTCAGATACATCACATGATCACACTAACAGAACCACAGGCACATAGACACAGGCAACAGAGCATGCACAATGTCGGCACTAGTACAGTGTATATCCACCTTTCGCAGCAATGCAGGCTGCTATTCTCCCATGGAAACTATCGTACAGATGCTGGATGTAGTCCTGTGGAACGGCTTGCCATGCCATTTCCACCTGGCGCCTCAGTTGGACCAGCGTTCGTGCTGGACGTGCAGACCGCGTGAGACGACGCTTCATCCAGTCCCAAACATGCTCAATGGGGGACAGATCCGGAGATCTTGCTGGCCAGGGTAGTTGACTTACACCTTCTAGAGCACGTTGGGTGGCACGGGATACATGCGGACGTGCATTGTCCTGTTGGAACAGCAAGTTCCCTTGCCGGTCTAGGAATGGTAGAACGATGGGTTCGATAACGGTTTGGATGTACCGTGCACTATTCAGTGTCCCCTCGACGATCACCAGTGGTGTACGGCCAGTATAGGAGATCGCTCCCCACACCATGATGCCGGGTGTTGGCCCTGTGTGCCTCGGTCGTATGCAGTCCTGATTGTGGCGCTCACCTGCACGGCGCCAAACACGCATACGACCATCATTGGCACCAAGGCAGAAGCGACTCTCATCGCTGAAGACGACACGTCTCCATTCGTCCCTCCATTCACGCCTGTCACGACACCACTGGAGGCGGGCTGCACGATGTTGGGGCGTGAGCGGAAGACGGCCTAACGGTGTGCGGGACCGTAGCCCAGCTTCATGGAGACGGTTGCGAATGGTCCTCGCCGATACCCCAGGAGCAACAGTGTCCCTAATTTGCTGGGAAGTGGCGGTGCGGTCCCCTACGGCACTGCGTAGGATCCTACGGTCTTGGCGTGCATCCGTGCGTCGCTGCGGTCCGGTCCCAGGTCGACGGGCACGTGCACCTTCCACCGACCACTGGCGACAACATCGATGTACTGTGGAGACCTCACGCCCCACGTGTTGAGCAATTCGGCGGTACGTCCACCCGGCCTCCCGCATGCCCACCTTACGCCCTCGCTCAAAGTCCGTCAACTGCACATACGGTTCACGTCCACGCTGTCGCGGCATGCTACCAGTGTTAAAGACTGCGATGGAGCTCCGTATGCCACGGCAAACTGGCTGACACTGACGGCGGCGGTGCACAAATGCTGAGCAGCTAGCGCCATTCGACGGCCAACACCGCGGTTCCTGGTGTGTCCGCTGTGCCGTGCGTGTGATCATTGCTTGAACAGCCCTCTCGCAGTGTCCGGAGCCAGTATGGTGGGTCTGACACACCGGTGTCAATGTGTTCTTTTTTCCATTTCCAGGAGTGTATTTAAGAAATGGCGTGTGCAGGACTTGAAATTAGAGACGAGTACTTCCACGTGGTGAGTACTCTGTCAGTCTCAATCTGCGTATGAGACAAAGGATGAAGAGAAGTACTCGTCCATGGTATCAGTTGAGGTCATGGGCCGGCCTGAGTGGCCGTGCGATTCTAGGCGCTACAGTCTGGAACCGAGCGACCGCTACGGTCGCAGGTTCGAATCCTGCCTCGGGAATGGAAGTGTGTGATGTCCGTAGGCTAGTTAGGTTTAATTAGTTCTAAGTTCTAGGCGACTGATGACCTCAGAAGTTAAATCGCATAGTGCTCAGAGGCATTTTGAGGTCATGCGTTTGTGACGAATATGTTTTTAATATTACTTTGGCTGTTATGTTTCCGTCTGACAATTGATTCAAACACTAATACTCTGAGAGATTCGGCCGTCTATCCAGCAACGCTTGCATTGCACAGGAAGACGTGCATATATCCTCCAGAGATCGTAGTAGGAAAGGAAAGTTACAAAGTGGAGCAGTGTCGTGTGAAACTGGGATGAATACTAATTGAAGTGGGAAAGCTGAAAGTGATGTGATTCTAACGTTGTGACTAATCTTTGTGTTGTATTCTATCTTGCCAGTGTGATGTATTTATGTAATTTAAGTATGTGTGGTTTGCATGGGACAGTAGCTAGATAGGTTCAGAGGCAGTGGGTTATGCATGTTCCTTTTTGTACCGCTCGGTCTGGAGTAAATTTTCGTGATGATGGCTGTGAGGGTCGAAGTGTGATTTATAGCAAAAGATCCACCATCCTATCCAGAAAGTGCACTGTAGCGTTAGATAATTACGAGACCATAAGATAGAGAATCACGAATATAAAGCCATGCCCACTGGGCGGAGTTTCTTATGTGTAATTATTGTTGTATAAAATGTAATGGTGTGTTTAAGTTATCTTTGAATCATAATAGAATTTATCGGAATGAAAAAGATAGTGAAAAGTAAAAGATTGGTGGCCTTGTTCTTCGAAGAGTGTGCAGTCATGATACCCAGAATTTATAATGTGTGCGCCATTCATATTCAGTGCGATGACCACGTGTTGGTCAAAGCTGTTGGGTAAGAAAGAAAATGTGATATTGCCAGAGCATAGTGAACAATCAGAGTTGTGTAAATTCCCAATAGTCAGATGTGCGTTATCCGTTTCCGTTGCGTAATATTCAAACAGGAGAATAATTTGTAGCTTAATTGTGGGTACTAGAGCTCATAATCAGTCATTGATGTTACTCCATAAATAAGAATAAATCCACTCGCTTGGCAGACCACTCATCTTGCAGGCCTGACTGCTTGATGCCACAGTATGAGCAAGGCATGTGTGTGCCTCTCAATCTGAGATACGGACGGCAATTGCCAGAACGTTTGTTATCGAAATTTTTTTCAAGAACTTACGAACACATCTACGTTGCTGCGGCTAGTTTGAAGTTTCAGGCGTTTGCGATCAGATAGCTCCGTCTGGAAGGCAACGAGCTGCCGTGACAGCCGCCTTGAAAATTTACGAGGATCTTCATTAAAAGCTTGAGCAGCTACACCGCGTGAGTTATGAAAGGCGTTTAATATTTAACATGAAGATGACATGAACGTAATGGGCAGGTAGTAACCTCCAAAGCCTTCCAAACTGAAGCCGTGACTCAAGGGTTCTCACAAAATCTGTCTCTACGGTCAACAGCGGTAGCCTGGGCTTTACGAGAAACGGTTAATTGTTAAAGGAAAACTTCGTACGGAAGTAAAAAGGCTATTGCCTTTTTTACAGCTGTGAGCACCTTCTTTTTTATGCATTAAAGTCCTTTTTACCGATCCTCTCTTTCGTCATACTGACCATGAAAAATTCAAAATTAGAATCATAAAGCCTTCGCCATACGAACATAACAGACGAGATGGTACTTGTAGAGCACAATTTCCTTCGTTATTTCTTTATGATGTGCCTATCCTAGGTCGCTTTGAACGTCATAATTAAAGCATTTTTAAAGCATGAGTTACGGCTTTATCGTCGGCATGATTTTACTACAGCAATTAAAGTTTATTTCCAAACCATTGTAGAAATATTATAACGTTCTGAAGTGCGAAAAGCGTCTGGGATTTTCTGTCATCAAAACGGAGGTGTTACGGAAGGTTGGAACGTGCTAATTCTGACAATCATTTCGTTGTGAATGGCGAATCTGGGTTGAAAAGCCATCTAACCTGCGTTCAGCAAACTGCAGCAACGATTTTTGCTACAGTCAAATTCAAGGGGCATGATATTTCGTAATATAGCGGATTTCTCTATAATGCTCTAATCCAAGACAGGCCAAGATTTCGGCTCGCGGACCACGCCCGGGTGCGAGTGATACGGCGCTCAGTTTGGGTGGCATGTTTCCCCCACCGCCATGGCACTCTGAGTGTAAGGAGGGGTAAGGGGTGAAGTCTGCAGACGCGCCACGCTTAAATGACAGTGGAGTCGCACTGCACACCATTTTGTTTTATATTTCACAGTTATCAACAACAGAGATCACAAACAAAACAAATTTTCTGTATTATTTAATTATTTTTGACCCCCTGAAAACATAATACAACTATTATCTGGTACGAACTGTCGGCATATGGACAGATACAGAAAATTTCACAGAGTTTCGCACTCACGTTGCTGCATAATAGTAAGTTATTTAGTTTCATAATTGAAAAAAAGTCTTTCAGACGTGTATGTCAATAGTAATGTAGTAGCTAATTTGCGACCTTGAGCAAAGCAGTGTAGACTTCCTGGACAGCTCGCCCCGGCCAGACCGATGTCGTGGGTTGACTCCTGATGCTCCAGTGTCGGAAGCGAAGTCACTACCCCTCGCTAAACGGCGCGGGCCACTGGACTGACGTGGCGACCTCACATGCGCCGACGCTCAAGACGGACAAATCATCTTGTGTCCCAGTGCCCCACACTGAAATGGAAATGTCGTGTGGCTAGGGCCTCCCGTCGGGTAGACCGTTCGCCTGGTGTAGGTCTTTCGATTTGACGCCACTTCGGCGACCTGCGCGTCGATGGGGATGAAATGATGATGATTAGGACAACACAACACCCAGTCCCTGAGCGGAGAAAATCTCCGACCCAGCCGGGAATCGAACCCGGGCCCTTAGGGTTGACAGTCTGTCACGCTGACCACTCAGTGCCCCACACTGACCCGGCTGACCAACTGCCCCGACTCGCCACCTAGCGAGCTCATAGCGCCCCTTAAATGCACGTGAACAGGCTACCTTTCCCCTTACCAACCAGAGGGAGACACCAAAGCTGCGATTGCCACAGCGGCTCCACCGCCAGAAACGGAGGGCAACTGCTTCGCACTAACCGCTGCGGCGTGGTCTTCAAAACAGTAAATTTTACCACGGCTCAATTTTATTAAAATAATGCGCTGGGGAAATTATTAATCATTTAAAAATAACGTTTTTGCGTCCATTTTGAGGACTCTGTCAATCTGGCATCATTTTTCAAGCTGTTTTCGAGACTGTTTGTCGTTTCAGTTAAAAGCGCTCCTGCGCACTTGTAAATGTATCTGATTGACCTACATGGTAATTTCAGTTTTAATGACAGATCTTTATACGTTAAAACTGTTAGATTAGATTAGATTAGATCAGTTTTTCGTTCCATAGATCCGTGCTGAGGAGATCCTCGTGGATGTGGAATACGTCAATTTTTTTAAGCTGATATAACAATACTAATAGTATGAGTATATACAATACATTATTTTTTTAAGCTGAAATAACAATACTAATGGTATGAGTATATACAATAAATCATTTGTTTCTATTAAAAAATTCACCAATGGAGTGGAAGGAGTTGGCCACTAGTAACCCTTTCAGGCTCCTTTTAAACTGATCTTTATTTGTAACTAAATTTTTTATGTTTGCTGGCATCTTCAATAATTAGAAACAAATGATTTATTGTATATACTCATGCTATTAGTATTGTTATTTCAGCTTAAAAAAATAATGTATTGTATATACTCATACTATTAGTATTGTTATATCAGCTTAAAAAATTGACATGTTCCACATCCACGAGGATCTCTTCAGCACCGATCTATGGAACGAAAAACTGATCTAATCTAATCTAACAGTTCTAACGTAAAAAGATCTGTCATTAAAACTGGAATTACCATGTAGGTCGATCAGATACATTTACAAGTGCGCAGGAGCGCTTTTAACTGAAACGACAAACAGTCTCGAAAACAGTTTGAAAAATGATGCTAGGTTGACAGAGTCCTCAAAACCCTTCTAAAACTACCCTTTAATTATTTCAAGGCCACAATGAAGTCTTCAGACGTCGAGTGTTTCTTTAACGCCAGTGAGCTTGGGGAACTGAACTTTCTCTGCCAGACTTTTCCCTTAAACGCATCCCCATCAAATCAGAAAGAAGTTCCTTCCAAAGTCTTACTGTGGGTACTGTGCAGGCAAGTCCACTCAAATTGGGAAGTCTGCAAGCCATTCCAGATGTTCTAATTTTTTTATTGCTGTCCTTTTTCCTTCATAAATTCAAGAATAGCGAGTTTTAAACCGAAAAATCGTTCTAGGCGTGCCCCTTAACTTCATACTTTGCAGTATATAGTCTCAATATTCTTCGTTCAGTTCCATTTGAAACTGTAGCAAATGACAATGGAATAAAGCATACGACTTCAGAAATTTTACTATTCCTACCATCGATTTCTCTATGTGCTGTACGTCTGCAAATTTAGCATAAAGTATTTCTTAGTGTGCAAAACAATAAATCCCGTTCATCGATCGTTGTAATTTTTTGCTCTTTCACTGTCAACTAATTCTGCAGTGAACATGGTGCGTAGTGGGAGAATCACACTATTGTAGAAATAATTCAAAAGCCAAGATCGCTTAAATACTGTTTACTGGATAACACACTAAAGGCGCCATCATCGGATCTGAATGTAGACTAACGTTTGTAAACCATCGTTACATTCAATTGGTTTACAAATTTTAATCTACGTTCAGATCCGATGATGGAACCTTAGTGTATGAAACCGTTTATCCAGTAAACAGTATTTAAGCGATCTTGGCTTTTGAATTATTTCTACTATTGCCAATAAATCTTTAAATTCTTTCTGCGTGATATTGTAATGTCGTTTCATAGCATATACTCAATATCCATCTCGCACGTTAATTGAAAAATCTTATCCCTCTCCTCTGTCACTTCCATTCATTTTAAAAGACTGTGACTGTAGGTCACTAGATTGCCTCGTTTTCTTCAAACAGCCACTGGAACTGTGAACGTCGTTCACACCACGAGCAAATAGCGCAGCCTAACGGTGATGACACCACGAATCTGTCGAATACAGAACATAACGAATGCTTCGTAAGTCACTTCTTCCAATCCACATCGGGCTGGCGTCTCCCTTCCCTTTAGTTTATACCGAAATTTCAGTTCCGCTCCAGGCCGCTCCTGACGTTTTTTGCTAAGTATCTTACGTTTTTTTTCTGTTTCAGGCGGTTTACTGCCAACAGCTTAATCGAGCAGCAATAGATATTTTCACCTATCTGTACCAGCTTCTGCACCAGTTATCCATCCTCGACCAGCCTCCGTCCAAAGGTCACTAACGCGCACCTCTGGGGTGACGCTCGACTCGGAGATAATCCGGTTCGAATCCTGGTGTCCGATGAAATTTCCACTGGTGTAATTTCGCTTGCAAAGAAAGAAGAGGCGGTGTCTTAAGTTTCTGCCGACCACTCTCCACTCCAATATCCTCGATTAAAATCGGAACCTCTCCGCTATGCGTCATCAAGTGAGGGCGTGCGTCGGTGTTGAAGGTTAGGCGTCCGTCCGATGGGGAAATTGAGCTCACTTGGCGTTATCCGAGAGGAGCAGGGTATGTGAAGGCACCGGATTTCTCCCTCGGCGTTCTCTCACAATTTTAATACAACACAAACATATAACTACACTATGCACGCATCCATTACACCCACCTGCAGTGTACAAAAAGAGATATGATACATCACCCTCTTACGTGCAAGCACAGGGGACACTGTGCGCAAAGGAAGAACACCGTTTCCAACAGGCAGCCTAACCTATCCAATGGGAAAACGCAGGCACACTGCCGTGCCGCATTACTTTTATACATCGATCCTCTCCAGTCATATATGTAGGATTAACATAGCAAACACCGAAAAAAGCTACAGAAGGAATCATTAATTTGTAAAGGGAGACAAGAAGTGAAAGTGCGTGCATGCGCGTGTGCGTTAGTGCGTGTGTGTGTGTGTGTGTGCTTTTATGAGAGCTTCCACTCTCTCAGGCATACGTTCAATCAGGTGCTGGAAGATTCTTGGGGATTGGCAGCCCCTTCTTCACGGACGGAGTGCTGCACTCAAGACATATATCGATGTCAGTCGGTGATGCCTGGCATGAAGTCGGCGTTCCAAAACAACTCAAAGGTGTTCTATAGAGTTGAGGTCAGGACTCCATGCAGGCCAGTCCATTACAGGAATGTTATTGTGACCACTCGGCCACAGGTCATGTATTATGAACAGGTGGTAAATCATGTTGAAAGATGCATTAGCCACCCCCGAATTGCTCTTCAAAAGTGGGGAGCAAGACAGTGCTTAAAACATCAGAGTAGGCCTATGCTGTGATAGTGCCACGCAAAACAACAAGGGGTGCAAGCTACCCCTCCACGAAAAACACGACCACACCATAATACCACCACCTCCGAATTTTACTGTTGGCACTACATACGCTGGCACATGACGTTCACCGGGCATTCGCCATACCTTCATCCTACCATCGGATCACCCCATTGTGTATCGTGATTCTTAACTCCACACAACGTTTTTCCACTGTTCAATCGTCCAATGATTAAACTCCTTACACCAAGAGAGGCGCCGTTTTGCGTTTACTGGCTTGATGTGTGGCTTATGAGCAGCCGATCGACCATGAAATCCCAGTTTTATCACCTCCCGCCTAACTGTCATAGTACTTGCAGTGGATCCTGATGCAGTGTGCAATTCCTGTGTGATGGTCTGGATGGATGTCTGCCGGCTGCCTATTACAAATTCCGACCCTCTTCTACAGTCTCTGTCATGAACAGCATTCCAGGGTGTAATTTTCAACATGACAACGCTACCCTCATACTGCTATTGTAACATGCTCTATAGAATGTAGAGATGTTGCTCTGGCCTATTCGATCACAAGATCTGTCTCCAATCAAGAACATCTGGGACATCATCGGGGGGGGGGGGGGGGGGGGGGGCAACGTCAGTATCGTCCACAAACAGCATTAACCGGCCCATTGTTGGCAGACAAAGTGCAACAGGCATGGAACTCCACTCCACAAATTGACACGTTTTGCGTAATTGCATTCAGCATTATGGCGGTTACACCATTTATTAATGTACCAGCATTTCCCATTTGCAATATCTTGCCTCGTGATGACTGGGTGTTGTGTGATGTCCTTAGGTTAGTAAGGTTTAAGTAGTTCTAAGTTGTAGGGGACTGATGACCATAGCTGTTAAGTCCCATAGTGCTCCGAGCCATTTGAACCATTTTTTGCAATATCTTGTCTCGCGCTTACGCTAACCTGTGATCTTGCAATGTTCATCACTTAAATATGTCACCTAGACAAACGTGTTCTCAAAATTACACTGCTCAACATTAATTTTTTTTCGTATTACGATTTTTTCCCGTCAGTGTACTTACAGTATGTGATCAAAAGTATCCGGACACCCTCAGAAACATACGTTCTTCACATTAGGAGCATTGTGCTGCCACCTGCTGCAAGGTATTCCATATCAGCGACCTCAGTAGTCATTAGACACCGTGAGAGAGCAGAATGGGGCACTTCACGGAGGTCGCAGACTTCGAACGTGGTCAGGTGATTGGGTGTCACTTGCGTCACACGTCCGTACGCGAGATTTCCACACTCCTAAACATCCCTAGATCCACTGTTTCCGGTGTGATAGTGAAGTGGAAACGTGAAGGGACATGTACAGTACAAAAGCGTTCAGTCTAGAGCAACACGTCTACATTCTGTAGAGCATGTTGGGTTACAATAGCAGCATATGGGTGAGCGTTATCACGTTGGAAATCATGCCCTGGAATACTGTTCATGAATGGCAGCACAACAGGTCGAATCACCACACTGACGTACAATGCTGCATTTCAGCATGCGGGGGGATGATCATGAGACTGCTGCTATTGTTATACGAGATCGCACCCTAGACCGTGACTCCAGATGTAGAATCAGTGTGCCTAGCACACAGACAGGTTGGCTTCAGGCCTTCAACTGGTCGTCTCCTATTCAACACAGGGGATCGCTGGTACTAAGGCAGAACCAGATTTCATCTGGAAACAGAGCAGATCTCCACCATACCTTCCAATAAGCTCTAGCTTGACACGACTGAAGTCGCATACGAAAGTAGTTTTGGGTCAGTGGCTATAGGGTGTCTTGCTCGGAGCTGTCGTTAAACTAACCAATTTGTGACAGTTGATGTGTCACTGTGGAGCCAACTGCCGCTGAAATTGCCACTGCAGACACAGTGTGATGCGCCAGAGCCGTACGCCGACGCCGATGGTATTTCCTTTCCGTAGTGCCACGTGGTTGTTTGGGGCCCGGTCTCTTTGCGACCGTACATTCTCGTGACGAGCTCTGCCAGAAATCACAATGGCATTATAGGATTTGAACCGAAGAGTAGCAGAATTCTAGAGGTATATGCTTAAGGAAGTAATACTAAATACGATCCCATTGTTCCAAACTCCTGTGAGCTGAAGGTCCTAAGGTAAGCCGACTAGTGGTTGTATGCCTAAAAAACTTTTGACACGCAATTAATTCTTCCCTGCGTAAAGGCTACTCTTCAAGATAATTGTAAACTCGGATGCTTATTTACCTAAACAATCCAAGGATTTTACATATGTGTTATGCATTTTATGAAAGTTACAAGCTCTCGTGATTATAAGTTGTCTGCCTCGCGTCTCTTGGACTTTTCAACATTGCAGGAATCACAGCTGAGTGTGGCTGGCCGGAACGTGGTAGATGGACAGATTTGGGCGATCTTGTTGCGATGATGGCAGAAAGCATCGCTCTACGACTCACCATGTTTCTGTTCACTGCCAGGTCTTCGTAGACATTCAGCAAGTGCCAATGAATACTTGCGATGCTCTGATTTTCGACCAAAAGAATCTCAGTGACAGCTCTCTGCTTGGGAAGCACCTCCGCTACAGACGCAATTTTGAAGACTACGTATAGCGTCACCACCCTTCCGGAATTTCATGAAACTATAGGAACTGAAACAGGAATATTCACAATGTCCCACAAAAAATTCCGCATTAACCAAGGTTGGCAAGAAAAAAAAATGTGTTGCATTACTTACTGAACACCCCTCGTAACTGGTGTCATGGAACCTTTTCCGAACGCCCTCCCTTTGTGAATCTCACGGTCTAAGAAAAATGTTCCAGATGTAGTCTGCTACGCCTGAAAAACGAAACGATAAGTCGAAACAAGGCCCCGGGAGTAGACAACATTCCATTCGAACTACTGATAGCCTTGGGAGAGCCAGTCCTGACAATACTCTACCATCTGGTGAGCAAGATGTATGAGACAGGCGAAATTCCCTCAGACTTCAAGAAGAATATAATAATTCTAATCCCAAAGAAAGCAGGTGTTGACTGATGTGAAAATTGGCTGGCTCTGAGCACTATGCGACTTAAATTCTGAGGTCATCAGTCGCCTAGAACTTAGAACTAATTAAACCTAACTAACCTATGGACATCACACACATCCCTGCCCGAGGCAGGATTCAAACCTGCGACCGTAGCGGTCACGCGGTTCCAGACTGAAGCGCCTTTAACCGCACGGCCACACCGGCCGACGATGTGAAAATTACCGAACTATCAGTTTAATAAGTCACAGCTGCAAAATACTAACGCGAATTCTTTACAGACGAATGGAAAAACTGGTAAAAGCCGACATCGGGGAAGATCAGTTTGGATCCCGTAGAAATGTTGGAACCCGTGAGTCAATACTGACCCTACGACTTATCTTAGAAGAAACATTAAGGAAAGGCAAACCAACGTTTCTAGCATTTGTAGCTTTAGAGTAAGCTTTTGACAATTTTGACTGGAAAACTCTCTTTCAAATTCTGAAGGTGGCAGGGGTTAAATACAGGGAGCGAAAGGCTGTTTACAATTTGTACAGAAGGCAGATGGCAGTTATAAGAGGCGAGGGACATGAATGAGAAGGAGTGGTTGGGAAGGGAGTGAGACAGGGTTGTAGCCTCTCCCCAATGTTATTCAATCTGTATTTTGAGCAAGCAGTAAAGGAAACAAAAGAAAATTCGGAGTAGGTATTAAAATCAGTGGAGAAGAAATAAAAACTTTGAGGTTCGCCGATGACACAGTAGTTCTGTCAGAGACAGCAATGGACATGGAAGAGCAATTGAACGCAATGGACAATGTCTTGAAAGGAGGACATAAGATGAACATCAACAAACGTAAAACGAGGTTAATGGAATGTAGTCGAATTAAGTCGGGTGATGCTGAGGAAATTAGATTAGGAAATGAGACACTTAAATAAAGGAGTTTTGCTATTTGGGGAGCAAAATAATTGATGATGGTCGAAGTAGAGAGGATATAAAATGTAGACTGGCAATCGATAGTTTAGACTAGAAGAGAATTGAAGCTTTCGAAATGTGGTGCTACAGAAGAATGCTGGAGATTAGATGGGTAGATCACAGAACTAATGAGGAGGTATTGAATAGAATTGGGGAGAAGAGGAGTTTGTAACACAACTTCACTAGAAGAAGGGATCGGTTGGTAGGACATGTTCTGAGGCATCAAGGGATTACCAATTTAGTACTGGAGGGCATGGTGGATGATAAAAATTGTAGAGGGAGACAAAGAGATGAATACACTAAACAGATTCAGAAGGATGTAGGTTGCAGTAGGTACTGGGAGATCAAGATGCTTGCACAGGATAGAGTACCATGGAGAGCTGCATCAGACTAGTCTCAGGACTGAAGACCACAACAACAACCAATGGCAATGAAGCACAATGGCAGGGGGGATGTCTGGAGCACCTTGTACAACGTATAATGCGGGTGTGTGACTAACTGATCCCGTGCGACAAATTGAGTGCCAAATCTCTCGCGACAACGCGAATTGCCGTGCTGTGAAGTTGAGGTATACAGTGAGAACGTCATTCAGAGACAAAGACCAAAACAAAACAGAGTATGCTGGATTTTCTAACAGAGCATAAATCCACATTTAAGCTGGTTCCTGATTTCGCGCCATCTACTCTCTCCCTGGCAGTGCGGCGTGAGTTTACCTCGCACGGCCGACCTGTCAGTCACCGGGACGGCTGCGAACGGGCCGCGTCACGTTCTGGCGTACTGCGCTCCGCTGGCAGAGGACGCACGTCGGCCACACCCACGTCGACGTAGAAGGGATCTGCCACAGAGCCGGGCGACAGGTGGTTCAGATGTGACGTGGCGCGGCGTGCCTATTACTCAGGCGCAGCGACAGGTAATTACCGCAGTGTCCAAGCGTCCGGCAGTGGCTGCGACAGTCGCACGGTTGGTGCTCTTAAGCGGCAATGTTGGTCGAGTTTCCTACCGCTACCTCGGTACTCGCTGACTACCAGACGGAAATTTACGAGCCGTGCTTCCTTCTTCATATACTGATGTTCCTCTCGAACTCGATTGCTCCATATTACTTGTATCGTTGATGCAGTCTTCAGTATGAAGGTTGAACTGATGCTGGTCTCTCCTGTGGACGTTGTAACATATACTGCTGAAAAAAAAAATGTAGCACCCAAAAATTCTGTGATACCAGGATTAATATGTGCATCCTGATGGCCTGTAGCGTTAGTGACTGCAATCAGATGGCACTCAGCAGATCCTCTGTCCACTCTCTGTCTTGATTCTACAGGCAGAAACTGTACTGAGTTTAGAGGAGAACAGTTCTTTCAAACTTCATTCTAGGGTTCAACAATGTCCCAACGGCGTGTACGATCCCCAGCTGAACAGCTTCAGCCATTTGAAC
This sequence comes from Schistocerca americana, assembly GCF_021461395.2. Classification (NCBI taxonomy): domain Eukaryota; kingdom Metazoa; phylum Arthropoda; class Insecta; order Orthoptera; family Acrididae; genus Schistocerca; species Schistocerca americana. The sequence continues at coordinate 216,788,661 of NC_060124.1, forward strand.
GGTGTCGTATTCTGGGCTTTCGGAGAACTGGTTGGATATCGGCGGATTGCTGCACATGTTGGGCACAGTTGGGTTGGGTTGGGGTTCGGTTGTTTGGGGGAAGAGACCAAACTGCGAGGCCATCGGTCTCATCGGATTAAGGAAGGATGCGGAAGGAAGTCGGCTGTGCCCTTTCAAAGGAACCATCCCGGCATTTGCCTCTAACGATTTAGGAAAATCACGGAAAACCTAAATCAGGACGCTGGATTAAATGTCGTCCTTCGGAATTTGGGCACAGTGATGTGTCGCTGCTTACAACAGTGGTCTGAAGACAATATTCCCACCCATATAGAACAGGTTCAGGATGCCTGCGTAATATAGGCATATGTCAAGATCGAAGCACTGTGCGAGCAGTGCTGGACGACCGAACATCATCCAGAGACGAAATCCGGACAGATGTTGCGAATTCTGTGTCACCAAGGACCTTTGACAACTATCCGTGTTGTGCAGGATTAAGATCTCGTGTGCCTTTGACCAGCTTACTACCAACAGCATGACACCACCAAGTGTGGCTAAGCTGGTGTGTTGAAAGAATTCACTAGAGAGTGGAATGGTGCTCTATTGTCTGCAGCGATGAGGGTGGGTTCAGTCTACATGCGAGTGAAGGACATAACTGTGCAGGGCGTAGACCTGGTGAGCTGCCTATTCTAAATTGCATTCGCCCAGGACACACAGGTTCCATCCCAGGCTCCAAGGTGTGGAGGGCCATCAGTTACAACTCGTGTTCACATTTGTGGTGTTTCTGCAGGGTGACTGCTACGCTGGACAGGCTTTCACCACGCTACAGCCATTTCTTCGACAAGAAGGTGATGTACATTTTCATCAGGACATTGAACTTCCACATACGGCTACTTTAACGCATTGCGCTCTTCGTGGTGTACAGCAACAGCAATGGCCAACAAGATCACCATATTTCTCGCCAGTCGAGCACGTATGGTACACCGAGCGAGGTGGCGCAGTGGTTAGACACTGGACTCGCAATCGGGAGGACGACGGTTCAATCCCGCGTCCGGCCATCCTGATTTAGGTTTTCCGTGATTTCCCTAAATCGCTCCAGGCAAATGCCGGGATGGTTCCCTTCAAAGGGCACGGCCGACTTCCTTCCCCGTCCTTCCCTAATCCGATGAGACCGATGACCTCGCTGTCTGGTCTCCTTCCCCGAAACAACCAACCAACCAACCAACGTGTGGTACAAGACGTAGTGCAAACTTCATCCTTCTGCAGGAACTGCAAGAATCATTGCTGAATTGCAACAAAAGGTGCAAAATGCATGGAACACTCTGTTGCAGGCTGATGTTCGGCACCTTTACGGTCATTTCCAAGCGAGAATGCAAGCATGGGTTGGGGACTGAGTTGGGTACGCTCTATATTGATGCGACGGTTTGGATTTACTATGTCATGTGTGTTTCATTTGGTCTGAATTTGTTATATACTCGTATATTCTGCAGTAATGAGCTGCCTGTCACTTCACTTGTCAATAAAATGACATTGTCCTTGAGGGCACTGATTTTTTTTCTTACGATGTATTTCCTAATCACACATGACCTGTAATCAGTCAGGGGTTTTTCCTTTAGCGTGTAACTTACGAACCGGTCTTTCCCAAATCCTCCTAAATGGTTTGTGGCCGGAACCTCCATGATGGGCTTACAGGGAGAGTAATGTGTTCTTGTCGGCCGACGTTTCTATCCGTTGCAGAAACAGTTGCCGGCCTCGGTGGCCGAGCGGTTCTAGGCGCTTCAGTCCGGAACCACGCAGCTGCAACGGTCGCTGGTTCGAATCCTGCCTCGGGCATGGATGTGTGTGATGTCCTTAGGTTAGTTAGGTTCACGTAGTTCTATGTCTAGGGGACTGATGACCACAGATGTTGAGTCCCATAGGGCTTAAAGCCACTTGAACCAGTTTTTTCCAGAAGCAGCTCTTAATGTTCTGCCACGAGACAGCACATTATTGAGTCGCTCTAGACAGGACCAAGAAATGGCCAATGGGAATACCCACATTCTCTTCCTGATTAGGACTGGCTGATTGGCTGGACGTAAAATAATTTCGTGGAACAGTCTCGAGCTCGCGAAATCGAGGGGTAGGCATGAAGTTCTGGTGGCGTTGAGAGGGCAAGACGTGAAACCGTGAATCCTCTGGGGCGGGAAATGTATGTTTTAAATTTTTATCATTTCTGAATTCTGGAGTTTGTAATCCTTTATGATGAATGTAGGTACTTTTCCGATACGGAAAGCCTACAAAGAATTCGAAAGCCCATTCCCGTGCGCGGGCGATGAAGTCTGCTGCTGATGCACTTTTCAATTTTTCTCCGTGAGTGCTGCCGATTAATGAGTGTGGACTGAATCGGTAAAAGAAGACCTCAGAGCAGAGCGTTGAGATACGAGACTGTTCGAGGAGTTGTAGGATAAAAGTGCCAGACTTGGCTACAGTTAATTGATGCTAATTTATTTATTTGTTTCTGTGCAAATTGGAACGCGTTGTTTCCGAGCGACCGTTCCCCAGCTGCCTCTGAACTATGTTCCTGTTTTGTTGTTTATCGATATTGGTTTTTAGCAACCAGTTGGTTCACTGAGCCGTAGCCAGTGAACCTATTCCAGTGCAGTGGTCGAATTTTTTATCTTTACACAAAGTAGTTAGATAGCCACAGGGATTGTAATTACTGTCGTTCGAGTTCTGAGAATTTAACACTGCCTCACAGGTCAAAGTAGAACTGACGCCTTTTAGTTTTACATAGGTAATAGTGGAGAGAACGAATCCGGGTCCGCTAATAACATTTCCAAATAAATCTGGCAGAAGGGGTGGGGGGGGGGGGGTCACAGTGCCAAGACTGCGTGATTTCTTGCCGTGGACACGTTGCAACGTGCATCACTACGAAAGCTTTGAGGTTAGACGACAGAATTTTTTTAAGAACTGACGTTACTACCAGTTGGGAGTATGCGACATTTATAACAATTTATTATGTCACGATTGCTTACACACACACACACACACACACACACACACACACAAAGAGCAACACATCACGAAGGAAAAGGAATTACCTGTAGTTTTCATTTCGCGATCGATCGGATCTTGAAAAACAAAAAGCCCTCTTACATTCACTGAAATATGATAAATCTTCATAATGTTCAAAGTGCGTAACTATATCTGGTTGTACATCTGTACAAAGATCTTTCGTGAATAAGCATCTCTAAAGACGACAACTATTTGCCGAAATGGTAACGGGAATATTTCAATGTCTTTTAACCTCTGCATTATGTGGAAGGCAATCCAAAGAGATTCTAGTCGTACGTAAAGTTTGCTAGCGGCAAGACATAATCAGTGCCTTCTCTGCTGGATACTAATGGAAATACTAAATACTATCGATGACAGAGCTGCTAAAGCAGAGTTACTAAACACAGCCTTCCGAAATTCCTTCGCCAAGGAAGACGAAATAAATATTCCAGAATTCGAATCGAGAACAGCTGCCAACATGAGTTACTTAGGAATAGATAAACTAGGAGTAGTGAAGCAACTTAATCGATAAGTAAGAGCAAGTCTTCCGGTCCAGACTGTATACCAATTAGGTTCCTTTTCATAATATGGTGATGCAATAGCTCTATACTTAACTGTCATATACAATGACTCGCTCTACGAAAGATCCGTACCCAGAGACTTATCTCACCAATATTCAAGAAAGGTAGTAGGAGTAATCCACTAAATAACAGGCCCATACCATTAACGTCGATATCCAGCAGGATTTTGGAAAATTTGTTGTGTTCGCACTTTACGAGTTATCTCGAATAGAATGGTCTATTGACAAACAGTCAACATGGGTTTGGAATACATCGCTCTTGTGAAACACAAATAGCTCTGCACTCACAAGATTGTTGAGTGCTACTGGCAATTGATTTCAAGTCGATTCTGTATTTCTAGATTTTCAGAAGGCTTTAGCCTCTCTACCACACAAGTGGCTTTTAGGCAAATTGCGTACTTATGGAATATCGTCTCAGTTATATGACTGGATTCGTGATTTGCTGTAAGAGAGGTCACATTTCAATACAACTGACAGAAAGTCATCGAGTAAAACAGAACCGTCTTAGGTTGTTTGCAGATTATCCTGTCGTTTATCGTATAGTAAACTCATCAGAAAATTGAAACCCCAATTGCAAAACGATTTGGAACAGACATCTGATTAGTATGATTAGTAATGAAAAGTATGGGATTATCCACATGAGTGCTAAAAGGTATTCGTTAAGCTTCGGTTACACTATAAATCAATCAAACTACAATACACAGAAAATGTTGTGGGGAAGGCGAACCAAAGACTACGTTTTATTGACAGAGAAAATGTAACAGATATACAAAAGGGAGTGCCTACACTCCGCTCGTCTGTCCTTTTTCGGAGTACTGCTGCGCGGTCTGCGATCCTTACCAGATCGCTTGAGCGGAGCATATCGAGAGAGTTCAGAGAAGAGCAGCACGTTTTGTATTATCGCGAAACAGGCGAGACAGTGCGACTGACATGGTAAAGGATTTGGGCTGGCCATCGTTAAAAAAAAGGCTTTCTTTGTTACGGCGGAATCTTCTCATGAAATTTCAATTACTAATTTTCTCCGCCGAATGCAAAAATATCCTGCTGATGCCGACCTAGTTAGGGAGAAACGATCATCATAATAAAATAAGAGAAATCAGAGGTTGCACGGACAGACATACGACGGTTACTCCAAAAGAAATGCACATTATTTTTGTAAAAATATAGTTTTGATTCTGCGTGTGTGAAAGTTTTAGTGTGTGTAGATACATCCGTCCCGCTTGTTTTCAATCTTAGTTCAACCTGTTCCCGTGAGTGGCGCCGTCACAGCATGTCTTCAAGATGGCTGCTACACTTGACGTTCGTCATAAGCAACGTGCTGTCGTGGAATTCCTGTGCTGTGAAAACGAGACAGTGGGAAACATCAACAAGAGGTTGAAAAAGATGTATGGAGATGCTGCTGTCGATCGCAGTACAGTTAGTCGGTGGGCAAGCAGGTTACGTGATGAAAGGGGGCACGGCAACATTGAGGATTGTCCTCGCAGCGGCAGGCCTCGTACTGCACACACTCCAGACAATGTGCAGAGAGTTAACGAATTGGTGACCTGACAGACGCATAACAGTGAACGAATTGTCACGCTACGTTGGGATAGGGGAAGGAAGTGTTTGCAGAATACTGAAAGTGTTGGCGTTAAAAAAGCTTTGCTCCAGGTGGATTTCCGGGATGTTGACAGTGGCTCACGAAGAAACGAGAAAAACTGCATGGGGCGAACTTTTGGCATAGTACGATACTGGTGGAGATGAATTTCTTGGAAGAACTGTGAGAGTTGATGAAACATGTCTCCATCATTTTTCACCACAGACGAAGAGGCAATCAGTGGAGTGGCAACATGCAAATTCACCCAAGGAAAAAAAAAAAAAATTCAAAACCACACCTGCTGGAAAAGTTATGGCTACGGTGTTTTTAGATTTCGAAGGACTCTTGCTTGTGGAAGTCATGCCAGTGGAACCACCATAAATTCTGATGCATATGTGACGGCACTGAAGAAAATTCAAGCTCGACTGAGTCGGGTTGGACCACATCGGCAAAAGCAGGATGTTTTGCTGTTGCACGACAATGCACGGCCACATGTCAGTCAAAAAACCATGGAAGTGATCACAAAACTCGGATGGACAACACTGAAACACCCGCCTTACAGTCCTGACCTGGCTCCAAGTGACTATCACCTCTTTGGGAAACTGAAAGACTCTCTTCGTGGAACAAGGTTTGAAGATCATGAGTCCCTTGTGCACGCTGCCAAACAGTGGCTCCGACAGGCTGGTCTAGAATTTTACCGTGCGGGTATACAGGCGCTGGTTACAAGATGACGTAAGGCAGTTGAGAGGGATGGAAATTATGTGGCGAAATGAAAATATTGTTCCCAAAGGATGTATCTACACACTGTAAAACTTTCAAACACGTAGAATAGAAGATGGATTAAAAAAAATAGTTTGCATTTCTATTGGAGTGACCCTCGTAGGTGTTCGTTTTTTCCTCGCGCTCTTCGAGATCGGAATTATTGTGAAAGTGGTTCGATGAACCCTTCTAGGCACATAAGTATGATTTGCAGAAGAGTATCCATCGGTCTTTTTAATGTTGCTTACGGTAGTCATGGCGTTTCTGACGGAAGTTATATGTCGTCAGCTCGCCTTATAGTTTATATTTCTTCTCTCTCAAATTTAATAACTTTTCATAGCATGAGCGAGGCATGTCATCGACAGTTCCTGACTCTCTGTATCTCCTACATATCCGAACAACATCGCTTTGGTTCACTCCGAGACGTCTGGACACTTTCCTTGCTGGGAGCCCTTCCTGGCACAAGCCAACAATGCGGACACGAACGAACCGCGGTATTGACCGTCTAGACACGGTTGAACTGCAGACAACATGGGCGGTGTATTTCCTTCCTGGTGGAATTACTGGAACTGATTGGCTGTCGGACCCCCTCCGTCTAATAGGCGCTGCTCATGCATGGATGTTTACATCTTTGGGAGGGTTTAGTGACATCCCTAAACAGTCAAAGGGACTGTGTCTGTGATACGATATCCACAGTCAATGTCTATCTTCAGGAGTTCTGGGAACCGGGAAGATACTAAACTTTTTTTGAAGTGTGTATGATTCAAAGCTTTGCAAATTCGAACTAACTTCTCGTGTCGCTTTTTCCCTCGTGTTTCTCAGGGGACTTCTACATTTTTGTGGTGTATGAGATTTCACCAAAGCACCTGAAGCAAGTATCATGTGTATCAGAAGGTACAAGTGATTTATAACGTGTCCCTCTCACTCAAAGATCACTATATTGAGCTTAGTAAGATTGTTTTGAAATTATCTTGCATACCTATATAAAGTTCTGATGCTGAACCTGCTGGATTTGATGTATTATAATCGCACATGAGCAGTAACTCATTCAGCCGAGCCACTTTTATAATACAGTTGGCGTTCATAAATTCACTGCTGTACATAATAGCCTTTGTTAGAATTTATAGAATTCCATAACGAAAATCTGATCTTCATAGGACACAACAATTACGCATCGTTTTTGGTATTGCCTGTCTTAGGATTTTCACAGCGTTCCGTATGAAGACATGTGTTGCAGTTTGTACAGGACATGCAGGTGCAGGAACAGTGTCACTGGAATTCACTCTCTCCTCCACACCAGCTCGCAGATTAGTTCTTTCCAAGCATTACAGGTTAGTAGCTTGCTGCCCTCTGCCCCACTCGCGTAGACTGAATGATCTAGACACATATTTTCTAATTTTTATTTAATCGAGTTTTTGTTGTTCACAAATAGCAACACCTTCTAAGCATTTCCCGCTATTGATATTATATGTCTTTTGTCGTGGGTCTCCCGGCAGGTAGACCTGATCCCCTGGTGCGAATGAGGGCCATAGAGGCACGCTCGTCTCCGAATGTGCTTCTGATCAAAATGCATTTCTGGTAGCTGGTGCCCAAAATTTTCTTTGTTAATGTGCCATTTGCGTTCTTGTAGAGATATTCCCACAGCAACGTTCATCCTCTAACAAATATTTCTCCATATCTAAGCGAGAAGTGGAATATCAATATTCATAAATTTAGCTTTAAAATTTTTTAAATGAGAGGAAATATTTTCTTAAAAATTTTCATCCTCTATTGCAGTGCCTTAGGCGGTGAATTATCAGAAACACTGATACACCCATTAGTCCTACTAAAGCTAGTACTTGCCTGACTTAGAATGGAATGTATGCCGTTACAATTACTCTCAGTCTACATGACAACTTTTAACGCTCTGAAGATAGCTCCACTGTCAGTTGAAATCTTGATCTGCCATGCAGTAAAGAATGGGAATGAAACATGATTTATAGTCAGTGCTAAAACGTAAAATCTTTCACAATTATTTCGGAATTGCCCCTATGTGGCGGAAGCGAGAGTTCTGCGACATCGAAGATACTACTTTTCAAGGCATATTGCTTTATCAAGGAACCAGAGTTTTAAAAACCTTGCATGAGGCCGCACCATACATTCACTTTTAAGCGGTCCCACTGTAACTGTACACTAGCATGTGGAGACTCTGAACCCCATATACGGACATTACGCCTATTTGCCATTCCACTGACATGAAAGGTGGATTCATCGGTAAAGCATATGCGATTTAGGTCATCGTTAGCGCCATCAGTTTTGTTGAGAATCTCAGTTGCAAATTCAGCACGTTTCTTCAAATCAAGGCAAGGCCTGTACGATTTGCACTTTGTAAGCATACAACCTGAGAATCTTCACCATACTTTCTTACGGTATTTGAAGTTCACGTGATGCTTGACGAATTGATTTAGGTGGACTCCGTTAAAACGATTGCCGAACACGATCAACAGTTGCATCACTCACACGAGTCATGCCACTTCGAGGACGATCTTCAACGCTGCCTGTTTCGTTAAACTTTGCATATCGTCGCTGTATTGATGTAACGTCTGGAGGGCTGCGTCCATAAGAAGCCCGACATTTACGCTGAACACTGATGGGCGATTTCGTTTCGTGAAACCAAAGTATACATTACACTTTCTCCTGCCTCGACGCCATTTCGCCAGCAACTAACGTGACCTAAAAGACCGGGTAGGTGTTATGGAGCACTAGCGCCATATATAGGTCACAACAACTAGTAACACTAACCTATGTAACGACATCAAATGTAACATATTATTTCCAACGGTTATTCTGTTATAAATTTTTATAATCAAGGCAAGACTTTGTGCTCACCCTGTATATTGCAGAACACACTACAGGGAGCAAGCATGAATATTTTTAAAGCTCTGTCGTCGCTTTCAGTACATTGTGCAAACCTTCAATACATCTTTCAGACGGTCAACATTATTGAGCAGTACTCAATACTGTGCAATAATTAGTGGGAGTGGAGTCCCTTACAAACTATACCTCCCCCCCCCCCCAAACAGGGGTCGCTGGTCACGTGACGTACGTAGGCGCAGAGTAAAACCGCGCGAGGCATCCTTCCCTACTGAAGTTACGACCTCGCAGAGATACGCCAGCCACTTGCTGTGACGTAAGGAGGCCGTGCCTCTTCTGCTTGCACCAGATCTCGGAATGGTCGGCGCGTCTTATTATTCCATTAACAGGGGCTCCGTTTACTGCCCAACTTTATCTCCACGCCGCGTATACCGTATATATATATATATGTATACACTCGAATGTGGGTCTGCAGCAAGTGCGGTGGCTCTCTTCGCTAACAGCCAAACAACAAAAAGCGCGGAACAGTTTCTCCGCCGCAAATTAGGGCGTTTTACGGCCGCCGCCGCCCTCGCGAGGAGCCTGCTGTCCCCCCTTTAAAGTAGAGCCATTACTGTCAGTCTTGGCGCACGGAAGGCGGCCCCAGAGGTGCCGTAAAGAATACTAGGAGCGGCCACTTGGTCCACCAATGCACCATTCGAGGAGGCGGTCGGAGTGGTGCATGGCAGCAGCCAGATAAAGTGCGGAGCTCGGTTAACAGCTACAGTGACAAAGGACTGTGAATCAGAGTCTTGTAGGACATTCCCAGATTCAAGAAGATTGTGGCAGACGTTAGGTGCTGACCGAAATGAACTATTCCCATTTACGACTCATTTCCAGTTCCACCATCCGTCTTAAACCGTTTACCAGCCCCTCTAAAATGAACCTGTGAGCTGTGCGGTTGGAATTTTCACTCTGTTTCTCTAGTACCTTCCGCCGCGGAAGTCGAACACGCGGCAGAACAAATGGACGTGGTCAGCCCATAGAGGGCTCCACTTCCGCGGCGGCTATTCCGCGCAGAGGCTCTCGCGCAGCGAGGGCGCCACCGCTAAGCCACGTACAGACAGCGGCCAATAGCCGCTCCCTCCGGTTTCGTATATAGGGACCCGCTCTGCCCTAGTCCAGCTGTTTCCCTTGACCTCCAAAATGCCTATGACCGAGTATGGCATCCCGGTCTCGTCTTTAAACTCCAAACCTACGCCCTGCCTATCAATTTTGTTCGTCTGGTCGCTTCCTTCCTCTCGCACCGTCCTTCCTATGTCACCCTCCACAACACCAACTCCCGTATCTTTTATCCCACGGCTGGCGTCCCCCAGAGTTCTGTCCTCTCCCCTCTCCTTTATCTTTTGTATACAGCTGATACGCCCAAGCCACCCCCCCCAGTCCACCTTCTCCAGTATGCTGATGACACCGCCTTCCTGGCTCTCTATCCTACCCTTCAACGGTCTCAACGTACCCTCCAAACCCACCTTAACCAGTTCACCACTTGGTATAACCAGTGGTTCCTCCGTCTCAACCCCTCCAAAACCCAGGCGATCATCATCGGCCGCACCACTCGCTCCTTTCGCCTCCATGATTTCTACCTCACCCTTTATGGTCGTCCTATCCAGCCCACCCCCACCCTGAAATACCTTGGCCTCACCCTCGACCGACACCTCACCTGGACCCCTCATCTCCAGACCATCCAGCAGAAAGCCCATTCCCGCCTCCGCCTTCTGAAACTCCTGTCTGGCCGGACATGGGGATTGCATCCTTCTATCATCCTCCACACCTACAAATCCCTCATCCGTCCTATCCTCTGTTATGCCAGCGTTGCCTGGATCTCCGCCCCCACCCGCTTTTACAAGGCCCTCCAAATCCTTGAACGCCATGCGCTCCGCCTTGCCTTCCGTATCCGCCTTCCTTCCCCCACACAGCTCCTGTATGAACTGATCCCCTTCCCCAACCTCCTCCTGTTCCTCCAACATCTCCGAATCCTTTACATTGTTCGCAGGCTTGATCCCCCCCACCCTCTGGTTTCCTCCTTCCTCTCCACCCCCGCCCTTTGCCGCGCCTCTATCGCTGTATCCCTCCTTCTCTCCACCTCCACACCCTCCATCTCCTTCATCAGGGCAATTTCCAACACCTCCCCCTCCCGGATGATGAACTTCGCCATGACATCTACCCTTCCTTCCAACTGTAACCTGGCCTTGTTCTCCCCCCCCCCCCCCCACAACAGGGCCCCCTTTTTTCCTCTTCCTTCCTTCTCCCAGAGCGGATTATCCTCCATTCCCCTCCCCCCTGAGGCCCTGCACCACATACTTGCCTCTTTCCTTCCCCCATCCCTCCCTACCTGGCCCTTCTCCGTGCGCCCCCCGCTCATCTACCCCATCTCTTCCCCTCCCTCCCTTCTTCAGGTCTCCCTCATCTCCTCGCGCCTGTCAGATCCTCTGTATTGATCATCATCAGTGTGCCTCATCAATGTTGTGTTTAGTGCTGTTTCTCCTGTGCGTCAAGAGGTGTGATTTTAATTGTGTATTGCCTTGAGGTCCGCCGTCAGTGTTACATTATGTGCTACGCCATCCGTCGATACCTTATGCTCCGGTCATACTGTGCCTTGTGTTCTTTTAATCGTCGCCGTGTGTGGCTTTTTGTGTGTGCTACTTTTAAACAGTTTTTTATCTCCATTTTACAGTCACCCCGTTTTTTGTCTATTGCCTTCCATGATGTTCCCCCTTTTTTATATCTATGTTCACCTTATTCTCTCCTTTGCTATTTTTAAACGTCTTCTATTGTTTTGTTCTATGTCTATCGGCTGAAGAGCAGCGCCTATGCTGCTGCCAGCCCGCCCCGATGGGGAATTGAAATACACTCCTGGAAATGGAAAAAAGAACACATTGACACCGGTGTGTCACACCCACCATACTTGCTCCGGACACTGCGAGAGGGCTGTACAGGCAATGATCACACGCACGACACAGCGGACACACCAGGAACCGCGGTGTTGGCCGTCGAATGGCGCTAGCTGCGCAGCATTTGTGCACCGCCGCCGTCAGTGTCAGCCAGTTTGCCGTGGCATACGGAGCTCCATCGCAGTCTTTAACACTGGTAGCATGCCGCGACAGCGTGGACGTGAACCGTATGTGCAGTTGACGGACTTTGAGCGAGGGCGTATAGTGGGCATGCGGGAGGCCGGGTGGACGTACCGCCGAATTGCTCAACACGTGGGGCGTGAGGTCTCCACAGTACATCGATGTTGTCGCCAGTGGTCGGCGGAAGGTGCACGTGCCCGTCGACCTGGGACCGGACCGCAGCGACACACGGATGCACGCCAAGACCGCAGGATCCTACGCAGTGCCGTAGGGGACCGCACCGCCACTTCCCAGCAAATTAGGGACACTGTTGCTCCTGGGGTATCGGCGAGGACCATTCGCAACCGTCTCCATGAAGCTGGGCTACAGTCCCGCACACCGTTAGGCCGTCTTCCGCTCACGCCCCAACATCGTGCAGCCCGCCTCCAGTGGTGTCGCGACAGGCGTGAATGGAGGGACGAATGGAGACGTGTCGTCTTCAGCGATGAGAGTCGCTTCTGCCTTGGTGCCAATGATGGTCGTATGCGTGTTTGGCGCCGTGCAGGTGAGCGCCACAATCAGGACTGCATACGACCGAGGCACACAGGGCCAACACCCGGCATCATGGTGTGGGGAGCGATCTCCTACACTGGCTGTACCCCACTGGTGATCGTCGAGGGGACACTGAATAGTGCACGGTACATCCAAACCGTCATCGAACCCATCGTTCTACCATTCCTAGACCGGAAAGGAAACTTGCTGCTCCAACAGGACAATGCACGTCCGCATGTATCCCGTGCCACCCAACGTGCTCTAGAAGGTGTAAGTCAACTACCCTGGCCAGCAAGATCTCCGGATCTGTCCCCCATGGAGCATGTTTGGGACTGGATGAAGCGTCGTCTCACGCGGTCTGCACGTCCAGCACGAACGCTGGTCCAACTGAGGCGCCAGGTGGAAATGGCATGGCAAGCCGTTCCACAGGACTACATCCAGCATCTCTACGATCGTCTCCATGGGTGAATAGCAGCCTGCATTGCTGCGAAAGGTGGATATACACTGCACTAGTGCCGACATTGTGCATGCTCTGTTGCCTGTGTCTATGTGCCTGTGGTTCTGTCAGTGTGATCATGTGATGTATCTGACCCCAGGAATGTGTCAATGAAGTTTCCCCTTCCTGGGACAATGAATTCACGGAGTTCTTATTTCAATTTCCAGGAGTGTACAATAAAGAAAAAAAAAAAAAACCTAGTCCAGCCAGTCTGGTACTCGCTCTGGATATCGTTTCTATCTCGGCGGTACTGCGTTCTGGTCGTTGCTCGTTGTTGACATTTGCCTGGCTCTGGTTGCGAGTGGATTTACGTTTGGTGTTTGGTGTTGCGGTTTCCACAAACCTCCGTTGTTTATCTCTTCCTTGTTGTGTCGCTCATAGTCGGTCGTGGTCGGTTGTTGCCAGTTGTCGTTGGTCTGTCGTCCGACTCGTCCTGCGTTTACCCGGTGGTGCGTGCTCCACCGCCGGCGGTTTCCCCGCCTGGCGGCTTCGATCTGCAGCCCAAGGTGTTCCCGCTGTTGGTTGTGGTTACAACAGTTTCCATTCAGGCAACCCCACTCACAAGACCATGAAGCTGTTATTAAATACGTCATGTTACTGATACCTCTGGGAAACATATTTCCCCAAATCCCCAAATTGATACTGGAAATTTGTGTTTGCACCTCTGGTTTGTTAACTTGACACAATTCGCAGAGAGGTGCACTTCTGTAGAGAGATATTTCTATTGAACCTAAGTCTCTCGCTGAGATGAGCGGCTTTCGCAGGTAGCGTATAGGCACTCCAAGAATTTACTTCCTGTCTTTCAGTGTAGCACAGCGAGCTTTATCTGCGACACGAGTCAACCTAATATTTTGAAAGGTTCAGTCCTCTCCGACCAATCATTTTCGTGTAATAATTACATTTGGCTTTACAAGTTTCAGGATGGTATTCCCACCTTCATTCGAGATGAAGGTTAGAGGTGAGTGTGACTGCTTGGGTGTCTGTTGGCGAAGCCAATCAGTGTGAAAACAAAGAACCTGGTTGTGACAGACGAAACTGTAGCTCAGCGTAAGATGTAGGTGTTCTCGTGTAATCAAAAGCGCCGGAACGAAGAGAAAGAACGCAAGACCAGAGAAGGCGGTGAAACAACGTCGGCCAATGGTCCGCCGAATAGGACCGCACCACGATACGAGCGCCCTCAAACGGAAGTGAATATAAGCGCCGCTCCTGCCAGCCTCCAACGGACGTTAGTGGACAGGATTGGCAGAGTATTAGCTCGGTCTAGCGGAGAGTGCTACGATATCACATTGTAGTGATCCATATCCATATCCATAGCTTGATTGAACATTGTGTATAGCAAGGACTCGAATTTATGTTGCATGTCACCAGCGCTTGCGACACCTTTGTACATTAAAGTTAAGTATTGCCACTGTGATTTATACAAAGAAAACTGCTAACGTTATTTGGTTGAACTGTTGTATAGCATTCCGAGAACGCAACATCCCTTAGGCACCCTATACGAGACGAGTGGCAAGACCTAACAATAGGCTGTCATGGATGGCGAATATTCACCAGAATCAAGGGTGTCTTCATGGGTACTTTGGGAAGTGTGATAGGACCGCTATTGCTCTCCATACAGGGTTTGCCACGGATGTTCCGACTTCGAAAGATTGTAAAGGGTGTGCTGAGATCGAGGATAGGAATCCGTGTCTGGAAACGTCATCTAACGATGCTATAGCGCTTAGAAGATATAGGCGCCGGCCCCTGGCAATAGGCTACCCCTTCGGCGGCAAACGTGACATTACTTAGGCTTGAGATGGTCAAGAATGTGTAACAGTGATCTTTATTTTTAATCTAACTTTAATTTGTCTAGATCAATAGTTTACGAAATATTTTACCGTCTTAGGTTGCACTGCCGGCCGGGGTGGCCAAGCGGTTCTAGGCGCTTCAGACTGGAACCGCGCGACCGCTATCGTCGCAGGTTCGAATCCTGTCTCGGGCATGGATGTTTGTGTTGTCCTTAGGTTAGTTAGGTTTAGGTAGTTCTAAGTTCTAGGGGACTGATGACCTCAGATGTTAAGTCCTATAGTGCTGAGAGCCATTTCAACCATTTGGGTAGTACTAGCAATCTTCTTCACATCATAAAATATCGGTACGGAGTGTAACACGTCACGTGTTGTTCATTAAGGTACTGAGTCATTAAACCTGATTTAACACCTTAAAGTACAAAATGTGACCTGTTACAGTCTGTAACGACATTGTGTGATGTGAAGACGATTGCAACCACAATCGAAACAGATAATATTTTACAAACTCGCAAGCTAGACAAACGAAATTTATATTAAGCGTGACTTCGTGTGCTGACAGGCCGTAGGCGGATAATCTCGCAATGTTGTTTGTTATTCATTAGTCACGTCTAATTACCATGTTCGACAGTGGAGTAGATGGAGCTAGCTACCGCGTAGACAGACCCTCTCTCCTGTTAATACTCGTACAACGCTCTGTGGCCTTAGTGGACAATAGTTTCGGACATGGATTTCCTTCCGCAGTTTATTCTCTGGAATACCGAAATACAGTGGAGATTTTAGAAGGTACTTGGAGACACATAACCTGCGGATGGAAACTCATGTCCGAAACAGTCACCCATTGAGGCAACGCAACCCTTTTCCGCGGGAGCTAGCTCCATCTGCTCCACTGGCGATCGTGGCAATCAGACGCGATCACCGAGTAACAGAAAACATTGCGAGACGTTCCGCGTACGTTTGCGTCAGCGTATAGAGTCACGTTTGCTGTCTAATAGGAGGCATAGTGGTAGGCGCTAGGGCCTATAACTACGATGCTCTGTAGTGTGGTTGGATGACGGGTTCCTGTCCTCGATTTGTTCCTCAAGACACCCTCCATAGCCCCTCGAAATTTGTCGCAACATTTCTGGAACATCCTGTATACATACATGATCATCCAGATGGGGTGTACAGTGGATCATCACGTACTATCAAAACTATAAGCAATATGCACTAACGGAGTTAATCATAGTACACCGTCTACATTCGAGTCCTGTCCTCTGGTGAGGAGTGCACTTCGCATGCAAATCGTCTTAACTGAATAGAATGAAGGGTACACTCCTGACAGGAGGATGGAACTAGAATATAAACAGTGCACTACGATTATTCGACTATAGGGGTATTAGGGGCTTAGATACAGATGATGTGATAAGTAGTACATTAACATGTATCTGCTTCAATGTGTTGGTTACTTTTTCTCTTCGTCTAATAGTCTTCCCGGAAAGACATCACGTGATTTATTACCTGATGTTTCCTGCACGGTCATAACTAGACGACGAAGTGGACTAAGCCTGTCAGTATGGACTAACTGTTTTCCGTCCACGCATCCACCTCGATACCTGACCTGCTGCACAAAGGACAACAAAGCTGAATGGTATTAACCAACCAAAAAAACATACTGCACTTAATAGCTGTAAATATTGCTCTGAAAATGAAGTAAATACTGATGTGATGTTGTGTTGCCTACTGTTGTCAGCCATCAAAAAAAATATCTGCATTTATACCCGTAACACCTTATATTACTACATATTACGGATAGATGAATAAATGTATTTTTTACTGAAGGCAGTTTCGGTGACGCAGGATGCTTTTGTATTATGTTTTTTGACCGTAACCATGGCTCTGAGCACTATGCGACTTAACTTCTGAGGTCATCAGTCGCCTAGAACTTAGAACTACTTAAACCTAACTAACCTAAGGACATCACACACATCCATGCCCGAGGCAGGATTCGAACCTGCGACCGTAGCGGTCCCGCGGTTCCGGACTGCAGCGCCAGAGCCGCACGGCCACCACGACCGGCTACCGTGTAATTGTCTCATGTTGATCGATTGCTCGAAACTGGTATAACGATTAAGCGTTTACTTTATCTTCGTCTTGTAATATTATTGGTATTTCCGTCCTATGAAAGCTTTGAGTACCCTTTGAAAGACATTTGTTTTGTATAATTTACATAACTGTAAAGATGCGCATCTAGCGCGGACGCTAATACATCGATTGCGCAGTCAAAGAAACATTTTAACAGAAGCTGAACTGTCGTTCCGCTTCGATCTAAATAAAAGATGACAGTAAAAAACGTTTGTAGATCTTCAGATTTTAATGTGCTTCTGCTTTTTATGTGAAAACGTAAAGGAGGTCGACATTAAGTTAAAAAAGTGAGCGGTCTTGCTAGCGTGCAGACAACATTATTAATTAATAAAATTAAAGTAATTCATGTTCGAAACTGTAAATCAGCAAATTATTGTTATCAGAGGTGTTGAACAGTGCAAGAATTGTCTTCAACGAAAGGAGAAAAGTAGTGACTATAAATTGTGAAAAAAAAAAAAACGTGAACCAAGGAGACAGCACAGGACAGGCTGAAATCTGATCGCACCATACTGTTAGAAAAGTAATTATGTAAGTTGTATTGTTTATAAATAAGCCCTAATTTGCTAGTGAGAATTGTTTGAATATATTTAGTGTTTACCAGACTTCTTATTCTGTTCTTTTCCTTTATACTTTTTTATCCTCCGTGCCACATTATTTTTATAAATGTCAAACAGCCTTTACTGCAGCAGAGAATACTGCGGCATCCTGGTCGTAGACAGAAGGCCGCTCCTTGTCTTCTATACAACTCATAGCTGCCCCATTTATTAATGATTTCATTTGCAAAAGCATTTTCTTTTACTATTCATTGTTAAAGGTCCCTTAGGTAATTATAAAATTCATACTGATTACGTAAAGAAATCCGGGTTGTTCTTTTCCAAATAATAGAAGTCTTTGCGTAATCAGAAACTAGCCTCCTTCTGACAACGATCAGGAGCCGACCAGAAGACGGACGTCTTCGACCGCTTTCGTGTTTCCTGTGGCAAAGCTGTGCCAAACTGGGAACACGGCATTCTAGTATGAAATACAGATTTAAATTGATAGAATTGAAATATATTTAACGTAATAATAATAATAATTTTTTTATCATACTAGAGTCTCTTAGTGGTTCTTAAACGCGACTTCCTTCAAATATTTACAAACCTTGGAACACCATTGATACAAAGTAGAACAATATCTTCCTCTAGCTATCTACACTACTGATATCATGTTGTTAAGGATTTCCATGGCCTTAAAGACATAATGCAAAAGAGTGTGGGCTGGCATCTAGCAGAAATTTCAGTCATATTGTTTAGTACGTTACATTATGAGAAACTAATCGAATGCAATGAAAAATGTATTCTGCGACAAGTTAAGCCTGGCGGTAGAGGGTGGCTTTCTGAAATTTACCCGGAACGTTTAACCGCATTTCTGGATAAAGATGCAAGTGACGGGTCGTTATTCAGACCACTGGGAACGCTGCAGTGCGCATCTAGCAAACCGTGGTCTTTCTCTCTTGCCTGCAGTGGTCCCCTATGGAATCCGATTTTTTGAAATGTTAATTTTCACTGTTTCACAGATGGCTCTCAATTGGGCAACGCGTAACTGTGTTACGAATGTAAATGCAGGAAATGGATGACGGAAGAAGACAACAGAAAAGGAATGACCGAACCGAATTTGTTATAAGCGCTCTAAATCGGATCAGGAAATTCTTTCTGCACTGATCACGCGAAAATAAATTTTGCATGTATTAGTTTTCATAATCTGCTGCTATGGTGTGTCGTATCTTAAGATAATGAACGAGTCTAGCAAGTGAACTTTGGTATTTCGAAGGCCAGAACTTTAACATGTTTTATAAAGTTTATCTCTTTACGGATTCTTGGTGTGCACACATCATAAATAACTGACATATAATTTGTCGCGTAGAGTACCTACCGAATTTATACGCACGGTCGATGGAACGAAGGTCATTTAACAAGGATGTTGAAGGCCGGCGGAATGAATAACGGAAATACTTGAGTATTATATTATGAATTGTCTCCGTTGAGTTGTGTTAAAGTGCAAGCTTTAAGAAAGTCTTCTTGAGATTCCTGCTCTGTCAAATAGCTGAAATCCCGGTGGGAATTCCCATTCCACATTAAAGCAGCAACAGGAGGAGATTAGTCCAATCTCTATCTATTATCAAGAGCTAGAATTTTTCTCCAAAATCCGAACAATGGTCTATGACACAGGGTAGGTCTGGTATCACCGTCATTTCTCGTCGTAGAGATTTCATGAGACGTATGTCGTAGGAAGCAACACATTTTCCAACACTTCTCCCAGAATTTCAACAGTAAATTTCTCTGTGAAGTACAACGCCTACCTTGCATTGTCTACTACTGGAGTTCGTTAGCATCTCCCTAACGCCGCCACGATTACTAAACAATCCCGTGAGAAAATGCATTGCTCTTCGTCACATCCTCTCTCTTATAGTAATCCTAGATGATCCCACAGTGCCGTACTCAGGAAACGGCCGGGAAAGTGTTATGTAAGCCAGATCTTTCGTGGACAAATCAAAATTCCATAAGTTTCTTGCAATGAATCTCAGCCTGATATCTGCTCTCTCAACAATGAGCCTCATGAACGTTCCGACACTATCCACTTGATCACTGATACGGTTTATGCACGGTGTCCAGAGGTGATTTCTGGCGTTCTCCAACATAGTGATATAGGCCCTCTCCTGTTCCTTATGTATGTAAATGATTTAGGAGACAATCTGAGCAGCCATCTCAGGTTGTTTTCAGATGATGCTGCCGTTTATCGTCTAATAAACTCATTAGAAGTCCAAAAAAATTGCAAAAAGATTTAGAAAAGAAATCTGATTAGTGCAAAAGTTGACAAATGACCGTAAATAATGAAAAGCGTGAGGTCATCCACATTAGCGCTAAATGGAATCCGTTAAACTTCGGTTACACGTCAAACCAGTCAAATCTAAAGGCCAGTAATTCAACTAAGTACCTAGGGAATACAATTAAGAACAATTTAAGGCGGAAAGAACACACAGCAAATGTTGTGAGGAAGGCAAAGCCAAGACTGCGTTTTACTGGCAGAACACTTAGAAAATGTAACAGATCTACTAAAGAGACTACCTACAATACGCTTGCCCTTCCTCTTTTGGAGTACAGCTGCGCTGTCTGGGATCCTTACCAGATAGGATTAGGGGAGTACATCGAGAAAGTTCAAAGAAGAGCAGCACTTTTTGTATTATCGCGAAATAGAGGAGAGAGTGCCATGGACATGATATTTGATTTGGGATGGACACGATTAAAACAAAAGTGGTTGTCGTTGCGGTGGAACCTTCTCACGAAATTTCAGTTATCGACTTTCTCCTTCTAATGCGAAAATATTTTCATGACGCTGACCTATATAGGGAAAAACGATCAACGTAATAAAATAATGAAAATCAGAGCTCACACAGATAATATAGATGTTCGTTTTTTCTGCGCGATGTTGAACAGTGGAATAATAGAGAATTATTGTGAAGATGGCTCGATGAATCCTGTACCAGGCACTCAAGTATGATTTGCAGATTATCCATATAGATGTAGATGTAGATCAGCCTGGGAATCTCTTAATGCCCTTGTATCGTTGGTTGTGCTGAGAAACAATTGTTAAAAAAGAATTCGGTACATTGCGCCATCCCCGGTTTAATCAGCATTGAGCTGGTTCAAATGGCTCTGAGCACTATGGGACTTAATATCTAAGGTCATCAGTCCCCTAGAACCTAGAACTACTTAGACCTAACTACCCTAAGGACATCACGCACATCCATGCCCGAGGCAGGATTCGAACCTGCGACCGTAGCGGTCACGCGGTTCCAGACTGAAGCGCCTAGAACCGCACGGCCACGCCGGCCGGCTAATTAGCATTGAAGTTAGCCAATCAGGTCGTTGTGAACACACATTCAAGCAGCCTGCCACAGACAGTGTTGCCAAAAGTGTTCCGTAATTGGTTTCCTCAAACCAAAAATGAAAACCGTACGAATATTGGACATCGGATTGAAGGAAGTATCTAACTCGCTGCCGTCCAATGGTTTTTCACTTTCAGGTAACCAACAAAAAAAAACGCGGTTGGTAACACCGCCTACGGCACGTGGCTTGAATCTGCGCACACTACGACCTGACTACTTAACTTCAATGCGAATTAAATCAGAAAAGGCGCCACGTACCGAATTTTTTCTTAACAGTTAATTCTCAGCACAACCTAACCTGCAACACCGCTGCAATCTCATCGTCTGTTTCTGACCGTCATGTATGTTGTAAACAGTTACTGCCCTATAAAACTCTCTTGGTACAAGCCTGCTCCCGAGGTTAATTTTACATCAGTCGATTTCGGCCCATTGAGAATATTGGACTGAGTTTTGGCGGGTAGAAAGCACTACAGGCACCCACAAATCTGATTCGAAACAAAACGACAATGCGAAAAGTATTTAATTTCTTCCTGTATTCAAGGCACATGGCATCAACGTGAAGGTCTTTGTGTGCAGCGCTCTGGATTCAACTTACAATCATAGCCCGAATGTTCTATATATATATATATATATATATATATATATATATATATATATATATATATATATATATATTTGTGTGTGTGTGTGTGTTACTATTTACTATCAGTGTCAGTGAACCACGACTATAGTAATGCTGGATACAGTACCATTTATTCTGGTCAGTCACCTATGGTGATAAAGCCCCGACATATCACAGTGCTGACGCGTGATCACAAATAACGTTTGACTGTTTTTAATACTGGATATGTCGAGCATTGCCTATTACGCGTATCAAGAGTATGATGTACATGTCTTGAACTGTTACCAGGACTGATAAGTGACAGAACATTAAAAATAATTCTGGCACACTCGACAACGCTAAGCATTACAGTGAAAATACCGGACTGTTAGAAGGTCTGTTCCAATTGTATTTATGACATTCATGAACTATCGTTTGCTTCTTGTTTCTCAGAGCGTTGCAATCGTGTATCTGATAATCGACGGATTGCAAAGAATAATATACTGACCAAAAACGATCCTCTGAGCGCAACGCACCATTCCTCAAGGTTAGGAGGTGAGGTCCTGAAACGCCCTTTATATGTTCAGTAAAGTCGGTAAGGAGAAGGTTGCATCTTATTGAAGATGGACCAGTGTAATTTAAGCAAAGGACACATAAAATAAGATAGATACGATCTTATGGATATAGACTGTTGCGGCGAGTGAAAATTTGTACCTAGGCTGGGAATCGAACCCGAGTCTCCTGCTTACTAGGCAGGTGCGTTAACCACTTTTATTTGGTTGATCTCATTTTGTTCTATATTTTTCGTGGACTTGGTTCGGGGCGTACGTCCGATGACACCATTTAGGTTCTTCGTTGATGCGTTCACTCAGTTTTTTATTGCAGAGGGCAGCTAACGCTCTGACCCAACACGCTCTGCTACCGTGCCGGCAGCACTAAGTCACCCTGGCGCAGCTGTACGGATTACCCTGGCACTCCTCCCTCCTCGGTCGCAATTGACATTGCCGCCCCAGTCTACGTTAAAGTCCCCCTTACAAACGAACAGAATATGGATCGAGGAGGGAGGCATGCAAGGGTACACCGTGAAGTTGTGTGAACCGCTGTGAGAAGGTTAACGCACTTTGCTAGTAAACAGAGGACCTGGGTTTGATTCCTGGCCTTCGTGCATATTTTCTGTGGTGTCACCACCAGACACCACACTTGCTAGGTGGTAGCTTTAAATCGGCCGCGGTCCATTAGTACATGTCGGACCCGCGTGTCGCCACTGTGTGATCGCAGACCGAGCGCCACCACAAGGCAGGTCTCGAGATACGGACTAGCACTCGTCCCAGTTGTACGGACGACTTTGCTAGCGACTACATGGACGAAGCATTGCTCATTAGCCGAGCCAATAGTTAGAATAGCCTTCAGCTAAGTCAATGGCTACGACCTAGCAAGGCGCCATTAGTAACATTGCATGTATCTATGGAGTCTCACTTATATCGTCAATAGCGATGTACCAAGGATGGATTAAAGTTAAGTATTCCAGAAGCTACGTACTTTTCTTTATAGCATTCATTACGTATCCTGTTACAGACCTATCTCTTGCCTGCGTGAACTAAACGCGTGCCTTTCGGCTACTTCCGTGGCGTGGCTGTCTTGCTACGCCACAACATTTTCACTCGCCGCTGCAGTCTATATTCGAAAAATTTTCTTAATCGTGCGATATTGTGCACTGAGTGTCAGTACAGTTTTTTTAAAAATTTGAAATTTATTTAAATGGCAGACGTTGAGAACGAAGATGTAGTTTTGTCATGTGTATTTGGCCACGTTTTTTCCAGTAACTAATGGATAAATTAAAATAAAAATAGCTTGATACTGCTTGCAGACGAAACCCATGAGTAATTCAACCAAATTTCAGACAATTATCTTCATTAGTGTGCTCGCAATCCACTCCGTCAGCTTGAGATAAAATGTACATCAATGTGACGGAAGGGATTGCAGGCACGCTAGTAAACAAAATTTTCTGAAATTTGGCCGAAATAATCTTCGGATATGTCCTCAGGGAGTAGTAGGCCATTTTTTATTTTAATTTATTGATTGGTTATTGCAAGAAACGTGACCAAGTACACAAGAAAAAACTACATCCTGGTTTATAACGTTGGCCATTTTATTATATTTCAGATATCAAAAAACAGTGCTGTTACACCGTGCGCAATATCCTATAGACAAAGAAAATAGTTTGGTTTTGAGATTTCGGATAACACTGCAGACTGCAGGACATCCGACATGGACACACTTCATTTTGGACAGAACAACTAGAACTCCTTGGATGAAAGGCTTAATGATAACTGAATTCCTTTTACAAAATCAGGAAAAGTTGACCAAGATTTTATAAATAACATGCAAAAAGACTTAGGTCGATTTTTTCCATTAGTTTTTCCAAAAAAAATTGATTAATCGTTTATTGTAGAGGCTGACCGTGGAGAATGGACCCTTAGATATCAACTCCCTGCGGCAGTGGTAAATTGGAGGGGAATGTGCATATCACGATTCTGCATTAATACCATTTGTTGAAATTTTTCAGTGGCCTTCCACAGTGTGGTTCACGTCTACCTTCATGCGCTTGCAACTTCAGGTCTTTCAGCATTTCCGTGATGCTCTTCAAACTAACGTGCATTCTTTCTTTGTATACGTTAGACATATTCAACAGACTTATCTGGCTTCCGTCTCATACATCTGAAAATTGTTGCAGGATGAATCACAGGATTTTTTATGTATCGACTGAATTTTACAACGACATAAATAAAAGAAAGCGCATTTGCTGCCAGAGCGATAAATGGTACTTGTGAAAATAAAACTTTGGATCTAAACTAACAAGGGAATGATCAGACTTGTCATGCCGAAACATGGACTGCTATTTTAGCACTGTTATTTAATTGTACAAAATGGTCCGTATGCAAAATTGTAGCAGCTGACATGAACTGGAAGCCACCCAAGAAAAACCACGAACAAGACTGTGTTTCCTGCTTGGCGCTTGCAGTGACGGCTGGCCACCCCTGGAAATGGCGAGTCGGGAGCGTTGTGCGCATGGTCGGGAAGTGCGGCCGTGTTATTGCGGCGTTCACTAAAGAGGAATATCGCTGCACGGTTTTGGTGGAAAGGGGAAACGAATATTCGTTTCTATGGCATGAACGTCCTTTTATTTTCTGGTACGTATTTAGAAACATACCGTCCTGAAACTGGTTAGAGATGTGAAAGATGTTCTGTACATGTTCATCTATACTCCGCAAGCCACTTTACGGTTATCATTCAATCTCCCCTCACAGGTGATGGCGAACCCTGTAAATGTTTTGCTGCTTGCCGTGGAGATATACCACAGACGCCAAAGGAAGCAATCAACAGAAAACACGCGTGAAGACTATGTGTTGGGCGACACGGTTGTTAAACTTCTAGACGAGCATGTAAGTGGCGCAGACATGTGACTAGAAACAACTGAAACACTCGATATTGCAGACTGTGAATCTACAGACGGCGAAGACACCGACGAAAGTTGCACTCATGAAGAATCTTCGAGTGATAGTGCCACGTACCATCA
Source organism: Schistocerca americana (assembly GCF_021461395.2). NCBI lineage: Eukaryota > Metazoa > Arthropoda > Insecta > Orthoptera > Acrididae > Schistocerca > Schistocerca americana. The sequence goes on from NC_060124.1 coordinate 216,813,607, forward strand.
TCAATTATCTCCGAAAGTAACAACAGCAATTACAATTACCTTATCAGTCAAAGAAAAAGTGGTGACGTATTGGTTGAACGAAAGTGGTAGGAAACGTCTACGTGTCAGTACTGTTCAAAATAAATATCGCTTTGCCCGTTCTGAACGTGAATCGTATAGATGGAAAAAGGAAGTAGCTGGACGACGTAAGAGCCGACTGGAAATTGCGACGGAGATAAATGCGCGACTTTTTGAGCTATTTACCGATGCCAGACAACTGTCATTTAGTGTCAGCGATACAGCTTTGCGTGATGGGGCGTTAGAGATTGCCAACGCGATAGGCGCTAACGAATTTACAGCTTCTCAAAGTTGGATTAGTCGCTTCAAAAGATCACATAAAATTGTGGCAAGAAAAATAAAAAAAATTGAATCGAGAAACAGGTCGGAAAATGAAGTGGTACAAATCGAAATGATAGAAGCTTTGCATAAGAATGCAAAAAATAAGATCGCTAGTTTTAGTGAATCGTACGTGTACAATGCAGATCAGTCAGGTTTTCAAAAAGAAATGCCTGCAAAAAGAACACTGTCATTCAGAGGGGAAAAACGTATTTAGGCGATTGCGCAGTCCACGACTGCACTCATCCATTCATACACTATAATGCCCATAATTAGTCTGGATGGTTCATTGCTGCCGAAACTATGTGTGTGTCTTCAAGAGCCAACTGGACGTTTTGGACCTCGTGTCAAAAGAACAATGTTCTACGCAAACAATCTTGTGGTAGACGCATCGTAGTATGGAAAAATGGGAAATGAAAACGTTACACTTTTCATGCGTCATGCTTTTCTTCCGTTCTGTGGAAACAAATCGCTCCTCCTTCTAGATTCGTGGTCAGGTCATAAAAGGTCTGATTCATTAAAAGCTGTATTTCGAGCCCACCCTGACAAAGAAGTAGAGATACTTCAGATTCCACCCGGCACGACGAACGTAATTCAACCTTTAGACAGAGAATTTTTCCGTCAGTGGAAGGCATTTTACAGAAAACTAACAGAGAAAATTATGTTGTGTAGATCACTGCAATTTCCTATCACCGTGACAATATTCTCAAGCTGCAATCAGTTGTACAATATCAAGTTTCCTCCCCACGGTTTCAGAATTTGATTAAATATGCATGGCACTCCTCGAAATATACTGGTACTAGGCCTGATTCATTCCTAACACCAGCCCAGGTTTTCTACGGACATCTAACAACGTCTGTGATTCGCAGGACTGTCATATGTCGTCTTTGCTTGTATGTTCTTGGTGCACAAAAAACCTATGTTTTGAACATTGTATCAATATTTCGCATTTTTGCGGTAATTACAAGAAATAAAATTTGTACGTGTTCTAAACCGTATATTTATTTGTGTCTATTTCATACCTATTTGGAGAGAATGTTGGAGATAACACATCAGCCATATTTGTCAACGAATGTTAAATTATCATACGATCGGTTTCACTGGGGGAATCAGCTCTCTCACTGCTGTGGCAAGAGAGCGGCGCGCAGCTAACGCCACCTTGTCCCTAGAAGGCGTTGGTATAACGTAGCGAGAGAGGTCAGGGTTGTACAAGAGGCAGTTGTAGGCGCGGACACCATGCGACAATTATGTCTTACTTCATAAAATTGTTTACAGACTTCCAGGTCATGTCAGCAGCTAACATTCTGCATACAGATTTCTTGCAATGTTAACTCACAGTGGTAAAAAAAGCAACACAGGTTTCGACATGACAAGTCTAATCATTCCCTTGTAAGTTTCGGTCTTCATTCATGTAAAGGACATAATCTTTTGAAATCTGGTGAATCTATTTGAAACCCTCTGTTATGCTTTGTTCTTGCAAACATGCGCGTACAAGAATTTACTGCGATTCCGTATCATTATCATCATAATTGTCTCTCTCCATTGTCATCCTCTTCAATTATTCATACAATTTTATCCCCATATCTTCTTTGATGTTATTAAAATAAGTTGCTCTTTGCCTGCCTTTTGGTTTTTTCCCTAAAACCTTTCCTTGAAATACATTTTTTAGAAACTGGTTGTGTCTCATTATGTGCCCTATCATTGTTGATTTTCTTCTTCCTATATAATTTAGCACCGTTCTGTTCTCATTCACTTCTCTTTAGACCTGTTCATTACTTTTTCTGTCTACCCAGCTCGTATTAGTCACTCTTCTCCATAACCACATTTCCATTGTTTCCAGTCTCTTTTCCTCTGCCTTTCCCAGAGTCGACGCTTGACATCCGTATGTTAAGACACTCCAGACAAAAGTTTTGGCAAATTTTTTCCTACTTTCTAGGCTTATATGATTGTCTGTTAGTAAATTCCTTTTATTTTGGATAGCTTGCTTTGCCAAGGCTATTCTTCTCTTTACCTCTGTGATACATTTATTGTCGTCAGTGATTGTGCTCCCCTAACAACAAGGTTCTCAACCTCCTCTAGCATATCATCTTCTAGTTTAATATGAACTTTACCATTTTCTTTTGTCTTCCCTACCACCATAGTTTTTATTTTCTTCTGATTTATTTTTAGATTAAATTCTCTTAGAATTTTGTCAAATTTTAGCAACATAATCTCCATTCCATAAACAAAGAGAATACTGTTCCACGTTGAAGAATACATCGAAAATACATTTATAATGTTTTCACAAGTAGTAACATGCTAATGAGTGGCCTTACTCTGAAAGCGCTGCTATGGCAGGCACATACAAGGGTCAGGGTGGGGGGGGGGGGGGCGAGGAGGGGGAGGGGAATATGAAAACACCAAAAACACAAAGCATTATCGTGTCAGAAACGGTGTAGCCGTTGGCACTCAACACAACATCCAGTCATCTCGCTCCTGTATGGTTTTCACTGCAGTCTTATAGCATTCTTATCGCAAAATAGGCTATGTTCAAGTAACAATGACTTAGTTGGATAGCAATCGAGGCACTCTGCTCTTTCAAAGCGGATCATAAAGGCTGAATAATATTGAGATACGGTGACTGTGGTGCCCAGGGGAGATGGGACAAATAATTTTCGTGCTCCCAAATCAATCTTTGGTGATGAGAGCTGTGTGAGCACGGGTCATGCCGTCATGGAACACAAGCATCACTGTTGAGAACAAACACTGTACCATGGAGTGGGCCTGAGCAGCCAAAAATGCTCACATAATCTTTGGCAATAACACAACCAACGTGAGTAACGCGGGGACCATGGAACACCACGATATGACTACCCAAATCACCCTTAGGATTAAACTCGCCCAGAAGTTGGAAACAGTGTGAAAGAAAGACTCATCCGAACTCATGGCTTACATCCACTGGTCTACAGACTAGGTTTCATGGCTCCGGCACTATGTTTTCTGGTTACGTGCCTGTGCAACACTGATGACTAGTTTTGGTATTCCACTTTTGCCTCCATCCCCTGCTTAGTTATTTTAGTGCTGGCAGAAACTGCAAGTGGCCCGATATTCACTTCTGCAGTGATTTTGGCAGCTATCGTCCACGTATTGTTCGTCACAATCCTCAACAATAGCCATCAGTGCCGACCGCTCAACACAACCTTCCATCGGCATTGTATCTTAGCGGATGGTGTTTTCCTGCTTTTCCTACATACTGTATAACTCATCGATACAATGCCTCGTAACACACGAAACACTTCGGCTATCTTGGTTACGGAAGCATCAACAATTTGTCCACGTTTGAATTCAAGTAGCTTCGAATTAATGTACTATGACTATACAGAAGGCTGTTCTGACCACAATTGTCACTTGCAACATACTGAGGACACCGCACAGGTGCCGTTCGTGTTCCAACACAACACCGCTATCTGCACAGGCTTGGCTACCATCTGCAGTTATGTTCAGGCATGCATTTCTCGTAATGTTTCGATATGTTTGCCCAATCGTTTATATGTGTGTGGCTGTAGGACTGTGCGGCTCGTCCCTGCGGAGGTTCGAGTCCTCCCTCGGGCATGGGTGGGTGTGTTGTCCTTAGGATAATTTAGGTTAAGTAGTGTGTAAGCTGATGACCATAGCAGTTAAGTCCCATAAGGTTTTACACACATTTGAACATTTTTGTGTGGCTGTAGGAAACCACCTCGCGGTGCCGGACAAACACAGATGCCGTCTCGAACCGTCCCCTCGGCTGCCGGGTAATCGCCGCGCGTGGAGCGAGACCCCGCCTTAATGAAGCGGTCGGAGGGCTCCGTGGTTCGCAGCCTCCTGCAAACAACGCCCCGACGCAAACACCCGGCAGCCGACCACACTCTCCTTCCGGGGAGCGACTCGCCTGCGTCCGACGTCCCGCAACTTGCCGGATCTCGTGTCCCACGGCCGTGCGGTCACCACCAACTACGTGCTCGTAGCCACACAGCCTGCGGCCCAGCTAAACACTAAACACACAGTGGCCGAGTGCAGGATAAACCACAGTGTACGGGAACCCTCTCTACGTACAAACTCTTCATCAAGATTATATGCAAGCAATGAAGACAACACCTTCCACGCGGGGGTGCCATCGGCAATGTGGTAAGTCTGTGTGATACATAGAAGATTCAGTAACTGCATGATGGCTGAGGCGACGTCGTTTACATGGTATTTATTTTCAAAACTTAACGATGCCGGACGGGTGAAGCGCTTCAGGGCTATCGTCTACGGCCCACTACGTAAGATAAGCTGCAATGATGGAATAGGAATATGCAGGATGTACCACCTAACTCTGCCGCCTCACATATTTCCGAAACGAAACGAAATGTGAAAACGGAAACTAACCAAGGATACACCTATGTCAGGGGCTCACACAATGGGCGGGATTGCACGATCCATAAATGTAAACAAACATCTCTTTCAATAGAAGGCTACATTTTTTAGTGACACATGTACGTTTTTTTGTTGCAAAAATGAAAAGTACTGGTACAATTAGTAACGCCACACTTGTTTTCATTTCTAAACGACATACTTTCTTATATACTTTAAGAGCAGAGCAAAGGTTGCCTACAGCAGGATTCAGGGCATTGCAGGCAACCCGCATTACGGCATTACATATTTACGGCTGAAAGATTGGCCTGTTTCCATTATTGCAAGGATAGGTGTTCCAGAAGGTGTAAGGTTTAGATCGGTGAATCCAAGTCCGCCATCAAAAATTGCACTTCTAGTTTTCATTTCGGTGAAAAAAAAAGCATTTAAAATATTTTGAAACATCGTTACAGGAAACGGCGATCTAGTAATATTACACAGTTGTGGTCGCATATGAGTTGGTACTTTTTATTTTGATGACCATTTTCTATCTACTAGAGAGATCATCACGAGATCTACATTCGCTGGTGACAGTACGAATCTTTGGCGTGGAACAGGCCCGTCCGTGCTAGCGTGGAGAACACTGCTTTTATTAGTGTTCACCAAGCCAGCACAATTCGTATTGTCACTAAGGAATGTAGATCTGATGATATGATTTCTCTAGTAGATAGAAACTGGTCATCAAAACAAAAAGTAACAACTCATATGCGACCACAACTGCGTTTACTAAATAAAAGAAAAAACGCGTATGTGTTATTTAAAGGAAAAGTGACTTACTGTTGAAAGTGATGTTTGTTTATTTCTAAGGATTGGCTATTCATGCCCACAGTGTCAGCCACTGACATAGGTGCATCACTGGTCAATTGCATTCTTCAAATTTTCTTTAACTTAGGAAATATGTGAGTTGACAAAGTTAGGTGGGGTACTCCGTATGTTAACAAGTTTCTTGCGGTGTTCATTTTCGCAGCAGTTGCATGTAACTTACAGTGGTTCAAAATAATAGCGCCTTTGGCATTCCGCATTCCAAGCAAGTCTTGAGCCCACAGATGAATAGTCGCAAGGCATTTTCGGTAGGTGTCAAATCAACATCAAATTAATTATTTTTAAGGCAAACACCTTTCTCTCCTGGGTCAAACTGGACGAAATTGTGCAGTTTTCTTGCTGTTCACTGTTTTCAAAATATAGCATTGAAATGCCATTTTATGTGACTGTATACTAGACAAGAAACAGATTCCAGTTTACCTGGTAAGTCAACATAACAATTTCACCTCGTGAACTGTCAATGTTGTGCATCAATCCGCAAAATTTGAGATTACTGTACAATACTTCTGAGACAGGTGTGTGCCGAGCAAAAGTGTGAGAAAACGAGAAGACCCACTGTGGTCTGACAGCCGCGTATGACAGCTGCTATAAAAACCAAGAGAGCTTCACTGTAAATTTAAAGATAGCCAAAATATCACAGACAAAAAAGGCACTACACGAAACCAAAACTAGCTTAAGAAGAGCAATGCATGACTGGTTTAACGAATTCGAAACTAAAATTCTGTCTACCAACTTGGGAGAAAATCCTAAGAAGTTTCACTTTTTTATTAAATGGGTAAACGGGCTGTTGCCATCCGTCCAGACGCACTGTGACCATAACGGCATAGAAACGGAGGATAACAGAGACAAGACCTAAATACAGAATGCGTTTTCCCAAAATTGTTTTGCTGAATAACATCGTACAGTGCTTCCGGGAATAGCGATCGTGTTGATTAGAGCTCGCTCAACTCTTTCAGGAGGCCCAGAAAGCAGTAGACCTATGCCCAGGTTGATGCCTTGCTCCTTGACTTGCAGAAGACGTCCGTTACCATTCCCCACTGCCGCCTAATGAACAAAATAATAGCGTACAGAATATCAGACCGTCCGAGTGAGTGGACTGAAAAGGTTATATCAAATGGAAGGGCATTCTGTTATATTCAAGGGAGGGAATTCCTGCACTGCCACAAAGAGATTTCGATTTTAGACATACCGAGTATTAAAATAATTTATGTCCTTCAATTTTAAGTAAGAAGCTGCTTTTCTACTATTTAATTGTTTAATACATGCTGATAACTGCTATATTTTCATAGAAATTGAACTTACTTTTTTTCTCAATATTGTTGCTATACGCCATTCATCTTAAGTTAATTGTGTCCTCGCCTGTACCACTGCATCTGCTATGCCGCAACGGTGGGATTACTTCGTAACACCACATCTTTTGTGTGCTGCGGGCTGTGCGTGCTTTTCCCTAAAATCACCGGTATTAGCAAACAAGCCCCTCTATTGCTATTTTTATTGCCTTGTGTTGATGTTTGTTCCAGTTTGTAGCCGCTTATTAAACTTTATTGCTCTTTTGGTTCGCTGCCAGAGGACTCACACGTTCTCCGGCAATAATACGGAGTTTCAGTTCAACAACGTTACCGTTAATCCATCCAAGACTTCACGCTGTTTAATAATTTCAGTTCAGTCTTATCACCGCTGTGCTCTGTAATAGTGCGAGTATTGTAATAGCTGCACCATTAATTTCTATAACATGGTTATTAAACAATTTTTTAGATATAGGTAAGTTCATTGTACAGAGCGGTCTGACCTTTAGTGAAGCTATTGAAACCATCGAGACTGCAGAAAAAAAAACAGAATATATTTCAAAGGCAATATAGTGATGGTTATTTATCATACGGTTTGCTTGGTGAGATGCCAACACATGCTCAGGTCTCAAGTGTGTCTATGAATAACTCAGTAACACTGTTACAGATCCGATTTAATTGAGAGACATTTGTCTACAGAACATTAAGTAAAGATGTGAATTACTTTTGATTCTTGTTGGAACAAAATAAAAAGTAATTGAAGCTCAACTACGCTGGTACGCGTTTCGCAAAAAGTACAGGAAGCCAGCTATAAGGTAGCAGAACTTATTGCAAGGCCAAACAGTCATACACATTAGCAGAAACATTGTTAATGCTCGCGTTAAAGAAATGTCAAAGTAATCCTTTGTTTAGAATCTGCTACCGAAATGTCAGGACAGCCTCTCTCTGCTGACTCAGTCAACCGCCGAGTTAGGGACATGTCCACTGACATCGAACTCTGAACGAGAAAATAAAGAGCAGTCGTGAGTTCTAACTTGAGATCGACGATTATACCAATACTGGTGGTCACGCACAACTTCTTTCCTACATAAGGCACCTTGGTGCGGGTGTATTGGTAAGTAATTTCTATTTTGAAAAAGAACTACACGAACGAGCCACCGATGAAGAAATATTCCGTGCGACTAACGAATATTATGTCAATAATGAATTAACATGGGGGATTTGCTTTAGTGTTTGTGCAGAAGAGGTAGTTTCAATGACAGGCCGAGTAAAAACTCATGGGTAAAGCACACGAAGTTAGTCCTAACTTAGACCCGACCATTCTCTCATTCATCGCGAAGGCACTTTTGCAAAATCTTTGTCATCTCCTCTAAAAATTATGACGGGCAAGGTATTAAAATCCGCGAACTTAACCAAACCACATCTTTTTGCCGTTTCGTAGGATCACAGGACACTACACTTCTGCTACATACAGAGGTACGATGGTTATCTCGAGCTAAAATGACTCTGTGGACGATGTGGCCTATTTTACATCGTATTTTAGATCTATGTGACGATGCTGTGCTGAGTATATTTATATGTTTTGACGATGCCATTACGACCTTATCACATAAGGATATGGCGCAGAACAGATCTGAAGATGGTCATTATAGACTGAAACCGGTCACCGCCAAAGGAATTGATATTGTGATCAAAGACTGGAATAAAAACATTTAACTCTTTGACTGCTGGAGACGCGCAATCCGGCTACCTGCGCTAGGTGTGTGCTCCTCGAGCCGTTACCGGGGCTGGAGGGGCCCGCGCTGCGCCGTGCTGAATATTTCTGGAGCGACTACGACTCCAGGCGAAGCACTGTGTCCTCTCAAGGCTGATACAGAATAAATGCCATCACTACATTGTTTGTCTGCAGATGAATAACTGTAGAATCAAACTGAATCGTTTAAACTATTTTCCGTCACTAAGAATTATATCTTGCTGGTAACGTTTTTACACGGGTTTTGTACCTTATCCCGAAAGCGACGTGATTCGTTAGATTTACCTGATTTTTCCGGTATACCCGTTTATAACATTTCCATTTTTCTGTGGGTTCCTCATAGTACTAACTCAATAAAGACTAAGATAAGCCATAGATCACAAATAAATGTACACTGGTTTTGTAGTTCAAAACTTGGTTGTTGTTGTTGTGGTCTTCAGTCCTGAGACTGGTTGTATGCAGCTCTCCATGCTACTCTATCCCAGTACCTACCGCAACCTACATCCTTCTGAATCTGCTTAGTGTATTCATCTCTTGGTCTCCCTCTACGATTTTTACCCTCCACCCAGCCCTCCAATGCAAAATTGGTCATCCCTTGATGCCTCAGAACATGTCCTACCAACCGATCCCTTCTTCTAGTCAAGTTGTGCCACAAACTTCTCTTCTCCCCAATTCTATTCAATACTTCCTCATTAGTTATGTGATCTACCCATCTAATCTTCAGCATTCTTCTGTGGCACCACATTTCGAAAGCTTCTATTCTCTTCTTGTCTAAACTATTTATCGTCCATGTTTCACTTCCATACATGGCTACATTCCATACAAATACTTTCAGAAATGACTTCCTGACACTTAAATCCATAATCGATGTTAACAAATTTCTCTTTTTCAGAAACGCTTTCCATGCCATTGCCAGTCTGCATTTTAAATCCTCTGTCCTTCGACCATCATCAGTTATTTTACTCCCCAAATAGCAAAACTCCTTTACTATTTTAAGTGTTTCATTTCCTAATCTAATTCCCTCAGCATCACCCTACTTAATTCGATTACATTCCATTACCTTCGTTTTGCTTTTGTTCATCTTATATCCTCCTTTCAAGACACTATCCATTCCGTTCAAATGCTCTTCCAATGCCTTTGCTGTCTGTGACAGAATTACAATGTCATCGGCGAACCTCAAAGCTTTTATTTCTTCTCCATGGATTTTAATACCTACTCCGTATTTTTCTTTCGTTTCCTTCACTGCTTGCTCAATATACTGATTGGATAACATCGGGGAGACACTACAACCCTGTCTCACTCCCTTTCCAACCACTGCTTCCCTTTCATGTCCCTCGAGTCTTATAACTGCCATCTGGTTTCCGTACAAATTGTAAATAGCCTTTCGCTCAGTGTATTTTACCCCTGCCACCTTCAGAATTTGAAAGAGAGTATTCCAGTCTAAATTGTCAAAAGCTTCCTCTAAGTCTACAAATGCTTTAAACGTAGGTTTGCCCTTCCTTAATCTAGCTTCTAAGATAAGTCGTAGAGTCGGTATTGCCTCATGTGTTTCTACGGAATCCAAACTGATCTTCCCCGAGGTCGGCTTCTAGCAGTTTTTCCATTCGTCTGTAAAGAATTCGCGTTAGTATTTTGCAGCTGTGACTTATTAAACTGATAGTTCGGTAATTTTCACATCTGTCAACACCTGCTTTCTTTGGGATTGGAATTATTATATTCTTCTTGAAGTCGGAGGGAATTTCGATACTCTCATACATCTTGCTCACCAGATGGTAGAGTTTTGTCAGGACTGGCTCTCCCAAGGCCGTCAGTAGCTCTAATGGAATGTTGTCTAATCCAGGGGCTTTGTTTCGACTCAGGTCTTTCAGTGCTCTGTCATACCCTTCACGCAGTATCGTATCTCCCATTTCATCTTCATCTACATCCTCTTTCATTTCCATAATATTGTCCTCAAGTACCTCGCCCCTTTACATACCTCTTCCAACTTTCTGCTTTTCCTTCTTTGCTTAGACCTGGGTTTCCATCTGAGCTCTTGATGTTCATGCAAGTGGTTCTCTTATCTCTAAAGGTCTCTCTAATTTTCCTGTAGGCATATCTATCTTACCGCTAGTAAGATAAGCCTCTACATCCTTACATTTGTCCTCTAGCCATCCCTGCTTAGCCATTGGTATTATGTCGTTTATAGGAGAAAATGACAAGCAGGTCGTCGTTCATACCGCACTTCAACATCGTAATTTACTGTGAGTATCGGTACCCACTTTGATAAATTCGCTTTGTGACGTATTTGAAACTTTCGCATGGCCTGCTGTTTGTTTCTGAGAATACAAGGAACTGAGTGCCAAGTCATCCACCGCAAGCGTCTTTACCAGTGATAGGTACACTTTGTAAACTGTTCCACCCAGGCACAGATGCAGCCGTCGTCTGCAGATGGTAATCACTGCTGTTATGGTAATCAGTGCTGTTATAATTTTGAATAACCGGAAATAACTGATTGTCTGCCGCAGATATTTTTTCTTGTGCTATACTCTTAATTGTTGCTCATAGTTACTCAACAGATTTTCCAACATTTGTAAGCTGTGAAATCCCTGTCTTTTTATTAGCACGTTAGATTTACTTATAGAGATGATTCAAAATCATGAACTGTAAATTTAGGAATTCCTTTTAAACTTTATGAATACGTTTTCCATCCTTCTTATCGATCCGGGCTTCAGACCAGTACTGGAGAATTTAAAAATATATTTTTATTTTGTTTTTTGCTTTTTTAATTTTTTTTTCGTTTTGGGCGGTTTTTCTGAAAGCATTGTCGTATTCGTTCCCTGCTGTGATTAGTAATTCTTTTTTGTATGGTAACTTTCAGAACAGGATACGACACACAATGGTACCTTGCAAGTTTTGCATTCGTACCTGCTCTCTCGACGCACTTTGTTTCGAGCAAACAATGCATCTACGCAATAGCGTACTTTTCTCTGAATGCTCACTTCTTATAATGTTTGGAAAATGCCTTCCCACAAATCTTAGAGGATTATCATTAGAACACCTTCCTCTGCCAGCTTTTCTGTGCTCTGATGCACACTTTCCGTAAGTTCCCTTACCAGCGACAGATGAAACTCTGCTATCGACATTTTACGACCTGTTAGTGATGTGTCTAGGATACGAGCGGTTAAAACACACGGATCGAGAACGTGAAAAAAGAACTTCTTACACCACTTCATTGTTCTTCATATACATCCGACAGACCTAAGCAGCATATCAGAAAGGTCAACTGCTCCCGTAATCAAGTTATTAACTACACACCATTTTATAGCAAGCATCGTATTAGTTTACATAAACTGAATATTTCCTCGTTTCAGTTTCTTCTGATATTTTGGCATATTGCGTCTTTTCCTAACGCACAGTACCACATAGGTAAGTCCCATGACTGTGAAGCCAGAAAAATAAGTCTGGGATTGAGTACCAGTTATCGAGGTAGAGGGCTTGTCCACGTTCTAAATAGGGTTTTATTAGTGTAGCCACTACATCACAACTCTTCTCCAAATTGTGGAACTCAGTTTTTGTTGATGTCCCTGAATAAACAAAAAAATCAAAGACATCGCCAGTCTTACAATCACAAACCACAGACGTTCTTATCCCAAATCTACTCTGGTACGCTGTAGTTAATTGTCTGGAAGATAAGCGTCCTTTGAATAGTAACGAACTTTCATCAATGTAGAGTTTCTGATTTGGATTAAATGCACGACGGAAGGCTGTACGAACTTTATCACCAGTGTTCCTAATTTTGAGTAATCTGTCTACTCAAGTATTGGCAGAGTTGTCACTGAAATGCAACATTCTCATAAGCAACACAAAGCGGTCACTTGACATCAGTTCAGTAACAACTGGAATATTTAGAAGAACATCTCTGGTCCTGTATTCGCTAATTTTCAGTTTTTCCCGCGAGGCATCAGAAGACGAATAGCTATGAAACGATACGTTTCTTCAAATCCAGTATCTTTCCACTTTGATATTCAAGAATGCACTGATTCTGGAGTATTCTCCTAGGTGAATAAATAAAACTAATTCGTTTCGTCAGCTGTATATTTCATCAGTTCTTCTGTAAGCAATAACACGAAAACTGACAGAATACTTGGCGCATTCCCAATTTGGCACACATGACCCAATAGCGTATCATCAAATGCGTGATTAAGTGGCCGAAAATTATGATCTTTCTAGTCAAATTTATGGCTAAGACATAATTTCTTCGTAGGCACTTCACAATCACTTACTGAGTCTTCCGATTCAGAACAACTAACATCTCTTGTTGAAAAACGAGACTGCATTGACACCCCTGCTGACGTGGACGGTTTGTGGTTACAGCTTCCCGATTCTGTGAAAGAGCTATCACTCTCGTCAAAATCAAATGGTTCATCCTCACTGTCACTCCTCGTAAGAATCTCCATGATTTCTTGCCATTTACTTTGTAAAATACAGGACGTGAAGAACACTGAAGTTAATTCCAATGAACAGTGAAATGTAGTCCGAAGCCTAGGTTCACAACAGACAGACAATCAGACGTCAAGTGACTGGCCGGAACTGCGAAAGGCTACTGGGGCGCGGGTCGGGAAGTCCGCTGGGCGAGTTATCTCGACATCAGCACTAAGGTTGCGGCGCGTCTATACTCGTCATCAGCGCTCAGGGGCCGGCAGACAGGTGCGACTTAACTCGTCAAGAGCGCTCAGGCAAAACCAGGGTCCGCGACTACACTCGTCATCAGCAACCAGGGAGCAGCAGGCATCATGACGAGTAAACTCATGAACAGCAGTCAAAGGGTTAACAGGTAATATTTTTCCTGTCTTCTAAACGAGCCTCGCTAAAAACTCAAATGACGTCGCACTCCAGAGGTTCCTTGTCAGACTCGCACATCACTTTCCAGGGATTGGTTTTTTATGGTCGTTGTATTTTAAATCGCTCCGTACGCATATCCCTAAAAAATTTACGGGTACAACTCGTTTCAGATCCGCACTTTTATGAAACAATTGTGGATGGCAGCCTCAGAAGTCTGTCAGTCCCCCGGCACCGGTTAACAGCGGCCGTCGCCCTTGTGCCCCCACTTCCCCTCCCTAGCCACAGAATCGCGCGTGCTGCCCGGCTGTTTGTGGCTCGCCAGAAACCGCATAGTGGCCGCGTTAACGCCACGGCTCACCCCTACCTGTTATCAACAATTCTGCCCCTGCGGTGGGCGACGCCGGGTACTCAAGCGGTTCCGTCATAAAATATTCGCCTCAGCGCTGCGGGTATTGCGATCTAGACGCACACTACTACTCACTGGGCCAATTACAAACCTTATCACCAATGGAAACAACCCCTTAGAAAATTTAGTGAATTACTGTGCTGATAAACCCCGTACGTTAATTGAGTTTCAAACAGCTGAGCAAAACTGAAGGTACTCAGACACTTCTCTATTTACTTATTCTGATCATCACTAAACTGACACACAATATTTTTAGCGCAACACAATCTGACTTTCAATAATTCCTACAAAAGAATGGCCATGACTAACAATAACCTATACCTTTCATAAATCACTTACCTCAAAAAAATCTTCGTTACTCGAACTACTGCAATACAGCGAGCGCCAATACTGTCAGATAAGTAAAAGATTCTAACTACTGAAGTCACTAACTACTGATAGGCATAGTAAGCAAATGAAAGATTTTGATAAAGAACAAACAATGTATTTACCTTAATAGTGTTCAAAAGTCATGATATATATATATCAGTTCATGAGATCCAGTCTTACAAATTTACTGTCTATGATGGACACACGTCCAGATCATCCGCTGTCAAAACTCCGCCATGTCTGTCCCCACATCCACCACTGCTGCCGGCTCATCTCCAACTGCGCAGCGCTACGCGCTGTTCACATCCAGCTGCCCAACACTACACAAGCGAATATTTCAACAATGCCAACCAGCCACAGACTGCACACAGCATAGTCAGTGATTTTCATACAGAGCGATACATGGTGTTACCAACACAAAAAACTAAACAGCCTACTTACATAGCCCCCATGCTGCCCACAAAAAATTTTACAAATTGTTTTGGGCAGTGACCAATACAGATTTCACGAAATTACTACTCACTTGGCTAATTACAAACCTTATCACCAATTACAGTGATATTTGTTGTGGTCTTCAGTCCTGAGACTGGTTTGATACAGCTCTCCATGCTACTCTATCCTGAGCAAGCTTCTTCATCTCCCAGTACCTACTGCAGCCTACATCCTTCTGAATCTGCTTAGTGTATTCATCTCTTGGTCTCCCTCTACGATTTGTACCCTCCACGCAGCCCTCCAGTACTAAACTGGTGATCCCTTGATGCCTCTGAACATATCCTACCAACCGATCACTTCTTCTGGTCAAGTTGTGCCACAAACTCCTCTTCTCCCCAATTCTATTCAATTCCTCCTCATCAGTTATGTGATCTACCAATCTAATCTTCAGCATTCTTCTGTAGCACCACAGAATTACAATGTCATCGGCAAACCTCAAAGTTTTTATTTCTTCTTCATGGATTTTAATACCTACTTCGAACTTTTCTTTTGTTTCCTTTATTACTTGCTCAATATACAGATTGAATAGCATCGGGGAGAGGCTACAACCCTGTCTCACTCCCTTCCCAATCACTGCTTCACTTTCATGTCCCACGACTCTTATAACTGCCATCTGATTTCTGTACAAATTGTAAATAGCCTTTCGCTCTCTATATTGTACCCCTGCCACTTTAAGAATTTGAAAGAGGGTATTGCAGTCAACATTGTCAAAAGTGTTCTCTAAGTCTACAAATGGTAGAAACGTAGGTTTGCCTTTCCTTAATCTTTCTTCTGAGATATGTCGTAGGGTCAGTATTGCCTCACGTGCCCCAACATTTCTACGGGAACCAAACTGATCTTCCCCGAGGTCGGCTTCTACCAGTTTTTTCCATTTGTCCGTAAAGAATAAACGTTAGTATGTGGCAGCTGTGACTTATTAAACTGATAGTTCGGTAATTTTCACATCTGTCAACACCTGCTTTCTTTGGGATTGGAATTATTATATTCTTCTTGAAGTCGGAGGGAATTTCGATTATCTCATACATCTTGCCCACCAGATGGTAGAGTTTTGTCAGGACTGGCTCTCCCAAGGCTGTCAGTGGTTCTAATTGAATGTTGTCTACTCCTGGGGCCTTGTTTAGACTTAGGTCTTTCAGTGCTCAGTGAAACTCTTCACGCAGTATCATACCTCCCATTTCATCTTCATCTACCTCCTCTTCCATTTCCATAATATTGTCCTCAAGAACATCACCCCTGTATAAACCCTCTATTACTTCTTCCATCTTTCCGCTTTCCCTTCTTTGCTTAGAAGTGCGTTTCCATCTGAGCTCTTGATATTCATGCAAGTGGTTCTCTTTCATTGAAAGGTCTCTATAATTTTCTTGTAGGCAGTATCTGTCTTACCCCTAGTAAGATACGCCTCTACATCCTACCATTTGTCCTCTAGCCATCCCTGCTTAGCCATTTTGCACTTCCTGTCGATCTCATTTTTGAGACGTTTGTATTGCTTTTTGCCTTCTTCATTTACTGCATTTTTGTACTTTCTCCTTTCATCAATTAAATTTAGTATCTCTTCGGTTACCCAAGGATTTCTACTAGCCTTCGTCTTTTTACCTACTTGGTCCTCTGCTGCCTTCAATATTTCATTCCTCAAAGCTACCCATTCTTCCTCTACTGTATTTATTTCCCCCATTCCTGTCAATTGTTCCCTTATGCTCTCCCTGAAACTCTGTACAACCTTTGGTTCTTTCAGTTTATCCATGTCCCATCTCCTTAAATTCCCACCTTTTTGCAGTTTCTTCAATTTTAATCTACAGTTCATAATCAACAGATTGTGGTCAGAGTCCACATCTGCCCCTGGAAATGTCTTACAATTTAAAATCTGGTTCCTAAATCTCTGTCTTACCATTATATAATCTATCTGAAACCTTTTAGTATCTCCAGGGTTCTTCCATGCATAAAACGTTCTTTCATGATTCTTGAACCAAGTGTTAGTTTGATTAAGTTGCGCTCTGTGCAAAATTCTACCAGGCGGCTTCCTCTTTCATTTCTTAGCCCCAATCCATATTCACCTACTACGTTCCCTTCTCTTGCTTTTCCTACTGTCGAATTCCAGTTACCCAAGACTATTAAATTTTCTTCCCCCTTCACTACCTGAATAATTTCTTTTATCTCATTCATTTCATCAATTTCTTCATCATCTGCAGAGCTAGTTGGCATATAAACTTGTACTACTGTAGTAGGTTTGGGCTTCGTGTCTATCTTGGCCACAATAATGCGTTCACTATGCTATTTGTAGTAGCTTACCCGCATTCCTATTTTTTTATTCATTATTAAACGTACTCCTGCATTACCCCTATTTGATTTTATATTTATAACCCTGTATTCACCTGACCAAAAGTCTTGTTCCTCCTGCCACCGAACTTCACTAATTCCCACTATATCTAATTTTAACCTATACATTTCCCTTTTTTAATTTTCTAACTTACCTTCCCGGTTAAGGGATCTGACATTCCACGCTCCGATCCGTAGAACGCCAGTTTTCTTTCTCCTGATAACGACATCCTCTTGAGTAGTCCCCGCCCGAAGATTCGAATGGGGGACAATTTTACCTCCGGAATATATTACCCAAGAGGACGCCATCATCAGTTAATCATACAGTGTAGCTGCATGGCCTCGGGGAAAATTACGGCTGTAGTTTCCCCTTGGTTTCAGCCGCTCGCAGTACCACAACAGCAAGGCCGTTTTGGTTAGTGTTACAGAGCCACATCAGTCAATCATCCAGACTGTTGACCCTACAACTACTGAAAAGACTGCTGCCCCTCTTCAGGAACCATACATTTGTCTGGCCTCTCAACAGATACCCCTTCGTTGTGGTTGCACCTACGGTACGGCTATCTGTGGCGCTGAGGCACGCAAGCCTCCTCACCAACGGCAAGGTCCATGGTTCATGGAGGGGGGGGGGGGGGGGGGCGTACGGTGAGATATACAGTGTATATTGGGCAAATATCTTCTAATTGTTCTAATTGTACAATAGCACTCATTCATGACTTACACAGTCCTTCAGAGGCCACCGATGACTGTCATGTTCCTTGTCCATTTCGCAAGCATCTGATTAATTTTTAAAATTTCAATATGACACTCGCATCTTCAGCGCCCTTTATACACGATCCAGTGAGACTAATATGAGCACCTGTGAAATGTCCGAATAACCAAATTTTGGAACATAGACATGCAAGACAAGAGTCAATGAGTTTCTGGAAGGCAGCAACAGGGATGTGGAGCCGTGCTGACTCCAGTGGCGTGGGGTGCTGCACTGCTTTTCCCAACTGGAAATCCATGGAGTGAACAGCTCCATCAATGTGGTCCCACATATTCTCGATAGCGTTTGAGAGTTGGTGGCCTGGGGTGTACGGTAAACTCATCCTGGTGCTCTTCGAACCACTCAGTACTCTGCGAGCCGTGTGAAACCTAGCATAGTCTTACTTGTAGACGCCATCGTGCCAAGGAAAAACAAACTGTATGTAGAGGTGGTCATGGCCCAAAGGATAGATGAATTCTTGTGTTAATTCTTTGTGCCTTCGAGAATGACGGTGTCTCCCAGGGAATGAGGGTTCTATGAATGACCTTTTAATGACGCACGGTGAGAGAAATTCCTCTCTACCTACAGTGAAGGGATGATTAATTACAGGACACTCAGAGGCACACAAATAAAGAAAAGATGTTATGTGGACATGTGTCCGGAAAAGCTTAATTTCCATGTTAGAGCTCATTTTAGTTTCGTCAATATGTACTGTACTTCCTCGATTCACCGTCAGTTGGCCCATTTGAAGACAGGTAATGTTGACTTCGGTGCTTGTGTTGACATGCGACTCATTGCTCTACAGTACTAGCATCGAGCACATCAGTACGTAGCTTCAACAGGTTAGTGTTCATCACGAACGTGGTTTTGCAGTCAGTGCAATGTTTACAAACGCGGAGTTGGCAGATGCTCATTTGATGTATGGATTAGCACGGGGCAATAGCCGTGGCGCGGAACGTTTGTATCGAGACAGATTTCCAGAACGAAGGTGTCTCGACGGGAAGACGTTCGAAGCAATTGATCGGCGTCTTAGGGAGCACGGAACATTCCAGCCTATGATTCGCGACTGGGGAAGACCTAGAACGACGAGGACACCTGCAATGGACGAGGCAATTCTTCGTGCAGTTGACGATAACCCTAATGTCAACGTCAGAGAAGTTGCTGCTGTACAAGGAAACGTTGACCACGTCACTGTATGGAGAGTGCTACGGGAGAACCAGTTGTTTCCGTACCATGTACAGCGTGTGCAGGCACTGTCAGCAGCTGATTGGCCTCCACGGATACACTTCTGCGAATGGTTCATCCAACAATGTGTCAATCCTCATTTCAGTGCAAACTTCTCTTTACGGATGAGACTTCATTCCAACGTGATCAAATTGTAAATTTTTACAATCGACATGTGTGGGCTGACGAGAATCCGCACGCAAATGTGCAATCACGTCATCAACACAGATTTTCTGTGATCGTTTGGGCAGGCATTGTTGGTGATATCTTGATTGGACCCCATGTTCATCCACCTACGCACAGTGGAGCACGTTATCATGATTTCATACGGGATACTCTACCTGTGCTGCTGGAGCATGTGCCCTTACAAGTTCGACACAACATGTGGTTCATGCACGATGGAGCTCCTGCACTTTTCAGTCGAAGTGTTCGTACGCTTCTCAACAACAGATTCGGTGACCGATGGATTAGTAGAGACGGACCAATTCCATGGCCTCCACGCTCTCCTGACCTCAACCCTCTAGAATTTCATTTACGGGGGCATTTGAAAGCTCTTGTCTACGCAACCCCGGTACCAAATGCAGAGACTCTTCGTGCTCGTATTGTGGACGTCTGTGATACAATACGCCATTCTCCGGGGCTGCATCAAGGCATCAGGGATTCCATGCGACGGAGGCTGGATGCATGTATCCTCGCTAACGGAGGACATTTTGAACATTTCCTGTAACAAAGTGTTTGAAGACACGCTGGTACGTTCTGTTGCAGTGTGTTTCCATGATTAGTGTGATTTGAAGAGAAGTAATAAAATGAGCTCTAACACGGAAAGTAAGCGTTTCCGGACACATGTCCACATAACATATTTTCTTTCTTTGTGTGGGAGGAATGTTTCCTGAAAGTTTGGCCGTACCTTTTTGTAACACCCTGTATATTTAGGGCCAGAAGTAGATGTAGATGCGGAGCGCCCTTAGATCGTAGCCTGTCGGTTCCGCCGTACATCTCGATGGCGACCGCCGCCAGCCGCAAGACGCCGACAGTACATCGGCGCATTATCCCCGGCGATCAGGTCGCCGCGACGCAGCGGCCTTAAGCCGGCGGTCAGCGCGACGCCGGGGCGGATCATCCGCGCCGGAACACGGCCGCCTGCGATGGGCTGCGCTGAGGGGAGCGGAGCGGGGCTAAGCGTGTTGTGGCGAGCGCGACGACAAAGCCCGCCGGAGGGCGGCGCCGGCCAGCGGCAAAGCCCGCACAAAGCCACGCCCAGGGCTGCTCATTAGCGAGTCCATTGTGGGCGCCGGTCAGCCACGCGCGCGCACGCATAAATTACGCGACCGGTCGGCCGGGAATCCATTACGCGCCGGCCGCCGCTCGGCTGCGCTGCGGTGCGGCACGGCGAGGAAACGGGTGGTGTCGCCGCCGCGGCCGCGGGGTCGGCCACGCAGGTGTTTTGCGGGCGCGCACAATGGCGGTAATTATCATAGAGATTGGCCGCTGTTTGCGGTGATTACGGCCGGCCGCAGGATAATCGGCCGACTGTTGGCGCTGGCTTTGAGCTGTCGAAGCGCTCTCCGACCACGTCTCCCCTTGTGCAAGGCACTGCCACATAAATACCCGCGCGAGCACGGTCACCGTGCCCCAGCCGCTATCCCTCTGTACAGCCCAGTCCCATTATTTTGAAAATCACCAATACAGCACGTCATGGTACTGCGTGGTGTCTGTTCTTTCGGACATGCCTAAAAGAACAGACACCATGATGAATCCGCAATCCGCACCTGTGATGCACGTCTCCCCTTACGCAAGGCACTGGCACATAAATACCCGCGCAGGCACGGTCAGCGTGCCCCAGCCGCTATCTTCCTGTACAGTCCAGTCCTATTATTTTGAAAATCACCAATACAGCACGTTATGTTACTGCGTGTTGTCTGTTCTTTCGGATATGCCTAAAAGAACAGACACCACGATGAATCCGCATCTGTGATGCAAATTATGTAATGCGGAGGAGGGAGAAAGGAAAAACAGGAACTTACTATATCACCTACATCAGCACTGAATTGAGACGAGTGAAAATGTGTGCCGGACCGAGACTCAGACCAGGAATCTCATGCTTAATAGGCAGTTGCGACAGCTACTGCGCCATCCGGATACAGTTGAAAGGTCTCTGTTGGATTCCTTTCATGTTAATTTCTTACATCTGTTGTCATTTACGGCATAAATTCCTCTTCTAAATTAACTGTGTTTCTGACTATCTGGGAGGAGACTGAGCAATGGAACGTGTTACTTTTACACATAAACAAGAACGATCTGTCACACTACTACACTTTAAAGCACAGTTTATATTTAAACGTCCCCTTAGAAAACTTAATGAATTACTGTGCTGGTAAATACCTTACGTTATTTGATTTTCAAAGAGCTGAGCAGAACTGAACGTAGTCAGACATTTCACTCTTTACCTATTCTGATCAACACTAAACTGACACACAATATTTTTTAGTGCAACGCAATCTGACTTTCCATAATCCCTACAAAAGAATGGCCCTGACTAACATTAACCTATACCTTTCACAAATCACTTCCCTCACAAAAATCTTCGTTACTCGAACTACTGCAATACAGCGAGTGCCACTAGTGCCGGCTAAATAAAAGATTCTAACTACTGAAGGCACTAACTACTGATAGGCATAGTTAGCAAATGAAAGATTTTGATAGAGAACAACAATGTATTTACCTTAATAGTGTTCAAAGGTCATAATATATATAGCAGTTCATGACATCCATTCTTACAAATGTACTGTTTCTGATGGACACACGTCCAGATCATCCGCTCTCAAAAATCCGCCATCTCTCTTCCCTCATCCACCACTGCTGGTGGCTCACCTCCAAGTGCGCAACGCTACGCACTGTTAACAGCCAACAGCCCAACACTACAATAGCGAATATTACAACAATGCCACCCAGCCACAGACTGCACACAGCACAGCCAGTGATTTTCATACAGAGCGCTATGTGGCGTTACCAATATAAAAACCCAAACAGCCTACTTACAATACGTAATTCATGTCACACAGTCTCATACAGAACGTACATCCGCTTTCTTTTATATACTATATACGATAAGATACTGTCATCCCCCTTCCCTTCTGTGTGAAAGGATGAATGAGCAAATGTATTTCTAGTTGCATGCTTGATGGTAGCAGACAAGCCTGTCTGCTAGAGAACAGTAGGACCAACATCGGAACAGGTAGCTACGCTTTCTAAAAGCAAAGAGGTTTTTATTCTTAGTATGGTCCTGTTCGTCCCTTGTCATGTTGGTATAGGAAGCTGCCTCTCTGGTCACTTTCGTTTTGTATCTGGAAGCACCCTTGGTAGGGGCCCACGGCAGTCGGTCCGCGGCGAGCGTCTGAAGTGGTAAGATCTCCGGCTAAGCGCGTCTCTGCTAAGTCCGTAGGACAATGGATTTCTTAAGTTCACCCTAACTGAAAATTTAATCACCAATACAGCACGTTATGTTACTGCGTGGTGTCTGTTCTTTCGGGCATGCCTAAGAGAACAGACACCATGATGAATCCGCACCTGCGATGCATATTATGTAATGTGGGGGAGGGAGAAAGGAAACCCAGGAACTTACTATATCACCTGCATCAGCACTGAATTGTGACGAGTGAAAATGTGTGCCGGACCGAGACTCCAACCAGGAATCTCATGCTTAATAGCCAGTAGCGTGAGCTACTGCGCCATCTGGATACAATTGAAAGGTCTCTGTTGGATTCCTTTCATGATAATTTCTTAAATCTTTTGTCATTTACGGCATAAATTCCTCTTCTAAATTCACTGTGGTGTTTCTGACTATCTTGGGGGAGACTGAGCAGTGGAACGTGTTGCTTTTACACATAAACAAGAACGATCTGTCACACTACTACACTTTACAACACAGTTTATATGTAATTCATGTCACACAGTCTCATACAGAACCTACATCTTCTTTCTTTTATATACTGTATATGATAAGATACTGTCGTCCCCCTTCCCTTCTGTGTGAAAGGATGAATGAGCAAATGTATTTCTAGGTGCATGCTTGATGGTAGCAGACAAGCCTGTCTGCTAGAGAACAGTAGGACCAACGTCGGAACAGGTAGCTAAGCTTTGTAAAAGCAAAGGGGTTTCTATTCTTAGCATGGTCCTGTCCATCCCTTGTCATGTTGGTATAGGAAGCTGCCTCTCTGGTGACTTCCGTTTGTATCTGTGACCCACCCCACAGGAGGGACCCACGGCAGTCTGTCCGCGGCGAGCGTCTGAAGTGGTAAGATCTCCGGCTAAACGCGTCTCTGCTAAGTCCATAGGATAATGGCTTTCTTAAGTTCAGCCTAACTGAAAATTTAATCACCTTTATTTCAGGTTTAGATCTAAAATATCTAATGTTATCTTAAATTGCAACGCAGTGTAATTCGAGTGTGAAGTTCAAAATATCTTCCAGTAGTTGCTTTGTCACTACTTTGTGAGTAAAGTGGAACCACGTGTGGATGATCCGTAACTCTAACTAAGATCATCAGTCTTAAATGCGAATGTGCGTGAGATTATAACGTCTCGTCTTGACAATATTTTTCAGTATAGCAACTTTTCTTTATGTTGAACCTATGTGGGGTGTACTTTGTGAGACCAGTACCACGTGCTTGTAAAATTGTTTGATCCGTCAGGTTAATAGTAAGACGATAGTAACCAGTTCGAGGTCTTTCTTTTGTAACTTGTGTTTCGATGTAATTTATTTTAACTATCAAAATTATTGTGGAGTTACACTGTTTGTGTAAACCAAGTTGACCACGTGAAGCATGTAGTGTAATCATCAAAGTAGCCCTCAGCTATTCTTTTCGGGAAGATTTCACAGAGTTAGTATGAATTTAGTATACCAGTGTGTGGTAATTTCATGACGGACAGGATTGTGCTACGAACGTAACTTCTTTGGGTGAAAATTGAATCGGTTGGTTGTGATTAATTTCCTCTTGCATATGTTTCAACGTTCTTCGTGTGTTATTTTATGAATGCAGTGTTGTATGCAGTCTCACAATCTTAGCTCCATATTTGATGTGTTCCGTAAGATAACAACTCACATTTTCACAATCCTAAATAAGGCACCAGTTTAGTTATGAATCAAGTGTAATATGCTGAAATTTTAACGGAACAATGATAAATGTTAAAATAAATGTCCAAATATAAACTGATTTATTTCTTTTTATTTAAATTGTCTTTTTATATACGTATCACCGGTTATTGTAAGATGACTACTAAAAGATTATAATTAATGTTAGCCTGGTTGGGAATTTGGTAAGCTAGACTGGATACCTGGTGAAACAGTTGCTCAGTACTGCAAGGTTAACTTCCCCAGATAGCTCACAGCTTTCAACTCGGTTTTATTGTCTTGAAGATCAGCACCGCTTTCAGAACAAATTAATGCAGCAACATTACGCAGTGTTTATCGCAAATGCTCGAATTACCTGGAAACGATCCCACCTTGCACCACCTATTCAAAGTCCCCCGTTCGTGTCACTGTGCTCCATGATTTTAGATTTCCGCCGGAGAGTGAACGTAAATGTGCATCAGCACTGAAGGATGTGGATTCGGTTATATCCGAAAGAACACACACCATACGTTCATATTCGCCTCAATTGGCAATGAATCCACAAACTTCAGTGCGGATGCACATTTCGTTCGAACTCCTGTTCATTCCACCTCCAGGCGGGTGTAAAAATAAATGTGCGCAACGGAAAACAATGAACGCTAAAGTGAAGATTTGCCCGTCTGACTACCCCCTGAAGCAGATCTTAGGATCTCTTAATGGACTCTAACATGTAAATTACAATCTAAACATAAATGAATGATGAAGGCAACTAATCCTACTAAATGATAAACGTTGTTCCAGCTTATATAATTATGAAAGATTTAAAAAACGTTTATAGTACGATTTTTAAATTTTCTAAGAAAAATTACTAATCAATTGCCCAACTCTGCCCCTTATTATGACTGCGCGATCTAATATCAATAACGCGAAATGACTGACGTCATCCGCGTATCAAACACTAGAAGACACTACTGTCAAAGATGATCCACGGTGGTGTGGAACCTCAGTGGAAATAAACTGACGTGATCACAGCTCTTTAGCTTTTATAGCTCTAAGAACCCGAAGAAATTTGCGATATAACCATGTGTACTCCGACCGGTGCCTCAAAGTGATGGTTCTCGTACTCGTCTGCAAAAATGGAAAAACTCCAGCCATAAAAAACTCTTTCAAACACTAGGATGGCAGAAGGCGTTCCTCTGACTAATATAATCTAATACTGTCTTCTCCTCTCTGTGTCCTACGGACGAGAAACGCGAACTCCCAGCCACAAGGACGGAGTTCGGATGACGTCTCAACGTACGTCTAGGCCCAGGAAGTGCTCTCAATTACTGAACGCTGCGTACGCAACGACGACTTCCAACCCGCAGGTGAAGTGCAGAATCCTATAGATTCGCAACAGTACAGTGCCTAACTGTTCTAACTACAAACTCTCCTGAGAGCAAAGACAGAAAGTCCGTCTATAGCAACAAAGCTGATATCAAGTGACCGTCGCACATGGGCGCTCACAATGGAAGACCCCGTCTCTCCAGCGCTGGCGTCCCAGCAAGGCTTGGCTCCCCAACATCGTAATTCCGAAAACGAATGATATTCCAGACACCACGGAATATTCTCCCTCTCTAAAGATTCTTCTTAACGCCGACCAACCATATTTTAGTCTTTTGTCGTCCAGCGCGGAAAGTTTGCGAGGAAAAATCTATACTCGTACAATGGTACGCTTCTGAGTAAAAATGCTTGGAAATAACCCAGCCTGTGTGGTTTCCGAGGTGCCGCTTCTTCGTTCCTTTCACCTGCGTCCAAGAATTTCAGCGTTCGCAAGTATTACCCGGTTATCCTTCCGGCCCCTACTACAATGGTGGCCGGCCGTCACCCTATTGTGCTCCAGAGCTCAGGTGCCACGACGTCTGTCTAGCTACTTCCTGTGTTTAAGCAGGACCAACACCTGGGCAGACCTTCCACCCAGAGCTTGAGTTCTGCCTGCCGTTTCATCTCCACTGGCTTTCCGACCTCTGCTAGTATAGGCTATCATTCATTACGTCGTATTATAATAAAGCCACCCCGTCAACCTCCATGCAATAAGTGTTAATAATTATAACAAGTACGTGACAATGTCAGTCTCCTTTATATATTCATATATACGATGCACAAGCTATCGCATGATACCTAATTGTGTTTGTAGATCACGGCAAAGTATGTGGATGAGGTCATGTAAGGTGCGAAATTATAGCCACCTTACATTCCAATAAAACTACACAGGTGACCTAGGTAACGAAGTGAACATCAGAGCCCTTCCCCTACATGTGATAAATTACATCACTGTTAAATCGGTCGAGAAATATTGTTCAAATAGGCGTTCGTTCTGCATACAATCTGTTGTTCTATCCTGTGTAATATCCTTCTGCATCTTAGTGTTGTTTGCGCGTGGTTCATCACTCACAAAATGGTAATACAGGAAATGACATAAATCAAATAGTAACTTTAGTAAATTTAAGCGGGGAAGTTCATGAAACTCACCAAAAATATCAAATTTCGAATTAATTTTTATTTATTAGAAGAACATATGGATAATAAGTTCCCAAATTGCCAATGATGAACTCGTATCCGAAGTACCGGAAAAATAATTAAATGTGTGACGCGACCTTCCTCCCACGCCCACTTTTTGAAGCAACAGTCTAATAATCGCTCTGTGAACAACAATGGATTACTTTCAGTCAAACTTGCGTGCAGAAGAGAATGAGCTCTAGATGAGGAAACTCTTCAGTGGTATTAAGAGCAAAATATTGGAAGAAGGAAAGGCTATTTGTGGGCACAACAGATGCCCCAGAAGCGAATTGTGGCAATGCTGTAAGACAGGATCTATAACGTGTGCCATATAAAGTGCAGAATGTGCTACCTATTTCCATATGGTGTCAACAGATGAACATCCCATTTCTATCTGTGCCACATTAGGTAGTCTACCAGTCGAGAAATACCACGTGTCACAGCAGTGGACTCTCCCTGATTAATTACCCTCCAAGTTTCGCTGAACAACAGTGAATTCATTAAAACATGCACGAAAGCCACAATGTTAAAGATATAGCAATGAAAATTTCTTCTATTCTGTACATGAAATTTACACATTTACTCTCAAGTTACTCGGATTATACATATGTAACTTTTTTATGGAATTTGAAAATTTTATTTTCAAAAAATAATGTCTCTTTTCTCACAAACTGATCAAGAGATTGCTGCAAAATTTCCTCTGTTTAATCTCTCTGCATATAGTAAGCTTCTATCATGAGGGTTTTGAATGTGTCGTATAGAAGAATTTTAACCATTTTTAATTATTCCTTCAGGTTAGCTGCAAGTGTAATCGGAATACATGGAAGTTTGTTCCCATTGCGCCAAGCACTGTCTTCAGAGTACCTTTGCTGGAACCTACAAACAGGATCCACTCATTTACACTGAAATCAAGGCCAGGAGTTGCCTTTAACGGATTCGATATCTTTACAACATCCAATGTCACATTCCCTAAACAAGTATTCAGGAAAAAAAAAGCATGGCAGTCAGAATTAGCATTTTTTTTATCGCCAAGAATATTCCATTTTTCTTGTGGGGAAACTAAATCCTCAGTCTGCTGGTTTGACAAAGTTAAATCACGAACAGAGTCGGTGAGACCCCTTAAGGCATAAAATGCGGCTGATTCACTATGACGTGAAAGCCTTATAGCGGATGGTACATAACAAACTGCACGCTTTTGCTTTTGCGAAAGGTGATTCCATCAATATTTGTCAGACACAAACGGCAGTACGCTGGTTCCCTCCAACACATGGGAACTGTCATGCGTATAGTACATGATGGAGCCGATTTTTCGCCCAGGTCGTCAACCTTACACTCGAAATAAAGTTTTTAGCAGTTAGTTACAAGATCATTAATTTTCCCGTTTTATGATTTTACAGTTACTTCTGCTGGGATATAACAGAAAGAATTTGTGCAGTTTACACAGGTACTGGAAAATTCTTGTCCTGAATAAACGAAAATAGTAAGCCTCAAACCTTTCCGATGATAGAACATCAAGCAGTTACCAGAATGAGATTTTCACTCTGCAGCGGAGTGTGCGCTGATATGAAACTTCCTGACAGATTAAAACTGTGTGCCCGACCGAGTTCGAGTCTCGGTCGGGCACACAGTTTTAATCGGCCAGGAAGTTTCATCAAGCAGTTACTTTGGAAAGTTGTCAGAACCATCAATACTGATACGCAAGTGTAAATGAACATAACAGGATACTATGTTTTCACGCGTGACATCTCCAGTGCAGCCACATCACAGTCATATCCTGGAGGTCGACTTTTGAACCGAGGGTCACATATGGTTATTCCTTGTATTCGTTTAGATTATTTTTCATCAATTACATCTACAGAACATTTAGGTCACCGAAAAATAACCAGTATGAAGCGTTCTCAGTGATGTATATACACTACTTGACAAAAAAGTTAAGCACCCAGAAAACATGGTTGGATGTCAACGTAACATCGTAACCGTAACACAATCGGCTGACCTGTAAATGAGCAAAGTTCCACTTCTCTGTGACAACTAGAATGGCCACCAAAGTGCGTTACTTTAATTCGTATTTAACGTCGTTACGGGCCTACCAGGGTATATAAGGAACGTGAGGAAGAGATGCCACGTACTAGTGTGATACAGCGTTTTCAGCAGCTGACAGAGTTTGAAAGGGGCCTCATTGTGTAACTCCATTCGGCCGGGTGGTCGAATCGTACAATACATAAACTTGTGGGGCTCTCTGGCATCATAGTGGTTCGTTGACTGATGGCATGGGAACGTCTGGGCAGCCACATACGTCGTCAAGGTTGCAGTCGACTAGATCTGACTACTACAATGGAGGATCGAAGTACTGTGCACCAAGCACATTGCAGCCCCTTCACAGTTTCGCCTTTCATCCGGAAACAAGTAATGGACTCACTGCAACATAATGTGTCATCTCACACCATTGATCGGAGGCTAACAGAAGCCAGAATATGGCATTACCATGATTAGGCTTTCTTTACACCACAGTACAAATGGCCGCATTAGAGGGGCCCTGTAGGAGGCAAGAATGGACTGCCGGTACGTGACGACACACAGTGTTCGTTGAATAGCGGTTCTGAACTACCCAGACTGACTGTCATCGACGAGTATGGTGGTGACAAGGGGGAGGTCCCATACCTACAGTATTTTGAAGAGGCGTCGCGGTGTTACCCTTGCGACATAATTGGGAATAATCTGGTATGCCGTCAGGTCACTGCTGGTAGTGGGTGAGGATTCTGGATCATCCGGTGTGACGACGGGTCACTGCTGGTAGTGAGTGAGTGGATCCAAGGGCACAGTGGTTAATCGCGGACATCCTGCGTCCTGATCTTCTGCCTCTTGGTGCCATTTTACAACAGGGCAATAAAGTCGACAAATGGCACGTTTCTTTCTGAACTTGTTTGGTGCTAAGGTACTCCTGTGGCCAACGATATCGACAGATATGTTCCCGACACACCACATGTAGGACCTGTTCGGACGTCACTCCATTCCAGTGCCAGTATCGAATGTACAATATGTGATAAAAAGTATCCGGACACATCCAAAAACATACGTTTTTCATATCACGTGCATTGTGCTGCCACCTACTGCCAGGTCCTCCATATCAGCGACCTCAGTAGTCATTAGACATCAAGAGAGAGCAGAATGGGGCGCTCCGTGGAACTCATGGACTTCGCACGTGATCAACTGAATGGGTGTCACTTGTGTCATGCGTCTGTATGCGAGATTTCAACACTCCTTAACATCCCTAGGACCACTTTTTCCGATGTGATAGTGAAGTGGAAACGTGAAGGGACACGTACAGCACAAAAGCGTACAGGCCGACCTCATCTGTTGACTGACAGAGACCACCGACAGTTGAAGAGGGTCGTAATGTGTAATGGGCAGACATCTATCCAGACCATCACACAAGATTTCTAAACTCCATCTGGATCCACTGCAAGGACTATGACAGTTAGGTGGGAGAAGAGAAAACTTGGATTTCATGGTCGAGCGGGTGCTCATAAGCCACACATGTCGCCGATAATTGCCAAACGATGCCTCGCTTGGTGTAAAGAGCGTAAACACTGGACGATTGGACAGTGGAGAAACGTTGTGTGAAGTGACAAATCACGTTACACAATGTGGCGATCCAATGGCAGTGTGTGGGTATGGCGAATGCCCGGTGTACGTCATCTGCTAGCGTGTGTAGTGCCAACAGTAAAATTCGGTGGCGGTAGTGTTTTTCATGGACAGGGCTTGCACCCCTTGTATTTTGAGAGGTACTATCACAGCACAGGCCTACAATGATGTTTTAAGCACCTTCTGGCCTCCCATTGTTGAATGGCAATTGGGGGATGGCGATAGCATCCTTCAACACGATCGAGCACCTGTTCATAATGCACGGCCTGTGACGCAGTGGTTGCACAACAATAAAATCCCTCTAATAGACTGGCCTGCACAGAACCCTGACCTGAATCCTATAGAATACCTTTTAGATGTTTTGGAACGCCGACTTGGTGCCAGGGCTCACCGACCGACATCCATACCTCTCATAAATGCAGCACTCCATGAAGAATGGGCTGCCATTCCCCAAGAAACCTTCCAGTACCTGATTGACCGCATGCCTGCGAGAGTGGAAACTGTCATCAAAGCTAAGTGTGGGCCAACACCATACTGAAATCCAACATTACCGATGGAGGGCGCCTCGAGCTTGTAAGTCATTTTCAGCCAGTTGTCGAATACCTCTGATCACATTGTGTATA
Organism: Schistocerca americana; assembly: GCF_021461395.2. NCBI lineage: Eukaryota > Metazoa > Arthropoda > Insecta > Orthoptera > Acrididae > Schistocerca > Schistocerca americana. The sequence continues at coordinate 216,844,539 of NC_060124.1, forward strand.
AAGCACCATTTACAATCATAGTGGGCCAGCTTGCCTTAGGAGAGGCTACAAAGGTATTACGACACCTTTCCCAAAGAATCAATGTACGCATCCAGGAGAGAGTGGTGTAATGTCTAACCCATAAGTGGGTTCATGTTAACGATCTCTTTGTAAATTTGACTTTGTAATCACTGAAATAACATGACATACCGCTCCATCCCTTCTAGGTTCACCGAGCGAAGTGGCGCTGTGGAGGACACTGGACTCACATTCGACAGGACGACGGTTCGGCCTTCCTGATTTAGGTTTTCCGTGACTTCCCTAAATTACTTCAGGCAAAAGCCGGGATGGTTCCAGTGATAGGGTACGGCCGGTTCCCTTCCCCGCCTTTCCCTAATCCAATGGGGGCGATGGCACCACTGTTTGGTCCCCCCCCCAAATCAAGCAACCAACCTCCTAGGAGCTTCACTGTTTCTCTCTGTCAGTGTAGATAGCGCACATTATGCCAGAAGAAAGCTGAACTCGAGGGCCAAAACATTTCGTTTGACGTACCTTTGACTAGGCTATATATTTTTTTATAGCACAAGTGTTCTTGACCAGTATTTCTTAATTGGTGGGTTCCAGGTGGTTATGCGACGTCGTGGTTTGAGATTTCATATTCTAGGCTGTTTCATCTGCTCTACAAGGTTGTCTCAAGCTGACAGTCCGTTTCTGTATTCACGTGACGCTATATTTGTCACATAAACAATACCGGTAGTACTAGTTTAGAATCACCATCGCAAAGGCTTCGCCCGGTTATAGCATTAATCTTGGCTGTTATTAGAGAAATCGAAAAGATGCATATGCATCTTTCAGATCAAGCAAAGGGGTATCTTCGTATGTGTACCGTCTATAAACCGCACACGTGCAGTTTTAAAAGTGTACTACCAGTCTACAAATGCGAGCACTGTGACTAAACGACGTCAATAGTGCGAAGTACCACGTACTGACGTAAATACAAAGCCGAGCAGCTCCTTAGCTACGTAAAGAGACGCTGTCAGTGCTACGTATGAAAAAGTGGTTTGTTGAAAGATACTTGTTTACGTGAGTAATCTGTTTCAAGCGGACTGTTGATGATCCAATACTTCCGATGGCAAAAAAGTGAGAAATAGCCTTGCTCTCTCCAGACGTTCAAAACAATCCTGATGTTTCCAGAACGAGATTTTCACTCTGCAGCGGAGTGTGCGCTGATATGAAACTTCCTGGAAGATTAAAACTGTGTGCAGGGCCTTTGCCTTTCGCGGGCAAGTGCTCTACCAACTGAGCTACCAAAGCACGACTCACGCCCAGTCCTCACAGCTTCACTTCTGCCAGTACCTCATCTCCTACCTTCTAAACTTAACAGAAGCTCTCCTGCGAACCTTGCAGAACTAGCACTCCTGAAAGAAAGGAGATGTTCTTAAAGCTGTGAGACCGTGTCTTTATTTCGATTATCACTGCCAATAATTTTACCTTTATGCTTACTTTCCCACCAATGAACCGCGATCCGCTCCTCCATTCCATTGTGATAAAGCCATTGGCTTAACTGTGGTGATAACCCATATCCTGAAGTTCTCCTCGGTGGAGTAATTTTATTGCAGTTTTAAGGGCGTTGACATTAAGAGTGCAATGCGAATTCCATTGATAACCGCAAAGGAGAGAGTGGATAAGTGGAAAGCGCACATTGCGGGCCTCTGTGAAGGTCAGGACTTACTTGATCACGTGACAGAAGAAGAAACAGGAGTCGATAGGAAAATGATGGAGGATCCTGTATAGTAATCAGAATTTAGAAGAGCTTTGGAAAATTTAAGATAAAATAAGGCAGAAGGGACAGATAATATTCCATCGGAATTTCTAAAATTAGTGGACGAAATGTCAAGAAAACGATTATTCACGTTGGTGTGTAGAACCTATGAAACTGGCGAGGTAATAGCAGACTTCCGAAAAAGGGTCATCCACACAGTTCCGAAGATTGCAAGATCCGACAAATGCGAGAATTATCGGAGAATCAGCTTAACAACTCTGGTATCCAAGTCGCAGACAAGAATAACATACAGAAGAATGGAAAAGAAAATCGAGGACGTGTTTGATAGCGATCAGTTCGGCTGTAGGAAAGGAAAGACAGCAGAGAGGCAGTTTTGACGTTGCAGTTAATAATGGAAGCCGGATTGAAGAAAAATCAAGACACCTTCTTAGGATTTTTCGATCTGAAGAAGGGATCGTCGTTGTAAAATGGTGCAAGATGTTAGAAATCCTGAGAAAAATAGAGGTAAGCCGTAGGGAAAGACGGGTAATATACAATATGTACAAGCTCCAACAGGGAACAACAAGAATGGAAGACTATGATTAAAGTACACGGATTAAAAAGGGATGTGCTCTTTTGCTGCTGCTGTTCAATGTATCCGTCGAAGAAACAATGACGGAAATAAAAGAAAGGTCCAAGAGTGGGATTAAAATTCAAAATGAAAGGATGTCAATGGTATGATCCGCTGATGACATTGTCATCCTCAGTGAGACAAAAGAAGAATTACAGAACCTGTTGACTGGAATGAACAGAGTAATGAGTAGAGAATGTGGACTGAGAGTAAATCACAGACAAACGAAAGTAATGAGAGGTAGCAGAAATGAGAACAGCGAGAAACTTAACAACGTAATTGTTAATTACGAAGTAGATTAAGTTAAGGAAATCTGCTACCTAGGCAGTAAAATATCCGATGCCGACTGAGCAAGGAGGTTATAAAAAGCAGACTAGCACTGACAAAAAGGGCATTCCTGGCCAAGAAAAGCCTACTAGTATCAAACATAGATCTTAACCTCAGGAAGGTATTTCTGACTGCGTACATTTAGAGCACATCATTGTATGAGACATGGACCGTAGGTAGATCGGAACGGAATAGAAGAATTCTGAAAATTTGGTGGAATGAAAAGGTAAGAAATGAGGAGGTCCTCGGCAGACTCGTCGAGGAAAGGAATGTATGGAAAACAGTGACAAGAAAACGGGACACGATGATAGGACACCTATTAAGATATCAGGACAAAACCTCCATGGTACCAGAGAGAGCTGTGGCGGTTATAAACTGTAGAGAAAGACGGAGACTGGAAGGACATCTAGTAAATAATTGAGGATGTAGGTTGCAAGTGTTACACTGAGATGAAAAACAAATGACAAAATCTTGAGGTTCGGTCTGGTTTAGTACCCTTATGAACTAACATCTAACGCCAAAGCCAGGAAATCTATGAAATGAATGATTTACACTTAAGTTTCTAAAAATGCTGTACCGTAAAATTACTAAAGGAAACGCTGTCGGATAAGCGTGAAGACTATTGGACGATTAGTACGCGATATTAAGCTTGTTAATTCCTAAACAGATGTAAATACAGAAAAATGTAGAGGGAAATTTAACAGATACTGAACGAAGATTGGATTCCAGAAAAGGAAACTGTAGTTGATAACCAGCTCTGACAGTGCTCATATTAAAGAAAAGACAAATTACGGTGTCTTCCTTGTATACGTGAATCTGACAGTCTAATATGGTACAAGACGTTCACAGTTATGACACGTGTGGCGTTGTATTGCAACGGTAATCGGCAACATCTGTAAAAAACAAATGAGTGAAAATAAGTGTAAGGTGAAATATATATTAGACAACGCGTGACACATTGTTGTGGTTAATAAACTTAATAGTTTAGCTTGTACTTGAAGAAACGATGCCAGAAGAATAAGATAAATTCCAGAGAAGAATAAAAGTGAAATCGAAACATATGTAAACGCAAGGGTTCACTGGTGTCGTAACCCTTCTGACGGAATCTAAGGGTGGCATAGAAGAGCTAGTCAGTCGACTTGACAGCGGACTGTGCTCATCAACTGTGGTAACGATAAAAAAAGTTAAATCAGGGTGATGGTGAATAATGGAAATGAGCCCAGAGGATTGCTTAGCTTCAAAAGTAGGGCACAGACAGCAGGAGCAGAAGTTCCTCAATATAAGAAGTAACATTATAGAATACGACAAATGTAAGGACCGTTTCAGTAGCTGATTTGTGAAAATGGAAATGGCCTTTTATGTAATTATAATAAGATAAAAATATTTGTACTGAATTGGAAAATAAGAATGGTTCGTAATGCCTTTGTGTTGACAAAGTATTGTATGATTTTGAAATATGGATCATCAGGAATTCAAATAGGAATAAAATGAATCAAGTATTTTTTTTTTGTCGATTGGTGTTACAAATGAAGTGGAGAGGTAAAATATGAAATTAAGAACTTGTGCAGATATTATGTGGTAAGTGCATAGAAAATGCTTTATGGAAGATCGAATAAGTTAGCGGAGTGTAAATGAGGTATTTAGGAGTATTTAAGTAGGCTCTAGAAACAGAAGTGGGGAGCAAAAACTGCAGTAATGGACAAAGATTAGAATTTCCGAAGTAGAGTATAGAAAATGTTGGACGTACGTAGTAGTTACATAGAAACTGACTGCCAGAAGTTAGGAAAATATGGAGAACGGCAACAAAGTAGACGAAAAAACTTATACAATTATGCCATCTCGTTAAGTTCGTGAATTAGCAGTGTATTACCCTCCTGTGTTTAGACATTCTTCACACCCTCGCCTACAGTCTGAGTTAGAGGTTTCAAGACATTTAACGCCCTGCTGCATGGCTGTATCGGCGGGACGGGCGTGATGTGAATACGGTAGCCACAGACAAGGGGCAGGCTGACGTGGATGGAGGGATAATCAATCAAAGAAGACAGCCAACACTGAGCGACCCGTCGGATCCATTCAGTGGAAGCCCTACACGCCGCTACCCGCGAAACACGATCGCGTGCGTGGTCCTCTCTCCGTTAACCACCTGGTATATCGGAAAACAACAGCACAGCAGATTTCTAAATTTTACAAAGGGACTTTTGAAAGATATGTCGTCCTATACTAAGATCAATTCACAACAACAGTGGCTCGATGTCAGGAGAGAGTAAGTGCTCTTGGTATCCTGTAGAAACAGTTCTCGTGTAGTACGGACAACAGATGCATTACAGTGCTACGTTCCAATGGCGTGGCAAATGGAAACGTGCTCCAAAGTTGAAGTACGCAGGAAAGCACGATTCTTCGGCACAGCGTCTAAATTGATCACAGAATCATCGTGAAATTCTGGCGGTATAGATACAGCAATTAGGAATAGCGCAGTAGGCAGTACAGTTGAAGAGGAATGGACATCTCTAAAAAGGGCCATAACAGAAGTTGGGAAGGAAAACATAGGTACAAAGAATGTAGCTGCGAGGAAACCATGGATAACAGAAGAAATACTTCAGTTGATTGATGAAAGGAGGGAGTACTAACATGTTCCGGGAAAATCAGGAATACAAGTCGCTGAGGAATGAAATAAATTGGAAGTGCAGGGAAGCTAAGACGAAATGGCTGCAGGAAAAATGTGAAGACATTGAAAAAGATATGATTGTCGGAAGGACAGACTCAGCATCCCGGAAAGTCAAAACAACCTTTGGTGACATTAAAAGCAACGGTGGTAACATTAAGAGTGCAACGGGAATTCCACTGTTAAATGTAGAGGAGAGAGCTGATAGGTGGAAAGAATACATTGAAAGCATCAATGAGGGTGAAGATTTGTCTGATGTGATAGAAGAAGAAACAGGAGTCGATTTAGAAGAGATAGGGGATCCAGTATTAGAATCGGGATTAAAAGACCTTTGGAGGACTTACGGTCAAATAAGGCAGAAGGGATAGATAACATTCCATCAGAATTTCTAAAATCATTGGAGGAAGTGGCATCAAAACGACTATTCACGTTGGTGTGTAGAATATATGAGTCTGGCGACATACCATCTGACTTTCGGAAAAGCATCATCCATACAATTCCGAAGACGGCAAGAGCTGACAAGTGCGAGAATTATCGCACAATCAGCTTAACAGCTCATGCATCGAAGCTGCTTACAAGAATAATATACAGAAGAATGGAAAAGAAAATTGAGAATGCGCTAGATGACGATCAGTTTGGCTTTAGGAAAAGTAAAGGGACGAGAGAGGCAATTCTGACGTTACAGCTAATAATGGAAGCAAGGCTAAAGAAAAATCAAGACACTTTCATAGGATTTTTCGACCTGGAAAAAGCGTTCGACAATATAAAATGGTGCAAGCTATTCGAGATTCTGAAAAAAGTAGGGGTAAGCTATAGGAAGAGACGGGTCATATACAATACGTACAACAACCAAGAGGGAATAATAAGAGTGGACGATCAAGAACGAAGTGCTCGTATTAAGAAGGGTGTAAGACAAGGCTGTAGCCTTTCGCCCCTACTCTTCAATCTGTACATCGAGGAAGCAATGATGGAAATAAAAGAAAGGTTCAGGAGTGGAATTAAAATACAAGGTGAAAGCATATGAATGATACGATTCGCTGATGACATTGCTATCCTGAGTGAAAGTGAAGAAGAATTAAATGATCTGCTGAACGGAATGCACAGTCTAATGAGTACACAGTATGGTTTGAGAGTAAATCGGAGAAAGACGAAGGTAATGAGAAGTAGTAGAAATGAGAACAGCGAGAAACTTAACATCAGTATTGATGGTCACGAAGTCAATGAAGTTAAGGAATTCTGCTACCTAGGCAGTAAAATAACCAATGACGGACGGAGCAAGGAGGACATCAAAAGCAGACTCGCTATGGCAAAAAAGGCATTTCTGGCCAAGAGAAGTCTACTAATATCAAATACCGACCTTAATTTGAGGAAGAAATTTCTGAGGATGTACGTCTGGAGTACAGCATTGTATGGACTGAGGGAAAACCGGAATAGAAGACAATCGAAGCATTTGAGATGTGGTGCTATAGACGAATGTTGAAAATTAGGTGGACTGATAAGGTAAGGAATGAGGAGGTTCTACGCAGAATCGGAGAGGAAAGGAATATGTGGAAAACACTGATAAGGAGAAGGCACAGGGTGATAGGACATCTGCTAAGACATGAGGGAATGACTTCCATGGAACTAGAGGGAGCTGTAGAGGGCAAAAACTGTAGAGGAAGACAGAGGTTGGAATACGTCAAGCAAATAATTGAGGATTTAGGTTGGAAGTGCTACTCTGAGATGAAGAGGTTTGCACAGGAAAGGAATTCGTGGCGGGCCGCAGCAAACCAGTCAGTATACTGATGACAAAAAAAAAAAAAAAAAAAAATGCCATGCCGCGTCCAGTCGGAGTGGAATGGTGCCAGCAGATTGACCGATGCTGCATAGACGTGGATGACACTGACCTAGAAGTACAGATTTCCATTTTTTTCGGCAAATTGGAAATGCATGTGAGGGAAAGAGTTTTTCAACGATGAGAACATTCACAGAGCGGCTTTAGAATGGCTCTACGACCGTGGGGTGGATTTGTATCGTCGATGGTTAGTATGACGTTCCGATCGTTGTTTAAAGAGACTTAGTAATATGTTCAAAACAGTGTCATGTGTCTGTGTGGCTTTGAAGTATAGTGCAACGTTCGATATAAGTTACATGGCCCCTATTAATAATATGTAGCTTACATTTTGAAGTCTCCTCGTAAAAATCTTCCAACGATCTTCAATTTTAAAATCAGAGTTTTGCGATTTTTTGAAAACACTCGCCTTTGTACAAAGTAATGTGAACAATAGTCATTAATACAGAAACGTCTATGTGGTCATCAAAATTCGGAACTGCGTCCTTTCTGGAATGAACTTAGTTTACTAGATTACTTAAAAAAACTTGTGTTTGTCATTATACTTCTTTCGGCACGAAATGAATACGTACATGATGCTTTCTAACAGCCAGAGCATATTTTTACTAGTAAAGTGTTCAATATTCGTTACTGTACATCGTATATCTCGTATTTTTCTCTAGAAAACAGCATACAACTATAAACGCATATTTTTCAATTGAATTTAGTTGTACTCCTTGTAATGACCTCCCGCAAGTACGTTGTAAGAGGAAATATGACATTTTTGGCAGAAAAATAGCTATGACTCACTGCTCTGACGACACACATAGATACGTATGCTGAACACTGGTACCATACGATTGTATGGTTATACACGGTTCATATCTCTACACAATTCCAAATACATTCGATCGCAGCCATATCGTAAATTGTTATGCTTGGTGCAATCGATAAGAAGTGTTCCCAATACAAACTATCGGACGGACTAGAATAAAAAATGTTGATACTGTGCTACCGTAATTTGTTGTTCCAAACACATTCATTGCTCCAAAAAATTACTGAGATAAGTAGATGCTGTGTACGGTAAAGCGATTCGTATGGTTAGAGAGGTAATGCTCATGCCTCGCCGTTAAAGGTACTGAATTGTAGTAACATGCATTAGTTGTTTTTCTGTTTCTTAAAACAACAATTTAAAATATTCTATCCTAACTAGAATAAATCTAGCTTACAGTTTTTGCAGTAAGTTGTTATGTAAATCTGTAATATCTATATCAGTTTGAAATTTTACACATTGTAGTAAGTGATTTCACATAGTTTTAGAGCTTCCTACGGAATTAACGGGAAACAATTTGCAGTAATATGATATAAATGTGAAGTAAACTCCGGTGAGCTGGTTTAATCGAGGATCAGATACTAGGATTGTTAAGCAACTTAACGCAAAATGCAGAATCCTGAGGTTCCATTTGTCCAACGCTGTTCGTATGAAACTCTGGATTGTCTCCTCCACAGTGTATGTATCTAGATACCCCGTCAAAGCACCGTTTTATTGTAAGAACCTGTAACCTACTTTCTTTCTGTTGTCGGTTTTACGAGTATTATAGAGGTCCATTTCCCTAGCCTACATTGCAAAATGGCTCTGAGCACTATGGGACTTACCATCTGAGGTCATCAGTCCCCTAGAACTTAGAACTACTTAAACCTAACTAACCTAATGACATCACACACATCCATGCCCGAGGCAGGATTCGAACCTGCGTCCGTAGCAGTCGCGCGGTTCCAGACTGAAGCGCCTAGAACCGGTAGGCCACATCGGCCGGCCCTACGTTGCAATTCTTCCTTCCTATTAACTCTTCATTTGAGTGGTTTTACGCTCTGTCGCTTGAAGTATGCTACTTTTCTCAGATATCCTGATATTCCCCGTTGCTCGATACAAAATGAAATGTCCGTACGGCACTTGTGTCCAATTATCCCGCCAACGATTGCTCGGCCGCCTGTGCAAGTTACCTCGGCGACTTGTGCGTCGATGATGATCAAATGACGATGGGGACAACACACACGCTCACACACACACACACACACACACACACAGACACACACACACACACACACACACACACACACACACAGAACATCCCAGGCGACAATTGAAACCAGGGACCCGTGATCGACAGTCAACAACGCTAACTAGAAGACCAAGCAAGGGCTGCTGACGTTGCTCCAAGTAAACCGAATATATCGTGTTCGACTACGAAAACAGTTAACATTAATGGAATATATTGTCTATGTACCAATGTCTAAGAAATCCAACAGGATCCACGGCGTAAATCAAAAATGAATATTTCTCGTTCGGGGAACCTGGGAATGACATTGAAAGCTATTCTGCTAACACTGAATATAAATCAGGAATGAGCGCGGTTAGCATACTGAGATTCTGTCCTCCGTGGTTTCTGCATCTAATTCTGCTAGATCAAAAACTATGTGAGCAAATATCGTAAGCGTAGGTCCAGTTTTCCGCTGATATAGCGCGATCATACAATAGCCTACTGCAGGTACGTTTGATTTACAATGACGCATGAAAAATATGAAGAAAAGGAATGACGAAAGGTGTTACAACGGACTGGAATTTCTACAGTAACCCAGACGATGTACATGTCAGAGAGAGTTCCGTGTACAAATTTCGAAACCGTAAAAAAAATTAAATGAGGAAATGTGTACCCAATATCTCCAATGTCAGTGGAATTCATTACAGTTCAATCATCCTGATTTAGGCTTTGTGTGCTCTTTCCAAATCGTTTGTAGGAATGACTTCCTTTGAAAATGTCACATTTCCTTCCCTATGATTTCACTATCCAAGCATGTGTTCTGTCTGTAATTGATTTAAACATTCATTCATCGTGTTTTAGAGGCCACATAATACAGGAGAAACTTGGAGCATGTGGAACGATTCACGATGTACAATTACAACAGACTAGAAAATCATAGAAATTAATGTATATGAAATTAAAAATACACTATCACTGCACTGCATAATGCTATTCACACTTACACCATCTAAATCCAGCCAAATGAATTAGTAATAAAAATACCGCTTTGAAAATGCGCTTTATTGTCAATATTACTACATGGCTTCTGTTCATCCCCTATTAGTAGTTTAATATTTCATTGATTAAAATGAGATTTATCAAACAAAGACCTTTATATATTAAGAATCCTATGTCCTATTTGTTGCACGTTATTACTTGTCCTACAGCTTTATAACATCTATATCTACATGAGTAGTATGTAAACGAACAATTAAATATTTCAGTGCGAACTCTGATTTCCCTTACTTTTTTAGTATTATCTCTTCTGCCTGTGTAGCCCAGTGTCAAAAAAATATTTTCGCATTTGTAGGAGGAAGTTGGAGATTGAAATCTCATGAAAAGATATCACCGCAACGAAAATCGCCTTTGTTTTAATGACTGCCACCCCAGGTCACGTATCATGTCCATGACACAGTTTCCCCTACTTCGCGATAATACAAAACGACCTGCAAGACACTGAAGTTTATCGATGTTCCATATCAGTCCCATGTTTTAAGGATCTGTAGTAGACTTTTTACGTCTTGTAAAGGTTTTGCCAATTGAAAGCAGTTTTGATTCGCGTTCTTCATAAAATTATCTACGTGATCGTTCTAATTTAAGTTGTCCGCAATTAATGTAATTCCCAGGTTTTTGGAGTAATCGGCAGCCTCTATATTTGTGTGATTTATGATGTAACCGGAATTTAAAGGATATCTTAGCGTCAGTAGCCACTTTTCGTACCATATACACATTTTGTGTAAATCATTTTGCAACTGATTTTGATATTATGATGACATTCCTAGACGATAAATGACAACATAATCTTCAAAAAATCTGAGATGGCTGCCCACATCGTTTGCTAAACCATTTATATAGATTAGAAACAGCAGAGGGCCTATAATACTTTCTTGCGGAAAGCCAGATATCACTTCTGCTTTTCACGATGACTTAACGTCAGTTACTACGGGCTGTGACCTTTCTGAATGAAAATCACGAATCCATTCGCAGAACTGAAACGATACTCCACTGGCACGCAGTTTGATTGTTAAATCCCTTCCGAAAATCTAGAAATAAGAAATCAATTTGAGATCCCGTCTCGATAGCGCTCATTGCCCGTGAGAATAAAGAGCTAATTCTGTTTCACAAGAATGATATTTTCTGAATCCGTGCTGGTTGTGTGCCAACTAATCATTTTTCCATTGGTAATTCATAATTTTTCAACACAATAAGTGTTCCAAAGTCCTACGGCAACTGGATATCAGTGATTTGGGTCTATAAAACATCGGATTAGCTCTACATCCTTTCTCGATAACTGGTGTGACTAGCTACTTGCCACGTTGCTAATAAAACAATACTGAGGTGTGTTTTTAATTTCATTTGGACTGCTGGGGATTTTCAATTTCTTGCTTCGCGTTAGATAAAGCAGGTGTGCCGCAGGGGAGTGTCGTAGGACCGTTGCACTTCATAATGTATATAAATGAGTTTGTGGATAACATCGGATGTTCACTGAGGCTTTTTGCGGATGATGCTGTAGTATATCGAGACGTTGTAACAATGGAAAATTGTACTGAAATGCAGGAGGATCTGTAACGAATTGACGCATGGTGCAGGGAATGGCAATTGAGTTCTTAATGTAGACAAGTGTAATGTGCTACGAATACATAGAAAGAAAGACCCTTTATCATTTAGCTACAATATAGCAGGTCAACAATTGGATGCAGTTAATTCTATAAATTATCTGGGAGTGGGTATTAGGAGTGATTTAAAATGGAATGACCATATAAAATTAATCGTCAGTAAAGCAGATACCACACAGAGATTCGTTGGCAGAATCCTAAGGAAATGCAGTCCGAAAACAAAGGAAGTAGGTGACAGTACACTTGTTCGCCCACTGCTTGAATACTGCTCACCGGTGTGGAATCCGTACCAGGCGGGGTTGATAGAGGAGATAGAGAATATCAACGGCGAGCAGCGCGCTTCGTTACAGGATTATTTAGTAATCGCGAAAGCGTTACGGAGATGATAAATAAACTCCAGTAGAAGACTCTGCATGAGAGACGCCCATTAGCTCGGTACGGGCTTTTATAGAAGTTTCGAGAACGTACCTTCACCGAGGAGTCAAGCAGTATATTGCTCCCTGCTACGTATATCTCGCGAAGAGACCATGAGGATAAAATCAGAGAGATTAGAGCCCACACAGAGGCATACCGACAATCTCTCTTTCCACGAACAATACGAGACTGGAATAGAAGGGAGAACGGGTACAGGTACTCAAAGTACCCTCCACCACACACCGTCAGGTGACTTGCGGAGTATGGATGTAGATGTAGATGCCTACTTTCCCATATCTCTACACTCAGAATATCATGAGAACTGAACTTCCTACTTGATTAAATAACTTCAAAGCGTGCAGCTCTGTCGACGTCAGTTTCCAATGAGTGTACGAATGAAGAGTAATGCTTTTGCTCAGATACATCAGTACCATTGCATGCAGCTGGAAACCGTGTCCTAAGGTTATTATTTTTGTTATTATAGGTTATCTGTCTTGACCTGACTGCAATGTAATTAAAAAGAATTACACCAGACGCGCTTCGCTTTTATTTACCAAGTATCTTCTGTGGTATTCTGCAAATTGGATACAAACGCTTGTACATTTATTTTTTGATACTTTTAGGTTAAACACATCGTTTTCTTGATAAAGTTGTCCTGCAAGCTACTTACGGTGTTTCTTTATATAGTCTACACCTTCCCCTCTTGTTAGCAGTGGTTGGTGTCGACAGGCTTCGTTTCACATCTGCAGTTTTTGGCATTTTGCGTTATTTCCTGCGCTGCACAATTTATAAATGACTTTCTTAACTGTTTTTTATTCATCACTGCCACAGTGTTCATGCCTATCCATTTGTTTTCGTTCACGTTGTGAATGTTGCCAACCTATGAAATGATTTTGTGTGTGTGTGTGTGTGTGCGTGTGTGGGTAGAGAAGTGAGAGAGGTGGTGGATTTATCTTTTTCAAGGGGGGGGTGGGGGGTGGTGAGGAACGATAGGGATGGCCTGGGCAATGATTATGGGTCAGATCTGGGAGGAAATGGTAGTGGTAAATGGAGCCTGTGATTATATTTGTACGTTTAATGTTATATTAAGTCGACAATCAGTTTAAAGAGTGTGTGGTTTGCCCCCAGATCTGTCCCATAATCACTGTCCAGGCCATCCATTTCGTTTCTCCCGTCCCCCCCGCTACCCTCCACCTCTCTCACTTCTATACCCACACACACACACACACACACACACACACACACACAGATACACACACAAAATCGTTTCATACGTTGGAAACACAACGTGAACGATATCAAATGAATAGGCATAAACACTGTGGCAGTGATAAATGAAAAGCAGTTAACAAAGTCAGTTATAAATAGTGCACAGCAGGAAACAACGCAAAATGCCAAAAACTGCATATGTGAAATGAAGCCTGCAGACTATGCAAAGAAACACCGTAAGTAGCTTGCTGGCCAACGTCATAAAGAAAATGCTGTTTTTTACCTAAAAGAATCCAAAAACACACGCATGTACCCAATTCACAGAATACCACAGAAGATGCTTTGTAAATAAAAGCGAAACGCGTCTGGTGTGATTCTTTTTAATTGCATTGCAGTCAGCTCAAGACAGGTAACCTATAATAACGGATATTAACAGCTGCTGTGGAAGATGGCCACACAAACAAACGTTATTATTTTTATTTATAGATAATATAGATTACACTTCTACAAAGGAACCTAAGTACACTTCAACTTTTTATTGTGTATGATCACTATTACTTCGTATATTAATTTGCTAACAACACTACTGAAAAAAGCAGTACACCCTTACAGAGGTTTACATTTCACTCAAGATTTATTGTTGTAACATTGCATATGGCGTACCTGAAATGATAACACTTAGAGATCAGTAGCGCAAGCGGTTGTCAGGTACCTGATATCGAACCACGCTGAAACACCCATATTAGTGTTGGAATAGCCTCCACATGCGGTAACACAGACGGTGACTCTGGCATCCAGTCGATTGTGCAGACGGTGACTACTGTACTGGAATACGTTATGCCACGCCTCCTCGACCTGTTCACGTATAGTCCTGTTAGAGCTGTTTCTCGACGAATCGCACGAGTAATTTCTCGTTCCATCACATTTCACACGTGTTCGACTGGAGACAGTCCGGAGATCATGCTGTCCTGGGAAGTTGCTACAAGTCGTGAATAGCACATTGAGTTTCACGGGTAGTGTGTGGGTGGGACTGTTCCTGTTGCAACAACACATCACATTCCTGCTACAAGAACGGGAAAATGGCAAAAGACCGGATCTAACAAAAGTTTGTACCTTGCGAGGATGGTTGGCGTCCCCTCCAGAAATATCAAAGGTAGACGGGAGTTATGGCTTACTGCAACCCAGAAAATAAGGCTGGGGTGTTTCCAGTGTTCCTTGAAAGAATGCACTCTATGAGGCAGTGCTCACCAGGTCTACGTCGTTCGTGCAAAGGACTATCACTTCGCACAGGCAGAATCTGCTATCATCGTTGAAGACCACGGTGCGCCATTTTCTCTTCCAAGTGATTGGCTGACAGTACCCGTCGAGCCGTACACTTCGATGTTGCGGCGTGAATGGAAGACGGGATAGAGGCGAGCGTGCATGTAGTCTCAATGCTAATAACCTGTTCCAAACAGTTCGTGTTGACTCGTCTGGATTAACAGGCCCTATTATCAGTGGTGTGGTAGCTGCACGATCTGCTCTTACTGCAATTACAATACGACGATCCCTGCTGGCGTCTCTGCTACGTATACGTCCATAATGTGAGAATGTTCACGTGACCACTGGCACAAGCATCGTTGCACTACTGACGCAGCACGTCCAACCTGTGTGGAAATTCTCTGCCCCTCGGAAATTCACAATTTGATCCCTTTCAAATCCTTTCAGATGACAGTAGGAAGAACGAATACCTCTCTGTGGCATGGTAGCCTGTGTAATGGGACACCCTCCTCTGATATCACCTTTCTTTATAGAAATAGCTGATACCAGGGATATTTTCGAATCTCGTATAGGTGAACATCAGCTCGGCTGTTTCACTGAAAGGATTTCATATGATTTTGTACACGATGTGTTGTATTTCAGGCTATAATATATAAAAAGAAATTACTCTGTCACAATCGATATTTACTAATATGTTTGTGTAGCTACAATTATTCTTCCTTTAGAAATATTTGGAGTTACGAAATACCTGGCACATTTAAAATTCATATTATTAATTGCACACTGCCGGCCGCGGTGGCCGAGCGGTTCTAGGTGCTTCAGTCCGGAACCGCGCGACTGCTACGGTCACAGGTTCGAATCCTACCTCGGGCATGGATGTGTGTGATGTCCTTAGGTTAGTTAGGTTTAAGTAGTTCTAAGTTCTAAGGGACTGATGACCTCATATGTTAAGTCCCATACTGCTCAGGGCCATTTGCAGCATTGCTTTCAATTGCACAGTCTAACGCTAATTATTAAATTTATTTTTGGATTCATTTAAAAAATAGTGATATAACTCGGTGATGATTCTTCTTTTGTCAAGAAAGTTTGTACACTCTTTTGTTTTGTAAATTCTATGGAATGTGTTAGTAACACAAAATGAGTGAATAGTAGTGGGCATGCCTCTGATGGAAACGGACGTTTTTTTAATTTAGGCAATAATAATGTAATTTTTGGTTTTATGGAAATTGAGATTGTGAAGTCAGTGTGATATAGCAGAATGGATTAAAATTTTTTTTAAAAAAATCATAGAAACAGAAAGTACTTCATCAATTATTATGTCAACTGGAAGCCACAAACTCAAAATTGCAGTCTCAAGAATCTACCCCTAGAAGTACTGCAGCCAACAACGAGAAAATGAAGATACGCAAATCAAAAATTTTGTATATCTTACGCCTCTAGAAGATTTTGAAACTAATAAAGAGACTGAAAATTTACTGATGAGGGAGGGTAAGACTACACCTGCTTGCTTCACACTTTTGCATCACACTGAGCTGTCTCTAGCTGTGAGCATTCTTGTTAAATGGTAGACACAGATAGTGCTCTGGTAGTACACTACTACACTGTTTGTTGGTGGACGACTTTGAAACCATTATGAGTACATCAACTATCGCCCAGGTAACATAAGCTGTCATCGGATTAAAATCGACGTCGTCTTTCCTTCTGTACTAATTTTTTTCCTGGCAGTGTATTTTCGAAGAGACATCAAGTTCCAGTTAATTAAATTCTAAGGCAGTGCTACTTACGGACCGGTTTTATTAACTTGGTAACTACCTACCAATTACTAATTAAGCTCTGGTTCCCTAGACAACTGCACTTCAACATAAATACCTCCAGGTCTCTGGCCTTCTGGACTAGTATAGTGTTTCTGGAATCCAGAATTGAAAAAGTTCAAATCCGGTAACCCATCTTAGGCGAGCATAGACTGTAATTCCAAACAGCCTCTACATGCTGAAACTAGCTGATATCGAAATTCGCTGAATTTCAATTCAGCTTCTTCCTGGGCAGAAATAAATTATATCCCCGCTCTCTCCTATGCCTATTCCTCCAATCCTCTGAGACATTACGATTTTGAAAAGCTGCCATTCACTCAGTTTAAGGCAGCCTGCAACCTGGCAATACCATCATATATCGAGCTTTTGTTATCTCCTTCAAACACTGCGTCTACAAACTGGAGGTACTCTGTCCTGTTCACGGTCCGTGTTCTTCATCGACAGACATGGAAGATACGAGGTGCCGGTCAGTTCAAGACTGGGGGTTTTTATGCCAAAATTTCAGTGCCCTAAACCGTCTCGAATGAAGGTGTACTTTGTATTATGATCTGTTCATGGGATACTTTCACTAGAGTTCCATCATGATAGCTGTTGTACATAGCTGCAGCAACAAGGATGTAAAATCAACACTGCAGTTTACATGGTTCATATTCTGTAAACTGCAGACACATTAAAATACTTTTTCAGTTTCGAGGTAGCACAACCTCAAACAATCCTCACTCAAATGAGAAATACTGCTTAATTTCCTCGGCATATTTAATGATAACATTCACTCCAATTTCCACTACTTTATTATCTGATGAAGAACATGTCAATCTATGTAGACATACTGATTTTACAGGTAATGTGAGCGTAGAGGTATGATCTGATCCTCTGGTAGGCTACGCACAGCTCCGTTAATTGCTAACAGTAGATAAGAAAGACCGTAAGATAAAAATCGACCACACAACAACAATCCATAGATATACATTTTAGGCAGTATGTCTTCTTGATTTCGTAGACATATAGCTTTAACATATCGACTGTACTATTAGAAGATAATTATTAGAGAAATGGAAAGAAGTGTTAGGCTACGTTTTACAACAAGCAAATTGTAAGAATTAACCTGTAATTTCACACGCCACCAGGTTAGCAAAGAGTGGTAACACGGTGCTTCCTGTACTCGGATAGGTGCGCTAGCTTCTGATCGAATCCACCCGAAGGATTAACGACGGGGGCCGGTATCCCAGCCAGTCTGGATGCAGTTTTTTGGCGGTTTTCCACGTCCCACTAGGTGAATACCGGGCTGGTCCCAATGTTCCGACTCGCAGACATTTGAAAACGTTCGCATTGTTTCATGACTCACACTAGATGCAGACAGCTGTGGTGTACACTAATTCTGTCCAGAGCGGTACAGGGTGGCGAGAGGAAGGACATCCAGCCACCCTTTGACACTATCATTGCCAAATCCATAGTAACAGGCTGACCCCGGGTTGAAGCGTGAAAAATTCCCAAGAAATTGATGCTGAACCTGTATTTTCCCACAGCCATGGTTTCGACAAAACAGCAAAAAGAGTTTTACCCTAAAACTGCTGGTAGTATTTTCGAAAGACTTTGTAATTTTTTTGATCTTTCAGTTACGAATTACTTTAGAAAATTGAAATTCTACTCCCTTAGAACAAACAGAACATCTAGACCTTGTTAGCCACTTGGAGACTTCCTAAAGAAATGTAAATTTCTGTTAAGTATCTAATATCATCAACGTCAGCGCGATTCTACGCAAAAAAATATTGCTCTGAGTACTACGGAACTTAACACCTGAGGTCATCAGTCCCCTAGAACTTAGAGCTACTTAGTTCCAAGTTCTAGGGGACAGATGACCATGGATGTTAAGTCCCATAGTGCTCACAGCCATTTTTTAGAACTACTTAAAACTAACTAACCTACGGACATCACACACATCCATGCCCGAGACAGGATTCGAACCTGCGACCGTGAAGGTATTACGGTTCCAGACTGAAGCGCCTAGAACCGCTCGGCCACAGCGGTCAGCGACTCTACGCCATCGCCTTGTTTCCTACCGCATTAGCACTACCGCATAGCTGAAGCTGTATATAGCACACCTGTGAAGGGTAAATCGACCTGATATTTGTCCAAAATAGCACGCAGTTGAGCAAGCCATCAATTAATTTTAGTATCTCCTGTCTCGTGCGAGTTACGTGACTGAACGATATTTTCTTAAAACAAATCGGCCAGTATTCCCCCTGCCATGTCTACTACACTTTGAGTAATATTTTATATACACTGAAACCGGAAAGAGGGGTACGAGGTAATTTTTACGAGACCTGCGTCATTCCGGCCGGGGATCCGCGAGGCTGCTTAACAGCGCGTTCCTCGTCTGTTTTGTGGCCAATGCCGCTGCTCCATTACCCCAGAGGCAAATAAACAATTCAGATACTTTGACAGTCTTTCTAATGGAGAATTTTCCCAATGAAATGCGGTCATTAAAAACGACAGGTGTTGGTCGAAACAACAGAACGCAGCGTTGAGATAAATCACAATCGTTAATGGACCAATCAGTCGTTGGTTTTGACAGCGTAGGCAAATGACCGCAAATTGCCCCCAGTAAAAACATTGTGGAACGGCGTTTAATGCCTATGGATTTGCAGTGGCCCCGACAGGGTCATTAGCGGTCAACGTTTCGAACGTCCGAAATCGTCAGGGGAGATATACATGTTTTACGTCCTGCAATCTCGTTAGAAGCAAACTGAGTTACTACATTGGCACTGAATTGATACCAATGTATCTGTTTGTATGTTTTCAATTAACGAGGTAAGATGTAACAGTATTCAATCATATAACAGCCTATTTCAAAGATCATGATAGAGATGATCAAGCAGAAGCATAGTTGTGCTTATTTCCTTCAGACTTCCTGTTTCCGGACTAAAATACACATTTTTGTTTTGTTTTGTCATCTGTTCCCGGCGCAGACATTAATACATACAGTATATGCTATGTAGCTGTAGAAACACAATTTATTCCATTAGTATTTCGGCCATAAAATTTACATCTACATTCCAAGTAAGTCAATTAGTACTAAACAATGAAAAGTGCGAGGTCATCCACAAGGGTACTAAAAGTAATACGATAAATTTGGGGTATACGATAAATCGCACAAATCTAAGGGCTGTCAATTCAACTAAATGCCTATGAATTACAATTATGAGCAAATCAAATTGGAAATACCACATAGATAATATTGTGGGAAAGGCGAAACACTTAGAAGATGAGACAAACCCACTAAAGAGACAGCCTACATTACATGTGTCCGTCCTCTGCTGGTATATTGCTTCGCGGTATGGGATTCTTAAGAGGTGGGATTGACGGAGGACATCGAAAAAGTGCAAAGAAGGGCAGCTCGTTTCGTGTTATCGCGCAATAGGTGTGAAAGTGAGTCCTTCCGTTTAAGGTTCAGCGCCAAAGAGCATGCGGCCACCACACTGCCTGTTGATAAAATATCGATACATCAGTAGCGCTGCAGCATTGTTCGATATATGTCTGAACATATATTTCGCCGATATACCGATGAACCGATATCGAAAAGGCTGTATCGTGTGCCATTATTTCTTATATTATATTTTTTTCACAATTTTCGGTAAATATTTGGAAATGTTCTCCGATATTGTAGTAGAACATGATTTTACATCTACATCTACATGGTTACTCGGCAATTCACACTTAAGTGCTGCCAGAGGGTTCATCGAACCATTTTCATACTACTTCTCTACCATTCCACTATCGAATGGCGCGTGGGAAAAAGGAACACCTAAATCTTTCCGTTAGTGCTCTGATTTCTCTTATTTTATTATGATGATCATTTCTCCATACGTAGGTGGGTGTCAACGAAATATCTACGCATTCGGAAGAGAAAGTTGGTGATTGAATTTTCGTAAATATACTCCTGGAAATTGAAATAAGAACACCGTGAATTCATTGTCCCAGGAAGGGGAAACTTTATTGACACATTCCTGGGGTCAGATACATCACATGATCACACTGACAGAACCACAGGTACATAGACACAGGCAACAGAGCATGCACAATGTCGGCACTAGTACAGTGTATATCCACCTTTCGCAGCAATGCAGGCTGCTATTCTCCCATGGAGACGATCGTAGAGATGCTGGATGTAGTCCTGTGGAACGGCTTGCCATGCCATTTCCACCTGGCGCCTCAGTTGGACCAGCGTTCGTGCTGGACGTGCAGACCGCGTGAGACGACGCTTCATCCAGTCCCAAACATGCTCAATGGGGGACAGATCCGGAGATCTTGCTGGCCAGGGTAGTTGACTTACACCTTCTAGAGCACGTTGGGTGGCACGGGATAACTGCGAACGTGCATTGTCCTGTTGGAACAGCAAGTTCCCTTGCCGGTCTAGGAATGGTAGAACGATGGGTTCGATGACGGTTTGGATGTACCGTGCACTATTCAGTGTCCCCTCGACGATCACCAGTGGTGTACGGCAAGTGTAGGAGATCGCTCCCCACACCATGATGCCGGGTGTTGGCCCTGTGTGCCTCGGTCGTATGCAGTCCTGATTGTGGCGCTCACCTGCACGGCGCCAAACACGCATACGACCATCATTGGCACCAAGGCAGAAGCGACTCTCATCGCTGAAGACGACACGTCTCCATTCGTCCCTCCATTCACGCCTGTCGCGACACCACTGGAGGCGGGCTGCACGATGTTGGGGCGTGAGCGGAAGACGGCCTAACGGTGTGCGGGACCGTAGCCCAGCTTCATGGAGACGATTGCGAATGGTCCTCGCCGATACCCCAGGAGCAACAGTGTCCCTAATTTGCTGGGAAGTGGCGGTGCGGTCCCCTACGGCACTGCGTAGGATCCTACGGTCTTGGCGTGCATCCATGCGTTGCTGCGGTCCGGTCCCAGGTCGACGGGCACGTGCACCTTCCGCCGACCACTGGCGACAACATCAATGTACTGTGGAGACCTCACGCCCCACGTGTTGAGCAATTCGGCGGTACGTCCACCCGGCCTCCCGCATGCCCACTATACGCCCTCGCTCAAAGTCCGTCAACTGCACATACGGTTCACGTCCACGCTGTCGCGGCATGCTACCAGTGTTAAAGACTGCGATGGAGCTCCGTATACCACGGCAAACTGGCTGACACTGACGGCGGTGGTGCACAAATGCTGCGCAGCTAGCGCCATTCGATGGCCAACACCGCGGTTCCTGGTGTGTCCGCTGTGCTGTGCGTGTGATCATTGCTTGTACAGCCCTCTCGCAGTGTCCGGAGCAAGTATGGTGGGTCTGACACACCGGTGTCAATGTGTCCTTTTTTCCATTTCCAGGAGTGTAGATCTCGCCGCAAAGAATACCGCTTTTGTTTCAGTGACTGCCAACCCAACTCGCGTATCATATCAGTGACACTCTCACCCCTATTGCGCGATAACACGAAAGGAGCTGCCCTTCTTTGCACTGTTTCGATGTCCTCCGTCAATCCTACCTCGTAAGAATCCTATACTGCTCAGCAATATTCTAGCAGAGGACGGACACATGTAATGTAGGCTGTCTCTTTAGTGGGTTTGTCGCATCTTCTAAGTGGTCTGCCAACAAAGCGCAGTCTATGTTTCGCCTTCCCCACAATACTATCTATGTGGTCCTTCCAATATGGGTTTCTCGTAATTGTAATTCCTAGGTATTTAGTCGAACTGACAGCCGTTAGATTTGTGCGATTTATCGTATACCCAAAATTTATCGGATTTTCTTTAGAACCCATGTGGATGACCTCGCACTTTTCTTTGTTTAGTGCTAATTGCCACTTTTCGCACTATACAGAAATACTGTCTAGGTCATTTTGTAATTGGAATCGATCGTCTGATATTTTTACTAGACGGTAAATTACAGCGTCATCTGCAAACAATCTAAGGGGGTTGTTCAAATTGTCACCTTGATCATTTATATAAATCAGGAACAGAAGAGGGCCTATGACACTTCCTTGCGGAACGCCAGATATCACTTCTGTTCTACTCGATGATTTACCGTCTATCACTACGAACTGTGATCACGAATCCAGTCACACAAGAGAGGCGATACTCCTTATGCACGCAATTTGATTAATAGTAGCTTGTGAGGAACGGTATCAAAAGCCTTCTGGAAATTTAGTAATATGGAATAGATCTGAGATCCCTTGTCTACAGCATTCATTACTTCATGGGAATAAAGAGCTAGCTAGGTTGCACAAGAACGATATTTTCTGAATCCGTGTTGGTTATGTATCAATAAGTCGTTTTGTTCAAGGTGATTCATGATGTTCGAGTACAGTATATGCTCCAATATTCTACTGCAAATTGAGATCAGTGGTATAAGTCTGTAATTCAATGTGTTACTCCTATTTCCGTTCTTGAATATTGGTGTGACCTGTGCTACTATCCAGTCTTTAGGAACAGAACTTTCGTGATGTGAGCGGTTGTTTATGATTGCTAAGAAATGCGCTATTGTGTCTGCATACTCTGAAAGGAACCTAATTGGTATACCACCTGTACCGGAAGACTTGCCTTTCTTAAGTGATTTGAGTTGTTTCGCAACACCTAAGATATCTACTTTTATTTCACTCATGTTAAAAGCTATTATGGTTCCGAATTCTAGAATATTTACTTCGTCTTCTTTCGTGAAGGAATTACGGAAAACTGTATTTAGTAATTCCGCTTTAGTGGCACCATCATCGGTAACATTTCCATCGCTATCGCCAGTGACAGTATTGACTGTTTTTACCACTGGTGTACTTCATGTACGACCAGAATCTCTTTGGATTTTCTACAATATTTTGACACAGTATTTCATTGTGGAAACATTACTTTCACTATATGAAAGATACTTACTACTTTATGAGCTTTCATCAGGTCCAGTCTTTCTTTTCGACTGTGTGGAGCAATTGTAGGTGGCAAGAGGAAGAATTCTGATTGCACCGTGGGGTGGAGGGGGGGGGGGGGTGAGGGGTGGCGGTGTGAGGGGAATAACAAGATTTCCGATCTGAAGGAACAGCACACCTGTTACGTTAAAAAGACAATTTTTAACGCAGCTAGTGCGCTGTTTCTTCACATTGGCATTCTTCAAAAATAGTTGCAGAAAATGATGAACAAAAACTAAATGACAAGAATGGTCTTGCGATAGTCGGAAACGTGTGAGGGGAAATGCTGACGTAATCGGGACTCGGCGCTATCAACAGGAACTGCAACATTTAACTTCGCCATACAGTTTGGACACTACAACTGCTAAGTCACTAGCGTTGGTAGAAATGAAAAAAAAAAAACATGGAAGTCGGCATGAAGTGATCTGGAGAAATTCGATGTGTGACGAAACCCGCGACGAACACATGGAACAACTTTTATTGTGCCACTTACATGGAGTTACCATTGTTAGCAAAGTGGTTATCGCCAAGCGTGAACGTGCATCGTTTTCCTTTCTGTTATTGCTCTAAGGGAGATAAGCAGGCTGCTAGCATGTTGATGTACAAAAATCTAGTAATTGCGTATTGTATATGTATTATATACGAACCATTTATTATATATGAACAATGGACCTTGCCGTTGGCGGGGAGGCTTGCGTGCCTCAACGATACAGATAGCCGTACCGTAGGTGCAACCACAACGGAGGGGTATCTGTTGACAGGCCAGACAAACTTGTGGTACCTGAAGAGGGGCAGCAGCCTTTTCAGTAGTTGCAGGGGCAACAGTCTGGATGATTGACTGATCTGGCCCTGTAACACTAGCCAAAACGGCCTTTCTGTTGTGGTACTGCGAACGGCTGAAAGCAAGGGGAAACCACAGCCGTCATTTTTCCCGAGGGCATGCAGCTTTACTGTATGGTTAAATCATGATGGCGTCATCTTGGGTAAAATTTTCCGGAGGTAAATTAGTCCCCATTCGGATCTCCGGGTGGGGACTACTCATGAGGACGTCGTTATCAAGAGAAAGAAAACTGGCGTTCTACGGATCGGAGCGTGGAATGTCAGATTCCTTAGTCTGGCAGGTAGGTTAGAAAATTTAAAGAGGGCAATGGGTAGGTTAAAGTTAGATATAGTGGGAATTAGTGAAGTTCGGTGGCAGGAGGAACAAGACTTTTGGTCAGGTGAATACAGGGTTATAAATACAAAATCAAATAGGGGTAATGCAGGAGTAGGTTTAATAATGAATAAAAAAATAGGAGTGCGGGTAAGCTACTACAAACAGCATAGTGAACGCATTATTGTGGCCAATATAGACACAAAGCCCAGGCCTACTACTGTTGTACAAGTTTATATGCCAACTAGCTCTGCAGACGATGAAGAAATTGATGAAATGTATGATGAGATAAAAGAAATTATTCAGGTAGCGAAGGGAGACGAAAATTTAATAGTCATGGGTGACTGGAATTCGACAGTACGAAAAGGAAGAGAAGGAAACGTAGTAGGTGAATATGGATTGGGGCTAAGAAATGAAAGAGGAAGCCACTCAGTATAATTTTGCACAGAGCATAACTTAATCATAGCCAACACTTGGTTCAAGAATCATGAAAGAAGGTTGTATACATGGAAGAACCCTGGAGATACTAAAAGGTTTCAGATAGATTATATAATGCTAAGAAAGAGATTCAGGAACCAGATTTTAAACTGTAAGACATTTCCATGGGCAGATGTGGACTCTGACTACAATCTATTGTTTATGAACTGTAGATTAAAACTGAAGAAACTGCAAAATGGTGGGAATTTAAGGAGATGAGACCTGGATAAACTGAAAGAACCAGATGTTGTACAGAGTTTCAGGGAGAGCATAAGGGAACAATTGACAGGAATGGGGGAAAGAAATACAGTAGAAGAAGAATTGGTAGCTTTGAGGGATGAAGTAGCGAAGGCAGCAGAGGATCAAGTACGTAAGAAGACGATGGCTAGTAGAATTCCTTGGGTAACAGAAGAAATACGGAATTTAATAAATGAAAGGAAGAAATACAAAAATGCAGTAACTGAAGCAGGCAAAAAGGAATACCAACGTCTCAAAAATGAGATCGACACGAAGTGCCAAATGGCTAAGCAGTGATGGCTAGAGGACAAATGTAAGGATGTAGAGGCTTATCTCACTAGGGGTAAGATAGATACTACCTACAGGAAAATTAAAGAGACCTTTGGAGGGAACCACTTGTATGAATATCAAGAGCTCAGATGGAAACCCAGTTCTAAGCAAAGGAGGGAAAGCAGAAAGGTGAAAGGAATATATTGAGGGTGTATGCAGGGGCGATGTTCTTGAGGACCATATTATGGAAACGGAAGAGGAGGCAGATGAAGATGAACTGGGAGATATGATACTGCGTGAAGAGTTTGACAGAGCACTGAAAGAGATAAGTCGAAACAAGGCCCCGGGAGTAGACAACATTCCATTAGAACTACTGACAGCCGTGGGAGAGCCAGGCCTAACAAAAGTCTACCATCTGGTGAGGAAGATGTATGAGACAGGCGAAATTCCCTCAGACGTCAAGAAGAATATAGTAATTCCAATCCCAAGGAAAGCAGGTGTTGACAGATGGGAAAATTACCGAACTATCAGTTTATTAAGTCACAGCTGCAAAATACTAGCGCGAATTCTTTACAGACGAATGGAAAAATTGAAAGAAGCTGATCTCGGAAGATCAGTTTTGATTCCGTAGTAATTTTGGAACACGTGAGGCAATACTAACCCTACGACTTATCTTAGAAGAAAGATTAAGGAAAGGCTAACCTACGTTTCTAGCATTTGTAGACTTAGAGAAAGCTTTTGACAATGTTTACCGGAATACTGTCTTTCAAATTCTGAAGGCGGCAGGGGTAAAATACAGGGAGCGAAAGGCTATTTACAGTTTGTACAGAAACGAGATGGCAGTTATAAGAGTCGAGGGACATGAAAGGGAAGCAGCGGTTGGTAGGCGAGTGAGACAGGGTTGTAGCCTCTCCCCGAAGCTATTCAATCTGTATATTGAGCAAGTAGTAAAGGAAACAAAAGAAAAGTGCGGAGTAGGTATTAAAATTCATGGAGAAGAAATAAAAACTTTGAGGTTTGCCGATGACATTGCAGTTCTGTCAGAGACAGCAAAGGACGGAAGAGCAGTTGAACGGCATGGGCTGTGTCTTGAAAGGAGGATATAAGATGAACATCAACAAAAGCAAATCGAGGATAATGGAATGTAGTCGAATTGAATCGGGCGATTCTGAGGGAATTAGATTACGAAATGAGACACTTGAAGTAGTGAAGGAGTTTTGCTATTTGGGGAGCAAAATAACTGATGATGGTTGAAGTATAGAGGATATAAAATGTAGACTGGCAATGGCAAGGAAAGCGTTTCTGAAGAAGAGAAATTTGTTAACATCGAGTATTAATTTAAGTGTGAGGAAATCGTTTCTGAAAGTATTTGTATGGAGTGTAGCCATGTATGGAAGTGAAACGTGAACGATAAATAGTTTAGACAAGAAGAGAATAGAAGCTTTCGAAATGTGGTGCTACAGAAGACTGCTGAAGATTAGACGGGTAGATCACATAACTAATGAGGAGGTATTGAATAGAATTGGGGAGAAGAGGAGTTTGTGGCACAACTTAACTAATAGAAGGAATCGGTTGGTAGGACATGTTCTGAGGCATCAAGGGATCACCAATTTAGTATTGGATGGCAGGGTGAAGGGTAAAAATCGTAGAGGGAGACCAAGAGATGAATACACTGAGCAGATTCAGAAGGATGTAGGCTGCTGTAGGTACTGGGAGATGAAGAAGCTTGCACAGGATAGAGTAGCATGGAGAGCTGCATCAAACCAGTCTCAGGACTGAAGACCACAACAACAACAACATATGATTATATATTTTAGCATATTTACAATGTGCCCCCGATGTTATTATAGGCCGGTACATCGATATATTTTTTTTCGATATATCGTGACGTTTGTAAGATATATCGACGGAAAACAATGTATATTGTCAAATATAGATATTTTTTGTAAGTATGAACAGTCCTAGCCACCACTGTCCATTTCTCGGATTCAGACTGCCTCACAACACATCTCAGGCACCCAAAATGGTATGAGGAAACGAAATGAAACTTCAAGGGTTGGGAGAGTATGGGGTGTTATCTCAAGGATTACCGTATTCACTCAAATCTACAAAGGTATCGGCAGTATTAGCCCACTTAACAGTATCACGTTGCACCCACTCTGGTCTCGATTCATCCTATGATGCAGTTGCGAAAGGTCTAATAAGGCCGTAGCATAGTTTCCAAAGGCAAACACTACGAGCTGTGACTGGAAATAATTCCCGAAGGCTTCCTACAGCATAAAACCACCAGGAGCAACACCGTTTACCTCTTCAATGCACTGGAAGACTGCGAACTGTCTCGAGGTTCCTGTCATAGTAGCCCAGGGTAGCACAGAACCGCGACTCACCACTGAACACACCGAGACTGGTGGCGCAGTGATTAGCACACTGGACTGGCGCCCGCATCTCGTGGTCGTGCGGTAGCGTTCTCGCTTCCCACGCCCGGGTTCCCGGGTTTGATTCCCGGCGGGGTCAGGGATTTTCTCTGCCTCGTGATGGCTGGGTGTTGTGTGCTGTCCTTAGGTTAGTTAGGTTTAAGTAGTTCTAAGTTCTAGGGGACTGATGACCTAAGATGTTAAGTCCCATAGTGCTCAGAGCCATTTGAACCACACTGGACTGGCATTCGGGAGGACGGCGGCTCAAACCTGCTTCAGGCAGCCCTGATTTAGGATTTCCGTGATTTCCTTAAACTACTTCAGGCAAATTCCTGGATGCTTCCCTTGAAAGGGCATGGCTGATTTCCTCCCCCATCCTTCCCTAATCCGAGCTTGTTTTCCATCCCTAATGACCTCGTTGCCGACGGGACGTTAAACAATAATCTTCTCTCCTCCTCCACCGCTGAGCAGACTGCGCCGTTATTCATCAGCAGTCCCTGTTTTCCGGTCACAGCATCACTCGAAACGTAGCTCCCTTGTCCGAGTGTTGGTAGTCTCCGACCAATGTGGCACAATGACACAGCTTGCTGCAGGGAGTCCATTAGTTATTTTCGGATGGCACGCGCAGAGCATAATGCGGCAGCTCCGGCTTGTGGTAAATGTAATGTCGTGTATCTAGGGCCTCCCGTCAGGTAGACCGTTCGCCAGGTGCAAGTCTTTCGATTTGACGCCACTTCGGCGACTTACGCGTCGATGGGGATGAAATGATGATGATTAGGACAACAAAACACACAGTCCCTGAGCGGAGAAAATCTCCGACCCAGCCGGGAATCGAACCTGGGCCCTTAGGACAGACATTTTGTCGTGCTGACCAGTCACCTACCGGGGGCGGACTCTAGCTTGTGGTGATCTGGTGAGGTCGATTGCAAACTTTACGACTGGTATACCTGGTCCTCATGCTCCCAAGCTTTCTGACATCGTACCACTATCGCGTCCTTTTTTTTTCTTCTTTCTTGCCTTCAGTCTTCTGACTGGTTTGATGCGGCCCGCCGCGAATTCCTCTCCTGTGCCAACCTCTTTATTTCAGAGTAGCACTCGCATCCTACGTCCTCAATTACAGTTTTAGCCCTCTACAGCTCCCTCTAGTACCATGTAAGTCATTCCCTGACGTCTTACCAGATGTCCTATCATCCTGTCCCTTCTCCTTGTCAGTGTTTTCCACATATTCCTTCCATCTTCGATTCTGTGCAGAACCTCCTCGTTCGTTACCTCATCAGTAGAGCTAAATTTCAGCATTTGCCGTCTCAAATACTTCGATTCTTTTCTATTCCGGTTTTCCCACAGCCCATGTTTCACTCCCATACAACGATGTTCTACAGACATACTCAGAAATTTCCTCTTCTGATACTAGTAGACTTCTCTTGCCCAGAAATGCCCTTTTTGCCAGGGCTAGTCTGCTTATGATGTCCTCCTTGCTCCGTCCGTCATTGGTTACTTTGCTACCCAGGTAGCAGAATTCCTTAACTTCATCTACTTCGAGACCACCAATCCTGATGTTGAGTTTCTCACTGTTCTCATTTCTACTACTTCTCATTACTTTCGTCATTCTTCGATTTACTCTAATTCATATTCTGTACTCATTAAACTGGTCATTCCATTCAGCATATCATGTAATTCTTCTTCACTTAAACTCGGCATAGCAACGTCATCAGCGTACGTGTCTTTTATTTCTATCATTGCTTCTTTGAGGTACACATGGAGCAGTAGGGGCGAAAGACTATATCCCTGTATTACACCATCTCTAATCCGAACACTTCGTCTTTGTCCGTCCACTCTTATTATTCCTTTTAGCTCTTGTACATATTGTATATTACCCGTATGTCCTAATAAATTGCCTCTAACATCTTGCACCATTTCACATTGTCGAATGCTTTTTCCAGGTCCAAATCCTAATGCAGCACAAATCTGGATATTATACCTTTCCACCAGCCGGCCAAATTAAGACCCATAATGAGACCCTCTTTATACCAGGTGCTGATGTTGCTGTATCACACGAGTATCCTTCACAGTGATCACTCAACATCTGATGATATTCACGCTTTTTATATGTCCTACCAGGTCTGATAAGACCACCACACTAAACATGAACAACCCTAGTGCGCTCTGGTGGCCGTTCTACATGTCACAGAATTGCAACTCTAAATAATTGGTATACACGCTACGAGGAAGTTCATAGTGCAACTCTACTGTCTCACCGAAGATCAGAAACCATCATCATTAGCCCTAACTAAGAAGAGATTGTGACATTATGGCACCAATTCCAACTTTCCAGCTCGTTCGTAGAACATCTGGTGGCCTCTATGGTCGATAAGTCGAAGACGGAGGATTTCGTCGGTGCGAAATGGAAAAAAGAGAAGTCATTGTGCACACGGATAGACACAACGCAAAGCAGCCGGGAGACGTTAGGAGCCCGGCTGCCTCTGGAATAGCACGATGCCTGGCAACTGCCGGGCTGGAGGTACGCAGATGGTCGTGGAAGACTGCCCAAATGACACCGAGCGTGTCGGGAACGGCGGTTTCATCCTCTCCTTTCTGTCATCATCTCCTACATGTACCTGACACTACACTGCACTAATACCCACTACAGTCACGTCTAACAGATATACTTAATTACATTGCTTTCGCACTTGTCAAAGGAAAGACAGTGGCGGATGCGAAGGATAGAGAAAACCTTTCCAATTTGTAGGCTGAACCTTCCCTTTGAGGTCTCCCAGGCATTCGAGCCACAGGACTACACTTTGGTATTGTGTATTAAACTGGGGACCTAGAAACGATGGAGAGGCTTCGTCCCGCCGTAGCCTTCAGTGGTTCACAACTACACAACAGGCCACCGCAGTCCACCCACCCCACCGCCGCCCCACACCGAACCCAGGGTTATTGTGTGGTTCAGCCCCAGTGGACCCCCATCTCCCCCCTATCCCCAGAAAAATTTTATACCAGACGAGTGTTTGCGTGGTAGAGTATTTGTAGTGTATACGTATGTGGAGACAGTGTTTGTGCAGCAATCGCTGGCATAGTGTAGCTAAGACGGAATAAGGGGAATCAGCCAGCATTTGCCAAGGTGGATCTACAGGCTCGCCGGTACATCAGACCTCAACACTAATGTGCCGGGTGGATTCGTGCCGGGGACGGGCACGCCTTCCCGCACAGGAAGCAGCGCGCTACACTACGTGGCTAGCCGGGTGGGCACACTTTAGTATACTCCTACAGCAAGTGAGTTCCTGTTAGTAGTAATAGATTTCCGGTCATTGTGGCTGAAGATCCGACGTGGTGAACCGTCCATATCAACCACTGTTGTTTTCAGGGCCTTGCTGCTCAATGGAACTCAGTACAATGAGCACAATACAGATTAAGAGCATCACAAACTATATAATGAGATTCATTATTTTTCATGTACTTTCTTAAAAATAATTCCTCTGCTCTGATTGGACAGTAGGAATTTCTAGGGTTACATATGTACAAGTGATGATGTAATTTTGTGTTATGTGTACGTGTCGAAAAGCAGTATGGAAGTACTGATGCATTTCTGAGAACGAAAAACCGTTTTCTCCCTTCACCTAATCAAGATGACAGACAGGATGATTTTCCCAAATTGGGCAGGAAACGATCCCAGGGAGGATAAGAAGCAAAAAAGGTCATACGGACGGAAATGTATTCCAAGGGAGGTGCAGTCAATTAAAGGTGAAGATTTGAGAGTATGGGATTAAGTGGTCGGATGTACACATGATAACACGTCAATCAAGCGGGAAAATGGTTTGTTCTAGTGCTTTAGTTACACACTCATGAGCACAATAACGTTTCTTATGACAGCAGCGCTCTCACAAATCTAATAGGGAGCGCTAATAGGGAGCATCACGTTCCACTGCCCTTGTCGTTTTACCGGCGGGATTAGCTACAAAGCTCCTTTGTGCTCTGCAGAATCTGATTAATGTGGACGTGTACCGTACAGTGCTGAGCAGAAGGACGGCGGACAGGTATACCGATCAGTAACAGGGTGACGTGGTCCTTACATGTGGACAGGCAAATGGCAACGGGCGAACAACGGGAAAAGAATCTCCGCTGACAGCAACCGTATCAGAAACTGTTTACAACAGCGTTTTTCCCTTTCTGTGTGCCAACATCATTTAAAGGAATGGGTAGCGTTGAACGCTGTGGAATATGACACTCACATCAGCACCAAGTAGGTGGTGTGCTACATTGGTAAGAGAAACGGCCGTGTGAAACATTCTTCACTTGAACTGACACAATCTGTATCACTTGCAACGCGTGCAGTACTTGCCTCCGCGGCGACAGTTTTGTCACTGGTTCGTATTACAGGCCACCCCGATGCCAAGATTTCAGTCATCCGTTCCATTAACAGATGAGGCTACCTTTACGAGAGGCAGTATCGTCAGTCTTAACAATACTCACCTGCAGGGTACGGAGAGTCACCATGTTATGGTGGCTTGGAACCATCAGCACCTGTTCAGCGTAAATATGTGTGTCTGTGGGGGGGGGGGGGGACTATTGGCGGCACCCTCTTCGGACCAGTCATCCTACCACAACACCCCACAGGCGACGCAAATCTCCACTTCCTGAGGATGATCCTGCCTCTTCTGCTGGAAGATGCACCTTCGGTTGATCGAAAATGGTAATGTGGCTATTACACGATGGTGCTCCAGCTCGCTTCCACAGTTCCGCGCTAAGGCATCTCGGTATCATATACATTGATCGATGGGTCGCACGTGGTAGTCCAGTAGCACGGTCCACCTGCTCGCAGCACCTCAACCCTTCATATTTATACCAAAATGAAGCGTACACGGAGCTCATCGGGAGTGTGAATACTCGATACGATGCTCATGCTGCCTATGACGCATTTCAGTTGCGGGATTGTACATGTGAACGTGTGTGTCAGTCGCTGCTGTATCGTGATGGGGTGTTGCTAGTAGCCTACGAGGAACACTTCTAATATCTTGTCTATTACTGGTATCATCACAGCACGTCGCACACTGCATTTTACTGTACACACATGACAAGAAATTAGCCGGTAGTACAGACACAAATCCTTTCCGGTCATGTCCCGCATGACATTTTTTCCCTTATAATCTCAGGTATCTTTCCTTCTCCTACCTAAATTATCCTCTATAAAATGACAGTGTTGTCATTCAGTGCTGTTTCTTAGTGCCACTAGCCTGATGTTTAAATAAACTGTGTGTTGCAATGTGTCGAGTTGAGGTATGTGCCACCAAATGATTCGACAGTTGATTGCAGATGTAATCAGTTAGACAGCGTATTTCAAATTGAATTATAAGACATCTTAGCAGTGAGGTTAACAACAATGTTCCTTCATGCTCTGCATAATTTACTTGGTAAACACGCTAGTGGCGTAGGCGGCTCTTAACGGTCAAACCACGGTAATGTGAATGCTAAGAAAAGGAGCTTTCTGTTGCGAGATGTGGATAAGTACATAGGGTTGGCTCTGTTGCAATGTCTATGCGAACTACTTCAGTTGTCCTTAATGAGACCACTACCAGGGCTCCTACTTATAAAATCCCTTAACTGCCGCATTTCGACTGTTTCTTGCACAAGTGATTGCAAGAAGGATAATGTTACAATTTTGATGCTACCACAGACCGAAAAAATATCAGTATCGACGCACCGTATTTCCA
The DNA here is from genome assembly GCF_021461395.2 of Schistocerca americana. Classification (NCBI taxonomy): domain Eukaryota; kingdom Metazoa; phylum Arthropoda; class Insecta; order Orthoptera; family Acrididae; genus Schistocerca; species Schistocerca americana. Next base: position 216,878,273 of record NC_060124.1, read on the forward strand.
CTGGGATTGAGGGCATCTCAAAGCATTTCTCATTAACTGTTCGTGTCGGCTCTCTCATGTATAACCACCTGAAATGGCAGGAGATCTTGTGACTACAGTCGGGAACGTCAGATCGTGCTCAGCGAAATCTCAAAGCGCTTTTGTCCGTACTGGAGAGCTAGTGATAACTCTCTATGTTTCACAGCGTGCCTTTACCACAACCAGGTTAGTTCGCTTTCAGATTCGTTGACTTCACCAACTCAGAACCAAACCTACATCAGCATCTATATCTATAGGATGGTCCATTGATAGAGACCGGGCCAAATATCTCACGAAATAAGCATCAAACGAAGATACTACAAAGAACAAAACTTGTCTAGCTTGAAAGGGGAAACAAGATGGCGCTATGGTTGGCCCGCTAGATGGCGCTGCCATAGGTCACACGGATATCAACTGCGTTTTTTTAAAATAGGAATCACCGTTTCTTATTACATATTCGTGTAGTACGTAAAGAAATATGAATGTTTTAGTTGGACCACTTTCTTCGCTTTGTGATAGATGGTGCTGTAATAATCACAAACGTATAAGTACGTGTTATCACGTAACATTCCGCCAATGCGGACGGTATTTGCTTCGTGACACATTACATTGATGTATGGGTATTGGGATCAAAATGTCCAACGGGCGTGTGCTATGTGTTCTGCTCGGTATCCTGGACGACATCATCCAAGTGTCCGGACCGTTCGCCGGATAGTTACGTTATTTAAGGAAACAGGAAGTGTTCAGCCACATGTAAAGCGTCAACGACGACCTGCAACAAATGATGATGCACAAATGGGTGTTTTAGCTGCTGTCGCGGCTAATCCGCACATCAGTAGCAAACTGCGCGAGAATCGGGAATCTCAAAATCGTCGGAGTTGAGAATGCTCCATCAACATTGATTGCACCCGTACCATATTTCTATGCACCAGGAATTGCATGGCGACGACTTTGAACGTCGGATGTCCGGTTCATAGCTCGCGTGCGGTTGAAGCGGTACTGAATAGCATATGTCATGACAGGTGGATTGGTCGACGAAGTACCATACCATGGCCCGGACGTTCACCGGACCTGACGTCTCCGGATTTCTTTCTGTGGGGAAAGTGGAAAGATATTTGCTACCTTGATCCAGCGACAACGCCTGAAAACTTGTGTCAGCGCATTTTTGATGCATGTGCGAACAATACGGAAGGCGAACTACTCGCTGTTGAGAGGCATGTCGTTACGTGTATTGCCAAGTGCATTGAGGTTGACGGTCATAATTTTGAGCATTTATTGCATTAATGTGGTATTTACATATAATCACGCTGGAACAGAATGCGTTCTCAGAAATGATAATTTCACAAAGGTACATGCATCACATTGAACAACCGAAATAAAATGTTCAAAAGTACCTACGTTCAGTATTTTAATTAAAAGAACCTACCTGTTAGCAACTGTTCGTCTAAAATTGTACCGAACGAGGTGGCGCAGTGGTTAACACACTGGACTCGCATTCGGGAGGACGACGGTTCAATCCCGTCTCCGGCCATCCTGATTTAGGTTTTCCGTGATTTCCCTAAATCCTTTCAGGCAAATGCCGGGATGGTTCCTTTGAAAGGGCACCGCCGATTTCCTTCCCCGTCCTTCCATAACCCGAGCTTGCGCTCCGTCTCTAATGACCTCGTTATCGACGGGACGTTAAACACTAATTTCCTCCTCCTCCTCTAAAATTGTGAGCCATATGTTAGTGACTATTACAGCGCCATCTGTCACAAAGCGAAAAAAGTTGTCCAACTAAAACATTCATTTTTCTTTACATGCTACATGAATATGTAATAAAAAATGGGGGTTCCTGTTTTTAAAAACGCAGTTGATATCCCTTTGACCTATGGCAGGGCCATCTAGCGGGCCAACCTTAGCGCCATCTGGTTTCCCCCTTCCAGCTAGATAAGTTTCGTTCTTTGTAGTTTTCTCGTTTGACGCTTATTTCGTGAGATATTTGGCCCAGTCACGATGAATGGACCACCCTGTATTACACACTCCGCTAGTCACTATATGGTGAGTGGAGTAGGGTTTCTTGTATCACTGCTAACCATTCACTTAACGGTATCTGTTCCACTCGCAGATGTAACGAACGATAAACGAATATCTATATGCTTCCGTTCGAGGCCTGCATTCTCCCGTCTTCTCGGTTCTAACGCGACGTGTATCTCGATGGCAATAGGATCGTTCTGCAGTTAGTCGCAAGTGTCAGGTCTCTGAAATTTCTCAATAGTGCTTCGCGAAGAGAATGTATTCTTCCCTCCAGGGATTCCTGTTTGAGTTCACGGAGCATAATACGCGCTTACTGAAGGGACCTACCCATGAGAAATTTAGCAGAAAGTCTCTTCAGTGCTTGGATTAATTCCTTTAATGCGGTTTGGTGGTTATCTCAACTACTCGAGCAGTACTTAAGAATGGCCTGCACTAGCGTTCTATATGCGTTATTCTTCATGGATAACCTACAAATTCTCCCAATAAACCGAAATCGACCATTCGCTTTGCCTACAGCCGACGTTAAGTATTCGTTTTATTGAACTTCTCTTTGATATCTTTCACCTAGATATTTTATCGACGTAAGCGTGTCAGCAGCATACCACTAACACTGTATTCGAACATTATGAGATTGGTTTTCCTACTTACGTTTTATTAACTTACATATTCCCACGATTAGACCAAGTTGCCGCTCATCGTACCAAATAGATATTCTATGCAAATCATTCAGTATCCCCCATCAATCAGTCAACGGGACACCTTCCCGTATACCGCAGCATCACCAACAGACAGCCGTCAGATCATTATTTATGTGTACAGAAACAAGAACGGTGCTATCGTACTTTCCTGGGGTATCACTGAAGATACCTTTGTGTCTGGTGAAGGCTCGCTGCGCAGCACAACGTACTGGGGTGTATTACTTCAAAAGGCTGCTATCCACTCACATACATGAGAACCTGTTACGTAGAGTCGCACCTTTGTTAACGGTCTGCACTGGTGCGTGTCAGACGCTTTACGGAAATGTAAGAATATGGAATCTACCTGTGGCCGTTCATCTATGGTTCGTACGATGGGGTCATTGGGTCAAGGAATCGTACTTACAGCAGATGATCCACAGATTTGAAAGTATTCACTTCTTCTTCCAAGTCTTTTACCTTCCACGGTGGTGGAATACTGTAGGGGCATCAGTTGATAAAATATACACGGACAATATAAATATATATCTCAAATACCCTTCTGTGTACAGTACCTACTGCATAGCCAAATGATTCCCTCTTCATGTACCTTACGAGAATATAGGAATCTAACTTCCCAGATTGTATTATCTACTGACAGGGCGACAGAATCGTTTTTCATTTATAAAAACTGCTCGGAAGCACATCAGTAACGACACATCACTAGTGTGACCATTACTCACCCAATCATTGCTCTAATGACAGGTTTTTGTAATTGAGGTGTCTTGTCTTGAGAAACACATCTCTAGCGCAGGGTCCTACATCCATCTATACTTCTAAAGTGCAGATTGCTTTCGTCTTGTGGCTCTTAAGTGCACAGTATAATAACATGACATCAATGCATTCAACGACTAAAAGGAAAAAGTGAAAAAGGGCAAAATGGTTATTTCTCATCCATAGTGCTTCCAGCTTCCGTAGGTCTTCACCAGGTTGTACGTACAAAGGAAACTGTTGTGGAGAGCATATATTTGCTTTAAACATTCTTTTTAGACGCATCGGAAGCTTGTTGTTCACATATTGATTCTTATGATTATCAAACACGGGATTCTTTTCCAGTCGATTCATACAGGAGCGCAAAAGCCACGGAGCATAACCACTAGTTACGATTGCTAAAAAGCTGCATTCACAAAGGTTGACCGTGCTCTCAGAAACGTATTCTCGAGTCCTAATGGTTCAAATGGCTCTGAGCACTATGGGACTTAACATCTGAGTTCATCGTTCCCCTGGAACTTAGAACAACTAAAACCTAACTAACCTCAGGACATCACGGACATCCATGCCCGAGGCAGGATTCGAGTCTGCGACCGTAGCGGTCTCGCGGGTCCAGATTGAAGCGCCTAGACCCGCTCGGCCACACCGGACGGAGACCCCTAATGCGGAGGTACTTTGTGTACCGCAACAGTTTATCTCTTCTCAGTGATGTGATTCTTCTTCGCACGCCTCATGAAACAGCGTTATTCCCCGCCTCGATGGAACAACAGATGTTAAGTCTTCTAAAGTGACGTTTTGGGAAACAGTTCGTACCAACAAGGGAACCTCCCCATCGCACCCCCCTCAGATTTAGTTATGGGTTGGGACAGTGGATAGGCCTTGAAAAACGGAACACAGATCAATCGAGAAAACAGGAAGAAGTTGTGTGGAACTATGAAAAAAATGAGCAAAATATACAAATTGAGTAGTCCATGCGAAAGATAGGCAACAACAAGGATAAATTAAGCTCACGAGCGCTGTGGTCCCGTGGTTAACGTGGGCAGCTGCGAAATGAGAGGTCCTGGGTTCAAGTCTTGCATCGAGTGAAAATTTTACTTTCTTTATTTTCGCAAAGCTATGATCTGTCCGTTCGTTCATTGACGTCTCTGTTCACTGTAATAAGTTTAGTGTCTGTGTTTTGCGACCGCATCGCAAAACCAGGCGATTAGTAGACGAAAGGACCTGCCTCTCCAATGAGAACCGAAAACATTTGATCGCAAGGTCATAGGTCAACCGATTCCTCCACAGGAAAACACGTCTGATACATTCTACACGACACTGGTGACGGCATGTGCGTCACATGACAGGAATATGTTGTCGACCCACCTAACTTGTACACTTGGCGAATTGGTAAAAAGATTCTTCTACCTTGCCCGATTTAGGTTTTCTTGTGGATGTGATAATCACTCCCAAAAGAGTGATGAAAACATAACGGACGGACAGATAATAATTGTCTGAAAATAAAGAAATAAACTCTTCAGTCGAGGGAAGACTTGAACCAACGCCCTGTCGTTCCGCAGCTGTCCACGCTAACCACGGGACCATAGCGCTCCTGGGCTCAAACTATCCTTGATGTTGCCTATCTTGCGCATGGACTACTCAGTTTGTATATTTTGCTTTTTTTTTTCATAGTTCCACACAACTTCTTCCAGTTTTCACGATTGATCTGTGTTCCGTTTTTCAAGGCCTATCCACTGTGCCAACCTATAACTAAATCTGAGGGGAATGCGATGGGGAGGTTCCCTTGTAAGCAGATAGCCTGCCAACACTGCAGGTGGCTTGGCTGAGATCAGCAAAGAGGAAAATTTGCGCCATAATGTCGCGCCTGTGCGGACAATCAGACCACTCCGCGGCAGTTATTTTCCTGGCAACACTCTGATGCTCCACGATAACGCGTTCATGCAAACATTTTGCCCGCTTCGGGCAAACGCGTTGGTTGATTATCATCAATGTCTACAGCAAATACGCTTTTCTTATCCTAGTGCCTTCAAAGAATGCCGCCAGCAAAATCGAGGCACTACCAGAAGGTGAATTAGAACTATACTCAACTTAGAGCTACAATTAAGCTTCCGGAAAACCGCAACTCTCCACCGGAAGATGGAATCGCATGACACTAACAACGTAACCACAGACAGCGATCCAGGTCCTTACATTTCCCCCTTCCACTGTGACACCGGGAGTGTAGTTTGCTCGCGTCGACCACTGCCAATTATCTGAGACATAAACACATCACGGCATGTCTGGCGCATCAGATACACAAAACACATCTGCCCAACTGGTTATAAATAAACCTTTAATAATACACGGTACAAAATGAACCCAAGCAGAACTAACCTATGCGACCACTTGCCCAGTAACAGCTCTTAAAATATGATTAGCCAATTCTCTAGAACAAACGAAGAAAATAATAACATAGAGAAAGGAGATAGGGAAAATTATTTCGGCCCGCTCTCGAACGCCAGGCACAGACTTACGCACTACTTGGTATTAGCTCTAGCTACGCATTAAGCACGGCTTCATGTCTATTTGTTGCGTGTAACCAGCACTCCCTTAAATGCCGTCAACATATCAGGCGGCCATACCAAATACAGTGACAAGTAACTGAAACACTCAAGATAGTTTTCAGCGCACTCGGGTATCCAGTTAACATGAACAGAATCCACCAAGGAACAATTCGACGACTCCAGTTCATTCACTTTGAGAAGCATGTAACAGGCACGAAGGAAATCTGCCTTTCAAATATCAGCCGTCGGCAGCGGATCTGCATTCCAACGGCTAAACACGCCACAGCAGCTGCCCACGCTCCTACGTCGTACCGACTCCGCCACTGGCCAATGCGACACGGCACTGTCGCTCACACAGCTGATACCCAAACGCAAGCCCGCGCAGAGCGCGCGCACCACAGTTAAATAGCCATCCGCCAGTGATGCGAAGAAGACAAGCAGGCATCATAAATCGACTCACAACGATCGGGATCACAATCGATGGAAACTGGCGCCAGCAGCGCACCAGCTCAGCCGGTTTACATTGAGAGACGCCATCGGACCTTTCTTCATTTACATCATGCTTACAGCTCCCCTCCAGCTTGAGACTTCCCCACGAAGTGTCACCCGAACGTCAGAGTTCAGTATTGCGTGCACAACAAACCACATTTATGGGAAACCGACGCCGGCCGAAGTGGCCGTGCGGTTAAAGGCGCTGCAGTCTGGAACCGCAAGACCGCTACGGTCGCAGGTTCGAATCCTGCCTCGGGCATGGATGTTTGTGATGTCCTTAGGTTAGTTAGGTTTAACTAGTTCTAAGTTCTAGGGGACTAATGACCTCAGCAGTTGAGTCCCATAGTGCTCAGAGCCATTTTTTTGGGAAACCGACGTTGATCTCAGATCAGCCAGCAGAGCGCAGTACACTATTCATGACAGCGCAGGCACGCCTCAGAGCCATCAAAATCAACTAATGTTTCGTGACTTTAGTGATTCTGCCGTAGATCAAACTGTTTCAGATTTCTTGACAGCATGACATCCGGTGGTCGCGGCACAGCCACATCCGCCCGAGGCAACGCAGCAGGTGCCTCCACTCGCGGCCGTCTCACCGATGGCAGTTTCGGCCTGCCGCCAACGCTGCAGTTTGCCTCTCCGATTGACATCGACGCCGTCACGGTCGGCTAATAGCCGGTACCCTCAGCAGCACCCTCCATGCTCCTACCTGAGCCGTAGGACGCCTCCTGCGCCTTCTTTTCTGGGGCAGTTCACGTGGCGCTCGCAAGGCGCAATTTTGGGACGCCTTTTGGTCTGCTCTGCCCCCAACCACGCTACCAGTTTCACCCACCTACGGCACAAACCTCTTCCTTACCTTTCAACTTGGGCTGGGAGGGGTGACGTATCGGCACTTATGCGGTCGCCAACACTTTCAACTACGTGCGACGACAGCTACGCCGCCGCGTTTCCCAAAGCCGGCACCGCGGTACGAGACCGCTACACGAACGAGTGCAAGTTTAAACGCAGCCTAAACCTCTCAGACAAACAGAAGCTAAACGATGTCAAAGTTAGCGTCAGGAGGGCTATGCGTGAAGCGTTCAGTGAATTCCAAAGTAAAATTATATGTACCGACTTGACAGAAAATCCTAGAAAGTTCTGGTCTTACGTTAAATCAGTAAGTGGATCGAAACAGCATATCCAAACACTCTGGGATGATGATGGCATTGAAACAGAGGATGACACGCGTAAAGCTGATATACTAAACACCTTTCTCCAAAGCTGTTTCACAGAGGAAGACCGCACTGAAGTTCCTTCTCTAAATACTCCACAATCGAAAAAATGGCTGACATCGAAATAAGTGTCCAAGGAATAGAAAAGCAACTGAAATCACTCAATAGAGGAAAGTCCACTGGACCTGACGGGATACCAATTCGATTCTACACAGAGTACGTGAAAGAACCTGCTCCTCTTCTGACAGCCGTGGACCGCAAGTCTCTAGAGGAACGGAAGGTTCCAAATGATTGGAAAAGAGCACAGTTAGTCACAGACTTCAAGAAGGGTCGTCGAGCAGATGCGCAATACTATAGGCCTATATCTCTGACATCGATCTGTTGTAGAATTATTGAACATGTTTTTTCTCGCGTATCATGTCATTTCTGGAAACCCAGAATATACTCTGTAGGAATCAACATGGATTCCGGAAACAGAGATCGTGTGAGACCCAACTCGCTTTATTCTTTCATGAGGCCCAGAAAATATTAGATACAGGCTCCCAGGTGAATGTCATTTTCCTCGACTTCCGGAAGGCGTTCGATACAGTTCCGCACTGTCGCCTGATAAACAAAGTAAGAGCCTACGGAATATCACACCAGCTGTGTGGCTGGATTGAAGAGTTTTTAGCAAACAGAACACCACATATTGTTCTCAATGGAGAGACTTCTACAGCCGTTAAAGTAACCTCTGGCGTGCCACAGGGGAGTGTTATAGGACCATTGCTTTGCAAATAATTGGTTCAAATGGCTCTGAGTACTATGGAACTTAACATCTTTGGTTCTCAGTCCCCTAGAACTTAGAACAACTTAAACCCAACTAACCTAAGGACATCACACACATCCATGCCCGAGGCAGGATTCGAACCTGCGACCGTAGCGGTCACATGGTTCCAGACTCAAGCGCCTAGAACCGCACGGCCACACCGGCCGGCTCATCGCTTTTCACAATATATATATATATATATATATATATATATATATATATATATATATATATATATATATATATATATATGACCTAGTACATAGTGTCGGTAGTTCCATGCGGCTTTTCGCGGATGATGCTGTAGTATACAGAGAAATTGCAGCATTAGAAACTTGCAGCGAAATGCAGGAAGTTCTGCAGCGGATAGGCACTTGGTGCAGGGAGTGGCAACTGACCCTTAACATTGACAAATGTAACCTATTGCGAATACATAGAAAGAAGGATCCTTTATTGTATGATTATATGATAGCGGAACAAACACTGGTAGCAGTTATTTCTGTAAAATATCTGAGAGTATGCGTACGGAACGATTTGAAGTGGAATGATCATATAAAATTATTTACCCTTTTAGTTGATATTATGACTTCCTAGAACGCTGTGTGGTTCTATAGTGGATACAGGAGTAACGAACAGATGTTGTTCATGAACAGAGGATTCAGATGTTTATTACTGTACATGTAATATAAGCACTCCATCTTGAGGCCACAAGTGGCCCATCTGGCCAATACTCAAAATGGGGCCAGTGAATGAATATTTGGAATTAAATACCCTGCCGCTGGTGGTCAGGACAGGGGAAACTTGCATCTCATTGGCTGCCGCGTAATCTACATCTACATTTATATTCCCCAAGCCACCTAACGGTGTGTGGCAGAGGGCACTTTACGTGCCGCAGTCGTAATGACAGACTGATCCAGTCGCGTACGGTTCGCGGGAAGAACGACTGCCGGAAAGCCTCCGTGCGCGCTCGAATCTCTCTCATTTTCCATTCGTGATCTCCTCGGGAGGTATAAGTAGGGGGAAGCAATATATTCGGTACCTCATCCAGAAACGCACCCTCTCGAAACCTGGACAGCAAGCTACACCGCGATGCAGAGCGCCTCTCTTGCAGAGTCTGCCACTTGAGTTTGCTACACATCTCCGTAATGCTATCACGCTTACCAAATAACCCTGTGACGAAACACACCGCTCTTCTTTGGATCATCTCTATCTCCTCTGTCAACCCGATCTGGTACGGATCCCACACAGATGAGCAATACTCAAGTATAGGTCGAACGAGTGTTTTGCAAGCCAACTCCTTTGTTGATAGATTACATTTTCTAAGGACTCTCCCAATGAATCTGAACCTGGCACCCGCCTGGTAAGGCGCGCCTTACAAAGGAGTTGGCTTACAAAACACTCGTTCGACCTATACTTGAGTATTGCTCATCTGTGTGGGATCCGTACCAGATCGGGTTGACAGAGGAGATAGAGATGATCCAAAGAAGAGCGGCGCGTTTCGTCACAGGGTTATTTGGTAAGCGTGATAGCATTACGGAGATGTGTAGCAAACTCAAGTGGCAGACTCTGCAAGAGAGGCGCTCTGCATCGCGGTGTAGCTTGCTGTCCAGGTTTCGAGAGGGTGCGTTTCTGGATGAGGTACCGAATATATTGCTTCCCCCTACTTATACCTCCCGAGGAGATCACGAATGGAAAATGAGAGAGATTCGAGCGCGCACGGAGGCTTTCCGGCAGTCGTTCTTCCCGCGAACCGTACGCGACTGGATCAGTCTGTCATTACGACTGTGGCACGTAAAGTGCCCTCTGCCACACACCGTTAGGTGGCTTGGGGAATATAAATGTAGATGTAGATTAGGCGGCAGCCAATGAGATGCAAGTTTCCCCTGTCCTGACCACCAGCGGGAGGGTATTTAATTTCAAATATTCATGCACTGGCCCCATTTTGAGTATTTGCCAGTTGAATAATATTAACTGAATTTCGTGGTGCCTGGGGCTCGTGATCTACTGAATAGCTTTTGTACTAAAGACTGATTTGTAAAACTTTGGTATATGTATGTGTTTCAACATTCAAATCTGCTGTTAGTAACTGACGCTGCAACTACAGTCATGTATTAGTTTTACTATTTTATATTAGAAGGGGCAACGGCCTTGCCGCAGTGGCTACACCGGTTCCCGTCAGATCACCGAATTTAAGCGCTGTCGGACGTGGTCGGCACTTAGATGGACGACCATCCGGCCGCCATGCGCTGTTGCCATTTTTCGGGATGCACTCAGCCTCGTGATGCCAATTGAGGAGATACTCGACCGAGTAGTAGCGGCTCCGGTCAAAGAAAACCTTAATGACGACGGGGAGAGCGGTGTGCTAACCACACGCCTCTCCTATCTCCATTCTCAGCTGAAGATGCACTGCCGTTGGATGGTCCAGATGGGCCACTTGTGGCCTCAAGATGGAGTGCTTATATTACATGTACAGTAATAAGCATCTGAATCCTCTGTTCATGAACAACATCTGTTCGTTACTCCTGTATCCACTATAGAACCACACAGCGTTCTAGGAAGTCATAATATCAACTAAAAGGGTAGATAATTACACAAAAAATGGCTCTGAGCACTATGAGACTTAACTCCTGAGGTCATGAGTCCCCTAGAACTTAGAACTGCTTAAACCTAACTAACCTAAGGACACCACACACATCCATGCCCGAGGCAGGATTCGAACCTGCGATCGTAGCGGTCGCGCGGTTCCAGACTGTAGCGCCTAGAACCGCTCGGCCACTCCAGCCGGCGTAGATAATTACTGTTAAGTGATGGGAGTAACTGGACTCCCATTTCGGAGGAACGTAGCTCAATTCTCTGAATGGCAAACCAGATTTTAACCTCAATGAATTTCGAAAACTGATTGATGAAATTTGCAGGAATTTTTCTTCGAAAATAGGACGCCGAATCCTTATTCTCTAATGACCTATCCCGCCGATGGAAATTAACATGTGTGCTTCCTTCCCTCCAAAGTATTAATGATACGCAACGCTGTTATCAACACGCAAATGTTAAGTATTAAGAAAGCATAGCCAAAGAATGAAAAGGGATATCAAAGTACACGTTTTAAAATATATTCGATATTACTCGCCTTCGGACGCCACAACAATAATTACGGTGTAACAGATCACTCAACTAGTGACAAATTGTAATTACTTCTGATTTGTTTTGATATCTGTGTATGTGAAATTAGATCATTCTGTTTGTATACTCAGTAACTGAATCAGTAGACTAGAAATTCCGCGGAGGCTCCACGATGTCTGTGGGAACACCTTTTATTATTGCTATTACACAAAAAATACATCATACTACGTGGAGCCTTCCTTATGATAGCACTTTAGTCTGCTGGCTGACCGATTATTAATCTTCTGCGTGCCACTTGATGGCAGTACTGGAGAGGCATGTTGTCAGCGAACCACTCTCCTGGCCATTAATATCTTCTCTCAGTTGCTTTCAGAAAGCTGATTGAGACCTGTATCGATACTTTTTTTTTAAACTCAGCAGCCTTTTTGAAGATTTGATGTTGGCATCCAGATTTCCTTACCTTGTGCCAGTTTTTTCATTTCTGCGTAAGTAATTCACGTAATTTCCTCCATAATTTATTTAGTATCTTGTAACCTTTATCCACACCTACAATCTCTTTCGTCAACGACTCTCTGAAAAGCACCGTTAACGATTCTCGCTTGACGTAGCTGTTGAGATAGTAACCTCTTCTTTCTTCTGGTAATTGTATTCATAGACTTGTTTTTCATCTATTCTGTTGCATCATTTCTCCATTAATTTTGAACCTGCTTCACTAAAATCACTTTTCACATTTGTCCTGTTTACTATTTTCTTAATTACTGATGGTCCACGTTTCACTTCCAAGCAATACATTTTCTTCTTCAACTACACATCAATATCTGACATCACTGAAATTCTTTTGTTGAATACAGTAGTCCATGAAAATGGCGTAACATTATAAATGTCTTCTTAGAACGTGATCGCTAGGAGTCACCTCGACCATTAGTCTGTCTGAATACATTTGAAGGGCTTATTTCAACAGTGGTACAAGTCCATTACCTCCACTTTTCTGTCTATAATGCTTCTGAAATTCATGCGCCAAACAAACAGAAAGAAAGGGCCATCTCTAGCGAGAATATGTATTTGAATATTTCTGGTATCTCAACTGCAAATTTTTCAGCGCTCATTTAACTTTAGGACTCTGTATCTCAATATGAACTAAAATGGACTTGTACCACTATTGAAATAAGCCCTTCATTTACAAGCCTAATAAACTCTCCTGGTCTCTGATTTTTCCACCTACGATTTTCGAACTCTTTTACCAGTGGTTGTTCAATGGGGTGTTGGATCACAGGGTGCTGGGTTTCATTTCCGGTTGGGTTGGGGATTTTCGCTGCCTGGGGACTGGGTGTTTGTGTGGTCCTCATTTTATCATCATCATCAACTTTCGTGACGGTGGCTAGCTTGGACTTGGAAGAAAGCTGGACTGGTTAAAAATTGGAGCTTTGTACGTTTGCTGATTACCACGCAGTTGAGCACCCCACCAACGAAACATCATCATCATCCAATGGGGTCTACGCTATGTGATCAAAAGTATCGGAAACACCAATGGAATCCGACATTGACTGCTAGATGTCACAATTGGTGGACACGCCAGTGTAAAAGGAGGCTGGAAGTAATGTGTTGTCAGTAGGGAGGCAGTAGCAGTGGATCAGCTAGGTCACCAGAACCCAGTGGCTTCAAATATAGACAAGTCATGGATGCCACGTGAGTAAGAAAATATTTGAAGGGCATCTCAACCCTTTTAAACTGCCCAAGATGACTGTTCGCAACGTGATTGTGAAATGGAAACACGAAGGACCAACCGCAGCTAAACCAAAACCAGACATAATTCATGTACTAACGGACAAGGACCGTGTAGCAAAGCAGATGGTTCTTGTAAAACATCCCATGAAATCAGCGGAAAGAATTACTCGTACGTTCCAAAGTGCCACCAGCAGTCGAGCTAGCACAATGGTTGTCATTAGGGTGTTAAAAACGGAAGGGGAGAACGGTGTGGCAAAACCTCGAAAGCCGAAGGTTTGTGTAGTCAGTGCTAAGTGATGATTGAGGAATCGTAGAGAGACATGCCACTGGACAGTGAATGACAAGAGACGAGGTATTTGCAATGATGAATCGTACTATACCATGTAACAATCAGATGGAAGTGTTTGGGCTCGGAAAATGCCTGGAGAACGCTACCTAGTGTGATGTACAGTGCGAACAGTGAAGTACAGACGAGTCAGTGTTACAGTATGCCGGTATTTTCGTGGTTAGGGTGTGGTCTCTTTATTGTACTTTAGAAAACGCTAAAAGCAGAAGAATATGAACACATTTTTACAGCATTGGAAGCTGCGCACAGTAGAGAAACAGTTCGGAGATACGGATTGTTTTTATGAGCATGACAACGCACGTTGTCCTATAGCAGCAACTGTGAGGCAGTGGTTTGTGAGACTAATATTCCTGATATTCCTGAAACGGACTGGCCTGCCCAGGCTCCTCATCTGAACCAATGAAACACCTTTTGAATGTGAACACCTGCTTTGCATCTGACCCCAGTGTCGCATTCTGTATTACTACCGTCTTTGGGTTCAATCCTTAACGAACAGAGGGCTGTCACTCATCCACACACACCTCATCGACAGAGTCCACTGCTAGGTTCAAGCTGTCATAAAGGAGAAGGGGGACACTCCTCATGTTAGTGTCCACTAACAGTTGTCCAGATACTTTTGATCAGCTAGTGTATGGGAGTAGCATGACTGGGTTGCGGAATCGGTGTAGGACCATGGTCAAAGACCGAACTAGAATCCTTATGTGCCGAGTACCGCTAGATTATTTGTCCTTGTAAATTCGTGTACCATCGCCAAGACATCAAATCGTATGGCTACCGTGGATGCACAGATAATGGTTGAATCGTGTCTGACTTATTCCCAACCTGAACAATAAGTAATTTCTATTTTATCATCTGCGTCTCCTAAGTCCTTGGACGTCTAGTCTCCGATGTAGAATTGAATGTGGATTCAGCAAAAACGATCGTCTGAAACCCGATCATTGTCGTACGAAAATCGATCAATATTGTTTCACATTGTCTTTCAATGAAGAAAATATGAGCCAATGGAATACGAGGCCAACTTGGTGGTTGAATTGAAGAGGTCTTATCAAACGAAACATAGCATCCCATTCTGAAAGGAGGGAAACCTTCAGACGTTAAAGTAACCTAGGGAGAACCCCATGCAAGTGTAATGGAATGTTTAATTTTCATAGATCACTTAAATTATGTAATTGTTAAAATTCGGAAGCTCCATATAGGCATTCACAGTTGATGCTGCTATATATAGCGCTGTTCAAACACATCATCAAGTGAATACATATTACATGAAAGACTTACGAGACATGGCAATAACGTCCTGCACCTACAATTAAACTCTAGTGATATCTGGCTTTCCCCAAGGCAGTGTTTTAGGCCCTCTGCTGCTCCCAATCTATATTAACAATTTACGAGACACTTTGAGCACCCCTCTTACTTTTTTGCAGATACTACCGTCATTTATCGACTATCAAAGTCATCAGAAAGTTAAAACTAATTGAAAAATGACTTAGACAACATATTTGTGTGATGCAAAACGTGGAAAATATCTCTGATTAAGGACAAGTCTGATGTCATCGACACGAGCACGAAAAGAATTCCCTTACACTACCGTTACCCGATAAATCACACATATCTAAAGGTCCTCAATTCAACTAAATACTTATAAATTATTATTATGAACAACTAAAATTCGAAGGATGACATAGATGATTATGTGGGAGGGCAAAAGAAAGACTGCCTTATATTGGCAGAACACTTAGAAAATGCTATAGATCTACTGAAGAGGTTGCCTACTCTACGTTTTTTTGTCCTCTGCTAAAGTACTGCTTTGCTTTGTGGGTTGCTTACCACACCGGACTGACGGAGGATTTCTAAAAAGTCCATGATCAGTTGCAAAACAGGGGGCAGAGTGTCACGGATATTATAAACGATATGGAATGGCAATCATTAAAACAATGGCGCTTTTCGTTGCGGCGAGATCTTTTTACAAAATCTCAATCATCAATCTAAATGTGAAAATGTTTTCCTGTCGCCAGTCTACATAGGGAGAAATGATCATTGTAATAAAATAAGTGGAATCAGAGCTCGCACATAAAGATTTCTATTGAACTTTCCCGTAGCGGTCCGCGGTTCCAGACTGTAGCGCCTAGAACCGCTCGGCCACCCCGGCCGGCCCAAAAGTCAGGCTTATGCTTAGTAATAGTAAGGTTGATACGATACTTCGTATCAACAGTATTCTGTTCCTTTGATAATGGCGAAAAGCCGAAACGCACAAGGAAGAAATAAAGAAAAATTTTTGGTCAAAGGTCGCTGGTTCGAATCCTGCTTCGGGCATGGATGTGTGTGATGGCCTCAGGTTAGTTAGGTTTAAGTTGTTCTAAGTTCTAGGGGACTGATGACCTCAGATGTTAAGTCGCATAGTGCTCAGAGCCATTTGAACCATTTCTTTTTTTTTTTTTTTTTTGGAAACGAGAGTTTCATCGTAAGACCATAAGGTGGCTCTTAAAGTAAAGTAGATACAGTACCACTGGGGTCAAAACAGAGGTAAAACATTTTAATGAACAGTCGCTGAGAAATATAATACCTCAATGTGAGAAACTGGAATATTTACGGCGTTGCCTTAAAACTTAATCAATTCTTCAGTGAAGTTTCCCGTTTACTGCGATTTCGTGGCACCGTGCGGCGTGGCGACCCCGTCGGGTGAACGCGCCGAGGGCTGTTCAGTGGTGTTCAGTGGCGGCAGTAATAATTAAAAATCACGGACCGAGGCGGGCGGCAGATTGCTTTTAAACCGAGCAACTTCCGCCACGGCAGGTGCGCCGCCAGACCGAGCTCAGCGGAGCGCGAGCGCGTGTTTGCGCGGCGGGGGCGGAGTCGGCGTTTTAATGAAGGCGCGGGGTGTGTGGGCGCACGCACCACGGGCTGCCTCCCCTCTGGCACAACTTGATTTACACCTGCGCCGCCACTCCTGGCGTTCCTAGTCGCGCTTCATGAAATCCTGATTTATCTACGCTGCTTATTAAAGCGTCTGTGAAGTTGCGCGGGTAGTCGTCTGGCGGCGTCGATTCTGTTGCGAAGCTCAGAGGGGAAGGAGCGTGACGCAAAGCTGCGTTGCCTTTGATATGGCGCGACGGGCGAGTGCCGCGGGACTGCATAAGCTGAGGGCGCACGCTCCTCTGGAGGCGATCTGGCTTGTGGCTGAGCGCAGAGGAGCCGTATTTCACGCCTCAACGAAAGAGAAACAATTTTATAAAAGTAGTGTTTGAGAACATTTCTCATGAATAAAATGAGTGATCTAGGTAAAATACTTTGAGTTAAAATCTCCCTCTGCAGAAAAACTAAGGAGACTGTTCCACTCCAACGATATGAGTATAACAACGCTGGACCCAACCCATCACGCGCCACACAGCCATACACTCATAGATATAATAGCAAGAAAGCGAACAGATAAAATAATTCGCGCCAATCAGATATCCGCTCCGGGACTCTCTGCTCATGACGTGATATTCTTAAATTACTCAATGCATACTACCAAAGAAATATCTCACCTAGTAACCTACAAAAACCTAAAAAATGTTCACTATGACGCTCTTCAAAAGGATTGCTCACCATCCCTTGGCATGATATAAACAATGAACCGACTTTAGACGGAAAAATTAGATAATTATGTCGCAAAATTATTGCACTGTATGACAAACATGCTCCTCATCGCATTGTCAAGGTAAAGAGAGCTCCCGCTCCGTGGCTCACCACTGAATTACGCCAGTTAATGAATAAACGTGATGCTGCACATAGGGCCTTCAAGCGTAACTCAACTCCCGAGGCGTATGGAGCTTACAGGAAACTCCGAAATAGAACCAAGCAAATCGTGAGGAATGCCAAAATCAGACATGCCCGTCTGTCGTATGCGGCATATCGAAACCTGCTGCACTGTGGAAAAAGCTGCGCAGTTTCGGTATAGGGAAGCGAAGATCTGACGCTGTTTATCAAGCGTTTGCAGAAGAATTAAATGATTTCTTCTCAACAGCTGTAAACTGTCACGCAGCGACAAATTACCAGCCCCAAGATGTCAATCTCTCGAGAGACAAGTTTTTCCTAAAACATGTCACTACAGGCACAGTACACAAGGCAATTGTGAGAATCTCTTCCGAGGCAGTACAAAATGATTGAGTGAGCATTGGCATGATTAAGAACGTTGTAGACACTATTATTCCAGTTATCACAGACATCTTCAACCGGTTATATCTTTTTCATCCCATTCTATCGTCTTAAGTCCCTGCTCGATGTGAGTAACTCACAAGCTGCAAGAAGATAACGAGAAAATTCCCAAATAACAATAGGACTGACATTCATGAAAGAAAAATATGTTTACTTTCATATACATGGGCATTATTATTATTATTATTGATTGATTGTTACAATTAATTTTTTGATTGTTATAATTACCCTTGTACTACTGTTATAGTCTCTGTTTTTTCTTTAACATTAATACTGTATAACACGTGGTATGTCCATAATGTTCTGTACAACCTGAAATTCGTTCAATCTGAGTATGCCTGGTTAGGTGTAAGAGAGGGCCTAAAGGCCCTAATCGTGCCAAATAAAATAAATGTATAAATAAATAAATTAACAAAAATATATTAAAAACTGTCTTGACCGTCATAAAATATCTATATGCAATGGTACACAGTTTCGGTCACAATGTCACCATCTTCAGCCTATTTATACTGAAATATAAATACGCAATGGATTTAAAGGGATCTGATGATAGCAGTGACATATAAAATATGGTATGCAACCAGAATTAATAGAATAAATTAGGGCCATGATGATAGATTGTGGCAGCGTCGTTGATGAATAAACGTCGACTGCTGAGGAGAACAATGTAGTTGTTGCTTAAATACACGATACTGCGCCTATCGCATTGTACATTACATCAGAAATAGCCAATCAGGTATAAAGGAAGTGTAACTGTCATTACAATGAGTTATACACAGAATTGTTGCACAAATTAAAAGACAGATACATTACATTATATAAACGACTGCTACAGATATCATTTCGATAATAGGTGATCAAAATAGGTACAGAGGATAAAGCATTGAAATGTCGCCTCCATGGTAAACAATGGCGTCACTCAAGCAGTGTTTTCGCTGGTACTACGATCTATTAGCGGTTTAAAACATCTGACATGTTTTTCTATATGCCTACCAGCATGACAGTACGTTTTCAACATCCATTCGTTGTAGAAGCTCTGAAATTATTTTCCGCTGCATGGTGCACATTGAAACACCGCACCGTCTCCATGGAAACCATTGGCGTCACTTAAGCTGTATCTTTGCGGGCTTACGATGTAAAGCTTTCATCAAATGCTCGAAAATGGCTATGGATGCTTTCACAGCCGACTGTTATTGGTTGTCTTCTAAATATATGCACCTGTGTCCAAAATTAAAGCAAAAAAACTGCTGTGTCTAATTCACGACATAGTCATACAAACTGTTAACAGACGTCGTTACGACCGTGTACTGCACGGAAGATGGCATTCTGATCAAACGACAACTATGCCAGCAATGACCTCAGGGCCGCTATCGAGCTCGGTAGTGGTTGCACGGTAGTCCCACATCCACAATCGCTGTGTACAGTCACAGACAGTCCAGTATGGCACAGGGAAGAGGCCTACAAAGTCTCTGCTGCGGAGGGACATGGGAAGAATGGGAGCGGAAGAGCCAAAAACTGATGTGGCCCGATGGCTTAATGTGAAACGTTTGTTGTTTCTCGGATGAGACGACAGTTTATAAAGAACAAAACTGTATCCAGGAGACCGGGAGAGGGCCGACCACGTGTGACATCAGGAAGAGTGGACCGTTATTTGGCTGTAAGAACACGACGGTACCGCCTTACTACTGCGTTGCAATTTGCATCTGACCTCGCAGCATCTACTGAACGTGTTGTATCGAGGCTAATAGTGTACAGACGACTTCAGAAGCGTGGCCTTCACTGTCGGAGACCTACTGTCTGTTTACCTGTGGTGAATCTTCACAGAGGGGAAAGTGTAGAGTGGACGGAAGAAAAATGGTTCAAATGGCTCTAAGTACTATGGGAATTATCTTCTGAGGTCGTAAGTCCCCCAGAACTTAGAACTACTTAAACCTAACCAACCTAAGGACATCACACACATCCATGTCCGAGGCAGGATTAGAACCTGCGGCCATAGCGGTCGCGCGTTGCCAGACTGAAATGCCTAGAACCGCACGGCCACACCGACCGGCTGGACGGAAGAACGGTGGGCCAATAACACCCGACTTGGTCTGGAGAGTGATTCTCGACGGATTCGCATTCGGAGGGCACGTGGAACACGATTTCTGGACTCAAACATCGTGAAAAGAGATCAGTAGTGAGGAGAATCCCTAATGGTGTGGGCAGGGATTATGTTGATACTCGAACACCCGTTCATGAAATTGTACGGATGAATCAGCAAGATTTAACTGCTGTCAGGTACCGTGAGGTGAACTTGGGATCTCATACGCGGTAGTTGCGAGATGCTGTGGGCCCAGAATTCATACTGATGGGTGATAATCCTGGACCACATAGAGCACGGGTGGGTCACTGTTTTTTTGGAAGGGGAAGATTCTTCATGCATGGTCCACTAGGAAAACCGGTTGCATCACTTCAGCATGCACCATGAACTCTCCAAGACGTGTGATTAGGTCTGCAGGAAGACGTGGCGTTCTTGCCTCAACATAAGATTGATGACATCATTCACTGCATGTCCCGTCGTTGTCAGGCCCGTATTGGTGCCATAGGTAGTCATACCCTATAGTGAGCACATTAAGCAGTTGTCAGCATCTGTGTGCAAATCAGTGAAGTTGGAAAAAACGAAGAGCTTTTTGTCTACCGTTATGCATGTTGCAGTTGATTACGTTCTGTTTTCTTTGCAGAGTTTCTCCTATAGTATAAACTGTTTGTACTGTTTTGTGGCAAAATAAACGCAGCCTTCCAAAATTTGCGTTCGTGGCTTTAATTTAGGACACCAGTGTACTTTTATCACAAATTGGCGACTTGCTGCACGTAGCAGTGAATTTATATATTCTAATTTACCTATTTATTCACTTGTTATTAACTTTGTGCAACTATGCTGTATAGAACACAGTATACTAACTGTTTTAAGTCCTGTATGATAGTAGCTATTGCTGACGTAATACGGCATGCGGTAGGTCGAGTATCGTGTATTTAGCCACAAATCCGTTGCTCTCCTCAGCAGTTGACGTTCGTGGAGCCACGAAGTCTGCTCCGTTCAAAGCGACCGCCTATCAGCGTGGATTTAATTTCTTCTTTTTGTTTTGGTTGTGCGTTACACCCTTTATACGTTACTACTACTGCTAGATTACCCTCTAAATCCACTTTGAAATTACATTTCAGTCTAAGGGGTCTGAAGTTGGTCACATTCTGATCGAAACCGGTTACCATTGCAAATAAATGTTTTACTGTGGACAAGAGTTCTTTAAACCCATTTTTACAGAAATCCATACAGTTAAGAAAAGTTTTCATACAGCTTCCTTACCGCTTTGAGTTAAGAAAAAAGTAAGAAAAAGGACTTATTAACCCGTATTTGAATGTATTCTTTTTATTTTCTCATTCTTATAGAGGGAAACTGGTAACTCACTGTCACTGCTGGGACTCGTTTTATTAACTTTCATTGAAACGTATTCACCTAACCGTTAATTTGCGCGCTGATTCTACTCTGAAACTGTTTCGAACTGAGCTAAATTCTGAGACAGCAATTGATAAAATTAATGCACGGTGTCTGTCTATATACTGCGTCACTTCAGATTAATTTACATCATCAGAACCCAGACTTAAATTGGTGGGACCATGTTTACAATATAGAGAAGTTAAACGACTGATTTCTACCAGCGTTTCTTGTTGCAGAAAATATTTCAGTATTACCGTAATCAATATACCAACTTTTTAGTGACCGTGGTGGACGTGGAGAACTAAGATCTGGAAACAATTGAACCACAATGTAAAAATGCAAAAGCTCGTGGCGGTAGCGCAGGCGATAACAACTTTCATGCTTCTTCCTGCGCTTTCCACAGTGCGCACTATTTGTCGGGCTTAAGGCTTACCACACTGGCAAGATATTCTTTGGAACCCACGTGTTCTGAGACCTGCTGCGTCTTTAACTGGTCTCAGTAGCAGACGGATTGTTGTCGTAGGCCTGAAGACAGATTTCCTCTTGTGTCTTTTCAACAGGCGGCTTACCTTGCCCGACACGGAGCCATAGAACGGTAAGAAACGAGTTTCTTTTCCAGCTCCTTGCCGGTGGTCTTACTGTGGTTTTCGCTTGAAACCACTTCATCTGTTTGATGAATCTTATACCCGTTGTTCCTGAAGGAATAGTTGGCTCAGTTCAAGACGCAGGTTATCAGCGTCTGATATCATTCTTCCACGATGCGCCAATGTAGGCAACAGAGTGTGCTTCATCGACGAGTATGATGACTGCCGGCATTCATTTACATAACGATATCAACACGTTTTCTGTAGAGGCTGTGGCAACGGCGCCTGTTTCGTTTTCAGAGGACGAGGTGATCAGGGAAGAGGATTTCATTGTCTTTTTCTATCTCCATGGTGAACTGGATGTCGTCGAGGTGATCTGAGAACTCGTCAAGCCTCTTAGATCCATGGGACGAAATGACTAAGTATGGACAGAAGGAACCAGGCTTCTGTGCTATCGTCTGTAAGGCAATATCCTCAAAATGTCTCTGAAGTGGTTTTCAATAGCTGGAGCTAACGGGATCCATTGCAACGCCGTCCGTCTGATCTTAATACTGGCCAATGTACAGAAAATAAGACGTAGGAGCGTTTCCGAACATCTCTAAACGTCACTTACAAAGAACTTTAATAGTAGATCCAAAGAGTCTTCCAGAGGCTCATTCGCGAACAGCAGCACCATATCAAAACCGACCATAGTAATGATAAAATCTGCCGAGTTTTGAATATGATGTACGCAATATACAACATGTGTTCGTCACCTTGTATATGGGTGAGTCAGAGGTGGATATAAAGAGGCGCAATGGCGTCCCATCCTAGTGGACCTTCGGTAAAACAAAAGCAGCAGGTGATGTAGGTACCTGTGGGAGAAGATGCTTGATCACACTGTCTTCCACTGAATAGCGCTTGAGAAGTTCCGACGCCTTTCTTGTTATTATCATTCTTGGGTCTCGTGCGAGCTTCCGGTAAGAACACACGTGGTAAGGATTGGATTGGATTGGATTGTTTGGGGGAAGAGACCAAACTGCGAGGTCATCGGTCTCATCGGACTAGGGAAGGATGGGGAAGGAAGTCGGCCGTGCCCTTTCAAAGGAACCATCCCAGCATTTGCCTGGAGCGATTTAGGGAAATCACGGAAAACCTAAATCAGGATGGCCGGACGCGGGATTGAACCGTCGTCCTCCCGAATGCGAGTCCAGTGTGCTACCACTGCGCCACCTCGCTCGGTACGTGGTAAGAACACATGGGTTCTAAAGGACGTCTTGTAAATAGAACGCACTGTGGAACAATGCAGTAAGTAGCATGAGAGGTTTCATCGTCTACGCTACCCCACAAAATGCGATTTGACTGATCATGCTGTAGGAAACGGTCACAGGATAAAATTTGGTGAAACCTGTGTTGCGGCTCGCACAAACGGATTCTGGGACTGAGTAATTAAAGAAGCCATTCAAATAAAAATCACCAATAACACCCTAAATAGAGACGGTGGCCTGCAACTCAGTGCGGTATGGGATCCAGTGATCGCGCGGTTGAAACGGGCACTTCGAACGCTGAGTGTACATATACTTATATGTGACGATGCCGCGAGCACAGTTGACGTCACACTCTTCAGCTAGTGGATATAAGGAGCGTACCAACAGCCCACTGGCTGCCATATCGCTTGACAATCGCCAAGGATTGCTTGGCCGAAAGGGCGCGTAATTTTAATCACTTGACGCGGCTGGAAACCCGAGAATATTTTATACAACTGAAGCGCAAGATGTGGGCTAACTCTGCCATTGTGACGTGTGAAATATTGGATTTTTTGTACGCTTACATAAATTCGTTTACTATGTGAACTTGGACTCTACAAGTACGTGTGCATCATGTAGCGTGTGGAGTGGTAACTTCGTGAAACAATAGAGTACCTATGTACAAGCAGAGTATTACAAACTGCAAATTCTCTAGGTAAATATAATTATTACAAAAATGTACGATCTTAATTTTTCTCCTCGTTAATGATCAGGAGGTAAATTCGAAATCATTATGACGTAAACACCAGGTATTTAATTGAAATGTTGATACGGTATATTTGAACTTAGGCACATGCCAGCTGCTTATCTTAGGTAAGTGGTTCACCCCAGTGTAGTTCGATCTCTTGATATGTTTGTTACATTTGGAAAGTAGTGAAGTCGTCCTTTAATATGTGTCTTTCCACACACCTGGGTGCCCAGTGTGAGCACCTCATGTTCACAATTACATTTTCTCGTGCGTGACGTACCATTATTTTATTATTTTATTTACGGAATTGTATGCTCCCAGCTAGCCTATCAATCATTGTGATACAAAACTAAATAAATAAATTTTGTTGTGTAGTACTTATTAGATATTACTGTAAAGGCTCTAACTACTTTGTCGGACTTCAGTGAAAGGAATTAAAAGAACAGGAAGATACTCAGTGATGCAACAGTTAGTGAAGCAACGTCCAGTGAAGCGACATGCGCGAACCGTGTTGTCACGGCCCGAGCACTGCAGGCAGAGAGGATTAGGTCTGACTCACCCGTTGGCGGGGTGCAGGTAGTCTGGCAGGTCCTTGCCCTGCGCGGCGCGGGCCCTGGCCAGGATGGAGAGCACGGTGCGCTTGGTGGGCGACATGGCTGGCCGGCCGCCCCCAGGCAGCAGAGGCCGCTTGCGTCCCACCAGAGGCGCCCCTGCCACGCCGCCACCTGCGAGTGAGATGCCACCCATGTGCCAATCTAGTAGACAAACACCCAGGAATACTGTATCTAAGGCAGAGTCAACATATATGTGGTGTGCGTACTGTAAGACCTTCGGTACACACACCATCAGATTATTTGACTTGTCGCTCTAACGAAGTAGGCGAGTGTCAGCAATATTTCTCGTGGTCTTATCGTGGCGTGTTTATCTTCTGCCGTTAGGTCAGATGATAGAAATGCCACTTGTACGCTTAGAGTAGCAGATTGACGGTGACCAACTTTAAACAGAACTTGATTAATTTTCACACACATTTATTAAAATAATAACAAGCATAAAAATAACTTAACTTGGTTCTGGATGCTATTTGCAATTGACAATCTGAAGTTCCTTTGGTCTTGGTGCGTTAATCTTATTCTCACATATCTCTGATACTTGACAAAGTGTCTGTTCATTTATCTTCATGGCTATGTACAGGAATATGGTAATCTTATTAGGCGCAGACTGAAACTTGACTACAGACTAATGCAGACTAATGCAGACTGGTACAGACTAATGCAGACAAATGAAGACTAATGCAGACAAGTACAGACAGGTGCAGATAAATGCAGACTGACTGATCAGAGGTCTGTACCTCGAGCGTACAGGTATCACTGCGCGAGTGTGATCCGCGAGGACAAAAGGTTCTACGTTAGCAGCAATCTCATTGGCTGCGTTACATATTAATACGCGGATCGGCGGAAGCAGAATTTGGTCCGTCTTTATGGGAGCGCCATCTCGTAGAGCGGAGACGGACGAGCGCTGCGCCTGCGCTGTTGTGCTTAGCGGGGCGCGCTCTAGTGGGAAAGTTGTGTACGCGCTGACTACGCGGAACTATGTACACAACAATACAGCATCAATAATTGTTATTCATAAATGCGTAAACAAGAAACAAAACGTAATGTCACCCTTCGACAAGAGCTTGTTATGTAATCTGTACCACTAAATAAAAACAAGATACTGCTTATCGATGTTATCAATATCTCAAAAATCTCTTGACAGTTGTACTTCTCATTTTGACAAGACGTTGTAATAACATTGAGGTGGGTAATAATACAGGGTGGTCCATTGATAGTGACCGGGCCAAATATCTCACGAAATAAGCATCAAACGAAAAAACTTCAAAGAACGAAACTCGTCTAGCTTGAAGGGGGAAACCAGATGGCGCTATGGTTGGCCCGCTAGATGGCACTGCCATAGGTCAAACGGATATCAATTGCGTTTGTTTTTTTAAATAGGAACCCCATTTTCTATTACATATTCGTGTAGTACGTAAAGAGGTATCAGTGTTTTAGTTGGACCACTTTTTTCGCTTTGTGATAGATGGTGCTGTAATAGTCAAAAACGTATAAGTACGTGGTATCACGTAACATTCCGCCAGTACTGACGGTATTTGCTTCCTGATACATTACCCGTGTGAAAATTGACCATTTACCAACTGCGGAAAAGGCCGATATCGTGTTGATGTATGGCTATTGTGATCAAAGTGCCCAACGGGCGTGTGCTATTTATGCTGATCGGTATCCTGGACGACATCATCCAAGTGTCCGGACCGTTCGCCGGATAGTTACGTTATTTAAGGAAACAGGAATTGTTCAGCCACATGTGAAACGTCAACTACGACCTGCAACAAATGATGATGCCCGAGTAGGTGTTTTAGCTGCTGTAGTGGCTAATCCGCACATCAGTAGCAGACAAATTGTGCGAGAATCGGGAATCTCAAAAACGTCAATGTTGAGAATGCTACATCAACATCGATTGCACCCGTACCATATTTCTATCCCCCAGGAATTTCATGGCGACGACTTTGAATGGCGTGTACAGTTCTACCACTGGGCACAAAAGAAATTACGGGACAATGATAGATTTTTTGCACGCGTTCTATTTAGCGACGAAGCGTCATTCACCATCAGCAGTAAAGTAAACCGGCATAATATGCACTATTGGCCAACGGAAAATCCACGATGGCTGCGACAAGTGAAACATCAGCAACCTTGGCGGGTTAATGTATGGTGTGACATTATGGGAGGAAGGATAATTGGCCCCCATTTCATCGATGGAAATCTAAATGGCGCAGTGTATGCTGATTCCCTACGTAATCTTCTACCGATGTTACTACAAGATGTTTCACTGCGTGACAGAATGGCGATGTACTTCCAATATGATGGATGTCCGGCACATATCTCGACTGCGGTTGAAGCGGTACTGATAGAATATTTCATGACAGGTGGATTGGTCGTCGAAGCACCATACCATGGGCCGCACGCTCACCGGATCTGACGTCTCCGGATTTCTTTCTGTGGGGAAAGTGGAAGGATATTTGCTATCGTGTTCCACCGACAACGCCTGACAACATGCGTCAGCGCATTGTCAAAGCATGTGCAAACATTATGGAAGGCGAACTACTCGCTGTTGAGAGGAATGTCGTTACACGTATTGCCAAATGCATTGAGGTTGACGGACATAATTTTGAGCATTTATTACATTGATGTGGTATTTACAGGTAATCACGATGTAGCAGCATGCGTTCTCAGTAATGATAAGTTCACAAAGGTACATGTATCACATGGGAAGAACCGAAATAAAATGTTGAAACGTACCTACGTTCTGTATTATAATTTAAAAAACCTACGTGTTACCAACTGCTCGTCTAAAATTGTGAGTCATATGTTTGTGACTATTATAGCGCCAATTATCACAAAGCGAAAGAAGTGGTCCAACTAAAGTATTCGTATTTCTTTACTACTACACGAATATGTAATAAAAATGGGGGTTCCTATTTAAAAAAAAAAAAAGAAAAAAAAATGCAGTTGATATCCGTTTGACCTATGGAAGTGCCATCAAGCGGTCCAACCATAGCGCCATCTGGTGTCCCCCTTCAAACTAGACAAGTTTCGTCCTTTCTAGTTTTTTCGTTTGACGCTTATTTCGTTAGATATTTGGCCCGGTCACGATCAATGGAACACGCTGTATAGCTCGGAACTTAATTTACATAAAATTTATACACGATGCTCTAATAAACTCTTGTATAGGCATGGGCTACATGAATATATGGGAAGCGTTTTTACGAAAAATAGTTCACGATCTTTCGTAACAACGCTTCTCATACATTCATATAGCCCATGTCTATACAAGAGTTTATTAGAGCATCGTGTAAAAAATATATATACAGGGTGGGTCACCTAACATTACCGCTGGATATATTTCGTAAACCACACCAAATACTGACGAATCGATTCCACAGGCCGAACGTGAGGAGAGGGGCTAGTGTAATTGGTTAATACAAACCATAAAAAAATGCACGAAATTATGTTTTTTAACACAAACTTACGTTTTTTAAATGCAACCCAGTTAGTTTTGTTAGCAGATCTGAACATATAAACAAATACGTAATCAGTGCCGTTTGTTGCATTGTAAAATGTTAATTACATCCGGAGATATTGTAACCTAAAGTTGACGCTTGAGTACCACCCCTCCGCTGTTAGATCGTGTGTATCGGAGAGCACCGAATTACGTAGGGATCCAAAGGGAACGGTGATGGACCTTAGGTACAGAAGAGACTGGAACAGCACATTACGTCCACATGCTAACGCCTCTTATTGGTCTTTTTCACTGACGCACATGTACATTACCATGAGGGGTGAGGTACACGTACACACGTGGTTTCCGTTTTCAATTACGGAGTGGAACAGAGTGTGTCCCGACATGCTTTGACGTACCCCACAGAAAGAAGTCCGAAGGTGTAAGATCAGGAGAACGGGCTGGCCAATTTATGCGTCCTCCACGTCCTATGAAACGCCCGTCTAACATCCTGTCAAGGGTCAGCCTAGTGTTAATTGCAGAATGTGCAGGTGCACCATCATGCTGATACCACATACGTCGACGCGTTTCCTGTGGGACATTTTCGAGCAACGTTGGCAGATCATTCTGTAGAAACGCGATGTACGTTGCAGCTGTTTGGGCCCCTGCAATGAAGTGAGGACCAATGAGGTGGTCGCCAATGATTCCGCACCATACATTTACAGTCCACGGTCGCTGTCGCTCTACCTGTCTGAGCCAGCGAGGATTGTCCACGGACCAGTAATGCATGTTCCGTAGATTCACTGCCCCGTGGTTTGTGAAACCCACTTCATCGGTAAACAGGTATAACTGCAACGCTTTCTCTGTTAATGCCCACTGACAGAATTGCACTCGATGATTTAAGTCATCACCATGTAATTGCTGATGTAGCGACACATGAAACGGGTGAAAGCGGTGACGATGCTGTATGCGCATGACACTACTTTGACTCAGTCCACCGGCTCTCGCACTGTCCCGTGTACTCATGTGTGGGTTCATGGCAACAGCAGCTAACACACCAACTGCACCCGCTTCTCCTGTGACGGGCCTGTTACGGAACCGTTTGCGTGCTACGACCATACCTGTTGCATACAATTTGCGGTAGATGTTTTGCAATGTGCGCTACGTTGGATGCTCTCTGTCCGGCTACCGTTCTGCATACACCCTGCAGGCTTCAGCTGCATTTCGTCGACACTCGCCATAGATGAGTATCATCTCCGCCTTTTCAGAGTTCGAATACACCATGGTCACAGTTCCTACAACACTACACTATCACAGACGTCTGGTAACACGGTGTACTACAGTCGGTCTGCTTGCGGAGACGAATGCAGAATAACAATAGCAGCAAGCGCTACTTGCGGACACTGCGACAGCTAGACCAAACCACAACAGTGCACTACAGCCACACTCGTAAACACGGTCGTTATCGTAAACATGTTCCTGTAGATGCTGCTCGCCGACCGTGGCCCGTGTTAGTTACAACACGCAAGTGAACGTCGGAGGTTTCAAGCGACAACTTTAGGTTACAATATCTCCGGATGTAATTAACATTTTACAATGCAACAAACGGCACTGATTACGTATTTGTTTATATATTCAGATGTGCTAACAAAACTAACGGGGTTCCATTTTAAAAAAACGTAGGTTTGTGTTAAAAAACATACTTCCGTGCATTTTTGTATGGTTTGTATTAAACAATTACACTAGCCCCTCTCCTCACGTTCGGTCAGTGTAATCGGTTCGTCAGTATTTGATGTGGTTTACGAAATATATCCAGCGGTAATGTTAGGTGACTCACCCTGTATACGTGGATACGTTGCTATCGAAAATTTATTCACCGGTTTCTTTCAAATTTTTCATGTCGCTTTATCAAGCATTTGAATGGGGCATAGACTGTATATTTTTCTAATATTCCGTGAGAGTGTACAAAGGTTTAACAGCACATGGAGGTTGCTCCACTGGACAGTTTGAGGTAGGGAACCTATGGTTGGAGAAGCCAGCTTAAAGAGGTAATAGGAATAAAATCACATTACTGTGAACTTTTTTACTTACATTAGTTAGCTTCAAATACCATGACTGACACAATGAATGTACCGTTTGTACTGTATTTTACAAAATGTGCTGAAACCGACTGCCATCAACCTCAATGCGAGTATGACATCGGCGAACAAGATTCTGACGCATCCTGACAAATGTCCCTGGTGTGTTTCGAATCACATCACAAGCAGCTGCAATTCTGGCAACTAATTCCATCTCCGTATTTATTGGTGTCTCACACGCAAGTGACCTTAGATATCCCACTAGGAAATAATCGGGGAGATTCAAGTCAGGTGACCTCGGAGGGCATGGAATACGACCTCTCCTTCGAGTACAGCGACCAGGAATTACAGTACCGGTACTGCTCCATCGTATAATGATGTACGTCTCTGAATATCAATGAGTAATGAGCGGGTCTGTCGTTGATTCATAGCACCTTCTGTCATGGGACAATGTAAATACGATACAACAGCGCTACCTTATGGAAGAGCAAAGTAAGCAAACATGCATTGTGACTTCATAGTGATCAGGTTCGTTCTCCTTGTTTACCTGCAGAAAATGAATGATGATGATGATGTTTTGTTTGTGGGGCGCTCAACTGCGCGGTCATCAGCACACGTACAAAATCCCAATTTTTTTACAGACCAAGTTTTTTCACAGTTCAATCTAGCCATTGTCAAGAATGATGAGGATGATGATGAAATGATGAGGACAACACAAACACCAAGTCCCTGGGCAGAGAAAATCCCCAACCCATCCGGGAATTGATCCCGGGACCGCGTGATGCAGACGCAACAACGCTAGCCACTAGACCACCAGCTGCGGACAGCAGGAAATAAAGAATATACATGTAAACTTGTAAGCACGTCAGTTGTAAATAGGCTGAAAAACAGTAATACTAGACAAAGCGATAGACATGTTTACTTCTTCATCTCCTTAATCTGGCCTCTTCGCCTCCGGTTCTCTACCTCAAATTTTTCAGTGGAGCATTGCCCTGTTACATTTTCGCACGTTCTTACGGAAACACCCTCTGCAGCTCGAAACCCGATTTACATGTGGAAATATGTACGAGTACACAGGAATCATTGTTACCAAAAATCGTGAAAATTTCTTGACCAGTTTTTCTCAAATTTTTACACGATATTTCAATCAATATTCAGACGAACACAGGCAAATTATTCATATATATATATATATATATATATATATATATATATATATATATACATATATATATATATAACATTTCCCTATCAAAAATCTCAAAAGTTTTTCAGCAGTTTCCTTAAAAGTTTTCACGATACTCTAGCAAGTATTTGAAGGGAACATAGTTTATATATTTTTCTGGTAGAGGTAATACATCTTCCTATAAATAATTTATAATACGGAAACTTGTACGCATAAGTATCTAAAAGTTCTTGACCGATTTACTAGAAATTATTACATGATATTCCAATAAACGTTCAGACGAATACAGATTATAGACTTTTTTATACAGCAATGTGTGGAATTTATTTTATAACCGACTACGAGAACGAAAATGCTTTGCTATGCTGTGAAAATGTGCGGTTCAGTTTTCTTTCTCGCAGACAGTTTAACTACGACTGCACAGAATTTAAACCATTACACAGTTTTAGATATATTCCCTCTCTTTAAATATAATTTTAACTAAAAACTGCGTAAACAACAGGACAGTACTTAGTTTTATTCCTTGCAGCCTGTTTTGACAAAAGAGAGAAAAGTTAAATTTAATTTCTTATCGGCTTATGATTGGAATACTACTACATAATCTGAATTGTTCAAAACTCTGTAGCTCTGCACATTCGCAGATTATAACTAAGCGAAATACTGACATTTAAGCTACTGTTTTCACACATTCAGCAGCTGGAGAGGTCTGTTTCATACACTATACACCAATGATTCTAACCAGTCTGCCAACTCATTTCAAGTGACTGTAGTTCCCAATCAAGGTTTTGTTTGAGCTAATAGTAGACAGGGCTCAGGTCAAGAGAGACGAGGCTAGATCAGAAGGAGGAAGTGAGGAAATTGACATAGAAGAGGAGGAGGATACGAGCAGAGAGAGAAGGAGAGGAGAAAGACGGAGGGAGAGTGGAGAAGGAGATCCAATTCCAATACCATTTCAAAGCTATTCCAGGTTCGCCAGTTTACATATAAAAAGTATATGCAAATACATATTAGCATTGCTAAATGGAGGAAACTGTAGGAAATGATTCCTGAGAAATCACCTGGGAAAAGAGTTCGTATGGACTTAGAGCCGGAAACGAATTATAACTTAGGTATTCCAACTTGAAGATGTAGATAAAACATCTTTGACAATTACCCCGGTATTAGCACCAGACAGATGGATCACCAGCATGGGTAACCTGATGACAGAGTGGAACATTTTCTACGATAGCTGTCACTATCTTTACCACTTACAACATGTCCTGGTGTTATTATTTACGGGCTTGTGTCAGCGGCATTGGTTTAGTAGCTGTTTCTTCGCACATGCCACCGCGATGCTGGGATTTCTGTCATTCATATTATTTACAGATGAGGCTACCAATACAAGAGGCTGTTCGTCTGTCTTCATGGTACCCACAAGTGGGCTGAAGAGGAAAGGAAGAAGGAAGAGGGTTTCCGGTCATTATGGACGAAGCATAACCGCAGAATGTTTCAAGGGCGGAGAAGAAAATCGGCTATGCACTTTCAGAGGAACATCCTGTCTTTTGCCTGAAGCGATTTAGGCAAATCATGGGAAACTTAAATCTGGATGGCCATATTTGGATTTGAACCATCGTCCTTCCGAATGCGACTTCAGTGTTCTAAGCTAATGGAAAGCCACAGAAATATCAGTTCTGCCTAAGCGTATGAGCGGGGATTATTGACTACTGCCTCATGGAAACAACAATCCTTACATATCTGTACTTATGCTGGAGATCCTGCCCTGGAAGACGAGCCTTTTGTTGTATGGAGGGTAATGTCGGTATTACAAGATCCAGCTCACCGTTCTCTCGAGTGTGGTGATAAAACTCTAGTGCTGAAGGAATAATCCCACATGCCTGGTGCGTTAAGATGTGTGCTTTCAACCACTGGAACCTAAACGGTCAAAAATCTTTTATTTCCAAGTGGGTGTATCTCCAGTGAAACGTATTTCAGGCCTAATGTCCTTGCAGCTTTTTGTTCTTTATCCTCTCTCTCTCTCTCTCTCTCTCTCTCTCTCTCTCTCTCTCTCTATATATATATATATATATATATATATATATATATATATATATATAGTGAGTTTGGAAAGAGATAGCGTACGATAGTTTCCGGGGGTTTCTGCTGAGAGTTCGAGTGACATTCAACCCCCAGTGGTGGGTATGGGAATGTGGTGACAAGTATGTGCGAAAAATTGGAACATTTGCGCCAAACTTAGTACAATCATGACACATACTTCTAGAAAAGTACGCTGGAAAAGTGTGAATCCCTAGAAATTCTGTGGACGGAGTGGGTTTAGGGGAAGATAGGAAGGGAATGTAAGTATAGCTCTGGAACCTGTAGGAAAGTTACAACCAGAGGACCCACAACTCATTGTGTGGGATGAATATTGTAGAGTAAGACACACCCACCACCGCCATTTTTGGGGAATGATGGAAGTAACAAATATCTTATACCTGACAATAGTTGTGTTTAATCTCACGTTCAATTCCATCCATCAGTCTTTATAGTTAATTTTAGCCCTAAGCTTTGACAAATATTTTATTCAGGCCCGGATGTCACTAAAATGATTTCTTGATCATTTCACTGTCCTCTTCAGTGTTTTGTTACAATAACATTTTTTATGTTCATATGTCAACTACTTGATGGCCTGTAATGTGTTCGTATAATCATTTCTCAATCTCATTTCTGTAAGAATAACGCTGGGACACCTACAGAATTTTTAACGAAACTTGGTATGTATGTGAATTATATGTGAACGTTTGGTAATGAGGCTGATACCTACAAATATTCGAAATTCGCGTCCTATCTACATTTACTTCTGAACTACGTCGAATCACCGCTCTCCACTATACGGTGCGTCGCGGATGGTACCCAGTATCACTCCTAGTCATTCGCTTCCCTGTTCCGCTCGCAAACACAGCGAGGAAAAAACGACTATCTGCATGCCACCAAATGAGCCCTAATTTCTCATATCTTATTTTCGTGGTCTATACGCACAATGTCTGTTGGCGGCAGTAGAATCGTTCGGCAGTCAGGTTCAAATGGCGCTTCCCTAAATTTTCTCAACATCGTTTCTCGAAAATAACATCGCCTTCCCTCCAGGGATTCCCATCCGAGTTCCCAAACCATCTCCGTAACACTTATGTTTTGTTCAAACTTCCCAGTAACAAATCTGCCAGCCCGCCTCTGAATTTCCTCGATGTCTTCCTTCAACCTGACTGTAGGTACGGGCCGGCTGGATTGGCCGAGCGGTTCTAGGCGCTCCAGTCTGGAACAGCGCGACCGCTTCGGTCGCAGGTTCGAATCCTGCCTCGGGCATGGATGTGTGTGACGTCCTTATGTTAGTTAGGTTTAAGTAGTTCTAAGTTCTAGGGGACTGATGACCTCAGAAGTTAAGTCCCATAGTGCTCAGAGCCATCTAGGTACGGATCCTAAACACTCGAGCAGTAGTCAAGAATGAGTCGCAATAGCGTCCTACATGCGGTCACCTTTACAGGTGAACCACTCTTTCCTAAGAGTCTCCCCATACATCGAAGTCGACAATTCGCCTCCCTTACCACGGTTCTCACATGCTCGTTGCATCACATGTCGCTTTGCAACGATACGGCCAGATATTTAAACGACTGGTAATACGGCAACCGAATATTACAAGTTTGCTCTTCCTACTCATCCTTATTAACTTACATTTTTCCACATTTAGGGCTAGCTGCCATTCATTACAACAAATGGAAATTTTGTCTAAGTCGTCTTTTAGCTTCCTACAGTCACTAAACTACGACATCTTATTGTACTCTACGGCATCATCAGCAAACAACCGTAAATTGTTGCCCGCCCTCTCCGCCAAATCATTTATGTATACAGAGAACAACAGCGGTCCTAACTCGCTTCCCTGGGGCACTCCTGACATTGTCCTTCTCTTCGATGAACACTTGCTGTCGTAGGCAACATACTGGGCTCTCTTACCTAAGAAGGCTTCGAGCCACTCATATACCTGTGAACTAATCCCATATGCTCGTACCTTCGTTAATAGTCTGCAATGGGGACCGCGTCAATTGCTTTCCGGGAAGGTTTCGTACGAGAGATGGCTTCTAAAACCAGGTCTAAATCCATTGTTTCTAGGGTTGCTAGGCTGATTTACTGGCAATATTGTTGTCTAAAATGATAATGGAATAAAAAAATTAACTAAGTAGCTCCAGGTAGTCACCTAGTCTACATTTACATAAAAGGAAAGCCTTACATTCCGATTCAGAAGCTTACCTCCACGACAAACAACTAATAACCCCCGCTCTTCTCTCTCTGATGTGTGTGTGTGTGTGTGTTTGGGTTTAATGTCCTATTGAGAGAGGGGATAGTTCAGCTGTTGTGAATTTGTATACTGCAGAATTTACTGAATAAGTAGAGGTTGAAATCACACTTATCTCTGTGACTGCACATCGGGTAATGCACGCTATCTTTGTATGGTCGCTGTATTCTGGGTCCAGAGTGGATGAAATAAAAAAGAACGTAATTTTATGTATTGGTTTTCACTGTTTGCTACTAGCAAAGTAAAGCTTCCAATACAATATCTAAGTCAGGATTTGACTACTTTCAGACACCTTATAAGGCTCTTTAGAAATGTTATAGGAATGCCACCGTTTACATTAATGACGTCTGCGTAAGGTGAAAGGGGATCCAAAAAAGTGAAGACGCGCTCATGCATTTCATTTCCGTCCCATTTTACTTGGATGTGGCCTTTTTCTCTTTTTGTGTCCGTTAATGAACGGTCGAGACTAACACCTTTTCCTTTCGAACTAGATTTACGATGTAAACTAGTGTCAATGTAATCTGCTTAAACTGCAGATCATATAGGTACACCAAAGTAAAACTCGGGACGAATTTCTTGAAGAAGGGAGGACTGTTGCACAAGGAATTCAATTCGCGGGCATACTTAGAAACTTATGAAGGTATTACTTGGCAGAGACGACAGAGCGTGAGGTCCGGCTCGTACCATGTATATGTGGCACTTGAACAGTGCTGTACCGCAGAAGGCAAGGCCTTTCTTGATACATTGCCACATCAAGCCGAGCTGTAATAAAGAAGCGCAAACGGCGCATTGTAACAGTACCTATTGCGTCATTGTAAGAACTTTGCATTGTGGAACCACAGCGAGTTACATCCAAGTTCAGCCGCTCCAACGCATCCTAAGAGTGACGGAAAGTGAAAAGGCTAGGGAAATAGACAATAATTGAGACACCACGGTAAGGACAAGTCCGATGACACCTCCAGATAATGAGGGTGAATGACTGTCCACGATGACGTTAAATCTAACTTAAATACGGCCGTTTCTGAAGCACGTCTCTGTGTCTGGTCATCTCGTCCGCAAGTCTGAACCCGACAGGATGACAGTATCTCTAGTTGCAGGATAACTGGACTGGCGAATCATGATGTGCTACTTGCTACCGAGAGAAGACTTTGCTTCAGAGACCACAGCAAGCCGACTGTAGTGTGAGTCAGCTTCTGCAAGATGTTCTGGCGCCGCCGTGATTGAAATGGGCGAGCTTGTGTTGATGAAGGGCGATACCGAGTGGCTACAAACTACCGCATACAGCCTGCTGGACGAAACACCAGAGTACCGCTTCCATGGCTCTACGTAGCACCGCCTTCATGGCTGTACGTTGTGTTGCTGATTCTGGTCCTGTGGTTCCGCCTTAACGACGACCGCCGTCAGTGATTTGCTGTAGGCACCCGCTTCAGCGCACGGCCCTCTTCGAGAGCACTCGTGCAGACCACACTAGGCGCTAGTGAGCCATGGTAGGCTTGCGCCGACAGAAAACTGCCGCGGCCACCTGCACGATACCGCTGCTTGGTACCGACCTACACAACGCGTCCTGCTGATGAGGTTGCTGTGTCCTCATTCCTTGTGACACTCGAGTGTGCGAACCAGCACACCTACCACTGCCCCTGAGGAATCTATACTGTAAAAATCACTGCTAATATATGTGATTCCACCTAACACGTTTGAAAGAGCGCTGAGGGTAAGACAGGCATCCACGGCAGCTCCTGAGCTCGACCTCCTACAACATGAGCATCACCACCTCACCTGCTCAACTTCCACACCCACTACAAATCCTGCCCCGGGGGGTGACCGTGAGTGTAATTTTATTAAACTCCGATATAGTTCAATTACATGAACTTTTGTAATACCATAAATTGCATATTTTATGGGAAAGGTTATCAGGAATTGCCTTCCTCTAACTTCTGCAAGAGAATACAAGACGTACGGTGAAAATGCTTCCGCTCATTTTCGACAACGTCAGTTTATGGTTACATTTTAGGCATAGTATGAAGACGTTCGTGATTAAACATAATTGCAGTGAGCAGACCTTGTTATTGCGTCGTGATAAACGAAATAATCACGTATTTTACTGTGTTAATTTCATTATGATTTACTTTATTTTGGTGGCGTGGAAAGTGGGAGGAAACTGCTACTACAGCAATGCTTCGAAAGGAAACTGTGTACGAATACGACTGTTTGCAGCATCTTATGGGGTGTGATGGCTCGGATTCGATCACATCCCTTGCTGGAATTCTGGATATAAAAAAGGCATCACTGGGGAGTGACAACCTGTAGTATAAGGAGGCACGCTCATCCAGCCAACGACGTTATCAGTGATGGCGGAGGAGCGGACAGGATGTCAGTGCACACTCTCCCCACAGGGCGCGAAACTGCAGAACGATCTGCCAAGACCAACATCGTGTGGCTGCATTGGAAATCACTGCATCAGAGACATACGAGACACATTCTGTAATTGATCGTGATGGTCTGCGTCTAGCCTGATACAAGACTGATTAAAAAAATGGAATCTTAACAGGACAGTGTGACATTGTCCTTGGGTATTTCATCAACACAGGATTAATATTCAAGTATTTTAATACAGTGAACGGTCCTATGAACACAAGAGTCGGCATTGTTATATGGGTTTTGGTACAACTAGTGACATCTAGCGGTCAGATCCCCTTCCTAACACCACCGCTCCCATCGGGACGGAATCGGTGAAACTCCTTTGTATGCGTCTAGAGGAATCTCATGTCCTAGTGAGAGAAAGTTTGCGAAATTATTGCGTAGCGTACATATGAAGCGGGAATTGGGTACCACCCCGGTATTCACCTAGCTATAGATGTGGGAAAAAGCTCAAAAACCACATCCACGCTGGCCGGCTAACCAGACCTCTTTGTAAATTCCCGAGGCTGGTCGACCAACCTGAATCTCAGAAGCAGTGCGTTAACACGCTCCGCTATCCGGGCGAGTTAGATCCTGCAGTAGTATCTCAGTATTTAGTAACAAAGAAAGGAATAAATTCTCTATTGGACCTAGATATTGCAATATGATCCCTCAAAAACCTCTCAGTTACTATTTCATTATGTAGATCTATTCCGCGAAACCTAACGCTGCTGAACGTAGGGATACAACAGGCTTGTCTAGGAAATTAATACTGCATAAACAGCTCTTTCGATTGAAACTAACCTATGCATAATTATTGATAACATGATACTGTAGTTCCTTCTCTAGATTGTCCCACTGGTGACAAAATGGTACATATCGAAATAGATGACAGAGGGATAGAAAAACAACTAAAATCGCTCAAAAGAGGAAAGGCCGCTGGACCTGATTGGATACCAGTTTGATTTTACACAGAGTACGCGAAGGAATTTGGCCCCCCTTCTTGCAGCGGTGTACCGTAGGTCTCTAGATGAGCGTAGCGATCCAAAAGATTGGAAAAGGGCATAAGTCATCCCTGTATTCAAGAAGGGACGTCGAACAGATGTACAGAACTATAGACCTATACCTCTAACGTCAATCAGTTGCAGAATTTTGGAACACGTATTATGTTCGAGTATAATGACTTTTCTGGAGACAAGAAATCTACTCTGTAGGAATCAGCATGGGTTTCGAAAAAGACGATCATGTGAAACCCAGCTCGCGCTATTCGTCGACGAGACTCAGAGTGCCATAGACACAGGTTCCCAGGTAGATGCCGTATTTCTTCACTTCCGCAAGGCGTTCGATACAGTTCCCCACTGTCGTTTAATGAACAAAGTAAGAGCATATGGACTATCAGACCAATTGTGTGATTGGATTGAAGAGTTCCTAGATAAGAGAACGTAGCATGTCATTGTCACTTACGAAGTAAGAGGGGTTTCTGGTGTGCAGTAGGGTAGTGTCGTAGGACCGTTGCTATTCACAATGTATATATTTATGTAAATGACCTTGTGGATAACATCGGAAGTTCACTGAGGCTTTTTGCGGATGATGGTGTGGTATATCGAGAGGTTGTAACAATGGAAGATTGTACTGAAATGCAGGAGGATCTGCAACGAATTGACGCATGTTGCATGGAGTGCCAATTGAATCTCAATGTAGACAAGTGTAATGAGCTGCGAATACATAGAAAGAAAGATCCCTTATCATTTAGCTACAATATAGCAGGTCAGCAACTGGAAGCAGTTAATTCCATAACTTATCTGGGTGTACGCGTTAGGAGAGATTTAAAATGGAATGATCATATAAAGTTGATCGTCGGTAAAGCAGATGCCAGCCTGAGATTAGTTGGAAGAATCCAAAGGAAATGCAATCCGAAAACAAAGGAAGTAGGTTACAGTACACATGTTCGCCCACTGCTTGAATACTGCTCAGCAGTGTGGGATCCGTACCAGGTAGAGTTGATAGAAGAGAGAGAGAAGATCCCACGGAGAGCAGCGCGCTTCGTTACAGGGCCATTTAGTAATGCCGAAAGCGTTACAGAGATGATAGATAAACTCCATTGGAAGACTCTGCAAGAGAGACGCTCAGTAGCTCGGTACGGGCTATTGTTGAAGTTTGGAGAACATACCTTCACCGAGGAGTCAAGCAGTATATTGCTCCCTTCTACATGTATCTCGCGAAGAGACCATGAGGATAAAATCAGAGAGATTGGAGCCCACACAGAGGCATACCGACAATCTTTCTCTCCACGAACAATAGGAGACTGGAATAGAAGGGAGAACCGATAGAGGTACTCAAAGTACCCTCCACCACACACCGTCAGGTGGCTTGCGGAATATGGATGTAGATGTAGATATCATCAGATACATTACATGTGAGACATCCACTGATGTTTTCCCATCTAACTATGGTTTATCTTCAGCTACTGATGTGCTGGTGTCGTCTATCACAGGAACGTCGTTTCTAAGACTCCTGTTCCTACTATCATTACGTTCCCTGTAACATCGTTAAAGTAAGCCTGCCCATGAGCAACTGCATACTATCTGATTCTTCAGTATCCGCCACCTCAATTCGCTGGTTGACTATTGGAACTTAGTTTCGGGAAACCCACAGACAAAAGAGAATTTTAAACTTTCACTACCCTTTCTTACATACTGGACGTCAGAATGCAGGGTGAATATTTAATTTTTAGAATTGATTGAACTTTATCATATTTGTACGTCATTTGATCGCCCCAGTTGCTCGAGAACTGCTGTGAATAAGTTAGGCGTAGGCGTTTCCGCGTGAGAACGATGGCGTAAAGTGAACTGCCGAGACAACAGAACTTCTCAAAGTTAATCTATGTTTACTTGAGCAAGTGAGTAGCTTGCGGCAACGACTGCGATTACTCCTTATAGTTGGTCACAGAGAACGTTTCACAATCTCCGCCATTCCACACATCTGCAATTTAATACAAAATTATTTATAGCACCTATTAGCTGTATTTCTTCTGCAGGACGTACATTTGTAGAGTGCGCACTAATAATGTTTAAGGAAACATCAAAGTACTGAAACATAGTTGGCTTCCAGTACATTACGCATGTGATTTTTTTTATAGCCTATCAATACGTCTAAAATTTTAATGTACTGTTTCCGCAAAGACTTCGGAAGTGTGGCAGTTCAAATACTTTCAGAAGAACTGTCATCTAAAACGTATTACTCTCTGCAAGAAACGTAAGGTGATGGCAAAAGAAGTGAGATGGGAGAGCTTATGTAGTGAATATGCAATGCCAGTTTATGAGAAATGGTCTCGTCTTTGGATGAGTATGGAGAACAATTTAGTGTTATTACATTACGTGTTGAAAGTACTGAGAGATATACAACGATAATATCCAATTATAACATTAGTTATAAGTATTTAGAACCTGTCGCATCTGTTTTACTTCTAATACTACCATAACGAATTAGTGAAATCTGTTCTGAGGAATTCAAAGTAACTTAGATTTGATGAAATCTGGTAATTATGGGAGCTTCTGTTAAGATAAATCCATTCTAGGCTTAAGTGTGGCTTATACCAATGTTTGAGCCATTTTCGTTTCACTATCACATCGGTCGGATGAATGATGTTCAAAGGATTTAGAGAGATGCCTTTAGGCCTGTAATGAATGGGTACAGCTGACAGAAATTTATATGATTTACATGACGATCATTGAAATAAAGGCGACACTGTTCCTCTGAAATTCAAACAGCTAATGAAAGTAACTGGGAGTCGAGGCAAATCCCAAGAGAATTACCTGTCTTGAGCACAAATTAGCTTGGAATATAAAAATTTAAATACTGCAGGGTAAGTTTGCTGTCATTAAATGGATCTGTTTACATTATCGAGAGCTGTTAAAATGAGGGTCACAGTCACGCAATGCTCTGAATTATCTCATGTTGTGAAATTAAAAGAGGTGATCTGTTTTACTTGATAAAAAATGTTTCAGTAGCCAAGATCACATAAATTTTCTTTATTTTTTAAAACCGCTTTTGAGAGATACAACTGTCATCTTCTGTTCATCAAAACACATTTGCTGTAATACTTAATCGTTGTGAATAAGCATGTCATACCCCTTCGTCATTGTGGTGGACAAAACATGGCATATTATACTAAGTTTTGTCAGAAATAAAGCATTTAGAATTCAAAAGCACCTTGTACACATGTCCACATCTTTATATGTAGCACTCACGGATGACCTTTAATTTTTACTTTAAGCGACTGTGAGTGGAGAAAGACATTTTAGAAGTTCTACTTACCGAATTTCACGTGGAGCGCAGCGTGGATTATAGGCAACACGCATCGCATACGATTTCTGCAGACTGCCTTCCGCTGCTCAGGGCCTTGGCGGATTTTGAAACACGCCTTGGGTAGTCAGGAAGTGTCAGTGAACATTTTGTCACTATCCGGAATTGTTTGTCATCACATGATTTATCACCCCAATACATCTGATGGAAGGGTTTTGAAATTTTGAGAAATTATCGAAGCAGGGACTGGACTAGAAAAAAAAAAATATATCTGCTCTCTGAAGGTAGATGCGTGAAAAAAAAATGGAATGGAGCCCTTTACATAGCAAAGTCGTATGCGCATGTCTATAAGAATCTAAAATGTATTGTGATCCTCCTGTGAACGCAAAAAAAAATACTCTTTTGCCTGCTGCTGACGTACACGGCAATATAAGATACGCCTATGGGGTATTTGTTGAGAGGCGCGTGGTTCCTGAAGAGGGGCAGCAGCCCTTTCAGTAGTTGCAAGGGTGACAGTCTGGATGATTGACTGATCTGGCCTTGTAACAATAACCCAAACGGCCTTGCTGTGCTGGTACTGCGAACGGCTGAAAGCAAGGGGAAACTACAGCCGTAATTTTTCCCGAGGGCATGCAGCTTTACTGTATGATTAAATGATGATGGCGTCCTCTGGGGTAAAATATTCCGGAGGCAAAATAGTCCCCCATTCGGATCTCCGGGCGGGGACTACTCAAGAGGATGTCGTTAATAGGAGAAAGAAAACTGGCGTTCTATAGTGGGAATTAGTGAAGTTCGATGGCAGGAGGAACAAGACTTCTGGTCAGGTGACTACAGGGTTATAAACACCAAATCAAATACGGGTAATGCAGGATAGGTTTAATAATGAATAGGAAAATAGGAATGCGGGTAAGCCACTACAAACAGCATAGTGAACGCATTATTGTGGCCAAGATAGATACGAAGCCCACACCTACTACAGTAGTACAGGTTAATATGCCAACTACCTCTGCAGATGACGAAGAAATTGAAGAAATGTATGATGAAATAAAAGAAATTATTCAGATAGTGAAGGGAGACGAAAATTTAATAGTCATGGGTGACTGGAATTCGAGTGTAGGAAATGGGAGAGAAGGAAACGTAGTAGGTGAATATGGATTGGGGCTAAGAAATGAAAGAGGAAGCCGCCTGGTAGAATTTTGCACAGAGCACAACATAATCATAGCTAACACTTGGTTTAAGAATCATGAAAGTACGTTGTATACATGGAAGAACCCTGGAGATACTAAAAGGTATCAGATAGATTATATAATGGTAAGAC
The DNA here is from genome assembly GCF_021461395.2 of Schistocerca americana. NCBI lineage: Eukaryota > Metazoa > Arthropoda > Insecta > Orthoptera > Acrididae > Schistocerca > Schistocerca americana. Next base: position 216,921,876 of record NC_060124.1, read on the forward strand.
AGAGATTCAGGAACCAGGTTTTAAATTGTAAGACATTTCCAGGAGCAGATGTGGACTCTGACCACAATCTATTGGTTATGACCTGTAGATTAAAACTGAAGAAACTCCAAAAAGGTGGGAATTTAAGGAGATGGTACCTGGATAAACTGACTAAACCAGAGGTTGTACGAAGTTTCAGGGAGAGCTTAAGGGAACAATTGACAGGAATGGGGGAAAGAAATACAGTAGAAGAAGAATGGGTAGCTTTGAGGGATGAAGTAGTGAAGGCAGCAGGGGATCAAGTAGGTAAAAGGACGAAGGCTAGTAGAAATCCTTGGGTAACAGACGAAATATTTAATGGAATTGATGAAAGGAGAAAATATAAAAATGCAGTAAATGAAGCAGGCAAAAAGGAATACAAACGTCTCAAAAATGATATGGACAGGAAGTGCAAAATGGCTAAGCAGGGATGGCTAGAGGACAAATGTAAGGATGTAGAGGCCTATCTCACTAGGGGTAAGATAGATACTGCCTACAGGAAAATTAAAGAGACTTTTGGAGATAAGAGAACCACTTGTATGAATATCAAGTGCTCAGATGGAAACCCAGTTCTAAGCAAAGAAGGGAAAGCAGAAAGGTGGAAGGAGTATATAGAGGGTCTATACAAGGGCGATGTACTTGAGGACAATATTATGGAAATGGAAGAGGATGTAGATGAAGATGAAATGGGAGATACGATACTGCGTGAAGAGTTTGACAGAGCACTGAAAGACCTGAGTCGAAACAAGGCCCCGGGAGTAGACAACATTCCATTGGATCTACTGACGACCTTGGGAGAGCCAGTCCTGACAAAACACTACCATCTGGCGAGCAAGATGTATGAAACAGGAGAAATACCCTCAGACTTCAAGAAGAATATAGTAATTCCAATCCCAAAGAAACCAGGTGTTGACAGATGTTAAAATTACCGAACTATCAGTTTAATAAGTCACAGCTGCAAAATGCTAACACGAATTCTTTACAGACGAATGGAAAAACTGGTAGAAGCCGACCTCGGGGAAGATCAGTTTGGATTCCGTAGAAACACTGGAACACGTGAGGCAATACTGACCTCACGACTTATCTTAGAAGAAAGATTAAGGAAAGGCAAACCTACGTTTCTAGCATTTGTAGACTTAGAGAAAGCGTTTGAAAATTTTGACTGGAATACTCTCTTTCAAATTCTAAAGGTGGCAGGGGTAAAATACAGGGAGCGAAAGGCTATTTACAATTTGTACCGAAACCAGATGGCAGTTATAAGAGTCGAGAGACATGAAAGGGAAGCAGTGGTTGGGAAGGGAGTAAGACAGGGTTGTAGCCTCTCCCCGATGTTATTCAATCTGTATATTGAGCAAGCAGTAAAGGAAACAAAAGAAAAATTCGGAGTAGGTATTAACATCCATGGAGAAGAAATAAAAACTTTGAGGTTCGCTGATGACATTGTAATTCTGTCAGAGACAGCAAAGGACTTGGAAGAGCAGTTGAATGGAATGGACAGTGTCTTGAAAGGAGGATATAAGATGAACATCAACAAAAGCAAAACGAGGATACTGGAATGTAGTCGAATTAAGTCGGATGATGCTGAGGGAATTAGATTAGGAAATGAGACACTTAAAAATAGTAAAGGAGTTTTGGTATTTGTGGAGCAAAATAACTGATGATGGTCGAAGTAGAGAGGATATAAAACGTAGACTGGCAATGGCAAGGAAAGCGTTTCTGAAGAAGAGAAATTTGTTAACATCGAGTGTAGATATAAGTGTCAGGAAGTCATTTATGAAAGTATTTGTATGGAGTGTAGCCATGTATGGAAGTGAAACATGGACGATAAATAGTTTGGACAAGAAGAGAATAGAAGCTTTCGAAATGTGGTGCTACAGAAGAATGCTGAAGATTAGATGGGTAGATCACATACCTAATGTGGAAGTGTTGAATAGGATTGGGGAGAAGAGAAGTTTGTGGCACAACTTGACCAGAAGAAGGGATCGGTTGGTAGGACATGTTGTGAGGCATCAAGGGATCACCAATTTAGTATTGGAGGGCAGCGTGGTGGGTAAAAATCGAAGAGAGAGACCAAGAGATGAATACACTAAGCAGATTCAGAAGGATGTAGGTTGCAGTAGGTTCTGGGAGATGAAGAGGCTTGCACAGGATAGAGTAGCTTGGAGAGCTGCATCAAACCAGTCTCAGGACTGAAGACCACAACAACAACATGGTGTTAAAATGTGCACGGCTGTGTACACTTAAGGCGCTGACACCGAACATGTCTGTAACAAATTGTTGCAGCTACTGTGGTCATCGAGTCTCTGAATGTAAGGAAGGGGCAGCCAAATGAAAACGAGATAGAAGGAAAAAAACCGAAGTAAACTCTTTATTATTGCAAAGTAACCGTCGTAGCTGTTAATACAACACTGTGAGCTACGGCGGTCAGTTCCACAACGAGTAAACGTTTGCGGGTAGCCACTGCAACACACCAAGTCATATCTGCAGACTGCTGTTTTGTTTGGTTGAGTGCAGAGTTGAACATATGCACGTGCACTGAGTATGGGCAGCTCGTGTCACTGGCCAGCCGGCGGCTGTGCCGGGGTCGGGGGGCCGCAGGGCAGCGGTTCGCTTCCGGCGGAGGGGTTTCTTGCTAGTTGGATATTGCTTGACGTCAGCGTCCGATAGCTGTTGAGTCTTTTACACTATATTGTACTTATCTACCCAAATGCAGCACCAACAGTGCTGACAGCAGGGGAGTACGAGGTGTCAAAAGAAAAAGAATTTCATTACGAATACAGTGATATACAAATATCTTACGGAAATGTTATATGACAGGAGACACAGAGACCAACAGGTAAGAACACACGTGATTCATTAATTAATTTATAATTTTTAAACTATTCCTACCGCCAAAGATCGAGCACTCACTTTGTTACTCTTCACAAAACGCATCGACAGAACTACTTACATGTTCAGTAACTTTAATAATAAAGCTGTGAGAGACATTTTAAGTGAACATTTTATTGAAATCGTCTTATCTTTTTAATGGAGGCAAACACTCTCACAGCGTGGTAGTATGTGTTGGCCGCGATTGCTGTTAGCTGTACACAACATTTAGATGTTATGATTTACTATCTTTGTTGTCCATTTTGTAGTTTTAGGTTAGATTTTCATAGTTTTGCCTTTAGTTTAAATTTAATTGAAGATAAATGAATTCAATTATCAGCAATGCAAAGAGGAGACAAAATTATATTACAATGACGTACCATTCATAATTGTACTACAAATAGTAAAGGTACGACGAGTATATATAATTCTCACAGTTGCAACCACAAATTGTAAATATTCAAACTTTGTTTAAATTTCTTGTGGGCCCACACTGTTGTGAATCTCTTGTAAAGACATTTTATTTTCAGATCGAAGTCTGATTTACTTGTAAGGATATTAAACAATTTTGGCGAATAACACTTCCATAATACTATTTCATTCAGGTGTTCTTATGGTTCTGAGCTCATTTAGATACCATGATCATTTTGAAGCTATGTCTTTCACACAATTCATCGTCTGTAGTGTCGAAATTTACTATATAGTAATATGATGACGGAATTTTATTAATCTTCATTTGCTGAGTACTATTTCTGTGGTGTCTCATTTGTTTTTAAAATTGACAGCCTCTTTTGAATGCTTGGTAACGATGTACCATGTTGTTGTTAATGTTGTTGTGGTCTTCAGTCCTGAGACTGGTTTGATGCAGCTCTCCATGCTACTCTATCCTGTGCTAGATTCTTCATCTCCCAGTACCTACTGCAATCCACATCCTCCTGAATCTGCTTAGTGTATTCATCTCTTGGTCTCCCTCTACCATTTTTACCCTCCACACTGCCCTCCAATGCTAAATTTGTGATCCCCTGGTGCCTCAGAACATGTCCTACCAACCGATCCCTTCTTCTTGTCAAGTTGTGCCACAAACTCCTCTTCTCCCCAATTCTATTCAATACCTCCTGATTAGTTATGTGATCTACCCATCTAATCTTCAGCATTCATCTGTAGCACCACATTTCGAAAGCTTCTATTCTCTTCTTGTCCAGACTACTTATCGTCCATGTTTCACTTCCATAGATGGCTACACTCCATACAAATACTTTCAGAAACGACTTCCTGACACTTAAATCTATACTCGATGTCAACAAATTTCTCCTCTTCAGAAACGCATTCCTTGCCATTGTCAGTTTACATTTTATATCCTCTCTACTTCGGCCATCATCAGTTATTTTGCTCCCCAAATAGCAAAACTCCTTTACTACTTTAAGTGTCTCATTTCCTAATCTAATTCCCTCAGCATCACCCGACTTAATTCGATTACATTCCATTATCCTCGTTTTGCTTTTGTTGATGTTCATCTTATATCCTCCTTTCAAGACACTATCCATTCCGTTCAAATGCTCTTCCAATTCCTTTGCTGTCTCTGACAGAATTACAATGTCATCGGCGAACCTCAAAGCTTTTATTTCTTCTCCATGGATTTTAATACCTACTCCGAATTTTTCTTTTCTTTCCTTTACTGCTTGCTCAATATACAGATTGAATAACATCGGGGATAGGCTACAACCCTGTCTCACTCCCTTCCCAAACACTGCTTCCCTTTCATGCCCCTCGACTCTTATAACTGCCATCTGGTTTCTGTACAAATTGTAAATAGCCTTTCGCTCCCTCTATCTTACCCCTTCCGCCTTTAGAATTTGAAAGAGAATATGCCAGTCAACATCGTCAAAAGCTTTCTCTAAGTCTACATATGCTAGAAATGTAGGTTTGCCTTTCCTTAATCTTTCTTCTAAGATAAGTCGTAAGGTCAGTATTGCCTCACGTGTTCCAACAGTTCTACGGAATCCGAACTGACCTTCCCCGACGACGGATTCTACCAGTTTTTCCATTCGTCTGTAAAGAATTCGCGTTAGTATTTTGCAGCTGTGACTTATTAAACTGATAGTTCGGTAATTTTCACATCTGTCAACACCTGCTTTCTTTGGAATTGGAATTACAATATTCTTCTTGAAGTCTGAAGGTATTTCGCCTGTCTCATACATCTTGCTCACCAGTTGGTAGAGTTCTGTCAGGACTGGCTCTCCCAAGGCCGTCAGTAGTTCTAATGGTGTTGTCTACTCTCGGGGCCTTGTTTCGACTCAGGTCTATCAGTGCTCTGTCAAACTCTTCACGCAGTATCGTATCTCCCATTTCATCTTCATCTACCTCCTCTTCCATTTCCATAATATTGTCCTCAAGTACATCGCCGTTGTATAGACCCTCTATATACTCCTTCCACCTTTCTGCTATCCCTTCTTTGCTTAGAACTGGGTTTCCGTCTGAGCTCTTGATATTCATACAAGTGGCTCTCTTTTCTCCAAAGGTTTATTTAATTTTCCTGTAGGCAGTATCTGTCTTGCCCCTAGTGAGATAAGCCTCTACATCCTTACATCTGTCCGCTAGCCATCCCTGCTTAGCCATTTTGCACTTCCTGTCGATATCATTTTTGAGACGTTTGTATTCCGTTTACCCTGCTTCTTTTACCGCATTTTTATATTTTCTCCTTTCATTAATTAAATTCAATATTTCTTCTGTTACCCAAAGATTTCTACCAGCCCTAGTCTTTTTACCTACTTGATTCTCTACTGCCTTCACTACTTCATCCCTCAGAGCTACCCATTATTCTTCTACTGTATTTCTTTCCTCCATTACTGTCAATTGCTCCCTTATGCTCTCCCCGAAACTCTGTACAACCTCTGGATCTTTCAGTTTATCCAGGTCCCATCTCCTTAAATTCCCACCTTTTTGCAGTTTCTTCAGTTTTAACCTGCAGTTCATTACCAATAGATTGTGGTCAGAGTCCACATTTGCCCCTGGAAATGTCTCACAATTTAAATCCTGGTTCCTAAGTCTCTGTCTTACCATTACATAATCTATCTATCTTCTAGTATGTCCAGGATTCTTCCATGTGTAAAACCTTCTATCATGATTCTTGAACCATGTGTTAGCTATGATTAAGTTATGCTCTGTGCAAAAATCTAGCAGAAAGCTTCCTCTTTAGTTTCTTTCTCCCAATCCATATTCACCTACTATGTTTCCTTCTCTCCCTTTTCCTACTCTCGAATTCCAGTCACCCATGACTATTAGATTTTCATCTCCCTTCAGCACCTGAATAATTTCTTTTATCACATCATACATTTCATCAATTTCTTCATCATCTACAGAGCTAGTTGGCATATAAACTTGTACTACTGTAGTAGGCATGGGCTTCGTGTCTATCTTGGCCACAATAATGCGTTCATTATGCTGTTTGTAGTAGCTTACCTGCACTACTATGGTTCAGCATATACTTCGTAGGACCACTAGTTGTCGTTTGCTGCTTCACACATGTACAATGTATGGCGTGTAGAGATTTTTTGTTTTGTTTTTATGTAATCGAATTTTTATCCTGTTTAGAAATTGCAACATCTTCTAAGCTTTTCACGCTAATTGAGCCCATATAGGGAATATCTTTTCCGAATGTACTTCTGACCAAAAATCGATATTGTTAACTGGAGACTAAAGTTATTGTTAATATCCCTATCGCGTTCCTATGGAAATATTTCCAAAGCAACTTTCATCCCCTAACAAATATTTTCTCATATTTAACCGAGAAGTGAAATACCATTTTTCTTAAATTTAGCGTTACATTTTTTGTTAATTTAACGAAATACTGTCTTAAAAATTTTCATTCTCTATTGCACCCCATTAGGGATTTAATTTCCAGAAACACTGAATCACGTACTTTTTTCGTAAGAGAGATTTCAGATACAAATTATCATAGATGTAGCCTTAAAAGTCCTGCAGTAGCTCTTTAGTAATTAATTATTTTCTAAAAAGCTTTCACCCACTGTTTTACCCTCTCAGTGGTTGAATTTTCAAAAATTATTGATTAAAATTATATAATATTTTTACAAGTAATTAAAGGAAAAATTTGGCCCCTAAAAGAGTTTTTATATATGTTTATAGAGTGGAGTTTTAGCTCATAGCTAATGGCGTAAACAGAATTTCAATCAAACTTATGAATTGTCAGTTGTGTGAAAGGACTGGTGATCAAGTGAAGCCCTTACGTGAAGTCAGTGTGCGCACTCTTTACAGGCGGGTCTGCCGAGAGTTGGACAGGCACGACAATTTAATGGAGACGGTGACGGAGTCTTTATAACAGCGGCCGGATCCCCCATGGTCACTCAGTACAGGATGGCGGCAGACACAGTTTCGCACAAGTGGAAGAAGCTAGCATATTTGTGGGTAGGTGTTTGAAAGATTCCGCATTTCGTGGGAGTTAGAAATATTCCAGCACTTGTGGACTCTAGTCTGTACAGAGTTGGACTTAGTCTTAAATAGAGCTGTGGGAACCTGCTTCCAACTTCTTAACCTATCGTGAATTACTCTAGTGATTAATCCGTTCATTGGTGAGAATAGTTCAATCATTTTATTGCTGTGAACGTGGTCTGGCGTTTCCCTGCAATGTTTTTAAATTTATTTGATTCACATGGTGAGTTGCTGTCGACTATTTGGGGCTCGAGCGGTTTTGTCAGTTCAGCTTAATAATTTATATTGACTACCAGTCAACAGTTAAGTGAGAGATTAATGGAACAATGAACCATTTTATTACAACTTAATAATCAGTGTAGCTGGGTGCGTTATTTTGTAGCAACGCGTATGTTAGACTTACCATATATTGAAGTTCTGGCTAGTCGTCAGTAGCTTCTGTTTTTTATCAAATTTGAAGGAAGCGAATCTTAAGGAGAAGAAATCCGCCCCTAGACTAAGAGAGAGAGAGAGCAAGTGTTTTTTTTTTTTTTTTTTTACAACAAGTTAATTGCGTCTCTGTACGGAATCATGACTGCACCTCGAGAGGGCTCACATGTTGTTTTGATTATGATGTAGAAATTTGGCTGGGAAACCACTAGACATCCTCTGCATAATCCCGATCTCCTCCAACGCTATTTCGCTATTTTCGGAGCCCAGAAGAAAGATATTCATAGCCGTCGATTGCTTCGGACTAAGAGGTGCACGCCTGGCTACAATGATAGTTTCGTGGGCAACCTCGAAAATTTTTCCATGAAGGCATTGGCCACCTTGACTCACAGTGGATAAATGTGTTAACAGTAACTGTGATTACATTCCATAAAACAAGCAGTTTACTTAATTTTTTTCCGCCTGTCTCGTTTTATTTGAATGACCTTATCGCCAAGACACTGGTTGATTCATATGCAGTATGCTTGTTGAATGTGGTACGAGAGCTTCTTACATTGCTTTGTAATAGGCAGCTGGGTGACTGGTGAATATGTGTGCTGATACGTGTGCATGAATGAATGTGCTATACATTTATTCTTCCTATTCTGTCATGCACTAGACTATTGTTTCTGTCTATTAATGGTTTAATCTGTGTGTGTGTGTGTGTGTGTGTGTGTGTGTGTGTGTGTGTGTGTGTGTGTTATTCAGTCCAGCAACCATTAGACTCGATTATTAGGCCTAGTAACGGGCGGTATTAATGCTAATGCATACCTCTGCAGTGTAGCGTTTAGCAAACACGCACCTAATGGGGGCTGTTTAATGTTCGCTGACTATATTACGAGGCTTCTACAGCATTACGGACAATCGAGATCTCAGATGTTGTGAAATTAAAAATCTTTCTTGTTACCAGTTTCACAGCTAACATTAACAGACGTCTCACACGGAAGGGTCAAAGCAACTGGTACACCTGCCTAATATCGTGTAGGGCCCCCGCGAGCAATCATACGTGCCGCAGCCTGACTTGGCAAGAAGTCGACCAATGTCTGAAGTACTGCACAAGGAGCTGACACCATGAATCCTGCAGGCCTGTCCACAAATCCGTAAGAGTACGAGGGGGTGGAGATCTCTCCTGAACAGTTTAACATTCTGTGTGGTGTCTGTTTGTTTTATATCGTGTCTTCCTACCACTTTCGCGCAACGACGCTCTGAGCGTGTTTTTTAGGGAATTGACTAGTTTCAACCTGGGACCTGTTGCTGGTAAGGAGACGCCAGACCACACATGACATGTAGAGTTCAGAAGAGCTCAGTGAGACTAGCGATGATATAAACAAATACTTAATGATCTCAGCGTCAACTCCACTGCACTCCCTGTAAAAGAATCTTAATACTAACTAAATTTAGTGGAAGGGGTTCAAGGCTTTCCTATTTTTAGTTAGCTGGTAAAATAACGTCGAAAAAGCAGTTAAGTTTACCATTGGCAATTTTATTCTACTCACAAAACGTTGTTTATAAGTTGCACTATTGATAAAAAAAAATGTTTTAATACAGGATGGTAAAATCCAACTGCGTTCAACAAAAATGTGAACGAATATTCCCTGAATGGGTTTCCAAGTTCTACAATGGATCGAAGGATGACCTATGCCATATCACATCTATAATCTAGTTTTAAATTAAGTTTCACAAAAGAGAAAACTATCAAAATATCTACAGTGACCATCAATTATCTTTAATTACTTATCTAACTTGTCGTAAATTACAGTGGCTGATGTGGCTTCTCAATAACTATATAACAGAAAAATCATCACATTTCTGAATTTTACTTCAAATGGCAAATGTAAACAACATGAGCTTTAATTGACGATCGACACTAGTATTACGCAAAAAGGGGGTGTAACAGATGAGACTTCTGCAGTTCTGAGTGAAGCTTTATGCGCTGTTATGCGGCATTGCGTGCATTCATTACCTTGTCGGTGTTCGTCAGGGGGCGGCAGACAGCACAGGTCTGCTCACCTCGCTGTCTCGGAAGCAACTCTCTCCTAACTTCTCCTTACAACAATTTACCGAAGTTGGTTTAAAAAAAACTATCTGGCTGTGTTTTCATCTGACCAATCAGGGTCTCAGTGTTAACCTTAAGCCCCACCTACAAAAATTCTGTCTATCCAATGAGAAACGTTATACTTTTTGTGGTGGGGCAACGTAACAGAGACGCGAAAAAGACTCACGCTAAAACTTGCGGCTGGGGTGTGGTCCTAGCGGTTAGCTGGCGACATGGGTGTCCGTCCCTTATCGTAGGGCCTTCCAGCTTAACACGGTTCTGCTCTCGGCTTCTGTTCTCGTTTCTCCCCACGGAACTTCGTCTTTCTCACGGTGGGAAGGTATGACATGCATTTAGGCGTTCTTGTGTTAGTCTGTGGTATTCCATTTGCTCACTCGTTACTCGTATTACTTTGGTTAATTTAATGTCATGATTTGTTCGGAGCTATGTGACATACTACTCGATTTGCTTATCATGTCAGGGTTTTCATGGAAGGTGTTGGATTTGCCTGATACCTTACATGTCACCACCCTTCGAACTTAATTTTTGCACTGAATTTAGGCAATGATTGAATTGTTGTCTAAGTCAGTCAAAACTTATTCCTTTATCTAAATTTTGATGTCTACTGTTCAGCCATGTTATTCTGGTTCTATGCTAGTTTGTATTACTAATTTATATTTTTATATTCTTCCACATTATTCTCAAAAATGACGAGAGAAGAATATTTTTATGCTATTATTAATTTTTAATTATTTTCTTTCTTTATTTAAGTGTGAAGTTTGTTTTTTAAGAAGTTTGTTATCGAAAGTGAGGAGTCTTTCACATCGATTTTCTTAGAAATATATTTTTTTTATAAATGTAGTAATGAAGTAAAATCTATTCCTAACACATTTTCTAAATATCATGTACAAGTAAAATGTTTTTGTTTCTAGTCACTCATTTCAACATTGTTACACTAACAAAAATGAACTATTTCCAAGAATTGCTTTGACAAAGAAATATACATACACAAGTATTGAGATATTATCCTAACAAATGGTACAAATGTTAAAAAAAGGGAAAACATCCAACAAGATAATTTTTTATTCTTTGTTTTTATAAGGAGAAAATAAGTAAAATATAGTTATTCTTTTATTTTTATGAGGAGAAAATAAGTGGCATATAGTTTTAGTGTTTATTATGCCTTACTTTTGTTCTGTATATACTGTCCATTTCCGAATTAATGACTTATTTTTATCGATAGTCTATTTTTTACTTAAGTCCATAGCCAATGACTGTTATTTTGTAGTTTATTAGCTGTATAGTGTGCTTAACATATTTAGTTTTTCACACATTTGTTTTGCACAATTCCTACATGACATAATTTGATTTCACACATTCACACAATCCTATGAATGTTTAAGCATGAGGTTGGCGAATGTTTTTTGCACGAAGGTGATGGACTTCAGCGAGATGGATGTGGGCAAGTATTTCATGTAAAGCTTCGTCCGTCGTTCCTTGTTGGCTTTGCAAGTGTGTGTTGCTGTTGTGGAGGTACTATAATGGAATGGAGATGTGAGTGCAGAATCTCGTGGTTTACTGGCTTTGTATGCGTGGAAGTCATCGTTATGTGTCGCTGAAAGCGGTCGTTTTTCGTTGTAATACTTCGCAGACGACTAGTTTACAATAGTATAGGGATTTGGGAAGGTATGTCGTCTATTCTTCACCCATCTTCTTTCTTAGTCTCAATCTTGTGAATCTTCAACCTCTGTTCTTCCTGCTTTTTCTCTGCTTCTTACTTGATTCTTGGTTCTTCTCTGTGCAGGATACGGAAATATTTATTGATAACTAGTCGCTTTGAAGTTCTCCTCTTAGTAACAGTTTGATAAATTGTTTGTGTATGTCATTTTTACTTTGCGGACGTTTTCTTCAGTTTCGTGCATCAGCACGTCCTGCTGTTTAATAGCAGTAGTGTGACTTTTACACATATTTTTATTTGCCAGTGGTGGCTTGCCCAAGCCATTTTATCATCGGGCCATTTTTTGCTCGCTCTGCTGTGTGGGGCCGTCCTGGGGTTTACGAGCGGTGAAAGTCCGGTGTTTGCTTGTCAGTCCCTGTACCGGTCCCTTCAGCAGTAGATTTACAAGCGCCCTTTGTTGGTCTCACTGTCCTTTGCTTTCTCTCGACGCTTCTATCATGTAGAAATCGTGTCTTGCTTATTACATCCTTTCCTTTCTTGATACTTCTCTGGTTGCAACTTGTGGGTCGTTGCATCTGGTTTTTTGCTGGAATTTTTTACAATGGTCCTTACAAAAAGTTTTACTTATAATCATGTAACATATGTCTAGTATCTACATTGTTTTACACCTTCTTAAAAAGCTTTACAAATTTTGGCGCCCTTTCCATGTTACAATTCTAAGATATTTTGAGTCTTAACTTCTACAAAAATCCTCAAATTCGTTTTTTTATTTTTATTTTTTGTGTAATGTCGTGGTGTATAGCATTTTAGTATTTCATGCTGTTAGACTATCTATGCTTTATCCCATCACCTTAATCTATGGTACTATTGGTGTAATTTTTGTTTTTGTTTCTATTGAAACTACTTTCTTTTTCCCACCTTCCTCTCTCTTCATTCTTCTTTTTCCTTACGATCTTATCTGCAACATAATCTTGAAATATTGTGCTGATTATTTACCAGTAATAAAATTAATCTTCAAACATTTTGATATGGCTCGCATGGTCAAGTCCTAAGGTTTTGCCTGTTTTTGGGTTCATTAGTTCCACAGCATTATCATGAGCAATTCGGCTAATTATGACAGGTCCTTTGTAAGCAGCGTAAAACTTACGTATTTTGTGTTTGTGTTTGCTGGAGAGATGGTGAGTTTTTACACATACTTTCTGGCCTACTGAGAATGTTCTTTTAATTGCTGTTCTATCTCCTCTTTCTTTTCTTTTATGGCTGCCTTTCTGATGTTGGGGAGTGCTGTTGCTATGACTTGTTTGTGCTGTCTACGTGGTACAATAGGAAATCTAACATTTTCTCTGGTTATGGTTGGGTGTTCAATATTTTTTAAGTACAGTAACTGGAGGTAGTAGTGTAGTGCTATGTGGCATTTCATTTATTACTTCTTGAAAATATTTAAGGTATATATCCCAAGTGTTGTGTCTTTTGCCTGCATATAATCGGCATAAAGTGCCTATGCCCTTCATAGATCGTCCTGCTGGATTTCCACTAGGTTTGTACTTAGATATGTAGATGGGTTTTATTTTGTGTTGTTTTAACGTGTTCTGCCATTGCACTGATTTGTTTTGTGGGCCATTATCCGAAATTATTCGTTCCACTCAACCTACTTGTCTGAGAAAATCTTGTCTAAATGCTTTACTTATAGTAAGACCTATTGCCCGTTTTAATGGTGTCAAGGTAACATATTTAGAAGTAAGTTCCAAAACGACAAATATGAAAATATATCCATTTTTTGTGCGTGGGAGGGGTTCCATCAAATCTGTTGCAGCTATTTGTTTTAATCTTTTAGGGATTATTGGAAACATAGGTGGTTTGGTTTGGAAAGTGACGTGTTTAGCCCTCATACATTTTTTGCATTTGACTAATACTGTTCTAATTCGATTTTCCATATTAGGAAAATGGCTTGTTTGTTTTATTTTCAAAAAGCATTTCTTTGGTCCAAAGTGGCCATTACTTAAATGTGTATACTACATGTACTTATTAATTAGTTCATCTGGGATGTAAATTAACCATTCATTCGTTGCAACATTTTGTCTAAAAAATAAAACATTGTGTTTGATTCCTAGTATTTTGGAATCCTTGTCCTGTTCTTTGCTTATGTTTTTCAATGCTGTCGTAATGTAGTTTTCGACAGGTACTTGTTTCATTTAGTACATTGTAAACTGGTCTTCTGCTGCTTCCAAACCTATGTTATTGGATGCACCCTGTGGACATCGTGATAAAGTATCTGCTAATACGTTCGCTGGTCCTGGTATGTGTGTAATAGTGAAGTCGAATTCTTGTAGTATTAACATCCATCTGGCTAACCTCCCATGAGTTAGTTTGGCGGATAATAGAAATTCTAGTGCTTTGTGGTCAGTGAATACTTTTGTTTTTCTTCCGAATAGGAAGTATCGAAAACGTTGGATGGCCCATACAATGGCCAATGCTTCCAGCCCCGTGACTGAATAGCTTTTCTCGCTTTTTGTGAGTACCCGACTGGCAAATGCAATTGTTCTATATGATCTTAGCCCTGCCTGTTCGTGTTCTTGGAATAAAACAACTCCTAAACCTGTTTTCGCGCTATCAGTGGCCATACAAAACTTTTGTGTTAGATCAGGATGTGCTAAAATCGGTGCTGTTGTTAGTGCGTTTTTCATTTTTAAAAATTCTTCATTGGCTTGTTGATCCCATACCCATGGCGTGTTTTTTCCAGTCAATGCACATAGGCGTGGTGTTGCGAGAGAGTCGATCCAAATAAATTTTTTATAGAATCCGGTGAGACCTAGAAATCCTCTGAGAGTTTTCTTATTATATGGAGTACAGAATTCTTTGATTGCCATTAGTTTTTCTGAGTCGGGCATTACCCCTTTCTCGGAAATTATGTGTCCTAGAAATTTGACCTCTCGACTTCCAAATTTGGATTTTGTTATATTTACTGTGACCCCATGCTCTTTCATGATCTGTAAAAACTGATTTAATGTGTCGTTCTGATGTTCCCAAGAGGGTTCTGCTATAATCACATCATCAACGTAACAAGTAATTTTTTGTAAAATTTCAGTACTGAGTATAGTATTAAATCCCCTAATAAACGCTGCTGATGATATATTTAAACCAAATGGCAATCGTTTAAACTGGTAACATCTACCGAATACGATAAATGCTGTAAATTTTCTACATTCTTGGGCCAACTCTATTTGCCAGAAACCATTCCGTAAATCAATTGATGAAAATATCTTAGCACCGTGGAAGTTTTGTATCAATTCCTCTAATTTTTCTGGGCGATCTGTCTCAGTGATTATGATTGTGTTTATCTGTCTGGAATCAAGCACTAACCTGATGCCCCCATCTCGTTTTTGCACAATATGGAGCGGGCTGTTATATGTGGAGGTAGCTGGTTCAATAATATCGTCATCTAACATTTTAGACATCTCCTGGAATACTTTATTCCTGTAGCTTAATGGGATTGTATAGGGTGGCACTCTACATTGTTTATGCTGTTTTACTTCAAACTTGTACTGAAAGTGTTTAATACTGACAGTCTTAGGTAAAAATACTTCTGCTTTATCTCGTAAAGTACCCTCTAATTCTCTTTTACTGTGTTCCCAAATACCTTGAACTTCTTGCAATTTTTCGTCGATTTCTTTATGGACTTCTAACATGAGTTGAAGCGATTCCCCCTTTTGTGCATACCATTCTAATTCTTCATCCTCTTTATCTCGCATCATTCTTAATTGTTTGTTTATAACTAGTATTTCTCCTAATTTTAGCTTTTGCTCAAAGAGAAGTGTGACATTCCCGAATGTTACGCTACCTTTCCCCATATCTATTACCGCTCGTCGCTCATTTAAAAAATCTGCACCTATAATCAAATCTACAGTTAGTTTAGGTATAATCACGAAGTTGGCTTCGATCTTTTGACCTTGACACGAAAGAGTTAACCTTGTTTGTCTCGTAACTTCCGCAGCGTTGTTTCTAATAGGATCTCTTACTTTAACCTTACGTGTTTTCAGAACCGGCAATTCCTCATTGGCATTACACTGCATGAATAAATTTTCTGAGATCGCAGTCAGTTCACTTCCACTATCAATTACAATACTGACTACGATATGCTTTACCATGGCCTTCACAATTGGTTGAATTTGAAAGGGTTGGTTCTGTTCTTCTTCTTCTTGCATCAACGAATCCTCCACCGAATCATACATGAGTCTTTTTAGGAATTTCCCTTGTGAATTCGAACTTTCTGTAGGATAAGCTTCGACAGCTATTTCTCTCTCATTTATTTCCTCTTCTCTATTTCTTCCTTCATTTACGCTTTCTTCAACATCCTCTACTTTTTCCTCATCCTCGTCCATCTTCTCCTTTTTCGTCGCTACTTCCACATAATCGCATCTAAATGCTCTAATTATCGCTTCATAACTTCCATCGGAGCGTGCAATGTCAGATCCCTTAATCGGGCAGGTAGATTAGAAAATTCAAAAAGGGAAATGGATAGCTTGAAGTTAGATATAGTGGGAATTAGCGAAGTTCGGTGGCAGGAGGAACAAGACTTCTGGTCAGGTGACTACAGGGTTATAAACACAAAATCAAATAGGGGTAATGCAGGAGTAGGTTTAATAATGAATAGGAAAATAGGAATGCGGGTAAGCTAGTACAAACAGCATAGTGAACGCATTATTGTGGCCAAGAAAGATACGAAGCCCACACCTATTACAGTAGTACAAGTTTATATGCCAACTACCTCTGCAGATGACGAAGAAATTGAAGAAATGTATGATGAAATAAAAGAAATTATTCAGATTGTGAAGGGAGATGAAAATTTAATAGTCATGGGTGACTGGAATTCGAGTGTAGGAAAAGGGAGAGAAGGAAACATAGTAGGTGAATATGGATTGGGGCTAAGAAATGAAAGAAGAAGCCGCCTGGTAGAATTTTGCACAGAGCACAACATAATCATAGCTAACACTTAGTTTAAGAATCATGAAAGAAGGTTGTATACATGGAAGAACCCTGGAGATACTAAAAGGTATCAGATAGATTATATAACGGTAAGACAGAGATTTAGGAACCAGGTTTTAAATTGTAAGACATTTCCAGGGGCAGATGTGGACTCTGACCACAATCTATTGATTATGAACTGTAGATTAAAACTGAAGAAACTGCAAAAAGGTGGGAATTTAAGGAGATGGGACCTGGATAAGCTGAAAGAACCAGAGGTTGTACAGTGTTTCACGGAGAGCATAAGGGAACAATTGACAGGAATGGGGGAGAGAAATACAGTAGAAGAAGAATGGGTAGCTTTGAGGGATGAAGTAGCGAAGGCAGCAGAGGATCAAGTAGGTAAAAAGACGAGGGCTAGTAGAAATCCTTGGGTAACAGAAGAAATATTGAATTTAATTGATGAAAATATAAAAATGCAGTAAATGAAGCAGGCAAAAAGGAATACAAACGTCTCAAAAATGAGATCGACAGGAAGTGCAAAATGGCTAAGCAGGGATGGCTAGAGGCCAAATGTAAGGATGTAGAGGCCTATCTCACTAGGGGTAAGATAGATACTGCCTACAGGAAAATTAAAGAGGCTTTGGAGATAAGAGAACGACTTGTATGAATATCAAGAGCTCAGATGGAAACCCAGTTCTAAGCAAAGAAGGGAAAGCAGAAAGGTGGAAGGAGTATATAGAGGGTCTATACAAGGGCGATGTACTTGAGGACAATATTATGGAAATGGAAGAGGATGTAGATGAAGATGAAATGGGAGATATGATACTGCGTGAAGAGTTTGACAGAGCACTGAAAGACCTGAGTCGAAACAAGGCCCCCGGAGTAGACAACATTCCGTTGGAACTACTGACAGCCTTGGGAGAGCCAGTCCTGACAAAACTCTACCATCTGGTGAGGAAGATGTATGACACAGGCGAAACACCCGCAGACTTCAAGAAGAATATAATAATTCCAATCCCAAAGAAAGCAGGTGTTGACAGATGTGACAATTACCGAACTACCAGTTTAATAAGTCACAGCTGCAAAATACTAACACGAATTCTTTACAGACGAATGGAAAAACTAGTAGATGCCAACCTCGGGGAAGATCAGTTTGGATTCCGTAGAAACACTGGAACACGTGAGGCAATACTGACCTTACGACTTATCTTAGAAGAAAGGTTAAGGAAAGGCAAACCTACGTTTCTAGCATTTGTAGACTTAGAGAAAGCTTTTGACAATATTGACTGGAATACTCTATTTCAAATTCTAAAGGTGGCAGGGGTAAAATACAGGGAGCGAAAGGCTATTTACAATTTGTACAGAAACCAGATGGCAGTTATAAGAGTCGAGGGACATGAAAGGGAAGCAGTGGTTGGGAAGAGAGTAAGACAGGGTTGTAGCCTCTCCTCGATGTTGTTCAATGAGTATATTGAGCAAGCAGTAAAGGAAACAAAAGAAAAATTCGGAGTAGGTATTAAAATTCATGGAGAAGAAATAAAAACTTTGAGGTTCGCCGATGACTTTGTAATTGTGTCAGAGGCAGCAAAGGACTTGGAAGAGCAGTTGAATGGAATGGACAGTGTCTTGAAAGGAGGATATAAGATGAACATCAACAAAAGCAAAACAAGGATAATGGAATGTAGTCTAATTAAGTCGGGTGATGCTGAGGGAATTAGATTAGGAAATGAGACACTTAAAGTAGTAAAGGAGTTTTGCTATTTGGGGAGCAAAATAACTGATGATGGTCGAAGTAGACAGGATATAAAATGTAGACTGGCAATGGCAAGGAAAGCATTTCTGAAGAAGAGAAATTTGTTAACATCGAGTATAGATTTAAGTGTCAGGAAGTCAGTTCTGAAAGTATTTGTATGGGGTATAGCCATGTATGGAAGTGAAACATGGACGATAAATAGTTTGGACCAGAAGAGAATAGAAGCTTTCGAAATGTGGTGCTACAGAAGAATGCTGAAGATTAGATGGGTAGATCACGTAACTAATGAGGAAGTATTGAATAGGATTGGGGAGAAGAGAAGTTTGTGGCACAACTTGACCAGAAGAAGGGATCGGTTGGTAGGACATGTTCTGAGCCATCGAGGGATCACAAATTTAGCATTGGAGGGCAGCGTGGAGAGTAAAAATCGTAGAGGGAAACCAAGAGATGAATACACTAAGCAGATTCAGAAGGATGTAGGTTGCAGTAGGCACTGGGAGATGAAAAAGCTTGCACAGGATAGAGTAGCATGGAGAGCTGCATCAAATCAGTCTGAGGACTGAAGACCACAACAACAACAACAACTTCCTTCATTATATATGTTGGGTTGTGTGCCAACTCGTACTTTATTTTCAACTTCTGTCGACTGCGCATTATCCTCATTGAATTCGCTTTCCCTGGTTTCCATCTCAAATAGCTCTGCAATACTCATTACTTCGTCCTTTCCTCCTACATTCGTTGTGCATGCCTCTGGTAATTCATCTTCCCCGTCAGTATTCTCCCAGTTAATTTCGTCCCAACACGATATTGTTATATTCTTGTCTTCGTTTTCATCTGGTCCCTGCGGATTTGTTTCTTCCTTCTTCTCTTCTCGTGATAAGATTTTTACTTCTCTGTTCAAGGTGCTGCAATTGTACTGGGTCGGTGCGTCACTCTCTTTGGCATGGGCGCTTAGCTGTCAATTCGAACGTTTATCGGGGTTTGGTGTTCTTACCTCCACCTCTTCTATCTGTATTCTCTTTTCTTGTTCAGCTTGTTGATAGTGGTTTCTTTGTTGATAATTTGTCGTTCTATTGGTTCTCCAATACCCGTTCCGGTTATCGTTATTCCCTCTGTAATAGTTGTTGCCGTTCCTGGGTGAATTACATTTATTGCCATATTCTCTTCTAAATCCATAACCGGTTCTTTGTTGAAATCTGTTGTCGTTTCCTGGTGCGAAGTTATCACATGGTTCGTGATTATTGTTTCTTCGTACTGTGTCTTGTGGATTCCGCTGCTTTTTGCTTTCGTTTTCAAGTGCGCTTCGTCTTTTTCTTTCGTTATGTTCCGAAAATATGAACTCTAGTTCCCTTAGAATACCTTTAAATGCTTCGACGCCATTGCCTCCGCGACCTACTAATGATTGCTGGTATTTCAATGGTAGCTTCCTTGCGCATAATTTAATCAAATCTCCGTCACTGTATGGTACATCTTTTTTTTCTCTGATTTTTCTTTGCCATTCATTCAAAAAATTTCACGGGACTCTTCTCTCCTGAATTTTCAAAATACGGGTTCTGTAATAATTCGTTCTTCACTCTGTTCTGTGCTTCGCTGGACCAATATCGTGAGAGAAACTTCTCTCTGAAATCTTCGTGCGATCGGCATGTCGCTGCAACATTCTGCATGGTTTCTGCGACTGTTCCTGACATGTGTGCACATATAAAGTCTAATTTGTGTGGTAGCGTCCAGTGTTCTGGTAATCCTACTCGGAATTGATCAATAAAAGTTCGTGGATGTAATGAGTTTCCTTCTCGAAAGTGTTGAAATTTTCTGACTGTGGGGAAATGACCGTTGTCGTACTTCGTCATAGTTCCATATGAAATTCGCGATTCTTCGCCACTTTTGTTTCTGATCATTTCTCCCGTCGTTCTTTCCAGTCGTGGTAGATCCATTGGATATTGTCCACTGTAACTTTCGCCTACCCTTGCGTAGTATCGTTGGAGTGGTACGCAATAATTTTCTTCCACCGGTTGTGAACGTGTAGCTGAATGCTTTGCACTGTACTCTTCGCGACCTCACTTTCCATTGTCACGTATTGGTTGGGTATCTTGTCTGGCTAACCTTGCCGCTTCATTGCGCGAGCCAAACTGTCTTGAAACATACATTTGTGGTTCCGCATGTGTTTGTGATGACGTTTGTTTGTCAAGAATTTCGAAACGTGTTTTTTGCAGTGCAGGCTGTCTGATTTTATGTATGTTACTTTCCGCCTGTGACTGGAATCGCAAATGCGTAATATTTTCGTTAATTGCTTGTTTTTCCGGTGCTGTTACAGATACGGATGTGGTTGCAGACTCTGTGCTTGTTCGATCCTGTTCACTACGCTCTTCAATGGTTTGGAACAACTCTGATCGCAATTTCTGAAATTGTCGCTTCGTTTGCGCTTCTATTTTGACTATGCGGTTATCATGTCTTTTCAGCGCTGCTTTTGTGATACGTTTGTGTAACACACTGTTTTCAACAACTTCACGCGCTGTACCTGCTGCTTGTCTAGTAATTTCGTTTATCTGTTTCTCTAGTTTCTTGACTTCTCACTGATTGTTGTTACGTAATGTTTTGATCTCGTCCTGAATGTCATTACGCAATGTTTGTACGTCCACTTGTACCTTGTCAACGTCTGTTCTCAATTGATTGTGACCTGTTATTAAGTTTCCTATCACATCTCGAGATTCTTTTGCCTCGTCTTCAATATTACTTAGGTGTGACTGAATTTTTTTGTTTTGTTCTTTAATCTCACGCATTTGTCTCGTGATTTATGCAGTTTGGTTCGTCGTTTCTGCATTCTGAATTTTAATTTGTTTGGCAATTTCTTTATTTTGTCTTGTCATGGTTTCCGTCATTAATTGTAATAATTCTGCCACATTGGTGGGTCCTATTGCGTTTTCTTCCGACGTCTTATGCTCTGTGTTTTCGCCCAAGTGTTGGTTCGCAACCGATTGCATTGAACTGTGCTGTGACACGTTTCTGCTCGCATTTCTTGTACTCTGTGGTGAGGGAGCTCTGATTACTTGTACTATGGGTTCTACGTGTCCAAGACGCAGGTTAGAATTTTCATCGACTGTCTCTCTACTTTCCTGCTCCTCTGTCGTATGCTGACTTACGTTTTCTATGCCTTGACATACATTATCCTCGTTATGGTGCGTTATATGTCCTCTTTCTCGCGATACTGCATCGTCTGTTGTACTGTCCTCTATTCTCTGCCCATTTTCATGCTGGGTCTCTACCTCAATTCGGTCAAGGTCTCGATTTGCCATTGCTAATCTTTCCGAATCCCTTACTTTCTGTTTTAAAAGCAATTCACGCGCCCTACTCCGAGTCAACATGCGCTCATACGATCTCACACGTTTCATAAACTTTTTGCTCACACGTCTTGACAAACCATTCACTTACTTGTTGGGTCAGAAACAACTTGTCAACGATGTATCCGCCACCTGTGCGCTTGCATTGGAGAGAAAACTTAATTCTAACAATAATAAAATTCATAACTTAATTATGCTATTGTCTCTGCCAGAATGTCTCAGTTTTTTTGAATACATTCTTACTATCTATCGCTGCAGCTACTGTTTTCGGCTATTTATAACGCGCGAAAAAATTTTTTTATTACGAAAATTTTTCAACAGGATATTTTTCTGACCTAGTTAGGCATGTAGTCGACCTTCAATCATGGTATTTTACCATCCTGGCAGGGTCGCCATTTTCTAACATTCTGCGTGGTGTCTGTTTGTTCTATATCGTGTCTCCCTACCACTTTCGCGCAACGACGCTCTGAACGTGTTTTTTTGGGAATTGACTAGTTTCAACCTGGGACCTGTTGCTGGTAAGGAGACGCCAGACCACACAGAAGAGTTCAGTGAGACTAGCGATGATATAACCAAATACTTAATGATTTCAGCATCAGCTCCACTGCACTCCCTGTAAAAGAATCTTAATACTAACTAAATTTAGTGGAAGGGGTTCAAGGCTTTCCTACTTTTAGTCAGCTGGTAAAATAACGTCGAAAAAGCAGTTATGTTTACCATTGGAAATTTTATTCTACTCACAAAACGTTGTTTATAAATTGCACTATTGATAAAAGGAAATGTTTTAATAGAGGATGGTAAAAACCAACTGCGTTCAACAAAAATGTGAACGAATATTCCCTGAATGGGTTTCCAAGTTCTACAATGGATCGAAGGATGACCTATGCCATATCACATCTATAATCTAGCTTTAAATTAAGTTTCACAAAACAAAAAACTATCAAAATGGTCTACAGTGACCATCAATTATCTTTAATTACTTATCTAACTTGTCGTAAGTTACAGTGGCTGATGTGGCTTCTCAATAACTATATAACAGATAAATCATCGCGTTTCAGAATTTTACTTCAAGTGGCAAATGTGAACACCATGAGCTTTAATTGACGATCGACACTAGTATTATGCAAAAAGGGGGTGTAACAGATGAGACTTCTGCAGTTCTGAGTGAAGCTTTATGCGCTGTTATGCGGCATCACGTGCGTTCAGTACCTTGTTAGTCTTCGTCAGGGGGCGGCGGGCAGCACAGCTCCGCTCACCTCGCCGTCTCGGAAGCAACTCTGTCCTAACGTCTCCTTACTACAATTTACCGAAATTAGTTTAAAAAAACTATCTGGCTGTGTTTTCATCTGACCAATCAGGGTCTCAATGTTAACCTTAAGCACCGCCTGCAAAAATTCTGTCTATCCAATGAGAAACGTTATACTTTTCGTGGTGGGGCAATGTTTTTAAAGTTTGCAACGTAACAGAGACGCGAAAAAGACTCACGCTAAAACTTGCGGTTGGGGTGGAGCTTTTTGTGTTATCATAAGATCTATAATGTTCTTCTGGAGGGCTCTAGCTTTTAACATGGGCTGGGGGTTGGTCCTGACGTAACAGAGACGCGAAAAAGTCTCACGCTAAAACTAGCGGCTGGGGTGTGGTCCTAGCGGTTAGCTAGCGACGTGGGTGTCCGTCCCTTATCGTAGGGCCTTCCAGCTTAACACTATTCTGCTCTCGGCTTCTGTTCTCGTTTCTCCCCTCGGAACTGCGTCTGTCTCATGGTGGGAAGGTATGACATGCATTTAGGCATTCTTGTGTTAGTCTGTGGTATTCCATTTGCTCACTCGTTACTCGTATTACTTTGGTTAATTTAATGTCACGATTTATTCGGAGCTGTGTGACATATTACTGGATTTGCTTATTATGTCAGGGTTTTCATGGAAGGTGTTGGATTTGCCTGACACCTTACAACAGCACGTTGAAAGACATCCCAGATGTGGTCAATAGTGTTCATGTCTGGGGGTGTGGTGGCAGCAGACGCTTTTAAACTTAGAAGAGTGTTCCTGAAGCCACTCTGTAGAGGCTATGGACTTTTGGGATCTCTCATTGTCCTTCTGGAATTGCCCAAGTCGTCTGAATGCACACTGGACATGAATGGACGCAAGTGATCAGACTGGATGCTTAGGTACGAGTCACATGTCAGAGCCGCATCTAGAAGTATCAAGGATCTCGTATCACTTCAACTCCACACAGCCCAGACCATTACGCAGCCTCCACCAGGTTGAACAGTCTCCTGCTGACATGCAGGGTCCATTCACGTCTCCATACCCGTACACTTCCATCCGCTCGATACAATTTGAAACGAGACTCGTCCGACCAGGCAACATGTTTCCAGTCATCAACAGTCCAATGTCGGTACTGACTAGTCCAGACGAGGTGTAAACCTTTGTGTCGTGCAGTCATCAAGAATACACTAGTAGGCCTTCGGATCCGAAACCCCAAAACGATGATGTTTCGTTGAACGGGTCGCACGCTGACACTTGTTCATGGCCCAGCATTGAAATCTGCAGAAATTTGCGGAAGAGTTCCCCTGTCACGCTGAACGACTCTCTTCAGTCTCGTTGGTCCTGTTCTTGCAGGATCGTTTTGCGGCCATACCTATGTGGGAGATTTAATGTTTTACCAAATTCCTCATGTTCATGGTACACTCGTGGAATGGTGTTACAGAAAAATCCCGACTTCGTCGGTACCTTGGAGATGCTATGCCCCATCGCTTGTGTGCTGGCTATAATACCATCTTCAAATTCAATTAAATCTTTGTAACCTGCCATTGTAGCAGCAGTAAGCGATATTACAACTGCGCAAAACACTCGTTGCGTTATGTTTCCTACCTGTTTACATATTTCTGTATTTGAATACGCATGCCTGTACCTGTTTCTTTGGCGCTTCAGAGTATTTCGACAACGTAGTTTACCTGTGAGTTTTAACATGCGTCTTCGAAAAATTCATACCATCTCCAATATACCAAATGGTTCAAATGGCTCTGAGCACTATGGGACTTAACATCTATGGTCACCAGTCCCCTAGAACTTAAAACTACTTAAACCTAACTTACCTATGGACATCACACAACACCCAGTCATCACGAGGCAGAGAAAATCCCTGACCCCGCCGGGAATCGAACCCGGGAACCCGGGCGTGGGAAGCGAGAACGCTACCGCACGACCACGAGCTGCGGACACCAATATACCAGTTACAGGTTATAATACAGGGTGAGTCCAAAATGACTTTACACCTGTATAGTGATTTATTGAGATAACTTACAAAATCGACAGTGTCATTTTGAAGCAGCCTCAAATTTCATATAAAAATTTCAAGCGTCATTTTGGTGTGCTGTGATTACCATTTGTGATGCGGCAATCCATTTCTTCCGCCACTCGTTGCAGTAAATGTGGCCTAACTTGTGCATTGGCAGCGGAGATTCAACTTTTCGGGTCAGCTAAACTGTTTAGTAGGGGAGGAACATACACATGGTCGTTAACGAAACTCCAGAAAAAGAAATCCAGTGGTGTCAAGACTGTGGAGAGAGATGGCCTTGCGATTGGCCCTTCACGGCCAATCCATCGACCTGGGAAGCGATTATCGAGGAATCATCGATCTTCCATGAGAAAATGAGGTGTTGCACCGTCTTGCTGACAATTAACTACCCCATTTCAGTGATCTTTATCGGTGTGTAGAATTTAAAGGTTTTCATGCCTTTCCAGATGTACAGTACCGGTGATCGTTTTCACCGTGAATAAGAAAAGGCAGTGCAGTTTCAATTTGCTATGGGGACAAAACACATAAACTGTGTCGGTCTCAAGAACGTGTTCCAGGGTCGCATGTGGATTTTCGCTGCTCCATATTCTGGAATTGTGGATGTTCACCATGCCACTGATATGAAATGTTGACTCATCGCTAAAGATTATTGTGTTCAGGAATGTCTCGTCGTTCTCTATCCTATCCAACATTTTCGCACACAGCTCCCCATGGAAACCTTATGTGCATCACTACTATGCTGTCCCATTGTCAATCTGTATGGTTTCATGTATATACGTGTACGCAGTACACGCCCGTTTGTGGAATACCAGTCTCGCGAGACGCACGTCGCGTTGCTTTTTGTGGACTTCAGGAAAGCTCTTAGTAACCTGTTCGACATAATTATCGACAGGCGAGCGATCTGGTTATTTATCATGTCGCAGTAAACAACCAGATTCAACAAAGTTCTTGAGCGAAGACTATATTGTAGACCTGCTAGGAGGTCCTTTAACGTATTGGATACGAAATTTGCGCCGAACAGTTGTTGCAGACTTCGTTTCATGAAACCAAAACGCACAGGATAGGAAATGGGAAGTCGCGGTACAGAAAATGGCCCAAAGATCACCAGTGTGTGTGTGTGTTTGTGGGTGTGTAGTGAGTGAAATGTTATGAAACAATGTGTGTAAAGTGTGTGTAGTGACTGACAATGAGATATAATGAACAGTGTGGCATTACATTATTTAATAATTTATTTGTAAAAAAAAGTATTGTATACCAGGATGGTCTCTAACTAGAAGTATGTAAATGTATGTCTATACGAATTAGCTTGTTTTAAATTGGTCTGAGCTTGGAAATACTTTGAGATGTCCCAGAAAACTACTACTACTACTACTACTACTGCTACTACTACAGCGAGCACGCTCCGCACCAGTGAAAGTAGACATTTTAACTGCGCACAACGCTTGCGCACCTGGTGGCGGAATGGAGTACTGATGCACTTCGTGAATATTGTTTGAGGTAGTTTGCTACAAAATGACACATCTACCGCTTCTGTAAGTTATCTCAATAAATATCTATATCGTTCCAAAATTTTAGTCACTTTTGACACACCCTGCATGTGGGAGAATAGTTGTCACTGTGTGTACCATGAATTACCGAAAAACTTATATCCATGTCAGAAAACAAGTACTATACAGTATTTGGTGAACAACAGCTGCGATGTTCGCCCATGATCAGAACAATAAATTTCTAGGGACTTGCAGGAAGGCCTGCAAAGGATTAAACCTGTCTGCACTGCCTTTCACTTCGTCTTTGAATAAACGAACGTGACGTGTCGTGCGTAGGTAGTCGGAAAGGCACGTTGTTGTTCTATTACACTACTGGCACTCAGTAAGTGGAAACAATTACAATCATCAATAATTATCTAATCATGTCACCCGAGACATGGTGCTCTTTTTCGCAACGTTTCGGAGACTCTTCTAGTCGTTATCTTGAAAGGGAGCGTCGCGTTCATGTCCACTTCGTTCCTTCATAGGCGCTGGTTCACAGACCCCTCTGCCACCGGCCCAGCGGATGCACTAATGGCGTGCTTGTGGTAGTAGTCGGCGAGCTAGAGCGAAGTCTGATTATCGAGTACAAGTGTTTCCAGTATATTCCGCCCACTGCCTTCGACGCTTTCACATCGGAGCGTTCCTGATGTAATTTACTAACGCGACACCCCACGTGGAGCTCAGTTGTCAACTGCTCCGATTGGCAAGGTTATCATGTACTATTACTATCACAGCCGTCCGCCCGCGGTAGCTGAATGGTCAGCGTGACGGATTGTCAATCCTCTGGGCGTGGGTTCGGCCAGGGTCTGGGTAATGTGCTGTCCTCATCATCATCCTATCACCCTCATTGACTGCAGGTCGCCGAAGTGGGGTCAGATTGAAAGACCGGCACCCGGGGAACGGACTGCCGGATGGGGGGCCCTAGCCATACGATTAAATAAAACTATCACTGCCCCTCTGATAACCGATTCGCAGAATCTGTTGGCGTGCAATAGCCCATTTGTCTGTTAACAAACAAGCACGTGTCCTTTGCTGGTGCTGTGGTCTGTCACTGCAGACTTGTCGGTTTGGACGAGGCGAACGCTTCTCACTCTCCCGAGCAGTGCTGTGAGATCGTTCAGTGTGTCTGGCCGAGGTACTGCATGCCACACTCATAACTGATGCTGGAGACGCCAGCCCTAAATTATTCTCCGACTGAGCCGAGCATATTCTTGAATTTATACCCCTGGTGGAAAACAGTTTTCACTATGTGCTTCTCCACTGTCCTGAGAATCCTAGCTCTAGACGACCCTGCGTGGTGAAGGAGCAGCGGTCACTTGATTTCATCTTCTGGATTGGTATCTTTATTTCTTCTTCTTGCTCTGCTGGAGAGCATCCGAGAGGCAGTGAAAATAAGGGTGGATGACAGTCTCGTCAATTGGGCCAGCAGTTTCCGACCGAGCTCCGAATCGAATGTGACGTCAGCAAAAGTACGCCAGGAACGCTCTGATGCGGAAGTGGGGAAGGTAGCAGGCGGATCTGAAACGAGGTACCAGGTCTCGAAGCCTGGACCCCCTTCCATTCCGTCAGGAGGCACGAAGCCCGGACCCCCTTCCACCGGCCGCAACATCTCTTCCGAAGGCACGTAATCTGCCGGCACGCTAGTTTCTCGGCAGAGTAGTCTACTGCCCAGCGAATATATAGAAACCAACTGGACAAGAAACCCTACATCTCGCCTAATGTAATGAGTATTAATCTCGTCGAAACGTTAAGAATACACGTCACCATAGGTCGGCTGATAACCCGAGAAAATGTCATCATTGATATTCGTAGAGAAAGCCTGCATTCCCATATTGAAGCATGCTTCCCGAGAGACGTGATGGGGGATCACCTATGTGAAACACGTTACGGGATTGGCAGATTCTATGGAAATTGAGATATTTGCTCATCAGCTTCGGACTATTCCCAGGAAGAAAGAGTAAAAGTATAGAGAAGTTTGCAAGAGGGTCAGCACTGTTCCTAACGAGTTTGCTTAGAATGCATGAAAGTGGCACAGAAATTGTAATGACATTCCAGAGGCACGCAGAACAAGTTGTTGCAAACTGAGAGGTTCACTGTTAATATCCTAGGAACGCATGTTTCAAAAAGAGTCTAGAAGTATGTTACCGTGTACCACATACGTTTTCCGAATTGATCAAGACAAGAAAATTAGAGAAATTCGTACACAAACATTGGCTTGCAAACAGCCGCCCTCGCATGCACAGTATGTGAGGAGTAAGACATAGTGTCGCAAGAAGTACTAACCAATCTGCGACCATAATACACTGGTGTCCAAAATTGAAGCAACAAACGGAAACTTGGAAGTCTTCATTTATTTTTCCACAGAACAGTATAAACAATTGATAGTAAAGTAAAAATAATGTAAAGAATACAGAATGTAAACAATTGCAACATTTATAATGGTAGACAAAAGTGTTCTTCGTGTTTTCATTTAACAGATTTGTAAACTGATTCCGAAAACTGTTAATGTGCTCAGCATGGGGTGTGACTACCTCTGTTGACCACTTCTGCAGCAATACAGGCCTGACAACAACGGGCCATGCTGTGAATGATGTCATCAGTATCATATTAAGGCAAAAACTCCAATTCTTACTGCAGAGGTGCTCTCAGTC
The DNA here is from genome assembly GCF_021461395.2 of Schistocerca americana. Classification (NCBI taxonomy): domain Eukaryota; kingdom Metazoa; phylum Arthropoda; class Insecta; order Orthoptera; family Acrididae; genus Schistocerca; species Schistocerca americana. The sequence continues at coordinate 216,950,919 of NC_060124.1, forward strand.
TTGGAGAGTGGTTGGTAGATGCTGATGTGATGCAAACCATTTCTCTAGTACATCCTAGACATGCTCTGTGGGCTTGAAATTGGGAGAGCGAGCAGACATCGCCCTTCGTGGAATATCTTCCGTTTCCAAGAAAACATCACTCACCCGTGCTCTGTGAGGTCGACCATTATCTTCCATCAATACGTTGTTTGGGCCCATAGCACCTCGCAACAACCACAAATGAGGTCCCAAGTTTCTCGCCACGATACCTGATAGCAGTTAAACCTTGCCAATTCACCTGTACAATTGCGTGAAGAGAGGTCCGAGTGGACAACACAACCCCTACCCACACCATTAGGGATCGTCCTCGATATTGGTCTCTTTGCACAATGTTTCTATCACGAAATCATGTTCTACGTTCCCTCCAGTTATGAATCCATCGAAAATCTCTCTCCAGACTAAATGGGGACTCATCTGTGAAAACAACATTGGTCCACTGTTCGATCGCCCATGTTCCCTTCTGTGTCAGAAGTAGACCTAAAGGAGGTCTCGGACAATTAACGCTACTCAACCAAAGGCTCCTGCACATCGTTTACTTCGATAAAACACGATTAATGGATACTACGAGGTCAGATACCAGTTGCTGTGCAATACTAAGGCGATACTGTCGTGCCCACACTGCCAAATAACGGTCGTCTCTTCTGAACTCACACGTAATCGGCCCTGGTCTGGTCTTCCGTTTCGGTCTCTATACTCTGTCGTCACATCCGAGATACAACATAACGATTCACACTAAGCCATAGGGCCATATCAACTTGCGACTGTCCTACTTACTTTCATTCTCTGGCCCTCCACCGCAGAGAGTCTGGGAGGCTTCTTCTCTGTGCCATACTGCTCAGTCTGTGACTGTGTAACAGCGATTGTGGATGTGGGGGTGCCCTGCAAACATTATCTCGTATGACAGGTGCCCGGACGTCATCGTTGGCATGGTTGTCCATTGAACAGAATGCCATCTTTCGTGCAGGATCATCTAGTTGACAGTTTGTGTGATTATATCGTGGATTAGACACAGCACGGGGAAATAGCAGTTTGTTGCTTTATGTTTGGACACCAGTGTATTTTCTGTCCAACAGTGAATTACTCCAAAGGACAACGTAAAACACCTCACACGTAATGCCAATGTGGAATTTCGTACCACCTCAGGTATTCTTTTGAGACTGTTTGTTCCTCATTGCAAAGTTTTTGACACGCCTGTTTATCTGACGGCTTTGTTGGGCTATAATATAGCACTCCTAACTGAAAGTTCTCTATGTTGTGAATAGCATCACATTCCGCCTTTTGTTGTAAGCAGGCAACCAGCACTACAATTCCTCATAATTTATTTCAGTTTCTGTTCTGGTACTTCATCTCTCTTTGATCAGTATGTAAACAAACTTTGGATCATCAGTGTTGTACATCGCCGAATAAGTGGGGAGTGTGAATATGCTACAATAGATTAACAAGGTAACTTTTGTACCTACAGTCCCAGATATTTTCGTACACTGATAATATACTCACTGCATCACGTCTACGCTAGTTTTGCTGATAACTAACATAAATTTCAAGGTGAGTCATCGGTCATGTGAAGCTCAACTCTGACTTCTCTCACATGACATCCAGAACGCAATGCATTATGACTGTCAGGTAGCTACAGTAATTGTTAACTCCTGAAAAGAAGTTGACTCATTGCCACAACTACGTTTACTATCGAAAGTAACATCGCTTGGGGTATGAAGCGAAATCTGTGAGTGGACTGAGGATTTCTTGGTAGGTTGGGTACAGCATTTTATATTGCGTGGAGTCATCGAAAGATGTAAACGTAACTTCAGGTGTGTTGGGACCCGAGTTGCTCACGTTGTATATTAATGACCTTGGAGGCAATATTAATGATAACCTCAGAATTTTCACAGACGGTGTATAGTCTATAACTAAGCTCTGTCGGAAGAAAAGGTGCACAAATATTAAGTCAAATCTTATTAAGATTTCAATTGTTAATTGTTAATTGGCAGCACCCTATGCCATGGACGCCTTGGTCTCTTGCAGAGTATTGAAGTAAATGTAGATTAAAATGTATAGCAATGGGACGTACCTTTTGACATCCACTCTACAGTGGTTAGCGTAGTATTAATGTATGTGTAGATTTCATTGTATTTAATTAGTTGCGACATTTTGCAGATCAGATGGAAGTTAACAGAAGAAATAATGGAAATTGCTCCACAGATAAAGATCTCAAAATTAGAGATTAAATTAAACATACAACGAAAAATACTGGAATAATCTAAAATCAAGTTCCATATACTGAAAGTAATTTAGAAGTGGAATGGACAGGCGACAAAAGAAATGCTCTGAATATTTCCCGTAATAACTGCGCATTTAAAAAAATATTCCGTGCACTGCATAAGGTGCTAAGGGGAACGGCCGCTCATTCATATGTAACGCGGTGATGGAGCGAGAGAGAAATAGTCGACCCATTTCCTTTAACGCCTAATTGAAATCGTCGGGTCAGGCTGCGATAACAAAGGCATGTCGCTGGGAAAAAATGGGCAGCGCGTCCGTCATCCAGTGATGGCGTTCCCAGTCGGAAGGGCGAATCATTTTTTGCGTCAGAGCGCTTAATTATCCCGTTGTTATCTCTCTATAATGGATATTATGATTGTTGGGAACCTATCAACAACAGTCAGCGTAATTGATTCAGTACTTAAACGATGTATTTTTGATGGTTTTCAAAATATTTTGATTTCATTTTGCCTTTAGATTTTCAGAAATTTCATTCGTCTACTATACTTGGTAATCGAACACTTCTTTTAATGAATCCTAGCTAAATGCAATTGGGTCCGCGATACTCTATAACTGTTGGTCTTCGTGTACGAAGATCCCCTGCAAGTATCGCTAACGTTATGGAGGCAGCACATCAGTGTACGACTTAATATTACATTTCAGACACTAGTACCTGTATCTATCTTTCTACTTGTGATGTCAGCCAGCCGTAGTCGCTAGTCGACGAGTATCTGCTAGTTTTAGAATGCTTCTAACAGTTCACCGTTTAACAGACTCTGTGAGCCAGTTCTCGTATAGGAGCAACATATTGAGACATAGTCTTAGTAGGAATATACACTCCTGGAAATGGAAAAAAGAACACATTGACACCGATGTGTGAAACCCACCATACTTGCTCCGGACACTGCGAGAGGGCTGTACAAGCAATGATCACACGCACGGCACAGCGGACACACCAGGAACCGCGGTGTTGGCCGTCGAATGGCGCTAGCTGCGCAGCATTTGTGCACCGCCGCCGTCAGTGTCAGCCAGTTTGCCGTGGCATACGGAGCTCCATCGCAGTCTTTAACACTGGTAGCATGCCGCGACAGCGTGGACGTGAACCGTATGTGCAGTTGACGGACTTTGAGCGAGGGCGTATAGTGGGCATGCGGGAGGCCGGGTGGACGTACCGCCGAATTGCTCAACACGTGGGGCGTGAGGTCTCCACAGTACATCGATGTTGTCGCCAGTGGTCGGCGGAAGGTGCACGTGCCCGTCGACCTGGGACCGGACCGCAGCGACGCACGGATGCACGCCAAGACCGTAGGATCCTACGCAGTGCCGTAAGGGACCGCACCGCCACTTCCCAGCAAATTAGGGACACTGTTGCTCCTGGGGTATCGGCGAGGACCATTCGCAACCGTCTCCATGAAGCTGGGCTACGGTCCCGCACACCGTTAGGCCGTCTTCCGCTCACGCCCCAACATCGTGCAGCCCGCCTCCAGTGGTGTCGCGACAGGCGTGAATGGAGGGACGAATGGAGACGTGTCGTCTTCAGCGATGAGAGTCGCTTCTGCCTTGGTGCCAATGATGGTCGTATGCGTGTTTGGCGCCGTGCAGGTGAGCGCCACAATCAGGACTGCATACGACCGAGGCACACAGGGCTAACACCCGGCATCATGGTGTGGGGAGCGATCTCCTACACTGGCCGTACACCACTGGTGATCGTCGAGGGGACACTGAATAGTGCACGGTACATCCAAACCGTCATCGAACCCATCGTTCTACCATTCCTAGACCGGCAAGGGAACTTGCTGTTCCAACAGGACAATGCACGTCCGCATGTATCCCGTGCCACCCAACGTGCTCTAGAAGGTGTAAGTCAACTACCCTGGCCAGCAAGATCTCCGGATCTGTCCCCCATTGAGCATGTTTGGGACTGGATGAAGCGTCGTCTCACGCGGTCTGCACGTCCAGCACGAACGCTGGTCCAACTGAGGCGCCAGGTGGAAATGGCATGGCAAGCCGTTCCACAGGACTACATCCAGCATCTCTGCGATCGTCTCCATGGGAGAATAGCAGCCTGCATTGCTGCGAAAGGTGGATATACACTGTACTAGTGCCGACATTGTGCATGCTCTGTTGCCTGTGTCTATGTGCCTGTGGTTCTGTCAGTGTGATCATGTGATGTATCTGACCCCAGGAATGTGTCAATAAAGTTTCCCCTTCCTGGGACAATGAATTCACGGTGTTCTTATTTCAATTTCCAGGAGTGTAGATGCTATAGCGCTATACTCTTAGTCATCTCTGAGATCTTTGATTTTATGTTTGGAACAAGAGTAGTGGTATATCGTTGGGGATTCAATAACACTTTCACCGTAGAATGTCTGCGGGATCTCTCCTGCCCCCCCCCCCCCCCCCCCCAATGACGCCTTAAGTGTGACCTTCCTTATCGTGATGTTACCGCTCTTATCAGTGATGTCATCATCCTGATCAATGACATCATCAGCCTATGCCCCTTTTACAACTATCCCCCCCCCCCCCCCTGCGTCCCACCTCCCACTGTTCCTTCTCTTCCAGTCAGAGTATAGTAGTAAAATGAGATACCTAGTGAGAATGTATTTGTGAAGCTACAAAGGTTGTATGGTATCTATAAATAAATAAATACGTAAATAAAGAACCCAAGATGACGTATCCAGCCCAGTTGTACTTACTACCCTCCTCGCTAACTCTCTCCCGTTTCCTAGCCTAACAATGCAGAGTAAAAAAACACGAAGTATATTATGTGAAAATGGTGCCAAGATTGAAGATATGCAGTAAAAAATTAAGTAACCGTTTCGTGAATAGATGCCAACAGCGACATGCATCATTTCCGTGAGCTTCGCTTGAAATTCAAAGATATCTATTTAGAATTGTGTTCATATAAATAACACTGTATTTGATCAGTTTAATATTAAAACCATTTGTATAGATCGTGCCAACTTCAAACATGATTTACGTATAACAACGTTAGATACTTGCTTCTGAAGTGGGGACGCGCACTCTCTCTCTCTCTCACTCACACACACACACACACACACACACACACGCACACACACGCGCGCACAGGTAACGAGGGCCATTTTATAAAAAAATTAAAAAAAAGTATCTTCTTAGCCTCTCGTTAATTCGTTCAGATTCTATACAATAATGGTGTGCAGTTGGAGTGCGTACATATCAGAGGACCTATGTGCTGTATGGACCTATGACTTGTAGGTCATTGTACCAAACGGCAACTTCGCAAAGAAATATTTAGGCGTGATAAATTCATTTATTACCTAATATCGGCTGGTTTTTTCCTCAATTTCCTGAAATGGAAGGGTTCATCAATGGTCAGTCGCGCTACGGCAGGTAGAGAGAGGGAGAGTGGTCTGAGCCATTATTTACAACCAAACCCGAAGAAGGTATTGTAAAAAGACTTCATTTATTTACCTTGCGCACGTATTATAACATTCTTATTAAAGATTTTCAGCAGAAGAAGAGCTGTGGAAACACAGGCCAAATATACCAATCTTGAAAAATAATCTGAATGGTTGATTTGGAACAGAAGTTAATGAATCCAAAAGAGAAACGCCTTGCAACACTTGGATCAAGACAATGTGCCTAGAATCTTGAATTTTGTTCGAGATCATCTGAGTTAACAGATTATATTGCTACCATTTTTCAATTGTAATTCCCTTTGTCAAAGTACAATTCGTGGTGTCTCTTTCCGTTCTTCAGTGATTATTTCTCATGCAAAGTGAACGGCTAAAACTATTTCTGCCTTCAGAATGTTTGTGTTTCACGACGAGATTCATTTACCACAACCAAAAGAGAATGCAGTTTGTGTGATTAGTATTTTCCTTAAGACTTTGTGCGTCTATTACGTCCTTCGTATGAAGCCACAGTTCTTTGTTTGGATTTTAGTTTTCTTCTGAAACTTTAGGCCTTCATTCTAATATCTATAAAACTTGGCTTGTGGATCGTGATATCCCTCATGTGGCTTGATAATAAGTGAAATTTCCTTAAAGTGCTTTTATTCCAGTTCAGCCCCCTTACTTAACTTTTATCCTAATTAGTTTTTGTAGATCAAAACAACGATGCATTGATTTGTGAGGTAGAACTATTAGTGAAAAATGCTGAAAGGATTCAAACACTATGCACAAAAAAACAAAATTTTTGATAAGGGTTTTCAAGAAACTATTTCAAATAAGAAAGAGAGTATTTGTGGCAGGTTTTATTCGAGCGACAAGTTCATTAATACAAACCTTGTATTCTGTGGCCTTAAAACGAAGATTCGGCAGCATTCTGTATCCAGTAATCAAACTGCAAGCTTTAAATGATCCAGCTGAGCGAGACTCCAGCTGACTGAGGTGTGCAATAAATGTGCGGTGGTCGTGATGGTGTTGGCATTGTCAGTGGTTAGCACACTGGACGCGCATGCGGGAGACGACAGTATAACCCACGCCGGGCCAATCAGATATACGGGTCCAGTCATTTCCATAAATCACTCCAGGCCAATCCGGGATGGTTCCTTTGAAAAGCCACGGCCGATTACCTTCGCCATCCTTGACACCATCCCAGCTTATACGCCATCTGTAAAGACCCCAATGTTGGTGGGACGTTAAAGTTAGTCTTCTATCATTCCTTCCTTCATTAGGTCATGAGACAGTTATAGGTGTTTGCGTCTCCTAATATACCACATCCTCTTTCGAAAACAACGACGGAACTTACTTTTGGAACGTCCCTCGAATCAAACATAGACTGTTCAGCCAAGAAATTATTACGACCCACCTAATATCGGTATATACCCGACCAGGTGACTGCAACCTCATCTGGCCAGGAATGAGTGATAGTCAGACACACGTACGTTGCATGCAGTATCAGTGAGCATGCTGTCCGTGTGTAGAATGGGGAAGGCACGCCATATATCTTAGTTTCATCGAGGGCAGACTGGGATGGCCCAGAGGCTGGGCACGAGCGCTTTACAAACTGCACGGCTTATCGGGTGTTCGTGGAGTAATGTGTTGAGTGTCTTCAGCACTAGACGAAACGAAGGTGAAGCCACGTCGAGACGTCGTGCGGTATTCCTTGATTACAAATGTCAGACGTCATAGGCTGGCGAGACTGATAAAACAGGATAGGCGGCGAACCATAGAGGAACTAACATTAGACTTCAATGCTTGGCAGAATACAAGTGTTTTTGGACAGTGCACCGAACACTCTTTACGATGGACCGCCGAAGCCGACGACTCAGGCATGTGCCAGTGTTGTTGTTGTTGTGGTCTTCAGTCCTGAGACTGGTTTGACGTAGCTCTCCATGCTACCCTACCCTGTGCAAGCTTCTTCATCTCCCAGTACCTACTGCAGCCTACATCCTTCTGAATCTGATTAGTGTATTCATCTCTTGGCCTCCCTCTACCATTTTTACCCTCCACGCCACCCTCCAGTACTAAATTGGTGATGCCCTGATGCCTGATAACGACGTCTTCTTGAGTAGTCCCTGCCCGGAGATCCGAATCGGGGACTATTCTACCTCTGGAGTATTTTACCCAAGAGGACGCCATCATTATTTAACCATACAGTAAAGCTGCAAGCCCTCAGGAAAAATTACGTCTGTAGTTTCATCTTGCTTTCAGCCATTCACAGCACCAGCACAGCAAGGCCGTTTGGTTAGTGTTGCAAGGCCAGATCAGTCTATCATCCAGACTGTTGCCCCTGCAACTACTGAAAAGGCTGCTGCCCCTCTTCAGGAACCACACGTTTGTCTGGCATCTCAACAGATACCCCTCCATTGTGGTTGCACCAATGGTACAGCAATGTGTATCGCTGAGGCACGCAAGCCTCCCCACCAACGGCAACGTCCTTGATATGGTTCATGGGGGGGCGTTGCCAGTGTTAACACCACGATATCGGCGTCAGTTACGACCATCGTACATGGTCTGATGAATCCCTATACCTTCTTCACCGTGCCTATGGGAGAGTGCCTGTCTGTCACCTTCCAAGGGAACAGCTCCTCGACCACCTGTACTTCGGGACCAAGACAAGCTGAATGCGGTTTCATTATGCTCTGGAGAACACTAAGTGGAGCATCCATGGGTCCAGTGGAGCTCATGCAAGGCACCATGACGACCAAGATAAATCGCACATGGTTGCAGAGAATGTACGCCCTCTTCATGACTATCATGTTTCCTGGAGGCTGTGGCATTTCTCAACAAGAGACTGCGCCATGTTACAAGACTAGGAGTGTGACGGAGAGGTTCGAGTAACACAGTGGCGAGTTCCAATTTATGTGCTGCCCCTCCCCCTTCCAAACTCGCCACATCTGAATCCGATTGAACACATCTGGTATGTGGCACCAGAGCTCAACGCCCCCTTCCCGGAATTTACGGGAATTAGTTGACTTTTGTGAGCAGATGTGGTGCCATCCTACTCCAGGGACCTACCGAGGCATCATTGTTTCCATGCAACGACGAGTTGCCGCTGTTATCCGTGCCGATCACTGTATTATAAATAGAGACACTATGTGTGAAATATTTAAGGACAGTTTACTCTACCTCAAGGTCCAGGAAGAGCGTCAAGTTGTAATTGCCGTTGTTTATTGACACCCTTGTATTGGCGCGCGCTATAATCGATTATAGTTCGCTGTTCCGGTGGGGGTGGCGCTTCGGTGGTGATATGCTATTACGTCACTGGCGTGTGTTTGCGGTGGCCGGCGGAAAGCGAGAGGGTAGTCGGTTTCCGGGTATTGCACGGAATGTGATGTTCGCTCTGCCTGACCTGCTGGTGACTAGTCCTAAGGTTGTTGTGCCTCGCAATATGAGCAGAGTGGTCTGGGGCGGTGGCGACTCGACTCTGTGCTGGCCATGCGGTGGTGATTAATTGGAGTCAGCGTACTTGTTCTGCCTGCCTGTCTGATGTGGAGGTCCGGTGGGGTCCTGTGATACTCTGGCCCAGAGACAACTAGTTGCTGAATTTTGGAGTCGTCTGCCAGGTTAGGGTTTGGGCTCGGTTGGCTCGTCAGATTTTCCGCTGGAAGCTCCAGCAGCGGTCTCTGAACTTCATTCTGATGTGAGACGGCGTTGTTGGAAGTTTTTGCTGTGTGTGTCTGGCACGTTACGATATTTGTTGGTACTAATTTATTTGCTCAACTGGAGTATTTTTTGGTTATCCCGCTGAGTGGGTCGTTGCCCACCCGGTCTGCTGAGCGTTACCTTAGGTGGTGCCTGTTTGTTCCTTTTTGAAGGAATTCACGTAGGTGGTTCATTTTACCTGCCCGGAGTTGCGTTGATGTATGGTATATTTGGCATTTAATGTGTTAGGTAAAGTCTGCCTAAGAAAGGAGGTTTTGGACAGTATATGCATAGTGAACTACTGCTGCTTGGTATATGTGGTCTTCTGGGACCTGAACAACACGATCTCGTCAATTTGGTTTGTGTAACAGCATTTAGTGGTATGTTCTGTATTTTACCTCACTGTGTTATTTTTAACTTGGTGGAATAATCGCGTTTGGTGTCGTTAAAGCGCTTCTAAGATTGTGGTTTTTATCGACAACAACGCTGTACTATTGTACATATAAGTAAATTTTTTTTCCATCTGATTTTTCAATAAATTAGTGTAATCGATGTTCTGATTTCATTTCTTTTTTGTTTCATGTCATTGTGTTAAGAAAACTGTAAACAAATTTTAATGTGAATATTAATGTTTATGTAAAATGTCAAACAATATTGTAATAGAATTGAAGTGTAACAAATGTTGAGACTGTTGTAAGATGTTAAAATTGTAATTGTGCGTCTGGTCCATACGTAGGCAATGTATTAGGATATGTAGAATGCAAAACCTCGGGTGAATACCCTGTCTGTAAGGGAGCAGTAAAAGGTGGATGGCAGGCGAGCGCGGGAAAATGCACGAGGGCACTGCACGGCACAACGGGCTCAGCGGTAGTTAGTTGGAGTTTGGCATTGGTCTGAGCAACACGTTCTGGATCGAGGAGGCTCTCCTGGAAGACGTAGTTTCATTGAGCCTCGGGTATGCCGTTCCAACGCCCATACAGCATGGCAAAATTCCATAGGCACTAAACGGAATAGTATTGCGACGCTAAGAAGAATTAAAGTGCTGATACATCAAGAGCCATAGCTGTGGTTGTATGTGTGCTGTGTGCCTCGCCATCTCGCCGCCCGCCAACCGCCGCGTCGATACAAGCAGGTTGAAACTTTTAGTACTGTATTCGCATGGACCAGAGAATGACTTATGCAATAATAACTTAAATTTTACCAGAACTTTCCCATCATTTAATTATCCTCACAACTAACCTTGATAGGGTCCTTACCAAATGTTGTGCAATCTGAGTGTCCCAAAATGAAAAATTTAATTTTGTGATAATAATAATTACCTGCAGACCTAACTATGTAAGAACGGTGTTTAATGAACTGTTTTGTTAATGAACCAGTAAATGAATAACGAAGGTCTGAAAAAGTTGGAAGATAACTTTGATATTGATTTAGTAATGAAGTTTAATTATTTCGAGACAGCTATAATAGTATTTAAATGAGCAGGAAATAAAATAAAAAGAGTAGTAACTCATATATTGGAAATCTTGAACGCATAATGATTTCAATAATAAATTTTTTTTATACAGTGATCATAACAGTTTCAGGGTTCCCCCCCCCCTTTTTTTTATTCATTTGAATTCTGAAGTGTTCTAAATTGATTTGACCACCAAAAGTTAAAGTCAATATAAAAGCCAAAATTTATCAGTGTTTTATCGTTATTAAAATTGACATTTTGTTTGTGGCTCAAAATTACTATTTCTAGGGTAACATATGCCCGATTTTAATCAGATCAATAGACAGTACGAAGTTTTGTAGTATACATTATAATGTAGTGTTATGTATCTAAGGTTTTTCCATATCAGTACAGAACGTGAAAATATCAGTTCAATAGATTTTCTGGTTCCAAAATTTACTATATTATGCAGTGTTACTACGTGTTGGTTTGCATGAATATACACCAACTTGTACAGGGAAGGAACTCAGTTAATGCCTAATTAGGCTGGCGAGTGTATTATTAACAAATTGGTAGCATCTTCTATGTTGTTTTTTGTCTGTCCTGACGTGTAGTTGCATTTCGGACTTGCTTGACGTATCATTGTTATTACAGAGTGGGTGTAAGTCTGATTTGCCACCATTCAGGTACATGCGGTCAATATATGTACAAAAATTCTGTCTCGTAAGGTGAACCACACTCACTTACCATAGTACAGGCTTTAATGAGTATCGTGTGCCCCACGCGCACGTTACAAGTGGCGACCGTGACAGGATGTCCAGTTGTTGTCGGTCACTAATGAGAATACCGAGCAGTGGATGTTCAGTGGCACGAATTGCAATATTATTCAGTAAAGTAAATAGCAGTGAACGTCAAGTACTATAGTGTGGTGTAATTTGCGTTCAGTATGGACAAGAACGTAGACACAGTAGATGTGCCGAGTGTAATGAAAGATGCGGCTGGCAATGACAGGAGTTTACGCGGCCAGATAACAGATGGCGTTAGCGGTAGACAATTGACGTACATACAATACCACGAACATGTTAACGAACAGATTGAAATGTCGAGATCGCCTCAAACACAGCAAGAAATAAAACAGGAAGTAGAGGATGACTTTGTAGATGATAGTGGGCACATGAACGAATCCACTGACATGTTTGATTCACCACAGATAAAGAAAGAACCGAAAGAAAATTTAGATGTAGGATCGGAACACACCGATTCCGTAGAACAAAACGGTGTAAAAATTTTAAGCATGAACGACTTATTTGAACGATTAACCAAACAAATTGCAGGACAGGGTGAGCAGCTCAAAACACAGTATGATCAGCGTAAAAGACACGTTGACGAGCAGCTCAAAACACAGAATGATCAGCTTAAAAGACACGTTGACGAGCAGCTTAAAACACAGAATGATCAGCTTAAAACACACGTTGATGAGCAGCTTAAAACACAAGTTGGTCAGCTTAAAGCACAAATCGAAGAACAAGGAATTAAAATTAGTAAACAAATAGAACAGGTAGAACAAAAAGTGGGTTATTTAAGCTCTGTAGTAAATACTATGAAGTTTGAAATTGACACAATTAATAAAAATATGAATACTATGCAGGGGGAAATTGACAACATTAACAGTAGGTTTGATGTTGAAATTCTCAACATACAAGAGAAAGTAGAGCCTCTAGTTGAAACAAAAGTAGACGAAAAAGTTTTCGGTCTTAAAACTGAGATCGTAAACGAATGCCAACGTGAAATCTCACAGCTGGAAAAGGTAGTGTCAGATACTGAAAGAAATTTAGGCGAAAAAGTTACCGGATGTGTACAAAAGTGTGAGCAAAATACATCGAAAATTCAGGGCAAAATTTTCGATCTCGAGAGTAAATTCAAAGATAGGTCTGGTGTTGTCTGTAATGGGGCGCCACTTACGAAGCTGTTGGAAGGTGAGGAGCGCTTCGATCCCGCCAAGAAACATAATGGATGGCATCCGTTGTATTTCATCAAAAATTGCGAGAGGATGTTTCCTAAACACTTGTCTGGTCAGGAAAAGATAAACGTAGTAATTAGCGCCTTAGCAGGTGATGCTAAGCGCTGGGGAATTAACTTGAATACCGAACTAATGACGTTCGAAGAGTTTAAACAAAAGTTTACAGAAGAATACTGGTCCGAAAAAAAACAGGATCATTTGTGGCGCGAGTTTATCATGGCCAAACTTCATGATAACAGGGGCAGGAATTCTTTGAAAGATTTCTGCGAGTATTGGTACCGAAAGTTGACACATTTAAGAGGGAGAAGATCCGATTCTGAAATCATATGGGAGATATATAAAAAGCTTCCAGAAGATTCGAAGAGATATGTGGGAAGCAATCATCATAGCTTCCAAGCGTTTCTCGAAAGGGTCGAAGACGAAGACCACTGGCGCGAAAGTCGTGCCAATGATCAGAATTTTAGTAACAGGAATAACCCTAATAATGACGAGAGAAATGACGGCGATGGGTTTCGTGTGAACGTGATACAGAGAGGTAGAGGAACTGGAAGAGGGAGTTATCCAGGTCGCGGTAGAGGGTACACCGCGCAAAATAATAACGATGCGGGAAACTGATTTCCGCGAACGTTGCGGGCCAAACGGAAGCGGACAGAACATACCGGCCCTGATTTAAGAAATGTTACCGGACTGACAGTAAAGTTATGAGACAGCTTAGAGACAGGCGTGGAACGATGCAATGTGTTGTTGCGGAACAAGCGTCAGGTGCGAGCGCAGACGACTCATCTTCGCCGCACAGAGCGATACATGTTAACAGGCGAGTGGAGCATCAGAGGGCAACGGCCCAGCCTAGCAGAACAGCTGTTCAGAGAGAAGCCGCTAGCAATGCGGCAGCATTAGGTACGAACATTGCCGTAAGAGCTGGTGAATACATTATGTGTGGTAATTCCGTGGCGAAGGAAATAGTAGTTGGAACAGTGGATACACAGAGAGGTGCGGTTAGCAGTGCTAGTAATGAAGTAAATGGCGAGAATGAATTAGCAGAAGTAACTAATTGGCGTGTTCAGATCGACGATCTGTACAAGGGCCTCAAGCAATGTGAGTGGCAGGATTTTAAGAAGGAATATGAGGCAAGGAGGTTAATTAGTGAAAAAGGAGATAGTAGGGACGTCGATAAGATGACGTGGCCTGAATTTAAAGAGGAGAGAGTAAATAGCGCCACGCAAAGTACGTGTGCTGCCGATAGGACGAAGGTTAAAGATAGAAAGGAATTGGAGGATGAAATCCTAAGCGTTGACGAGGAAGTAACTTCTGTTAACGATCCGCCAATAGTACAAGCTGTTACCGAAAGGCACCATGGGAAAGGGGCAAGAGTAATTGAAGTCCATGAGGATTACACTAAATATGAAGTAACAGTGGATGTGAGTAAAGCTGATAATGAGGTCGTTTTGCCAAAAGAGGATATTGAGTTAAAATCAAAATCTGACGAAAATGTGGAGGAAGAACTTAGTGCCTGTCTCAGAAAAGCTTTTATGTTAGAACCTGAAAGCGACCCAGAATGGTCGGATTCTGACGATAGTTCAGATGACGAGTATTTCGGTACTAGTGAAAATAATGGGAATACAGCTAATTGCGATATTGTATCTACTGATGACGAAGTTTCAAAACAGAACCCAGATGTTGAGACTGAACATAGAAAGAAAGAGCCACCTGACGACTCAGTGTCTATTTTGCAAGGAGTTGAAGTAAGCAAAGACTTTGAACTCCAGAAACCGAGGAAACCACCAGATATAAATGGTTGATAATTCAAGAACGTATCTTGGGACGATGTCACAGTCGACCAAGGTGCGTTGTGGAAAAAACAGGAAGGGGCATGAATTAGAGTCTGGGGCAGATTTATGTCAGACTTTGAGAAAGTCATGAACACCTTACATCATGAATCTACTGGGTTCCCACCGGAAGAAAATTTTGTTAGGCAGCAGAAGTAAAAGTTTAATTGAGGAAAAACTAGAGTTTCCACCTTGTACAAGCTTGGGGTTGAGTCAAAAGAAAGAATTAGTCAGAAAAAGGGCAGAGCAGAAAGCTGAATCTAGATCTAAAAGGCATGATAAACACCTGAAAGTTTCAAAATTTAAAATTGGGGACTATGTTCTTTTAAAAACCCACGAAAAATCTAGTGAACTGAACCATGAAATTTCCAAATTTAAATATATTTATAATGGACCGTATATAATACAGAACATTCCACACAATAATGCTTACTACCTGATCTACCCAAAATCCAAGAGACCTTTAGGTGTAAGAAACGTTGTGGACCTGAAACTGTATGTTCGTAGGAGTGAGTGACCTAAGTACAATCAGAAAGCAATCTGCAGCAAATGTGCTGTATCTTATACTGAAACTATTTTATTCTAAATGTAACAAATCTTTGTAAATATATGTATACCAATGTCAGTGCGCTAATGTACTTATGTGAGATTCAGATTACCAAATGTACTATAAATGTAAAGATGTATGGAGAAAAGGGCTGAAAAGAAAGGGTAAATGCTGCAAGCAAAATAAAAGCTAGGACAGTCAAACACCAAAGAGGGCAGATAAATAGTCAAAGGAGAACTGTAAGTGTGGTACAAGTAATGTGATAAAACGATGCCTAATGCACTGCCCAAATCTGAATAATAGGCAGCAAATGTGTGTAGTAATATTCCTAAATAGAATTGTGTGTTCATTAGTATATAAGGAAATGGACTGCCATTCAATGCAAGCAGCAACAAATTGTTTTATAGTGTATATAGGTATTTGTATATGCTTTGTAGTTAAGTGTTTTTGTTTCAGATTTTGAATTCGTTTCTCTGAGAAATTTAATTATAAGTAATTTGCTATTTAAATAATGTTGTGATAGGAGGTTGGACTGTGCCAAAGGCACTTAAGTAAATGATAGGTAAAGGTTCTCGATATATTAAAAAGCATAGACCTCTATAATGTAAGAGAAAGTAAGTTTAGTGATACAAAACTGTATGATGGTACATTCACTCAAAGATTCAGAACCACTGTATAAATATAAAGTTCAGCGTTCCCATCAAATTTGCACTTAGTGAAATTTACTGGAAACAGGGGCATGTGTAACAACAACAACGCTGTACTATTGTACATATAAGTAATTTTTTTTTCCATCTGATTTTTCAATAAATTAGTGTAATCGATGTTGTGATTTCATTTCTTTTTTGTTTCATGTCATTGTGTTAAGAAAACTGTAAACAAATTTTAATGTGAATATTAATGTTTATGTAAAATGTCAAACAATATTGTAATAGAATTGAAGTGCAACAAATGTTGAGACTGTTGTAAGATGTTAAAATTGTAATTGTGCGTCAGGTCCATACGTAGGCAATGTATTAGGATATGTAGAATGCAAAACCTCGGGTGAATACCCTGTCTGTAAGGGAGCAGTAAAAGGTGGATGGCAGGCGAGCGCGGGAAAATGCACGAGGGCACTGCACGGCACAACGGGCTCAACAGTAGTTAGTTGGAGTTTGGCATTGGTCTGAGCAACACGTTCTGGATCAAGGAGGCTCTCCTGCAAGACGTAGTTTCATTGAGCCTCGGGTATGCCGTTCCAACGCCCATACAGCATGGCAAAATTCCATAGGCACTAAACGGAAAAATATTGCGACGCTAAGAAGAATTAAAGTGCTGATACATCAAGAGCCATAGCTGCGGTTGTATGTGTGCTGTGTGCCTCGCCATCTCGCCGCCCGCCAACGGCCTCGTCGATACAAGCAGGTTGAAACTTTTAGTACTATATTCGCATGGACCAGAGAATGACTTATGCAATAATAACTTAAATTTTACCAGAACTTTCCCATCATTTAATTTTCCTCACAACTAACCTTGATGGGGTCCTTACCAAATGTTGTGCAATCCGAGTGTCCCAAAATGAAAAATTAAATTTTGTGTCAATAGTAATTACCTGCAGACCTAACTATGTAAGAATGGTGTTTAATGAACTGTTTTGTTAATGAACCAGTAAACGAATAACGAAGGTCTGACAAAGTTGGAAGACAACTTTGATATTGATTTAGTAATGAAGTTTAATTATTTCGAGACAGCTATAATAGTATTTAAATGAGCAGGAAATAAGATAAAAAGAGTAGTAACTCATATATTGGAAATCTTGAGCGCATAATGATTTCAATAATCAATTTTTTTTTATACAGTGATCATAACAGTTTCAGGGTTCCCCCCCCTTTTTTTTTTATTCATTTGAATTCTGAAGTGTTCTAAATTGATTTGACCAGCAAAAGTTAAAGTCAAAATAAAAGCCAAAAGTTATCAGTGTTTTATGTTTATTGAAATTGACATTTTGTTTGTGGCTCGAAATTACTATTTCTAGGGTAACCTATGCCCGATTTTAATCAGATCAATAGACAGTACGAAGTTTTGTAGTATACATTATAGTGTAGTGTTATGTATTTATGGTTTTTCCATATCAGTACAGAACGTGAAACTATCAGTTCAATAGATTTTCTGGTTCTAAAATTTACTGTATTATGCAGTGTTACTACGTGTTGGTTTGCATGAATATACACCAACTTGTACAGGGAAGGAACTCAGTTAATGCCTAATTAGGCTGGCAAGTGAATTATTAACAAATTGGTAGCATCTTCTGTGTTGTTTTTCGTCCGTCCTGACGTGTAGTTTCATTTCGGACTTGCTTGACGTATCATTGTTATTACAGAGTGGGTGTAAGTCTGATTTGCCACCATTCAGGTACACGCTGTCAATATATATACAAAAATCCTGTCTCGTAAGGTGAACCCCACTCACTTACCATAGTACAGGCTTTAATGAGTATCGTGTGCCCCACGCGCACGTTACAGTTTGACTATTCATGTGCGCTTGGCTTTAACTGTTTTCTTTTAAGAAGCGAGAAATGTTTATTAAGACTTTTGTGTATTGGCTTCCGGCACTTGTTAAGAGCGCCCCAGGTAACGGCACCATGGTTATCATGTGCTGTCGGGATGTTAAATTATTATTTGATTTTTGAATTTTATGTTGTGTTGATATTATGTATCGTGTGTTATAGAACATAACCAACGTGAGTAAGTGATGGGCACTTGTGGGAGGCATGGCCGGGAGCTCTCAGGGGTTTATTTCGGGGACCGTTTCTAGTGGGAAGTCTCCGAAGTGTTGAGAGCTCGCTCGTTTGTGATTGCGTTGGGAGTTGCACTTGCCTTAGGGTTGTATCAAATTATTATTTTGTTATTATATTTACTGGTTGTGTGTTGCGCTTCTTTGACTTTATGGTGCCAAGTGGCATTATCTTTCTCAACGTTTTTTATATAAATGATTTTAAATTGCAATGCCAAGTTAACTTATTATTGGACCTTGGTCTGTGGTGTAAAATCTTTTAATGCAACATTGTTATTTTTTTCTTGCACAAGAAATTTCTCTTATTTTATGGTGCCAAGTTGCCACTATTATTGTTATTTTTTAGTTAATTACTGCTCTTAATGTTTTCCGATTTTATGGTGCCTAGTGTCATTACTATTCTTAAGGTTTTTGTAAATGAACTTAAGTTGTATTGCCAAGTTAACTTAGTATTGGATTTTGTCTATTGGGTAAATTCTAAAAGCTCTATGGTAAAAGGTTCTTTGATTTTATGGTGGTAAGCCGCCGTTATTGTTTTTAAAGCTCATTCTCTTAACCATTTGTTAAGTTCTGTAAGTTATATGAATTTGTTGTTATTTAAAAGAGTTTAGTATTTGCAATTTAATAAATTGTGTACAGAGTCTGCTGTTTGGATATTATTGGGTGGAAATCCTTGGATAGTTGTCCTATAAGAACACACATTCCAACCCTGAGTAACAATTGAAGCTGTTAAGTAGGAGAAACAGTGCATAGCAGTGGAGCAGTCGATCAGTCGGCCGGTTTAATTACAACTCGTGCTGGAGGTTTTGGGCGCGCCGCGCGCCTACCTGCTGTGGCGGCGGCAGCCTGCTGCTGCTGCTGTTGCTGGGCGACCACCGCCGCCGCCGCCGCCGCCGCGGCTGACGCGGCCGCCTGCGCGCCGCCGGCCACCGCGACGACGCCCGCCGCCCCCGTCGCGACGCCCGCGGCTGCGGGCTCGAGGCCGCGCAGCGCGGGGTGCAGCAGCGGCGCCTGCGCAGACACCTGGGGCGGCGGCGGCTGCTGCTGCGGGGGCGGCGGCTGCTGCTGCGGCGCCGGCTGCTGCTGCGGGGGCGGCGGGGAGGCGACGTGGCGGCCCCCGGGCTGCGCCGCCGCCGCGGGGGGCGGGCTACCGGGCGACAGGCTGCCGGGGGGCGACTCGGAAGACGCCGGGCTCGCCGCCGCCAGCAGCGGCCGCCGCTGCATCGCCGTGTTCAGGATCTGCATCTCCCACATCTGCTCCTGCCTGATCTCGTCGTTGTAGTCCTGCAACACGGCAACGACATTCCGACATGCATTTCGCTTTATGACAGTGCTACAGACAAGGCGACCGCACACGGCGACGACTATAATTTTATATATACACTACTGGCCGTTAAAAGTGCTACACCACGAAGATAACGTGCTACAGACGTGAAATTTAACCGACAGGAAGAAGAAGCTTTTCAGAGCATTCTCACAAGGTTGGCACCGGTGGCGACAGCTACAACGTGCTCACATCAGAAAAGTTACCAGCCGATTTCTCATACACAAACAGACCGGCGTTGCCTGGTGAAACGTTGTTGTGATGCCTCGTGTAAGGAGGAGAAATGCGTACCGTCACGTTTCCGAGTTTGATAAAGGTCAGATTTTAGCCTATCGTGATTGCGGTTTATCGTATCGCGACAATGCTGCTCGCGTTGGTTTAGATCCAATGACTGTTAGCAGAATATGGAATCGGTGGGTTCAGGAGGGTAATACGGAACGCCGTGCCGCATCCCAACGGCCTCCTATCACTAGCAGTCGAGATGACAGGCATCTTATCCACATGGCTGTAACGGACCGTGCAGCCACGTCTCGGTCCCTGAGTCAACAGATGGGGACGTTTGCAAGACAACAACCATCTGCATGAACAGATCGACGTCGTTTGCAGAAGCAGGGACTATCAGCTCGGAGCCCCTGGCTGCGGTTACCCTTGACGCTGCGTCAGAGACAGGAGCGCCTACGATGGTGTACTCAACGACGAACCTGGTTGCACGAATGGCAAAACGTCATTTTTTCGGATGAATCCAGGTTCTGTTTACAGCATCATGATGGTCGCATCCGTGTTTGGCGACATCGCGGTGCGCACATTGGAAGTGTGTATTCGTCATCGCCATACTAGCTTATCACCCGGCGTGATCGTATGGGGTGCCATTGGTTACACATCTCGGTAACCGCTTGATCGCATTGACGGCACTTTGAACAGTGGACGTTACATTTCAGATGTGTGACGACCCGTGGCTCTACCCTTCATTCGATCCCTACGAAACCCTACATTTCTAATGCACGACCGCATGTTGCAGGTCCTGTAAGAGCCTTTCTGGATACAGAAAATCTTCGACTTCTGCCCTTGCCACCACATTCTCCGGATCTCGCACCAATTGAAAACGTCTGGTTAATGGTGGCAGAGCAACTGGCTCGTCACAATACGCCACTCACTACTCTTGATGAACTGTGATATCGTGTTGAAGCTCCATAGCCAGCTGTACCTGTACACGCCATCCAAGCTCTGTTTGACTCAATGCCCAGGTGTATCAAGGTCGTTATTGCGGCCAGAGGTGGTTGTTCTGGGTACTGATTTCTCTGGATCTATGCACCCAAATTGCATGAAAGTGTAGTCACGTGCCAGTTCTAGTATAATATATTTGTCGAATAAATACCCATTTATCATCTGCATTTCTTCTTGGTGTAGCAATTTTAATGGCCAGTAGTGTATCATCGTCACTAGCAAAAGATGAAGAAACAGATTCAGTATGTGAGAGCATTGAAAGGTTAAATCGATGTAGGTGAAAGGAAACTGTAATAATTGAGGAGACTGACGAAGGGAAAATACTCCTTTTCTTCTGCAATATATTACTCTTTGAACATGTTCACAGCTACAGACGAACTCGTTGGATTTCGTGCTGAAGTTGCTTTTGTTATGGCTATACTGCTCGCCATATGCTGGTGCCTGTGCTGACACTGAGAGACAACATTTCGGCCGATACGAAATACTTGTCATCCGATTTTTCTAAAACTGTGAACTGAAAAAGTTTTATTTACTGTACATCTTACAGTCTGATATCTCCACTTGATGAAGAACTGAATAGTTTTTCGTTAATCATCATACTTACTGCGTTGCATCAATTAAGTAAAACGTCATCTGTGCTGAAAGACAGCGTTCTGGTCGATACGAAATACTTGATATCCGATTTTTCAGAAAGCATAAGATGAGAGTTTTTTTGTACATGTTACAATCTGATATCTTCGCTAAATAACTTAATCAATTTCATTTCGTTATAAGCTACAATTACTGTGCTGCATCAAATTAAGTAGAAAAGTTCGAGAAATTTGAAAGATTTTCCAGAGGTAAAAGCGAATTGCCTAAACTCTACATATTGTTGATTTTAGCTCATATACTAAAGAGAATCAACTGTAGATAAGATATGAACTTTTATTTAAAATATATTTATTTTTTTATAATTGAGAGCAGGAGTATATCTCGTTTCATTCTAGATTTATTCGGTTTTATATCCGAAAGACGGTCGTGCGGACGCGCCCATTCACTTCCCTGCGCATAGACAATCATGCGGTCATAAGAGCTCTCATATCTCATGAACAATTCAGGATATCTAAACGAGATTTTCTGCAAATGATATCCCTAAAAGACATGTTGAAAAGGAAACCATAATATGAGTTTGCGCAACAGTCTTACTCAGAGTTTCTGCAGCACTAGCTGGGGAGCATCAGCGGAAACATTGCTAACCTCTGTAATCGTCTCTTAAAGTGAGTACTGTGCACTAGTGTGGTTTACCAGCGAGCTTGTCAAGTACTTGGGCATCCACTTCAACCCTGCTGTGAGAATTACAGCTGTGTATATAAAGATTATCCCACTATATTGGCTAACAAAGTTCAGCCATGTAGCCCCACCTTCTCTGCAGAGACAAGAGGCTTTGCTGAAGGAATACGCGAAAGTAATGAACAATCCTCTGCTTCCCATCCACGAAAGTACTACAGTTTTAGAAACAATTTGACTTTGCTCTACGAAATCTATTCTGAGAGTGGTCCAATAACTTGTAGCTGCTGACTTTAACAGGAATGCTAAATGGGGCGAGAGCTGAAGTGATAGTGCCTCGCACGTGAACTGTGGCCATATCAGTGCTGTAGAAAAGCCTACGAGATTTGAACTTCCATGTCAGATAGACTCCGAATGGGAAATGAAATATGCAAACAGAATATCCACAAGTGGGGCAGCCACCCAGCTATGGTTGCGACTGTCGGGCGACAAATGCAACTTTCCAAAAAACATCCCTGAACTGAGGACTAAGTGCCCATCAGGGGAGTGTGGCTAACTTCTTCAACGCCACACCGCTCTGGCTTGAATGGGTCGCCAATCTAAACCTCTGAATACGAAGGTACAAATTGAGCAATGTATGTGTTGCGATGTGATGTTCTGTTTTGTTTTATTATCTTATTGTAATCAACACTTAATCCTATTTTATTTGATTTTATTCTGCATTCTTTATTCATGTATTCCATTGTTTATTTTATCTTTCATAATAACCAGTGTATATCAGGTGTGTAGCGTCGTGGACTAAAATCCACAAAAGTGCTAAAAACGTATGTCTGTATGCATGTTTTAAGTCTCCTTCTAAACCACAGGACTGATCTCAACCAAACTTGGTACACATATCATTTACTATCTGGAAAGAATCGTTGTGCGGTAAGAACCACTCACCTATCAAAGGGGTGGGGGTGGAGTTGAAAAAACAATGTAGCCCACGAATGAGTGCATTTAGATACTTGCAGCGAATTTTACACATAACTTCAAACCTTTACGAAACTTTTTCTCGCTGACGATTCCCACAAAATGATGAAAGGAAAAACACTGGCCGGATACTACATTTATGCTGTTCATGCAGTAAAACTGCATGATGTTATAACTTATCACTTCTTGACTACCAGTTCTATTCTCAACACATTTCGCAAATAGTACGCAGCTATATCACTGGATGAATATCCAAAAGTACGTCATTGTACATTACATAGTTCAGTAGATACGAGCACCGCAAATATTAGGTTGCGTGAAAATGAAACCAAAGAGCGGAATTCGCTAGACGTACAGGTGAAATATGTGTACAAATACGGGTGAACTATGTTACATACGAAACTTTCCTGGCAGATTAAAACTGTGTGCCAAGCCGAGACTCGAACTCGGGACTTTTGCCTTTTGCGGGCAAGTGCTCTACTATCTGAGCTACCCAAGCACGACTCACACCCCGTCCTCACAGCTTTACTTCTGCCAGTACCTCGTCTCCTACCTTCCAAACTTTACAGAAGCTCTCCTGCAAACCTTGCAGAACTAGCACTCCTGAAAGAAAGGATATTGCGGAGAGTTTGGAAGGTAGGAGACGAGTTACTGGCAGAAGTAAAGCCGTGAGGACGGGGCGTGAGTCGTGCATGAGTAGCTCAGTTGGTAGAGCACTAGGCCACGAAAGGCAACGGTCCCGAGTTCGAGTCTTGGCCTGGCACACAGTTTTAATCTGCCAGGAAAGTTTCATATCAGCGCATACTCCGCTGCAGAGTGAAAATCTCAATCTATGTTACATACGTTTGAAATATGATTGACATGTGCCTATGTGAGCAAAGCAATGGGTAAAATGATCATCCTAAACCCCCTGGAATAATTTCAGTCAAATTTGGTACATATATTCGTTAGAATCCGACCACTACACCACTAGCCTCCTACTTTGGTTGAGTGTGATAACGTGGTGAGAGAAGGGAGGATGAGGAACTGGACAGAAGGCGAAAGGGGAAAGAAGAGATAGGTATGAATGGGAGGAGAAGGAAGTTCAAAGAGAAAGGAAAGCGTTGGTGATGGACTAAGGCAGTGGGAGGAAGAGATAGGCAGAGAGATGAACAAACAGAGAGGGAGGAAAAAATGAACAGAGAAAGTGAAGATCGGGAGGTGGAGTTGGACGTAAAAAGTGGAGGGAAAGAGATGAACATGGAAAGGGGGAGGGGAAGATAGACACAGAGTGGAGGAGGAGGAGATTTCCAAAGAGAGGGAGAAGGAGATGGAATAGAGAGGAAGAGAGGATGGATAGAGGGGAAGGAGCAGTTTGACAGAGAGGAGAGGAGCAGATTGAAAGAGGGAGGTGGGAGGAAATGATGGAAAGTGACTGAGGTAGAAGGAGATGGTCAGTGACTGGAGTTGGAGGAGGTGGAAAAGGGAAGGCGTGGTGGAAATGAACAGTGGGAGGGTGGGATCGAGGTGATGGACAGGACAAGGGAGATTGGGGGGGGGGGGGTGAATGGATAGAGAGAGTAAGGAGGGAAGGTGATAGAGAGAGAGAGCATGGGTGCAGAGAGGACGGAGAATGAGGCACTTAGAGAGAGGGAGAAGCAAGAGATTGAGAGAGAGAGGAGGGAAGAGAAGATGAAGAGAGGGATAGGGTAGATGGAGATGGGTCAGAGGCAGAGGAGGTGGACAGATAGAAAACTGGAATAAATAAATAAGTGGGCAACGCCTCGTTCCTCGGTTAGTAAATAAATAAATAAAAGAAGGCGGAAGGAGCTGCAGAAATGAGAACAGCAAAAATAAAATTGGGGATCTTGTAACACACAAAGTGAAGCAATTCTGTTACCTTGCAGGCAAAATAATGAGTTGAGGTTGTTATAAGATGCATATTAGTGCATCCAAAGAGAGTATTCCTCGCCACGAGAATTCTAGTACTATCAAACATGACTATTAGCCTGATAAAAGAAATATATGAGGAACTACGTCGTAGAAGTGATTAAAGGGCATTGGGAAAACGTAAGAGAGGAAATCAATGCGTTTAAGATACTGAATTGAATAAAAATTAGGACTGAGTGGACTGATAAGATAAATAATTTGTTAATTCTGTGTAGAGTAGGCATCATTAAACAGACGAATGGATATGTTTATATGATGTACAGGGTGACAGTTACCGAACTATACAAAATAAAATCGTTATAACTTTTGAACTGTTTGCGTCAGGACATTCAAACCGCATGGTTGGCCGCGAGGCATGATGGTAATTAGTATGGTTTGGTTTAGTCCACTTTCAGTTGGATGAGTTCGTCAGTAAGCAAAACTGGCGCATTTGAGGGACTAAGAATTCGCATTTCGCGATCGAGAACTCTCTTGACTGTCTGGTGTGCAATGAGCAGTCACAGAATAATCGATGCGATAATCCTTGACGACACGTGACTACCGAAAGGTATGTGAATGTTTTGCAATATGCTTTCATCCCCACTATCCAGACTGACCCTAATTTCCATACGATGTGGTTCATGCAAGACGAAGCTCAACCCTATCGAAGCAGAAGAGTGTCTGATGTCCTGGAGGAGCACTTTACAAACGGCATTCTCACCCTGGGGTACCCAGAGGTCACTGGCATAAGCTTCGATTGGCCGCCATATTCTCCGCATCTGAACACATGCGACTACTTTTTGTGAGGCTATATTGAAGACAAGATGTACAGCAATAACCTCAAAAACGCTGCTGAGCTGAAAACAGCCATTCGCAAGGACATCGACAGCATCGATATTCCGACACTTCAGCGTGTCATGCAGAATTTCGCTGCTCGTCTGAGCTACATCATCGCAAACGGTGGCAAAGATATCGAACATGTCATAACCTAAATCTGAGTATCTAGTGACGTTTCGTGTTTATAATAATTCACGTTTTTTCATATAGTTCAATAAGTGTCACTCTGTAAGTTAAGAAATTAAGAAAAAAATTCGTGTTAATAAAGGAAGGAAAAAATTCCAAAGAGACAGAGAGAGATTGGAAGTTGAGTGTACGTACTACTTTGGGGAGAAGACACTGGCAGTCCGAGTTAAATCAGTCAGAATTACGACGAACAAAAGAAAAAAAGAAAATTAAAATAAAATAAATAAAAAAATTAGAATACTCAAATTTTGAGAAATCATGTGGATTATATTTCTGTCATTACCTTTAAACATATATTTACGAGAAAGCAACGCAGTAATTCGGTGGTAAGTCATGTTCCGTTGAGGGGCCGTAAAATAATTTTGCGATGATATCCTACATCCACTCATTAACGCAACAGATACTTTTGGCCCGCCCTGTGGCTTGCGGACAGCACGGTGCGTAATGGTGGCTATCCACCCTTCTCGCCATTAACGCCGCCATCTCACGGGCGTGGTGAGAGCGCTCCTACATCATTTTCAGCACCTGTAAGGTTCCACTTGGTGCGTACTGCTCGTTATATGTGCTCGCATTCTGCGCCGTGTTATTAGCCGTTGCGTTAGTCGTCCTTTTTTCCCCCCTCTCATGTTACTGCTGCTGCTATTGTTCTGTTTACGCTTCGCCCAGCCGTGAAAAATTTACGCCCGCGGTCGGCGCGGCAGGCAGAACTGGCCAGTGCAAAACGTGGTGTGACGCCGAATTAACCGTTGGACACTTTCTGCGCCGCTGCTGCAATAAACTAACGCCGGTTTAGAGTTGCTATGACAACAGACCGTACAGTGCCAACTTTCATATTTACGTAGCGGCGCTTCGTGTCGCGCCTATTACATTGTAGTTGCGCTCACCTGTCAGCTCGTTAACTGTCCCAGGTAACTTACTGCCGCTAGACTGCAGGTCGCGCTTTTGATCTTCGCGCTAAAAACGAAACCTTTTCAATAACAGGAGCTGGAATTCAATGCCTACGTTACAAATTGCTTCAGCTCATTCTTTACCGGTATTTGCAGCGGATAATACTCTTAGTTCAAATGGGTGCTATTGGTGCAACTTAGGGACAGTTTGTCAGCAGAATTTCCTGACTATTCGTAACATTTAATGAGCTACTATGTAACAAATTCACATAGCAAATACTAGGGGCGGCCTGTAGCCGGCCGGATTGGCCGAGCGGTTCTAGGCACTATAGCCTGGAACCGCGCGACCGCGACGGTCGCAGGTTCGAATCCTACCTCGGGCATGGATGTGTGTGATATCCTTAGGTTAGTTAGGTTTAAGTAGTTCTAAGTGTAAGTAGGCTGTTTAGGTTTCTTATTCGTAACGCCACGTAGCGCTCTGTGTGAGAATCACTGGCTGTGTTGTGTGCAGTCTGTGTCTAGTTTGCATTGTTGTCTGCCATTGTAGTGTTGGACAGCGACAGCTGGATGTGAACAGCGCATAGCGTTGCGCAGTTGGAGGTGAGCCGCCAGCAGTGGTGGATGTGGGGAGACAGATGGCGGAGTTTTGTAATTTGTCATGAACTGCTATATATATTATGACTATTAAGGTAAAAGGCAAGAAACTGTTTCATCTCTGCTATATCTTTGTCATCTATCAGCGAGATCGATAGCCTGCAGTGTCCACTATCAACGACTCCTCCAACGGTCGATAAGAGGCGACAGCTGACTGTCACATGGGCACAGCCAGTTACAAGCCACAGATAGAACTCGACCAGCGAGTGCCTGCAACACAGTTCGAAAAGTGCTGTGCAAAAGTCCCTGCCCCACTTACATCTTGCTTTCGTGTCATACCTGCTTACTGAATTTCGTAGGGACTACATTTGGATTGCTGTTTCACGCATTATTGATGGATTTGCAGGATTCTGGAATATGTAGATGATTCTCTTGATGCGTTATAGAATTATTGACGACCTGGCACAGATTGGAGTACTGAACTATTACCTGATACGAATGTGTTCATATTTTCTGTGTAATAAAGAGTGTGTTGCACCAAAGTGGGTGTAATAATCACTAAATTAGAAGAAGGTCAATTGACGCAGAAGTCGAGATAAGAGATACTGGAAAATATAAACAGCGACAAACAATAATACAGGCAAGGAACATTCATGGATTATAAATTGAAATAGTGTATTCATTCACTACGAATAATTTCTTATATTGCCGATAGACTACACAGTTGGATAAAATTAACTATAAGGAATACATAAAAAGTGCCATGTGTAGTTCATGACGATACAAACAGTTACCAGGCGCCATTGTGTGATCAGCGATTTCAAGTTGCTGGTCCTACTACTGCTTCATACAATGGAGCCATTATAATTCTACTCTAACCGTTCTTGTGCAATGAATCAAAACAAAATAAAACACTGACTCTCTGGCCAGTTGAAGTTCAACAAGCACCTGAAAGAAAAAGAAAGTCCAGTGCCGTGCTACGTATTTAAAAATGGGACGTCATAGAGGTAGCGCTGTGAAATTCTTGGTACACGTTAGTAGAGTTTTAAATACCAACTCCAAGAAACGGCAATTGCACTGCAACGGCATTTGATCCTGTTTCAGCAGATTATGCAATTCTTTAACACGCCATGCTTCACATTTCAGATACAGGGTGAAAAGCGGCCTTGAGGAAGACTTTTCTTCTGAGATGCCAAACTGCTCATAAATTTTTATATTATGCTTGCTTAAATTTTATTTTCCTAATGACATAAATGTCAGTAAGTTATAACTTTTCTTTTACAATATAAGTATCTGATTAATTACTAATGTTTCATTTTCATTCCAGTTGAGAATTATATACTCAGTATGTGACAAATGTCTGAAATGGTAGTTACTAAACTTTGGACTCTTCTGAAGCAAACAGTGAAGTTTCACTTAGTACCATCTTCCGCAAGGGAGCAAATTTCTGCAAGTAGAAGTATTTTCAGCGTTTCGTTTTCAAGTTAATGATACAGAGACACCTACTGTCAGACACTGTTCATTATACTGCACTAGAAGAATTGTGCATTGATTATTCTGCCTTAAACTCTCAAGCACATATAATACCGAAGAAATTAGATTCTTCTAGAATTTGCAGGGCCATAGTATCACCTTCACTCACCACGGGAGGCTCAAGGCTGGGATTGAGAGAATACAAGAACAAAACGTAATTATACCAATTAAAACCGGCCAGTGTGCTACACTGCTAATACGAATGCCAAAGCCTGCCGGAAACCTTCCTCTACGTAGCGACTGTAAAAGTAGGTCAGGGAGCCGACATCTGACGATACTGGATTACAGGTAGCACTCTTAAAGCGTCTGTTAGGTATAAACTGAAACGTTTGTGCAAATCTATACGCCCTCCAAGTTTAGCAACGTAATAGCCTTTCTCTGGGAGTTGACAATGCCTCAGTTACGTTTCTGAATTGTGTGGAACAGTAGACTAGCTGTATCTCCAGTAGGTTAACTGCATTGACGACGCTATCGTCACAGAGACGTCAAGAGAACGACGTGCATAGGACCTATAAAAAAATTTCCCGTATGTTGCAAAGTAACTGAAAACTCAAACAAACTTTCTAAATGTCGTGTAACATATTGATGACATGTGTTACGCAGCGAAGGGTTAAAGCGCACAAAGAAACGCGAGTTCTGGAAAATTACCTGCTGCGAGAAAACTTCGGAAAGTACAATATTTTTTACTTAAAGCCAACTACTGTAGGAAATTTTTCTCATCTTTGAACTAACACAGCAAAACTTTCCTACCAGTTAACCGCCTATGGAAGAAAGAAGTAGCAGTCACATAAATGCGACACATCTCTCCAGTCCATATATGTTGATTTAAGATACGCAGCATTCACGAAAATATAGCAGTGTCCAAAATTTCCGAGATTCATTTCATTCCCGGCGCAGAAGCGTCGTCAGCGCAGTAACTATGGTAACGTTAACTAACAACTGTAAACAACTGATGTGCGTTAGACTAGTGAGCAGGCGGTTGGTAAATAATGGACATGCGGCCGTACTGTGTCAACGTTATTGAGTCCCAGATCACAAAGCAGCGACATCTCTAAATCAAGTGTTTAAGACTTTCTCCTGAACGCTTTAAAGCAGAGAAAAGTGTGAACAAAATTTGTTCCGCACACCATGAATCCCGAACAAAAACAAAGACTCATGGACACGAGCAGCATCTTGTCTGAAATGTGCCCGCATCTCGTGGTCGTGCGGTAGCGTTCTCGCTTGCCACGCCCGGGTTCCCGGGTTCGATTCCCGGCGGGGTCAGGGATTTTCTCTGCCTCGTGATGGCTGGGTGTTGTGTGATGTCCTTAGGTTTGTTAGGTTTAAGTAGTTCTAAGTTCTAGGGGACTGATGATCATAGATGTTAAGTCCCATAGTGCTCAGAGCCATTTTTTTGTCTGAAATGCAATCCAAGGACAATTCTTTACCGGGAAACTTGGTTTTATCAGGACGAACCTAGTACAGGACGACAAAGTGCAGAAATTCACATGAAGGGTCAGCCATTTGATGACGTAAGCTAAAGTGAGGTGTAAGTTAAACGCCGGCCGGTGTGGCCGTGCGGTCTAGGCGCTTCAGTCTGGAACCGCGTGACCGCTCCGTTCGCAGGTTCGAATCCTGCCTCGGGCATGGATGTGTGTGATGTCCTTAGGTTAGTTAGGTTTAAGTAGTTCTAAGTTCTAGGGGACTGATGACCTTAGATGTTAAGTCCCATAGTGCTCCGAGCCATTTGTAAGTTAAACAACATCCAAAACAAGGATTTTTGAGTGTATATTGAATATACTAATGTTCTTTGCTTCTTACTCAAGAGGAGGGAGATTATGTACAACACCTGAAGCATTCAGACTACAATATTTAATCTTTTTTTAAATTAATTCAGTCACGAAACTTTTTGGACTGACGGGCTATATACACCAGAGAATTATCTGATCTACACAGACTTTTCGAAACAGCTTTAGCACAGATGTACCTCGGAAAAACTGCGATGTGACTGAGCCATATCCTGAACCCCCAAAATATTAAAGGTGGTCAAAACGAATTATTCGTCAATTGACACTGAGGCGTTAGCAATGACTTTGGAGCTAAGAAAATCTGTTTGTTTAAGTATGGTGCTAAATTCCATCCACTCACTAACCATAAGCTGAATACTGATTTATGTCTCCCGAGTCAAATGCGTTCCGAGGAAATTCTGCGGTGACAGACACTGTTTCTATTTAATTTTGGTTATAAAATACAATATACAAAGGCTGACATATCAGTTTGGTTGGTTCTCCGGATCTCATAAACGGAAAATAATGCTTTTGTTCTACGCACGTAATTAAATATAACAGCGACTCCCATTTACGCTCGGAAAGTTGAGAGTGCTAAGGCACTGTTGCCTGGGAGATCCCGAAATGTAGGTTGAGCGCTTTAACGGAACGGGTTTGCCTAACAGCCCTTTCCATGAGCTGTGTGTGGGGTGTGTCTTACGTCCAGTTGTTGATTGTAGGTAGATGTAGCGGCAGTGTATATTTTAGGGTCTTACTCTTGTGCTCAATGATACCGATAGAATGAGGAACCCGGGAGCTCCGGGAAATTAATGCTAAGTCTGGTGAACATAAATTTTACGTCCGAACCTATTTTCTCAATGCTGGTAAACGCTGATACTGGAAGTTTCTCCCACCAACTGGAATCGAACCGGCTACCACCTACTCAATCGCCACTGCCCAGGCGTACGATAGTGACCTCGGGTACGGGGTTACGGAGGCTCTCACTGCACCCTGTAATATGATACAGCTGCAGCTGATGGCCAGAGCATCTTCTGGTTGCCAGTCAGCGAGTGTTTATCGACATGTCGTATATTAAATATAGAACGAGGATGGGGAAAAAATGCCACCCCGTGTCCAGACAGGCACATCATGGATTCTGCAAAAGTTTACACTAGGTTGTGGTCCGTAATACAGGTCGTTTAAGGAGACTTACGCATTTACCAGGAACACAGTTTTTATCTGCCAAAGCTCTTCTGAAAGTCAGGCCGTAACCCGTCCGAGGCTCTTCTCATTGTAGTAGATACCGGTATACTCCCTAGCAGCAGGTGGCCAGAGGATATACACTGATAAGCCAAAACATTATGACCACTGCCCACCGAGACGTTGAATACCACCTGGTAGAGTTGCCGGCACGTGACATGGTAACAAAAGTATATAGGAGGAGCAGACACGGACGGGGGATCATCTTAGCGAACATATGTGCTCCAAATGAGGAAATCCATTGAAATAAACAACTCTGAGAAGGGGCAGATAATTATTACGCCAGCGAGTATCTCGAAAACGGCGACGCTGGCCGAATATTTACGAGCTACATTCGTGACATCGACGGGAGGAGGTAGAACGACAGTTAAACTAGCACTACGAACTACATGATTCAACGCCCACAACTCTTCACTATTTTAACATCCAACACTATGCCAAAACGAACGATTATCCAACGTCTGGGAACTTACGGAGCCAGTGACAATGTTTCCAGTCCCAGATGATTCTTACACCACTAAGTCATCTCAGCACAACCAGCCTGGCCTGCAGAAGAGAACACTCGCTATTGTTGATTACTTGACGTGTATCCCAGCGGTGGGTTTCGAAGGCTTTTCTGCTCTGTAAAGTAGGACAGATGGTGATCTGTGTCATCTCTGCCGAGAGAACACAATGTTGGAGCACTCACAATTGTTTCGAAGCACACCATTTATAGTACACTATTGAACATGGAGCTGCGCAGCAGACCACCCCTAGGTGTTCACACGTTGACCCAACGACATCGTTAATTACGATTGCAGTGGACACGTGACCATCGGGATTCGACCGTAGTTCAGTGGAATCGTCTCGGCTCTTCGAGCAGTTCGCGTGATTGCTACACTATTTCAATCGTCGTATAGACAAAAGTCGTCATCGAAGTGAACGGTGGCTCGAAACGTGCAGCGCGCCACGGACGCAGGCAGGTGGGACCAGTATTATGCTATGGGAAACAGTCTCCTGCCCTTGGATGGCCCTGTGTTAGTGATCGAAGACACGCTGACAGCTGCGAAAACCCTTCGTCCCTTCAGGCTTGTGCCTTTCCCAATGGTGATATCATCTTTCAGCAGAGTATCTGTCAGTGTCTCGGAGCCAGAATCGCGCCACAGTGGTTTGATTAGTATTACAGTGAACTCGGGTCGATAGCTTCGCCAGATATAACGCCCACTTAACCCATCTGGGTCGCTGTCGGGTGCCATCAACACGTACGCAGATCAGCAGCCCGTTATTTTCGCAAATTACGTGATCTGTGCGTAAGCATCTAATGACACATACCTCCACAAACCTACCAACAAACTGTCGGATTTCTGATATGCAGAATCGGTGATGTATTCCGTTCCAAAGACAGACACACATGCTATTAAGCAGGTGGTCAGTGTTGTGGCTCCTTAGTGTATGTACAGAGCTCGACACATTTCTGGAGCCACGTGGGTTATAACGGAGGTCGCAATACCAAACTTTCGTTAACTCACACGAACGATGGCACAACGTTATTACTGATGGCCAAAGCACTGATACAAAAATTATAGATATAGCAGTCACCTGCAATGGTTTCAATCAAAATCTGCAAAATTCGATTTTTTTCTTTTTTGTGTAAAAGAGACACAATGTTGTATTTCATCGACAAATGGTTCTCAGAAGCTGTTGTTTGTCTGATCATAGTGTTAGAGAGAAAATACAACTGTGGAAAACCTTAAATAGCTTTCACAGCAAAGCACTCAGAGCGTTTATACAGGGTGGTTCATTGATCGTGACCGGGCCAAATATCTCACGAAATAAGCGTCAAACGAAAAAACTACAAAGAACGAAACTTGTCTAGCTTGAAGGGGGAAACGAGATGGCGCAATGGTTGGCCCGCTAGATGGCGCTGCCATACGTCAAACGGATATCAACTCCATTTTTTTAAATAGGAACCCCCATTTCTTATTACATATTCCTGTAGTACGTAAAGAAATATCAATGTTTTAGTTGGACCAGTTTTTTCGCTTTGTGATACATGACGCTGTAATAGCCACAAACATATGGCTCACAATTATAGACGAACAATTGGCAACAGGTAGGTTTTTTAAATTAAAATACAGAGCGTAGGTACGTTTGAACATTTTATTTTGGTTGTTCCAATGTGATACATGTACCTTTGTGAACTTATCATCTCTGAGAACGCATGCTGTTACAGCGTGATTACCTGTAAATACCATGTTAATGCAATAAATGGTCAAAATGATGTCTGTCAACCTCAATGCATTCGGCAATACGTGTAACGACATTCCTTTCAACAGCGAGTAGTTCGCCTTCCGTAATGTTCGCACATGCATTGACAACGCCCTGACGCATGTTGTCAGGCGCTGTCGGTGGATCACGATAGCAAATATCCTTCAACTTTCCCCACAGAAAGAAATCCAGGGACGTCAGATGCAGTGAAAGTGCAGGCCATGGTATCGTTCTTCGACGACCAATCGACCTGTCTTGAAATGTGCTATTCAATACCGGTTCAACCGCACGCGAGCTATGTGCCGGACATCCATCAAGTACATCGCCATTCTGTCATGCAGTGGAACATATTGTAGTAACATTGGTAGAACATTACGTGGGAAATCAGCATACATTGCACCATTTGGATTGCCATCGATAAAATGGGGGCCAATTATCCTTCCTCCCATAATGCCGCACCATAAATTAACCCGCCAAGGTCGTTGATGTTCCACTTGTCGCAGCCATCGTGGATTTTCCGTTGCCCAATAGTGCATATTATGCCGGTTTACGTTGCCGCTGTTGGTGAATGACGCTTCGTCGCTAAATAGAACGCGTGCAAAAAATCTGTCATCGTCCCGTAACATCTCTTGTGCCCAGTGGCAGAACTATACACGACGTTCAAAGTCGTCGCCATGCAATTCCTAGTACATAGAAAAATGGTACGGGTGCAGTCGATGTAGATGTAGCATTCTCATTACCCACGTATTTTAGATTCCCGATTCTCACGCAATTTGTCTGCTACTGATGTGCGGATTAGCTGCGACAACAGCTAAAACACCTACTTGGGCATCATCATTTGTTGGAGGTCGTGGTTGACGTTTCACATGTGGCTGAACACTTCCTTTTTCGTTAAATAACGTAACTATCCGGCGAACGGTCTGGACACTTGGATGATGTCGTCCAGGATACCGAGCAGCATACATAGCACACGCCTGTTGGGCATTTTGATCACAATAGCCACACATCAACACGACATCAACCTTTTCCGCAGTTGGTAAACGGTCCATTTTAACACGGGTAATGTATCACGAAGCAAAAACCGTCCGCACTGGCGGAATGTTACGTGATACCACGTACTTACACGTTTGTGACTATTACAGCGCAATCTATCACAAAGTGCAAAACGTGGTCCAACTAAAACATTCATATTTCTTTACGTACTACACGAATATGTAATAAATATGGCGGTTCCTATTTTAAAAAACGCAGTTTATATCCGTTTGACCTATGGCAGCGCCATCTAGCGAGCCAACCATAGCGCCATCTGGTTTCCCCCTTCAAGCTAGAGTAGTTTCGTTCTTTGTAGTTTTTTCGTTTCATGCTTATTTCGTGAGATATTTGAACCGGTCACTATCAATGGACCACCCTGTGGACGCATGTAGGTAATCATTATCACTGATAGCGTCCCAAGCGAAATGCGGCATTGATGGGGGCAGCAGCGACCAACTTACTTAGAATCCACTTCAATGCGAGCCGGAGAACCCGGGCCTGCACCTTTGGCCGCTAACTTGGTGCTGATACCAAGGACTTCATGAGGCTTCGACGCCAGAACCTGCTCACCTCTCAGGTCGCTGGTGATACTCAGTACCACAACTAAACGTGAAGTCAACGGCACAAAACCCCCATCACTCCTGAATGCTCTGTGCTTTCGAGAGTCGTTCCGACCTACTAGGCCGCCCACGTGGAGACGAGCTGGAGCAACAGCCAACACTATGCCAAAACGAAACGATTATCCAACGTCTGGCAATTTACGGAGCCAGTGACAATGTTTCCAGTCCCAGATGATTCTTACACCACTAAGTCATCTCAGCACAGCCAGCCTAGCCTGCAGTGCAGAACACCCGCCATTGTTGATCACTTGACGTATATCCCAGCGGTAACCTCCACCCTATCTCTGTGTTGTAGTTGTGGACCACTCTGACTTTGTTTGTGAATGTTAAAGAAAAATCGTTGTTTCGGCGTCTAGTGAGTAAAATCTTACGCTGTGGATTGAAAGTGCTATTGACAATGGATTTCAGATCGATTCCGTATTCCTGGATTTCCAGAAGGCTTTTGACACTGTACAACACAAGCGGCCCGTAGTAAAAATGCGTGCTTATGGAATATCGTCTCAGTTATGTGACTGGATTTGCGATTTCCTGTCAAAGAGGTCACAGTTTGTAGTAATTGACGGAAAGTCATCGAGTAAAACAGAAGTGATTTCAGGCATTTCCCAAGGTAGTGTTATAGGCCCTATGCTGTTCCTTATCTATATAAACGATCTGGGAGACAATCTGAACAGCCGTCATCTGTTGTTTGCAGACGACACTGTCGTTTATCGACTAATAAAGTCATCAGAAGACCAAAACAATCTGCAAAACGATTTAGAAAAGATATCTGAATGGTGCGAAAAGTGGCACTTGACCCTAAATAAGGAAAAGTGTAGGTCATCCATATGAGTACTAAAAGGAACTCGTTAAACTTCGGTTACACGATAAATGAGTCTAATCTGAAAGCCGTAAATTCAACTAAATACCTAGGTATTACAATTACGAACAATTTAAATTGGTAAGAACACACAGAAAATGTTCTGGGGAAGGCTCACCAAAGCTGCGTTTTATTGGCAGGACACTTAGAAAATGTAACAGACCTACTAAGAAGACTGCCTACACTACCCTTGTCCGTCCTATTTTAGAATACTGCTGCGCGGTGTGGGATCCTTACCAGGTAGGACTGACGGAGTACATCCAAAAAGTTCAAAGAAAGGCAGCACGTTTTATATTTTCGCGAAATATGGGAGAGAGTGTCACAGAAATGATACGGGATTTAGAAAAAAGGCGGTTTTCGTTGCGACGGAATCTTATCACGAAATTCCAATCACCAACTTTCTCCTCCAAATGCGAAAATATTTTATTGACACCGACCTACATAGGGCGGAACGATCACCACGATAAAATAAGGGAAATCAGAGCTCGTAATGTAAGATATGTGTGTTCATTCTTTCCGCGCGCTATACGAGTTTGGAATAATAGAGAATTGTGAAGGTGGTTCGATGAACCCTCTGCGAGGCACTTAAATGTGATTTGCAGAGTATCCATGCAGATGTAGATGTAGATGAAAGCTTAAGGTATAATCCAAACCGTAATTTTGTAATGAATGGGTGACAGTCAACTTGTGGCAGTGTACGCTTTGACGGTCCATGTGGAATACATATGCTAGATAGTTTTTTTTTCTTTTTAATTCGGAGTGGAACGTAATGTAAGGGGACACAGTTGCCTCCTTTGGCAGTGGCGACTAAAATCGTACATTTAGCTACCCTTTACTGCAGCAGGTGTCCAACTGCATAGGAGTTAAAATAAGTGGAGTGATATCTACAGGTGAGGCATGTAAATCACTGTCAACCATCCAACTAGGGTCCAAATGCACTTACTTGTAGGTTTTTGCTTCACATCACAAACATAGCTCTTCGTCGTTGGTTATGAATTGGTAGAGGAGGGGACGCTCTCAAAAATAAAAACAACTGGTATTCAAAATCATTTTTATATTTGTTATCATTATAACTCAGCTGTTATTGCTGCACTACTCGCATAAGTGAAACATAAACCATACACATGCATTGTGACAACATTCTCACCTCCTGCTACCTTGTCCATCGGCGCACTCCTCCCTTGTCAGCCTACGCACGGCATTCCCCACCATCGTCACATTCCCCGAAGATATTTTTGCAGGCTCCCGACTCACTGGGGGTGGAAAATGCACCATGGTCACATTCCCCGAAGATATTTTTGCGAGCTCCCGACTCACTGGGGGTGGAAAATGTGAAGGATGTTTATAGTAGTTTTGTATCTTAACCTACTACCTCGAAGCTTGTTCTAATGGAGTTTGCTGAGAACGTGTGTGATGGTATCACTCAACTTAGATTAACTCCTACGCAAGTGAACAACTACGTTTTGAATCGCTTCAAGTTTTTGTTAATGAAATTGTGTATGAGCCACAAGCCTACCTCAAACTATGTCGAAAGACTGGACGTGCGATTGGTTTGGATGCAATACCCTTCACCGGTAAGTTATGTTTTTTTAGGGTTCTCTCAATAACTTTCATTCTGGTAATATCCTTCCCAACAGCAAACGTCCAAGGAAGAGTGGCGTGTTTCGTCATGGGATCGTTTAGCTGGAGCGAGAGTGTTCCAGAGATGCTTAACAAATTCCAGCGGCGTGCGCGTCACGGAGAGTTTACTACAGAAATTTCGAGAGGGTAATTTTGAGGAAGAGCCAGACAAAATATTACTTCCTACCTCATACGTCTCGTGAAATGACCACAGCGAGAGAATTCGGGAGATTAGAGCTAACACAGAGACCTGCCGACAAACATTCCTTCGACGCACATTCGCGAATGGAACAGGGCACCGATGATCAGTTCGTGGTACCAAAAGTACCCTCCGCCACACACTGTCCAGTGGCTTGAGGAGTATTGACGTAGATACTTGCAAGTATTTGACGAATATGAATTGACGCATATCTTCCGTAGCGTAGCTATTTCTTTCCATTGCAATTGAAATTTGTGGTAAGGTCTTACGGGACCAAACTGCGAGGTCATCGGTCCCTAACCTTACACGCTACTTAATCTAACTTAAATTAACTTACGCTAAGGACAACACACACACCCATGCCCGAGGAAGGACTCGAACCTCCGACGGGGGGAGACGCGTCGACCGTGACAAGGCGCCTCAGACCGCTCGGCTACACTGTACGGCTTTCTTTCCGTGAAGGCACATATCAGGATCAACCCTTGTTATTAGGATGCAGACTAGAAATGTATTTCTAATTAATTCCTAACGTAAATGAGTCACGGGGAAAAAATTCATTTGGACATATCTGGTTGTCCGCAAGAGACTAATGAATGATGCTTAAATTAACTTCTCGTAATGTAAGAGTCAGTTACATAAAACTCATTTCGACTACGTTGGAGCTCCTCACAAAACTCGTGCATGCCGCGTAAATTATCTAGCTGTAACAACTCTAAGACATGGGGATACACTGTCAACAAAATCTCACATTTCGATGCCGCAGCATTAGATAGGCTGTACGGGCACAGGAAGCAGTTGTTTCGCATAGTGTTAAGAGTTCTATTTACTGTGTATTTTCGTCTCATTTAAGATCCATTACCTGCCATTGGCAATATGATAGAGTGCCATGTACAAAACTGCGGTATGTCTGTGAACATTATTGCGTAACGTGAAGTGTGGAAATACTCCGCCGCGCGAATGGGACAATTTGCACAGTAATTAAGGCGCACGTGCAGGAAATGAATGTGTCAGTTCTTGTATTGATGGAATACTAATGAGTATCGTTTATGCAGCAACACTGCACACATTGAATGGCGATACAAAGGCATCGAGGCTGTTCACATAATACGGAATAAACAGAGTAATGAGAAAATTTTTAATCTATGTACACCATTTCTCAAGAGTAGTTACTTTTATAATTTTTTGTTCTGTATATGTGTATTGGAATCTAATTTAAGAATTCAGTTACATCAGATGACCCTAAAGCAACAGAAAATATGAAAAATTAATAGCTCTAATTTGTTGCGCAAATTTATTTTCATTTACGATTATTTTCAGCTGCTATTCATATACTTCTGTTTCAAAAATCTAATGAAATAAGGCCTAATAATGAGGGACATAAATTATCAGAATTTAACCTGTCTCACTAAAGTTAGTTGTCGATCCAGAGCATTAGTTGTTCACAACTGAAAAATATAAGTGACGAAAGGAGGATTAATGTTTATCTCCGTGTTTACGCCTACTCCATTACACAGGCTATGAACAAACTAGGATAGTACTTGAATGGGAAGGGAACATTCCATGTGCTTCACGAAAAAATGAATAAAATAACACATTCCGGCATTTTCCATTCTCGATGTAAGAAGACCATTTAGATATCTAAATCTGGATATACCGGATGGTTCTGTTATGATGTCATAAACTTTCAGGGGTAATGGAGAAGGGTTAGTCTATCAATATGGGGTAAGGTACCCTAGTCCGGAAAGGATATAGTCGAAAAGTATAAACGAAAACTCTACTCCCGTTCCACATTAATCCCACGGTGTGCTCAAACTAAAAGCCCCAACAACTGAACCTCGATCATGACGTACAGAATTACCCCCCCCCCCCCCACCGCGGGTCTCCTAAATGCCCTCAGATATTTTCCCCTACTGACGGTAGAGTAACAGTGCGAGTAACTCGATGTCAGAGGGAGACGGAAAATCCTGTCCAGTACAGTAACAATGAATTCCACTTATCTGCATAAGTGCCACAAGCTGCTAAACAGTTGTTTAAAACATGATCGCAAAAGGTTCTGTTGTATCGGTTCTAACATGCTCCATGTAGTCTGAGAAGTTTCGCAGGCAGCGAGATTCTTGCCCGGGGAACTTTTCCAGTCTCGAAAGGCGTCTCGAATGTAATTCCATTCAGTTCTGTCCATTGCAACACCTCACTCAGCAGTGAAAGTTACGATGGAGTCTCTCCAAGGTACAGGCCACTTAGTCACACGAGTAAGAAGTCGAAGGGACCAAACATGTATTTAAGTAGTCGAACACAAAACTGCGATAGCGCTGCCGTGTAATGTTAGCACGAATCCTAGGGTAAAGTTTGTAAATCTATTCTACGGTTGTATAAGTGAACTATTACATGCAAGAACAGCTGTGAAATAAGATTGGCGAATCAAAAGTGTACAAGTTAATACAACAGTTCATGTAGCACTTACAGTTACCAATTGTTGGCTACCGTAAAATCGGCCTAAATATTCGAAACTCTAGTGACCATTGTACAAAAATAAACGCATAAATACGGGCATAGCAGATTAAGTAATATCTCCCTCAACGTCTGCCAGGTACAAAACGTCTCACAACCTTTCTAAAGATAGGTATACAATCTTTTTTTCTGAGAATGCAGACTTCCTCGGCGAATCTCGATGATAAAATCTTCTCAGGTTGACAGTCGGGTCAATGCGCCGCTCCAAGTCAACGTTTCAGCACGTTTCTTATTTTCCATCTTCAGGCGAAGATGGCAGGTGAGAAACTTGTTGAAACATTGCCGGAGAACGAGGCATTGATTGGGCTATCAACCCGAGAAGATTTTATAAATCTCGTTTTCTCTCTTCTGGAAAAAGTGTCTGTTCCAGTCGACAAACACAGTCTAGGCCTTTGTTCAAGAGAACACTTAGAGCCTTCAGTGTCACTCAGATGGCAGTTTTTGCATATTTGGAATCTCGTAAGCGAGAAATTTGCGGAGAAAATGACAGATGATACGGAACTGAGACGCCGTTATTTAAAATCTTCCACAATAAGGGATCAATGGGATTGTGTGGAGCATATTAGCTGTTTTTTTTTTTTTTTTTTTTTTTTTTTTTTTTTTTTTTTTTTTTTTTTTTTTTTTTTTTACCCTCAGTTTCCTCTGAGCTGCAGACGTAGAAGTGACATATCGCTTCCTTATCCATGGTCATTTCCCAAGATAATCTTACGTAATCTCTTAGGTTGAGGAAAAACATAAATTATTGAATAATAGACACTAAAATGTACAGCAGGAATTTTGCTGTTTACTGATGAAATCCACATCTAAACCCAACAGCGGGTTTGATTGTTAGTTGTGTTAAACTGGACTGAACAACAAAATTCAGATGGTTGTGAAGCAGATATATTTGACCATTGTCACACATGGTGAAGTAGAACGATCGTAAAAGATGCTAGGCGCCTAAAAGTCGCAAGAACCTTCTGCAGAAGAGGGACAAAACAATAGTTTTGAATGTAGTAGAAGGTTGACGTGAAAATACTTCTGGTTAAACTGATAAGTGTGACGGAGTTTGAGGGGAGAGACAATCCTTGGCAGTGGTGGAATTGACTCGTCCGTGACCTTGAAGTATAGGAGAAACGAATCAGTCCGTCAGTAAAAATATGGTATGGAGCCGGAAGATACATCCAAAATTCTGGCAAGAGTTGCTCCGAGTGCGTGTATGAGTCGGAATTAAGACAAGCAAGGAGTTAATACAAGCAGTTCAGTTACGTATATTCTGAAATGTAGTTTGTCTGACGTCACAGGCAGAGGAAGTTTGTAAATACGGGTAGTTAGGGGTAGTGCTCCTTATTTGAGGCAGATCGTGACGGATTAGCTGAGAGAAGACCTTGCCAGTGGAGGCGGACCAACCTCAAGGACACGTAAGTTGTAAAGTGAAACTGTGTACAGTTGTGTGCGAAATGGCTCTCATAAATGCACAAATGTTTTATTTTGAGTGGTGGCACTAACTACATACTTAGACGGAGTTAGCTAAGATCAAAACTGCATCTCTCGTTCTGCTGTGGTATGTGCCTCAGGTGCACTGGTAAGAAGGGACAAGCTCACTATCTTGCTGTGTATATAATCGGTATTTCTGTGGCCATATTGTCACGATTGAGTGGAGAAAAGTAATAGTGCGGGGAATCTATTAGTAAATGTAGTTAATCAATGTCGTAAGTATCCAGATGTTTCATGTAAAAAGTCGCGCTTGGCAGCAGTCTTTTTGGCACAGGCATCGCTGAATATGTGAGTTATGTTCGTTATCCTATCTCCCACTGATGTCACCAGTTCACAAGTGTACTAACTGTGGGTAGACGACTACTCTTAAGTAATGGTTCCTGAGAGGGTTCTTCGAATTCTGATATGAAGCACATATCTCTTTGATGTGGAATATAAAGAATATGTATACTATCTTAACTGGAGGACACATCGCCTCAACAATACAATCTGTTTTTACCAGACACATTTCGTCACTTATTGGCTGGCCATCTAATCTCCTCCCTGGTTTGTTATGTCATTCAGGAGAGTAGGAGTGTGCCGTCAGCAGCAGTGCAACGTCAGAACTTGTGGTGTGAAGTCAGACAGGTGAGTTCTGCAGAAGGCCGAGTCGCGAACTGGACTGACTCTGCAAATCAGGCAGGTTGGTTTGGGTGTGACAATACACTCCTGTAGCTCAGCCGGCAACCACTGCTGCATGTTCATTTTCATGTAGACGATGTGTGTGATTGCGCTTTTTTAATTCAGTTATGGAAATAGATGCAACGATATTCAGAGATACACGACTAAGTTTCGTGCTCAACCATAGTGGTACGTTTCGGACTGTTACTATAAAAGTGAGTAAGTACTGATGGTTTTGTTAATATTCTCTTTGCAAGAAAACTAGAAAGGTGAAAGCCTTAAGTAATGGGTTCACGCATCACTTGTCCTGTTGGTGAACATTTACATTCGGCATTTGGCCGTAAATATAACATCGCAGCTGTCACAAACATACTGGGTGATAAGAATCAGCCTCTCTGCTTGTCATTCGTCAGATTGCAATATGTCAGCGTATTAGGTTTTATTAGTTGTACTCTCAAAAACAAAACACAAAAAAGCCGTTCTGTCTCTG
This sequence comes from Schistocerca americana, assembly GCF_021461395.2. Classification (NCBI taxonomy): domain Eukaryota; kingdom Metazoa; phylum Arthropoda; class Insecta; order Orthoptera; family Acrididae; genus Schistocerca; species Schistocerca americana. Next base: position 216,994,328 of record NC_060124.1, read on the forward strand.
TCTGTCGAGATCTAACATACTATGAATGGTCATGAGGTTGCTAGAAATAAAACACTAAATTACCAACCTCGTCCAACGTATCAGACAACACATTTAGTATCACGTGCCACTGTTTAAATCGTCTTCATTGGCGTACAAAACATACACCTTAATAGCTCCCATCTTGACTAATAGTAGTCAAACCGAACTCCTGTGTTCACGTTGTGTTCTCTGGTGTAAATCATCTGGCAACAGAATATTAATTTAAGAGATGTAAGATAACAATTCTTTTTTTTTCGGTCCCGCCTCTGAATGCGTAATTGTACAAACGGTAATAACTTTATAGACTTCTGAATTCATAATTGTTAATCAGCGTGTATTTGTGTATTATTGGGTAAACAAACAAATATTCATATTCTGTAACAACTTCGTGTAGTAGTCCGTTTTGTTTTTCAGCCGAAAGCCCGCTACCATGTTTAGGCTGTTTAAGCGACTGATGGACGAAAGGTGAAATGTCTCATTGGCGGCAGTATCCAGTTCTGTCTGGTAGTGCTCAAAGTAATGGAATTTTTATGTGCCTTTTTTTTCACGTGAAGCAATATTTATGGAGCTGCTTTTGTGTGGCTTACAACAGCATGGAAGAAAAATAAAGCGCCATACTTCACACTCAAGATCACACTTACAGTTTGTGGAGGTACTATACAGAGCACTTAGGTAACAAAACATACTAAAAGTGTCAGTAACGAACCAAGCAAAACAAGTTCATAGCTTTGCAAACATCAGGCTTAGTTGACAAAGCTACTTGATATATGCTGCGGACAGAATGTGTCATATTCATGTATTAGTGCTCATTAAAATGGGTTGTGTCCACCCTTCGCCTTTATCACGGGTTGAACTATGATAGCGAAACTTTTATTGAGGCGTCCAAAAGTCTGTAAAGGAATATGTGCTCATTATTCCCCAAGACCCGCAACCAGATAAAGTATGTTGGTCACGTTGATCTGGACCATTGTAGAGATTCTCTGATTCTAGAGGTGTTCCATTGCCTTCAGGTCGTGACTTTGCGCAGTCCAGTCCATTGAAAGAATGTCATTTTCCAGAAACCTTTGCCTAACAGGGTTTTATGAGGGTTACATTGTCATCTGATAGAAACAAGCACAGTGGTCGAACTGTTCCTGCCCGGATACGTTTGATCAGATAGTGTGCGTTTCCCTGTGTGTATCTGACGTGTATTGTCAGCGCTTAGCGGCATGTCTCCCAAACAACTGCTTGTTCTGACATCCTGAGGCAGTTGCCTGTACACACCACAAGCTGTTTGCAAGGGTCATTCCTATTAACAACAGTTGGTTAGAACGAAAAGTAATCTGTGCATTCTGAGGGTGACGTTACCGCATTCGTCTAGAAGTTACAGACAAGGAGAAAGTGACTGAGGAAACCTCTAACCCTATTGATCGTAGAAAACAAACACTTGATCAAATGATGAAGAGACTTCAGATCGTGGATGAAGTCAACTGATGACACACAAATAACGCCGCAAGCTCATAATCATGTGTCTAAGTGTTAAAATACTACTTGTGCAGCACGTGTACTAATATACGCAAAATTGTCACATTGATTTAACGTGATTAACAAGAAGAAGTATTCAGCCAAGTCAAGAAAATTTCCTCTCTACACGAATAGATCCACTGAGTTCCCTCTAGCAAGTGTCAGCTCCCATCGCCGACAAAAGCACCACCGAGAAACGGGCGCTCGCTCGCTTCCCAATACCAACCTCTCCTCCCTCCCCCCTCCCCCTTCGCCGCACTCCGTGGACAAGGCGTCGCCGGTATCGGCTCGGTCATACATAAAACATTCTCCGTTGCGACCAGGATTTCCGCCATAAGCCGGGCGAGCAACTCGCAGATACCCCGATAAACTGTCTCCCGCGCTCACTTGCTTACATTGGCCCTTCCTGTAAGGCAGATGATGTTCCTTTCATTCACGTTCTGTGTGAGGAATGGATGGAGCGTGTTAACGTGCTGCTAATGGACTTTCTGTAATAGTATTACATCTATATGTTCGGTCTGCGATCTTCGCAAGTGGTTTTGTTGTTTCTCTACCAGATCCACGCGCCACGAATCCACCATATACTTTTTCTATTCAGAATGTCCCCTACAGAAGTGTGCTGAAATGGGCATATCTTAGGTACTAACAGATTTTAAACATTGAAAGTAGCTCTGTTTTACGAATTCAAATACACAGGACACTGGTGTAATACTCTGCTGTATTGTAGAATGTATAAATATAATACATAACGTATAAAATATTCTACCACGAACGGACGGAACAGTCAACGTAACCTGTCATAGTAGGAAAGTTATCACGTTTTCATGACCATTACTTTTTAGTGGTAATCTGTAACAAGTGAAACCCATTTTTTGTGGTTCCGTGAGTTATTTGTAAAACGGAACACTTATATGACCATTCTCTATTACATCCATCTGCCTGTCTGTCTGTTTGTTCTCCGGACTGTTAGTAGCCCGTTTTATCAAGAACAGGAAGACGTATCAACTTCAGATTTACGTCACATATTAGTATCTGTGGTTCCCTTGGAGGTAAAAATCTTAAAGCTTCTCGGTCACTTCAATCAAAAGATACAGCCATTTATGTCACATACTTCGATACTCGAAAACGCACTAATCAAAATATATATGTTGCTTTCCTTTGACCTAGCCGGTCGTTGTGGCCGAGAGGATCTAGGCGCTTCAGTCTGGAACCGCGCGACCGCTACGGTCGCAGGTTCGAATCCTGCCTCGGGCATGGATGTGTGTGATGTCCTCAGGTTAGTTAGGTTTAAGTAGTTCTAAGTTCTAGGGGACTGATGACCTCAGATGTTAAGTCCCATAGTGCTGAGAGCCATTTTGAACCTTTGACCTGGTATCATGAAATTTGGAAAGAAGCAAAGTTTCAAAGTTAAAGTAAAGGAAAAAAATTCGCAAATTGTTAATTTGTAACTATAAATTTTTTTGTCATTTTTTATCCGTCTGTTTTTCTGTCGGTATGTTAAGAGCCTGTGGAACAGTTTCGTGTATCAAGTTCAAATTTATGTCACATACTAAGATCTATGTCCCCTTGGCGTTGTAAAATTTTGAAGTTTCTAATCAATGCAATCAAAAGATATGCCCATTTATGCCACGTATATTGGTACTCGAAAGCTCAGTCATCAAAACCAACAAAATACTTCCCGTTGAACCAGAGTTATGAAATTCGATAAGATGTAAGGATTTACAGTACAAGTTAAGCAAAAATATCTGAATCTTGATAAACTGTAATGATATTACATAAAAAATCTTTTGTTATTTTAACATACATGACATTCATCATCGGTCAAAAGCGTAATAGACGATAACAGGCAAAAATCATTGAGATTCTTGACTCCAGGGATGGATGAACTACATATTTACCTAATTACGTTTGTACAGGACCCTCAGTGCGCGAGTTCTACACGTACCTGGCCAGTTTTATTTTGCATTGTATCTAAACATAGCACCTTCATGAACAATGTCATCTTTTCATAGAGAATTTGACTTAAAAATGGTATTAGGTTTATAACACGTTAAATTTTCTAGCACCTAAGTATCACACGTTAATTTACTACTACGATTCAATGCTGTATTTTTCAAATTTACACGAGCCACGTAAATAACCATATATTTATTTCATGTATTTCCAAAAACGTGTTTCTGAATACGTAGCAGAAATACACCCAAAAGGAAACTCCTATTGGCTGTATATGGACTATTTGTGTTACAGATACTATGACTTACTTAATAATGTCGTGATGTCTAGATTCTGCTCTTAGTAAAAAAAAGAAATAATAAGTACTGCGGCTGAGAGCGTGGTTTCAATGACAATGTGGGTTACTTAGCCCCAGTCTTCATTCTGTGATGACGTCAGTGTAGACGGATGAAAAGAAAGCTTTACATAGCTTCAACAATGGCGAAAATTTAGTGTTGCACTATCTAAATTATTTAATTGCACAATAAGATGAGCGATTATTCGGTTATCGCCAAATACTTTCGTCAGGTGTGTTAAACTATCGTGCTCAGGTAGACAAAAATGTGATAATGTGGTGCATTTCGACCTGGTAAGCCTAAGACATCGTCGACTTCACTTTCTGTTTTAGGCTATTTACTGTCTGTGGCGGTTTCCACATTTTCCTCGATCTCCAAGTTGTCGTTTACATTTGGTTTGTATTTAGTCGTTGCTGCTTCTCTTAACAGTTACAACACATAGTACAAAGCAGATTGGGGACACTGAGATACATACAACAGCAGGCGAAGTGTCCAAACAGATGAGCAGCATCACTGACTTCGCAAACAAAGAGAACTCTTTGCATCGAGCTTAATGGAAAAGTATAATTCCAGGTCGTAGAAAAAACTTTGCGTAATGTAAGAAAAAGCCCATACATTATTTCTGGATACGTTACACAACAGAATATTGAAACGTGATTATAATATCCTCATAATGTAGCAGCCTGGATGGCTGCCTTGAGGGAAAGCTGTGTACTATTGTGAAAGAAATTACTTATTTTTTCCAGGTGACCACTGTAAATGTACATTGTCCAATCAGTAAATGCTGTTCTTAGTGTAGGTATCAAGAAGAGTTTCGAAATTACCACCAAGGTTACTACAACGTCTTTAAAGGATTAAAAAATGGCACGTACACATTTGAGCAAATGGAAGTCAGATGATTACATAGTGGATATTGCTTCGATTTGTCCCTCAGATCTACGCTTCTGTTGATTTCGCAAAGTCTCCTGTTTACAAGAAAGATTTAGATCAACTTTTTCAATCAATGTTCATTCTTTCGAACATATCCTCCATTTGATCTGGAACAGTCGCGAAGTAGTCATCACTTATCGTGTTCCCCAATGCATCGAAATTTTCTTTGACATCCGACCAGCTTCCACGAACTGCTTTCATCTGTTTTTTTGAGAGCTGTTAAGAAATACGGCAGCCATGTTTCTCACAGCTCTCTGTTAAATAATTCACCATGTAACATATGGTACCCTTTCTTCTCCAGTGCTTCAGTGTGTCACACACCTTCCATCACCGATTTTCCAATAGTAAATTGAGCAATTTATGTTTCCGGCTGTGGTTGCAGTTTTAGGACTTCCTTCACGTCATGAGATTTAAGAGAATAGCGAACACGTTCAGTTTCAGCAAAATGTTTTCTAAGAAGCGACAACGAAGGAACTAACTCCTTATATTGTTACCTCGTATTTGGACGTATCACCGATAGCGATAAAGAGTGCAAAATGAAGAATTTTAGCAGGGAACTGTTACTGTATTTGTGTGTCAATTTAAACGAGATGAAATTAAAGGAGCTACATATTCAACAGACAAATTTCTCACTTCAGTTGTTTTAGTACGTAACATGTAACAAAATAGCAACCGTCACATGCGTTCTACGTCATAAATTACTGACCTGCCAGGCACTATTAATCGGAACCTCAGATTTTGTGCAGAGGAAGTATATATCTGGGAAGCAGCTGCACAAATATGCAGTCAGGGCTCGGTAAGATTTCGAAGTGGTGCAAAGATTAGTTATTGCTTTAAATATCCAGAAATGTAAAATTTTGCCCATCACAGAATGTAAAAACGTAGTTTTTGTGTTCATGGTATCAATCGGTCTCAGATCTACAGTTGAAGTCGCTCTTTGATGTAATAATTTGTGGGGCTATGAAACGGAATTACATCAGATGGCAGATTGGTTTATTGGTAGAATGTTAAGAAAATGCAACAATTCGGCGGCAGAGTGGAGTGCTAACGAAACACTTGCACTATCCAACCTAGAATATTGCCTAAAAGACCAGGACTCATGCCAGAACGTGTTAACAGATGATACTGAACGAATGTAAAGGACAGCACAGATAGTAACAGATGTGTTTGACCTACCGGATACCGCTAAGAGAATACCGAAAAAATATGGTAGATGTTTGAAGGTCATCAGTTATCCTCCGAAAGCCAGTTACATTCAAGCAGCATTAAGTCAGTGAAATACGAATGTACAGCACCCCACCACGAATCGCTCCCGCGAAGGTAAGGTTAGACTAGTTGCTTAGTGCACACTCACAATGAATCTCATGAATCGAAGGTCGCAAAAGGCCAATGATGTTTGCAGCATACGACGCTCCACGTATTGCTTATCATGCAAGCACAATATTGGCTGCTAACGACAACAGGGGGCGGGGCTTTAAGTATCCAATGGTGAGAACAGCATGAGACTACGGAGCGTAGTTTGAAGTGCATAGTCGACGAATAACTTTCAACAGTGCTACAGAGCTAGTGTTGTTGGTACAGAACGGAGCAATGGCAACGATAAACAAATCAAACATTGGGTTCCATTTACAGCAAGAGTTGCCGAAATTGACATTTCGTCAGAAATGAACCCCAGAGTGAGAAGGAATTGGGACATGAAATATTAACGATTCTGCAAGATGATCCATTGGAATGGGTAGTGTCATACACGCTCGACTGTGCGGACAATGTATATGATAAGTACAGTGATAACGATACGTGCTTAATAAGTGGAAGTGATACTGAAACATATATCGAGTCCATTATGCTTCTCGGACAGGGAGTCACAAATCCCGTCTCCAGCGAAACGTAGTAAAGGACAATCGTTGTCCAGGGAGCGGGTACTAAACATAATTTCGTAACTGGAAGATCATTCGCGGCATAGTACATAAAAATAAGAACAGATTTCAAATACGTCCGCAGTAATATAACCGTGGATTGCATAAGGAAAAGTATGGATATTCAAGGGATGACAAGTCGCACTTGGTACAAAAACGGGTGTTTGCGCGTTTCAAGAATTCTGGATATAAATTACAGGATGTGCATGATACTAAGTTATGTACATCAAATTGCGCATGACATAGATTACAATGATTTCAAGGGAAGCAATGGATGGTTGCATAGCTTCAAAATGTGCTATAGAGTGGGAAGACGTAAGATAACGAAATATCAAACAAAATGTCAACTTGACAATGCACAGAAAACCTGTGAAATCGACCCTACAAATTAGAGATAAGACAAACAAACTTACCCATCGTTCAGTAAGGAATTTGTGTTCAGGTCCGACCAATCGGGATTTGAAGAGGAAATACATATGAAAGTAACCCAGGAAATTAGAGGTACGAAGGAGTTGTACCAAGATCAAGTAACATCAATGCCTTAGCGCATTCGTATAAAATTATGCCGACTGTTAATATGGATAGTAAATTGGCTGCAAAATCATCTGTTGTGCTGCGAGAAGTTGGAGGTGCTCTGCCACCTACAATTCTTTCTCGTATGCTTGATCCTGCAAGGACAGTAGGGTAAATTTACGTCACAGGAAACATCGGTGTAAGAGAACAACAACTATGGTATGAGCACTGCTTTTGGCCAGTAGGCCGGTTCCCGGCTTGCGTATAAAAATCTTTCTCCTTTAGATGACGCCACCCCTGCGGAAAGGTGTATGACATTGCAGTTCATACTACCTCCAGCCACTGGACGAATTCAGCCTCTTGATGTTTGTTTTTTCGCACCTATAGCACATATTACCACACTATCTGCAGTTGCGCCTTAAAGAATAGCCAGTTAGGCGATAAGGTCCACGAAAGACTCTTCCGTATTCGGTTGCATGCCGTCACAATCCATCAGTCTTCATCAACCATTTACACCTGTTCGATTCTATACGCATTCTTTAAGAGTGGATACCCACATGAAGAAATAAAAACTTTGAGGTTCGCCGATGACATTGTAATTCTGTCAGAGACAGCAAAGGACTTGGAAGAGCAGTTGAACGGAATGGATAGTGTCTGGAAAGGAGGATATAAGATGAGGATAATGGAATGTAGTTGAATTAAGTCGGGTGATTCTGAGGAATTAGATTAGGAAATGAGACACTTAAAGTAGTAAAGGAGTTTTGCTATTTTGGGAGCAAAATAAGTGATAATGGTCGAAGTAGAGGATATAAAATGTAGACTGGCAATGGCAAGGAAAGCGTTTCTGAAGAAGAGAAATTTGTTAACATCGAGTATAGATTTAAGTGTCATGAATTCGTTTCTGAAAGTATTTGTATAGAGTGTAGCCATGTATAGAAGTGAAACATGGACGATGAACCGTTTGGACAAGAAGAGAATAGAAGCTTTTGAAATGTGGTGCTACAGAAGAATGCTGAAGATTAGATGGGTAGATCACATAACTATTGATGAGGTATTGAATAGGATTGGGGAGAAGAGAAATTTGTGGCCCAACTTGACTAGAAGAATGGATCGGTTGGTAGGACATGTTCTGAGGCAGCAAGGGATCACCAATTTAGTATTGGAGGGCAGCGTGGAGGGTAAAAATGGTAGAGGGAGACCAAGAGATGAATACACTAAGCAGATTCAGAAGGATGTAGGTTGCAGTAGTTACTGGGAGATGAAGAAGCTTGCACGGGATAGAGTAGCACGGAGAGCTGCATCAAACTATTCTCAGGACTGAAGACCACAACAACAACAACCCACTTGAAAGTCCTGCACGATTTGTAACTCCCAAGGAGTTCGTCTTCGAGCTTGATGGTACGAACGCTTGTGATCACTGCTACTCGCCATGTTTCATTCGACGTTCACGGTGCAGGTTAATGGTTTGTTTTGAACATTTCTTGAATGTCGTCAATGTCCATTTTGTGAAACGTATTGCATACACCCCATAGAAGGCTGATCTCTGAATCTTCCGAACACTCATTTTCTGACACCCTCTTGATGCACGTGGTGAATCATTAGCAGCTAATAGTTTTCCTGTCGTAACTGTTAATACAAAACTTACTAAAGATTTAACTTGCTGCCTCACCTGCAAGAGGCTCATGGCCAGTTCTTTAAGTAGTTATTCCTCCTGCTCTCCGAAAGCGATTGGAGTATGAAGTAACCTGGTAACGTCACACAATGGGCAGAACCTGCTCTGGTTTCCACAATATGGATGTTGAGGTAGATCTGAGACGTGAGGAGAAAATTCCTCCTTGCTGTCAAGAACACTATTCCTTACGTGGATCACCACTACAGAAGACACTGATGTGTTCTGACCAAGCTAGTCACGCCGTGTCATGAAAGCCTCGCATCGCATCCCTTCAATCTCCTGGCCGTAATTGGTGGCTATGCTTTCCCTCACCTGCAAGCCGACCCTAATTTCCGGTCTGTGCCAGCCACGCCGTTACCAGGATAACCACGACCGGTCTCTCTCCCCCCTCTCCAGCTTATCGGCTGCTGGGTCACTTCCTGCTGCGCGTAAACACCCGCACACTCACCCACCCTGACTCACCTACGTACACAGTCGGTCAGTGCAACAAAGGAACGGGTAGGGTTAGTCAAATTTACAGTTTTCACCTCAAACAAGTAAATTTATGTATTTGATTATTTGAGAACATATTTTGCACTACTAGTACACACTGTAATTCTAGCTTCATAATTTCACAACAGAATGATAGAGAACTCAAAACAAAATTGTGTAGTCCACTGATAAGGTAGAGCCATCATCACCATTTTTCTGCTACATTAGCAGGTCCTTCACGTCTCCATTTTATGCGACCCATTAGTGCCATTGCATGTGGTGCTCTCCATCACATCATCCGCAATCTGAAATCTCTTCCTTCCTTGCATTCTCTTTTCTTCCAGATACCCATCTAAGACGGTTTTTATAAGTCCCTCCTTCTCTCTTAATACATGTCCAATTCAATTTCCTTTCCTCCTTTTTATTACATCCAGTAATTGTCTTCGCTCTTCCACTCCTCTCAGTACCTGTTTATTTTTTCATTCTAACCATCTAATTTATTCTTTCCACACTCCACCATGCCCACATTTCAAAAGCCTCTTTCTTCCTCAGTGTCCACATTTCAGCACTATACAGGACGACGCATTTCCTTTCCTTCTTTTTATTACATCCAGTAATTGTCTTTGCTCCTCCACTCTTCTAAGTACCTCTTTATTTTTCATTCTAACCATCCAATTTATTCTTTCCATACTCCACCATGCCCACATTTCAAAAGCCTCTATCTTTCTTCCTCAGTGTCCACATTTCAGCACTATATAGGACGACACATTTCGTTTCCTCCTTTTTATTACACCCGATAACTGTCTTTTCTCCTCCACTCTTCTCAGTACCTCTTCATTTTTCATTCTAACCATCCAGTTTATTCTTTCCATACTTCACCGTGCCCACATTTCAAAAATCTCTGTCTTTCTTCCTCAATGTCCACATTACAGCACTATACAGGACGATGCCTCATACAAAATATTTTATAGAGTTTTCATCAAATCTTTGTCCTTATTCCAACAGAAAATTCTCCTTTTCTTATAAAATGCCTCTTTTGCCTTCACTATTCTGGTTTTTATTTCTGTGCTGTTCTTCCAGTTGGTTCCTATCTTGCTTCTGAGCTATTTAAAGCTTCGCGCACTTTGTAATGCTTCTTCATTTAGCATTATCGATACCTTTTTATATCCTCCCAGTGCCATTGCTTTTGTTTTCTTTGTGTTCATTTACATTCCGTGAATATTCCCTTTAGCTTGAATGATACTGAATATGTCCTGCAATTAATTTTGACCTACTGCTACGTGGACCACATCGTCCGCAAACTTCATACACCACACTCCTCTTCCTCCAATTTTAATCCCATGTCATCTAGTGATCAGTGATCAATCATATTTTCTGACTGCGAACTCAAGAGGATAGGCGACATACAGTCTTGTCCTTCTCCTTTTCCTAGTTTTATCCAGTTGATACATTCTTCTCTCGCTTTCACTGACGCTTTTTGATTTGTTCACACTGTCGTCCAAAATTAAAGCAACAAACCGCTATTTTCCCGTCCTGTGTCTTGATACAACCACAGAAACTTTCAGTAGATGTCCGTGCGATCGTTTTCTGCACGGATGGGGCCATTTCGGTCAACGGACAACCACACCAACGATGACGTCAGGCAGCCTATCAAAGGGGTAGTGTTTGCCATGTAGGGCCACATCCACAGACGTTGTGTACACCGTTACAGACGGCGCACTATGGCACAGAGAAGACCCTACCAGGTTCTCTGCGGTGGATTGCCACAGAAAGAATGAAAACAGGACAGCTGCAAGTTGATGTGGCCCGATGGTTTAATGTGTAACATTCTGCTGTTAGTCGGATGTAGAAACAGTTTATAGAGACCAAAACTGTATTACGAAGACTAAGGCAGTTCCGCCACTTGTTACAGTAGAAAGAGAAGACCGTTATTTTTCTGTAAGTTTACGACGGTACCGCCTTAGTACTGCACGGTAAATGGAAACTGACTTCCTAGCATCTACCGGACGTGTGGCCTTTATTTTCGGAGACCTGCTGTGTGGGTATTCCTAATGTGTTGTCATAGCGGGGAACGTTTAGAACTGAATTGTTCACATGTCACCTGGCTGGACGAACAGTGGGTTAATGTACCCCTCACAGATTAGATCCGATTTCATCTGGAGAGTGATTCTCGATGGATTTGCATCTGGAGGGACCTTGGAACACGATTTCTGGACCCAAACATTGTGGAAAGGGAGTGATATCGAGGAAGATCGCTAATAGTGTGAGCATGGCTTATGTTGACTTCTCGAACAAATCGTCATGACATTGTACGGGTGAATCGGGAAGTTTTAATTGCTGTCAGGTATCGTGATGAGATCTTGGGACCTCATATGCGTTTACTGCTAGGTGCTGTGGGCCTAGGCTTCTTATTAATGGACGATAATGCTCGATCTCGGAGAGCACGGGTGGTTACGTTACGATGAAAACGATAGATAGGGCACGCATGTGTTGACCTCCTCGCTCTTCCCATAGAGCATATCTGGGGTGCACTAAGGGTTACACTACATCTCCATCCACCAATCTCTCTCTTCCCAAGACTTCCGAGCAGCTCTTCGAGGAGAATTGCCGTTATTGCCTCAACATGAGATTTATGACGTGCTGTGGGCCTAGGCTTCTTATTAATGGACGATAATGCTCGATCTCGGAGAGCACGGGTGGTTACGTTACGATGAAAACGAAAGATAGGGCACGCATGTGTTGACCTCCTCGCTCTTCCCATAGAGCATATCTGGGGTGCACTAAGGGTTACACTACATCTCCATCCACCAATCTCTCTCTTCCCAAGACTTCCGAGCAGCTCTTCGAGGAGAATTGGCGTTATTGCCTCAACATGAGATTTATGACGTCATTTACTGCATTCCCTATTGTTGTCAGGTCTATATTGTTGCCGAAGATGGCCAAAACCAACACTGAGCATACTAACCAGCCGTCGGAATGCTTGTGCATGTCTGTTAAGTTGGAAAAAAAGAACATTTTTGCTTTCCGTTATGCATGTTGTAGTTTTTGACGTTCTGTATTCTTTACATTGTTTCTACATTACCTTCGCCTGTTTATATGGTTTATGGCAAAATAAACGCAACCTTCCAACATTTCCGTTTCTTGTTGTAATTCAGTAGACCAGTGCATAATGATTTTATAAGTCATCTGGTTTTCTTGTCTACCCTCTTTTTCTTCATTATAGTTGCAAGCTTATCCCAAGCCACATTATCAAAGGCCTTTCCCAAGTCTGCACAACACATATATAGGTCTCTTCCCTTTTCAGCAAACCTCTCTCCCAAAATAAGCAGTAATCCTGTTGCATCTCTTGCGCCTCTTTTCCACAACAACCAAACTGCTCTTCAACCAGATTTCCAGTCTTTTATGAATGATACTCAACACAAATTTGACTGCATTTAATATGAGGCTAATCGTTCAACTTCAATGCATTTCTTTGTTCCTTATTTCTTTGGTATAGGTATCATTACTGTACTCATGAAGTTCTCTGACCATTCGAAATTTTCATATTTTTAATTCACAACCTCACTATTTCTTACTTCTTCTGGGTGCAATCAGTTTAGTATTTCCCCTGGTAATGTATCTGCACCTATTGCGGTAATTCAGTTTTGCCATGAGACGGGCAAGGACGCTGCAGCAATTCCTACTATAATGCACTATTGTATGAAATAGTGACTAAATGGCAGAGGAGCTTCCATTGTTGTCACACATATCTGGATGATGAGGAATGAAGTGGCGGACCATCTCACTGCGAAGGATTGGGAATTAAAAAAGTCGTAAATGCCATCGTCTACGATTATCGGCGTAACACAATCGAAGCGAGAATGGCAAGTACGAAAATCAATCATTGATCAGTTTTGAATTTCTTGTACGGCAGTCTGAACATATTAAAGGTCTCCGCCGGTGTGTTCCGCGAATGGTCACCTCCATTCAATAAGATCCTCGAACCGAGGCAGACCTGTCAGGCCGATCCAGATGATATCAGAAGCCGCCTGATCATCTTGTATGCTTGCTAAGTGTGTTTCATCGTGACCCAGAGACAAAGGAGCCAAGCAAGCAGTGGAAACATCTCTGCTCAATAACACCGAAAAAGTCGGAGCCCCAGTCATCATAGAGCAAGATGACATATGGTTCCCGGAACTGTTATCATGTGGTCTACCATATTAGGCTGGTAAGGGGCAGACCATTACAAAAGCATGTTTCGTAAATATCCTGACGGGTGTACAGGAGACGGAGTTGACGCGGGTAGTGTCTGTGCTTCACGACAGCGACAGAGATCACGCTGCTGCTTTGAGCTGTCAAATTTTGTCCCGGCATCACATTGTGTTCTTCTTCTTTTTTCCAATGAAGAACAATTACATAGCAGTCGTTTCCAGAGGGACGACAAGGCGATTTTGAGGTGGAACTTTTTCTCTACAGCCAAAATGCAAACTTTTGCAGCCAGTGTCTTCGCAAAGTCATCCATTGTAAGCAAAAGTGTCTCGCACTGAAAAAAGTAATGATATAGTGAAAGACAAACACCATCACCAATTTTCAAGACAGTAAACATTTTTTTCCTGAAGTGGTAAGTAAGACTTAGTGACTGCTCGTTGTATCTGTGACACAGGCACGATTGTTTCAGCAGCCAGCGTTTACTGGTGCACTGCTCATATATACCCCTCTTGTTCACCGCCTCAGTTCATATCCAAATGGTGGTAATAAATTCATTATCACCTCAAAATGGGCAATATACGTAATGAAACTGTCAACATACGTAACGCTTTCTCTCAGTTCCAGAACCACTGTATCTGCAAATTAATAATACAACGTTATTTGCTTTCCATCAACTGTCCGTGGAAACATCGCAGATATGGCATGTTGCTGTAGCTAATAAATTCAAAATTCAGTTTCAATTAAGCGTGAAAATGTACGAGGGTGAGTAAATAATCAGGCACTGCGCAGGTATAAGACATATGCAGTAACTTTAAAATTTAATACGAGGTAAGTGGAAAAGTTTCTTCTGGAAAGTGGAATCTACATTTCCACCTTTCATTTATGGTGTAGATTGAAATTGCTTTAAACGCAGTATATTCGTGAATATAAAATTGGTGTCGAAATGAGGCTACAATGAACACGTTGTAGCACACTAAGTTTAAAAGTGCCTCCTTCTCACGTCATAAGGTTCTTTGAAAAGTATATATGTAGACAAAGGTGCAAAACTTGAGGACGAAATTATTTTTCGTAAGATGTCTCACAGTCGAGTAACGTAACTCGATGAACCATAGGCCATACATAGAAAGAACTGCTACAGTGTAGTGTAGGAGGTCGTTGAAGGAAATACCTAATGAAACGAACGGCAATGAGTTTCATTCAGAGACGATAATTACTTTGAAGTACCAGAGACTTTTGATGGGCCCCTGGACAGTACAAAAGGAGGGAGGTGATTCTTAATAGATCACCGCCGATAACAGCGGATTCTCTGCAACGCACTCCCAAGCTGGCCACTAGGTAGGCAAGGAGTGATAAGGCGTTCCATTCGTGCAAGACCGCCGTTGGCAACGGCTGTAATGTCTTTGGTGCTGTGCATACCACACGCGCTCATTCCGATTTAAGTCGGGGGAACGATACAAGGCCAGTCCATTAGCTGAATTTACTCTCTTTCCAAGATCTGCTCCACCTACCCTGTTCAATGCGGTGAAGCATTGTCATCCACGAAAATGAAGATAGAGCCCAACGTACCTCTGAAACGACACACGTGGAGAAGAAGTACAGTGGAACAATAACGTTGATCGGTGAGAATACCATGTTAAAAATTTTTCAGTCAGCACGCCTATGCTACACTATGCATCCCGCACCATAACCCCTGGACCATCGACACGATTAAGTTCGACAATGTTCCTGGGTGAACTATGTGTTCCTCTCCAGGGTAATATGAGGGTGCGTCCAGCATCACTGCTCGGACTGCATCGCCTTTCATTCGAGAAGAGCGTGCGACCCTACTCCTCGTTTATCCAGCCCCTCTACCTTTAGCATCTTTGCAAACAGTGGCGCAAATATGCGGGTGTCAAATTGTGAGCACACACTAAGATGCTACGAGATCGGAACCCGGTAACCCATATACTGATCCGATCAGTCGCCGTTAAGAGCTTGTGAAAAGACAGGCAAAGTCACGCAACGTGTAACTAATTAAATATCTGCACTGAACGTGCAATATGGATACCACAACTCACATTGAATTACACTCCTGGAAATTGAAATAAGAACACCGTGAATTCATTGTCCCAGGAAGGGGAAACTTTATTGACACATTCCTGGGGTCAGATACATCACATGATCACACTGACAGAACCATAGGCACATAGACACAGGCAACAGAGCATGCACAATGTCGGCACTAGCACAGTGTATATCCACCTTTCGCAGCAATGCAGGCTGCTATTCTCCCATGGAGACGATCGTAGAGATGCTGGATGTAGTCCTGTGGAACGGCTTGCCATGCCATTTCCACCTGGCGCCTCAGTTGGACCAGCGTTCGTGCTGGACGTGCAGACCGCGTGAGACGACGCTTCATCCAGTCCCAAACATGCTCAATGGGGGACAGATCCGGAGATCTTGCTGGCCAGGGTAGTTGACGTACACCTTCTAGAGCACGTTGGGTGGCACGGGATACATGCGGACGTGCATTGTCCTCTTGGAACAGCAAGTTCCCTTGCCGGTCTAGGAATGGTAGAACGATGGGTTCGATGACGGTTTGGATGTACCGTGCACTATTCAGTGTCCCCTCGACGATCATCAGTGGTGTACGGCCAGTGTAGGAGATCGCTCCCCACACCATGATGCCGGGTGTTGGCCCTGTGTGCCTCGGTCGTATGCAGTCCTGATTGTGACGCTCACCTGCACGGCGCCAAACACGCATACGACCATCATTGGCACCAAGGCAGAAGCGACTTTCATCGCTGAAGACGACACGTCTCCATTCGTCCCTCCATTCACGGCTGTCGCGACACCACTGGAGGCGGGCTGCACGATGTTGGGGCGTGAGCGGAAGACGGCCTAACGGTGTGCGGGATCGTAGCCCAGCTTCATGGAGACGGTTGCGAATGGTCCTCGCCGATAGCCCAGGAGCAACAGTGTCCCTAATTTGCTGGGAAGTGGCGGTGCGGTCCCCTACGGCACTGCGTAGGATCCTACGGTCTTGGCGTGCATCCGTGCGTCGCTGCGGTCCGGTCCCAGGTCGACGGGCACGTGCACCTTCCGCCGACCACTGGCGACAATATCGATGTACTGTGGAGACCTCACGCCCCACGTGTTGAGCAATTCGGCGGTACGTCCACCCGGCCTCCCGCATGCCCACTATACGCCCTCGCTCAAAGTCCGTCAACTGCACATACGGTTCACGTCCACGCTGTCGCGGCATGCTACCAGTGTTAAAGACTGCGATGGAGCTCCGTATGCCACGGCAAACTGGCTGACACTGACGGCGGCGGTGCACAAATGCTGCACAGCTAGCGCCATTCGACGGCCAACACCGCAGTTCCTGGTGTGTCCGCTGTGCCGTGCGTGTGATCATTGCTTGTACAGCCCTCTCGCAGTGTCCGGAGCAAGTATGGTGGGTCTGACACACCGGTGTCAATGTGTTCTTTTTTCCATTTCCAGGAGTGTATTTATAAAGCTTCCCATGAAGGTACTAAATTAAACTAAAGACCACTATAACTAAAAGTCACTATTACAATCAGATTTATTGCTAGATGAATTAATATGATTCTAGCCACTGAATAAACAATACAAATAACTACAGAAGTGTACTAATGGCTCAAATGGCTCTGACATAACATCTGACTTAACATCTGAGGTCATCAGTCCCATAGAACATAGAACTACGTAAACCTAACTAACCTAAGGACACCACACACAACCATGCCCGAGGCAGGATTCGAACCTGCGACAAGAGCGGTCGCGCGGTTCCAGACTGAAGCGCCTAGAACCGCTCGGCCACATCGGCCGGCAAGAAGTGTACAACGGTGCAAAAAATATGCACGAAATACATTTTCACTGGATCTGAAATAGGTACGATACAAAAACTGAATACACGAGAATCGACAGTCATTGCTAAATAAGTAGCTAACCTGAAGAAAAGACAAAGGAAAGTATGGACGATTACCAGTACCCTCGCCTAAGCGCATATTGAGTGCACCTGTCTGCAGTGATTAATTTAGAAAACGAAATTCTGAATTGGAACAAACAATTTGGGGGTCCCCTCGTCACGACATATGCAGATGCTGCCCATTCTCACCACTCTGCTGACACTCGAACTGCCTGTGCAGATCTGTACTCTTCTCCCGGTGCAGATCTGAGATAAAGTCTCTGTCGCCTCACCTCCAGAAAATCTAGCTGGTTCTGCCAGCGCCGGATTCTCAGTGGCCAACAGCTGTACACTTGCCGTACACTATCAATGAGAAATTTTTAACAGTTGCACTGATTTCCCTTCTCCTAACGCAACTCTAGTAGTAATACAATAATGCAGGCTAGGGGATGGTATCAGTCGCAGCCAACAGACCTTGTGTTCGATTCCCAGTTGCATTGAACAGTTTTCTTTAATTTGCGTTTTTTTGGTTTAGAAATTAGGGAGCATGAGAGGATTAATAAAATGAATAAATCAATAAGGAAAAACAACAAGTTAGGCAAATAAATTTCTCAAATAGCTTGATTTAGTAAAGAATGAAAATGTAATCCTCGTCGACTTATAATCCCTCTTTCACACACTCTTTTCCGTGTTCTCAGTTTCCTTTGAACAACTAGGTGAATGGTACTTGTCATACCAACATATGAAGCAAATATACTCACAGCACCGAGAACATCTAATAGATGCACTCTTCCTGAAACTATGCAATTCATACGGAGGAAAAACAAATTTGGTTTACATTTACAAATATTTATTTTTCCGTAATTAATTTTGATGCATACCACTCATACGATAACACTGTCTGGAAAATCGGTACTTAAAGTTCATCATTAATTGTGTCGTGAATCGTTATTGCATCCGATGGATTGTTCAGTTCCAAGCCAACAACCTAGAACTTGAAAAGAGCTGAGCGTAATGGTCTTCACGAGCTCCGCAACGATCATCTCATCGCAGTTTTACCAGTGGACAAGGCAGTGGAGCCGTCATTATGGAACGATCTGACTATGACGCAAATATCCGGTTGGTGCTGGGGGAGGAGACGTATGAAAACTTTCAAGGGACCCGACATCCAGAATAATGTGAAAGACGTTGGAGCCTCTAAAGCGGTCTTCACTGGAAGAGAATGTCGTTAAAAAGCTCATCCCTCAGGTACCTTGTCCACCGAGTTGGTATGGCCTTCCCAAGTTTCATAGGGAGCACACTCCTCTACTCCCCATCTTAAGCACCATTGGATCACTAACGTGGATTCTAGCTTTACATCTGGCCACCAGCCTCCTTAAGACGCACGTTGTTCATTGTGAGCACCACTTCAAGCATACGACCGACTTCATCTGTCGAATTAAATACTTGCATCTCGGAGAAGGAGAGATGATGGTTAGGTTTGATGAAGTGTCATCATCGTTCACGCGGTTCGTATCAAAGCCTCTTTAAATTTGCTCTCCCAGTTGTTTGACGACATTGTTGTGGATTTGTTTACGCACGCTCTGACATCATCTTATTTTCTGTATGATGGAGACTATTTTAACCAAACGAACGGCATCGCGACGGGGAGCCCATTAGCTCCAGTTATAGCCAACCTCTTCATGGAGTACTTTGAGAACATCGCCCTGGACACGGCTCCTGCAAAGCATAGTTTCTTTATCGTTACGTCGACGATACATTCGTTGTCTGGCATCATGGGCGTGGAAGCTGGGAGAATTTTTCAACCACATCAACAGCACCCATGATAACATCAGATTCATGATGGAAGTAGAGCCAGATGGTGCGTTGCCTTTTCTAGACGTCCTCGTCAGACGGAAAGAGATTGGTGTCTTAGCCACAGTGTTTATCGGAAACCCACCCACACAGACTGATATCTGCCTGCTACCAACTATCACCACCCTTCGCAGAGAAGTTCTGTTCTGAGGACATTGGTGCATTGAGCGGAAGCCTTTTCAGACGCTGAAAGTCTTCCGAAGGAACTGAGCCATTTACGGAAAGTCTTCAAAGAAAACGGCTACAACAACCGCCAGATTTCGCAAGCCATCGTGCCGAAGAAACATAAGCAGAAGACCTCCGAGGAGGGCACTGAAGAAGCTTGCATTCTTGATGTTCTGTGGCTCAATAACAGGAAAATTAGCTGGCTTCTCAAGAAGCATAAAATCGGTGCGGTTTTTAGGTCACCGGCTAAGACTCGACACCTAATAAGGCCTGTGGAGGACGATGTTTGACTCAGAACGCCAGGCGTGTATAAAATACATTGTGGATGTGGACAGTTCCATAGCGGACAGATAGTACGTATTATTGAACAGTGCCGTGTAGAACATGAGAAATTTTTTCGCCTACGTTATCCTGAGAAATCAGCGGTGGCGAACATGCTTTACAAAACGAACACCGTATTGCATTTGCGGAGACATCTGTTACTACGTGGACTACTAGTTTTTGGGACTGTTATAAAAGAAGCGATCGAGTTAAAATTTCTGACAACACCCTCAATAAAGACGAAGGCCTAGAGCTAAGCACAGCTTAGTTGAAGCGGGCGTGGCAAGCGCGCAATGAAAACATTACCATATATGACGCTGGAGCGAGCACCAGTGACGTCACCGAAGAAAGAGCGGCTATATAAGGACAGCAGTAGCAATCATTCGACAGTCACTACTTGACAATGGCTGAGGGGAACTCGGCCGGAAGCTCGTGGATTTTAAACCACTGGACGCGGCTGGAAACCCCACAAAATTTTATCAATAGCCACTGGGTTTCATAAGCGGACTGAAACTTTGAAGCTCAAAATTAAGTTTTTAACTTGTTCATAAAATTAAACTTCACATGACTGGCACACAGTTTGGTGCTGTTAATTCACCGTATAAGTCAGTTCACCCTCTTCATCAACACGCTGTCACAGATGAAGTAGTTAATATAATTGCGGATGAAGTAGTTAGCTTGCCCACCCCAGAAATCCAGTATCAGACAAAACATCCCATCAGCCACGTATGGTTTTAAAATGTTCTCAGAATCAGTTTTTAAAATTGAATATCTTTATTTCCCAGATTTCGAGTAAGAGAAGTACACATTCGTAAATGTAATTCTTTTATTTCTCATGTTCTTACAAGTGAAGTGAACATTTTTTTAAAAGAATTGGTTGAACCTTCGACCTCTTCTATGCTCCAAGCAACAAATTAATTATCGGTTTCTTATAATAACCGGGAAACTTTAGGCATCAGTTTCCATATGGAATGCGGAATACTGCGCTATGTACGAATGCGTTATTTTATGTACGCTACCATCTGTCAATAGGGTTAGTGCTCTTCCTTAGGCTGAAATGTGCGTCGAATGCTCGTCTTTGCAGCAATCGTACTTGGGATTATTTTCGTAGAACGAGGATTGCGATTTTTATTATTTTCTAAAGTGAGTCACCTCATAAATTAATTTTCCTGCTTCGTATTTTTCTGTATTCGTTATCTTACCTTATTAACCATCATATTCCTACCAGTTTCGATGTGAAAACAAATAAAAAGGAGAACTGCAGAATGCAACTGGGTGTCGAACACAGGTTCTCTGTTTCCAAGGCAAAGTTGCTGTGCCAGGGGTACTTTCGTTTGGCACTGCATACGGTTACGTAAGTGGCAGTCAAAAAAGTTTCTCTCCTCGATTTCTAGGAAAATATGCGAATCTGAAGAAACTGCAAAAAGGTGGGAATTTAAGGGGATGGGACCAGGATAAATTGAAAGAACCATAGGTTGTAGAGAGTTTCAGGGAGAGCATTAGGAAACGATTGACAGAAGAATGGGGGAAAGAAATACAGTAGAAGAAGAATGAATAGTTTTGCGAGATGAAATAGTGAAAAAAGCAGAGGATCAAATAGGTGAAAAGACGAGGGATAATAGAAATCCTTGGACAACAGAAGAGATATTGAATTTAATTGATGAAAGGAGAAAATACAAACAGTAAATGAAGCAGGCAAAAAGGAATACAAACGTCTCAAAAATTAGATCGATAGGAAGTGCAAAATGGCTAATCAGGGATGGCTAGAGGACAAATGTAAGGATGTAGAGGCGTATATCACTCGGGGAATGATAGATACTGCCTACAGTAAAAATAAAGAGACCTTTGGGGAAAATTGAACCACTTGCATGTATATCAAGAGCTCAGATGGAAACCCAGTTCTAAGCAAAGAAGGGAAAGCAGAAAGGTGGAAGGAGTATATAGAGGTCTATACAAGGGCGATGTACTTGAGGAAAATATTATGGAAATGGAAGAGACGGTAGGTGAAGATCGAATGGGAGATATGATACTGCCTGAAGAGTTTGACAGAGCACTGAAAGACCTGAGACGAAACAAGGCCCCAAGAGTAGACAACATTCCATTAGAAATACTGACGGCCTTGGGACAGCCAGTCCTGACAAAACTCTACCATCTGGTGAGCAAGATGTATGAGACAGGCGAAATACTCTCAGACTTCAAGAAGAATATAATAATTCCAAAACCAAAGAAAGCAGGTGTTGACAGATGTAGAAATTACCGAACTATTAGTTTAATAAGCTACGGCTTTACAGACGAATGGAAAAACTGGTAGAAGCTGACCTCGGGGAAGATCAATTTGGATTCCGTAGAAATGATGGAACACGTGAGGCAATACCCTACAACTTATCTTAGAAAATAGATTAAGGAAAGGCAAACCTACGTTTCAAGCATTTGTAGGCTTAGAGAAAGCTTTTGACAATGTTGACAGGAATACTCTCTTTCAAATTCTGAAGGTGGCAAGGTAAAATACAGGGAGCGAAAGGCTATTTGGCTATTTACAATTTGTACAGATACCAGATGGCAGTTATAAGAGTCGAGGGCCATGAAAGGGAAGCAGTGGTTGGGAAGGGAGTGAGACAGGTTTGTAGCCTATCCCCGATGTTATTCAATCTGTATATTGAGCAAGCAGTAAAGGAAACAAAAGTAAATTTCGGAGTAGGTATTAAAATCCATGGAGAAGAAATAAAAACTTTGAAGTTCTTCGATGACATTGTAATTCTGTCAGAGACAGCAAAGGACCTGGAAGAGCAGCTGAACGGAATGGACAGCGTCTTGAAAGGTAGATATAGAATGAACATCAACAAGAAAACAAGGATAATAGAATGTAGTCGAATCAAATCGGGGGATTCTGAGAGAATTAGACTAGGAAATCAGAAGCTTAAGGCAGTAAATGAGTTTTGCTATTTGGGGAGCAAAATAACTGATGATGGTCGAAGTAGAGAGGATATAAAATGTAGGCTGGCAATGGCAAGGAAAGCGTTCCTGAATAAGAGAAATTTGTTAACATCGAGTATGGATTTAAGTGTCAGGAAGTAGTTTCTGAAAGTTTTTTTATGGAGAGTAGCCATGCATGGCAGTGAAACGTGACGATGAATAGTTTAGACAAGAAGAGAACAGAAACTTTCGAAATGTGGTGCCACAGAAGGATACTGAAGATTAAATGGGTAGATCACATAACTAATGAGGAGGTATTGTATAGAAATGGGGAGAAGAGAAACTTGTGGTCCAACTTGACTAGAAGAAGGGATCGCTTGACAGGAGATATTCTGAGGCATCAAGGGATCACCAATTTAGTACTGGAGGGCAGCGTGGAGGGTACAAATCGTAGAGGGAGACCAAGAGATGAATACACTAAAGAGATGCAGAGGGATGTAGGTTGCAGTAGGTACTGAGAGATGAAGAAGCTTGAACAGGATAGAGTTGCTTTGAGAGCTGCATCAAACCAGTCTCTGGACTAAAGATCACAACAACAACAATGTGTTTGGGGATCCCATATGAAATAACGAGAAATGCTCCGTTTTCAGTTATGTATCTCCTGGTTTTTGAGTCTCCACCACTGCTATGACATTCATTGTCACAAGCCATCGACGGACCTCCTTAGAAAATGTAATCATCTACGCCTCCTTTTGCTCCCAGCACGTATGTTATACATTGACTGAATCATGCTTTCCTCTTCCCCTTGCAGATCTTGCCTTTTCTAAACGGCATTCTGTCAGCTCCTTGCACAATAGAAGTTTACAAAATGGTGTGCACTTTAAGTCTGCCACCCCATAACGACAGCCGAGGGTTCTCGCATCTGTTGAAAAGCAGTGCTCATTTCCCAGTGCGTAACTGACTGAGTCCCGGCTTCCAGCAGAAACATTTTTATGGTCTGTGTACCATTCTCCCCTCGGAGGTACTGTTGCATCTCATAACCACCTAGCCTTCTCAAGTAGCAGAAAAACATTACAGCAATGACGTGTCACTGTACAGAATTAATTGGAACAGGGTACTTGAAGTCTTTGATATTTGATTTGACAGTGCGCATGCTTTCATGCATTTTTAATCATTTGAATGGACTGGGTACCCTTATCTGAATAATGGTTTGTTAATACGTTTACAGAGCAGTTTTGGAAAAACTATCCCATAGTAAAAACGGAACACAACATACTGATCGTTAGGCCAAGAGAGCAGGGCTACGCAATTACCTTGCCTCTGTGGATAATGAGACTGCGTGCCTTACAGTCCTATTAAATGTGGTTGCAGTTACACCACTGTGTGATGTAGATCCCTTCTTGCCTGTTGCACAATGTAACAGTCACCTGCAACCGTAGTTTATCATGGTGGACCACCTCCTCATGTTTGGGCAACAATGCCTGTAGTTCAGAATGCTTCCCATGCACATGAAACAATAATGTGAATAATACCAAATTTCTGGGCTGCACCCCACACACTTCGTTCTTCTTCCACGTTCCCGTTTATTTTTCCCAAGTGAAGTCATACAAATGTCGCAGTGCATGTTGTAACGAAGAACACCACCACAGCTCACCATAACTGTTTGCTGGTTGTCTAACATTTTTCCCATTCCTTCTACTGCCTCATCAAGCGAGGTCAGTCCCTTTTGGCCTTATAGTCACGCTACTCACAAGTCATGCGATCTCCAGCTTTCTGTTCACGACTGGAAGACCTCTGGCCACATGCTTCCACATGGTCATTCATTTCCTCCTAATAGTTAACATATTATGTTACTTTATCTACCTCCCCCTTATGTTTTGCAGTGCAGTGTATTTCACTCTTCTCTTTTAATACAAATTTAAACTCCTTTTTCGAAACTGAAAGTAAGGAAGTCTTGACGTAATTAAATGAACATAGAATCCTATAAATTTAAAGCTTCTATAAACACAGTTATCCATTTTGCATAGAAAACTACGTTCATTGGCACACTGGACTGCAGTATTGATCATTTAAAAATATCCCAAACAGTCCACTGGTCTGCTCATGATATTTCTCAAACTTGGATACACACACACACACACATACACACACACACACACACACACACACACACACACACACACACACACACACACACATACATATATATATATATATATATATATATATATATATATATATATATATATATATATATTGTAAAAAAATATATATTGTACTGCTACTGATGGAAAATTATTACCACTAAAAGGTCAACCTTAAGACTTGAATTTGAGCTGTCAGTGAACTGTCGAAAATAATCAGAAGTGTGTCATATTTAACTCATCTATCACAGCATGTAAGTATTTGCAGTGTGTGAGGTCACCTTACAGAACCACCCCAATGTTCTCATTCTACTGCAACTTGTGGACACATTAAAGGAATGCTGTAGATACGTTCACCGTTTTAAACGTGTGGTTGAAGGTACGATAGATGAATTAGGAAGCAAAAAAGATTCAAACCTGGAGAGCATAAACAGATTTATTATTATTACATATTATAAAGTTCATTGCCATGCTTTTCTGCCTTGATGTGACGGCTAATTTCAGTAGACACCATTCAGATTTTGGTATTGGTTTCACTAATAGATGGACGAATTCTCGAGAAAGGGCTGTGTATATAATTTACATGTATTTCGTGCAACTGACTGAACTATGAATTAAAGTGTCTGACACCTTTTCTGTCTATATGTACAGACTCACCCCAAATATCCCGAGAACTTTTCTGGCATGTGCTGCTCCAGTCGTTGAATTTAAACTACTGTTTCTGGTAAATATTTAGCTTCTGAACGTTAGTGTCACAATTTTAATCATAAATCTATGAAATGACTTGCAAAAAAAATTAACGCTATGCCCAACAAGCTGTCAGGCCATGGTTACTCACAAGGGAACATTCCCCAGTGTCAGTAAACGATCTTGATGAAACCTGGCTAGTGTGTAGAGGGAGAAAGATAATGCTATATGTATCTCTTGTTTGTGTCCAAATCCTCTATAAAGGGGTAAAACACACCCCAAAAGATAATTCAGCTTATTGGGTTTGGAGGGAACATCTTCTAAATGATGATATATATAAAAAACCTTTCTCATATAGAAGTTTATATGTAATTAACGTTCTTGAAAACTGCATACTCATATATTATAATAATTTGGAATTTTGCAAAATACCCCATCACCAATAACTAATTTTGAAAAATGAAAACTTCTATTGCATCATGAATTAAAGAAGCTTTCAAGCTACATGCATTATTGTGTAATACAGATAGTTTCTGAAATAGAATTTTTGGAAAACAAGCTGTTTTGGAAAACAAGGTGTCAGAGTATATCCAATTAAAACATCTAAATATTCATTATTAATCTAGTTCTTCACTTTATTATATTTGTTTAAAACTTTCAAATTGTTATTTTACATTGGATTTTTTGTTTTGTTTTTTAGTTTACCATCTCACATACGTGTATTCTGTTAAAGGAAAATAACTGATGACTCATTATTATGATACATAAGCATTACAATAACAATAATCTGTAGATAAAATCTTAAAACGTAAGGTTTTCTTACACCATTCACATAAAATGAAGAAAATTCCTTTGCATAATATACAAGATGGCGAATACAATACAAAAAGAAGAGTAGGTTTTCAGATTGTCACAGATGACCGTCTAAATACCTTGATTTGTATCAGGCATATTTCAGGACATTGATAAGCCTTGGTGAAGAAAACTGACTGCACAGTAGTGCCTGCAGCTAATTATATTGTTTCTCAAGTGAAGAGTCACATCATGATCATCCAGCAGAGGTAGACCTGAAACCTTCTCACAATGTTCTTCCATCACCGAAAGCTATACATATCACACGAATGTACCAGCACTGTTGATCCTTTGGAATCACCAGCTGAACAAGCTCCTTGTCCTCACGTACAATGCTCTATATGGCTCTTTCACAATGACAGCCTGATGATCTAACAGTAATACAGATTTTTGTCCCTCAAATCTTTTAAATATCTTTTGACCTGTTCACACGTTTGTTCACCAGATTTTGATGCTCTCACTAGGATATTTGGGGTTCAAAATGAGCTTCTCGAATTATCAATCGAAACTCACCATAAGTTCCTTACCAAACTGTGAAAAGGCGAGTGGACAGCGTGAAAAACCGTTTTGATGATCATACCCGTAGACAAGGAACTTATTCAGCTAGTGATCTCCAAGGGCTCGGTGGCATAGGTACAGTGGTGAGACGTTTATGCCATTCGATATTGGAAGAACTTTGTGATAAAATTTTCTGATCTAGTTGTTGTGAATGCTAATGATGTTAGTCTTCACTTGAGAAACAATACAGGTATAACGAAACTGCAGTCAGTAGTATATAACCATTTCTCTACAACAAAGTTTACCAATGTATGGAAATATGTCTCATACAAATAACTATATTTAGAAGGTAATCCGTGTCAGATTGAAATCCTGCTGAATTTTCTATTATATGTGTTCTCCATTTGTATATTATGCGAAGAAATTTCGATCCTTTAATGTTATGATTGAAGCATTTAGTTAAGAGATTATAATTACTATAATAATTTAGTATCATAATAATGAGTTACTTTGTGATATTCAGTTAACGAAATACATGTATATCAAATAGTTAACTAAAAAGAAAAGAAACGTAAAATAGTAATTTCAAATATAAATAAAATAAATAACGAGACTAATTATGAATGTTCAAATATTTAAATTAGGTATGTTGAAAATACACTAACAGCACATTATGTACAGCTTATTTTCCAGAAGTGGTGTTTCAGAAATCAGCTGTATTGTATATGGATGCTTGTAAATTGAAAGCTTCTTTAATTTATGTTGTAACAAAATTTTATCTTCCAAAACGAATTAAGGGGTGTGGGATATTTTATAAAATTTCAAATGATTTCAAAATTCGATTACACAGTTTTTAAAAATTTTAATTACGTAATAACATTTACATAACAAAAATCTTTAATATGTGATCGCTTCGGACATGTTTGCTCCAAACCTAATATACCAAATTACTTTCAGGATGAATTTTACCCTAAAAGCGAAATTGGACACAAATAAAAATTATTTATTGCTTTATTCTGCCCCCAATACACATCCACGAAGTTTCATCACGATCGTTTACTGACACTTGTGAATGTTCTCTTGTTAGTGCTACCCGTGCGAATCCGGAACAGATCGCTAGCTGAAAGTTATAATTGTAATGTTGCTCATCATCTAACAAATACAATAGAGAAGAAATCAAATTAAATGAATTCATGAATTTGAAATGAGATGTAATGTAAGTTTATTAGAGCTCAGATGGATTTATCGAGTGAGGAATGAAACTTAGCCTCAACGATTCAACAAAAGAAAGTGTGTGATAAATTTAACGGTGAACCATCCTGATAGAGTAGCTTGGTAATACATGAGTCGTTGATGAAAACTGTAGTGGAGAGAAGAAAACCACCTTAAGACAGAGTGCTTTATAGTTTCAACGATACAGTTCATGACAAGACTGGGGCTTGTTCAGGTAGTTCATTTGCGCTCAAATTCCTACGGCTAGAACCTTTTCTATAAACAGTAACGACAATACGCTTCCACTCCTCATTCATTATGGTTGTTTAACTTTTGAATTTCTCCACAGTTTTGCCAGATATTACATACATCCATTACAAAGACAAACGATCTCCGAATTAATGTGGGGCATCTGTGCTACCTTTTTGGAACGGAGGAACGAAACACGAAACGAGGATTACAGTTGGCGGCATTGTGAATCGATGAAGCCTTACTGAGTGCTCTTTTGGAGTATAATTTTTCTGCAGTCGAGTTCTAATAGCCCATAGCACATTTTGTAAGTAAAGAGAGAAACCGCTATGTTTCAAACCACAAAAAATTGCTCTTATTAAAATATTATTATACGAGTATGTTACCTTCTCACAAAAGCAGCTGAAAACAATAAAGCTGTCATAGCATGAGATACTGAGAAGAAAGCTTACTATTTGCTCTCCGAAACCAACCTAAGTCGAATAATGGTGAGACTGAGGATTAGTATTTGACGGAGCCAATGTTCAAACGCACATCCAGCCACTCATATTTAGATTTTCCATGGGTTTATTCGTTCGCCTAAGGGTAATACCGTAATGGTCCCCATGAAAAGGATGGGGCCGATTCTCTCTGCTACCCTTCACATGCCTGAGCCTATGGTCCACCTCTGGCGGCGACGGTGTTCACGAGATGTTACGCCTAATCTTCCTAGCACTCGAAGCTACAGATGAAACAAAGCCATGGTATTTGACATGTTGTTTCCTTGGCACATTATTATTATTATTGTTATAATTATTAGGTTGTGTTTCAAAGGTAACTGACAGGCATTAAGAGTGCAAACGCTACGTTTCACAATTTAAGCGCCTGGCTTCAAATAAGTAAATAAATAAATAAATTTTAGACACAGTATGTATCCACACGATACGATATGCGAAGAACTCGAGGACCAATGTTCTGAGTGTATGATCATCTGGATTGGAAGGTACTTGAAGGCTGTTCGATAGAGAGCGTTAATGGTGAAAATATGAGGGCTCAGGATCAGGTGAATAGTGTAGGTGCTTCATGACTTACCAACCCAACTGCTTTATAGCGTTTTTGCCAGTCTAGTAGATTGTGGGCGCGCAATGTCGTGGAATAGCATGACTTCACGCAGTCTTTCTGGTCGTTGTTCCTAAACTGCGTCTGTAATACGGCTTATTTGTTGACAGTAAATGCCAGCAGTGATGGTTACATTCCGAACAAGCAATTCATAGTATACCACATCGTAGCTGTTCCACTAGATGCATATCATTATCTTTTGAGACAGCGCTCAGATCATTGTACGGACAGTTGCTGTTGCGTTTGGGCTCAACCATTGCTTCTTCTGCCTATGTTAACATAAAGGCACCATTTATCTTCACCCGCAACGATACATGATGGACATGATCAGTGTTGTTCACGAGCCAACTGGTGACGAGCAAGCAGAGGTGCCTATATGGCCACCCGCAGATTTTCGTCATTTTGGTTCAGAGCATGCGGTAATCACACCAGATTTGGAACCTTTCCCATTGCGTGCAGATGTCACACGATGGTGGAATGATCACAGTTCATCACATTCGCCAAATCTCGCGTACATTGAAGTGGATCATTGTGGATTAATGAGTTTAAACGATCCTTATCTCAGGCCTAAGGTCTTCCTGAACGTAGAGAATCACCAATGTCAAAACGATTTTCCATATAAAGAGGAAACCCTTCTCTTGCTGTGCTCTTTCCGATGGCATTATCCTCATACACGGCGCAAATGTTTCTGGCTGCCTCCGCTGCCACCTGTCTACTGAATCCAGACAGAAGAATAAGTCGGAAATGTTCTGATTCCTCCATTTCCCACTCCTTCTCCTAGCGTCCACAGCTCCACACACTGTCTCCAAATAACATAATGAAAAGATGTAAATTTAGATAGCAACAGTGAACTACGAATGAAAAATGACAATTGGTGAGTAAATTCATAGCAACTCGAATACCAATACGCAAAACAAAAACGCTACCACCTTACGCACCTATTAATATGTTCACACTTGTCGCACAGCATTGGGTTTTTCGTAAACTGTTTCGGAAGGAGACAGAATTATCTATCACTGATGATGGCAGGAGGGGCGGTGTGTACGGAATACTTACGTAAGATTTAAATCTGTCCAATTACAAAAAGTGAATCAGGGAGATATTAATTGCTAACCTACTACGTCATACTTTCCTCGTTATACGATACGCCCCTTGTCGCAATAAGCATCTGGCAGATGCTTGAACATCAAACTACCCGAGTAGAGAAATGATATCCGGGTCGCATGACGAGAATCAGCAGGTTCTGAACGCGAAACCGTAGTAGAGGATGTATGGGGTACTCCCTTTCAGAAATCGTTAGGGAACTCAGTATTCCGAGATCCACAGAAGCAGGAGCTGAAAGGCTGCTGTCTTATTCGCAATGAGGCTTTTCAGGAAATTTTTACCATAACTGCAAAGGAAGCTGCGAATTTGATAAATGTACTCAACCTCTGTAGTATTGATATAACCATATTCTTTGTAAGTCTCTTCTTGAGATCACAAATGTTTATTTGAGATGTAATTACGTTTGAAAAGAGTAGCAGCAGAGTGTGCCGGACAGTATGGCTGTGTGCTTGGTTTGAAACGGGTAGAAGCAGACTTGACGCCTAGCGGAGGCAGCATTATTCGAAAGAGATTTTGTAATAAAATGTTTTGAGAAAAATTTGGGAAAATGAGATGGCATGAATCCAAGAATTGAGGAAAGCTAATTTTAAGCTGAATATGAATATTGTGAGAAACTAGACATAGTGTAAAGAATGACACTAATGTAAAAAATACTGATATCAGAAGTTAAGAAATGATGTGCCTATAATGTAGCAGTATTTGTGTGATGATATGAGATACTGATGTTATGAAATAATGTAAATGGTACGTACACTGAGTGGTGATGATGGAGTAATGTGTCCTGAATTATGATATATATTTAAGTGAAGAGATATTTTTTTTAAAATAAATATTTCAGGAAGACTATGAGGAGTAGACAATGATGTTAATTTATTAGCGGTGACGTATGTGGATGTTTTTATGGATTGTTATTTCGGGTACATAAAGAGTGGTGAAGGAAGTTATCTGTCTCAGAAATGATATTGTATGTGGTTTAATATTAACTTTTCAGGTATACTGCAAAGCAGTGGAAACAGGACCAAAATACATTTAACATGAGCATTTTTTTGTTCAGAACTGTGCTCTGTACGTATGTCTTTATGAGAAATTTACTCAACAGATTATTGAGGTAATTTGTGGGTGAAATCTGATAGTTGATTTTCCAGAAACTTGCAGTTTGTTAATGAAAATATGTTCAACATGTTATTCTTTTATCGTGAATTTGTCAGATGCTAAGATG
The DNA here is from genome assembly GCF_021461395.2 of Schistocerca americana. Taxonomy (NCBI): domain Eukaryota; kingdom Metazoa; phylum Arthropoda; class Insecta; order Orthoptera; family Acrididae; genus Schistocerca; species Schistocerca americana. The sequence goes on from NC_060124.1 coordinate 217,026,056, forward strand.
ATGTTACAACTAAGATTCTTGTTTCGGTAGTATAAGATGTTAACTGACAAATGACTGACATCAATTGTGTTCTAATAAGGTTTCCTATTTTATGAGCGTGTTTGCAATAATTAGCTTTTTTGGCAATCACCATACTTACTCCTTACATGAGACATGTGGTAGTTACCTTTCTGGCGAGATAGATAGATAAATGCATGTAACTTAGGAAAATGTAAGCAATTCCTTTCATTTATGTGAGATACTTTTAAAAAAAAGGAGATACATATTTAAAACTGACACTTAATGCCAGACTGATGAGAAACTGAGTACTTGTTTAAGCAACATTGTTAAAAGACATCAGAATTATACTGACAGGTGATACATGCGATTCATATGATAGCCAGGTTATAAGATAATAATTTCTATTGTATATATTAGATATGGGTTTTGAATAGGGAACATGTGCATGTAATTGCGTGTTTTTTCAAGGCAATTCATTATGGTATTAAGATGGATGTCACTAGTTATCTGATTTCTTTGTAAATGTGTTTCATGTATTCTGGACGCACCCGGGAGATGATCTTGGGAAACACCTGCACACAAAGTTTAATGGATAAATCATGCTGGATGGCTTCATGCCATTTGCTATGGAGCTAAGTGTAGCGTCATATCATTTCTTAGCTTATGAAAGATGGATCAGTGGAAACACTGCTTACATCCACATCTGTATATATACTCCGCAATCCACCATACGGTGCGTGGCGGAGGGTACCTCGTACCACAACTAGCATCTTCTCTCCCTGTTCCACTCCCATACAGAACGAGAGAAAAATGACTGTCTATATGCCTCTGTAGGAGCCCTAATCTCTCTTATCTTATCTTTCTGGTCTTTCCGCGAAATATAAGTTGGTGGCAGTAAAATTGTACAGCAGTCAGCCTCAAATGGTGGCTCTCTAAATTTCCTCAGTAGCGATTCACAAAAATGACGCCTCCTTTCCTCTAGAGTCTCCCACCCGAGTTCCTGAAGCATTTCCGTAACACTCGCGTGATAATCCAATCCGACCTGATAGGGATCGCAAATGCTCGAGCAGTTCTCAAGAATAAGTCGTATTAGTGTTTTATAAGCGGTCTCCCTTACAGATGAACCACATCTTCCCAAAATTCTACCAATGAACCGAAGACGACTATCCACCTTCCCCACAACTGCCATTACATGCTTGTCCCACTTCATATCGCTCTGCAATGTTACGCCCAAATATTTAACCGACGTGACTGTGTCAAGCGCTATACTACTAATGGAGTATTCAAACATTACGGGATTCTTTTTCCTATTTATCTGCATTAATTTACATTTATCTATATTTAGAGTTAGCTGCCATTCTTTACGGTAATTCTACAGCAGTGACTGTAGGTCTTCCGCTTCTGAGTTTTCAGTGGAGGATGTGGCAGGACACTTCATCCTTCCTGAGTCTGGCCGAATTTCATGCTTATTTTGAGCTCTGTGGTTTGCCAGAGGAGAAACTGAAAGCAAAGTACTAATCTCCGTGAGTCTGCCACAGAAATGTGTTCATACTACGATGTTGGTGCAACTGTGATAAGAGTGTGCTTGACAAAACAGTGATGCATGTGACATTTTACTGTGATATTATTTTCCTCCTATTGCATGACGTTGTCCCCATAAGTTTTCTCAATAATTTTGAACAGAAATTCTAAGCATTTTTGTACTATACTGTAAATGTGTACACCTTTCTAGCATTGTTTCAAATGAAAGAATTATTCATTTGTCTTCATAAGATTTTCTTAAACATTTGAATAGATGATTGTAACTACTTTGTAAAGTTATGTGCAATACTTCTAAGATGATGTATTTTCACACTTTATTTGAACTGATTGGAATACTAATTTATATTGATAAGATGAACACACCTGAACAAACGATTGGAACTGATTTGTAAAGTTTTGTACCATGTTGCATGAAAGGTATGTATCTTTCTTAATTCATCTGTTGTGACAGCAACAGGTACTTCTCCTTATAGGTTTCTTCTAAACATTTGTACAGCTAATTTAAGCGACTTTGTGATGCTTTTTCCTTATTCTAAAAGCTGTATATATTTAAACCAAGGTATTTGACTGAACTAGATTACTGATTTACCGCAATAAGGATCTTCTTATTCCATGTCTTCTGTTTGATCACAAGTATTTACAATGTTTTGGTACTGGAGGCTTTGCACACTTGTTTGTGTATACGTATTGCTACTCGTATTTCAACTTGAGTGCCATATTTTTATCACTTTGTACCTGTTCACTAATATTTTGCATACATAGCCATTCACACCATCTATTTGTAACCACAGCTTTTGTATTCTGATTTTATATTTGTTCTTTTGGAGAATTTTTTGAGTGCTTCCTGCTATTGCTTCAGCAGAATCAGCTCTCATATTTATTGTTTAACAGGGAAGGAGTGATGATAGGAGGCTGTCCTGTCTGCCATGAGGATTTTCTGGAAGTTTTGACCATACACATAAAGAAAGTTGCGAATCTAATAAATGTACTCAACCTCTGTACTATCTACATAAACATATTGTTTGTAAGTCTGTTCTTGAGACCACAGACGTCGGTCAGAGAAGTTATTTCATTTGAATAGAGTACCAGTAGGGTGTGTTGGACAGTCTGACTCTCTGGCTATGTACTTGGTTTGAAATGGATAGAAGCTGGCCTGCTGCATAGTGGAAGCAGCATTATTTACGAGGGATTCTGTAATAAAATGTTTTGAAGAAAAATTTCGAGGAAATGATATGAGTGCAAGAATTACCAAAGACAATTCTGAAGATAATTCAGTCTCTTTTTATTTGTAATTGTGTAGTTTCTTATAGTTAGAACATTGTGTGTGGTGAACGTTTGCTGTAGAAATGTTATAGTGAAGCACGTGGACTTTTCTGACAGTTGACAGAAGTGTCAAGAAAGTTATTAAGAAACAGTTTGGCTATTTGTGTAGGTGTGAGGACTTTATGAAATGATGTATTGTCATGGCTTAATGAAGCATGGCTTAACTTGTAGTCTTTGTTCTCTTTTATCAGTCGTTGAGAATAGTTCCCTATTGTCATTTACTATAATGACTGTGCTTACATGCTCGCGTTACACATGACGATTTAATTACTGAGAAGCATTGCACATCGCAAACGGAAAATTAAATTTGGTTTTGGATAGTAATAATGATATTCCTAACAGTGACAGTCTGCAGAGCAGACGAGTGTTGCCATCGAAGTTCATGTCCTCTGTAAGGCACGGTGACTGTCAGAGTGTTTTTGTGAAAATATCAGTATGAGTTCCGAGGCTTCATAACAGTAAAGGATTTCAGTAAAGTGCCATCTTATGAATTTTCATACAGTTTCATCAGACAGTCATATGCGCTAAATTTTATATTCGTTTGCTTCCTAATTACAGTAACAGTTTCTGATACAGTGATTGTTTGTAGAGGTTAAAATATTCAGGCCCTACATTTTACTATGGGTCTTTTGTTTTGGAGTCAGATAGGACATGTAAATTTAATTGAAACCGGATTGCTCTTTCGCAGACGACTTGTTTGATGTACCGACTAGTCTGTATTTCGCATCGTGTAGCGTGAGCTCCACATATTTCTGTTCAAAATTAAATTTTCGCGTGGTTCTGTTGGCCTGGACAGAGATCTAGGTATTTCGATAGCACAATAAGATTTTCACTCTTTTCCGATACCAACCTGATTCTCACAAAAACAACTTTCAATAAATACGAACACGTTTCAGAGTGAGCTGAGAATACCAAATTTCAGACATTACCTCTCACCACGGACAACGCATGGCGATGGCCTTCACTTAACGACCGAGAGCAGCGTCGTCTGTGAAGACTTGTGAGTGCGAACAGACGAGCAATACTGAGTAAAATAACCGCAGTAATAAATGTGAAACGGATGACGAATGTGCTCGTTAGGACATTGAGCCGAAATTTGACATTGATGGGCTATAGCAGCAGAAGACCGATGCAGGTGCCTTTGTTACGAGCACGGCATCTCCACGAAGCCATGGACCCAAGTTGTCTACAAGGCACTGTGGAGGTTGGTGGTGGCTCTATAATGATGAGTGCTGTGTTTACATGGAATGTAGTGGGTCGTCTGGTCCAAGTGAACAGATCATTGACTAAAAATGATCGTGTTCGGCTACTTGGAGACCATTTGCAGCCATTCATGGACTTCTAGCTTCGAAACAAGGAAGGAATTTTTGTGGATAACGTTGTGTCATGTCACCGCACAAAAATTGTTCGCGATTGGTTTGAAGAACATTGCGGGCAATTCCAGGGAATGGTTTGGCCATCCGCATCGCCTGGTATGAATCCATCGAACATTCATGGGACATTGTTGAAAGTTCAGTTCGTGCACAAAATCCTGCACCGACAACACTTTAAGATTATGGACGATTATAGAGGCGGTATGGCTTAATATTTCTGCAGGGCACTTCCAGAGACTGTTGAGTTCATGCCATGCCCTGAACTATGTGCGGCAAAAGGATGTTTGACATGATAATTTTACGTAGCCCATGGGTTTTATCACCTCGGTGTATTTTAACTGAACGTGGACGTAGTGTGTTATTATATCCTCCACATTATCCAGAATTGAATCCTGTAGGGCTGATATGGGGAAGAGTCAACAATGGCTTGTCAGAACGTGATGTGACATTCAAAACGGGCAAATTATAGATACTTATAGACGAAGTAATTGCATGTATAAGAAAAGAGGTCTGGATGAATCTATGTGTGCTCGTAAATAAAACTGAAGAGCTGTATATTTCAAGTGAAGATTTACAGGATCAAGCGCTGGAGATTTTCGTAAATGTGGGAAGTGGCACAGACTGGAAAACTGAGGACAGCAATACTTATTCCGCAAGTGAAGATGGTGAAGATGAAAGTTAGTCAACTGTCACTGCAGTGGAAATGAAACAGACACGGCTATTGCGATGTCGGGTGGAGCATTTTATATATGTTCTTTGTGTGTGAAAACAGTGAGAGTGAAGGAGCCGTTGAATTATATGAAACGATGAACTATAGTGCTTTTAATATGTAATTGTGTCTGCAGTTGCACATATTGTTTGTGGACTTCTAAACAGTGAAGCTACTGTTTACAAACGAACTGTACGTCTCACATGGCTGTGCCTGTAGAATATGAGTAAAAGCGGTTACATTTTATTATGTATGGCATTTGCCGCCTGTAACCCCGTTGACCCTTTGCTACACTGCAGTACCTCTTCCCTTACATTTCCCCTCCTGCGCGTAGATATGTCTGTCTCTGTTAGCATGGAGTGTAGTACACATCTGTCCCTCAACACCTGGACCAACTTGTACTGTGTGCTCTCCATCAAGTCAGACAACTGAAGTTATAACTGGGAACGAGAATAAGAGAGAGAGAGAGAGAGAGAGAGAGAGAGAGGGGGGGGGGGGGAGAATGAGTCAGATATAGCAGCTACTACAGTCAGTGTAGTTGATACTGGGGTTAGTTGATTGATTTGGGGGACGGGACCAGACAGCGAGGTCATCAGTACCATCAGATTAGGGAAATATGGAGAAACAAGTCGGCCGTGGCCTCTCAAAGGAACAATTCCAGCATTGGCCGAGAGGTTCTAGGCGCTTCAGTCTGGAACCGCGCGACCACTACGGTCGAGGGTTCGAATCCTGCCTCGGGCATGGATGTGTGTGATGTAGTTAGCTTAGTTACGTTTAAGAGGAGTAGGACGTCAAACGGACCGACTTGTAGCAGGAGAGGCATCACAGGACATTTTAGTTTCCAGTGTCTATACTTTCACAAATAAATTCATAAAACTTTGTCAGCATAACCAGGAAGGATTCCGGATTCACACTAAATGTAGTGGAAGTACGAAAACATAACAAAATAATTTTTTTAAGTATGAAATTTCATCATTTTTTCACTTACTAATCGCTGCATTTGTTGCTATAGGTAGTTTTTTCTTCATAAGTTAAAGAGATTCTTCGATAAATTTTGACCAGCATACATACCATACTTACAGGTGTATGAAACTCTAGAATTTATTTAAATTATGAAAAAACGAATGAGCTGTTATATTTTAAACTTCATGTTTAGAAAAAACACAAATTTTATAGTTCATTACCTCAACTTTTACCACAGTTTTTAATAGAATTGGAAAATTCTAGAGTTTCATACACCTGTACGTATGGTTTCTGTGCTGTGAAAAATTCATCGAAGACTCTCTCTTACGTATGAAGAAAAGTGTACCTATAGCAACAAATTCTGCCATTAGAAAGTGAAAAAAATGATGAAATTTCACATGTAAAAAAAATTACTTCGTTATGTTTTCAAACTTCCACTGCCGTGAGTGTGAATTCTGAATCCTTCCTGGTCATGCTGAAAAAGTCTTACGAATTTATTTGTAAAAGTATAGACAGTGGAAATTAAAATGTCCTGTGGTGCCTCTCCTGCTCCAAGTCGGTCTGTTTGACGTCCTACCCCCCTTAAGCAGTTCTAGGTCCTAGGGGACTGATGACCTCAGATGTTAAGCCCCATAGAGCTCAGAGCCATCGGAACCATCCCGGCACTTGCCTGAAGGGATTGAAGCAAAACAAGAAAAACCTAAATCAGGATAGCCGGACGCGGGTTTGAACCGGCGTCCTCCCGAATGCGAGTCCAGTGTGGTAACCACTGCGCCACCTCGCTCGGTGACACTAGAGTTGATGAGCGTAAGGTCTTGTAGAGGATATCGTCGTAAATGCCCAGGGTGGACCGGGGACTTTCCCGGTATCGACCCCAGGTCGGTCCTCGAAGGCGCGCCTGGTGCCACTGCAGCCTGTTGCTGCCCCTCGAAGCCTGAGCAGAGAAGCCGGTGGACCGCCCAGGGGGCCGCTCCCGATGGCCCTCGATGCGCTGATGGCGCCAGCAGCCGGTAATGCGAGCGGCCGGGGCGGCGCCCCTCAGGGACAGCTAGCTCCACCTGTTGCTGGCGCACACTCCCACCTCCACCACCCCCTCCACCCCAACCGCCCTGCCCGCGAATAGCTCAATACGTCGCACCGCCTGCCAAATGAGAGCCACGAATGCCGCTCACTTTCAGTCGCCACCGCTGCGAAGAGGCGGCCTACTCTGCTTTCCGGCTAAATACTGATCCACACGGTGTTTTTTCAGTGCAGTCCAGTTCAATTACTTACATTTACGTAGCTCATTTGAACGATCCTTTATCGAAACTATGTGGAAGGAGCTACTTTACATGGCGAATATACACATTTAGTGTTAACATTAATGAATATATGTTAAAACATTGGACACTACTGGACGCAGCAACTGTAATGTACTTTTCGTGAAGAAAAAGGTGAAAAACAGCCAAATCAGTTGCAGCAGTACAGGGTTTATTGAAAACCATTTGACCTAGGTTTAGAAATTTTTAAACAAGTTTTCTTCAGAAGGATTAATGATTAACGCCTAAACCGATTGACATGATATACACTGATGGAAAAAAATTGCAGCCCCAGAAAATAATTAATTTACAGAAGTGGAAGTTTGGGAATACGTTTGTCTAGGTAACATATTTAAGTGATTAGCATTGCAAGATCACTGGTTAATGCAAGCGCGAGACAAGACATGACACATGTGAAATGCTGGCACATTAATACCTGGTGTAACTGCCAGAAGGTTGAACGCATTCATGGCAATGTGCATGCTCTGTGTTGTTGAGCTGTTGAATGCCAGTTGGTGAGATGCGGTTTCATGTCTGTTTCACTTGATACAGCAGTAGAGGGACTGATAATACAGTTTGTGGATGACGCTTGAGTTGTCGTCCGATGACGTCCTATATGTGCTCCATTGGAGACAAGGTCTGGTTATCGAGCAGGCCAAGGCAACATGTCATCACTGCAGAGCATGTGGGGTTACAGTAGCAGTACATGGGCGAGTGTTATCCTGTTGGAAAACATCCAATGGAATGCTGTTCATCAATGGCAGCACAACAGGTCGAATCACTAGACTAACGTACAATTCTGCAGTGAGGGTGAGTGGGATGACCACCAGAGTGCTCCCGCAGTCATGTGAAATCGCACCCCACACCATAACTCAAGGTGTAGGTCCAGTGCGTCTAGCACGCAGACAGGTTGGCTGCACGCCCTCAACTGGCCTCCTTCTAACCAAAACAAGTCCATGACTGTCACAGAGGCAGTACCAGCTCTCATCAGAAAACGCAACAAACCTCCACCCTGACCTCCAACGAGCTCTCGTTTGACATCACTGGAGTCGCAAATGGCGGTGGTTTTTGGACAGTGGAAAGCGCGTTTCATGGCGTCTGGCACAGAGCTGTCCCGGAAGTAACCAATCTGTAACAGTTCGTTGTGTCAATGTGGTGCCAACTGCTGCTCAAATTGCTGCTGCAGGTGCATTAGGATGCACCTTATGCATACGCCGAACACAATGGTCTTCTCCCACACAAACGAAATAAGTCATATATAAAATAACAAGTACATCACTTGTAAGTGAAAAAAAGGCGTGGGCGGGAAGGGTGGGAGTAAGTGACATGGTGGGAAACAATGACAGATAACGGGGGGGAGGGGCACGGGAAGTGCTAACAGACAAGAAACACTGCGTGAAATAACCACGCAAATAAATGTGGGACGTACGAGGAACCTGTCCGTTAGGTCGGTGCGTTGAAATTCGGCGTTAATTGGCTATGGCAGCAGGCGACCGACACGAATGCGTTTGCTAACAGCACGACATCACCTGCAGCGCCTCTCCTGGGCTCGTTACCATATCGGTTGGATCCTATACGACTGGAAAACCGCGGCCAAGTCAGCTGAATCCCGATATCAGTTGGTAAAAGCTGATGGTAGGGTTCCAGTATGCAGCAGACGCCAAGACGCCATGGACCCAAGTTGTCAACAAAGGTACTGTGCAAGCTGGTGGCAGCTCCATAACGGTATGGGCTATGTTTACATGGAATGGATGGGTCCTCTGCTATAACTGGAACTGTCACTGACGGGACATTGATTGGTATGTTCGGCTACGTGAAGACCATCTGCCGCCACTCATGGACTTTATGTTGCCAAACAGCGATGTCATGTCACCTGGCCACAATTATTCGCGATTGCTTTGAAGAACGTTGTGGACAATTCGACCGAATGATTTGGCCAGTCAGATTTAATGACATGAAGCCCACCGAATATTTATGGGATATAATCGAGAAGTCAGTTGTGCACAAAATCTTGCGCCGGCAACAGTTTTGCATTCATCGACGTCGAAAGATGCAGCATGGTTCAATATTTCTGCGGGGGACCTGAAACGACTTGTTGAGTCCATGCCGCATCGAGTTACTGCCCTACGCTGGGAATGTAACCCATGACTTCTGTCACCTCAGTGTTTTTTTCGTTCCTGCTCGCTCTTGCACATTCAATATTTTCTAAGTGATGAGTTAAGTCAGAAAATTATTTCATACGAATTATTTAGCGGAAATATGCAAAATATGTCAGGAGATTAATTCGTTTGTCTCCAAGACTAGAAATTATACGAAGAGAAAAGCGGCCGCACCGCTCCACAAGCTCAGTAATACGTTTCTTCCAGTTAAAGTTTTCATCACTATGTACACCCAAAAATTCATCGTATCCTACCCTATTTAATGACTCCTGTTCATGTTGTACATCAATTGTTGGTATGACACTCTTTATTCACGTCCTCCTCAACCAGCAAATGGTAAATATGCTACATCCATCTTTTACTTTTTTCTACCTCAGACAATTAATAAAACATGCAGTCCCGTTTGTATTGTGTTCTTTACACCATTTGCTTTCTGCTCGTCACCAGTTTTCATTTCTGCAAGCTGTCGGTACGTTACAGCATATGACTGAAGAAAACTGTTTATCGCAGTTTTAGCGTGGCTCCACGAAATAAAGGCAATTTCTACTTTTTTTGTAATTTTCATATGTAATCTGTCCATATAATGCTGTAATGGGCTAATATGCTTTAAGTTATCGAATAAGTGATAGCCTCACAAAAACGAGTCGTCGCAGTTTTTTCGGTGTAGCACTCGATCTACATCCGCAAGCATCTATATTTCCATAATCACAAGGAAGCATACACGAAGAAGAACAGAATGAAGAAGAAGAGGGGGCGTGTGAAGTCAAAGGTGACGCATTTCAGATGAGTAAACGCTCCACACACCAAAACCTGGGCCATCACCAACAACAAGCATGTTCCACGTCATAAATCGACCTTGTATGAAGACTACAGTGCAGAAAAGTAGCCTCAGATGTTAGTTGACTGGACGTAACGGTTTCGTGCCTGAACAGTGCACTAAATGCAAACTAATAACTTCCTTCCATAGAAAACAGAAATCTTTTTGCAATTCCATAAAAAAGTAGCAGGGTGTACCACAGAAATAGGTACTTTCACGAGTAAGTTATGAACTTCGCTCCACTTTAAGATCACTGCACAGTAACAGTGATGCATTGTCATGAAAGAACACGTGTTCTGGACGTCCCACAGACACGGTTCTGCTGCTATATGGACAACAGATGCACCACTGTGTGCGACTTGAAATGATGTGGCAACTGGAAACGTACTCTAAGAGTTGAAGTACGTGGGACAGTACACAGATTCACTGTGAACTTCTGGCAGTATGTGGACTAAATGTTTGTCGTGTCCTGCTGCAGTGAAATGGTGCTAACAATTCCACGATGGACGTGGGTGAAGCTGGTGGTGAGCGAAGGCCTTCGACATCGGCCACAGGCCACAATGTCCACGCAAATCAAGGAACTCATTCGCATCAGTTGCAGTTTCCCCGACAAGCAAGACGTTTCTAAGCGGTTCTCGAACGGCTCAAGTTCGGGTATCCCGACAGCACTACTTTTCTTCTGGGTCGAGTGAATAAGACTTGTGTGTACTGACTGCATGCAGGTGCTTCCCCGGATTTTCCGTCTTCATTCTGTACAGTTTTACATTGTGCATTTTAAACTTTCGTTTAATTTGGTGTTTTATCTGTTATAATACTAGTCACATTTTTCTGTCCTGTACTTACGGTCGTTTTGAGGACTTTGCTGGCCGGTCATTCAACCCCAGTTTACCTGATGTTACCAGAGCTGATAAGGGAGTCACGTAGTTCACTGTAGATTCTCAATTATCGGCAATGGGCAGAATCAACTTATGGTGACTGATTTTTCGACGTCCTTGTAGTTGAATATAAAATTAATTTTGCTATTTGTCCTTGTTATTTAACGTATTTAGCATTCAGCTCTCTGCCAAACTTGGCGTTTCACCTGTTTTTGTATTACTGCCATGTAAAAAAAAGGCCGTAAGAACTAGTGACTAGTTATATTTTCTATTAGTTACGTTCATAACATAATTTATTAGTGCTGTAAGTGGGCTGCTATGTAATTTGAGCAATCCAACAGTTCAGCAACTTGCCTTGCATGTATATTTATTTAAAAATAGAGTTCGTTGCACAGTTGTAATTGATTAATACTGCCTTCCATTCAACTTACTGATTTCAGCTGCACAGTTCTTGGGTTTCCTTTTAATTCGTTTGCGTGTTGTTTAATTGTTTTGTTGTTAAGAACGTATCTGGACTAAAAATTTTATGGACGTCTTATTGTCTCAATGCAGTAATTCGCCATCTGCGCGGATAGTGATTATTACACAAATTGCGCTGGTTCTTTTGATCGCCCTCTGCGTATTCTTATATCGTGTATTGAACTGTGTGTTGAAAAGCCTACAGCGTTTTCTGTTACTACTTTCCAATGTTCTTAAGTAATTTTGAAAACGTTAGATATTGATATTTTGATCAAAAGTTTTTGTAATTGTGTGTTAAGCAGTTATCGATAAAATAATTTGCAATATTGCTGGAAAATAAATTTTTCCTGACAGCTTCCACTTTTTTTACCCCCAGCCCCTCTCCCTTATCAGTAACAGCTACGGATTTTTTAACCAAACTAAAGGCTTTGGGGCACCATGATTAAAAACAAGATTGTAGTAATTAAAAATAAATTATTAAAATACAAAAAAGCCAATGAAGTTTCTGTTACACAATTATCAGAGTTTCTGGGTCGGCATTTTCCTTTAATCTTTATCATGTTTAAAGACACGATATACCAGCACCTTATGGTTCTGTGCTATGAGTAACACACTGGCTGACATTACTGCATTACTGAATGACTAGGAAATTAACTTTTTCGGCAAAAAATCCATTCGTTAGAAACTGAATGCTTTACTTCGATGGCGCAGTAATCATATTTCAGGGGAATTAGGAAGACAACTGGGAGGTCGCAGCAGAAATACAATTTACTTAAGAAATAGAGAAAAATAACGTCCTAAATTATATTGACTTAACAATTCCTAAAGTTAATGGTAAACAAGATATAATGATGTAGAAGTGTCAGCTACTTGTTATACCAACTGAGATCACGGTTCCTGAGACATCAAGTCAAATATAAAACAGACAAGGAGACCATGCCTACTCGCAACCACTAGTTTCATCCAGATTTATGGTGTATGTAGGACATGACCAAAAATTAAAGTGACTGAGATTGGAGGTCCAGACGGCCAAACGTTTAGAAAAAAAAAACCGTGGGCTGCTCGAAGGTCGAAATGAGACTAACGGAATACGAAGTCCTGTGCACTTCCTTTCTTGTAACGTTATTTACACAGCCCTTGCGGATGCTGTAAGTAAAATCCTTTCCTCGAAATTTATTTACTACCCACATCTTTCACAGCATTTCCTTTTCAGGACTTTTATTAAAATATTAATACATACACTACATTGGGCGTTCTTTTGGTTCATGTGCCGTATAAGTAAAGTAAAAGCTGAAGATAACAGAAGGTTATCGCATAGGGCCTGGACCACATGGCGTTACATTACCGTTCTGTACTGTTCCCGCTCCGCCAACCGCTGCATGGGAATTACGTAAACATAAATGTGTCATGCATAGCCCGACTGGCGCCAAAAATATATTTCTAAACGCTTGTCCATCTGCTGCTCCCATTCATGTGAATTTCATTTTCAGCAAAACCATGTGTATGACGTAAATTGGGACGAAATCAGTGGTTGGCGTGGTCACCTTGTGAGAAAAAACCTTCGTCAAATACAGACGTAATTTTATTTAGGGAATTCACAACGCAATACAATTGCTAGTGCCAATTAATTTTTAAACATAATTAGTATTGAAATTCACGTAGCAAGTGAACGGAACGGAACAAAAAATTAATAAACCCTTGCAGACGTGACGCCACGTAACCCCACCCTTAGCCTTGATATGTATACTAGTTCCCTGCGTGATAAATAATGTTCAATAATATATTTCACCTGCTGTTTCAAATGGTCCAAGACATTTTCTGTGCGACTGAGATCTGGTGATTTGACGGGCCAATCGAGGTTCGAAGGAGTGTTTGTGTGTTCCTCGAAACATGAATGTGTGATGTTGTCACCTTGAAAGACGGGAATGCGCGTAGCATACTCAACATGAAGATATAGAAGACAGTACAGCCCATGGACACTGAGAATGTTTAAATAAACATCGCGGTGCGTATTCATGGTAACCTGAGTAAGTGGTCCCTAGTCATAGTGCGGAAACAAATACCTAAAGCAAAACAGAACAAACTCTGGCCTGGATTATAGCCGTCACACTCCGCGGCTTCATAGCCACGCTGGGCGGTGATTTTAAAAAGCGACCCTGCATAATTATAAACAAGGGACCTTGCGTAATTTTAAACATGGAAAAATCACAACCAATTGCCCCACAATATACGCCTCCAGTCGGCTGATATCCAATTTCTGTACTCTTTGGCCCAACGAAGACGTGCAGCTTTATGTGCCAGAGTGAATAAAGGCACTCCAATACGACCAGAGTGCTCTCTTAATTGGACGGCTTATATTTTATTTGTTGGTGTAAGGCATTACACTTTTTTATGAAGATAACATGAAAACTATGCAGACGCCATTTCGAAATTTTGGTCAATATTGACAGATTAATATTTATTTATTCATTTATTGCTTGTGTGGTCTTCAGCGTATGTGCACTTTTTAGCAACTAAAAGTAAAATTGGAATTTCTCTGTTCATGATTCATTAAAATAACAAACATTGTATCTTCACCATTCTGAAAACCAAGAGGAATTTAATTTCTAAGCACTGTAGTTCAGAGGACTGCTCTATCGTTTCTTATTAGAAAATTGATACTACTCATAAGATTATTAGGTACTTCATGGAATTGTTCTCTACGTTGACCGTATCTCGCGCAGGCGAAGACTCAGTAATTAGTGTCCCCCACATCTGAGCTGTTGCAATCATAGAATTTCTTAGTTGCAGGAGAAATAAATTTTAAGCAAAACCGCCGTGATTAATTGTCATTATGTGATTTCAGAGATAGCTCTGCGGTGTACAGACATGTTGTGAAACCACGGTAAGCTGGGTATGTGGGGTTGCATCCACCTATAATATTTTCGTTTATTTGCAAATAACTTTTTTAGAATTTTTAACATCGTGCAGCGCCGTCACAACTCTGATAATTAAATATATAACACGTATATTTGCAACTGAGTCTGACGTGTTATATGTTTAATAATGTTTTCCTTTCCTCTTCCTACTGGAATCTGGCATCAGTATTAATTTGAAGTAATAAGTCGTTGTAATGTAACTTGATATCTAGGGGGGTTCCGGTAATGGCAACTTCCTTGACAAGCAGGTCTACAGTTTCGTTATAAATGTGCCTGCGTGAGCTTTAATCCTAAGCAAATAAATACATTCGTTCCTTCGTGAACATTCTGTTATTTCCTGAATTATGTCAATAAAAAGTTAATTGCAGTATTTATCCTAATTTCTGCTCTCCGTGGCAATAAGGATGCCTTTAGAAGAAGGAATAATTACAACAGTTTCGTGATTCTTCGTTGAAGAGTACTTAAATAGCTTTCGTGATTGCTACTGCTTCTACCATACGTGAGGTGGCTGATGAAGGAAGCTTATACGATTCAAAGTGACGCAACCGTGTAGATGTGTTAAGCTTCGCTCCTTTTTGCACGAAGATATCAGCTGGTTATTACATTAAGTTTAAACCCAATGTATCCACAAAATTCCAAATAAAGCACGCGAGAAGATAATATGCATAGGAGAAACGACCCTTCATACACAGAATGTCTTCTTCTTGTTCTAATACATTCTGAAAGATGCATTGAAAACATCTAAAAAAGTCTGAAGATCGATATAATATTCTGTTGCGGAAGGTACTGTTTAGTGTTTCACGTTTCTTAAGTACTGGATGAGTCGTAAATGCTATCCTTTCCAGCATATATTTTCTGGCGAGACATTATCGCCTACTATGAACTGGCATATGTAGCGCCTCAAATATGAGCCCATTGTTAGGAACTGATCTGATCGTCCCAAGACAAGTTCGGATGCAGGTTTATTGTAAAGTATCTAATTTACGGATGTGCTTCATGCTGGCATTCCGATATACCATGGAACCATACAAAATCCCACTCCTAACAAACGCCCCATGAATAATGATAAGACGAAACTCCACGACCATCTGCATAATAGCTTGTCTGTCCATATTTGGAACGAAATACATCACTTAATCTGCGTATCAGAGACCCGACAGTTTGTTGGTAGGTATGTGGAGTTATGTGGCATTAAATGTCTACGAATATGCCATGTAATTTGCGTAAATAAGAGCCACTGATTTGCGTACGCCCTATGGCGACCCAGATGGGTTCCATAGGATTTACATCGGGTGAATTTGGTGGCCGCGTCATCAACATGAGATCACTATAATGCTCCTCAAACCACTGTCGACGGTTCTGGCTCTCCTAGAGTGACAAATTTATTGCTGAGTGATGACATCGCCATTGGGGAAGACATCAACCTTGAAGCGATGCAGGCAGTTCGTAGCTGTCACCATGTATCCGATTTCTACCTTAGGTCCCACGAGAATATCTCCCACAGCTTTATACTACTCCCACGCGCCTGCGTCCTTAACGCGCTGCATGTTTTGAGCCACCGTTCACCTCGATGATGGCGTCTGTGGAGACGACAGTCGACCTAATGTAGCAAAAATGTGGTTTACCCGAAGAGCCGACACATTTCCATTGGTCGACGGTCGAAACCCGATGGTCCCGTATCTGCTGCAATCGTAACTGAAGATAACGTTGGATCAGCATGTGAACATGTAGGTATGGTCTGCTGCGGAGATCCACGTTCAACGACGTACGATAAACGGTTTGCTCTTAAATGTTTGTGCCTGCACCAGCATTGCGCTCTTTCGTCTCAGAGATGCCACATTTCACAATCTGTCCTGCTTTACAGAGCAGAAAAGCCTCCTAAAACCACGTTCTGTGAAGAGTCTAGGACTGCCAACCATATGGCGCCAAGTGGTACCTTCACTGTCCTACCTCTCTCCGTAGTTGCTCACGACTGTAGCACTTGAACATTCGACCAGCTTCGCTGTTTCCGAGATACTCTTCCTCAGGCTCTGGTTAGTAAAATTCTGCCCTTTATCAAAGTCGCTTATTTCAATGGATTTGTCCATTCGCAGACCCTGTCTTCGTTAGGGCGATCCCCGGTCCAAGTCTGCTCCGCTTAAATTCTTCTGTTACCGCGCCACGTGCCCTAAACGCCATCAGGCGGCATCCAACTTCGCGGTGGGCGGTGGCGATAATGTTCTGGCTAATCAGTGTGTGATCAGTAGAACATTAGGGTTCTACTCCTGCAAATTCTGGTTACAGGTCTAATGGAATTACGCATCCGGGAAAAGGAAGTCAAATCAGTTTCATTGTGAGACCAGTAACACCCAGTCTGTAACGCACAGGTCGCTTAGTGTGATTTCTTAGTATATAGGGTGTAACAGAACTATACTGACAAGTTTCATGAGGTTGTTGAGTGTCTCTTGAGGTGCGAGTGGAGGATATTCAACCATAAGTGGAAACGTCATGCAATGATGCTGAAGAGAACTGAAGACACAGAGAAAAATCGTACAATTAGGCCACCCTTTTGGTTGTTAAGTGAAAAGCAACGCTGACAGCCCGCAGGCCGAAAACGTGGCAATAGACCTGGCAGTATTTCGGACGTATGATAGCGTCTACACTTGTCCCAGCAAGACTGCAGACATCTAAGCACGGTGATGGTAGAGTGTCAGCGTTTCGACTCACGTTTGCTGCTTGAGGATTCACATTATCGCCAACAACGATGACGCTCTGTAGTGTAGTTGGATGACGTTTCCGGAGAAGGGTTGCTTTCCTCAATTTCTCCGTCACGACCTTCTCTACAGTCAATCGGAATTCTTTCACCGACCGAGGAGGCGCTGTGGTTAGCACACTGGACTAGCACTGGGGAGGACGATGGTTAAAACCCGTGAGGCCATCCTGATTTAGATTTTCCGTGATTTCCTTAAATCACTCCCGGCAAATGCCGCAATGTTTCCTTTGAAAGGGCACCGCCGATTTCCTTCTCCGCACTTCCTTAATCCGAGTTTGTGCTCTGCCTCCACTGACCTCGTTGTCGATGAGACGTTAAACATTAATCTCCTCCTCCTCCGAAGGTATTTCGGTATTTACACTGACTGAAAAGAAAAGAGGTAAAATGGTTGGATGACAGTGTCACTTCGTACACGTACACACCATCCGCGCGCATATGAATGATCATGGTTGCAATTCTCTGAGGCTAATCGAACGGCCATCAGGGTCTATTAGTATTGTTCGTGTTTAGTGTTGTTATCAGACTTGGTAGGACACGTAATGGGCACGAAGAGCGTCACATGTGGAGTGATCACTGTGAAGAAGAGGGAGATGTCGCATGCTCCCTTTTGAGGCACCATTATCAACACCTGACAGAATTGGGGAGCGGCCTCATTGTGGTTCTCTATTTGGTAACATCGTACTATTATATTTGTGGGGAATGCGGCTGTAACAGTGGCCCGGTGTTGACTGCATGGACACATGAGGGCTGGCATACTCACCGTCAAGGTTATGGTCGACCACGTGCGACTTCTACAAGGAAGGATCGCATTATTGTGCACCAGGCACATCTTAACCTTTTCACATCTGCGCCTGCCAACCAACAACAAGTAACTGATATCCCGCACTATTATGTGTCATCAGGCAACATTGGTCGCAGAATAGTATCACCCGGACTGGGCAGTTACCGTCCCAGGAGTGCACAGTCGTTTACACCACAACACAAACGGCTGCATTTGAAGTGGTGCCGTGAGAGGGAAGTATGGACTGCTGATGGAACTGAGGTCAGCGATGAATTTATGTTCTTCACTATGCCGGATCGTCAGTGATTGTGGCATCTTACAGTGTTCTGAGGAGCTACAGTGGTTTTACACCTGGAGTCACGGAGTGGTTAGGCGTCGGGTATGACTTTGTGTTATGGCTGGTAGTGACTGAGGGAACTCTGACGGCACAACGGCACGTCACAAACATCCTACATTCTCGTGTGTCACTTTCATACGACGTATCGTGGGGCATTTTTTAAGAGGGCAATGCTCCTCCACCCATGGTATGTGTCTCTATAAACCGCGTGATGCTGAGGTACTCCGGAGTCCAACAAGATACCCTAATCGGCCTCCAATAGAACATGTTTGGTACTAGCTTAGAGGCCGATTACACTCCACTGCCAGTATCCTGGATGTGAAGGAGGAGTTGTAGGCCATCTTGCCTCAAAAGATGATGCAAGGGCTTCGTGGAAACCACCTCAACTGAATCTGTGCTTGCATCCAGACCAGATGGGGTGCTACATCATACTGATAAGTGGGATCACAGTGCTAAGTTCTTTGTAAGTTTGACTCGATTTTGTAACCACTGAAAGAACATAACATGTTGTCTCAACCCTTGAGGTTCCATTTCGATTCCTCATCGCCTTCTTGGTGCTTCATGTTCCAGTCAGGGAGTGTATTTCTTACACCACATAGGTCTTCGCCCAGACCAAAATTCTAGGTACAACTCAGTTGGTTAAAAATAAAGAAGATTAGAGACCATAAATGTGGTTGAGCATAATGATGTTACACATGGACAAGACTAGAATCGAAGTATCAAGACTTCTTCCTGAGCGAAGAAAAGTTAATGATGTAGGTTAGTAAGACAAATGGAGGAAGGTCTAATGTAAATAACAATGTTCACTTGCCGGTTTAACACGTATAAGAGGTGGGATACAGGAAAAGGGCCTGTTCACATTATTAAACTACGGTCTCTGGTACTGGCAGCTGAGCAGCGTCGTTTCGTTGCCTAGCAACCTTCCGTAACCGGCCAATGGAGGACGGCGCTTGTGCAGACAGCACGAGCCACGTTCCCGCGCTGCAAAACTAACGCGAGCGCGTATGAAAGGTAACAGTGAGTTTCTTACGCATAGCTAATTCTGTCGTTTCCATTTGCTTAGCTAGAAATATAGCTTGTATTTTCTTTTTTGTTGTTTTAAGTGTTTACGCAGTTCTGTTTCATCTCTAACGATATGCATTGCGACTAATGACGCTATCCCAACCCGTGAAGTGATGTGGAGGAAGAAAAGCGCGTTACACAGCCAAGCTCGCGGATGTGTGTGTTCAGTGAGAGACTATTTCGAGAAAGACAAGAGAAAAGGTGATCCTTCATTTCCTCTTACTCAGGTTGCAAAGAAGACTGCGACAAATTTGAAAGTGAGCAAAAGCACTTTAATTTATGGCCATTTTTAGCTTGATGTCCTGCAAAATATGTTAATTACATAAACTCAGTCACTTGAAAATGGGCCGGCTGGAGTGGCCGAGCGGTTCTAGGCACTACAGTCTGGAACCGCGCGACCGCTACGGTCGCAGGTTCGAATCCTGCTTCGGGCTTGGATGTGTGTGATGTCCTTAGGTTAGTTAGGTTTAAGTAGTTCTAAGGTCTAGGGGACTGATGACCTCAGAAATTAAGTCCCATAGTGCTCAGAGCCATTTGAACCATTTTGAACTTGAAAATGGCATGAAAGACTGAAGCCTGGATCGTAATTAAGTAAAGAACAATCAGTCAAATGGTGATGTGTTCATTTAAAATCAAAAACAGTTGTCAGTAAGACGTTATTCGCCGTTATATTTATAACCATTAAAAGAGAAGGGAACAATCCACACGGACTGAACTAAAAAAATGGCTCTGAGCACTATGGGACTTAACTTCTAAGGTCATCAGTCCCCTATAACTTAGAACTACTTAAACCTAACTAACCTAAAGACAGCACACACATCCATGCCCGAAGCAGGATTCGTACCTGCGACCGTAGCGGTCACGC
Source organism: Schistocerca americana (assembly GCF_021461395.2). Classification (NCBI taxonomy): domain Eukaryota; kingdom Metazoa; phylum Arthropoda; class Insecta; order Orthoptera; family Acrididae; genus Schistocerca; species Schistocerca americana. The sequence goes on from NC_060124.1 coordinate 217,046,289, forward strand.
GGTTCCAGACTGTAGCGCCTTTAACCGCTTGGCCACCCCGGCCGGCCGGACTGAACTGTTCGTATCTCCTCAGACGTCTATAATTTTAGAGGTAGCAAATTTCCATTACATGCCTAACTGAACAACAGAGCCGTCAGCTATTCAGTTATGAGCTGACGAAAAATCTTAATGGAAAGAGCTGATGACGCTGCACTGCGGTGCAGCTTTCTGCAGAGGATGATGGGTGTGACATTCGCAAACATTGTGTGGCTAGATTAAACTTGAAATAAACCACTTATTTATAACGGACAAGTTAGCAGAATCTCTTTTCAAAGGGAGCGAATTATAATATATGCGGGTACATCGGACGGATTTCGGCCGAAGTGTTTGTTAATGTTTGGTTCGAAGAAGATATGTGATTACCATGAAGCGAGGGGTGCTGTAGTGTTTCCGAAGCACTTTCAAACATGACTCATAGCAAATCTCGTTAGGCGATTAGCCACTATTACGGTTAAGGTCACGTATGGTTCATTTTTGCATCAAGAACACAGGAAACTGTTCTGTAGCTGGAAAGACGAGACGTGAATCAAAGAAGATTGAAGGCTGAATAGCTGGAAATTATGCCACGAAAGAAACTACTGTTTCATAAAAGAAAAAGACACGAAATCTCTGTTTCCTCCGCATCATTGTCGTTTCAGTACTATTGAAGTTGCGTGGGTGCTAATAAAAACTTACATTGCTGCTAACAACAATAAGTTCACCATCTCTGAAGCTGATGAACTCCTTAGTGAAGCCGTAAATGAAGTGACTAGTGAGACCTGCAAACAAATAATGAACACCTCTACAGATGTCCTCACAGAGACAGCTAACAATGAAGGCCTTCTGGAAGACTGAGTGGAAAATTTAATCACACTTCTGAAAGGGAGCAGTGATAACTCGAGAAGTTCAGAAGGAAACTATTCGAAATCAAATTCTGATACAGATGTGAATGTTGTTATTACGTTACTGTAAGGGCAGTTCGGTTAGGAATGTAAGGGAAGGGCAAGCAACTGACAAATTAACACACTGTCAATACTTTCTTCAGACTAGAATAGTTAAATACTGATACACCATTCTCTCGTACGTTGTAGATCTTATTAATAATGAAAATATTTAATGACTGAACCGGAAAATGTAAATATATAATAGTGTTAAAAGAATTCTTTGCTCTCCTATTGCGAAATATAACATATAACTCTTAGGATCTTGCGCACGAATTACACCGGGTTGCGTTACAGGCCCGTGGTGAGATAAGGAAATACTGACACGTGAATCATTCTAGCGACTTTAAGGGCTGAAAATTGGAAAACAATCTGACATAAGCAACTTTGAGAAAGGGCTGATAGGGCCTGGAGCTTGAGAACGAGCAGGAACAGCGAATCTGTTCGACTGCTCGCGTGCTACTGCCGTGAGCGTGTAGGGTAAGTGGTTGAAGGACGATGAAACCACAGGTAGGCGACAAGGCGTTCACGCCCCATCACAGAACGCATAGGTCGGAAGCGGGCTAACTTTGACAGATCTGGCGAAAGAGTGCAGTGCTGATGCTACGGGGCTCCTGCGCAGACACAGTTGAAAGGAAACGCAAAGTGGATACAACCAATGCAGGCGTTTGTGGACACTAAGTGGTCCTACTTCGAAGGCGACGCTCCACTAATTCATTAACATTAGTGAGCACATAATCTGCAAAATCGCTCCAATTTCTCTTTTTTCATAACTATCTCCGGATGTGCAGTAAAGAGAAAATCTTTTGCCGCTGAATATATCAATTTTTATTTAAACTTATCGTTGCATAAAATCATTGGCTGAACAGCAGTCGAGCACTACAACTATATATTGCATATAGTCCTTGAGACGAATGACCATTGTTGACAGTGCAGTGGCTCAGGTTACTCTCTGCCACGTCTCCTCAACTCGCGTATGAAGTCCAGAACCGTAACGTGCTGATCGTGTATGTGTGCATAAATGTATCTGGAGTAACTAGTCGTAATACCTAAACTCTAAAAACTGAAAAGAACTCTTTGGTACCTCGCCTGCCGAAATACAGTGGCGAGACAAACCATTGTGGCCACACGCTTATGTGCCCTACGTCGAAACCATCAGCGAAGTTTTGGTATTTTTTGACTTCGTGCCTCTCTGGTAGAATCGCTGGTTGTGTAGAATCTATTTGCCAGGGAGGCTTGTGGTGCGATTGTGGTCCGCGAGGCTGCGTTTGACGGGCAGCGACGGGAGTCTTGAGTTAGAAGCGGCAAGAGGAAGATGGCGAGCGGGGTCCCGTGCTGGGAGCAGCCCGGTTATGGGCCGGAAAACGAGTTGTTCGCACCTGGATTGATAGCGCGACTTAGTTGTAGTTGAGAGCCACTGTTTGGAAAGCTGTAATTTCTAAAGGAGCTCCCTTTTTGCATGCAAGAGTTTTGCGGTTGCAGAATACTGGTGCTGCCCATAGGACATCGGGTGTTAAAGCAATGCTTGGAGGTCTGTGCAGCCGTTACTATGCTGTCGTTGCACCCTGGTTCCGTTTACACAAGAGTACTGGAGGACTCAAATGACATTAAGTTACTCAATTATTGAGTACTTGCCCAATTATGTGTTTTAGTTGTTCGTCTTGCAATACTGTAGCTGAGTCTGCCCTTGTGGGTCGCCTTAGTTCCACTATTTCGTGACTGGTGATATGATTGTTTTAACTGTTCATGTTACAAGGTTGTCACTGAGTTTGTCCTAGTGGGGACCATTATTCTGTATGCATCGAGGGAGGGGGGGGGGGGACCAGTGGTTAAGTTTTATGTTTCCTGTCTAATGATGCCAATTTAATGATGTGTGTAACGTATTGCCAGGAAGTGTGCGCAAGACTGACATGTGAAATAAAAGATGATTGCAAGATTACGGCTCTGTAAACGCACTGAGGTAGCAGCGGACTACTTCTATCGCTACAGGTTTGTTCTTGAGTTACGTAATCACCTTTTCTAATTGAACAATTCATATCTGTTAATTTGGCGTCCATCTGAAGGAGTTTTGCACGTAAACTTGTTTTTTAATTGTTCGGTACTCTTATACAAGAGATGAGCAAAATTTAAATTGTATCCTGAGAAAAACTGATGGGTACAAGACCTGTTACAAGGGGCCCCGCTGTAATTTGTTGTTGTGTATTTCAAGTGCTTCTGCTAAATTTGATTTATCTGAATACAGTTTTCAGCTTCGAATTGCTCTAAGTTTGTTGTTATAAATTTGTTTAAGGGTTACTACAAGCATCTTTAAAGTAGCATTCGGATTTTTAATTTTTTATCACAGATATTTATCGAACCTAAGTTGAAACTTTTAATTTATGTTACAATTGCTTTGGGCTCAAATTTGACGCTACTATATCACCGTAATTTTACCCATGATATTGAATCAATGTAAACATTATCAATTAAGAGTAAGCCTTGTAACGGCCACCCCTTAAAACGACAAAAAAATAAAAGGAGTAGAACAAAGTATTTTTAATAAATTTCGAGTGAGAGCTAGTTGTTAATAAATCCGTTTTTACATATGCCTGTATTAATGTTAGCTCGGCACTCCTCAACAGCAACTACCGTACCAGCTTAATAGAATATTGGTCCGCCTTCGTACTGCAGTCCAGCAGATTCTGTGGGTCATGGATTAGACAAACTCTTGGTGGAGTTCCAGACGTATGTGGCACCAGATATCTACCCAAAGGTCACGCTATTCCCAGAAGTTATGGGCGAGTTGTTTGTGGACACACAGCTGGCGCCTGTAGCGCCTCGGATGTGTTGCATCGGGTTCAGATCAGGCGAATCTGGTGGCCAAGACTGAGTTCACTACCAGGCTTCTCAAACCCTTGTAGCACGATTCTGGCCTTGTGAAACAACAGTTATCCTTCTTTAAGACGCCAATGCCTCGTGTGAAAATACAAAGCACTGGACTACAGATCCAATTCCCGGCTGCAAGTATAAGTTTTCAAAATTCTTATTTAGTGCATCTGGCAGAGAACGAAGTCCGGTTCATCTGGTTTGTCGCAGTTGGAATTTATGGCACGCAGTGAGTGCCAGTGTTGGAGTAGGCAGGGCGCCACACGCAGCGCATTGCCACACCGAGCCGAGCCGAAAGCGAGGAGAGCAAACAGTACGGCGTGACAGCACACAATACGTCCATCCGTGAGCCATGCAATACAGTTCCAAACGTGTAACACATGAGCACAGCCACTCCATAGCATCCTATTGCAGATGGAAAATGCAAGGTGGGGAAAACTGACAGACAGTTGACATCTCCGGTTAAAGAGGGAAAGTGGCCTGCTGCGATGATGTTATGTCCGGCTTAAAAAAACCCATTCCAGAAACATCACTTTCAGCGCCTGGTCATCCCGTTCTCATCTATGATTTCGACGACATGGAAGTCTCTCTTGTTACAGGGTAACGTATTAGGTGAAGTGTGGTGCCTTCCATGCAGCCCATGTGAAGACATCGCCTTCGAGCCAGAAGTCAAATAGCTGTGATGGGACAGAGCCACTCCAACCTGCCACAGCTGTTTGCTCACATCCGTGGCTGAGAGCAGTTACAGGGGAGCTAAGCCTTCCTCTGGAGAAGAGGCGTACCAAGTGAATGACAGCTGCTGTCTTTAATATGTTGGACGAGGTGCCTGAGTACAGCATCCCTGGCTCTATGCGGTACCGCCTTCGTGGCTGTACATAGTGTTGGAAATTATGGTCGGAGGCTTCTATCCTCACAACACTTACCATTTGTGGTATAACGTTCGTACACATTTGAGGACGCATCCGTCTTGGATAGTCCTGGGGGATGCCACAATCACCATTGGTGAACTGCTGCAGGCATGTGCCTGCGGACTGCCGTCCAACTACCTGCACGACGTCGATGTTGGATACTGACTTGCAGCAAGGCATGCTGCTTCTAGAGTGTAGGATCCACATTCCTCACCGCACACAAGTGCGCGGCTCAGTTCGCCTTTCACCATGCCAGAAACGAACAAAAATATACTTCCAGACAACGCTGTTTAATTGACGCTATCGGGCGCATGAAACACACTCTCACCAGCTCCATAACCCCGATTTCCTGCTCTTGTAGCGCCATAATCTAACCTACTCAACTTCCACGCCTACAAAAATCATGAGCCGCGTGGGGTAACCATGCGATCTCAGGCGCCTTGTCACGGTTCGCACCGCTGTCCCGTCAGAGGTTCGAGTCCTCCCTCGGGCATGGGTGTGTGTGTTGCCCATAGCTTAAGTTAGTTTCAGTTAGATTAAGTAGTGTGTAAGCTTAGGGACCGACGACCTCAGTATTTTGGTTCCATAGAACTTACAACCATTAAAATCATGAACGCAAAGGGTGACCAGTACAAAATCATGAAAGGTTGCAAGTGGTTTGCAATAATGTTCATGTAGTCCAAAGCTATTACAGTGCTCTCGACTAGTTCCACAGGTCCCATTCAGACGCTTGTGAATATTTCCAATTCCATAATACTGGATGCATCTGGCCTGCATCCGTGACGTGGTACATATTTCGAACATTTGTTCACCCGAACAACGAAGCATCCGGACACGAAGTCCATCCGGTGAAACAAATTTCCATTGATCCACGATCCAATCTTGATAGGCTCTCGTCCACTGCAGTCATAATTGACACCGTCGTTGGGTCAGCATGAAATCTAGTTTCCCCCATTCCGCAAAGTACGTTTTCAGGCCATGGACCACACCTACGTATGTCTGCGGATTTCGCTCGTATCGTCACTAGAACGAATTCCCATTCATCTCTGCTCTCTACAGCATCATGTACCCAGCGCTCTGTGTACAGTGGACATTATGTGTTGGGTCATTAGTGTATCTTAGAAAGGTTTCCTTTCTTTTAAGACCACTATTTTGGATTACTAGTGTTCGGACTCATTTCATTATTTGCACACAAACCGAAACAGATAAAGTTACCATTTATTTTTATAAATTTCAGCATCAGTCCTGTGAACATTCCTGAAAAATCAATGTGCTAATTGTTTGATTGAAGGCAGAGGGAAAATGAGGCAGACACAAAGGCGTTGGTATTGTCAAAGTTTTGTTTTTGACGTATTAAAGCTTACCCATAGACAATATTAACGTACATTTTGTAAAACATAAATGAAACGCAGCTTATACAGGTACTACATATTCAGATTTTTCTTTTATGTACTAAGTTCCAGAGGCTTTGCTTCATCATTAGGTTGCCAGCAACTGGCCACAAAACCTATGATGTCGAAACCCCTGCAGTCCTCTGCATCTTCGTGCTGTAATCCTCTCAAGAGCATGCATTTGAGCTTTACACACTCATTGTTTACAAATTTTAACAGCGATGTTGTAAGATTTCTTCCTCTTGTAACGATGAATCATGTCGCGAAATAACAGAAGTCTACAGTAAAGACTATTTGCAGAATTTCAGGATTTATGGAGCTTTATAGTTATGAGTGTGTTTCTTCCGAAATTTTTTTCTACGAGAAATACTTCGTTTTCGATTAAAATTCACCTGAAGGAGGCGTACTCCTCCATTTTCAACAACTGATATGAAATGGTGAACTGAATCCACACGTGGACATAAATCACTTTAGAAGGTCGCAGATTCGGATCCTGCCTCGGGCATGGATACGTATGATGTCCTTATGTTAGTTGGGTTTAAGTAGTGCTAAGTTCTAGGGGACTGATGATCTCAGATGTTAAGTCCCATAGTGCTCAGAGCCATTAATTCCCCTGTTCCTGTTTCAGAGTTATTCGTATTATTAGCATTTCTTCAGCTTAAAGGATGCTTAGCACTGTCCATATATCCATAATTTGATTCTGATTGCCACTCCATAAATAATATTTATGAATGAGCTATTCGACAAGCGCTACCTCGACAGGAACGCGACTATACCCCTCTACTAGTGCAGCCTTTCCCATAAACACAAAATTATCGTCGTATAACGCGTCAAAACCAACCATGAACCCTGCCGTATCTATGAATAACTTGGTATTATGACTAGGTGCAGCCACGTCTTAGTTCGAAGTAACGCAAGCGCGGGAGGAACAGGAGATTAGTGTTTAACGTCCCTTCGAAAACGAGGTCTTTAGAGACGGAGCACAAGCTCGGATTAGGTAAGGATGGGGAAGGAAAACGGCCGTGCACCTTTCAAAGGAACCATCCCGACATTTTCCTTTAGCGATTTAGAGAAATCACGGAAGATCTAAACGTCAGCAGGCAGGACGCGGGTCTGAACCGTCGTCCTCCCGATTGCGAGTCCAGTGTGCTAACCACTGCGCTACACGCAAGCATGGAAAGTAACCGGAGAAAATGTCTTTTCAGGAGTCTAAAAAATACAAGAATCGCTTAATTTACATAAAAATACATGATCAAAAGGTAACTGAAACAGAACTTAATGGCCACACAACTTATTTCCTTCATTATCTGAATCAGCCTTTCAAACAGAAGAGCAGACGACCAAACATATCGTTTCCAGCAATGGCTTATAGCTCTGCCCTGACTGGTAATGTACGGCAAGAAAAGAAACTGTGTACTGTGCTCTGGTGCGCAGCAAACAGTCAGTAGTTATGCATCCTAGTGCAAAATCCGATTTATTGGCAACATTTCAGATGACCTTGAAAAAAATTAAAACTCTCGCAGGTGGAGACCTGCATTTTACAACATCAATACCATATCAAAATTTTATTCAGTAGTAAAGAAAAACTGCAATCCTGGGCACGTAGTTCTGTGTATGACATCACATACAAGCAGTGTGAAAAAATATGTCTTCGTCAGTCAGGCAGAGCTGTGACAATGAGGTTTTCGGAATATGAGAGAACCTAGCATTAAGGACGAACGGTTCAACTTTTTCTGAACATCTTTTAACAAAACACCATCCACATGACGTAGAATGTGAAGCTTTACATTCTGTTAAGAAAAGCAGAAAGATAAACCTACTGGGAATACTAGAAGTAAACATAAGTATGACACAGAATAACAGCTTAGTATTTATTGATCAGCCTCTGTTTCATTTTTCCACTTTGTTAAATCAAGTACCAAATATCAGATTCAGATTCCAAATTCATCTTCTTTTCCACCAGTTGTTAAATGTTTCTAGTATGGTTCACCTTATTAGCAGCTAAGAGCGTATTTTACTTTATTACCAGTTTCGCTATTCCACATACGTGAAGTGAAAGTATCGGGACTGCAATAAGTACGGAGTAAAGAGCGAGCGGGTGTTTCCCACTGTGGCTAGCAGAGGCGATTGACCATTTGGCGCCTGCAGAGCCAATGGGATCAGGTACCGAGGCATCAATCACTTGTGACGTCAGCAGAGAGATACGTACGGAAAGTATATTTATTCTGATGCGAATAAAGTAATTGTTACTAATAAATATTTGCTAACCCAAGCTGCGTTTAGCCACTAAGAGATTAGAAGGAGTCCACGCGTCATAAATATTACCTTTCCGTAATTTTAAAATGCCAGGAAATGTTGATATAAATAAATAAATGAATAATTTTGGCATATGCGCAGATGTACTGTCTTACACGCACTGTACCATACGCTCTAATTACAGACTGTGCACTGTAGTCTTCAGTTGTCGACAGGGTGCCTTTCGATCTAGTCATGTGGTACACCATGCTCTCTTACCATTAGTAGTTGGCTTACAATCAGTGTGCACAAGTTCATTGTACAGTGTTTCTTAAATAACCGCACCACAATGGCATCCCTTCTAAAAAAAATTATTTGGTCAAAGAATTTCTTCCCGCTTCATTACGTAAAACACAGACAGTAGGATTGTATTTTCAGAATCCGGCAGCGCTGCTACTGCTCTGCAACAGGAAATAAAACTACGAGAGCATCTCCACATAACAGATAGGAAGAATTCCTACGCGGCGGCTCACTAAGTCAATTCAACGACGGACTGGCTTAATTATCGCAAAACTCGGGCGGGAAAGCGTGGCCAGTTGTACTGTACGTCCCTTGTACCACCGTCTACGGAATCACCGGCTAAACTAAGACATTTCTGGAGGTTTAGTACGAGTGGGGGGTTCTTGCAATTTCCACGTAAAAACTTTGTTATCTCGCCATTTCTTCGTTTTGGTTAATCAAATTATTTATATGTGAGAATAAATGAAACGTTTTGCAATGTAAACACTCTACATAAATTTTATATTTTCTGTACAAATAACATCCGTGTAAGTTTACATCATTTTTATCTGTGTTTCAATCATTCAGTTATCACCTGAAGATGGCCTAAGAAGCCGAAAGCATCTTCGGAACCAAATACAGTAGAGCGTCGATTATCCGAACGTCGGTCAACCGAACGACCGCTTAACCGAACTGTGTACTCGCTCGCACCTGTTACTCTCCCACCCTACCGTCCATCATCCCCCTCACTCCCAAACCAAGTTTCCCACAGTAGTCGCCGCACTGGGCCACCGCTGGCGGAACATTGCTTCTAATGGGGCCTTCACAAGGCGCTGCTCACCGGCCAAGCCGCCAGTCGCTGTGTTTCAGCAATCAGCACACTTCTGTCGGCTTGGCACTGGCAGTAGAAGTAGCGGCAGTATCAAAGCTGTTCACAGCAACAGCTGCACCAGCTTAGAGTTGAGGCGTGCCGCTCCGCGCAGTTTGAAGGATTGCGCGCCCCCAAGAAGAGCTTCTCACGGTGCAAACAGTCACCTTCTGTTCTCTGTTACGACCGCTTGTGTGCTGCTACGTGAAGAAGTTTAATAAACTGTGCCGCATACTATATATTCCTACTGAAGTTGCCTTTGTATGTTACTTTGTAATACTAAAAGAGATGTCTGTTTTTATGAATAAATTTACTGTACAGTACTTCGTTTTGGCAAATAAACATGTACAGATCGATTACCCGAACATACCAGTTTTCCGGACACCCATGTCCCCCAATTACTTCGGATAATCGACGCTCTACTGTAAATATAATTTTGCATAACATTAGGATGTCTCGTCCTTTTTAATATAATTATCAAGCACTGCCAAGCACCGAAGTAAAGTTCACTTCTTATTAAGAAGACTATGTACTCACCGGTACTAGGAAACGTCGCACCTCGGCGAGAGCGTATGCGATGCGTGCGTGCGCCTCTGCCGGCGGGGCGAACGCCGTGATCTCGACGTGCAGATCGTCGCTCAGGTGAGAGAACTTGGGGTCGCCCGAGCACCGCAGTTCCTCCTCCTGCAACACAGCGTGTGAAGGTACAGATCTAGGCCGCATATACGAATAAGGTTTGCTTTTAGTATTTACCTTCATTCGTTACTATTGAGTACTTATTATTGCCTGGGTATGTATTTATTCCAGTCTTCCATCATTCCATCTCATCCTACTCGTTCTCTTAGCCCATCTTCTCCTCCCAACCGTAACTGCCCACCTTCTTCACTTCCCCCTCTCTGTCCTTCACCTCGTATCCCTCTCTCTGTAAACCTGCTCCTCCCCCACTCTCTGTCCTTCTCGGCCTCCGCCCCCACCCCTTTGCTCTCTGCTCCTCCCCCTATATGTGTCTTCCCTCATCCTTCTCTGTCCAGCACCCGCACTCCAATAGAAAGTTATTGACTCATACTTCCATAATATTTCTTTCCATATACGAGGGTTATTCGGAAAGTAAGGAATGAGCGGTGGCGAAATGGAAAAGCAATGAAAATCTGATGAAGCCTTGCACAGATGCGTAGGGTACTGCATCCAGTACACCTGTCGATCGCATCATGTCGCTCTTTTTAGTTCTGAGGTCACAGTGAGAACGTAAAGATGGCTAGAAATTAGCGTCTCCCGCCAAGTACGAGGGCCTGGCGAAAGAGTTCGCCTGAAGCTATGCAATCCACTTAACATAACTGCCATGCGGTTTGTTCTACACGACAATTCTCAGCCGCTCTCTGCAGGGGCAATGAAGATACTCCTGCAGCGTGTTGGATTGGAAGTGTTTGATCCACACAATACAGCCTGTAATTGGCTACCTCTGAGGTTCATCTCTGCTCAAATGAACCGCTGTCTATGAAGACAATATTTTGACACAGACAAGGAGCTGCAATCCAGAGTAGAATATTGACGAAAAGCACTGTCTTCTACTAACAACTGTATCGAAAAGTTGGTACAACGCTACGACAGATGACTAAGCCTGAGCGTCAACTGTGTAGAGAAGCTGCTGGAAGATGTAGCTAACCGTTGCAAATAAAACAGTTTTGATTTTCACTGTGGTTTCCATTTTGTGACCCATCATTCCTTACCTTCCAAATAGCCCTCCTGGTAACAATCATGTGTGGGTTTCTTGACTGGCACACGTCCACTCAAGAGTAACATCACAGTAGCTGAGACAGGTGCTTTACTTTGATTTAGAGTTGATCCGGAAATTGTTAATTTACTTGCAGATGAGGGCAATGCTACCGTTGTTTTGTACAAGCGGGATTGTGTTGAAAAAATGCAGTGTTTACTGCCTGATTCAGCGCATGGCAAGATTGGTGAAGACCCCACAAAAAGTGTTGACAGAAAGACTAACAATCTCCTGATGAAAAGTTCCTTATCGCAGGAGAATATCAAGGGTCTTAATCCTTATCGTGCTGGTCCCTCTAGGTTATACGGCACCCTGAGGTCCACATAGTAGCGATTCCTCTTCGCGCGACTGTAGCATTGGTGTTCCGACATATGTTGTAGCAGGACTGCTTGTTACTCCGTTGAGCCCTATAGTAGGTCGGCGTGAGTACCACACTAAGAACTCGGCGTATTTCTTATGTCGATTAGAGGGAACGCTTTTGAATGACTCTAATATTTGGTAAGTCTTAATGTAGTCTCTCTTCTCGTCGTGTTTCTCTGTCTTATTCGTTATGGTTGACTGAAGTTAAGTTTGGTGAAGAATTAACGTTCCTACTGAGACATGTGTTGACTTCCACTTACTTCATATTCAATAATCGGGACTACGAGCAAAAGCGATGGAGTAGCAGTGGGATGCCCGTTGTCACCTGTTATTGCCAGTTTGTTTATAGAAGATTTCGAGGGACGTGCTTTGGAGTCAGCGGCTTTGAAATTTGTGTCTTTTTCAGGTACGTAGGCGATAGTGTTGTTGTTTAGCCTCATAGCAGTGAGAATTTGAACGACTTTTTAGAAAATCTGAATTCAATCCACGCGAATATTTGTTTCATGAAGGAGATGGGAAATGATGGCTGTCTTCCCTCCCTTGATGGGTCAAGATGGTAGATGGTATCTTGGAACATGCCCTGTATAGGAAGCAAACTTATACTGACTTGTGTCTGCAGGGTGATAGTTTTTACCATCCATCTCAATGTGAAGTGGTACCTCCTACCTTGGTTCACAGGACCCATGTCATCTCAGGTCCTGAGCGTTTGTCAGCTGTGTTACTCTATCTCGAAGTCACCGTTCGTCAGAATGGTTATAGAGACAGCCAGATCAGACGTGCGCTGCGCTATCGACCCACTGTGCACCGAGTAAGTGACGATAACACCGATGTGGAACCAAACAGTACGGCCATTTTGCCTTACTCAGGGAGCATATCGAACAAAATTAGTCGTATTTAGCGGAAATATAAAGTGAAGTGTTTTTTCCACTATTATTTAAGATCAGGCTTCTTTCAGGTTCCGAGAGGGATGCTCGTGATTTGCGTGAGGCGAGTGTCTACCGTATTTCTTGCAGATGTGGCATGCCATATATTGGCCAGACTATCAGAACTATGGAGGACCGGAGTATTGAGCGTATGTGGCTGTAACGCTTACAACAGCCGAGCAAATCCGCAGTTACATTGTCTTGCCACCGGTCATCCTACAGAATATAACAGCACGGAGATTCTGGCACACCATTCCAGCTAGTGAGATAGCGTTATTGAAGAAACTTTTGAAATCAAATCAGCAAGTCGTCGTGTAAACAGATATGGTGGTTTTTGTTTAAATTATGCGTGGAATCCTGCTCTCTGCCGTCTCAAAAAACAGAAGGACAGAGTTGATGCTACCTCAGCTGTCGATTATTAATTTCACCATCGATAACTTCTGACGTCGGTCGTCTTTGGTTTGCGAAGGAACTGGTGTTCATAGTGTATGCGAGTGTTACCTTTCCAGCGTTTCTCTGAAGACCGTGGTTCTAAGTTCCCTTAAAAAGCGCTTAATTTCTGCTGTTTTGCCTTGAAAATGGCGGGGTTTGCTCCTGTCAAACATCGGTGGTTGTCGACATCGTCACCCGGCTGCATTCCCTAAGTTACTTGATCGCAGTATACACAAGGAGAGACTCAGGTCTCACAAGGAACGTGATGCGCGGCTTGTGTATTGGTTTTCTTGCGCAAAGACATTTATTTTAACGTGTGCACCGCACCGTCTGAACTGTGCAAAGGCAGTGGATGATCTCTGATAATTTTCGCGGCGGCAATGGAGCAAATCGATGGGTCACTGTTGAAACAATACGGGCGCACGATATCAAATCCGAGCATTTCGTGGACATTGCTATTGTGTGCCTCGGTCTTGATCTGTGTCGTATTACTCAGTCAAATGAAACTGTTGGGCCGGTGCCATGTAGTAGGACATTGTATACAGAGAGAAATGTACTCATGAAATACGCCAGTCCCAAGCATTTCACATTGTGCACATCCTGTAATTGCAATCCCACTACATCAAGCTCATGGCCCCGGCTGCGACATTACAGGAGTCTTATAATCACCTGCAAAAGGTGTACAACCGGTCTCGAGATTATTTTGAACACGAAATTGCCAAATGACAGCAACGAGATTCATCATCTGCATACTGTCTAGGAATACTGAAGCGAGGTGAGGTGCAACAATAGCGAATATTTTGAAAAATACTGTTAAACGCGAGACTGTCAAGAGTCTTAATCCTTGTTGTGCTGTTCCCCCTGGGTTAGGATATGGCTCTCAGTCGTTAAAGTAATGTAGTACATGGTTTGTCTTCAAAATAAAATGTTTTTCCAGTCATAACATTACAATTAGTCGACCTACGACAACATTGTCGCTGTAACAGCACCAACAAGTAAATGCGTTTGCTCCACATACCTCCCAACAGTTATTCAGTTATTCATAAAATAGTGGTCACACAAGCCCCATATATTCAGTGTATTTACCATGATTCTCGTGTGGTGGACAAATAGTTTTCTGAAGTGAGTAGATATGGAAACCGCCATCATACGGCGTGTGTGCGAACTTGTTACATGTGTGCTTTGTTCTGATTGGCCGCCCGGTATTCGAATTCTACAGCCAGTGTACATGCGTTTGGGTCTGGTATCTTTAGAATATTTTGCGAGTCGCATGGATTCAGCACATCAGTGTATTTCAAGTAACTGAGTTCATTCCTTCGTGCAACCATACTTATTATTCCATTATGTGAACAAAATACACGTGAGGCAACTATACTTAATGCCAGAAAATAACGTTTATTTAATTGTCTTGATCCTGGTATTAGCACATTTAAGTAAAGGTAGAGGGCGAGTATCTGAGTACAGTTTTATTGCATTTAGGCTGGACAGCAAATTGAATTTTATTCCATTAGCACAGAATACCAGATGTAGAATTAATTACTCTCAACTAATACACTTACGTTCATTCAGTGTAGTATAAAGGGATTAGGTCATCACTTGAAAACGTGGCCGGCTACACTGTCGAAATTTAGCTCGATCATTTCCGTTGTGCTATTAAGGGCAGCGTCGAAAAGCTGATTAGCGCGGTCTGCGTGGCTGTGGCAATCCGCACTTTCGACATAATAAAGGTCAGCCATTGCAGCTTCCCAACCAAATGATTGGTACAGCGTCCGAGGGTATCATATCTACCGGGCGGCCAGTACCTTCTGTAGCCGGACTTTAGTTGGGGATTATGGTGACAACAATGCTGGTTTCTCGGTATGACAGTGCGTGTCATTTCTTTGGCAGTAACATCTGAGAATGGAGCATGGTGGTGTGTTGCGAGGGGACGTGGAGAGAATCTTGAGCAAAACAAATTCGCATTAATTACTGTGAATACATAAAGTGACATAAGTCATATTAGATAAGTAATTCACTGGAAATAAGGCAGTAACAATCTATGTAGGAAAATCGTCGAATACATGAGCCTCAAGTGTTTATCATTAATAATCATTCACATATGACGACAAATGATAATTCTGCTACACGGTGTTTGATTAAACTTCAATAATTTTCAATGGAAGCGTTCCTTAGTGACACATAGTACAGTTTTGTATATCCAATGACGAGTGTGAGTACAGATTGAAGTACTGATAAGTTGAAATTGTTGTCCTATAAAGAATGACTTGAATTACAAAAGTTTCACGTTAATTATTATATACTAGTATACCTATCTAACTTCTACAGCACCTCATAGAAACAGTGTCCTTCCATGTGGAGATGCCTGTATGGTCGTATGAGACAAAGAGCTATTCAGACGGTAGTGTAATTACTGGCAGGGTCTCGCAAGTCGGACAGGTCCTGGTTGATGAGCCAGACATCCCACAGCGCTCCATCTTACAACGCCCTACCCTTCGTCTTGTCACATTCTTAGGAATTGCGAGATAAGTTCGACTGTTGAGGGAAACCAACACATCTAGAAGGTAAGAAGAAAGACTGGGTTTAATGTTCCGTCGACATTGAGATCATTAGAGGCAGAATGCAAGTAGTGGAAGATTATTCAGAAAAAAAAAACCGTGATCCCACAAGTTTGGGGGATAGCGATTGGAGACCACCCCAATATGGAAAGCTTGATAACGGCAAAATGATAATGAGGAAACTTCGGGATTTCATAATACATAATAAACGAAAAAAATGAGAACCGCCGGCCGCGGTGGCCATGCGGTTCTAGGCGCTGCAGTCCGGAACCGCGGGACTGCTACGGTCGCAGGTTCGAATCCTGCCTCGGGCATGGATGTGTGTGATGTCCTTAGGTTAGTTAGGTTTAAGTAGTTCTAAGTTCTAGGGGACTGATGACCTAAGATGTTAAGTCCCATAGTGCTCAGAGCCATTTGAACCATTTTTGAATGAGAACCAGTTATACGATTTGGAACATAGAATATTCGTAGTTTATACGGCGGTTTCCAGGACGTCACCGAAAAACTTTGAGGGATGGCAGACCGCACAAAGACGATCATATTTTGTTCAGGAACAAATACATATTGATCTCCCGTTTATGAGTTTTGCGCAGTGCTCTGACGTGCACTGCCACAAAGCGACCTGTTGCTCAGCTCCCAGTGAGGCTGTTATTCCGTGGATTTGTACCAGTCCTGTCACTCAGACCGTGCATCTTCGGTGTTAAGCATCCTGTTAGTCCTGAATTCTGGTTTTCTTGCTATTAGTACTCAAAATCGAGCTGTACCGTAGTCTTAATAGAGAATATAGTGATATTCTCGTCGACGGAATCTGGAAGACGTTATGTTCACAGAACCACTGACGAAAAATGACAAAAAGAAAAACAGATACAAAAAAGTGAACCGCTCTACACATCCACATCCTCCACCTCCTTTCCTACCGCAACTTCCAGCACCTAACCCTCCTGGATGATGAGCTTAGACATGACATCTACCCTTCCTACCAAACTCTAATCTCACTTTCCTACTCCTACTCCTCAGGGCTCCCTCTCCCCTTCCCTTCCCTTCCCTCCCCCTGAGCGGTTTTCCTCCTTCCTACACCCCCTGCCTTTCCCATACCCCCCCCCCCCCCCCATGTCTGTCTCTGCATCCCTTCTGCCTTGTCTTACCTCTTCATCTCCTGCCCCACCGGTCTCTTGCCCCCAATTTTCCTCTTACTTCTTCCCCAGCCACCCCCCTCCCACCACCCCCCTATCACACCTTCCTCCACTCTTTTTTTTCCCTCCTCTCCGGCCACCCGTCACTTGGCATGTCACTCCCAGTGATTTTTTATTCTTCGTGAGTGCTCTGTCGTTTCCAGTGGTTTATTGAGTGTCAGGCTCTGTGTGCTTTTTATACTGTGGCCCACTTTTAACTTGTGTTTGACTCCAGTGTATTTTAAGTGCCCCACGAATTGGCAGCTGTGTCCTTTTAACTTTATGTCGACTTTTTAACTGTCCCCCAGTGCATGTCCTCATGTTAATGTGAATTTTAACTTCCATTATCTCCATTATCTATATTGTTATGTCCCCCTTTTTCCCCTTTTTATGTTTGAGTTCCTCTTTTAATGTATTTCTGTAAAGCCTCTCAGCTGAAGAGCGGAGAACTGTGCCACTGCCAGCCATCACCCGGACATATGAGGGAGGGGCATGAAATTATGCTAAAGAAAAAAAAAGAAAACAAAAAAGTGAACGAGGATAGCGTCTTCGGCTAGTAATCAAAACGTCCTGGGTCCTGGGTTCGGATCTTGACACTGCTTGAATTTTGAATAAAAATCATCAGCGATGGCGGAAGAAGTCACTCTCGTTCAGCCAGTCCATTTGTGAAAGAGACTTGCCATTTTGGTGGTGAACTGCGCCTAAAAGTCGGAATAATCATCAATGATCAAGTGCATGAGAATGCAGAATGCAATAGGGACCAATGCATTGAAGACACATCTTGTGTATCCACAGGACATGTGGCCTGTAATTGAAAAAGCTTTCATGATGATATCTCCATTGCTAAAAGATTTTGGACTAGTCTCCCATTAGGATCTCGAAGATGGGACTGCCAAGGAGGGGGGTGGGGGGGGGGCGATGACCATGAGGAAAAGATTGAATAACCAATGAAAGGAAACGTTTTAAGAGTCGGAATGTGGAATGTCAGAACTCTGAACATGGTGGGGAAGCTAGAAATTGTGGAAAAGGCAATGCTAAGGCTCAGTCTAGATATAGTGGGGATCAGTGAAGTGAAATGAAAAAAGAATAAGGATTTCTGGTCAATGAGTAAAGGGTATTATCAACAGCAGCAGAAAATAGTATAACGGGAATAGTAATCATTATGGATAGGAAGGTAGGACAGACAGTAACTGTGAACAGTTCAGTGATAGGTTGGTTCTCAATAGGTTACGCAGGAAACCAATACCAACAACAGTAGGTCAGGTACACGTTCCGACGCCGCAAGCAGAAGAAAAGATATAGAAGGAACATGAGGACACTGAAAGGTTAATTCAGTATCTAAATGGAGATGGTCATGGTTGTAGGAGGAAGATTAGAAGAAAGGGCTACAGGGGAATATGGGCTTGTCACTAGGTATGAGAGAGGAGAAAGACTAGTTCAGTTCTGCAATAAATATCAGATAGTAATAGCAAAAATAGCAGACACTCCGTACAAGAACCAAAAGGCGAAGAGGTATACTCGGAAAAACCCAGAGGCACCAGAGGATGCCAGTCGGTTTACATATGGTCAGACAGAGATTCCGAAATCACATGTTGCATTTTAATGTTCACCGAGGTGCAAGATACAGACTCAGATATGAGTTTAGTAATGATGAAGAATAGACTGAAGTTTAAGAGAATCGTACAAAAGGATCAGTGTGGAAGGTTGTGGGATACGAAAGTATTGAGGAATGAAGAGATATACTTGAAGTTCTCTGAGACTATAGATATTGCAATAACGAAAACTCGGTGGGAGTTTTTACGAACAAATGGACATTTATAAAGAGCGCAGCCAGAGATGATGGAGAAAAAAACATAGATACAAGGAAGTTAATTGAAGAAGTCAGGAGTAAGAGAAGAAATAGTTCAGTTAATCGCCGAAAGGCGGATGTACAGAAATATTCAGGGAAAGACTAGGATACAGCAATATAATCCCTTAGGATTGAAATAAATAGAAAGTGCAGAGCAGCCAAGCCAAAATAGCAGCAGGAAAGAAGTGAAAACATCGAAAAAGGAATGGGGGTTGGGAGGACTGACTAAGCATATAGAAAAGCGAAAGGAACTTTCGACGATAAATATAGCTGTGACATCAAGGCACGTTGGAGGCCGACGACCATTCTATAAATATGCATAGATCTGTAGTTAATATGTCTAGGACGCAAAAAAGTCATACAGCAAGTGAACAATGACTTAAATGATCACAATGTGTGTGTGACGCGTTTTGGAAGTGTTCCATCTTCAAAAATCCTAGTACAAAGTTAGCACAAGAAGAAGAACGCTACCAGTTGTGTACGTAAACTGGGATGGCAGACTACCTTCGGTGAAATTGAAAGCAAGGGTGGTGACTATAAGCGTGCAATGGGGGTTCCACAGTTAAATCCAGAAAAGGGGGTGTATACGTGGAAAGAGTACAATTAAGCCCTGTATGAGGGAGGACTTGTCTCGTGACACGACAAAAGACGAAACTGTAGTTGTTATGGAAGACATTGATGATCTAGTACTAGAGTCAGAATTTAATAGAACTCTGAAAGACTTGAGATCAAATTAAAAAGAAGGAGTTTCTAAAATATTTGGGGGAAATGCCATATAATCGACTATTCAAGCTAGTATGTAGGATGTATGAGACTGGCGACGTACCATGACCTTTTCGGAAAAATATCATACACACAAGTCCGAAGTAGTGACAGGTAAGGGCGAGAATATCGCACAATTAGTTTAACAGCTCATGCATCACAACTGCTGAGAAAATAATATACAGCAGAATGGAAGAGAAAATTTCGGATCCGTTTGGATGACTATTAGTTTGGCGTTAGGAAAGCCAAAGGCATCAGAGAGGTAGTAGCGATGATGCGCTTGACAACTGAAGCAAGACTGTAGAATAACAATATACGGTCATATGGTAAGTCACAATATTAAATGAAAAGATGGGTGAATTACAGTGTTCACCAGAACCAAGAGGGAACAGAGAGATTGGTTGAATGAGAACGAGGAGCTGAGATTAAAGAAGGTGTAAGACTGTTCAACCTGTAAGTGGAAGAAACAACGACGGAAATAAATGAAAGGTTCGAAGATCGGTTTATAATTCACAGTGGAAGATCATCGAAATAAATTAGAGATTTTTGAGAACGTACGTTTGGAGCAGAGTATTGTATGATAGCGAATCATTGAGATTGGAAGAACTGGAACATAAGAGATTCGAAGCGTTTGAGATGTGATTCTATGTAAGAAAGTTGAAAATTAATAAGGACACTCTTCAAGAAATCGGTGAGGAAAGGGACATCTTGAGGACACTGATAAGATGAAGGGAAAGATGATGGGACATCTCTTAAGATATCAGGGAATAGCATGCATGGTACTAGAGATGCTGTAGGGGAAGACAGAGATTGGTATACATCCGACCAATAATTGAGGACGCAGGGTGCAAAGGCTACTCTGGAAAGAATGTACGAGGTGCATTCAAGTTCTAAGGCCTCCGATTTATTTTCTACTGGAAAGAGATAGAAACATGCGCATTGTTTTAAAATGAGGCCGCGTTCATTGTCAGTGCATCCCAGAGATGGCAGCACCGTACGGCAGATGGAATTTTACCGCCAGCGGCGAGAATGAGAACTGTTTTAAATACTTAAAATGGCGAGTTTTTCCTTACTTGCACAGCGTGCAATCGTTCGTTTTCTGAATTTGCGTGGTGTGAAACCAATTGAAATTCATCGACAGTTGAAGGAGACATGTGGTGATGGAGTTGTGGATGTTTCGAAAGTGCGTTCATGGGTGCGACAGTTTAATGAAGGCAGAACATCATGTGAACATCAAACAGAAACAACCTCGGGCTCGCACAAGCCGGTCTGACGACATGATCGAGAAAGTGGAGAGAATTGTTTTGTGGGATCGCCGAATGACTGTTGAACAGATCGCCTCCAGAGCTGGCATTTCTGTGGGTTCTGTGCACACAATCCTGCATGACGACCTGAAAATGCAAAAAGTGTCATCCAGGTGGGTGCCACGAATGCTGACGGACGACCACATGGCTGCCCGTGTGGCATGTTGCCAAGCAATGTTGACGCACAACGACAGCATGAATGGGACTTTCTTTTCGTCAGTTGTGACAATGGATGGGACGTGGATGCCATTTTTCAATCCAGAAACAAAGCGCCAGTCAGCTCAATGGAAGCACACAGATTCACCGCCACCAAAAAAATTTCGGGTAACCGCCAGTGCTGAAAAAATGATGGTGTTCATGTTCTGGTACAGCGAGGGCGTAATCCTTACCCATTGCGTTTCAAAGGGTACTACGGTAACAGATGCATCCTGCGAAAATGTTTTGAAGAACAAATTCCTTCCTGCACTGCAACAAAAACGTCTAGGAAGGGCTGCGCGTGTGCTGTTTCACGAAGACAACACCCGCACATCGAGCTAACGTCACGCAACAGTTTCTTCGTGATAACAACTTTGAAGTGATTCCTCATGCTCCCTACTCACCTGAACTGGCTCCTAGTGACTTTTGGCTTTTTCCAACAATGAAAGACACTCTCCGTGGCCGCACATTCACCAGCCGTGCTGCTATTGCCTCAGAGATTTTCCAGTGGTCAAACCAGACTCCTAAAGAAGCCTTCGCCGCTGCCATGGAATCATGGCGTCAGCGTTGTGAAAAATGTGTACGTCTGCAGGGAGATTACGTCGAGAAGTAACGCCAGTTTCATCGATTTCGGGTGAGTAGTTAATTAGAAAAAAAATCGGAGGCCTTAGAACTTGAATGCACCACGTACTAGCGCTGGAGGGGACATCGTGGCGGGCCAAATCAAACCAGCCAGAAGACTGAGGACTCAAAAGAAGTACTCAATGAAACACGGAGTATGGATGGTGGTGGTGGTTAGTGTTTAACGTCCTGTCGACAACGAGGTCATTAGAGACGGAGCGCAAGCTCGGGTTAGGGAAGGATTGTGAAGGAAATCGGCCGTGCCCTTTCAAAGGAACCATCTCGGCATTCGCCTGAAACGATTTAGGGAAATCACGGAAAACCTAAATCAGGATGGTCGGAAACGGGATTGAACCGTCGTCCTCCCGAATGCGAGTCCAGTGTGCTAACCACTGCGCCACCTCGCTCGGTACGGAGTATGGATGTGATGAGTTTAGTGACATGATTATCTGTTATGGCGAGGTGAAGGGAAATGGGAGATCAGGGCTTCATATAAATGAAAATCGGTTCCCTATCTGAGGACACACAATTCTCTCAGAAGTTGAGACTGAGACAGAAGAAGGTAAGCCAAGAATCGATAATCCATATTCCGCTAATCCAGTATCAGGAAAGATCAGTAAATCTTACTGAAAGATGGAGTCCAGTGTATTTCGTTCTCTTCAACTAAGATGAAAAGTCGAACGATGAGAACAGTCGAGTAAGGAGACAAAGAACATCAGCTAGACACCAGACAATACCAGCAAGCAGTTAGACTGTCGTCCTGCACTGTCACGCCTATAATCAAGAAATGAAATATAGTTTCGTGGTACTAACTCCTTGTTTCTGCCACATCATAATTAAAGTGTACTGGCATAAACATGTCATAAAACGTAATAAACAAGGTCGGAGTTTTCAGTTTAAACGAGGCGTTAGTTCCGGCACTCAATTTATCATGCTCTCACCTACCATCACACCCACCAGAGCTGCGAATCTCCGAGAGACCTTACGTTTCACGAAATATGTGTGTGAACTTTTGAAAACATAAGAGTATCAAAGAGCGAAGTGGGTGTCGAGACCACATGCAATCATATTTTTGTATTATCTTGCATTTATGGAGCATGAAGTTCAGAGCTCGAATATAAATTCACCAAGCAGTTCGAAGCAACTTTCAAAAATTCTCCAGAAAATCTACTTTGATGTTTTACAAGTGCTTTTAACACTATAAAAAACATTATTTTCCTGCGGTCGTCTTGGCTTTCTCGTAGTTCGAGTTCTGGGCGTGTTGAAGTTTTAAACAGATTCTACGAGCTTGAAGAGTAAAATACATAAAAGACAAAAAACTGTTTGTAGAATTTTTTAAGTTAAATTATCATTATTAACAACCTTTTATAAAACATCAGTAAATAAAAATGGAAATGAGCTATGGAATTGCTGGCCGGGAGGCCCCATCCGGGAAATTTCTGCTGCCGAGTGCAAGTCTTATTTCCGTCGTCGCCACACAGGGCAACTTGCGTGCCGGTGATAAGGATGAAATGATGATGTGGACAACACAATACCCAGTCCACGAGAGGAGAAAATCCCCAACTCGGCTAGGAATCGAACCCGGTCCCGCTAAACAGGCGGACAAAACATCAATAATTAATTATTTATTTCTCCAATGAAAAATTATTTTTTGTGAGTGATATTTTATAATAAATAACAAGACGTGAGTGTTTTATACTGATGATAGATATATGCTATTTAACATATATTTTATGAATCTGATGATTGAATGGCATAGATATGCGAAGTGAATGGCGAAAATACGACGAAAATGATGACCGAAACGGGACCCGAAACCTCGATTAGCAGTGTCGAGTGCTACTGACACTTTGTCTTCCTGAATGTATTTTAGGGTTCAAGGCAATGATCGTGATATATGAAGCGTTGTTTAAAACTTTGCATTGGCCAGGAATCGAACTCTAGCTGCCCACATGTCACGTGAATGCTTTATTACTTAACCACAGCGCTTGTCAAAAAATTTACATTGCTATGGGAAAATAAAGACGATCAAAAATTTCACACTCGATTTTCTCGAGAATTTTTAAGAGCTGAGTCGAGCTCCTGTGGCCGATTGATATCTGAGTCCTGAACTTCACGTATCATAAACATTAAAAAATTAAAAAATCAGATGAAATTATACTACTGGCGATTAAAATTACTACATCAAGAAGAAATGAAGATGGTAAACGGGTATTCATTGGACAAATATATTATACTAGAACTGACACGTGATTACATTTTCACGCAATTTGGGTGCATAGATCCTGAGAAATCAGTACCCAGAACAAGCACCTCTGGCCGTAATAACGACCTTGATACGCCTGGGAATTGAGTCAAACAGAGCTTGGATGGCGTGTACAGGTACAGCTGCCCATGCAGCTTCAACACGATACCACAGTTCATCAAGACTAGTGAGTGGCGTATTTGACGAGCCAGTTGCTCGCCCACCATTGACCAGACTTTTCAATTGGTGAGAGATCTGGAGAATGTGCTGGCCAGGGCAACAGTCGAACTTTTTCTGTATCCAGAAAGGCCCGTACAGGACCTGCAACATGCGGTCTTGCATTACCCTGCTGAAATGTAGGTTTTCGCATTGATCGAATGAATGGTAGACCCACGGGTCGTAACACATCTGAAATGTAACGTCCACTGTTCAAAGTGCCGTCAATGCGATCAAGCGGTTACCGAGATATGTAACCAATGGCACCCCATACGATCACGCCGGGTGATAAGCTAGTATGGCAATGACGAATACACGCTTCCAATGTGCGTTCACCGCGATATCGCCAAACACGGATGCGACCATCATGATGCTGTAAACAGAACCTGGATTCATCCGAAAAAAATGAAGTTTTACCATTCGTGCACCCAGGATCGTCGTTGAGTACACCATCGCAGGCGCTGCTGTCGGTGATGCAGCGTCAAGGGTAATCGCAGCCTCGGTCTCCAAGCTGATAGGCCATACTGCTACAAACGTCATCGAACTTTTCGTACAGATGGTTGTTGTCTTGCAAACGTCCCCATCTTTTGACTCGGGGATCGAGACGTGACTGCACGATCCGTTACAGCCATGCGGATAAGATGCCTGTCATTTCGACTGCTAGTGATACGAGGCCGTTGGGGTCCAGCACGGGTACAGTCCGACCCTTATCAAAGTCGGAAACGTGATGGTACGCATTTCTCCTCCTTACACGAGGCATCACAACAACGTTTGACCCGACAACATCGGTCAACTGCTGTTTGTGTATGAGAAATCCGTTGGAAACTTTCCTCATGTCAGCACGTTGTAGGTGTCGCCACCGGCGCCAAGCTTGTGTGAATGCTCTGAATAGCTAATCATTTGCATATCACAGAATCTTATTCCTGTCGGTTAAATTTCGCATCTGTAGCATGTCATCTTCGTGGTGTAGCAATTTTATTGGCCAGTCGAGTATACAGGGTGTTACAAAAAGGTACGGCCAAACTTTCAGGAAACATTCCTCACACGCAAAGAAAGAAAATATGTTATGTGGACATGTGTCGGGAAATCCTTACTTTCCATGTTAGAGCTCATTTTATTACTTATCTTCAAATAAAATTAATCATGGAATGGAAACACACAGCAACAGAACGTACCAGCGCGACTTCAAACATTTTGTTACAGGAAATGTTCAAAATGTCCTCCGTTAGCGAGGATACATGCATCCACCCTCCGTCGCATTGAATCCCTGATGCACTGATGCAGCCCTGGAGAATGGCGTATTGTATCACAGCCGTCCACAATACGAGCACGAAGAGTCTCTACATTTGGTACCGGGGTTGCGTAGACAAGAGCTTTCAAATGCCCCCATAAATGAAAGTCAAGAGGGTTGAGGTCAGGAGAGCGTGGAGCCCATGGAATTGGTCCGCCTCTACCAATCCACCGGTCACCAAATCTGTTGTTGAGAAGCGTACGAACACTTCGACTGAAATGTGCAGGAGCTCCATGGTGCATGAACCACATGTTGTGTCGTACTTGTAAAGGCACATGTTCTAGCAGCACAGGTAGAGTATCCCGTATGAAATCATGATAACGTGCTCCATTGAGCCTAGGTGGACGAAACTAAAATGAGCTCTAATGTGGAAATTAAGCGTTTCCGGACACATGTCCATATAACATCTTTTCTTTATTTGTGTGTGAGGAATGTTTACTGAAAGTTTAGCCGTACCTTTTTGTAACAACCTGTATAGCTCCAAAGACCTTCTCAAACGTTTGTGATGTATTTGTGAATACTGAAGCGACGAATGAAAATTTGTACCGAGGCTGGGGTTCTAAACTGTGTCTCGTGTTCACCAAGCAGATGCGCTAACCACTACGCCTCCCTGGGACAGTGGTTTTGAGCGTCTGCATTGACTACCCCAGCACACACCCCCTCCTCACCCAGATTCCTGTCACGCATCAGCCCACTTGGTATTCCCCGCTTAACTCGAGCAGCGTTGGTGAAGCTCTCCAACTGTATTGGAGTAGCACTTCAGCATCGGACGAAAATGGGGACCCTGCCTGAAACCCAGGCATAGCCGCTTTAATCAGATGAAACTATATGATTCCAGAGACGTTTTCAAGTCTCAGACATCTGTGATGTAAGTATGCAAACTGAAGTGACGAATGATATTTTCTACCAGGGCAGGATTCGAACTCAGGTCTCCTGCTCACTAGGCAGATGCATTAATCACTATGCTTTGAAGAAGTCCACGGAGATTAGGCAGAATACCAAATGGGTTAAGGAAGCGTGAATGAGAATTTGGACTGAGGATAGAGGCGTGTTAGTGTAGTGTATGTGTGTGTGTGTGTGTGTGTGTGTGTGTGTGTGTGTGAGAGAGAGAGAGAGAGAGAGAGAGAGAGAGAGAGAGAGAGAGTGTCAGTTATGTAAAGCCGTAAAGCCACTGTGCCTCGGTGGCGTAATGACTAGTGCAACTGTCTTAATGAA
The DNA here is from genome assembly GCF_021461395.2 of Schistocerca americana. Taxonomy (NCBI): domain Eukaryota; kingdom Metazoa; phylum Arthropoda; class Insecta; order Orthoptera; family Acrididae; genus Schistocerca; species Schistocerca americana. The sequence goes on from NC_060124.1 coordinate 217,072,705, forward strand.
CAAAGGTTCGAATCCCGGCCGTGGTACAAAGTTTCATTCGCCGCTTCAGTTTGCATATACATATGCAAAAATTAGATTCATGTGTGCTCTTCTTGCTATAAACAACGAAGCGAGACCAACAATAGCGCACAGTCTGATTACAGTCAAGGCAGAGAGTACACATACAGCAAAACTCGCAGCACCTGAAGAAGACGACGGGTTCGGTCGCCAAAATATTATGCGTATAATGGAAACAGCCAGTCGTCGTAACACCCACGACCACATCATTAATCAATGACGCCGAGAAATCCTGAGACATCTTTAACATATTCCAGTCTACTAGCAGCAAAAATCTTCCCATTATACACAGATCGATTACGAAATCTGTATGATTTACTTCTCCGTCCATGAGAGGCAGAATGTGACAGACGTCTAGAGTTTTTGCACTCCACGGTAGCTATCTCCTGATTTATGATCACCAATAGCAATACTAAAACGTAACTCACAATCACCCACCGGCCGGTATGGACGAGCGGTTCTAGGCGCTACAGTCTGGAACCGCGCGACCGCTACGGTCTCAGGTTCGAATCCTGCCTCCGGCATGGATGTGTGTGATGTCCTTAGGTTAGTTAGGTTTAAGTAGTTCTAAGTTCTAGGGGACTGATAACCTCAGAAGGTCCCATAGTGCTCAGAGCCATTTGAACCAACACAATCCCCCCCCCCCCCCCCAACCATGTTATCGGATGGGGGACGTTCGAGCCACCGTAAAACAGGGAATAGACTTTGTCATCACTTGGGAGATATTAATCGTATTGCTGGCTGGTGGGGTGTATACACTACAGAGTCTAGAAGCAATCTCAACTGGAATGAGTTTGGTGCTCTCCACATATAAGATGTAGGAAGTGACGTTACTTGACATAGGTCTAAGATGTGGATGTTCTGTCAGAAGACTCGCTTGATGCAACTCTCCATGCTACTCTAGCCTGTAGAAGCCTCTTCATTTCCCAATAATTACTGCAACCTACATCCTTCTGAATCTGCTTACTGTATTCACCTCTTGGTCTCCCTCTACAATTTTTGTCTCCCCCTCTCTCCCTAAAGACACACACTCTTCCCACACTTCATTCCTGTACTAAATTGGCGTCCCTTGACGTTTCAGAATGCGTTCTACCAACCGATCCCATCTTCTAGCCAGGTTATATTGCAAATTTCTTTCCCCCCCCCCCCCCCCCAACCAGTTGTGCTCAATTACTCCTTATTAGTTAGGAATATAGTCATGTAATCATCATCATGATATCATGATTTTGCAGCCCCACATTTCAAAAACTTCTATTCTCTTCCTACCTTAACTGTTTATCGTCCATGTTTCACTTCCATACATGACTTCACTCCATAGAGACACTTCGTGAAAAGATTCCCTGATATTTATATCTGTATTAGATGTACACAAATTTACCTTAACATCAGAAGCACTCTTCCTACCATTGCCAGTCTGTATTTTATATCGTCCCTTCTTTGGCCATCATAATTTTGTTGCCTAAACAGCACAACTCATCCACCATTTTAAGTGCCTCGTTTATCTAATTCCTTCAGCATCACCTGATTAAATTCGACCACTTTCCATTACCCTGGTTTTGATTTTGTTGATCTTCACCTTATTTCCTTCTTTCCAGACACTGCCCATTCCGTTCAACTGCTTTTCCACGTCCTTTGCTGTGTCTGACAGATTTACAGAGCCATTGGCTAACCTCTACGTTTTTATTTCTTGCCTCTGAACTTAAATTCCTACTAAACATCTTCATTTGGCTCTTTTACTGCTTGCAAAACATACAGATTCAATGAAATCGGGGAATTCTACAGTCCTGTCTCACTCCCTCCTCAGCCGTTGCTTCTTTTCTATGCATCTCGTATCTTGTAGCTATCGTCTGCTTTCTGTACAAGACGTAAATAACCTATCGCTCCGTTTCATTCTTTTTACCCCGATACCTTCTGAATTTCGAAGAGAATATTCCAATCAGCATTATCAAAAGCTTTCTCTAAGTCTACAAACGCTCTAAACGGAGGTTTACTTTTCTTTAACCTAAGTTCTCGGATATGTCATGCTGTCAGTATTGTCTCGCATGTTCCTACATTTCTTCGGAATCCAAACTAATCTTCTCCAAGGTCGGCTTCTACCAATTTTTCCGTTCTTCTGTAATGAATTCCTGTTAGTATTTTTGTTAAGCAGCGACGGAAGAATGAATTAACTACAAGCGTAGGAGGTACCCATATAAAATGTTTACCTTCATGTTAAGTAGAACCAGAATAGAACTGTTAGTCAAATATAAAGGAATATAGACGTAAAAGGGATACGGTTCTGTTAATTTGTTGTGCAAGAGTACTCTAAAGGTAGAGCTTTAAAGATGAAGAAGGAGAAGGAAGAAAACGTGAGTTAATGCTGTTAAGAGCACAAAACGAGTAACGTTTTCAGCTACTTTAGGAAAGGTGTATTAACAGAGTCCGAAAAGCAAATATCAAGGAAGAATAAGGGCATTCATGGCAGTAGAGAATTCTGTTCTCTTTCTCTTTCTCTCTCTCTCTCTCTCTCTCTCTCTCTCTCTCTCTCTCTCTCCCTCATTCCGTATAATCAGCAAGCGAACACTCTCACAGCTCACGGGCAGACACACACACACACACACACTCACACACACACACACACACACACACACACACACACACACGCACACACACACACACACACAGAGAGAGAGAGAGAGAGAGAGAGAGAGAGAGAGAGAGAGAGAGAGAGAGGGAGAGAGAGAGAGCTAGCTTTCATAGGACTTAATTCAAAGTTGAATTTTATTCTCATAATTAATTTTTTACAGAAAAGGCAGTAAAGAATACTGGATGAAGGAACGTTGTACGGACTTAACTATCTTAATGAATGTGGGATCCTCTACTACGCAATTTACAATCTCTTCGCATTTCATTCGCACAGTAATTGCAGAGACGCGCTACTCTGCCACCCGTTCGCAAAGCTGGTTATACGTCACTGAGGAATATGTTTCACGGCAGTCATCCTAGAAAAACAGTGCGAAATTTACAAATGTGAAATGCAGGAGAATGGTGACAAAATGCCGAACGCTGTTATTTTAGGTAATCATTTGCGATAAATTGTGACTGTTCAGAGGAACAGGTAGTAGCAATAGGGAACTCAGCTCGTCAGTTCGGCGTTCCGGTCCGACTTAAACCAGATGAGACAGTATTGTACACGGGGCGCAGATTCCTGGGCACTGCAACAGCTCCAACTCGCTGTTTTAAAATATCGAACATATCCAAACGAATTTTCTTTGAATCAGACTGTACTGCAGAGATTTTGGAACCTCAGGGGAAACGAAAATTTAGGCGACCGGAAGGGAATTTGAAACGCCGTCCCCCGTAGCGCGAGTCCAGTGTTTCCTCATTGTGCCACCTCGCTCACATGCAAAAATAACAGTCCGTGTCTGGTGTCTGTTGTTAGAAATGAAATGGAATGTCGTGTGGCTAGGGCCTCGCGTCGGGTAGACCGTTCGCCTGGTGCAGGTCTTTCAAGTTGACGCCACTTCGGCGACCTGCGCGTCGATGGGGATGAAATGATGATGAAAGACACACAACACCCTGTCATCTCGAGGCAGAGAAAATCCCTGACCCCGCCGGGAATCGAACGCGGGACCCCCGTGCGCGGCAAGCGGGAACGCTACCGCAAGACCACGAGCCGCAGACTCTGTTGTTAGGAATACCGAACAGTGCACGATACCTTCAGCGACACTAACCAATCGGTTACGGAGACTGTCTAAAAACTGTAGTCGCTGCATAAATAAATAAATAAATAAAAAGCCGCTGCCACACATGAGCTACAATGGGGAAACTTTGCAAAACCTGACTGAGTCTTGCTGGATGGGCATTTACGTACATTGTACTTACTACTTTACAAGATCCACCTGTGCGACCAGATTAAAAGTATTAGAATAGGTTATTCTATGAACGATTATCAGAGTAACAAATCCTGTAAATGTAATCATAAATGGGAAAAATGGATGTTAACTTCTTAAAGGATTCTGTAAAAAATTACGAAAGAAAATCACTATTTCTGATTAGCTAAATGTGATTTCAGAAGCTGCAGTATTGAGTGACGTGTCTGATATTAGTATAAAACAAAAGGGACGAACTTTGAGTAAATGTGGGATACAATAAATATGAACGTGAGAAACAAAGCTCATTTAGATGATGTTTTATAGAACAGTTGCTACCTTGTCAATGTAAGAATGAGTCATGGGCCGCAGAGAAAGACACGAAGGCTTTATTCAAGCATCATAAACACCATAAATAAAATCTTTTAACGCAATAATATCAAATAGAACGTAGAGATTACTAAATGGCACTTTTAGAAAACAGTAATATACGTACGTCACTTTGTGTATAACGGGAAGATTTCTATTGTTAGTAGACTAAAATATGTTAAAATATATCTCAGGTTGCCTTGGCGTCATTGATTAATGGTGTGCTCACAGAATACAAAGTGGCAGGCAATATGTTAAATTAAAAATTATAAAGGGCTAGGCAAGCCTACAAACGGAGCAAATGAAAACAAAAACGATAGTTCACTATGCTGCAGCACATTCTACGTTTTGCAAAAAACTAAAAATGTCTTTAGGAGTGGAAACGTATGGAGAGAAATAAAGATAAAGTTAAATACAAACAACTTTAATGTTAATCGGCGCTGTGTAAAGAGTTCTGACACCAACCGAGGAGACCTTTTCATGTGACGTGGCAGTACCTGTGAGGAAGGCACCCTACGTTCAATCTCGAAACTTTATATTACATCGTACATTAAGAGAATGCCAGACAGGTTCTAATTTCTGAGGAAGAAATTAGCGTTACCATTGGACGTTGCTGTGTTGTTTTCGTATCACAAATCATTTGTAAACAACGAATGCATCGAAAGCTTGTCATAGGTGACAGGAAGATAGTTTGACATCTAACGCACAAATGGAGTACACTTTAAGTAAGAGAAAAGTCGAACAGGAAATCACCTAAGGCGTCGTTAAACCAAATATCCCATTACTACACTTGTTTTGTCTAAGGATACCGCAGACAATAAATGCCAGGTCTCTATCTCATCTATTTGAACCCCCCACCCCCGAGTATTGCCCGAGTATTGAAAAGAAAGGAACAAAGGTTATAATTTAACGTCCTGCTTACGGCACATTCATTAGAGAAGCGGTGCATGTTTGGATTACGAAGGATGGGGGAAGGGAATAAGCCACATCCTTTTCATGGGTACCTTCCCGGCATTTTCCTGGAACAATTAAGAGAGGTCACGCAAAACGTGAATCTGTGTGATTGTATGGGGATTTGAACCGTCGTCCTCCCGAATGCGAGTCCGTGTACTGACCTTGCGCCACCTCACTGACTTGAGAACACTAAGTCAATTACCACGTCTATTGGTCTAGAACAGGCCCGGCCACGGCGTGCCAAACTGCATGCGCACCTGTTGTACCTTGTAAAGAGCGATATTTTTCAGGACCGTGTTGTGGCATGTTTAGATCGGCACAAGTTTCTTCATTTCAGCAGAATCGTGTTAGCGCTGTTTACCCATAACTGATGTGTACTACAAGTTTCCGCTGAAACATCACAATACCATACAGAAAGAATTTGAAGATTTGGTCGAAAGAGCAAGAGCAAAACCTTACAACGACTGATAGACGGGATTCATCTATCTGTACACCAAGAAGCACTCTTTGTTAAATTTGTTGGTATGTAATACGTGAAGACACTGGTGCTACGAATAGTAAAATTACTGAAGTCGCAAGCATTATTCCACTGGCAGTAGCAACAGTTTTCGCTAGAACAGAATGACGAGTATGGAGACAACATACTACCGCGATGTACATTTGTTAAGTCACGGGCCACGCCTGGAACGATTTTTAGATTTGAAAACCGCTGTTGGTAAGCTTATAAACTAAAAAGGGGTGCAGGATGACAGTTGGAACATCGCACATGAAGTGGAGACTTCGTGCTTTAAATGTACTTGACAGCACACTGCCCACAGTAGGGCACTGCAGATGAGAAACAACATATTTTCGCAGCGATGGGCACACATTTGTAAAGAAAATCTCGTTGTGGAACTGACAAATTCTGACAAAAACAACGTTTATTTCTCTGAGCTTAGTAGCGTTAAAGAAAACACGATGTCTGAGGAACTTCGTTCTGACTTTGAAAGAATTACGAAGATAGTTTTCCAAAAGTTTTGAGGACGCTACTATTCTATTTAGAGCTCTTTTCGAGACGTCTGCCGTTCCAGTTTAAAGCACCCGCATGCACGTGCCATTGTCAGTGGCTGATCTGCAGTGTGTTTCCCATTTTAAACAAAGATTCTTTTATGATCAAACGGTGTAGGACGTTTACTTTGTTTTCCTCAGGTAGAGTTTGCGTGATACGATGACGAGGTTGCAACAGTGCTGCAATGTTTGGATCGACATATTTGTGTGAAAGAACAATTTCTCGATTATACAACTAAACAAGTCACGATTAATAATTTTTTTTCATAATGTGGCGCCACAGGCATAATATATTTCTTTAAAGTCAGTACCGCCATTAGACTGTTTTTATTTGCAGGGTTACATTTACACGATCATGATTTCCACTTCAAAGTGCCATTATCAAGTGTTTTAATGCTGTGCAGTGCCTAAGATGACATACTGTCGTATTTAAAATACCCTATTAGACAAATTGTATATGGGTCAATATTTCTGGTAAAAGCCTACTGTTTTGTTTTACCACTGAGTATATACCATCTTGACTTGAGTCAAGAAATAGTGACCCTTAGACAATGTGTCTAATAGTGTATATTAAATACGACAGTATGCCATCTTAGGCACCGTATAACATTAAAACACTTGATAATGGCACTTTGAAGCGGAAATCATGATCATGTTAATGTAACCCTGCAAATAAGAAACAGTCTAATGGCGGTACTGACTTTAAAGAAAGTCACAATTACGTGGCAACCTGAACGCGAAAATTTGTGAAATTGTCTGCAACTATCCGTATGACAACATTTTCTACCAGCTGCTGGTGCAAAGATAATTAAAGAATACTGAAAATTTGTTTCATTTGTGATACGTGTTGTGGAGACATACGTAACTAAGCTGCACGCAGTGCGACTGCATTGCCATATAAATGCGGCACGTTCGCAGTTTTTCTCTCTTCCCCCTCCAACAGCTCAGACAGTGTGGCGTGGTGGTGGGGGAAGTGTGCATTCAGTCTGAGTACTATGGCACGTGATCGGAGGCATCATGACTCTGAGCCGAATTCTTGGCCACCTCTGGTGTACAGTAAACGATTAGAAGATACTGTAAACCCGTTAACAAAAGTGAAATCCGTTCATGCCTTTTACTTTCATGCTTAAAGGGGGAAAAATTTACAAGAAAGGGCAGAATTACAGTTACACACTTATCGCTACATTTACAGATGTTATTATGTAGTTATTCACGGAGTTGTCGCTATGATATGCATCCCTCTGATACGTGTCTTCTGTGTGTAGAAAAAAACTTTTAAGGAAAAACTCCCAGTGTAAAGCTCACCAATGAAAATCATAATAAACTTAATGCTGCAACTAAGTATGGGCCCATGAATCGAAACTGACTCCATCGAGACAGGGTTTCATCCTCACCTAAACAGAAAAAAAATCAGGTTTAAGTTTCCATTCAACAATTTTACATTCATTGCATGGATGCTGTGATCAGCTAACAGGAATATCCGATGTTGCGAACCATCAATAAGAATTCCAAGAAAATGGAAGTATGTGTATGTAAATCCTATTTCGTGCAGCGAGGCGTATGACGTCTCATGGCTGTCGCATAAACACTGAACGTTAATGTTTGGTTTCCTTATGTGATGGAGAGCTTTAGAGAAAAAAGGTTTTTACGAAATGTAGGAAGAGAAGAAGTCCAAAGCGGCGTCCGAGAAACTTATGAATTTAGTTTCAAATTCATTATCAAGATGTAAAGAAGACTAAAAAGGGTACCGTCCTCACTGACTTAATTCGTATTGGTAGGGTATCGGACTTTACCATATCTAAACAAGCAGACGCAACTCTTAACCGTTTTGGAGAATATGGAATTTGAAAATTTTAGGCCTGTTTGTAACCTCTGTATTTGCCGCTAGTATGGATGGAGTCCGCAACCAAGCGAGTAAGAGCTTTGTTCGCTAATGTCCAGATCTATGGTCCGAATCTCGCTGCCAGCATGAACCTTTTTTTTTGCTATCTGCACCGATATCCGATGATATGCTTCGATATACACGGTACGCCGCGAAATTGTGTGACAAACGAGAACAGTTTATGTATGCAAAATAAACTTGGTTTACAAAAAACTTTGTTTACGTATAGTTTATTTTGCAACAGACATACTACCATAACCACGCAAATGCAAAAATTTCGCGTTCATCACATGTGCTGTAAATCGCATTAACTATTTTTTCGAAGTTCCTCCGATCAGTATCATTCTGATTCATTCAGTTCTTCGCAGGTTACATATTATACTGGTCGCACAAGTAAATACAATAACATAAATAAAGGCCTATACTGATGAGACTGAAAGTTCTTACGTACGCTTTTTTTATTTCTAATCTTCATAAGAAAAAATCTCTCTCATTTTTTTCAGGATAAAAACTGTGAAAACAATAACGAATGATTAAATATTGATGATTTGCACGATCTTAATAAATCTGTTGTTGAAATTATGTAGGAATGAAAAAGTAAAAAAAAGTATCGATCGCGACCCTCGATACAGAGACACTGTGGACTATTTGAAGATGAATTACGCTGCAAAGTATACAAGAACACCTATAGTTTCCAAACTCGACTTTCTCGAAAACAGTTGAGAGTTGCTTCTTGTTGTTTAGATGTGTTGAAGCCATAACCCTGTCCCAAAAATGGTTCAAATGGCTCTGAGCACTATGGGACTCAACTGCTGAGGTCATTAGTCCCCTAGAACTTAGAACTAGTTAAACCTAACTAACCTAAGGACATCACAAACATCCATGCCTGAGGCAGGATTCGAACCTGCAACCGTAGCGGTCTTGCGGTTCCAGACTGCAGCGCCTTTAACCGCACGGCCACTTCGGCCGGCTAACCCTGTCCCAGACACCCTTTCAATATTAATCAAATCGATGAGAATAGATTCGTACGATCCCCTCGCGAATGTACACCTCCGTAGTACTTTCAAAATGTGTCGAGATGAAGGTGCAACGGATTTAATTAAGTCACTGATTTGCACTCATAAAAGATATTCAGAGGAAATGGTCTTCCGTTCCTACAGTAAACTGGGGCGCCACAAGGTAAGAATTGATTGGTCATACTATAGAAAATTATTTGAAGACGTATGTTGATGGTGTTAAGACAGCAACCAACCAGAAATTTTCTTTCAGTTCCTTTATTCAAAGGGAACCGTTACCGGTTTCGAATCATTGTGATTCATATTCAGACGGTTTTCATGCTTTCATTACAACATGTGGTGCTTTCTTTTACAGATTAATTGTCCTAAAATATAAATAATACATAGTTATAAGCATGCCACACTTTCATAACATTTGTTCAACAGATGTGAATACATTCCTACTGCATTATTATCGTTGCACACGTAAATTTTTCTCACGGAACACTTTAGACAGACTATATCCTTAATGAACAAACCGAGTTAGTTAACACCCCTTTCCTGAAAAATTTCCAAAATTTATTTTCCACCCTTCAAAGCAAATAATAATCCTACGCTTATCTGTAGATCAAGTAACAAATTTATATGTTATTACAATTCTTATGATGCTAAATGGAAATAAATAATGTACTGTCTTACCTATACAGTACAAAAAATGGAACAACTTTATAATTAATATATCAGTATTCGCTCTAAAACTCACAAAAGCAGTGTCTCTTTGTACTGCTGTAAAAGACGTTACAGTTGCATAAGTGAATATATGATCTTTTTCCAAACATGGGACATCTTCAAATGTTACGACATAGGATTGGATTGTTTGGGGAAAGAGACCAAACTGCGAGGTCATCGGTCTCATCGGTTTAGGGAAGGACGGGGCGGGATGTCGGCCGTGCCCTTTCAAAGGAACCATCCCGGCATTTGCCTGGAGCGATTTAGGGAAATCACGGAAAACCTAAATCAGGATGGCCGGACGCGGGATTGAACCGTCGTCCTCCCGAATGCGAGTCCAGTGTGCTAACCACTGCACCACCTCGCTCGGTACGACATATCATAGCATCTTTGACACCCATATGTTTGTAAGCACTTTGTATGTATCAAAACATGTGGTGCGTATTAGAAAACTTCTCTGTGACAAACATAAACTGTTCAGTGAGAAAAATATACGTGTGCAGCGATAAGAATGCAGTGGGAATGTATTCAGATCTGTTGGATAAATGTTATGAAAACAAACACTCCAAACCGGCACTTCACGTAAGTCACATCCAATGAAAATATCTAAGCAATCATCTGTGTGGCGTGGTTATAATTATTTACCATCTATATTTTAGGACAATTAATCTGTAAAAAGACGCACCACATGTTGTAATGAAAGCATGGAAACCGTCTGAAGATGAGTCATAACGATTCGAAACGGGTAACGGTACCCTTTAAATAAAGGAACTGAAAGTAAATTTGTGGTTGGTTGCCGTCTCAACAGCATCAAAATTTGTCTTCAAATAGCAACCACGGTCTCCAGCCATGTCATCATATGACAAAACTACAGAAAAATATTTGTCATATATTCGGTAGAACCTTTTCCAGCATAATTATCTGGTGTGCAGTTCCTGGTCATTCCCAAGCTATCGTAAGAACTTTCTCTGCATAAGATTAGGATCTGGACTTGAATCGGATACCACCAAACTAAAATTAAGCTTATAATCAAGCATAATGCACGTTACGTTGTCAAAACGTATCATTCACATCATTTACAAAAAAAGTAACTGTATATACACTCCTGGAAATTGTAATAAGAACACCGTGAATTCATTGTCCCAGGAAGGGGAAACTTTATTGACACATTCCTGGGGTCAGATACATCACATGATCGCACTGACAGAACCACAGGCACATAGACACAGGCAACAGAGCATGCACAATGTCGGCACTAGTACAGTGTATATCCACCTTTCGCAGCAATGCAGGCTGCTATTCTCCTATGGAGACGATCGTAGAGTTGCTGGATGTAGTCCTGTGGAACGGCTTGCCATGCCATTTCCACCTGGCGCCTCAGTTGGACCAGCGTTCGTGCTGGACGTGCAGACCGCGTGAGACGACGCTTCATCCAGTCCCAAACATGCTCAATGGGGGACAGATCCGGAGATCTTGCTGGCCAGGGTAGTTGACTTACACCTTCTAGAGCACGTTGGGTGGCACGGGATACATGCGGACGTGCATTGTCCTGTTGGCACAGCAAGTTCCTTTGCCGGTCTAGGAATGGTAGAACGATGGGTTCGTTGACGGTTTGGATGTACCGTGCACTATTCAGTGTCCCCTCGACGATCACCAGTGGTGTACGGCCAGTGTAGGAGATCGCTCCCCACACCATGGTGCCGGGTGTTGGCCCTGTGTGCCTCGGTCGTATGCAGTCCTGATTGTGGCGCTCACCTGCACGGCGCCAAACACGCATACGACCATCATTGGCACCAAGGCAGAAGCGACTCTCATCGCTGAAGACGACACGTCTCCATTCGTCCCTCCATTCACGCCTGTCGCGACACCACTGGAGGCGGGCTGCACGATGTTGGGGCGTGAGCGGAAGACGGCCTAACGGTGTGCGGGACCGTAGCCCAGGACGGTTGCGAATGGTCGTCGCCGATACCCCAGGAGCAACAGTGTCCCTAATTTGCTGGGAAGTGGCGGTGCGGTCCCCTACGGCACTGCGTAGGATCCTACGGTCTTGGCGTGCATCCGTGCGTCGCTGCGGTCCGGTCCCAGGTCGACGGGCACGTGCACCTTCCGCCGACCACTGGCGACAACATCGATGTACTGTGGAGACCTCACGCCCCACGTGTTGAGCAATTCGGCGGTACGTCCACCCGGCCTCCCGCATGCCCACTATACGCCCTCGCTCAAAGTCCGTCAACTGCACATACGGTTCACGTCCACGCTGTCGCGGCATGCTACCAGTGTTAAAGACTGCGATGGAGCTCCGTATGCCACGGCAAACTGGCTGACACTGACGGCGGCGGTGCACAAATGCTGCGCAGCTAGCGCCATTCGACGGCCAACACCGCGGTTCCTGGTGTGTCCGCTGTGCCGTGCGTTTGATCATTGCTTGTACAGCCTTCTCGCAGTGTCCGGAGCAAGTATGGTGGGTCTGACACACTGGTGTCAATGTGTTCTTTTTTCCATTTCCAGGAGTGTAATTCGATTCTACGTAAGCGACATAAAATAGGAACTACTGCTTTAACTGGATATGCAATGAACAATTTTATAATCAACAAAAAAAATTTTAAGTTATTAATTTCATAAAGTTACTTACAATAATGTTATTCAATAAGTTCTGTCATAGTTCATAACTCGCTATGTACATGTTTAGATGGTTAAAATGGCTCTGAGCACTATGGGACTTAACTTCTGAACTTAGAACTACTTAAACCTCGCTAACCCAAGAACATCACACATATCCATGCCCGAGGCAGGATTCGAACCTACGACCGTAGCGGCCGCGCGGTTCCAGACTGTAGCGCCTACAACCGCTCGGCCACTCCGGCCGGCGTACATGTTTAGACTCTTTACTTATAATTCCAGTCTGCCTGTCATTCAAACTCGCACTTCGCAGGAAGACGTGTTATTGAGTCTTGTGATTTGTGGAGCGCTAAACTGCTTGGTTATCAGCGCCAGTGCAAACTCCCAATCTTTTCACTGTCTAGTCTCGCCACCTTACCGAATGATGATGAACTGATGAGGACAACAGTGGGAGAGAAAAATCCGCGACCCGGTGGGGAATCGAACGCGGAACTCCTCGATCCAGTGGCAGCAACGCTAGCCACTAGACCACAAGCTGCGGACTCTCATGCAGACGGTGCTAATATGGTGACATGTTTGGCCTATTGTAAAAGAGAGACATGTTTATACAGTTCTGGAGAGCTATTTATCTGTGTAAGTCGGTTTATCATAGTGAATTAATTTTCTTGTCTACTATGAAAAATGCAGAAGACACAGACCTTTGTTAACACTCATTATTTACAAGCATGAGCTACTTTTATAATCGAAACAGAACTTTGAAGGTTGGGTTAGGTTGATTGGGGAAGGAGACCAGAACTTTGAAGGCAACTTCAAAGAACTGATAAAGCCTGTGCCAACAGTCATGCTCTGAAAGAGACAACGAAGACAGCATAAAACCAACTTAATACGCAAAAACATAAATACGTGCAATGTTAATACGGCAGTGGAGATATTGTAAGAGCGTGTGACACACTTTCACCGAGTTCCAACTGCTGCTTCACTGCTTAGGGAAATAAAAGTTCCATCAAAAGACTCTGAGCAACACCGACTCAAAGGAAGGCCTCGGCGCTTGTTGGTGACGTCACGTCAGCTAGGCACGGCGAACGCCAGGTCTGTTGCAGGTTGGTTGGTTGGTTGGTTTGGGGAAGGAGACCAGACAGCGTGGTCATCGGTCTCATCGGATTAGGGAAGGATGGGGAAGGAAATGGGCCGTGCCCTTTCAGAGGAACCATCCCGCCATTTGCCTGGAGTGATTTAGGGAAATCACGGAAAACCTAAATCAGGATGGGCGGACGCGGGATTGAACCGTCGTCCTTCCGAATGCGAGTCCAGTGTCTAACCACTACGCCACCTCGCTCGGTGTTGCAGGCAGAAACGCCTGGGCGTGCTTATCACTATAAATCTCTTATTTTTGGACAAAATGTTTGGTATTGTTTTGGATTCTGCAGTTTTATTTAGATGAAAGATTTTCTTACTATCGTAAAGCTACAGATGAAGATCATAGTTCTGTATTACTGAATCCTGTCGAAACGAACGTAGATCAATATGAGAAGACGATTTGCCCCATTACAAGCTTCGGAAATTTTACGTTCAAGTAACTATATTTACGCGATCCATTTTGCTATCTAAACTTACCCAAACCCGCTTACAATGAACTCTTTTGTTTTATTTATTTATTTATTTTCGTTTGACATCGTCACTGGAAATGTGAACTAATTTACATGTGTAAATGTCCAACTGTTGCCAGTCATTAGATTACAGTCGTTTTCAACGAAAGGAATTCTAAACAGGAAACAAAATAGCTTCATACATCGAAAATACTGCTGAGCTTAAACTTTTTTAAACATGCACATTAGAAAAGATAAATATTCCCCTCCTGCAACTGAAAGGAGAAACTTTATAAGATAAAAAAAATTTATTTGATAAAACAAGTATCTCTCTTTAGCCTCTTCTTCTGTCCCCCACCCCCTTCCCCCAACGTGTACAATCGCAAGATATTTCATTAACATTCAGTGCTCCTCACCCCATAGCCAACCAAAATACCTAAAGAAGAGTACCAATATGTTCACAGTTTCTTGTAAAAGCAACCCAGTACAAACGTAACCTCCTCAGATTTACAAATAAGGTAAAGAAGCACGAATTCTGTTGCTGCTGGACCATGAAGTTGTTTTTGTACGTCAATCCTTAAAACAGGTGGAAATTTAAGTTCAGGAGTACACTATTTGTTAAGAAGTATAATGAATTGCACGATTAATTGATTGCAGAAATCTCTCAGAACAAAGTGTGTTGGTCAACTACCGCCAATAGTTTCACATTTTCCTGTGTCAGGGAGTATGCCTGCAACACACCTAGCGTTCGCCGGCCGTGACTAGCTGACGTGACGTCACGAACAAGCGCCAAGGCCTTCCTTTGAGTCGGTGTTGCTCTGAGGCGTCTTCGAAGCAACGGCAGACTACTGACCCTCGCCACTGTGCCAACTGTTGAGCGTATCGGGGAAATCCAGTCCGCGCCGACTGCGCACTGGTCAGGCGATGTGAACCCGCCGCCGACTGGGGCCAGTATAATTCATGGCGCGCTGCGGCGGATTACGGCGTCTGTTCGCCTCCTTGGGGGAGCTGATAGCAGAACAAGCGCCGTGATTTACTGCTCCTGGGGATTATCTGGGCGCCGGGGGCCGCCCCTGCGGCGCTGAGGAACAGCGTCTGATGGCTACCATAACACGACCCGCTGTCCGTCTTATTCCCAGACCCTACTGGCAGCCGCTGGCCGCGAGGATGTGGCGGTGTTGCCACAAATTGGCGGGCAAGACAATCTGTTCCATTTGTCGTAGTCAGAGATAGATAGAGACATACCGCAAAATAGCGGCGATTGCTCCTTACTGGCACATTCAGCATACTGCACGATATACCAAGGAACTATTTCGTGTACTTGCTGCCGACTGAATACTCTCTGAAATGCTGTAGGAAGTATGAGAAGAATACAGGTTCAAATGGTTCAAATGGCTCTGTGCACTATGGGACTCAACATTTGTGGTCATAAGTCCCCTAGAACTTATAACTACTTAAACCTAACTAAGGACATCACACACATCCATGCCCGAGGCAGGATTCGAACCTGCGACCGTAGCGGTCACGCGGTTCCAGACTGAAGCACCTTTAACCGCACGGCCACACCGGCCGGCGAAGAATACAGGGAGCGAACAGCTATTTACAGCTTGTACATAAACCAGATGGCTTCTAAAAGAGTCGAGGTCATAAAAGGGAGGCAGTGGATGAAAAGGGAATGAGGTAGGGTTGTAGCCTATCCCTGATAGTATTCATTATGTACATTGAACAAGGAGTAACGCAAACCAAGGAAAAAATTGGAGTAGGAATTAAAGTTCAGGGAGAAGAAATAAAAACGTTGAGGTTTGCTGAAGATTTTGTAATTGTGTCACTGACAGAAAAGAACTTCGAAGAGCAGTTGAACGGATTGGACAGCATCTTGAAAGGAGAATGTAAGATTAAAATCAACAAAAGCAAAACAAGATTTATGGAATGTAGTCGAATTAAATTTGTTGATGCTGAGAGAATGAGGTTAGGAAACCAGACAATTAAAGTAGTAGATGAATTTTGCTATTTCTGCAGCGAAATAACTCATGAAGGCCGAAGTAGAGAAGATACAAAATGTAGACTGGCAATGGCAAGAAAAGCGTTTCTGAAGAAGAGAAATTTTTTAACGGCAAAAGTAGATTTAAGTGTTGGGAAGTCTTTTTTGAAAGTATTTCTCTGGAGTGTAACCATGTATGGTAATGAAACATGGAGGAGAAGTTTTGAAATGTTATGCTACAGAAGAATGCTGAATAATAAATAGATGGGTCGATCACGTAACTAATGAGGAACTACTAAATAGAATTGGGGAGACAAGAAATTTCTGGCACAACTTGACCAACAGAAGGGATCAGTTGATCGGACAAATTCTGGGACATCAAGGGATCACCAATTTGGTATTGGAGGGAAGTGTGAGGGATAAAAGTCGCAGAAGGAGGCCAAGAGATGAACACAGTTAGCAGATTCAGAAAGATGTAGGTTGCAGCAGTTATTCAGAGATGAAGATGCTCGCACAGGATAGATTAGCATGGAGAGCTGCAACACATTGCAACAACACAGTGAACCTGAGAAAGGTACCTGTAAAGCTTAATACACAGTAACGGATCGCTTTTTTTTTTTTTGGTGGATATCGATTCATTCCCCCCCCCCCCCCCCCCCCCTCCAGAGCGGTGGGAGGGCTGGCAGCAGCACAAAAAAATGGTTCAAATGGCTCTGAGCACTATGGGACTCAACTTCTGAGGTCATCAATCCCCTAGAACTTAGAACTACTTAAACCTAACTAACCCAAGGACATCACACACATCCATGCCCGAGGCAGGATTCAAACTTGCGACCGTAGCGGTCGCGCAGTTCCAGACTGTAGCGCCTAGAACCGCTCGACCACCCCGGCCGGCGCAGTAGCACAATACGCCGCTTTGCAGCCTACCGAGGGGTTAAGAAAACAGAATCAGGAGATATGAGAACAGCAAGAGCAGGCGATAACACGGTGGCTGTTAAAAACTGAAACATGTAGAAAAAGATACGAACAAAGTATAGAAACAAATACGGTCGGTGATGCTGATTAAAACACATGGTAAATAGACAGGCACAATTAAAAAACATGGCTACAGTCTGGTTTCTGTTCACACGAGATAAAAAACACAACAACACAACACTGACACAACACTGACAGGGTACGCACGACACTGAACACTCACTTGAAACAGCACTATAGATGCGATATGGTGGCAGAGGGAAAGGGGGGGGGGTAGGATCCGGACCCATGAGGGAGAAAAGGAGGGGAGGAGAGGAAAAGAAAAAAGGGGGGAGCCAAATGGACAGAAGGACCATGGAAAAGAGGGGGCGCTGGGCAGAAGCGAGAAGGATTGGGAAAGACAGTGGAGGGGAGAGCAAAACGGCTTGGGGGAGAGAAGGGGTTAAGAGAGAGGGTAGGAATGGGAAAAAAGCAGGATGAAAGTGGGGAGAGGGAGCCCAGGGAAAGGACAGAGGAAGGGAGGGGGAGGTGAGGATCAAAGTTGACAGGAGGAATAAATGGAGGGAGAGAACGTATCATCCAGGAGGGGGAGTCAATGGAAGTCACCATGGGAAAGGAAATGAAGGGTGAGGAGGTGGAGGGTAGGGAGGACACAACAGTGAAGGTGTGGCAGAAGGTGGGGAATGGAGAGGACCGGAACAAGCAGGGGATGAGGAGGATCAAGGCAGTGGGAGGTGTAGAGGACGCAAATATATTCAAGGAAAAGGAGCATATGGGGGAAAGGAATCAGGTCGTAGAGGATCCGCATGTGGGACTGTGAGCGTATGGGGAAGGCGAGCCAGACTGCATGACGCTCAATGATCTGGAGGGACTTATAGAATTTGGGGGAGGGGAGTTGCGGATATCCAGGCGGGACTGGCATAATAGAGGATGGGATGATTTAAAGATTTATAAGTGTGGAGTATGGTAGAGGGGTTCAACTCCCAAGTCCGGTCAGAGAGGAGTTTGAGGAGTCGGGGGTAGCTGTGCACTTTGGATTGGATGGAGTGGATATGAGGGATCCAGGTGAGGTGACAGTCAATGGTGAGGCCAAGGTAGGTGAGGATGGGGGAGAGGTGGACAGGACAGGCACTTATGGTAAGGGAGAAATCAAGGAGCCAGAAAGAGCGAGTGGTACAACCTACGATAATTGCCTGGGTCTTGGAAGGATTTATTTTCAGGAGCCAATGGTTACACCTTGTGGCAAAAAGGTCAGGGTGATTCTGGAGAAGACGTTTGGACCATTGAAGTGGAGGAGCGAGGGCAAGGAAGGCGGTGTCATCGGCATACTGCAGGAGGTGTACTGGATGGGGCGGGGGGGGGGGGGGGGCAGGGGCGGTGGGGCATATCTGCTGTGTACAGGAGGTAGAGGAGGGGGAGAGGACAGAGTCCTGGGGCATCGCCTCGTCTTCTACTCCATTCCATATCATCAACGTTGGCCAAACTAACACAAGAAGTTCGACATGGCACAAAGTAAACTTATTTACCTGTAGGTGGCGCTAGTGACAGTATGTCTATGACACAAGACAATCCGTTATATGACAAGTTACGTATTATGTATACTTGTTAATAAGTGTTGTAACATAACATTTTTCCTATTGTCATAGGTCTATTGTCACTTGCGCCATCTAATGGCAAACGTATTTACCTTGTTCTATGTCGAACTGCTGCTGCCGGTTGGGCAGTGAAATTACGGAGTGGAGTAGGAAGCGACGGAGAACCTGTTCTTGTTTTTGACTGGTAAGATGGATGTAAATTCAGTACTTAGGCAGAGGTCAAAAGAAATTCGCAAGGTTAACTGAAATGGACAGCTGTATCCAACTGTTGACAGGACTGAAAATCATAACATCCATACGCGATATAAACGGAATTTGCATAACTGGCATTACTATCATGTTATCTAGTTATTTGTTTTATTATTAATTGTTTTCGGCATATCAGGTCAGTTTTACTTTTACAATCGTCACGTTAGGTATGTTACTGTTTTGTAGGTGTTTCAATCAGAAGTAGTTCTCCTTGTTGTCGTCCGAATAATAGTGAAGAACCATAAGCTACAGCGTGGATCATTGCTATGAGTGATTCTACTGAGTACTCGTACTTTCATGTATACAGTTGTATGAAATAAATGAAAGGACAAATACTTACATAAAGTCTGAATATTAAACAGTAACCGCCTTCCATTCAAACTTGCCCATTCGATAAGGAAAGTACTCAGGAATAAACTTAAAGAATGGTTTTTAAGTTACCTCATACATACAAGAACTGCATTTTCTAAAATTTCCTCGAAGTTAACCTCAGTGTTCTTGTTTGCACATCAATTGAAATCACAGTGTTTTGTTTTGGCTTGGGACGGGATACAGCGTGAAGGAGTATGATGGAGCAGCTGATTTAGGGAAAAAGCTTTAATGGTCCTGTTTTCAACTGAGCTTTGACTTGAAGGGTGTTTATGTCGGAGTTCTGCTTTTGTAAATTGTTCGAGTCACCTTCCGTCGGCTGTCTCTGTAGCATGGAATGGAGTTCTAAGTATGATCTCTGGCGTCAGATACTCTGGCATGTATCTTGGCATCTTGATAGTACCGGTTTGTGTTACGCCACGACATAGCACTTGTATTACGGAAAGACTTAGATAAAGTCACTCCCTATTAAAATTCCTAAATTATGACGAGCTACTAGCGATTCGCCTCACTATATTTACGACTGTGACGAGTGGTGTTAAAGTCAGCGTTCCCAGTTCGTGTCGCCTTTCAGCATCTGGCCACAGAATATAGACTTTGTAGTACGGACGGCAGTTTTAGGCATAACTACTGGCGCGAAAAACTCAGGACGTATGCTGGCAATGGGAAGCGAAACGTCTTTCGGCAGCGTTGGCTAAAAGGCGGAAATACACTGATCAGCCAAAATATTATGAGTACTGCCCTCCTCGGGGTTGGATGCCGCCTGGCGGCGTTGTGGGCACTTAACGCACTAACGAAAGTACGTAAGCCGAGCAAAGATAACGAGGTACCATCCTGGTGAAGATATGAGCTGCAGGTGGGGAAATGGATTGAGATAAGCGACTTAGACAAAGGGCAAATTATTATTACGCAGAGCCAATGAACGAGTATCTAGAAAACGGTGAAGTTGGTCGAATGTTCACGTGCTACTGTCGTGAACATCCATGGAAAGAGGTGGAAGGACAGTGAAACTACGGCCAAGCGACCCTTCACACGGCGTGTGGTTCGGAGGCTTGTCTGCTCTATAAAGTGGACATATGCTGATATGTGGCATGTCTGTCGAAAGAGCACATTGCTGGTGCACGCACAAATGTTTCGGAGCACATCGTTCATCATACATTGTTGAAAATGGAGCTCCGCAGAAGACCACCCAATATGTTTCGCATTTTGATGAAACGCAAACCTCAATTGCGACTGCAGTGGCCACGGAAGCATTGAGATTCGACCGTCCATACATGGAAACTTTTCGGCTCTTCGGGTGAAGCGCATTTTTGCTACACTAATTCGCTGCTCGTCTCCTCAAACGCCGTCATTGTGGTGAACGGCGGATGGAATATGCAGCACGCCACAGATGCAGACTGGTGGGAGCAGTATTATCCTTTGGGAGACACTCTCCTGCGCTTGCATTTGACCTGTGGTATTAACCGAAGACACACCGACAGCTGCGAATCACTTGCATCCCTTCATGCTTGATGTCTTCCCCGAAGGCGATGTCATATTTCAGCAGTATAACTGTTCGTGTCTCGGAGTCAGACACATAATAGCGTGGTTTGAGGAGCATGGTAGTGAACTCACGTTGATGTCCTGGCGACCAAATTTGCGTGATGTAAATCCTATGTAATCCACCTGGGTCGCTATCAGGCACCATCATCGAGTACGCAAATCAGCCGCCCGTTGTTTACGCGGGTTACACGACCTATGTGTAGACATCTAATGCCACATACTTCCCCAAACCTACCAACAAACTGTTGGATTCCTGATACGCAGAATCAGTTTTGTATTTCGTTCCAAAGACGGTAAAACAATCTTTTAACCAGGTGGACGTAATGTTTTGGCTCAACAGCGTCCATCTACATCTACATCTACATTGATACTCCGCAATCCACCTTACGGTGCGTGATGAGGGTACCCCGTACCACTATTAGTCTTTTATTTTGCTGTCCCACTCGAAACAGAACGAGGCGAAAACGAGAGAAAAGACTATCTGTATGCTTCCGTATTGGCCCTAATTCCTCGTATCTTATCTTCGTGGTTCTTATGCGCAGTGTATGTTGGAGAAAGCAGAATCGTTCTTCAGTCAGCTTCGAATGCTGGTTCTTCGCTCCAGGGATTCCCATTTCAGTTGCTGAAGCATCTACGTAAACTTGCGTATTGTTCGAACCTAAAAGTAACGGATCTGGCAGCCCGCCTCTGAATTGCTTGATTGTCTTCCTTCAATCCCATCTGGCGCAGATCGCAGACACCAGAGTAGTACTCAAGAATAGGTCGTACTAGCCCCTATACGCGGTCTCCTTTACAGATGAACCACACTTTCCTAGAACTCTCCTAATAAACCGAAGCCGACCATTCGTCTTTCTTACCACAATCCTCGCACCCTCGTTGAGTTTCATATCGCTTTGCAACGTTACGCCTAGATATTTCAACTACGTCATTGTGTGAAGCAGAACAGTACTATTATGTGTTCACTTTTTTCCATTCATCCGCCTTAACTTACATTTCTCTAAATTTAGAGCTAGTTGTCATTCATCACACCAAACAGATATTTTTCATCTTGTATCCTCCTACAGTCACTCATCTTCAACAACGCCTCGTACACCACAGCATCAGCAAACAATGGCAGATTTATGCCTACCATGTCTGCCAAATCATTTATGTATATAGAGAACTACAGTGATTATATCACACTTCGCTGGGTCACTCCTAACGATACCCTTGTCTCTGATTGACACTCGCCGTCGAGGACAGCATACTGCGTTCTATAACTCAAGAAGTCTTCGAGCCACTGAAATATCTGTCAATCTATTCCATTTGGTCGAACATTCCTTAACAGCCTGCTATGGGGCACCGTGTCAAACGCTTTCCGATAATCTAAAAATATTTTCGCTCAGGAACGCTATCAGACCGAGACCACTGATCTGACGTGGACTTACCTCGCCTGTTGAGTCCTGTGGTGCTACTGATGCTGGCCGATGTCTACGAAGATGCTTTGATGGAGCAGATTCCATAGACTCATGAAAATAACCTAGTCGTTCACATAGGTAGCGAGTAAAAAACAAAAAAACAATAAATGCCAAAAGACGGGTATTTATATGCGACATGCATTTATTTTAACAGCGCCTTAACACATTAGGTGTGTGACGACGAGATATAAGAAACATCAATATATTTTCAAAGAGTAACAGTTTATCAGAATAGGAATGATGTTACCAAATATTAAGACGTCGCGTCTCTATCGCCGTAGCCCTACCTCTATAAATTCATATAATCATGAGACACGGTCTTATAAGAGTGAAAGAAAGAGATCGTGAAGACACAGGTAGCACTTCTTCATGCATGGCCGGCTAAAATCAGTCGGGACACCCACCAAAGAATGTCACCTCCACACTTACATATGACTGTCATTGCAACCAGTTCCACGTAAGTGTATTTAGAGCTATCAACCGGCATCATCATTGACAATGTGGCGATTTGGAAAGGAAATATAAACGTCGCATTTCCGCATTCTAAGCCACAGTGCCGAAAGACCATGCCGCAGAAGATACATCCTGAGTCTTTGGTGCCAGCCTTCATATAGGAAAATGTCTTTCCTGTCACAGGGTCATGATTTAAGACCAGGCAGTTGCAGATGACACAAGAACTTCGGAATTCAGAGCGCCAGACGGGAAGGAGAATTTGCAAAGTCTCATCTTCTCGAAAATGGGTGCCTCCTCGTCTACGAAGCAATTGCATAAAACTCTAGTAGAATGTCTGTGTGTAATCTCCTCACCGCCGTTCCTGACGTAAAGCTAGTCGCTCCAGCTTATCGTTGTGAGGATAATTTTCCTCTGTTCGTTACTGCTACTTACACGAGGCCAATTCGGAAAGCAAGGTCCGATCCGTCGCAAAATAGATACCACTGCGAAAATCAAAAATGTTTTATTTGCAACAGTTAGCTACACCTTCGAGATACTTTTCTACAGAGTCGTTCCTCCGATATAGACCTATGTTGTAGCGTTGTATTAACTTTCCATTACCATCGTCATACAAGGCAGCCGCCTGTACTTTCTGCCAATTCTCTAAGCTGATCTACAGCTCTTTGTCTGTGCCAAAACGTTGTCTTCATGACCAGCCATACATGTGAGAAGAGATGAAACTCAGGGAGAGTCAATTACGGGCTCTATTGTTGGTAATCAACCATATCGCATTGAAAACGTTGCAGGAGGATAGTCATCGCCCCTTCAGAGCGCGGCCGAGAATTGTCATGCGGAAGGAAACGTATGGCAGTTATGTTATGTGGACTGCATGACATCAGGCGAAATCTCTCATCAGACCCTCACACTTGGCCGGAAACACTACTGTTCTAAGTATTTTTACGTGCTCACCGTGAGCTCAGAACAGAAAAGAGCGACGTGACGCGACCTCCGGGCATACTAGAGACATCTGTGCAAAGATTCAGCGGATTTTCACTGTGGTTTTCGTTCCGCACCCCATCTGACCTTACTTTGGGTACAGCCCTCGTAGTTTCATGTTACACTTTGACGGGCATCATCAGTGACAAAGCAATTAAGACGTAAGTGTAGTTCATAGCAGTATTCAGAGTTAGATTGCGTTTTGGAAAAGAGATAGAAACATCATATTTCCGCTTTCTAACCCACAGTGGCGAAAGACCACCCTGCAGAAGATACATATTGAGTGTTTGTGGTGAGCAGTCATATAGGAAAATGTCTTTCCTGCTACAGGATCATGATTTTATGACCAGGCAGTTGCAGATGACACAAACACTTCGAAATGCAGTGCGCTAGACGGAAAGGGGAATATTCAAACTTTCACCCTCCCGAAAACGTGCGCCTCCTCGCCTACGAAGGAATGTGTAGAACTTTAGTAAAATGTGTGGATGTAATCTCCTCACTATCGCTCCTGAAGAAAAATAATGTGTGAAATTTCAAAAAATTCGGGTAGCCTACTCCTATTTATCGTTTGTGGTTTGGCGATGTTTATCTATATTTCACTAGACAAATCGCTGCTGAACATAAAAGTGCGCTGATCCAGTAAAAATCTGGAGAATATTCTAAGGAAGTCGATTACTGTCCTAACGCTACCGGAAAAACCTTGATGATTCCTAAACTATTATAGATATGATCAACATTCACGTTTTATTGGGATCACCATGAAAATTTATGAAGGATGGTACATTAAAATTACTGTGGCTTCATTCCCTGAATTACTACAGAATTTAATAGTTCTCATAAATGTTACGCTTTATGGCCGATCTTAGGTCCGCCATATTTAACACTGCTACGTCTCCCTGTCCGCAAACGGCTTCTACGGGGTTTCACTTGTCCGTCTAACTCACACACTACAGCGCTTAGAACTCATTCAGCACAATAGACGCCTCTTAATTTTCCCAACTCGTGGCGAATATGCGCTCTTTGTGGCACATGGTCCTGGATGACAGGGCTCGTTTCTCAGTTCCTAAAGGCTGACTCTTTCGGCCATGTGCTTAAGGGAGAGCGAAATGCTCGTTAACTCGCAACCATTTCACACGTGCATGTCGCACGTCTACAAGACGGAGGCACATGTTCTCATCTCCGCGAAAGAAATGCAGAGTTACGCCGTGAACAGGGAAGCTAATGGATACAGTTTTATTCGACTGTGAAGGACCTGAGTTAGCAGAGTTTGTGGAAAATGGTACAACAGTTAATGGCCATTCGTACCGTGAACACTCTCATCGCTGCGCTATGCCCTAAAGTATAAGAAGTGCCGAAAGTGAGCAAAGTTCTAGTGCACGACAGTGTGACACTGACATGGCGCATTCAAGACAAGTTTTGCTTCAGCGTTTGCGATGACAAGTTTGGAAGCGCATGCCACACCGTCCAGATCTTGCACCGTTCGATTTCCTTCTTTTAGACAACTAAAAACACATCTGAGAGGCGAAAATAAACTGAAGTGCCGAAGAAACTGGTATAGGCATGCGTATTCAAATACAGAGATATGTAAACAGGCAGAATAAGGCGCTCCGGTCGGCAATGCCTGTCTAAGACAACGAGTGTCTGGCGCAGTTGTTCGATCGGTTAGGTGGGTAATGGGTGTCAGTCGGTACCCTCGCACTGTCAATTGCAGAACTCCGTCTTGACACGACCATGGAGCGGTATGTAAAACTGACGACGAGGCTGCACCGCAAGACTGATGTCCTGCGATCTCCGTCCATAACACACACACTCCAAGTTGGACAAAAAAAAATTGCTTTGAGCACTATGGGACTTAACTTCTGAGGTCAACAGTCCCCTAGAACTTAGAACCACTTAAACCTAACTAACCTAAGGACATCACACGAATCCATGCCCGAGGCAGGTTTCGAACCTGCGACCGTATCGGTCGCGCGGTTCCATACTGTAGCGCCTAGAACCGTTCGGCCACCCGGCCGGCTGGGTTGGACAGTTGCTCTCTCATCGTACAGGTACAAGGTGTCACGTATTATTAAAGTGATTCCCAGCATCATATCACGACGCTACACTTTGAAATCGGAATCGCCTTCCATGATGAAATTTTGGCTAACGTCTTGAAAAAAAAAAAAAAAAAAAGAATTATTCATTCCTCCAATTCCTCTGGCCCAGGCGCTGGCTGTATCAGCAACCCATTAACGATCAACCATTAATAAGAGTCCTCGCTAGGAACCATCGTCGTGCAGAGTTTAGATTGTAATCTCTATCGAGATTACGACAGTGATTTCAGACATGCGCCTTGCGCCAATTAAATACCATTTGCCTTATTAATATGAGAACATCCCGAATTAACCTGAACGATTTTGTCGCTCGTTTGGTCTTCGATCACTTAATCATTATTTGCTTTCATTGTTGAGACTCAAAGTAGTAACAAAATTTCCAAGAACGAGGTGTTGTTCGTTTACGTACTAATCAGCTTGTTCTACATTATTTACCTGGGTTGTGTTCTCATAGCAACTCCATCGGTGAAAGACGTGTCACACACAGACAGTCATTTTTTCCGTCACTCAACACGCGTGAGTAATAGGGCAGAAAATCGGCAGTGTTGACACGATATACACTCCACCATGTTCTGTAGAAAACAGGTTATTCGTTGTTTTAGCGAACATAGCGCAATATCGCTGCTATAAGTTCGCTTAGGCGAAGCACATTAGTATCTCTTGCATGATAAAGCTACAATGATTTGCAAAATGTAATGACAAGAGCAACTTTCGTATTATGTGCCACTGCCAAGTAACACTGCAAGATGAAAGCTCGTTCTTGAGTTTTCTACACCAGTTTACTTAAAATCCTCAGTGCACTAAGAATGCTAACATAGCTAATACCATATCTAATGGTGATGACCTCGATACGTATCGAATTTAATTTACTGTTCAAGATACTCCACCAATCCCTATCGTAATATCAGCTTTAAAAATGCTTATTCTAACATTTTCGTGTGCACATCATTTGCCATATTTTGTGTGTAAACTGTGTCATGTTGAAATAACACGACTGTATGCAAACTGTGTTGCTTGTGGTATTGTAAATAAATAAAGTTGCTATTTTGGATGAAACAGTTACTGTAAATACTACTGCATAAATAATGTGATAGCGATATCTATTACAGTTCTCATGCTAACAGCGTAAGTCATAAAATATTAGCAACAAAACTAATATGATACACATGACATAAAAAATATGTGTGTTATTTCATTGATCTTTATTATACCCGTTTAAGTAACTGCTAGACTTTACGGGCAAAACAGTTATTTTCCAATTTAAGCATAGAATTCAGTCCGTTAATAGCTTCCCTTAAACTAACCTTTTGTGGTTCCGTATTTCTGTATTATCGTTAGCCATTATTACTGCAGCATTTTAAAACGAAATTCTTCCACTCCAACAAAATTTGTAAGGAGATAAAAGAATTACGGTGATATAATTTACAATCAAATGTTTCGGATAAATAATTCGCTCAATTCACCATTTTCTTACCACACTCGGTAATAGCAGATATATTTTCAGTCTGACCACAATCTATTGGTTATGAACTGTAGATTAAAACTGAAGAAGCTGCAAAAAGGTGGGAATTTAGGGAGATGGGACCTGGATAAACTGACTAAACCAGAGGTTATAAAGAGTTTCAGGGAGAGCATAAGGGAACAATTGTCAGGAATGGGGGAAAGAAATACAGTAGAAGAAGCATGGGTAGCTTTGATGGATGAAGTAGTGAAGTCATCAGAGGAACAAGTAGGTAAAAAGACGAAGGCTACTAGAAATCCTTGGGTAACAGAAGAAATATTGAATTTAATTGATGAAAGGAGAAAATATAAAAATGCAGTAAATGAAGCAAGCAAAAAGGAATACAAACGTCTGACAAATGAGATCGACAGGAAGTGGAAAATGGCTTAGTAGACACGGCTAGAGGACAAATGTAAGGATGTAGAGGCTTATCTCACTAGGGGTAAGATAGATACTGCCTACAGGAAAATTAAAGAGACCCTTGAAGAAAAGAGAACCACTTGTATAAATATCAAGAACTCAGATGGACACCCAGTTCTAAGCAAAGAATCGAAAGCAGAAAGGTGGAAGGAGTATATAGAGGGTCTATAAAAGGGCGATGTACTTGAGGGCAATATTGTGGAATGGAAGAGGATGTAGATGAAGATGAAATGGGAGATGAAGAGTTTGACAGAGCACTGAAAGACCTAAGTCGAAACAAAGCCCCGGGAGTAAATATCATTCCATTAGTGTTACTGACAGTCTTGGGAGAGCCATTCCTGACAAAACTCTACCATCTGGTGAGCAAAATGTATGGGACAGGCGAAATACCCTCAGACTTCAAGAAGAATATAATAATTCCAATCCCAAAGAAAGTAGGTGTTGACAGATATGAAAATTACCGAACTATTAGTTTAATAAGTCATGGCTGCAAAATACTAACGCGAATTCCTTATAGATGAATGGAAAAAATGGTAGAAGCCGACCTCGGGGAAGGTCAGTCTGGATTCCGTAGAAATATCGGAACACGTGAGGCAATACTGACCCTACGACTTCTTCAATTAGAATTTATTTACCATTTGGGTAGCTTCTAATATGATTTATTATTTATGTGCTGTTGTGGTAGTCTTCAGTTTCATGGTCTACATTCGAGATAAACTTAAACCTTTGTTTAAGCTCGAATATCAAATGCCATGTGCAGTGACACACACATAGTTCTATATTTGTGCCTTGTAATAATATTCATCTTTCATATCACTGCTTATGTCATACAAATGTTAAGTTCACAGCACTTTACATTTATACTACATACCCTTGTTAAAATTTTATGACTTTATTTCAGTTGTTTTATGACTGCTTTATGACGATTTAAGGAAACATATGTTTCTTTATCTCGTCTTTATTTACTTACGTAGGCTACTTCCACGACTCAACGATGAATCTTATTGTTGTCACTGACGTTAATTTACGTGTTCAGAATAATTTTGTGATCTACACACGTATGTACGGTTTCATTTACACATTAATATTAATTAACATCGTCATGTGCATCACCGCTAAATTTAACTTCGCATGCCATTCTTGGAAAAGAAAAAAAAATTCATTGTGTTTTAAAGTTTATGTGGAAGCTCTGTGCCGCCGGCTGGCAGTTAGGAATTTTATTACATTTTTATACTGACCCTGTTTTAATATATTGCTTTAGCGCTCATAACATTCTTAACACATTTCGTGCAAATTCTTTGTAATTTTTTTTTCCTTTTGCAGGTAAATAACTAATTTAAACTGAGAACGGCCGGATAGTTGGGCCCGCGTTGTTCTTACCTTAAACAGATGGCAGTACCTTTGCCAATATGGCTTACCTGTTTACTTCCTTCCTAGCGTATGCCGCTCCTTGTTCTGTGCTCGCTGGCGGTGCATCACGTCATACTCTCTCCATAGCGGCTCTCGGAGTCGCAGCACAAAATTTGAGTGTCGTGGTGTTCACTCTAATTGCATCGTTTGGTGTCGCTTTGGCACTAACTTACGTTTCGTAGCACTTAGCCCGACCGCGGTTTCCTACAAATGTTATATGGTATTTCTTTTCTGATTATTCATGTGTATTACTGCATCTAAAACTTTTTATCAGTTTCAACTATTGTTTATTTTCGGTATCACACCTGATGATGGTCATGT
Source organism: Schistocerca americana (assembly GCF_021461395.2). NCBI lineage: Eukaryota > Metazoa > Arthropoda > Insecta > Orthoptera > Acrididae > Schistocerca > Schistocerca americana. Next base: position 217,102,135 of record NC_060124.1, read on the forward strand.
AATAGGCCGAAACAGATAGCGGTGTAAGCACTGAAAAACAAAAAATTTAAAAATTAAAAATAAACCTTGCAATTGAAGCATTATTTTCAGTCTCTACTAACATGTTACTCATTTTGAAGTGTGATACTATGAAAGTAGAGATTTTTTATGCACTGATTACGCTTCATGAATTGACAGCTGTAAAGATTTAGTAATAGTGCTTTTGTGTGACACCGTTGTATAAGTAGTAATGCCATTTACTCACTTATATTACATGCGGCTATAAGTGTGACGAAAGATGTACTTTGGATAGGTTTATCAGTAGTACTCCAACACCTTTTGACACTATTTTGTTCGACAGAGCGTTACAAATTTACGTGCATACACACTTGTACACATGTGGCGAGACTGCTAACTGACGTGTTTATATCTGGTTTGTGGATACCCGTTAGAAGGTTTGTCTTTCCGTTGTTTGTGGCTTTAATACTGTTGATGTCGTACCCACTAATACTCAAAGCATATCATATTTTAGGTATTATGTAATGTCGGCCATGCTTTGTGTAATGTACGTCGAATGTGATTTCTGTCTCATAGTACTTACGAGGATGACGCATCCCCGTTTACGGGAAGTAATGACATCGTTCTTTAAAAAAAAGTTATATCCAATGCAGGTGTAGAGACTTTTGTACTTTGACTTCCATTCCATTTCGGTGTGTTATAATGTTTGGAGGTAGGCTTCAGAATGTACGTCGCTCTAAACCAGCTATTAGTGGTTAATAAAACACTATTAAAATAAAGACCTAGTGGCAGCGAGTCATCACTGAAATGCATTTCTTCCAGAATAAATTTGGTTTATTCTTATGGAATGCTATAGAAATAGAAATTCTATCGCTGTTGAAAAGGGAGGCATGATTATATAAATCTAGTTAATATTTGCAAGGCAACCTATCGCAAAAACATTGGTAAGGGGCAAATGCTGGTAACTGCAATTTCACTCTGTTATCAAACTTACAAACATATTATATAAAACCAAAATCTACTTTGTTACACTGTAAGAGTGTTAAAAGCCCCAACTACGAGAAAACTAAAAACCTAACTGAAATGGTAGGTAGAAGAGATCCCTTAAAGTCACGTAACGTATTCTGATGCAAATCAGCAAAAAGGGGGACATGTGATGCCTTTATAGTTTCCAGGTATGAGGAACGCCGATGTAACACCGGGCGACGGCCTGCCGCCACTAATATAAATTATTCATGCAAATTCTATTAGCGACCTGTGGTAGTACATGTGAATAAATTGTGATGGAGTTTATGAAAAAGTTACGGGGTTAATGAGAGCTTTAAATTTTTATGAAGCCCGTGCATAATTGACTGGAAAATATTTGGTTACAAGCGCATGGAATAGATGCAAGAACATCTTTGACAGTAATACCGGATGTCCCTTCCAAACATTCAATATTTAAAAAAATTACAATGCTGACCTACTCTTACCACAATAAGTAAGTATTAAAGATTCAAACTCTACAGATATCTTGAGGTAGCGTAACTCTCCACCCACAAATTGCCACAGTATATTGATCCAGTATTTGAGAACGAGAACCCTTAGCAACTTGCAAAGTACGCTATTACAGTTTCGCTGTTAATTTTTCACTATCAGGCATATAGTGAAATAGAGGAGAAAGTGCCAGGGATACAAGACGTGAATTGGGGTGACAATAATTAAAAGCGTTTTCTGTTAGTGCAGGATCTCTCCATGAAATCTGAATCAACAATTTTCCCCTAAGAATGTGAAAATATTTAGTTCGTGCCAATCTGGACAGGGAGAAATGATCAGCGTAATACAATAAATCTAAGCTCGCACGGAAAGATTTAAGTTTTCGTTTATTGCACGCGCTGTTCGAGAGTGAGCGGTAGAGGAATAGCGAAAAGGTGGTTCGATGAACCCTCTGCCGGGCACTTAACTGTGAACCGCAAACTAATCATAGAGGTGTGGACGTCACTTCTTTACTACCATGTTTACAGAGAGTATCCACGTACACAGCTGCATGTATCTGAAAGATTTCATTCTACGACACGTAATTAAGTTCATATGACGTCATAAACGTGGTAGTTCGATTATTTATAGAACCCGTGGTGTGAGGAGTCCTCGTTGCCTCGAATCTATCAGTTATTACAGCAGTGAAAAATAAAATTCCTCCTGTTAAAATAATACAAAATCTTAACATCTGTAAAGAATAATTCCACGACAAAGCCTACAGCTCTACGCCATTTTGTAAGACTTCGCTGCGTGCAAATTCGGAAACCCTAGTCTGCGTTGTCCATACTAGGATAACCGTGACATTCGGAATGAGAGTATAAGGACACTGGCGTATATAAAAAGGCTGGTTGTTGACGCATGCCAAACGTTACATAAGGGCGTTAAAACCTGGTAGACAAACACTGTAAAGGCAAAGTTCGTTTAAAATCGGTATTAATGATGGACCACACAGTAGAAGTGTAAAACAACACGTATCGAGCTACGAGGACTATTTGGAAAATAAGGCCCAATCGGTCGTGAAATGGAATCCACTATGAAATCAAAAAATGTTTTATTCACAACATTTAGTACATCTTCCAGCTACTTCTCCGCCACAGTCGCCGTTCGGACTTAAGACATCTGTCTTAGCATTGTAGAACGCAGCTGCTTATGCTTTTCGCCAATTCTCTACGCTGGTCCACATCTTGTTTTCTGTGCCAAAATGTTTTCTTCATAGCCAGCGGCTCATGCCAGCCGAGGTGAAACTCTGGGGTAGTCAATTACGGGCTATACAGCCGGTGATCAAACACTTCACGTCGAACACACTGCGAGAATTGCCATAAAGAAGGAAACTCATGACAGTTGTGTTATGTGGGCTGCATGACATCAGGCGAAATCTCTCACCAGGCCAACACACTTGGCAGGAGACATTATTTTCCAGGCTCACTGCGCGTTCAGTACTGAAAAAGAGTGACATAACGCAAACGACAGATATGCTAGAGACACTGCTAACACGTCTGAGCAAAGCTTCATCGGATTTCCACTATAGTTTCCATTTCGCACCCAATCGTACCTTACTTTCCGATTAGTCCTCATATATTATGACCAATTCAGAGAAATGCCTGTCAGACTTGGAGTGTTCTGGCTGTCCCTCTGTTTCACTGAGCCACTCACATAGTTTGCCAAGTTGGTGTATCAACATACATAGTGGACATCCATATTCAAAAAGAGGATATGCTCTACTCAGGAGCTACTTAGCACATTAAGAAAGCACTGGGTGGTTATAACTAAAGCGTAGCTACCGACAGAGGTCCATTCTGGGCTGTAATTATCGTATGACAGCGAATCGTAGTAGATACACTAATGCGTTAAAGCAGAACCGATTTCCACTGTAAAAAAATTAGTTCCAATTTTGGTCCTTTCAAAATGGTTCATATGGCTCTGAGCACTACGGAACTTATCTTCTGAGGTCATTAGTCCCCTAGAACTTAGATCTACTTAAACCTAACTAACCTAAGGACATCACACACATCCATGCCCGAGGCAGGATTCGAACCTGCGACCGGAGCGGTCGCGCGGCCTCAGACTGTAGCGCCTAGAACCGATCAGCCACCCCAGGCGGCCCAATTTTGGTCACCAGTTGCAAATCTAGCACTGTGCATGAAAGCAGGAAATGTTTCCATACTTGATGAGTTAGGGACGGAATGTTGCCAGAACAGGTCTAACAAGTGAGAAGCCTTAAAGTTGATTTTATTATTGACAGCCAGCTAATCAGTTTGTTCAATACGAGCGCCTGAGACGTCGGCAAAATACTGTACAGTGCCAGAATTTCACATGGTGGCCAAAAATAAAACTAATTTCTTCTTCCAACGTAAATCGCATTAACGCATTTGCATATCCACCCAGCTTCGCTGCTATGCGGTAATTACAGCTCACACTGGACCTTAATTATAACCACACTTTTTTTTTTTGGGTGCTTCTAGATGGCGTCAGGACAGCGACTCGGCGAGTGTATCAGGGCTCGTCAGCAGTCGCTGCCAAACTGGAAATTAATCAAATCATGTTTCCTATCATTCCCTCCATTGGGGACTATACCCATATGTGAGAGCTCTGTATAGTTGATGCGTGCAACCAAACGAATTTATAGTAGGAACTACTTCGGTGGTAATGGATTCTTTTTCTGCTACATTTATACAATTGACGCAAAGCACATTCAGTGAATAGGACTGTAATATTGCACGGCAGGCCATAATGGAACTCAACATGCAAATAAAACAGGTGTCAAGGACTACAAAATCAATGTATTACAATTAGAATCAATCAGCTCGTATCAAATCTCGGGTATAACCATTTGTAGGGACATGAAGCAGAATGATCACATACTTTCAGTCGTAGGTAGAGAATGTAAAATACTTCGGTTCTTTAGCAGGATACTGGAAAAATGCAAGCTGTCTACTCGCGGGACTGATTAAGAAATATTGGTGCAAACAAAACTAGAATATTGTTCTAAAGTGAGGGATACATGCCAAATAAAATTAATACAGGATATTGAACTCAAACAATGAAGTGCAGTACGTATGGTCAGAGATTTTGTTTGACCAATGGGTGAGCCTCACGGATTTACTGGAAATGCTGAACTGCCACACGTTTCAAGATAGACACCAGCTTACAAGTTTCAAAAATGAGCAATATTGAGGTATCTCGGGATATACTACAAACCACTACGTATCACTCCAGTGCAAACACACCTGTTTAAGTGATCAGTCTTTCCGCACTCCATTCGCGAATGGAATGAGAAGAAACCGTAGTATGTGGTAAAATGGGATGTACCCTTTGGCACGCGCTTCACAAGCGCTTGGAGAGAAAAGAATTACAGGTAGATGTAGATTTGGATGTAGATATGGACGTAAATGCAGATGTATGTGTAGTGCATTCCCTCGCATATCGAGTAGCATCATCCATACGTTCTAGCTGCATAATTGAATTTCCATACTACTTTCTTCTGATCTCGGCAATAATCCGATTATTACCTATACATCTAAGTAACCACCACATTGCGTTGCTACATTCTGAACCATTCAAGAAATATTAGGAGCGTTCCCTTTATGTGGGGTAGCTTGCATAAAACGCTAGAGGCTAAACCTGTATAAAGAAAATTATAAATGAAAGGAGAGGATTAACTTTCGTTACGTTGGAGGTGATCTGGAGAAAATATTAGTAATTACGTGAGACGTATCGAGATTCTGAACTTCAGACTGCCGACGTATACCTCAAAAAGTGACAGGTCAGTGATTTAACCTGTCAATTACCTGTCACTCCATTAGGCACAAGAAAAGGGAAAGGAGTGAGGTATATTGGGCGAATTCCTTTCACTACCGGGCGAAACTTTGGCCGGTGACTACGGAGCCGGTGAAACAGTTTTCGATGGCGGCAAGATAAATGCGCGCTTCGCACGGGTGCGTGGCAGCCCCGGCTGCGGTGCAATACATCAGTGGGAGGGATGGGGGGAGGGGGGCGCCGAGCGCCCTGCGCTGCTGCCGAACGATTCATCTTTTAACATGACAGCCGCACGGTCGCAAGAAATTGTTTAAAACACCGGCGAAACTAAGGTAATTTACTAGAGCGTCATTCATTTTCACATTTTTGTGCCTCATTATACTTAATCATTACTCCCTGTTGCCAGCCCGTCAGTTCACTGCGTAGATTAAAACTATCGCTAAGTACTTTCGTGGAGACTGGAAGCTAAAAGTGAGAGAAGCGCAGTCCTCGAGACGCTCGATCAATGTTATCTTATTACTTGTTACAACATCATTAGCAACCGCATACCCGGACTGATAGAGATGATGGTGCCACAATAAAACAATGAGGGTGTGGGGCGGCGAATAATTTGTAAAAAAATCTAATTGCTGTATAAATGCTTGCATGTTGAATTAGTTTCTGGCTTTTAGAATGTTGTTAATGCTGTCTTTCGCCATTCTCAACACTGGCTCTCTATTTCCTTTTTAGCACCCAGAAAGTGATTTAACAAAACGTGAAGCCTGTAATTAGAGTTCCTAGTGCCCACTTCATCTGAGAATACCATTATAGCTGCAGCTTATAACTCTGAGGAATTAGGAGATTGTCCAGGATTTCTAATCAAAAACGGTTTTCCAAAATAGTTGAGTATATTCTGAAATTCACTGATAAAAAACACAAGTATCCCTACAACCTAACTAACAGAGCAGTTCAGAGTCTAATGCGCTGATGCAACTATAAATGTCCGAATTAAATGTTAAAAAAGAATGCTTGCCATAATTTGATGAAAATTTTTCATCAAACGCCACGCTAAATATTTGGTAGAATGTCTGTCCCGCGACGGCACGTGAAAATACGACATTACGCAAACTGAAGCTAGATAATGAAAATCATCCCATAATTAACAATTCACTTGAAATGATTTCATGGTTCCGCGTATCTCTAGTAACTTAATACGGCACCCGAGGCTGTTTGTAGCAGTGATAGCGATGCGACGCGACTCCCGACACAGATGGCGTGTTATTCAGCGTCTGGAGAGAACTGGGGCCTTCTTTCCTCGCGCAGCGTTCTTATATATAAAGCCGCGGTGCGGACGGCTAAGGGAACGCCTGATCAAATCGGCTCTCCCGACTAGCCGCTGGGCTAGTAACGCACCACTTCAAGTTACATAATAAATTATAGCTTCTTTTGCTGATGGCCGATGAAGCTCTTAATTTAAATGTGCATTCAGCACGCAGGTAAGTATTGACAATAAAATTTTGACGTGGCTAAGTTAAATATTTTGGGCGAGGGAATTAATTAAATTACACTGCACGCAGTAGATGAGCTCTGAACTGGCCCTTTTGAGATCCGCTATCGCTATAATTTTATAGGTATTCAAAAGAAACTTTTCACATCTTCATAGTCATAGCGGACCTCCAACCTGTTTAAATCTAAACATCTTAGCCTTATTTATTAGCCTACTTAATCTATCTTGCTTCCTTCAGTTTTGAGATGAAAACCAGAAAATCATGAATTTCCACTAAAATCTCAATTTGTGAAATCCAAAGTACTGTTTTTATTAAATCATTATGAAAGATGAATCTAAATATAAATTTTGAAGTCTCTAGCTCTTTTCTGTTGCGCCAATGATTTTTTTAGAAAAACGTCCAAATTTCGAAAATGGCTGAAGTTATCGAACTGATATTTAACACACATTAATTTAGTATTATTCCTGACATGCTAGAAAAGTTTTAGGTCATTTGCTTGATTTTTAAGGTATTGCGCAACATTTATGACGTCAGAGCTAGTTGCAGCAGACTGGCTGGCACACAATGGAAAGACTGATGTGAATTTACTACAGCGTGAGTAGGCTGCTTCCCTACAAGGGGAAGGACTGAAATACCCCCTCCTGATTTTTGGATTCTGAGCCTTCCTGACAAAGTAGAACTGTGTGCAGGATCAGGTCTCGAAGCCAGAACCTTTGCCTTCCGCGTGCATTGACAGAGCTGTCCAGGCCGATCCGGGCCTCGTCACTCGTAACTGGACAGCTTATCCAATACAACATTTATTCGTGAAATGTAAAGGTCCGGTATTCATGACCCTCGGTACTGGAAAACGATTAAGACTAGTCATAGCGAACACGGCACCGTGACCTCTTGGACTGTGAAATAAGCTAATTCCCTAGGTGTTATTTATTGAGAATCTTTTCCACAGTTAACAGTCTCACGCGGCTGGAGAAGGCTGCACGTCGGTCGAACTTGTAAAAAAAAAAAAAAAAAAAAAATGAAGCAGTTTTTGTATACAGTTACACACCACAACTGCCGACGTTCCAATATCTTGAGAGTATATTTTGAGCTCAACCATTATGGCTTTCCTGGATGAAAGTCACTGTCTCTCAGAGAATTACTAGATTGTCAGAAAAAGAAACGGAATAAAGCTTGTTTCATTGACAAATACCTCTCAAGCTATAGGTACAACTCAGCAGGTAACATCCGCCTACATTTATTTCAGAAATCCGCTCGGCTCTGTACCACGTCCTTGACTAAAACCAAGACAGTCTCATACGGTTTAGGTTCACAGACACGCGACTGAAACGATGATTTTTCTCACCTCTTCGAGCGGACGTAAGGAAACGTAAAAAGGTAAAAGAAAGCACCGTCGCTCAGGCCACCGATGGGTCAGTCTAGCCCGACCGTCCACCGTGTCATCCATTAGGCAGTGGCGTAATGCCGGTGTGGTGCGTAGGGGATTGCGATAAGGACATCTCCACCCCGGCAATTGTTGGGTATAGCATGCATCGTGTGGCTACTTCTCAGTTGGCATCACGAGGCTGAGTACTCCGGTCAAATACTTCTACCAAGGAAAAATTATTGCATTACCGGGAATCGAACCCGGGTTCCCCACGCTGGTTACTCATTTAGCAACTCAGTTGCAGTTGGGAGCGTATTTGAAGTTATTTCGGTTATTATAAAATCGAGTCAGCTTTACACGGAACATGGTTTTATGAACCCACTTATTAGTATGAAGCTGCACCTTTCTGGTACGGATGACTCAACTTTTTCAGTTGGGAAGGATATCACAAAGACTTTATATTCTCTCCTGGGGCACCATGGGCAACAGCTCTTGTAACTGGGTCTTGAAATCCATATTACTGGCACTGGGACAGAAATGACCTTCAAGCTGCTCCCAAACATTTTCTGTCAGGAACAGAATTGGGGATCTTGCAGGCCTTGGGTGTACCTCAACATCATGGAGACAGTTCATAGAAACACTTGTCATGTGTGTGTACGAGCATTGTCACATTAGTGATAAAGGATGATACTGTCACATTAGCTACTAAGGCTGGTTCAAATGGCTATGAGCACTATGGGACTCAACTGCTGTGGTTATTAGTCCCCTAGAACTTGGAACTACTTAAACCTAACTAACCTAAGGACATCACACACATCCATGCCCGAGGCAGGATTCGAACCTGCGACCGTAGCGGTCGCACGGTTCCGGACTGCGCGCCTAGAACCGCGAGACCACAGCGGCCGGCAGCTACTAAGGATGAGGATATTATATGTGGTGTACCGCTCCACTACCAGTCATGACGTGAAGTCATATGTGACGGTTTTCCCCACAGCGTGCAGCCAAGTGCTACGAAACTGGCCGAAAATGTTCATCTCGCGTAGTGCGGAACCGTGTTTCGTCGCCGAACATATTGCAATACCATTCATCAGCAGCCCACGCTTCCCATTCGTTGCAACACTCCAAACACAGTCGCTTGTCCTGTGTCGTTAACTGCAGCTAATACATGTGATGACAACTCGCTAGTGCTGCTGCTGCTAGCCTGCAACCAATGATGCAGGATGACACAGATGATTCAGGGAGTTCATTTTGCTCTCAGGTGACAGCCACAAACGAGAAGGGGCTGTGACGTGCTTGGTGCGCAGTACCCAGAGCCTCCCTTGTGGTGGTCAGATTTCGTCGATCGGAATCTTGACGAGTACGACTGACGTCATGGTACCATGCAGTCCTACACTGGGTTACTGTCACAATAAAATGCCAAAACAAATCTGGGTACTGGATAATTCGACTAGTTGGCCAAGTAGAGACGCTCAGTAAGGTCTGTTCCAAATTGGATCAGGTGCTGATAATGTTGCCTCATATGGTCACGTGACATTTCCGTGTCCTTCTGTGAAGGCATTGCTAATTACGCATATAAAAATTTTTATCGTAATTTTCTTTCGATTTCTATTCTTTTTCTTTTGTTCATATGGGCATTTCTAATTGTGATTATGTAACATTCTACTGTGGTTTTTAAATGTAAAGATGTAATTGTGATTATTTCGTTTGCCAACGGATAAATACGTTTCTTGCTTTGTAACTGTGGTAAAGTTTGTAAAGTTCTCTTTTGGAATATTATTAATTGTGAAAAATGCAGTGAATAACATTTATGAAGATTTATGTAATTCAGAATAACGATATAACATCTATAGACAGGGCACAGCGATAGCGATATCGATTGTCGAAAGGTTGTTGTGTAGTAGAGGGGATGGTGGATGGTGTGTCTGTGAAGCGTGCGCGGGAAAATAGTACTGTGTTTTATGAAAAGCATACGTAATTGTAATCAGAGAGATTAGAGCACACGCAGAAGCATACCGACAATCCTTCTTTCCACGAACAATACGAGACTGGAATAGAAGGGAGAACCGATAGAAGTACTCAGGGTACCCTCCGCCACACACCGTCAGGTGGCTTGCGGAGTATGGATGTAGATGTAGATGTAGACAGTGATACCGAACTATCATATTGTTAATTCTCTTTACATCTGCGGTATGTAATGCCATCGCCAGCGTACGATAAGGGCAAATAAACTGGACTGTGGAAGTGCCGCTAACATTACTTTGTTGTGGCCGATACGAACTGTGCTTTTATGCGAATGAGCTGTGCTGGTATTGGTTTTGGGCGGTGGAACTGTTGTATATCACATTCTATCAAGCCGTGAAAGTGAAGACTTTAATTAACTGTGCAGTATAAATGACTTTCAGTGACGTTGTCGAAGTTTGAAATGCGAGAACAGAGTGGACATTGTTTACGGTGTGCTTTACACACAAGAACAATTCTATGAACTGTGTATTTGTGGCTAAGACTATATGAATGTGACGAACTGTGTAATTATGGACTATAGAGTCACGGACAGTGCATAAAGTGTAAAAAGGAGCGATGACTACGTCATGTGCTTTGAAAGAGAGGACATGTCAACAACGGTCGTATACTAGCGTCTTGTGGTTTGTTAATCACCACGGGGTTAATGATACAGCTGTGCCGGAACTTTATTTGCCTTTCGCCGGAGAAGAATAACCAGCGGAACTGCCTGTATCCTGCTCTCATCATCGTAACCCGCCGACATCGTGCTGCCCAACGCAACGCTTCGCATGCAACAAAAGGTTAAGAGATTTCGCCGAACGCTATCCCCTGACCTAGAAACTTTCTTTCTCTATTAAAAGTATACGAATTACAGACTCTATTTAAATAAATTCATTGTTACTTTATGTTTGATTTCTGCTAACGAAAATAAAATTTACAATCAGTGAATTAAAAGTTGCCAGGTAGTCATTGTTGAAGCACCAGTAAATATAAACTTCTTCCTCTCATTAGAACTAATTCTCCTTGCATGTCCAAATTATTGTAGTTATTTTATGTAGTTCTATGTATTGTTATGCGACTAGATATATGACAGTGACTAATAAGAGTATTTTGTCGCGATATATGGCTTCGCGCGAAAATCACGGCGACCGCCATAATTGCTTACGTTCTGACCAATAACGTAACAGCTGCTATTCCCGTATTGGTGCATTTCCTGACGTAAGCGGGTATTATAAACGTCAGCTGTCAAAAATCACGTACGGACTGTTTACCCAGTAATAAAAGTTTCTTATATTTAATTGCTATGAGTCGTAGTATTAAGAGACACTGGTTATACTCAAAAGTCGGTAGATGTATGGTGAAACCCCCCAGTGTTCATGCGATTGTTAACAGTATTGTGTGTGATTCACGAAATTTTGTCATTTTTTCTAATTCCTTTCAGATATTTTCTTAGATGTCTTTGAAGTTTCAGAGAATATATACACAATTTTGACGGTTCATGTTAATTTCAGAGCAGTTTCTCGTGAATATTAGAGTTTCAGTTCATAAACAAAGTGGGATCGTGACCATTTCAGAAGTATAACAAAGAGTGTGGTTTTCCAAATAGAATTTTGGATGACTTCACAGTTCAGATTTTGATAACTATTTTTCCTGTGGGTTGAGGTCATCACACTTCACAGTGATCTCTCAACAAATGATGAAGTTCATGCCTCTTACATAACCTACCATGGCTTGTTACAAAACTAAACACGAGCAACACTAATATACTCTGTTGATCTTTATAGCTATCCCAGGCAATTGCAGCTCCAATCATTTACATACTCGCCGCTTGTGTGGACCTGTACAAAGTTACGCTATCAGACCATGAATACTAGTGCTTCACTTTTTTTTAGTTGTTCCTGTCTGCTCTAATCAACATTGAGCATTATTATATCCTTTTGCTGGACCGTACCAACGGCTTCACGCGTGGGACCCGAGACGGCGTATGTGGCGACTTCCGAGTCTTGTTTGGACATACTGGGCTCGTTTCGAGGAGGTTTTTTTTTGTTGGTGAAGAAAGAAAGCTCCTGATGCTAACAAGAGCGCCGACTGCTCTCTGAGCGGACGTGGTCGGTGGGCGGCTTCAGAGCAGCTTGTGACTAAGCACGGGAAGTCAGCATGGGGAGCATCCGAGTGTGCGGACAGGACGCGTGTGGGCAGCTGCACATGGGGTGAAGGAATAATTGGGTCGGAGGACGCGGCCAGAGCGAGACTGGTGTACAAGTGACCACTTGGGGCACAACTATTCAACCAGAACGACCTGTACTTGGTGAGCACGTTTCAGAACAGTGCTTGTTCTGTGCACTTTTGCCGCGGAGCCTACTTTAACTTACAGTCCAGCCTGTCTAGTGCTATATAACGGTCTTCAGTCTCCATTGAGAGACAGACGGTCTTTTTGCTTGGTCTGTTATTGACTCCAACAGATTTGAAAAGCTCTGATTATTTTGTATTAAACTGCCTCTACCGGTTACTTTGTCTTATTATCGTGCATCACAATTAAATGTTTTTGCCTTAGGTTTAAACTGGTCACTTATTACAAGGGCGTCCTGCAAACTGTTTTGTTGTTGTTGTCTTCAGTCCTGAGACTGGTTTGATGCAGCTCTCCATGCTACTCTATCCTGTGCCATCTTCTTCATCTCCCAGTACTTACTGCAATCTACATCCTTCTGAATCTGCTTAGTGTATTCATCTCTTGGTCTCCCTCTACGATTTTTACCCTCCACGCTGCCCTCCAATGCAAAATGTGTGATAATGGATCCGAATTCTGTAAGTAAAAACTCTTAAAAAATGTTACACAAAATAAATGTTATTAACATTCTACGTCAGAATACAATTTCATTAAATATGTATAGACCATCTCTTGTGTATAAGTGAAAGAAGAGTATCAAAAGCAGCAACTACATACAAGTCACTGGGAAGATGATGTATGAGAAGATCAAATAGTGGATTAGAATAAATCTTGCGAAGCCTAAACAGGTCACTAAGGCGTAATCCTTCTTGAGAAAAGAAGAAGAAGAAGAAGATGTAAAGTTTTACCGTAAGACAAAACAGATACAACAGTTCGGGAAACATTTGACCTGGAATGTTCTGAAACTGAAAATACACATTGTAAAACAGCGACAAACCTGGATTGATTCTTTTGCCTGAGAAAACTTTTGGTTGATTCTGAGTATCGAACTATCAACTATGACACATTCTTTCCATGGCAGGACAAGAGAGCCCTGTTCTCTATCGATTTGCTGCCTCAGATGTGTCTGTGTAGAGGTCTGCCAGAGTTCTTGCTGGGGGCTCAGCAATGCCTCTTAGTACCTGCAGTTCATCTGAGAGGAGTTATATAGGATTCTGATTCATAAATCCGCTAGACAAGTGGACGGTTTCGTCACGTGTAAGTACTGCAACAACAAAAATGTCTCGTTTTTGCATGACGTATAGTGTACCTGAATCAATAGCATTTTTGTAAACAGACCCATGGAGTTGATATTTCAGATTGGTTGTCGACATCTTACCAAGATATTTCGGCTGACAACCAGGGACACATTTTTACGTGTGTTGCACACAGAAGCTGCTGCAGCACGCCGCTACATTTATACCAAACATGCTCGTGGACTTGGACGCATAACAGCCCTCTGTCGAGTTTAGCATCATCTGTCTAATGATACTCCACCTCACTCAGGTAGGGTCATTCAATGGATTCTACTCCTACGAAAATCGTGGTCACGGCGATATGCTTCCTGTGTAAAGTGCCTTGATGGGAGACTTTGTTGGAAATTCGTTTAATTCCAAAGTGAATTTTTTTACGACACTTAATTGCTATCAGTCTGACCGTAAAGTTTAACTTCGTGGCCCCAGAACTGGACAGAGGACGGGCTTGCAACAGTATTGCGTCACACGCATCTGCATGCTTCAGCTAGAGCGACGTTCGATGCTAAATTTGACTGAGGACGAACTTATGACCATATTTTGGTATAAACTCAAGGACCAGCATTCAACAGTATGAAACTTGTCTGGATCCAACCTCGATTTCGATGTCATCCGCCTGGAATATTGATACCTCTTTGAATTTTCGCTACTTTTTACTCAAACTCGTTTACCTCGTGGCTATATCAATATCACTTATCCGGATGGTCGTGTAGTCTTGAAGGTGATTTCTACTGTTTTTTTACTGTTTGTCTTTCCATTTCCTCATCCCTCGATTACGCGCCCCTTTTGGCAACCAACTAGTCTACGGTTGGAAATATCACACTGTACTGAACTCAACGAACATGAGACATCTATACGCGTTTGTGGTGTACACTTAGAGACCCGCATTCTGTAATGTAAAACTCACAGGCCGGCCGGTGTGGCCGAGCAGTTCTAGGCGCTTCAGTCTGGAACTGCGCGACCGCTACGGTCGCAGGTTCGAATCCTGCCTCGGCATGGATGTGTGTGATGTCCTTAGGTTAGTTAAGTTTAAGAAGTTCTAAGTTCTAGGGGACTGATGACCTCAGATGTTAAGTCCCATAGTGCTCAGAGCCATTTGAACCATTTGTAAAACTCACCTGAAGGTGTCTGTCTCGTTCTCAGCCTACAGACATATTTCGATGTCATTCGCCAGCAATCGCGAAACCTCAATAGAGTATTGAATATATCAGTACTTTGTGTTCCTTGGTTTTCAGTCAAGCTCGAGCACGCTATTGCTACGCAGACAGCACATATCTGGATGGTCGGGTATTTTTGACAGAAATTTTCGGTGATTATTCAACATTTGCATTTCTATGTCCTTTTCCCTCAGTCACGCGTATCTTTCGGCGACTAATATTGATTTGTGGTACGAAATCAATAAATGTGAGAAATGTGAGAAAGCTCCGAACGAAAATGGTTCAAATGGCTCTGAGCACTATGGGACTTAACATCTATGGTCATCAGTCCCCTAGAACTTAGGACTACTTAAACCTAACTAACCTAAGGACATCACACTAACCTAAGGACACCCAGTCATCACGAGGCAGAGAAAATCCCTGACCCCGCCGGGAATCGAACCCGGGCGCGGGAAGCGATAGCGCTACCGCACGACCACGAGCTGCGGTCACTCCTCAGGCTGTTTGATTCTCTGAGTCGAAGTAAGTAGTGCAGAGAGAAACATTGGCTTCCAGACCTATGTTTAATAGGATTATTTGTTATTTCATTGCCCCCTACTCGCCTCTCCCCTTTGAAGCTATTATATACCAACAACACGTATCTGCCAGGAAGTTTCATATCAGCGCACACTCCGCTGCAGAGTGAAAATCTCATTCTGGAAACAACATGTATGTCTAGAAATAACCTATTACGGAGTGACAACAGCGTACGCCACTCGCTGGATCAGTCGGCCGGTCACTACAGGGGACGTGGAAGAAGGAGCGACCAATCTCTTGGCTGTGGCGGGCGGGGGGGTCCTCATTGTCGGCCGGAATTCCTGCCCTTCTTTTGGGCGGCCGAAATGAAAGGCTGGGCGCGGATAGCGGCGGTAACAGGTTTCCGGGCCATTGCCATTCCGTCAGGCGCGTCGCGATGGCCACGTCCTCCGCCGGGGCGCGCTCAGCACCCTCCCTCTCTCCCGCCGGCGCGGTTATTGGTCGGCGGCCTGAATTTATCGCCGGCTGTCTTCCCGGTACGAGACCGCCATGCTACAGCGCAGGGCCGGCCGGGCCGCTAAGCCACCAGCGCCACCCCTGTCGCTCGTCCCAGCGACAAAAGAAAAATCGCTTTGAGCGCTATGGGACTTAACATCTGAGGTCATCAGTCCCCTAGAACTTAGAGCTACTTAAACCTAACTAACCTAAGGACATCACACACATCCATGACCGAGGCAGCATTCGAATCTGCAACCGTAGCGGTCGCGCGGTTCCAGACTGAAGCGTCTAGAACCGCTCGCCCACCCCGGCCGGCCTCCCAGCGACAGCCCAGTGCAAACTGCGGATCGCGCTGAGCGGTGGCCTTCATAATCGATTTTGATTACCACATAATCCCGAAGACTGCGAGAGCTCACAAGTGCGAGAATCACCGCACAATCAGATTAACAGCCCATGCATGCAAGTTGCTGACAAGAATACTATACAGAAGATTGTAAAAGAAAATTGAAGATGTGCTGTAAGACATTCAGTTTGGCTTTAAGAAAAGGTAAAGGCACGAGAGAGGCAATTCTGATGTTGCGGTTGATAATGGACGCAAGACTAAAGGAAAATAAGACACTTTCATAGGATTTGTCGACCAGGAAGAAGCATTCGACAGTGTAAAATGGTAGAAAATGTTCGAAATTCTGAGAAAAATAGGGGTAAGTTACAGGGAGAGACAGGTAGTATAGAATATGAACAAGAGCGAAGAGGGATTAATAAGAGTGGACGGCCGAGAACGAAGTAATCGGATTAAAAAGGGTATAAGACAGGGATGTAGTCGTTCGCCCCTACTCTTCAATCTATACATCGAAGAAGCAATGATGGAAATAAAAGAAAGGTTCGGGAGTGGAATTAAAATGATATCCTCGATATGATTCGCTGATGGCATTGCTATCCTGACTGAAAGTGGAGAAGAATTACATGATCTGCTGAATGGAATGAACAATCTAATGAGTACAGAATATGAACTGAGAGTAAATCGAAAGAATACGAAAGTAATGAGAAGTAGCAGAAATGAGAAGAGCAAGGAACTTAGTACCAGGATTGACAGCCACGAAGTAGATGAAGTTAACGAATTCTGCTAATTATACAGTAAAATAACCATTGCGGACAGGGCAAGGACGACATCAAAAGCAGACTAGCAAACGAATAAAGGGCATTCCTAGCCAAGAGAAATCTACTAGCATCAAACATCCGTCTAAATTAGAGGAAGAAATTTCTACGAGTGTACTTATTGAGTGTAGCACTCTATGGTAATGAAGCGTGGACTGTGGGAAAACCAGAACGGCCGCTGTGTCCGAGCGATTCTAGGCGCTTCAGTCCGGAACCTCGCAGCTGCTACGGTCGCAGGTTCTAATCGTGCCTCGGGTATGGATGTGTGTGATGTCCTCAGGTTAGTTAAGTTTAATTAGTCTATGGGACTGATGACCTCAGATTTTAAGTCCCATAGTGCTTAGAGCCATTGGAAACATTTCTTTTGAACGTCGCTGCAGACAGACACGCGCAACAACTAACGCTACGAACCAAACAATGATGCGGCACTCGCGAACACACAAACAAGACTGAGGAAAAACTGTACACGCACGTGCGACGCCGGGGTCAGGTGATAAACTAACAAACTTTCCGCTCGGCACTCGAGGCGGAACCAACCATACGACTGCCAACATCTCGTGATCAGGGTCGTACAGCACGGGTTCATCACTGACACGTGAAACACCTCTCGTGATTGTCTCAAAACCGCTCAAGTAGTATACCTTACTACTTGCACTTTATGTTGCCTTAATGGACTACTCAAAGTGTACGAAGTGGGAATTATATACGTGATCAGACCGTCGTGGCCTCCCCTGTTAGTACGGAAACTGTAATGGCTTTACCCTCATACGTTCTCTCATGGTTACCTCTCCCTCAGAGAGTCTCCTCCAGAGGACCCTAATTACGGAATATTTTACCGATTACGGAATATTTTTCCAGAGGAGAGATCAACATGGCACGAGAAAATAGACTTACTGAGTCCTGCAATATATTTCAGCTAATAATGGCGAATACACTGTTCAAAAATCACGAGAGGAAGAGGTGCACTTGTATAATGCCTGGAGAGGCGGAAATATTCGCTCTCTATTGCATTATGATCTGGCAGAGATTCAGAAATCGTTTATTAGAATGGAAGGCCTACTCAGAAGCATATGCAGACTTAAACCACAATTTATTAGTGGTGAAGTGTAGGCTGAAGCTTGAGAGAATAATCAGGTAGAATCAACTTGGACTGAAGAGGGATCCTACAGTAGTAAGAAATGATACAATGCGTCTGAAGTGTTCTAAAGGTGCGATTTCGTACACACACGCAGACGGCAGCCTTCACTGACAGACCGAACGCGTCATCACTGGTTCCCATTCTCTGCAATGCGAAGCATACGGGACGCGGCCACAGCGTCGTCTGCCGCCGTTTACCTGCTTCAGCGACAGATTGCACTTCCGCTCAGTAACCAGTAGTGCAGCTGCTGCCGTGCTGCATAGCGGCCACAGACTGCTTTTACTAGTCAAACATACCAAATTCAGTAAAAATGATTTTTTCAGGCTCTGATGATGAGAAGTTAATTAACAGTATGCCAAAATATTCTGTAATCTGTGACGCAGAGCTTAAAGAATACATAAATATTTTAGTGAAGATAACGTCTGGAAAGTCGTAACAATGTAGTTAAATATAACAAGTATATTAAAGGTGTTATTTATTAACGAACACATCCTTATGCGCGTTGTATACAACAATTATTATATTAAGCTAGAATACATATTTTTGTCTTATATAAATCGTTATTTACAATCCAGTGTTAAAGGCATCCTTTTTGCAAGCCATGGAACTGTATTCAGTGATGAAGAAGTCCATAAATTCGCCTGAGATTTCAAATCTTCTGCTTTTTAGGAATCCTCCAAAAAGAGAAAAGCCAAGCAAGTTGCTTTGGATGGTTACGAATAAGACTTCACCACACAATCACTACGAGCAAACGCTTCGTCTCCAATCGGGAGGGATACTAAACTCTTTTGCTGCTGTTTTCTTCTCCATAGCCGATGTTTCAAATATACCATCCTCAGATTCTTCGGCTAGTCCCGGCGGAGGTTCGAGTCCTCCCTCGGGCATGGGTGTGTGTGTTAGTCCTTAGGATAATTTAGGTTACGTAGTGTGTAAGCTTAGGGACTGATGACCTTAGCAGTTGAGTCCCATAAGATTTCACACACAGCGATCTACTAATCTCTGGTGCTTTTATGCGAACAAGTTTTCCGTCTATGTCGCCAACGCAATTAGATCTATTCCATTTATGCTGAAATTCTTGTTCAATATGTCTGAAATCTTATTCAGTAGAAGGTAGCATAAATATTGGCAGCAGTCTTACTCTTAAAATCTTCGGTGCTTTTTAGATGGTGATACACGACATGCTCACCACAAAGACTGATTGCTTTCGCCTGTAGTCAAGATTCTGATAGAAACGAAAACATGTAACTAATATAATTGGCATTTACAGGTGATAAAGAAGAAATCAAAGTTTTTATGAGACGGTTACCAGAGATTAAAGAAGAAAACACTAATGAGGTACGGCCTCAACTGTCTCAAAAAATTGAAAACGGAGAGCCACGAACGCTATGATTCCTTTATGGGACTCCACAACACGGATCTTATGGGACAAATAAGACAGTGACATCAGTGTAGCTAACAATACTGGAAAGCCAATAAGATATCAATTGGCCCTTTAGGCATCACAGGAAGAAGGCACAAAAGAAATAAACAAGAAACAGTGATGAGGCATCTGAGGAAACAAACGATGAAAATTGTGTACCATTACAGGAAAGAAAACATAGTAAAGTTCGTAGTGATGATGCTATAATATTAAAAAAATTGTAAGAAAGGGACGAAAACAGGTAAAATTTAAGAAAACATTTATGAAACTGAAATATGATGCCAGTGCCTTATTTTTCCACCACATCTGTGCTGCTGTATGTTTATGATGGGAAAAAAGAAAAATAGTAACATTCTTTCTGTCTACGAAATAATGACTGCACAGTGCAAAATGGCTCTGAGCACTATGGGACTTAACATCTGTGGTCATCAGTCTCCTAGAACTTAGAGCTACTTAAACCTAACTAACTTAAGGACATCACACACATCCATGCCCGAGGCAGGATTCGAATCTGCGACCGTAGCAGTCGCGCCGTTCCGGACTGAGCGCCTAGAACCGCTAGACCACCGCGGCCGGCGACTGCACAGTGCAACGCAAATCAGTAATCATGTGATGTTATCAGAGCTTCAATCTTCATACACCTGGCACAATATTCGGTGTTAGAAAGCAGCACTGACTCACCAAGTCATGGAAGAGCAGCGCGACATAACAATGTATAAGCCGGCCGGGGAGGCCGAGCGGTTCTAGGCGCTACCAGACACCCCGCTTAGCGCAGTTCTGCCAAGCGACTGCATTACTTGTCTGTCGCCGCATCCACAACTCGCAGACTACAGGCGACGGCGCTGCCGTCTGTCTCCTCCTTCCCAAAGCATTTTATTCTCTCTGCATTTCCCTCCATTAAAAACTTCATAGTAATAACATTCAGAATATGTTGTAGGTCTCAGATTGATGTCTTATAAAACTGGAACGTTAAGTGGCGTTTGTATGCCAGATTTTGTGTGCAGATGAAGCATAAATTGAAAGCTATGGGAAAATCAATCATCTCACTATACACTACCAATCAGCTGTAAATCTACACTAACAGAGAGATGAGTGGGTACAACGACCTCTGTCTGACAATGTTTATTGTTTCTCAAGATAAGCATCATTTGTCTACGTCATATTAACTGAACTCTCAACAACCAACAGTATGTACAGTTACTAACACAAGTTTTTATTGGGAGGCATTCCCTTGGACATTAGACAATCGATGTGTTACTAACATGACGAATGTTGCTACCAAATAGTTACAGACTATCTTCAGAGAACATTTGGATCAATCTTTCCTAAATATTTGTTCTCAAGGCCTGACTATTCTCAGTTTTTTAAGTCATTGTTGCAGGCTAGAAAATTTCTATTGAAAATAAAACTGTAGAAATATATATATGTAGTCATTTAATTCTTTTTTTCAAATGGTCTAATCATCGACAAACATTACTTCATGAAACTAGTTTTGATCAAAACATTTTCTCTCTCACTGACATATAAAAACACCTTACGTTTGGATCACTCTGAATGAGGTCCTCATTTTGTATTGTAAATAGCGTTGTTTCCTATTTTTCACGGTTAGTAATAACACATGGCCATGAGCTCCAAGATTTAGGGTTCAAATTTCCTTTGAAAGTGAAGGCCCCTTCTTTCTTCTTTTGATCTTAAAACAATTGGGAGACTTCACTGCAATCTTCAAATCGAATTTCTCAGCTATTGGAGAATAAGTGAAAATATCCTGTTGACGATAGCATATGGCATGGCGTCCTTTTTTGTTTATCTGGGCTGTAAATAGGTGAGTTCGAATTATTCAAGAAAACGTTGTGTTTCAGAACTGGCAGTTTTGTTGGTGTGCCAGTATCATATCTAGAAAGCTTTTACAGTAATTCAATTACAAATAACTTTATCTGGGATCCCTTCCATTTGGTCCGTATTTGCATAGAAAAACAACGGCGCGACTGCTACGGTCGCAGATTCGAATCCTGCCTCGGGCATGGATGTGTGTGATGTCCTTAGGTTAGTTAGGTTTAAGTAGCTCTAAGTTCTAGGAGACTGATGACCACAGATGTTAAGTCCCATAGCGCTCAGAGCCATTTTGCACTGTGCAGTCATTATTTCGTAGACAGAAAGAATGTTACTATTTTTCTTTTTTCCCATCATAAACATACAGCAGCACAGATGTGGTGGAAAAATAAGGCACTGGCATCATATTTCAGTTTCATAAATGTTTTCTTAAATTTTACCTGTTTTCGTCCCTTTCTTACAATTTTTTTAATATTATAACATCATCACTACGAACTTTACTATGTTTTCTTTCCTGTAATGGTACACAATTTTCATCGTTTGTTTCCTCAGATGCCTCATCACTGTTTCTTGTTTATTTCTTTTGTGCCTTCTTCCTGTGATGCCTAAAGGGCCAATTGATATCTTATTGGCTTTCCAGTATTGTTAGCTACACTGATGTCACTGTCTTATTTGTCCCATAAGATCCGTGTTGTGGAGTCCCATAAAGGAATCATAGCGTTCGTGGCTCTCCGTTTTCAATTTTTTGAGACAGTATATGTGTAGTCATTTAATTCTTTTTTTCAAATGGTCTAGTCATCGACAAACATTACTTCATGAAACTAGTTTTGATCAAAAACATTTTCTCTCTCACTGACATATAAAAACACCTTACATTTGGATCACTCTGAATGAGGTCCTCATTTTGTATTGTAAATAGCGTTGTTTCCTATTTTTCACGGTTAGTAATAACACATGGCCATGAGCTCCAAGATTTAGGGTTCAAATTTCCTTTGAAAGTGAAGGCCCCTTCTTTCTTCTTTTGATCTTAAAACAATTGGGAGACTTCACTGCAATCTTCAAATCGAATTTCTCAGCTATTGGAGAATAAGTGAAAATATCCTGTTGACGATAGCATATGGCATGGCGTCCTTTTTTGTTTATCTGGGCTGTAAATAGGTGAGTTCGAATTATTCAAGAAAACGTTGTGTTTCAGAACTAGCAGTTTTGTTGGTGTACCAGTATCATATCTAGAAAGCTTTTACAGTAATTCAATTACAAATAACTTTATCTGGGATCCCTTCCATTTGGTCCGCATTTGCATAGAAAAACAACAGTTTCGGAATTTTGAGTCCGCCTTCATGCAAAACACCTTGTTATCTGCTTACTTACTTATTTCTCAAACTAGTTTCGACGACAAATGTTACCATCATCAGAGTGTTCTTTAAAACATGCAGAAAATAGCATAGTTATATAAATACAACAACACATTATCATTTTTTGAAATATGGTTAGTATAGTTTTCTATGGATACTTTCATACTACCTCATTTCTTGTATGTTATGGCATGTTTTTAAGAATTATTGTCGCTGATTGCGGTATATTTTCTGTGAATTTTTCAGTTGCCGTTTTTTCTGAGCGTACATCATGTCATCCACAGTTTCAGATTTTATTGCAGTGGTAGATATTATTGTTGAACTCCATTACCTCCTTATATTCTAATTTTCTTGCGTCGGCCCATCATGTAAAAACATCAAGCAATAGACCTGAGTGGACTTACAAGTATAGGATATTGTATTCGACAACGTTCAATTTTTGTGCTCAAAAACAGTTATTATGATAGATTAACCATGGGTTTGGGGAAAAATATGAGGACCAGATTGACACAATAAGCATTCAAAACCGAGCAACAACGGCCCACACTCAATTACGCGCAACCGAATAACTTGAGCTCTCCGAGTGTTGAGATTCAAACTGCCCTACAGTCATAGATAATATATCCGTAAGAGTTCTGCGATATGTTGACAGTGTACCAAACTAAGAATAAATGGGGTGCAACAGCCCTGACAGGCTACTAACGAAAATGAATATGTTATACTCTTTATTTTAAAGTCTGGCTCTGAAGTCCTGTCAGATCGTAAACGGTTAAAGGTAGAGGTGTACAAGCAAAAGACACCGACGTCATATCCAGCGTAACACGGCAGTGCGAAGAGTTCAGACGTAGTTCCATGTACAGTTTGTCATTTCTGACTCACTTTACATCATGTATCAGTGCTCAAGGTTAACATTTTTAGCACATGATGTGACAGTCATAATAATAAACACATGAACCGTACACGAGAAGCGTGGTTGGTAACATTTGGGTTGTGATTCTGTTACCTATTTACTACTTGATAATGTCCGACGAATGTTACATCGTTGAAATCCTCTGCGTTCTCTCGTTCCACAGCCATAACAAAAGCATAGAGTTCCATTAAAACGGGTATATACTATAATTCGGAAACTGAAGAAGTGAAAAAAAATGCTTGGTGAAGGTGAGGGACAAATGTGCCTGGATATATTTACCCTTTCAGATCTGGGGTAACTGACCTTAGCTGCCTTACATTGTAGTCATCGTCACAAATCTTTGTGGTATTTGCTAACTGGCGACCTCATAAATTCGTCTCGATCCCGGACGGTTACCAGCTTCTCTTGGAGCATACTCAAGATGTGGATCGGAGATCAACTTGATTTGATCCATCTACCTGCTCGCTGCTCTTATCATAGACCCCTCGCTCTCGATATTCCATTCCATGATTACTTTCTCTAGATATTCTTCGTCTCTTCTTACAAGGCCAAAGAAGAGGTTTCTGGTAGAAACGAGAAGAAAGGCGCCTGGAGATATTTGAGTTAATAATCGTCGCATTTGTTCTTCTTTCGATCCATTTTATGGGCAGCTTTCTCCACCGGCACCAAAACTTAAATGCTTCGACATGCTGCTTGTTTCTTGCTTTATTCTATAGTAAAACTCACATTTTATTGTTCAGTAGGTAAACTAACATAATGCCTTTTACCTCAAATTTACGTTCATCGGTTTAACTGACGTGACATTAAAGCTCCATTGAGCTGGTCAATTCGAAAGCGCGCAGGTATCGGCCAGAGTAGAGGGCTTTACTGTGTACGGCGTAGCAGGGCAATGACCGAAGAAGCATATTGCGGAGTATTCGGGTGCTATAGGCGACAGGCCATCTGCTGATGTATTGCACTCCCAACAACGGGAACTCCGACCGGCCATAACTTCTCCGTTGCCTGTATCGACGATGGAGCACTCCCAGGTGGATAATTATCAAGATGAAGTAAGGCGATAAACCACACGCGGAATGTGCAGCGTCCACAGCCAGGCAATATGCTGGGACAATTACGGTAACCACCAGGACACCTGAAGCTCGAACACTACGATTCAGTGAGCAGAAATATTACTTTTGTGAATTAATCAGCAAGTAAAGTGACCGCTAATAGATATTCACCTTCATTTTCCAGTAATCAAAGATCAACGGTTATCAATGAGAATTTGAATGTTTATGTACTTAGTCTCTCTGACGTCTCGCATTGTTTTCCGTGATTAGCAAGTGGAGTGCTAAGCTTTCTGCAGCGAGGGACTAGTATGACAAATAGAAAATGAAATTATTGTATAGAAAGACAATACACAGACGGTTAATTACACCATCCATTGCACTCGAAGGAATAAGTACTTGTGGCAGTATAGTCCTATGAAAAACGGAAGTGAGAGAACAGAAATTTTAATTCAGGCTTAAATATCTGTATTTCTCTTTTGTGATTAATTTGAGAAATTTTCTAAGAAGTGAATGTTTAATATGATGATCTACACATGAAGGATTACCTAAAGCTGGCTGTACGTTAAGCCAAGTTAACGTTATACATATTAAAAAAAAGTCTCGAACAATTTCTGAGAAATAATGGATGCATTGGTTCAAATGGCGCTGAGCACTATGGGACTCAACTGCTGAGGTCATTAGTCCCCTAGAACTTAGAACTAGTTAAACCTAACTAACCTAAGGACATCACAAACATCCATGCCCGAGGCAGGATTCGAACCTGCGACCGTAGGGGTCTTGCGGTTCCAGACTGCAGCGCCTTTAACCGCACGGCCACTTCGGCCGGCAATGGATGCATTTATATAACTCCTAATCGTGATCTATTTCTGCAGGCAATTTTTTCGAGATAGTCAAGAAGAACGTGGTTCTCATTATTGTGCGATTCCGTGGTTTAATTTATCTGCAGTGTCAACGGGAGTTGACTTGGAAATTACACAAGCTACCACCAACCAGAGGTAGCATTCAGTTACTTATGAAAATGTTCCACGAAAACTGGAAAAGTTGCTGATGAATCAAGCTCCTGGAGAGCACCAGTACCACAAGAGATCGTTCAGTGAATGAGGGAAGCAATCTAAAAAAATGAATTGTATTAACTAGTCGATTTGACGTGACAAAATCAACGATTTTGAAAGTTTTATACTTCACTCTAAGGAAGAAAAGTGTACCACATTCAGGTGCTTTACAAATTACGCTTCGAAGATGAAACAACTTGTCACGCAGCGTGCAATGATCTGATAGAAGCTGCGCACGACAAACACTTCATGGATCAAACTTTGTTTACTGACGAGGCTACATTTTACATTTTCGGAAAAGTTAAGAGTCGTAGCTGCCGCATATGAGGTAGCGATACATCTCACGCTACTACCGAACAGCAAAGAGACACACAAAAAGTGCATGTGTGGCTTTGGTCCACAAAGACTATCATTTATGAAACTTTCATTTTCGCTGAAGAGTCAATCACCGGGAACATTTACCTTAACATGTTGGAGCTGTTACTGGAAGCACACTTCATGAAGCATTGCTAGCACACTTTTGTTCGAACAGGAAAGAGCACTCTGTCATTTTACTCACATTGGTAGGGGGTACTGGCACCTAAATAGAAGATTCGCAAACAGATGGAAAGATACGGCTTCAGTAAGACTGGGGTTAAGGTGGCCATCTGATGTGGTGCCCTTGGATTTCTTGGGGTTCCATAAAGTCAAAGGTGTACAAAACAAAGGTAAGGGATCTCTAGGATCTAAGAGACAGAACTAGGATGTACAGGGTCAGTTTCAGTAAGACTGTGGTCGATGTGGCCACCTGATTCGATGTCCTTGGATTTCTTGGGGTTGTGTGAAGTCAAGGGCGTACAAAACAAAGATAAGGAATCTCCAGGGTCTAATAGATAGAATCTGGGATGCAGCGTCGGCTATTTAACAAGGTAAGCTTCAGAATGTATGAAAGTCTGCTTTTAAATGATGGAAACAACGTTTGGAAATTGATGGGGCCATGTTAAAGTACTTTGAAAACGTATATGTAGATTAAAAATAAAAATACATCCAAATTATGTAAATGCACTCATTATTTCTTGGAAAATGACACAGTCTCTATGACCACCCTGTAGCTTCAAAGACATCCACTAGACCAAATAGTGAGTACTACTTGTCACTAGGGGAGCATTATCTGGTACACATAAGAGAAAAGCTAGAGAAAACACAAAAAGCTCTAATAAGTTTATGTACAAGTTTGTTTAGTAACTGTGATATCGTCGGCATAATGCTCATCGAAATTCGGGTCTGTGTTGGAATTTCTAAAAAGTAAATTCCACGGAGAGGGGGAAACATAACCCACTTGACAAAACATTATCCAGAATCTTAAAAGAGTGCACTGGTAACTTTAGAGCGTAGATGATTAATCCCGTGTGGCCCAGTGGTCATGAGCAGGTCTTTATACTGGACGCCACTTCAGTGACTTGTGTGTCCTTAATCTACGCCGGTTATCAAAAATGGTTCAAATGGCTCTAAGCATTATGGAACTTAACATCTGAGGTCATCAGTCCCCTTTACTTAGAACTATTTAAACCTAACTAACTTACGGGCATCACACACATCCACGCACGAGGCAGGATTCGAACCTACGACCGTAACAACACCACGGTTCCGGACTGAAGCGCCTAGAACCGCTCGGCCACAGCGGCCAGCGCTGGTTACCCAGCCGGTGAAGTGAGGCCTACAATATGACGTGGAATCCGAAACACGTGTCACTCATAGCGACGTTTCACATGATTGAGACAGAAAATATTAGTGGTTCGAACATGGGTGCGATCCTGCGATCTCTCGGTCTCTACTCAGGCACCCTACCACTAGAAAACCAGGCCTGACGCTCTAGAAGATACAGAACTGGCAAATGAAAGTGATGTAATCCTCCAACTCTCATGGAAGTCATGGTTGTGAAATAGTGTTTATAAGGGGAAGTCAAATCAAAACCGAACACCCGCCCAACAGAACTATGGAATGGTTCCATTCGAAAGTAATCACCACATGCATTAAGGCATTTATCCCACTGGCTGACGAGACGAACAGCTCCTGTTTCGTAAACACCGTCGATCGCTGATAGATGCACAGCCGCACTCACTCTTGCACTTGCTCGTCCGACTGAAACAGTCAACGTATGTTTGTCTTCACGTCGCAAAAGATTTTAAACCACACGGTGAATTATCCCAACTGTACGGAGGATGTTTCAATGCTTCCAACCAAATCTCTGAAGCGTACCTTGCGTCCTATTTGGATTGTGGGGAAGGTGTTTTAGTGTAAGAGGATGATCCCGTCCGACAGCATTCCTGGACGTTTATCGCAAAGTGCCTTCATAGCGCTGTGTATTGATTGTGGTCCCGTGCTCGAGGAATCCGACGTGCAGAGGGCCCTGCAGTCGAAGAAGCCGGTCATCATGACCTTATCGGAATTGTGTCAAAACAGCTTTGAAGTTTTTGGTGGGGGGGGCGGGGGCGGGAGGATGTGGGATATTTCCACAGATGGCTTCGCCTTTTGCTCTCTCGCTGTAGGAATGCTGTCGAACGGAATCATCCTGTTGCACGATAACGCTCGCCCCAACACTGCCAATCGGACGAAGGCTATAACTCAGCGATGTGCTTGGGAAACACTGCAACATCCTCTGTACGGCCCTGATGTCTCATGGTGTGATTTCCACATAGAGAGAAAGACACACGTTGGACGTCGGTTTCAGTCGGACGAGGAAGTGCAGGAGTCGGTGCGGTTGTGTATCGCCGGAGGCGGACTGCCTCCCATGAAACAGGAACTGATCGTCTCATTTTCCAGTCGGATAAATGCCTTGAGGCGTGCGGTGATTACATTTTAATGGACCACTCCATGGTCTCGGCTGGTGTATGGAATCGTTGCCTTGCGATGAGTAAACGTGGAGACGTAATATAATAGCAGAAAAGAGCTGCCGTATCTGGACAGCTTATGAACACACACTGATTGATGTTTCTCTGTTTTCTGACGTTTCCACGCAGATTGTTAACACCTGTACAGGAAATGGTGTACCACTCAGAACCATGAAACAATGGTTATAAAATGTATCGTAACCGACAAGGGATCAGAGACGGCACTCCGCCTCAGTAGCTGAGTGGTCAGTGCAGCTGACCGCCATGCAGGGGCCCGCTATGTTCTCGGGGACTGGGTATTGCGTTGCCATCATCAACATTTCATCATAATTGACACGCAAGTCGCCGAAGTGATGTCAAATAAAAAGACTTGTGCTGGACGGCCGAACAGCCCTAGATGGCGTCTCCCAACCAATAATGCCATACGATCGGTTTCTATTCTTTTCTTTTCTTTTCTTTTTTTTATTTTTCACCAAACTTCCTTCTCAACTAGTATCTGGGTCAGCGCTGCAATGTTGTACGTCTTCAGCGGGCGAGAAACACAGAAGCTGGACAGTAGTGGACTGGAGGCGTGTTGCGTGGGTAAACAAGTAGTGACTTTGCTTCTTGGCAAATGATGCAAGGCATGAAATGCAGTGACGATACAATGAGACGTTTAACTCTCAGTGTTTAGAGGGCGTGGTACAGGTGAATTAATGAGCTATCAGGATTGTTTTCTGCAGATTAACTTGGGCCCATTTAATACTTGTATCAAATCAACATCTGGTAAATTTTAATATGGTGCCATTTGCCAGCCGAAGTGGCCATGCGGTTCTAGGCGCTGCAGTCTGGAATCGCGAGACCGCTACGGTCGCAGGTTCGAATCCTGCCTCGGGCATGGATGTGTGTGATGTTCTTAGGTTAGTTAGGTTTAACTATTTCTAAGTTCTAGGGGACTAATGACCTCAGAAGTTGAGTCCCATAGTGCTCAGTGCCATTTGAACCATTTGCCATTTTGCACAACATCTACGCTGTGGGTAGAAGACAAAGGTGGCATCTAGGTGACGTCGTCACAACTCGCTAAGATACAGTATCGTCACATGTTATTGGCCAAGCAAGGCTCGACCATTTACACGTATTATAGCACGAAATTTTCTTTTCTGTGTTTGGCTAAAAATTTCGAGGCAGAAGCTCTCTTGCATCGGCAGGGGAGCTAGATGCCGACGTCCAAGGTGGACGGTCGCATCGGTTATGGCTGTAACCGACTGTTAAGAAATACTATGGCGGTGGTCATAGTGAATGGTTGCGGATGAAAGGTCGTTGTTAAAAAGTTTGCGAAATGTGTTAATTATTGCATTATTGGGAAGTTGGGTGATTGGCCACACAGGTCATGCCACCGTGCACAACTTGCAATTCGGGTTATTAATTTGATTCAGGCGCGGGCCGGATTTGAGTGTCCTTGAGTTTGTAATAAGCGGAATTGCACATCATCACGGTTTTCAAGTGTTAGCTGCTGATCGGAATAGATGCCATATTTTGCAACACATCGTGTGTAATGCTGAATGTTCTGTGTTGTGATTACAGCACTCAACAAATGAAATCCCTTGCAGCAATAACTGCGTGTTCTTTACTGCAAGTAGTTGCAGATTTTCCTACGATTCTCAAAGTTGCAGCACCACAACTAAACGAGGCCACGACCAAACGGATCCACTGCACCGAGAAGACTATTTATACAAGAGATGAAGGCTGTCCTCTCCAGAGCATTACCGCCAGGTGGGTCTGACGTTGTTCGTTTACAACGACAGCCCTCGCGTGCCTGGCTAATTTGTCACAACCATATACCGGGGAACGTTACTCTAAGGAGACTGGTTGGTTCAAATACCTCTGAGCACTATGGAACTTAACTTCTGAGGTCATCAGTCCCCTAGAACTTAGAACTACTTAAACCTAACTAACCTAAGGACGTCACACACATCCATGCCCGAGGCAGGATTCGAACCTGCGACCGTAGCGGTCGCGCAGTTCCAGACTGTAGCGCCTAGAACCGCTCTGCCACTCCGGCCGGCCTAAGGAGACTGGGTTGTTGTACCTACTCATTCAGGTTACTGTGAACATGAACCAGGATGTTGGTTTCGACATTCTCAGTGACCATGAGTTGCCATTTCGCCCACGTCTTTATGATGATTATGCTGCCCAATGCGGGAAAACGTTACTGGTTTAGTAAACAGTCTGACAGCTTGTCACACACCGACTGGCCCGCTAAATCAGCAGACCCCATTTCAACGAAAAATATCTGGGACTTACATGGGTATGTGGAAGGTACGAATCAGCGTCCTCGCTATTTGGTAACTCTGCAGGATCTAGTCATCAATGTCTCGCTTCTGGTGGGTGTAGAACAGGAGAAGGAAGTGATGATACTTTCAAGACTAGATACTGTATTACACGATATTAGCCGTGGCTTTTCATGTGAGTCACTAATGTTTAGTTCCATGTGCTTATTAATTCCTCTTACATATAGATTGCGACAAGAAGATGAGGGAAAAATGAGACATTCGAGTTCATATTCCTACAGCAATAGTCCACTCGCGTAGCATTCTCGAACGTCGACGAAAAGGGAAGAATGATTTTGGTACTCCAAACATCCGCAGCCATACAACGTGTCTGTACAGACGACATATAGCCGTACGTTCTTGATCAGAGGAACGGCTTCAGTGAACTACCAACCAAGGGAAATCTAAATACGCAAGACTGCACAGAGATTTGAACCATACAGTAAGCGCCTCTTCTCTGTCAAAACAGCGGTCTGTTTGGTATTGTTACAAATTTGTGAGGTGAAGATGAGGAACAACTTTGCGATAGCTGAAATAAGTTCAGGATTTGGCATAAAAACAGGACTCAATATTGTCGTTCTATCGCACGAAGGTCGTAAATCGCCAATAGATTCTTGTCATCGATTGAGACGACGTGTGCTTGAAGCACTCTGCTTGTATTCGAGCTAATCACCGTTCGGGTATCCACTTTTTCGAGGTTTCGCTGAGCCACTTGATGCAAATGATGGGTTGTTTCCTTTGTTTACAATGATACGATCAATTTCATTCTTCCCAGTTCACCAATCCGACTTTAGGTGCCGTCTACAATGGCTTCATCAATTAAAGGTTAATCCCTAATTCCTCATTCGATGGTGTATCATTCTAGCTCAACTAGAAATTAGTGGCGAAATCCATCACTCTGTAAAGATTCGTGGTTGCAACCTCGGACCTGTTTTCAACATAAAAAAGACGGTTTGGCTGCACTTCTGAAGTATACACGCGTAATCCGATCATTTTTTATATAATTTGTTCAATTTTCCAGATTATTTATTTTAGTATCGTGCTTTGCTGGGTGCTTTAACAGACTCGTTCGTAAATGAGAACGTTCCTGGAGAAAGTTTGGTCAAGCTCGATTCCGGCTCACTTCAGCAAGTTATCAGATGGTGAGTGAGGGATTATCAATCTCTATACAGAGTGAGTCACAACTATTGCCACCCAGAATAACTCAGTTAGTATGATAGTAGCTGAAATGTTTGAGGGACAAATGTTGTTGCGTTATTGGTGCTAGGTGGGATTGCGTCAGAGATATGAAGATCAACTTTGTTTCCTTAAATCGGATATTATAGTTTGGTACTTATTTTCTGATAACGGCTATCGAGACTAATCCAATGAAATGTAACAGTAAGGTCTTTGAAGGTCAATGAAGTTCAAAAAGGTGGCATGAACATCCATTTGCAGAAGGTGTTCGAAGTGATGACCATTGGTACCAATGCAGTGCTGCAATTTTCTTATCATAGATTGAGTCCTTATCACTTCGGCACTTATCGAAGAACATACTCTGATACTTGCTGTCGTATATCGTGCAAATAGTAAATATTCGCCGGATACGGCGTACCCATCTAACGTGCCATTACATGTAAACACCATTCGACGGTTTTGCAGTACAACGATAATGGGAGCGATACGACTAGTATCGTCGAATCAGGCGAATGTGAATGATGTATTCCTTCTCATTTACGGGGAATACCGACGAAATTCGGTGAGAGCTAGAGATTTATACGCTGAAAGATATCCTCAACGTACTCACCCTACACGCCGTACATTTAAATATGTGTATCAAGAAATTGAGAACAACTCGATTTTTAACGCACTGGAAACATATCCGGCAGAGGAAGGTTACTTGTAAGTTACTAACGAGGAAACGCAAATTGCTACTCTTGTCTCTGTGTTTTGAGATCCTTGTGTTATTTTGCGTCAAATCTCAGCCGGCCGCGGTGGCCGAGCGGTTCTAGGCGTTTCAGTCCGGAACCGCGTGACCACTACGGTCGCAGGTTCGAGTCCTGCCTCGGGCATGGATGTGTGTGATGTCCTTAGGTTTAAGTAGTTCTAAGTCTAGGGGACTGATGACCAGAGATGTTAAGTCCCATAGTGCTCAGAGCCATTTTGGTCAAATCTCATGGCAATCTGACATGAGCCAGAGTAGTGTTGTTCGTGTTCTGCATCGCCGTGAATATCATCCTTACCAAATCAGTCTCCACCAATAATTAACTGGTACGGATTGTACGCGTCGCATTGAATTCTGCCGATTGGCTCAACTACAGATTCAGAGGGATGGCACATGTATTAATTTGATTTCATTTACTGACGCGGCTACATTCACGAATCATGGAAATGATAATTTGCTTAACATGCTTTACTGGGTTACAGAAAATCCATGTTGGCTGCGGCAAGTTGCGCACCAAAAACCGTGGTCGGTGAATGTATGGTGTGGAGTTCTGGAGGACAGAATTATAGGCCCCTATTTCATCGAAGGAAATCTTAATGGTAGGAAGTACACCGCATTCGTGCAAGAACCATTAGGAGAGTCATTAGAAGAAATACCTTTAGAAACAAGGAACAGAATGTGGTATCAACACTACGGGTGTCCGGCACAATTTTCGCTGATGGCTAGAAATGAGTTGCAGAGATAATTCACAGATTGTTGGATTGGACCCGGAGGACGTGTGTCGTGGCCGGCCCTTTCACCAGACTTGACGACTCTGCGTTTTATCTTGCGGATATTCGAAAAAGACGTTGTTTATAAAGACATTCCAACTACACCTGAAGATATGCGAGAGAGAGAATTATCAGAGCATGTGCATCGATAAGTGCCGATGTGATAAGGAATACCACTCAATCCATGATAAGATGATTGCAGCACTGAGTTGATACCAGTGGTCATCACTTCGAACACCTTCTGCAAATGGACGTTCATGCCACCTTTGTGACCTTCGTTGACCCTCAAAGACCTTACTGTTACGCATCAGTGGATTAGTCTCGATAGCCGCTATCAGAAAATAAGTACCAAACTACAGTATCCAACTAAAAAAAAACATAGTTCACCTACATATCTCTGTAGCGTCCCCAACTAGCAACAAAAAACCAGCGTCATATTATGGCCTCCGTTGTCCCATGCAACATTTGCCCCAAACGTTTCAGCTCCTATCATACTTTCGGAGTTATTCCGGGTGGCAATAGTTGGTGACTCACCCTGTGTATATAAGGAAATGCCCTGGCTCATTCACTGACTCATCACTGCCCAGCCCAAACCGCTAAGGTGGATGAATGTTGTCTTTTCCTTGTATCGCCACTGTTAAGAGCAATTTGAAGTTAGGACTAAGAAAACTGGTATTTTCAGAAATAAGAAAGAGGTTGAATTAGTCGGTGAGTTATTTTTGTATTAAATAATTATTAAGGAATTATTAAAACATTTTAAATCTACGTTACTGAAATTCGGCATTTGACTTTTCGCTTGGAAATAAAAAAAAGTCTTTCAGTGCTTTTGTAAATACAACCAGGAGGTGAAATACATTATGAAACATTTTATGAAAATATTTCATTATGAAAGCTGAATCGCTTTTTGACCAGAAGTATATTAGGAAAAGACTATGCGTCTATTGCCTTAATCAGCGTAAGAAGTTTGACGGTGTAGCAATTTGTGAAGTAAATCAGAGGAAGCCAGTTAACTGTCACCACAACTAATCAGCATTGCCAGAACTGCTTAGGAGAAGCGAATGTTTAATAAATTAATTTTTCAATAGATCTAGTATATTTTTATACAATTATTTTATTTGTAATGAGAGTCCAAAGTAATAATTACTGAAGACAATGTAGATACCGCGTTTAAATGCGATTCCTCTTGCAGGAATGTCCATTTGAGATCAGTGAATACAGTACCAGGTGTAAGACAGTTGCTAATAACTATAGGACCTGATTTGGATCTTTCTTTGTTCAACTCTCGATATTAGACCAGTTGGAACATTTAAAACGCTTAAAGACTTGCAGCCATATAAAGGGTCACTAACTCCTTTATAATTTGTAGATTTACACATGAGCAATGGAGGTTATGAAACAGAAATTCAATAAAAAAAATAAAAAAAAGCTGTGCCATCCACACAGTCTGCACGTAAGCGGAGCAACGGCTGCTAAGGGAGTTGGGAATAAATATGAAGCGATTTCCATTGTCGGAATTTGCCTTAAAATCAAGGCAGATATCTGATAACCGTTGTCTCGATTCGTTGGATTGGGCCTATGTATTTTCCATTTACTCATCCTATGTACTTTCACGTTTTGCTGACAAGAAACGTAAAAGTGTATGTGATTCAGCGAAGAGATCCTCGAGTTGTTAGAAAGCAACAGCTAATTGTCACTTCCCAACTCTACCTGAAAATTTCAGTTACTTAGTGCAGTGTTCTTTACAATGTTGCACCCGTGCAGAAATGTTCGTTGTGGAGGAGTCACGTTTTATGATGTTACTGAACAAACGAAACAACTTTAGTAGCTTTTATTCGAACAGCGCGTGCCGCGAAATTAAATTTCGCTGCACGCTTCTCCTCCTGCCGGTTTCGGTGGTCACACCTGCACTTGTCAGATGCTCCGTTCTCGCCATACGGTGCGGGCAGCAGCACGGGGGCAGTCACAGCGCCGCTCCGAGGCTGAGAACGTAAGCTAGTATTAAGCATTTGGGTCTGCTGAGGAAGCAGCTAAGAATCATGTGGCCCGTCACCAGCGACCAGGCATTGGTGCAACAGCCGAGGTTGTCTGTATTGGCTCGGGATGTGCCGGAATTAAAGGAAGTCTCTGCAGCACTGTACAAGGTCAGCATGGTATCAGGAGCTTAGATGGAAATTCGAGGGTGTTCCCTACACGTCAAATGAGAAATGCTACGATTCAGAGAAAAATTGCTTTTGCTCCCAAGAACTACCACCAAGGGATACACTATTCACGGAAAGTGGCAACGGCCGCTGAGTGAACTGCACATAGATCGGGAAGAGGATTTCGCCCTCAAAAGGAAGGACTGGTGGACCCGTCCAGAGGCTAAGGAAACTGGCGGGAAAGAGAAGGAGCCGCTGTTGCGGCCGCTGAATCGCCGACCCTCTTGCGTACGTCACGTGACGGCTACTGGTCCCACAACTGTGTGGCAGAAAGTTGGTGTCACTCACTCAGCAATACTGTGGTGGCATCCCCAGTTCAGCGTAATAGGGCATGGGAGCCGGCCACAAGTGCTATGGAGTAGCGCACGTAACTGCTTGAGATTAAGTTAAAACGATGGAAGTGGAATGCAATAAACTTTAGTACCATTACTGCCAGTTATCATGTACAGTACCAAGCCGAAGAGGCGACGCTGACTTGGTCCTGCAGCGGTTGTCGCTGTGACAACAACTTATAGGTTGCGGAGTGCCGGATGGGGTCTTGTACGGTGTGTGTGACACACTTTCTTGTGTGTCGTCCGGGCTGAGTTGCCACGGGACACAGACCGCATTAACGATCGGAAGAGGCCACATTGTCTGTGGTGACCCGAGGTCACTGTGGAGGCGGCGGACACGTTCTGGGGCATATTCTGAGACTTGTTGACCTACTACCCACCTGTCTTTTGTTGGCGTGGCTGAGCAAGAGGGGGGGGGGGGGGGGGCACAGTCAGCTGCAGGTGTGGTGGAGCGAGACAGTTCATTGGCGGCCAGCAAGGAAGAGACACTGAGATGGACAGCGCCTTGGAGTTAGGCAGCGTGGTGCGCAGCCTCGCAACAGTCAAAGCAGGACGTGGTCAGCGTTACGCAGAGTTCGTCTACTGGAAGAGTGGACGTTGTCTTTTACCAGTGTCCAAAAGAAGACAGCAGCTCACTGTCAGAAACAAGGAACTGTGGAGAGTTTAGTTGGTGCAAAACAGTTCAGAGAACATAGTTTTGTGCTTATGTGACCGTTGTCCGTGAGCGTGAAGCAAATGGTTACGGCAGAGTAAATTATAGAAGTGCGGTGTGCACCGAAATAGGTTTGTGTCAGATATAAGGGGTTTGGAGCACGGTGAAGCCATTAAGAATTGTATCAAGTCAATTATCGTGTCGCATGGTGGGACTGAGTTGCTTCGGCGTGATGTATTTCATAGTTGATGATGATGATTTTTGGATTGTGGTGCGCTCAACTGCGCGGTTATCAGCGCCCGTACAAATTCCCAACCTTTGCTCTGTCCAATCTCGCTACTTGAATGAATAATGATGAAATGATTAGAACAACAAAAAAATGTTCAAATGTGTGTGAAATCTTATGGGACTTATCTGCTAAGGCCATCAGTCCCTAAGCTAACACACTACTTAACCTAAATTATCCTAAGGACAAACACACACACCCATGCCCGAAGGAGGACTCGAACCTTCGCCGGGACCAGCCTCACAGTCCATGACTGCAGCGCCCTAGACCACTCGGCTAATGAGGATAACACAAACACCCAGTCATCTCGAGGCAGGTGAAAATCCCTGACCCCGCCGGGAATCGAACCTGGGACCCCGTGCTCGGGAAGCGCGAACGCGACAGCGAGACCACGAGCTGCAGACGTATTTCATACTATTGGGATCATACTGCTCACGAACAGATCTTGATTTCCTCACTGTGTGGTAGTTACAAGCTATCCTGCCTTGCGGTGAATTTCTGTGTTTGTTCTTATGTAGCTGTGTTGTCCGTTTGCACTGGTTTTGTAGATGGTGGAGGCTGGCGGTATTACTGGGTACATCTTTCAGTGACAGTTGCTTGTATCAGTTATTCAGTCCTTTTCTTTTGTTTTTAATTATTTTACACGTTTAGTTGCGTTGGACTAAATTGAGCAGCAAATCTCCATGGTCGTGGGACATGTCAGTACATTAAACCCAACAGAAAAGTAATAACAGACAAAAAAACTGTTGATGAATCCTAAGAATGATGTGAAGCTGTAAGTTCTGTGCGGACGCTTGTGCAGTTATTATGGCTGATGCGAGTACTCTTTCGTTAGAGCCCCCTGTAAAGTTACCTATCTAAGAAATATCTGTAATTGTTTGGAATATCTTTTCTCAACTGTTGGTTCCATGACAACAAAGGATTGAGGATAACCTGAGTTCATTAAGTGATTTTAGTTTTTATACCAGATGATGGAACTTTAACTGTTCCGAAACCGGTAGTGTATACACAATAAAAGATTGTGGATGTAGCAACTGTCCTGAAGTTTCTTCATTTTTCGAAATGTTTTATTAGTGCGCCGATTTTAAACAAAAAAATTGCGATATCTGTATTTGGGCACAAAACTGTTTATTTTAGGTTGGAAGATATTTTCTAACGAATGCAAAAGTTATCACTTTTATGCTGTTTCATGTTATGATAAGATATTTAAAATAAGCCCACTGTTACATAGTCCCCTAGCCTAAACCCACTCCACCTAAATCTTCTGCTACAAGCAAGACCGCTTTAATTAAAGCGTATTACCTTCTTGCTTCCACGAAGTGTTTCGCGATAACTACCATGTGGTACTAATTTTCAGTGCTTGTGAGTGCTCTGAGACTTCGGTTCTGCTTTCTTTAAATGTGCTTGCAATAAAGGAATTCCCCTTCAGTGACTTTCCCGTCCCTTAGCTAACCACGTAATCCTACAGGGGCAAGAGGAACTCTATTTTAACCTGGAATATCACCCACACACTGTTCCTGGCGAACCTTGACATGGTAGACAGGGAACGACAGCTTACAGACAGACATAACTGTTTTTAATCAGAAAAATATTCCTCACTGTAATAAACATGCGTTTGTTCACTAGGAGAAGAAGCGGTAAGCACATCTTTCGATAGCAATGCTGTCTAAGCATTATTACCTTCTAGTGAATGGAAATGGAGTAACATGGGGCAGAATGTAAGGAATCCATACCTAAGAGTGTTCCCTTACGCAAAAGAGACGGGCGATGTGGAGAAAGATGAGGGAATTTTCTTCCTCCCTCGTTTTGTTCGCTGTATGATCGGCTCAACGGGTAAACACACCTAAGAACTAGTTCATGTTTTAGTGAACTTCCGCCATTACCACAACATATAGCTTTGTAAATATGTACCAACCAAACGTGTCAACGTACTGGTCTGAATCATGCCTTATATTCTCCAGTTTTGGTTCAGGTTGTTTCTGTGCTGGACTAAAACACACCATCTAGTCACATTAATGTGAGCACGTGTCGAAAGCCTGATTGTTCACCTTTTTCAGCACGGAACGCTGCAAAATGTGCAGGAGGAGTTTTAGTGAAGTTATGGAAGGTACCGACAAGGATATGGAGGTATGGAAGATGTGAAGGTATATCGACTGCAGACCCGCGGCCATACGCGCTAGGTTTATCAGTTGGATCTACGTCGTGAACAGCATGCTCAAAGTGGTTTCATTGATTATAGATCAGGTTCAAATTCACGGTGTTTGGTGGCCAGGGGAGTGTGGTAAGATCAGCCCGGTGCTCTTTGAACCACGCAAGTACACAGCTGGATCCAAGTCGGATCCACATAGTGAACAGCACGCTCAAAGTGGTTTCACAGATTCTAGATTGGTTTCAAATCCATGGGGTTTGGTGGCCAGGGGAGTATGGTAAGATCAGCCCAGTGCTCTTTGAACCATGAAAGTACACAGCTGGATCCACGTTAGATGCACGTCCTGAACAGCATGTTCAATGGGGTTTCACAGATTCTAGATTGGTTTCAAATCCACGGGGTTTGGAGGCCAGGGGAGTATGGTAAAAACAGTCCGATGCTCTTTGAACCATGCAAGTACACAGCTGGATCTATGTCGGATCCACGTTGTGAACAGCTCGCTCAAAGTGGTTTCGCAGATTGTAGACTGGTTTCAAGTCCACGGGGTTTGGTGGTCAGAGGAGTGCGGAAAGATCAGTCCGGTGCTCTTTGAACCACGCAAGTTCACAGCTGGATCCTTGTCGGATCTATGTCGTGAACAGCACACTGAAAGTGGTTTCACAGATTTTAGATTGGCTTCAAATCCACGGGGTTTGATCGCCAGGGGAGTATGGCAAAATCAGTCCGGTGCTCTTTGAACCATGCAAGTACACAGCTGGATTCATGTCGCAGCCACGTCGTGAACAGCACGCTCAAAGTGGTTTACCAGATTCTACATTGGTTTAAAATCCACGGGGTTTGGTGGCCAGGGGAGTGTGGTAAGATCAGCCCGGTGCTCTTTGAACCATGCAAGTACACAGCTGGATCCATGTCGGATCCACGTCGTGAACAGCACGCTCAAAGTGGTTTCACAGATTCTACATTGGGTTCAAATCCACGGAGTTTGGTGGCCAGCGGAGTATGATGAAATCAGCCCGGTGCTCTTCGAACCACGCAAGTACAGTGCGAGCTGTGTTACAAGTTGCCTTGTCCCCCTGGCAGATGCGATAGTACCGAGGAAGGACGAACTGCATGTTAGGTGGACATGGTCTTCATGGATAGACGCCTACTTGTGTTGTGCCTTGCAGAATTACGAAATCACCCAGGGAATGCCCCCTTTTTTTGACCCTTCCGACGATTCTTGCAGGGTATCTGCTGTCAGACGTTCCACTTCCTACACGGCAGCGGCCATCTAACCAATGGAGCATTAAAAGTGATTCATCCGAAAAGTGCACCTGTCGCTACTCAATAGACGTCTGGTTGCGGTACTGAAGCACCGTCGCCGATAAAGAGCAGTCATCGATTCATAAATCAGGCAACTGCTACAGAGGACCTCCTTTTTCGCCGGCTGTGGTGGCCGAGTGGTTCTAGGCGCTTCAGTCTGGAACCGCGCGACCGCTACGGTCGCAGGTTCGAATCCTGCCTCGGGCATGGATGTGTGTGATGCCTTTAGGTTAGTTAGATTTAAGTAGTTCTAAGTTCTAGGGGACTGATGACCTCAGCTGTTAAGAACCATAGTGATCAGAGCCATTTGAACCATTTGAACCTCCTTTTTCTTTTTCTTTTTCTTTTCCTTTTTCTTTTTCTTTGAGTCATTAGTCTTCTGGCTCGTTTAATGAGGCCCGCCACGAAATCCTCTCCTCTTCATCTCAGAGTACCAAATGCAACCTACGTCCTCAATTATTTGCGGCATGTTTTCCAATCTCATTTTCCTCTACAGGTTTTGCCCTCTACAGCCCCTCTAGTACCATCGAAGCCATTCATTCTTTGATGTCTTATAATCCTGTCCCTCCTCCCTGTCAGTGTTTTCCACATATTCCTTTCCTCTCCGATGCTGCACGGAACTTTCTCATTCTACACTTTATCAGTCCACATAATTTGAACATTCATCTGTAGCACTACATCTTGAATGCTTTTATTCTCCTTATACTTATACAGCACGTCTCCTTATACAGCAACGATCGCTGAACGATCGTTGAGGAGAAAATGTTGGTAGTCCCTTGCCTCGCCTGGGCGGGTGGTTGCCCAACAGTTACACATCTATTCACCCGTTCACAGCTCTGGAATGTCACCTACGGGTCGTGGTGGACCACGGTTGCTCAGCATCAGTTTCGCCATGCAAGGAGTACTTTAACCACGATGCTACGCGAACATTTTACAAACTTAGCCGTTTCGTAATTGCTTCCAGCCTTGGCCGAAAAGCAATGATGATGCCCTTTTCGATCCAAATAAATCACTCTGTTGTCGCACTGCGACTACTAATGCACTGGTTTTCTGCGTACCCCTACCCCCCCCCCCCCCTCCCTCCTCCTGGCCACCATCTTCTGCAACAACCTCTCTATACTCTACACTGCTAGTGTTGCCACGTGCGTTCTGTGAGTGGTTACTGCATGTTGACGTTGAATATAGACGGTGGTCACAATAATGTAACTGGACTGCTGGACTGTGTATATTCCACCACGTTAGCGGCATTTGCCAATAGAGTGATATTTCCGAATTACGGAATACTCTGACCAGGCTAAGGAGTCTCAACCTCTCGATTTCTTAAAACTTTCCCACTCATTTTCAATAGGGTCACATACTAACAGTCGTGTTTCGTATCACCATCCGCTCCTTAGTGCCTTTAGAAAGAAGTATCAGGACCGTTGTTCTTGGCACGCGTAAGTTGCGAATGAAACATGTAAGGGGGAAAACATTATTGGCAACTGCTTTGTTCTCTGCTAAACACCCTAAGGTGTCAGGGGGAGTGTATGTGAACGAATCATGTTGTTGGTCTTCCATATGCAACTGACTGCCTTCAACGCCGTGCAAAATTACAGAGCAAAAATTTGCGGAGAGGCAGAGAAGATGCAAACAGCATTCTCTGGGTGCTTCTACCTCGGAAGCAGGTAGTAATTCTCGTTTGCATAAACATGAAAGCAACCAGAGAGGGCCTTCTCAGCTACAATCCGACTGGGGCGCAGAGCAGCAGCTGGGAAGCTTACTGGGCGCGCTGGGGACTTAGCGTCACTCACGCCGGCCGCCGATGTTGTTCTCCCAGAGGGCGCGGTTTACCTGCGGACAGGCGTGCGGCGCGACTAATAGCGTGTGTTTTGGTGGCGAGCTGCCAGACCGCCGTTACTCAGCGCAACGAGCGGACAGCCACTGCCAGCAGCGGACAGATAGGATTTGTCCGCGTCGCGGCGTACCGTCGGGCATTTGCAAACGTCTACTTGTTGATGTGCACGGGGTGAATCCGGAAATGCCAGCAGACGTGGAAGAGAAAATAAGGAATACCCTACTGGGTGCTTCGAAATGCTGATCCTGGGATGTAGGAAGCCAGCATAAAGGAGAAACGTGCTTTGCCTTCTCCGCTAGCACTGTGCGCTGTGTAAATGGAACTCCACTCAACTTTCATTGCGAGCTATTGGGCCG
Organism: Schistocerca americana; assembly: GCF_021461395.2. Classification (NCBI taxonomy): domain Eukaryota; kingdom Metazoa; phylum Arthropoda; class Insecta; order Orthoptera; family Acrididae; genus Schistocerca; species Schistocerca americana. The sequence continues at coordinate 217,144,778 of NC_060124.1, forward strand.
GGTAGCATTACAGCCTGCAGTATGCGGTTTGATGGCTTACAGAACCACTCTATAGAAGTTTGTATGAGAAAAACCACCATCACAGCCGTATCTCGAGAATGTCTTTATTCTACCACACGTCTAGTTTCTTCGGCACATTACCGCCATCCTCAGGACTTGTTTAGCAAATAACAATAACACAATGCCAATACCTGAAAACTAAACAAATATAAACAACGAACACATAACATTATGGTACTTGTTGTCTTACAGTTGTTCAGTTTCCAAATATTGGTATTTTTTATTGTTATTTGGCGCACAGGGCCTGAAAAAGGCGGTAATGTGCCGCGGAAACTAGTCGTGTGATAGAACAAACACATTCTCGAGATACGAATGTGGTGGTACTTTTCCTCAAATACCGGATGATGAAAAAGTCAGTATAAATTTAAAAACCGAATAAATCACCGAATAATGTAGATAGAGAGGTACAAATTGACACACATGCTTGGAATGACATGGGGGTTTATTAGAACCAAAAAAATACAAACTTTCCAAAAATGTCCGACAGATGGCGCTTCATCTGATCAGAATAGAAATAATTAGCATAACAAAGTAAGACAAACCAAAGATGATGTTCTTCACAGGAAATGCTCAATATGTCCACCATTATTCGTCAACAATAGCTGTAGTCGAGGAATAATGTTGTGAACAGCACTGTAAAGCATGTCCGGAGTTATGGTGAGGCATTGGTGTCGGATGTTGTCTTTCAGCATCTCTAGAGATGTCGATCGATCACCATACACTTGCGACTTCAGGTAGCCCCAAAGCCAATTATCGCACGGACTTAGGTCTGGAGACCTGGGAGGCCAAGCTTGACGAAAGTGGCGGCTGAGCACACGATCATCGCCAAACGACGCGCGCAAGAGATCTTTCGCGCGTCTAGCAATATGGGGTGTTTTTTTTTTTTTGTTCTAATAAAATCCCATGTCGTTCCAAGCATGTGTGTCAATTTTTACCTCTCTATCTACATTTTGAAGACCAATGGCTTCATGGAACACCAGATCACTAAGCAGATGATAAAATTTTCCACGAAAAGATAGTGAACTATGAGGAGAAAGTCACCTATAACATCATGTCTTCAGGAGAAGCGGCAAACATACCTTAGTACACAGGCTGCTTCAGCTAACATGTTCAGCTAAGATATTTCCTTAATCGTTTAAGAAGTCTACAGCAGATAGGGCTGATAGTGAAAATATAGGAGATTGAAATAATACCAGCATGTTTCGTTACAGGTTCATTTAGCAACCGCAAAAGCGTTACGGAGATACTCTGAACTCCAATGGCGGACGTTGCAGGAGAGACGTTCTGAAACACAGTGTTCTTTATACTGTCAAAGTTCCGGGAGCATACTTTCTTAGAAAAGTCAACCAATATATTGATTATTCCTACAAATATCTCGCAGAAAGATCCTGAAGATATAGTCAGAGTGATTCGAGCTCATAAGCAGAATCATCAGCAATCGTTTTTCCCGCGAACCATTCACGAATGGAACAGGAAAAGGGCAATTGACAGTGTTTCATAAATTACCTTCCGTCATACACCGTAAGATAGCTGGCGGAGTATAGATGTAGATGTAGATTCGGTTGTCACCTAAATGTCATTAGATGGCGTGTAATCAGTTTCCACGCTCACACGAATTAAGCAACATCGGAATTAATTTCAGGTTTTTACAGGAAAATGACATATCGTTACCTGCTAGTACCCCGTTAGGCTGACGGGATGCTCCAACTTAATGCAGCTAAGAGAGTCTATTACAGAACTGGAACAGTGGAGGTACATTCAACTTAAAACTAAAACTAATCACACTTGGCTTCGTGTGGTATGACCGACGCACCAACTGGAAGGCAAAGAACGTGTCATCTAATGATGTTTCACCGGTTAGCTGTGGTAACAGTTCAGCTCTTTTTTCTGCCACAGCCTTGAAAAAACGATCAAAAATAGACTGGATTTGTAAAACAGGTAGAGAGAAATAATAACTTCAAGTGTACAGCAGTGAACCGTCCTGCAGCGGACCACGAAAGTTAATCGAAACTGCTGCAATTTAATTTTTTTAAAAATATCTTACAATGACGCGACCTAAGACTCAAAATTATGTTATTCAAAATGACACCGGCCATGGAAGCTTACGAACATATATTCAAGTCATGAGTTTAACGTCAAGATATACTTACAAAGCAATATTGCACGAATGACAACAACAAAAAGGAAATCGCAAAAGAACACATGTCTTTAACATATTTATTCGAAATGCCCACCATCTAGTGAAACACGCGTTTGCAGTCGCTGGCGTAAGGACTTCTGGATAGCCTGAAGAAATTCCTTCAGCATCATTGCACATTTTGCAGCAATGTGATGTCATAAATCCACTTTGGTCGCAATTTTTGCAGTAACATCAAACTGCGTAGCCATGCTGGTCAATTTATAAGGCATTCATGTCCTATTCACATACCAGGAGAACGCCTCCCTAGTGTTATGTGGCAGTTTGTTCCAAAACTGTTCCGTGACCTGTCTAATATTCCACTGTGCATTACCGACTACTACATCAAATAAAATCACTAACGCTGCATAAAAATGCAAGCAATGATAATAAATGCCCATGACTGCAATTGCAATTAGCTCTATCTCTTTTTAGTTAGGTATTGAAGGAGTCTTGCACTGTACTGTAGTCTGTGGCTTTTAGCCGGCTGGCGAAAGGTGTGAGTGATTAGCGGACCAGCACAAGTCGTAGAGATGTTTATGATGAAAGCAAACACAGGGAAGCTCGGTCTGCAACCAAACAGAGTAGCGGCAAGTAGCAAGAGGGAACAGATCGTCATAAAGCTTCACTGTTCGTGAAGCAAGAAGAATTTCTTTTAGCAAAGAAGCAAACCTAAAGCACAGGAGAAAATACGATGCTGCCAGTGTGGCACCAGACGTTAGGGCCGATGGGGCCCAGATGCAATATTTGTTCACAATTTAGTTAGGAGATCTCATAGCAGTTAGTTTGGTAGTAGGGGAGACTTCCGTTAGCACATTCGTGGATGCCACCTCATTGGCTATAACTAGAAATCGGTTGCAGACTGTGGGAGATTTTCTGTCTTCTACTCCGCTCCAATGCGGAAATATAATTCATTGGTTAACCACAGCAGAATAAGAAAGGGTAGGGAATTTATTAAAGTGTTTATTAAATTATCATTGGATGGAACTCGCACGTCTCTTGTAATCGCCTGGTGAGATTGTATTGTTGGCAGAACCAGCTCAATTTTGTAGACAAGTGTAAGAAGACACTTTTCCCCAGGGGATCATAGAAGACACGTCTACACATCAGGGTTTCGTTTTCCTGGTCTGTTTTTCACAGCGAGCTAAATGCACCCACTATACACTAACGTGAGAGTACTGGCATTTGTTCACACTTTCGCAGAACTTTTCCTAAACTCATTAACTTATACCGTAATCATTGGTTATACTTGTGAACACTGTATTCTATCATTACTATAGTATATAAACCAATTTTTGCCTAGGCCTTAATATGTTCTTTCAGTCCTTGTTCGTTTGATAATTTACTGTACGCTTGATGCAGTGGATAAAACGTTCGTGATGTCTTTTAGCAGTAAATCAAATTCTTGTAGTGGCCCTTCGGTTATTTGTGTCGTCTGATGGGTCCCATTACCAAAATATCCAAGTGAAGTGCAGTGGCCGGCGGCTGTGTTCTTGGCGCTTCACTCTGCTGCTGCTACGGTCGCGGGTTTGGATCCTGCCTCGGGCATGGATGTGTGTGCTGTCCTTAGATTAGTTAGGTTCAAGTAGTTCTAATTCTAGGGGACTGATGACTCCAGATGTTCAGTCCCATAGTGCTTAGAGCCATTTCAACCATTTGAAGTGCAGTACACGATTTTTATGCTTAACTGGGTGACTCCTGGTAATTTAATTACATTGAGCCGCTAACCATTGTGCGACCTTGTTTTCTTTTAATTTGAGTGGCTTTGTCGGGCGTTATCTATCACTGCAGGCCACTGGAGATGGACTCCATAGCATTTCAGGGGTATGCTACATCGCTCAACAGACGCCCCACTCTAGCCACAGATTAGTAGTGAGCTGAGCACCCAACATGGTGGTATTTCAAGTGGTACTTCCCCCAGGAGAGCCAGTAGCATTTCCTTGAGAAATGTTGAATATGTTTTACTCGTTAAAGTTTCTTGAATGAACGAAGAACCAATCACGTTGTCTCCCACAAACCTGCACCAAATGTTCACACACCACTGCCTCTGACGTTCAACCTGCCTCAGCCAGTGTGAATTTTAATCAGCATAATACCATAGTCATGGTCCACTCGCATTAATATAGCCACCACCTATGTTGGACGTTAACGTGCAATAAGCACTCACAGATGGCTGGTGGCTGTTCTAGTATTGCACGGCATATAAAGCATGTCGGAGGGATGTGAACAACAGTGCTTTCGTTGTCGTAATGTGGAAACGGAGAGATTTATCTGACGTCCAAAAGGTCACGATCATTGCCTTTCGAGTTAAGGGTGCAAGCATTTCCGATACGACTAAGTTTGTAAACTGATACTTACTGGCAGATAAAAACTGTGTGCCGGACCGATACTCGAACCCGGGACCTTTCCCTTTCGCGGGCAAGTGTTCTACCAACTGAGCTACCGAAGCACGACTCACGACCCGTCCTCACAGCATTAATTCCACCAGTACCTCGTCTCCTACCTTCCAAACTTCGCAGAAGCTCTCCTGTACACCTTGCAGAACAAAGAAAGGCAAAGGTCCCGAGTTCCAGTCTCAGTCCAGCACACAGTTTTAATCTGCCAGGAAGTTTCATATCAGCGCACACTCCGCTGTTGTTATGGTCTTCAGTCATGAGACTGGTTTCATGCAGTTCTCCATGCTACTCTATCCTGTGCAAGCTTGTTCATCTCCCAGTACTTACTGTAACCTACAACCTTCTGAATCTGCTTGTGTATTAATCTCTTAGTCTCCCTCTACATTTTTCACCATCCACGCTGCCCTCCAATGCTAAATTTGTGGCCCTTGATGCCTCAGAACATGTCCTACCAACCGGTCCCTTCTTCGTGTCAAGTTGTGTCACAAACTCCTCTTCTCCCCAATTCTATTCAATACCTCCTCACTAGTTATGTGATCTACCCATCTAATCTTCAGCATTCTTCTGTAGCACCACATTTCGAAAGCTTGTATTCTCTTCTTGTCCAAACTATTTATCGTCCATGTTTCACTTCCGTACATGGCTACACTCCATACAAATCTTCCTGACACTTAACTCTATACTCGATGTTAACAAATTTCTCTTCTTCAGAAACGCTTTCCTTGCCATTGCCAGTCTACATTTTATATCCTCTCTACTTCGACCATCATCAGTTATTTTGCTCCCCAAATAGCAAAACTGCTTTACTGCTTTAAGTGTCTCATTTCCTAATCTAACTCCCTCAGTATCACCCGACTTAATTCGACTACATTCCATTGTCCTCGTTTTGCTTGTGTTGATGTTCACCTTAAATCCTCCTCTCAAGACACTGTTCATTCCATTTAACTGCTCTTCCAAGTCCTTGGCTGTCTCTAACGGAATTACAATGTCATCGGCAAACCTCAAAGTTTTTATATCTTCTCCATGGATTTTAATTCCTACTCCAAATTTTTCTTTAATTTCCTTTACTGCTTGCTCAATATACAGATTGAATAACATCGGGGAGAGGATACAACCCTGTCTCACTCCCTTCCCAACCACTGCTTCCCTTTGATGCCCCTCTACTCTTATAACTGTCATCTGGTTTCTATACAAATTGTAAATAGCCTTTCGCTCCCTGTATTTTACCCCGGCCACATTTAGAATTTGAAGCAAATTTCTTTCTAAGTATGTAAACTGTTCGCGTACTTTGCATGGCAAAATGGTGCCATCAAAACCAGCGCCGAGGCAACTCTTGTGGACCACGGACCACATATTACGTGAGTGAACGACGGCTGGGGAGATATACATGGGTGAACAGACGCGGAAGTGTTGAGCAACTGATCACCCAGATGAACCAAAGGGGCTATCAAAAGCGTCTCTTTCACGACTGTTTAGCGAATGTTGCTGTGAATGGGCCTCTGCAACCAGCCCCTGGTCCGTGCACCCATACTGGCTGCTGCTCACTGGCGACGAAGGCTGGAATTTTCATCTTGGTACAGCAACTGGACGTACACGGAATGGCAACATGCTGTCTTTTCAGATGAATCACGTTTTGTGCTCTATCAGACAGATGGACGTTGGCGTGTACGACACTGCAAGGCTCGTCGGAAAAGTCCATGCTGGAGGTTGGAGTGCTATGGCCTGAGAAATGTTTTTGTGGCATTTTCTGGTCGATCTCGTCATTTTAGAAGGTACATTGCATCAAGAGAAGTACATGTCTATCCTTGAGGAACACGTCCACCAATACATGCAGTTTTTTTCTCAGCACGATGCCATCCACAAGCAGGAATTGCAACGTGTCACATACCTGGGAGTATACGCGCGTGCAGATGGGAGTGCTACGGTCTGAGAAATGTTTTTGTGGCATTTTCTGGGCGATCTCGTCATTCTAGAATGTAAATTGCATCAAGAGAAGTACATGTCTATCCTTGAGGACCACGTCCAGCAATACATGAAGTTTTTTTTTCTGAGCACGATGCCATCCACTAGCAGGAATTGCAACGTGTCACATACTTGGGAGTCTACGTGCGTGCTTCTAAGAGCACCAGAACGAGTTCGTATTCTCCTGGCTGCCAAACTCCCCGGAACGAAACCCACCGATAATCTGCGGGACCATCCCGATAGGGTTTTCTGTGCCGTAGAACCTCAAGTGAGAAACCTAGTGTAACTAGCCACTCCACTGGAGGTATCATGGCTCTACCGTCCCTCTCGGTGCATTCCAGAGTATTACTGACTCTTCTTCTTCACGTTCGCGTTTCAAAAGGTGATTATTCAGCCTTATGACAGATGGTCACATCATTAACGTGAGTGGACCGTGTATTTCTTATATTCAGCTCTTCACCATTTGTAAATTCTTTGAAGAAATCATCCATAATTCTGATGTTGAGAACCGAGTGTCGAGTTTCATGCGCTTTCTGCACTCTCGATGGTTAATGTGCGAGTCAGCTAACACATGATACAGGTGGAAGGTGTTAAGCACAGAATTCAAACAACGCTGGTCACACGCTATTTCTTTGGTGGTAAAATGTGAATTATGAGCAACAGTTGCCAGAACCTCTAATTCGTTCTCTCTACTCATTAAAGTTTGTTCCCTACCCTCCACATGGTACGCCAGTGCCTTTCTAATAACAATATTCAGCACATTCTCTGAATTGTCATCCATGCCGGACACCATATGTCGGGAGGTATTTGGGCATACAGCTCAGCTGTTTACCTTCGTACCTTCTGCATTCTCCATAAGTAATTAGAGTACGTTGTTTTTCATGGTTTGTGAAAGACATTTATGTCACCTAAGTAAACATGGCTCAAGACACGTGAAAGGGTCAAACAAAATTAAAACTAGATTTCCGCTGCTCCCCTTTTATGCCGCTATTGCAGCAGTGCAACAGAACTTACTCAACGTGAAGTACTATGTTCTTTTGATGTGAAATCGCGAACTGAAACGCACACAGCAGCAAACGGCTACCTGTTCAAAACACACAGCTTCGAAATTCTATGTATTATACTTACTCTGAAACTGGTAAGCAATAAGAGAGGAAGGTCACTGAATTCATCAAACTGCGATAGTTAACAGCAGACCTTATGATAGTTCCATTTGAAAAAGCAGATTCAGTGCTGATATATCTATAATTAATAGAGCAATGAAAGAGGCTACATGTTACATAGTTAGTACTTATACTTTCTCGCAACTAATGAGGTCGAAAACAGAATAAAGCTACCTTGTTTCCGGAAATATCGGAGTGAATACCATGTCTAAACCACAATTTCGGAAGTGTTTGAGGTGAACAGCTTGTCTGAATCGCCATCTATAATACGACAATCACACTGGATACCCGCGGCAGGAAATGGAGTGAAATCTGATTTAGATCGCTGTGCCTGCACTTTGTTGAATACAATTTCTTGAAAATCTAGACAGTGGCCGAACCAACTGGATCATCGCATAGCGTTTCCTGAAGGAACTCAAACACTCAAGCACTTACTGTCGTTAGCATCATGAGCCTATTTATCTGAAGTTTTCTCTTCGGAAATATCGTCAGAGGATCAGGTATGGCGTCCTATACGAACGTTTATATATGTATGTATTCTACGTAGGCTACCTCTACGTGGAAGTTGTGTGTTAAAGAGGCTACCTTATTAAACGCTCTAGCCTTACTACACCTCTGCAGTGAACAGAAGACGATTACATGTTTTGCTTTCGTGAGCTACCGTGTGAAAGCTGCTGCAACAAAGCGAGTATTTCGTCGTGGCAGCTTCGCCCAACCGCGAGAGAGGATACATCACACGAGAAAGCAGTTGGATACAAACGAACGCGAGTTAATGGCCTTCCATCTGCGACTGACCGAGTCGCTGTCAGCTTTGAATTGGGAATGGATCGAAGCAGATGTAGTAGCGCAATAAATGTCATCATAGAACACAGCCACGGAAAGGTAAAAAGGGCAGTTCACCTGGCTTTCACAGCAAAAGCATGGTGCAAAACGGAAAACAACAGATTGCGCCGTAATCTACATCACGACAAGGAACATAGACGCGGGTGCCATTTCGGCTCTTAAGAACGAACTTAATTTTGGACCATCGCCGCCGAGTATCCCTTCCGCTGACAAAACAAGTGGTGTGGAATAGCAGTTCCCAATATACCGAGTGGAACTGCAGAAGAAATTCGTCGAGAGACGAACCGCATTCTTTCAAAACCTAACTCACTAACCTGGAACATGACAAGAGCTGAGCGTAATGATCTTAACGAACTCTATTCGGTTCTCTTCTCGCTCTTGTCAACTGACAAGGGCAATGCAGTCTTCATTACGAAACGAGCCGAAGATTCCTTTGATGCTGGAGGAGGGTACCTATGAAAAATTACCAAGGGACCCAACGTCCAGAATAATGAGGAAGACGTCGAAGATTCTCACTGGCAGAGAATGCCATTAAAAATCTCCTCCCTCTCGCACCTCCAACACCTTCATTGTACGACATTCCAAAAGAACACACCTCTACGTCTCATTTTCAGCACCATTCAATCGCCGACTTACAGAATCGCAGAACATATGGCCGGCCTCCTTACTCTGAAAGTTGGTAATTAATCAGCCGAATTAGGTGTCCGTGTCTTGGAGAAGGAGCAATTATGGTGAGCTTTGGCGTGGTGTCATTATTCAAGCGCCTTCTCATAAAAGATTATATATTCTGCTCTCCCACTTATTCGACGAGTTATTAAAACACACTCTCACATCACCTTTTTTTTGTGTGATGGAGAATGTTTTAACCAGACAGACGGCGCCGCGATGGTGAGTCCTCTAACTCTAGTTACAGACAACCTCTTTATGGAGTACCATGGGGATATCGCCCTGGACAATGCTCCTCCAAAGCAAATTGCCTTTATCTTTACGTCTACGACATGTTCGTTGTCTAGTAACATGGACGGGAAAATCTGAGATAATTCTTGGACCAGATCAACAGTGTCCATGACAACATCAAGTTCACATTGTAGAGACAGATGGTACCTTGCCGTTGCTTGACGTCCTTATCCACAATTGGGAAACGGGTGTCTCAGTCACAATGTTCACCGGAAACCTATCCACGAGGGCCGATATCTGCACGCTAACGGCTATCACCATCCGTCGCTGAATAGTTCTGTTCTGAGGAGCTTGGTGTATCTATCAGAAGCTGTCTCAGATGCTGAAAACTTGCCGAGGGAACTGAGCCGTTTACGGGAGTTATTCAAGGAAAACGGCTACAGCAACCACCAAACTTCGCAAGCCACCTTTCAGAAATCACATGAGGCCTCGAAGATGCGTTCGTTTTTGCCATTCTGTGGCTCAGCAACAGGAAGGATCACCCGGCTCCTAAACCGGGGTAAAATGGATTCGGTATTCAGGGTCCCAACGAAAATTTCGCGTGTGAAAGGCGATGTACGCCTCAGAAAGCCAAGAGTTTGTAAAATGCCGTGTGCGTGTCGAAAGTTTGTGTCAGACAGACTGTGTGAACCACTGAGAAGCGCTGTGTAGAAAACGAGACATGCTTTAGCCTTCTGTACCCTGAGAAATCAGCGGTAGCAGAGTATGCCGTGCCAGAGTAGACGAACGTCATATTGTATTCGACGAGACATCTGTTATTACACGGACCATTTGCTTGTGGAATGGCGTGATAAAAGAAGTGATCGAGATAAAAATTTCTGACAACACCTACAATATAGACGGTGCCTTGCACCTAAGCACTGCTTGGGACCCTGCTATCAGAACGGCAAAGAAGGCGTGGCGGGCGCGAAGCAAAAGCATTACGTTATATGGCGCAGGAGCGAACGCCACAGAAGGCAGCAGGGTACTATTAGGACGGTAGCAGCAACTAAAACAAAATTACCACTTTACCGAGGAGTACTCGGCTGAAAGCTCGTAGAGTTTAAACCACTTGATTGGGCTGGAAGCTAGAGAGAATTTTATGGGATATGACGTCGGTCCGCAGTAGAGCCTGCCATAGTGATATACAGTCCATTCATGCTAATTCGAGGCTCGATCAATCAGATTCCACGTTAAATCGAACTACTTGTCCAGTTCCTTGAAATTACTTCCATAAACTGAAGAAATTCTATGTGTTTTGTACACTCGACAATACGGTCCTAACTGTCTGCCTATAAATACTCTGTATTTCGAAGTTATCGGCTATATAACACTTGGAAATTCGAATTTCTTCGTCAGTTGTTTCGGTAACTGTTTCGTCATTCAGCTCCTTGTGACACTCTTTCGTGTACTTGCATCGCACGCTGTTCCCGCTACACTATCTCGAACTCCTACAATGAGGTAAGATGCAGCTGCAGCGGAAATTCTTGAAACAGACTGCTAAATAATAACAGGGCCTCCGTTGCAAATGTCATGAGGACGAAGTAGATATTCCAGAATTCGAAACCAGAACAGCTGTTAGCAAGAGTGACATAAAAGTAGATATCTTTGGTGTTGCGAAAGAACTCAAATCACTTAAGAAAGGAAAGTCTTCCAGTCCAGACGGTACACCAGTCAGGTTCCTTTCAGAGTATGCAGACACAATAGCGCCTTTTTTAGCAGTCACATATAACCGCTCACTTGACGAAAGGTCTTATCCTAAAGATTGGAAAGTAGCACAGGTCACACCAATATTCAAGAAAGGAAATAGGAATAACCCATTGAATTACAGACGCATATCACTGTTGACAAATTGCGGTAGGATCTTGGAGCATATACTGTACTCGAACATTATGAATCACCTTGTAGAAAATGACATAGTGATACATAAGCATCACGCATTCAGAAAATATCTTTCTTGTGCAACACAGCTAGCTCTTCATTCCCATGATGTGATGAGTGCTGTTGATAAGGGATCTAAGATCGATTCCATATTCCTACAGTTCCAGAAGGCTTTTGATACCGTTCCTCACAAGCAACTATTAATCAAATTGGGTGCATATGGAGTATCGTCTCAGTTGTGTGACTGGATTCGTGATCTCCTCACAGAGAGGTCACAGATTGTCGTACTAGACGGTAAACCATCGAGTAGAACAGAAGTGATATCTGGCGTTCCGCAAGGTAGTGTCATAGGCCCTCTGTTGTTCCTGATTTACATAAATGATCTAAGTGATAATCTGAGCAGCCCCCTTAGATTGTCTGCAGATGACGCTGTAATTTATCATATATTAAAATCAACAGACGATCAATTCCAATTACAATACGATCTATAGAGAATTTATGTATGGTGCGAAGAGTGGCAATTGGCACTAAACAAAGAAAAGTGCGAGGTCATCCACATGGGTACTAAAAGAAATCCGCTATACGATAAATCGCACAAACCTAAGGGCTGTCAATACGAATAAATACCTAGGAATTACTATTTAGAGCAGCTTTAATTGGAAAGACCACATAAATAATATCGTGGAGAAGGCGAAATGAAGACTGCGACAAACCCACTAAAGAGACAGCCTACATTACACTTGTCCATCCTCTGCTGGAATCCTTACCAGGTAGGATTGACGGAGGACATCGAAAAAGTGGAAAGAAGGGCAGCTTGTTTCGTGTTATCGCACAATATTGGTGAGAGTGTCACTGATATGATACGCGAGCTGGGGTGGCAGTCGCTGAAACAAAAGCGGTTTCCTTTGCGGCGAGATCTGTTTACGAAACTTCAATCACCAACATTCTCTTTCGAATACGAAAATATTTTTTTGACACCATCCGTAGGGAGAAATGTTCATCATAATAAAATAAGAGAAATGAGATCTCGAACGGAAAGATTTAGGTGTTCCTTTTTCCCACATGCCATTCGAGAGTGGGATGGTAGACTAATAGTATGAAAATGGTTCAATGAACCCTCTGACAGGCACATAAGTGTGAATTGTAGAGTAACCATGTAGAAGTAGATGTAGATGCAGTATGTGTTTTGTCATTAAAATGAAATAGTGTAATTTGTCGATCTACGAGATCAGTACCACTATAAAAATACTAACATATAAACGTAATATTTGCCCCACATGAATGTTTCCAATTCACTCAAGATTTATTGCTGCAACAGTGCATATTGGGAACATGAAGTGAATACATTTACAGCCGGCCGGTGTGGCCGTGCGGTTCTAGGCGCTTCAGTCTGGAACCGCGTGACCGCTACGGTCGCAGGTTCGAATCCTGCTTCGGGCATGGATGTGTGTGCTGTCCTTCGGTTAGTTAGGTTTAAGTAGTTCTAAGTTCTAGGGGACTGATGACCACAGATGTTAAGTCCCATAGTGCTCAGAGCCATTTGAACCATTTTTGATTACTTTTACAGATCAACAGCACAAGCGGTTTTGAGGTACCAGGTATCGACGCACGCATACCCTTGTTAGTATGTGGTGTGGCCTGCACAGGTGGCAATGTAGGCTCTGATTCTGGCATCCAGTCGATCGTACAGATGGTGAACACTGTCCTGGGATACATTATGCAACGTCTATTCGTCATGTACACGTAGTTCTGTAAGAGATGTTGGTTTACGATTGAAAAGTCACACGATTCTCTTCTCGTCCCGTCATATCCTACTTGTGCTGGGCTGAAGACAGGTCTGGATATCATGGTGGCCAGGGAAGTCGTTGCACGTCTTGCAGAGCAAGTAGAGTGTCAAGGGCAATGCGTGGGTGAGCAATGGTCAGCGTCTCCTTTAGAAACACCAGAAATGAACGAGAGTTGTAGCTTATCGCATCCCAGAACGTGAAGCCTGGGGCTGGGGCCGGGGCCAGAGTGTCTCGGACGAATGCAGTCTACGGGACAGCATTCAGCAGACTTATGTCGCACGCGCATTCGACCATCACTTGCGTGCGAGCAGAAACTGATTTCATCGCTGAAGACCACGGCCCGCCATTCGACCTTCCATGTGATCCTCTAACGGCAACAGTCGAGCCGGGTACGTCGATGCTGTGGCGTGAGTGGAAGACATGCAAGAGGTGCGCGTGCCCGTAGTCCCACTGGTTACAACCGGTTTGCAGCAGTTCGTGTTGACAGATCTAAGCTCACAGGCTCTCTTACTTTTGATGTGGTAGCTGTACTATCTGCCACTGCTGCTGTTCCCCTACTGGCCATTAAAATTGCTACACCAAGAAGAAATGCAGATGATAAACGGGTATTCATCGGACAAATATATTATACTAGAACTGACGTGTGATTACATTTTCACCCCATTTGGGTGCATAGATCCTGAGAAATCAGTACCAAGAACAACCACCTCTGGCCGTAATAACGACCTGATACGCCCGTGCATTGAGTCAAACAGAGCTTGGATGGCGTGTAGAGGCACAGCTGCCCATGCAGCTTCAACACGATACCACAGTTCATCGAGAGTAGTGACTGCTGTAATGTGACGAGCCAGATGCTCGGCCACCATTGACCAATTGGTGAGAGATATGGACAATGTGCTGGCTAGGGCAGCAGTCGAACATTTTCTGTATCCAGAAAGGCCCGTACAGAACCTGCAACACGCGGTCGTGCATTATCCTGCTGAAATGTAGGGTTTCTCAGGGATCGAATGAAGGGTAGAGCCACGGGTCGTAACACATCTGAAATGTAACGTCCACTGTTCAAAGTGCCGTCAATGTGCCAACAAGAGGTGACTGAGACGTGTAACCAATGGCACCCCATAACATCACACCGAGTGATACGCCAGTGTGGCGAAGACGAATACACGCTTCCAATGTGCGTTCACCGCGTTGTCGCCAAACAAGTATGTGACCATCATGATGCTGTAAACAGAACCTGGATTCATCCGAAGAAATGACGTTTTGCCATTCGTGCACCCAGGTTCGTGGTACACCATCGCAGGCGCTCCCGTCGGTGACGCAGCGTCAAGGGTAACCGCAGCCATGGTCTCCGAGCTGATAGTCCGTGCTGCTGCAAACATCGTCGAACTGTTCGTGCAGATGGTTGTTGTCTTGCAAACGTCCCCATCTGTTGACTCAGGGATCGAGGCGTGGCAGCACAATCCGTTGCAGCCATGGGGATAAGATGCATGTAATCTCGACTGCTAGTGATACGAGGCGGTTGGGATCCAGCATGGCGTTCCGTATTACCATCGTGAACCCACCGATTCCATATTCTGCTAACAGTCATTGGATCTCGACCAACGCGAGCAGCGATGTCGCGATACGATAAACCGCAATCGCGATAGGCTACAATCCGACCTTCATCAAAATCGGAAACGTGATGGTACGCATTTCTCCTCCTTACACGAGGCATCACAACAACGTTTCACCAGGCAACGCCGGTCAACTGCTGTTTTTGTATGAGAAATCGGTTGGAAACGTTCCTCATGTCAGCATGTTGTATGTGTCGCCACCGGCACCAACCTTGTGAGAATGCTCTGAAAAGCTAATCATTTGCATATCACAGCATCTTCATTCTGTCGGTTAAATTTCGCGTCTACAGCACGTCATCTTCTTGGTGTAGCAATTTTAATGGCCAGTAGTGTATAATACGACGATCCTTGCGGGCGTCTGTGCTATGTCGATATCCAAAACCTCGTCTACTGGTGTGGGAATGTTCACGTGACCACAGATACCAGTGTCGTTGCACCACTGACGCAGCACGTCCTACTTGTTTTTCAGTTCTCCGAAACGACCATCCCGACATTCGCAAGGCCCCAATTTGACCCATTTCAAACTCGCTCAGTTGGCTGTACGAAGCACGAACATATCTCCGTGGCATGGTTGCCTGCTTGCTTTACACGTTTGCACCTCTCGGAACTTTCTGCCTGTGAGCATTTCTTACTAAGGGATAGACACAGGCGGCTCTTTGTTACCTACGCCATAACTATCTGTTGGCATACGACATTGAAACCATTATGAGGATATCTACTTACCCGAAGATGGCACATGACAGGGCTGGACAAATACCGTTTCGCGAGCGCGGGCGCTCGCAGATGCCCCCAAGGTCTGCCCACGGCTCTCCTCTACTCTTGGCCGGCCGGAGTGACCGGGCGGTTCTAGGCGCTACAGTCCGGAACCGCGCGACCGCTACGGTCGCAGGTTCGAGTCCTGCCTCGAGCGTGGATGTGTGTGATGTTCTTAGGTTAGTTAGGTTTAAGTAGTACTAAGTTCTAGGAGACTGTTAACCTCAGAAGTTCAGTCCCATAGTGCTCTGAGCTATTGGAACCATCTCCCCTACTCTGCCAGCCAGCAGTACCCCCACCATCCACTCGCCTAGCCACGCACCTCACTGCATCGCGCGGAGCTACTCGGTCCGCTTAATTCCCGTCGTTTCTATTGTCTGTGTAGACATCACGTTCGGTGTTTGTGATAAAACAGAACTAGTGGGAGGAAAATGGCTCAGGAGGAGTTAAAATCGTTGAAACGAAAGTTCCTTGAACCCATACTCCTTAATGCACAGTAGGAAGAAGAGTGCTTTTTTGTTGGGACGCAAAGCGAACCTCAGTGTTTGATTTCCAATGCATCGTTGTCTTCACGCAAGAAGTACAATGTGAAGCGACATTAGCAACTGCTTCACGAGAAGAATAGAGCCGGTTTGAACAATAAAGGAAGAAAACCAAAACTTACTGAACTGAAATAGAAAAAGGAGAAAGACTTGCTTATATATGTGTATAATTGTGACATTGATTCACATTATTACTTTTATTAATAATATGTTATGCGCATTTTCCGTCACTTTTACGTTCTCCTGTACGTATTTACAGGACGGAAACCTCATTCATCCACAACGATGCAGCGATGACAGTAAGCTCTGATGTAGCTCTTAAAATAGCTAAAACAGCACCGCACATCGGCGATGGAGAATTTGTGAAAGACTTTTTTGTTGCTGCAGGAACAATTTTGTGCCCAGAAAGTCTTCCTGCTTATGAAACCGTTCCTCTTTAACGGAGAACGGTTTGCAGGTGCATTGAAGAAATGGCGCACGATGTGGAAGCTCAATTGAGAAACCGGATCAAAGATTTGGTTTGAAAGCACTGATTATGTGATGTTGCTCAACTTACAGTCTTTTTGCGAGGAGTTGATGCTCAGTATAATGTGATTGAGGAACTCCTCGATTTAGTGCCAATGCATTACACAACAACGGTCGACGATATATTTCCATGCGTAGAACATATATTAGAGAAATACTAGCTATGTCAGGTCAGACTTTCATCGATTGCAGCAGATGGGGCTCCTGCAGTGATTGAATATAAATCTGGTGTCGTTGCTTTGATACGAAAAAAGTTGAAAACCGTCGGTGTCCAGCAGGAGCTACCAGCAATACATTGCGATTTTTACCGTGTTAATTTGCTAGCAAAATGTGCCAAATTAGTTGGCGTCATGGACGTGGTTATAAAAACAGTTAACATTCCCAGATCGCACGGTTTGGGACACTGACAATTCAAATCATTCCTGGCACATCTCGAGCGTGAATACGGCGATGTTCCATATTTTTATGAAGAACGGTGGTTGAGTCGAACTGTTGTTTTAGAACGATTTTTTAATTTACGGAAAGATATACCGTTATTCATGGATGCAAAGGAAAACCGGTGAAAGAACTGGACGACCCACAGTGGATTTTAGACCTTGTGTTTTTAAGTGACGTAACCAAGCATCTGAATAGCGTGAATGTAGCTTTACAAGGTAGAAATAAGGCAATTACCGAAGTGTTTGACGCTATTTTGGCATTCAAGAGAAAACTGATTTTTTGGGCAAAGCAAGTGTCAGAAATGTCATGTGTACACTTCCCGAGCGTTGCACTGGTTTACAACGAGAGAGGTTCAAAGACCATTTTAGTGGGTTTGTAACGGTGCCACAGTCTCCCGAAGGCATTTTTGATAGTATGTTTCAGGATTTAAATTGACTGGAATGCGATGTCGAGCTTTTTGCGACTCCTTTTGCAGTTAACGTAGAAAATGTGCCTTTTGAAATTCAGTTGGAACACACTGACTTTTAATGCAATCGTGTGCTGAAGGAGAAATTTCGCACTACAGAAATCTTGGAAAGATTGTACAAATATTTCCCACGTGAACAGTTTCCATTGTTATTTAAAATAGCTGCTCGTGTTTACAATGTTTTTGGAACAACATACATGTGCGAAAAGGTTTTCTCTATAATGAAACTGACAAAATCGAAGCTTAGGAGTAGTCTTTCTGATGCTCGTCTGACTGGTGCAGTGCGCCTAATGACCAGTAATTTCAAACCAAATATCGAGATGCTCGTTCAAAATTATTGTAAAAACATCCAGGATGATGTAAAGCAATGCCTATGTCCTATTCTTACGTAGTACCCCTCGTCTGAACTACACAACACAATTGTGTTTCGTTTCTGAATCCTATGCGTCTGTATCCTATTTGTGGCTATGAAAGTAGAACGTGTTGCAATGGTTCGACACTGTGTTTCATCCGTACATGTCCAACTGTTGCATGGCACAGGAGACACAAACATCAGGTAAGCACGTTTTACACTGCCGTCCCACACACGCATGTTGCGCCACATATGATTAGCTTCCTGATAACCGTATATCTGTGCCGAGTTCACGAATGCCACATACGCGCGAAACGCCCTCAGACGTATGTGTGTTCCACCTGCACTAAGTACGTTAGCTTTTCCATACTCAGCTTAGTGCGCGAAGCGCTCTCACAGCGCCACGGTTGCCCCCGTGCAGTGTGCATACCCAAGCGGCCAGCCTCATCGCACAGCTCTGCTACCCGCACTACGTGCCCTCACAGCTGCTCGGCGTTGCCCTCGCGGCGCACGGTGTCCGCGGGCAACCATACGGGCAGCTCTCGTGCCCACCCCTGGTACATGACGTCAACGGATCAAAACCAATGTCATCTTTGCAGGCAGTGCATATATCCAGTGTCTGAATATGTTTATGCATGCATGCGTACTAATTATTCAGTAATATTGGTACTTTACATATTATGAAATTATATCTACCCCTTGGATGCATAGGCTGCTTGGCTCACAAAAAAGCTTGAGAGGGGTATAAGATCCGTTCTTCTGAATAAATATAAGGTGCATGACGAGTGTACTAGTACAGCTTTATTGAATTTCATATTAAGATCTACATCTAAATCTATACTCCGCAAGCCACCTTACGGTGAGTGGGGGGGAATACTTTGTGGATTATTGTCATATATCCCCATTCCATGTTCCCATCGTGAATAGTTCGCAGAAAGAATGATTGGTGATAAGCTATCGTGTGAACTCCAATTTCTCTAATTTTACCCACATGGTCTTTTCGCGACATGTATGCGGAGGACCGCGGGGGATTAGCCGAGCGGTCTAAGGCGCTGCAGTCATGGACTGTGCGGTTGGTCACGGCGGAGGTTCGAGTCTTCCCTCGGGCATGGGTGTGTGTGTTTGTCCTTAGGATAGTTTAGGTTAAGGAGTGCGTGCGCTTAGGGACTGATGACCTTAGCAGTTGAGTCCCACAAGATTTCACACACATTTGAACATTTTTTTTGTATGCAGAGGAAGTGATATACAAGGTGTGCCTTAAATCATCTGCCACTAGCAACCCTTACATTTTTTGCCTCGTTTAGCGGTAGTTAATTTGAACTTGTCTAGTGCCAGTAACCATAGGTCAGTTATGTTGTTTGTTGCCATTTGAGAAAGAATGAATAAGAACTTAACCACAGGACAGCGTGCATTTTTTTGTAAACATTGTCGGAATATGACAGTATAATTACAGTGAGCTTGTGATTTGTTTGTAGAACGTTTCCCAAAAGTCGAGCCTATATCTCGACAACGCATTCGCTATTTAAATTTGATATTGACAGAGACTAGGTCGGTAGTGGAGCTCCTGTCGTTCAGGTAGGCCCAAGTCTGTTACTAAAGGAGAGAGTGTTAATGTTGTTGTTCACTGTTTTGTGCAGTCACCTTCTAAGTCTCAAGGAATTGCTTCAAAAACTCAAATTTGCTCCAGGAAGTGCTGTTAGAAGTGAAAATAGTCCACTTTTTGAACACCTGCAACCAGTCGAGGAAAAGACGATATGGTAACAGGATGAAGCACACCTGGGTTATGGAAGTATTGACAGAGACTTTCTAAATGAAATCTTTGATGAATAGATTGGCGGACAGGGTACTATTGAATGGCCTCCATGATTCCCAGATATCACAAACTGTTGGGATACCACTCAAGTATCGTCAAGTACTGTAGACCAGATAATATGCATTCATGTTTGACAAATTAAGTTTAGTTTTTCCTAGGAATACGCTATAAGTGTTTTTAGCCTCTGAAAACGGCAAAAGGCCGACACGCATAAACCAGTATACAACTAATAAATACAGTGGTCAAGACATTCATCAGTTGGATTTGCAGGTCCTTGTGTTTACCATGTTTGCAGTTAAAATTGTAGGATGTAGGGTCCGCCAGTTACGCAAAACACAGTTTTTCCAAGTTCCCAAACATGTTTCAGGACCACTGTGCCTTCATCTGTGGGTTTCAGTTTATATTCAATCTGTAATGTGAAAGTTTTTAGTAAATGACTACAAAATTATGTGGATATTTAGTTCCAACAATAATTTGTTTCCTTATGTTAATACTGTTACACTTGGTGTTCATTATTTTAAGGACCACTTGTGCATTATTTATTACGGGTAGCTTGCCATCTGCAACGAAACAATGTTGATGAGAAATTTTGTTGGGAGTTAACCTATCATCTAAACGTAATTTAGTTTGTCGCGATATTTTGCCCCTATATTCGTTTTTGCGAACGTTTTCGTGTTTCAAGCTCTTCTGTTCTCAGCATCATGGTGAGGTGTTGTGATGCGCACGTAAATATAACACATATTTTCACAAATAAGGTCGTGAAAGCACTTTGTTCTTCGCCAAAACACAATGTAATTGTGGTGTTGTGCGTTCCAGTGCAGTCACTGTTCATTTGTTCACCAGTGAGTTCGACGCCAAATTTGCATTTTGTTTACATTTTATCTTTGTGTGTGTGTGTGTAGACTTTACCTGTTTGTGTTGTCTTTTTTGTAAAGTTCCTTTAATGCGTTTAAAAGTGTGTCCTTGCAGAGTGCAGTGTATTCCTTTATGACCTGTTTTCCTTCTGCTATTACCTTCTTTATGAGCAAGCTCACCTCAATGGTGAGTTTGCTGTGTAGGCAGTGGCTGGGTTTTAATATTCTTAAGCCTGTTTTATTGTAGTTTGGTGGTGACTGTGGGCTATAAGGTGGTCAGCAAATGTGCAATTGGATCTGTTTCTCTTTAAAGCTCTGAGATGTTCTGAATATATGGTTTGGAAGTTTCTGCATGTTTGTCCTACACACACTGACTAGCAAGTGTTGCATGTAAGTTCCTATATCCTGATCTTTTAAATTTATCTGTGGGTGCTTCTTGTGTTCCGATTTTTTTCTGTGTTGTGTTTTCTTTCCTGTATCCTATCTGGAGTCCCTGTTTCCTTAATATGTTGCCTATTCTGTGAACAATATTTTTATTGTAGGTGAGTATGTGCCATTTCGGTTTGTGTGTGTTGTTGCTCTGTTGTGTCTTGTGTGTGGTCACTGTTTGTGTTTTGTGTTGTTCTATGTTGGGTGGGTATTTGTGTCTGTTTGGTATGTTGATTTTTATAGTGTTTACGTATTTTCTTTATTTAACTTGTATACCATATGGGGACCATAATCATTTTCTACTGATACTTGTTTAATTGTGTTAAGCTCTTGTGTGTAGTTTTGTTTGTTCGTGGGTGTTCTGTGTAATCTATGGAGCAGGAATATGAAGTTTGCTTGCTTATGTGTTAATGGGTGGTTCGATAGGTTGTGAATGGTGGTGCTTGTGGTTGTCGGTTTCCTGCATATTGTGAAGTTGTTTGTGTTGTTTGTTTTAGGTATGGTGAGACATAGAAAATGCAGTGTGTTCTTATTTTCTGTTTCTAATGTGAAATTCATTTTTGGGTGTAAGTTGTTTATTTATTAGTGTAGCTGTTCTACGTGTGTATGTGGTTCATCAATCTGGCATATTATGTCGTCGACATAACTGTACCAGTGTATAACTTTGTAGTTTTTTGGATTTATTATGCGTCTGAATATAATATTCTGCAGGTTGTTCATAAATATGTTAGCAAGGGAGCCACTAATTGGTGAAGTGAAAAACGCTTTTATGTCCTTATTTGTGAAAATACGTGTTATATTTATGTGTGCATCACAACACCTCACCATTATGCTGAGAGTAAAAGGGCTTGCCACACAAAAACGTAAGTAAAAACGAATATAGGCGCGAAATATCGGGGCAAACTATATTACGTTTAGATGATAGGTTAACTCCCAACACAATTTCTCATCGACATCGTTTGGTGGCAGATGGCAAGCTACCTGTAATAAATAATGCACAAGTGGTCCTGAAAATTAAAACACACCAAGAGTAAAGGTATTAATAAAAAGAAACAAATTATTGTTTGAACTAAATATCCACATAATGTTGTAATCATTTATTAAAGATGTTCAAATTACAGGTTAAATAAAGAGGGAAATCCACTGATGATGGCACAGTGGTGCTGAAACATATTTGGGAACTTGGAAAAACCGTGTTTTGCATAACTGGCAGACCCTACGTCCTATAATTACAGTGGGCAACACTAGCATCAGATTAGTAGATACAGTGGTCAAGACTAATATCAGTTCTGGAGCGAATCATTTGCGTGTCTTTCATTTCTTATCTGATACATGAAATGCAGAATAGACCTACTTTTTCGAGCAGATTACGTTAAATGGACTAGAACGGCTGCCCTAAGTGGCTTACCCTGGTGAGTACATAATCCATTCAGTTAGGGGCAGACGAATTGTACAACGAAGAAAGATTTAAAAATTTAAAATCTTCCTACACAGCGATGTCACTGCAGGTAGTCGAGATCTGAAGTCATAGTATGTGTGGTCTACTATCCAGTAATTACGAAATAGCCTATTATTACAAATGTTACTCTGAAAGATTTTGATAATATTCCAACACACTTTTCTAATGTCGGTAGGTGGTAAAATAATTCACAATAGCTAACAATGTACGTATGGAACAAGCACTTTAGTGCTACTCAAGGGATATAACTCAAAATACATATACAGAGATAACACTTCCCAAAGTTAGTCTGAAATAATCTCTACATTTAGACAGACATAGTTCACTGAGTCGCGGAACAGCAATCCGCAAGAATATGTTGGGTAGAGTATGCCTTACCTTATGTTTATCCCGCATTGAGCCGCGTCCTAAGATGGCCATTTTCGTCATCGTGTCCTCCTGCAGCCTTTTCAACGAGTTGCCCTTAGGACCCAGTAGCTTCCCTACGAAGTTGAACTGCAAAAGACAACACAAGGATCGTAAATTAAATGAACGAACTCATAATTAGTTGTAAAAATAATTAATAATTTTGTAATAGCAATGGATATTACGGAGCAAATCGCTGAAGAAAATGAATAACTTTTACAGTACTAACTTGTGTAACTTACATTAATAATATTTGATACCATAAACATCTAAATTACGTTACTGACGATAACCATCTATCGTCAACAGCCACATTCACAAAAAATAACATTCATGGTTAATTTAAAGACGTTACGTGCATGGATTAGAGCTAACCACAGCAAAATATTCAGATTAAAATGTTAGAACAAATAACTAAAAAATCTGGATAAGTGTGAGTAGAATTCGTAACCTAGGGTTCCGTACAAACTTAACTACATATACAGACAGTTAACCCATCCCAGAAATCAAGAATATTTTGTCTGTTACCAATGTCGATACTCTTGCCCATTCCTGAGAAAAAGGGGTCTCAACAGAATGATAGCTAGATAGTCGGATAACAAATGACAAACATCTTTTTCGTGTGATATTATCACAAATTAACAATTTTTGGATTTTTTTCTTTACCTGTGCTATGAAGCCTAAACTAGACAACATTTCGTAACTCTAAGTCAACGGGAAATACCGTATAGATGAGTGAGTTTGCGTGTATCAAAATTTGTGACATATATGGCAGTATCGTTTGATTGCATTGACTTAGATGCTTACATTTATTACACCAGCAAGGGACTAGAGACTTAACCTGTTTCAACATACGGACGGACAAACGCACAGATAACAAATGAACAAAAAACATTTTGTGTGTTGTAATAACAAATTAACTATTTTTGGATGTAGTGTGAAACCTTGCTACTTGCCAAATTTCACGATCCTTGGTCGACAGGACGTACCTTAAAGGTTTTGATAAGTGAGTTTGCGAGTATCAAAGTACGTGACATAAATGGCCGTATCTTTTTATCGCATTGACTTAGAAGCTTCAAAGTTTTACGTCGTCAAGTGAACGTAGACATTTATATGTGACATACATTTCAACTTCATATGTCTATCCATTCCTGAGGAAAGGTGTTTTTAACAGTCGGATCGTACAATGAAACACCAAAGAAACGGACACAGGCATGCGTCTTCAAAATATAGAGATATGTAAGCAGGCAGAATAGGTGCTGCGGTCGTCAACGCCTATATAAGACAACAAGTGTCCCGCGCAGTTGTTGGATTGGTTGCTGCTGCAATAGTGGCAGGTTATCAAGATTTAAATGAGTTTGAACGTGGCGTTATAGTCGGCGCACGAGTGATGGGACACAGCTTCTCCGAAGTAGCAATGAAGTGGGGATTTTCCCGTTCGACCATTCCCCGTGTGTATCGTGAATGTCAGGAATCCGGTAAAACATCAAATCTACGACATCGCTGCGGCCGGAAAGAGATCCTGCAAGAATTGGACCAACGACGAGTGAAGAGAATCGTTCAACGTGACAAAAGTGCAACCCTTCCGCAAACTGATGCAGATTTCAATGCTGGATCGTCAACAAGTGTCAGCGTGCGAATCATTCAACGAAACATCGTCGAGATGGGCTTTCGGAGCCGAAGGGCCACTCGTGTACCCCTGCTGACTGCACGACACAATGCTTTATGTCTCGCCTGGGCCATTCAACACCGAAATGGGGCTATTGATGGCTAGGAACATGCTGCCTGATCGTACGAGTCTCATTTCAAGTTGTATCGACCGATGGACTTGTGCGGTTTTGGAGAAAACCTCATGAATTCGTGGACCCTGCATATCAGCAAGGGACTGTTCAAGCTGGTGGAGGCTCTGTAATGGTGTGGGGCGTGTGTAGTTGGAGTGATATGGGACCCCTGATACGTGTAGATATGACTCTGACAGGTGACAGGTGACACGTACGTAAACATCCTGTCTGATCACGTCTGTTGTGCACTCCGACGGACTTGGTCGTTTCCAGCAGGACAATGCGACATCCCACACGTCTAGAGAGTGACTGCAGGAACACTCTTCTGTGTTTAAAGACTTCCGCTGTCCGCCAAATTTCCCAGACATGAACATTATTGCGCATCTCTGAGATGCCTTGCAAAGTGCTGCTCAGAAGAGATCTCCACTCCCTCTTATTCTTACGGGTTTATGGATAGCCGTGCACAGTACATGGTGTCAGTTCCCTACAGCACTACGTCAGACATTAGTAGAGTCGAAGCCACGTCGTTTTGCGGCACTTCCGCGTGCTTGCGGAGGCCCTACACGATATTAGGCCGGTGTATCAATTTCTTTGGCTCCTCAGTGTATAAGGGTTAGGCCTTTACCTACTGAGTACGGAATCGTAAAAACCACGAAGAGCAATATGTTTAGTGCGATATAAACTCTCTGTGGCATAATACGAGGTGCATTCAAGTTCTAAGGCCTCCGATTTTTTTTCTAATTAACTACTCACCCGAGATGGAACTGGCGTTACTTCTCGACGTAATCTCCCTGCAGACGTACATATTTTTCACAACACTGACGCCATGATTCCATGGCAGCGGCGAAGGCTTCTTTAGGAGTCTGTTTTGACCACTGGAAAATCGCTGAGGCAATAGCAGCACGGCTGGTGAATGTGCGGCCACGGAGAGTGTCTTTCATTGTTGGAAAAAGCTAATAGTCACTAGGCGCCAGGTCAGGTGAGTAGGGAGCATGAGGAATCGCTTCAAAGTTGTTATCACGAAGAAACTGTTGCATAACGTTAGCTCGATGTGCGGATGCATTGTCTTGGTGAAACAGCACACACGCAGCCCTTCCCGGACGTTTTTGTTGCAGTACAGGAAGGAATTTGTTCTTCAAAACATTTTCGTAGGATGCACCTGTTACCATAGTGCCCTTTGGAACGCAATGGGTAAGGATTACGCCCTCGCTGTCCCAGAACATGGACACCGTCATTTTTTCAGCACTGGTGGTTACCCGAATTTTTTTTTTTTTTTTTTTTTTTTTGTGGCGGTGAATCTGTGTGCTTCCATTGAGCTGACTGGCGCTTTGTTTCTGGATTTAAAAATGGCACCCACGTCTCATCCATTGTCACAACCAACGAAAAGAAAGTCCCATTCATGCTGTCGTTGCGTGTCAACATTGCTTGGCCACATGCCACACGGGCAGCCATGTGGTCGTCCATCAGCATTCGTGGCACCCACCTGGATGACACTTTTCGCATTTTCAGGTTGTCATGGCGGATTGTGTGCACAGAACCCACAGAAATGCCAACTCTGGGGGCGATCTGTTCAACAGTCATTCAGCGATCCCCCAAAACAATTCTCTCCACTTTCTCGATCATGTCACCAGACCGGCATGTGCGAGCCCAAGGTTGTTTCGGTTTGTTGTCACACGATGTTCTGCCTTCATTAAACTGTCGCACCCACGAACGCACTTTCGACACATCCATAACTCCATCACCACATGTCTCCTTCAACTGGTGATGAATTTCAATTGGTTTCACACCACGCAAATGCAGAAAACGAATGATTGCACGCCATTCAAGTAAGGAAAACGTCGCCATTTTAAGTATTTAAAACAGTTCTCATTCTCGCCGCTGGCGGTAAAATTCCATCTGCCGTACGGTGCTGCCATCTCTGGGACGTATTGACAATGAACGTGGCCTCATTTTAAAACAATGCGCATGTTTCTATCTCTTTCCAGTCCGGAGAAAAAAAATCGGAGGCCTTAGAATTTGAATGCACCTCGTAGTACTTTAAAAAGTGAATACATTGTATGATATTTTTAGCGGGATGTGAGTTCATCCACCTAACGGAAAGGACGTTCTTCCTCCGCGTACATTGGACCGTTCCCCAGCTGATATGTGAAAGTTGTGTCGTATAGGTATTAGTGTGGTGTAGTGTTATACCCATGTCGTATGATGATGATGATGATGATGATGATGATGAGAGAAGGGAGAGGAAGAAAGGAAGAAGCCCGGTGCCGGCTCATACCTTGCCATTCTCGAGTAGCACCAGAGGAGCCAAGGAAATTGACGTACCCATGCGACGTACGGATCACCGTCAAGTGTTGTATGCCCTTACTTCACGAGACATTGGGGACGGGTTTGGAATTTAATCCAGGGCATTGGCGCAAACACTGGAGATCACAAACTTCACGCCACCACCTCTCCTCCCCCTATTTCCGGCCAAATACTGACAGTGAAAATTTTTTATCCAACACCAGCAAGCGTATCGGCTTAGATTACCGCACAGGCCAGCGTTCGCGATTTTTTTCCGTCTACTTTCATTCTATTTCTTTCTTTGTCGTTATGTTAGCATTTGTTCTTATAGGGCGTCTCATGACAGAAATATGTTACTTCAGTCAAGGCCTACTTTTAATGTTTGACGACGGTTTTAGTGAGTTAACAGAAATCTTAAACTTCGTCTACAACATGGTCTCAGTGTTCATATTAAGTTTATTGTTTATATGCAAAAAGTGTTAAGGCTCCATTGGCCACTTGTTGACAGATTGCCTACTTGCGAGCAAGACGAATATGTGAGACGCAGCACCTCAGACACGAGATGTAACACCTGGAAAGTGTTCTGAGAAGCAATGGGTACTCCATCATTTACATAAGAGGTGTCAAAGAATCCAACACTCGGCGAAGCGACATATCGCACAAAGAAACATCATGTACGGCCTTTCTGCCATACATTCTCAGAGCGTCCGACAGATTACGCCGTATACTGTGCAAACAAAGCGCAGATACTATTAATAAACCAACAAAGACGATCAAAGAGTGTCTCACATATGCAAAGGAGAGTCTCTAATGACCTCGATGTCGACGGACGTTAAACACAATTTTCGTTGCAGTGCCGAGAATGTACTGCATACCACACACACGTGGAAAAGTCTGTGTGAGTGACTGGACGTTCAGTCAACACCAGAATTGCCGAACATAAGCAGAATTGCAAGTTACGGTAGGTGGAAAAATCGGCCGTGGCGGAGCACACGCTGTGTGAGACCGAGCACATAGTAGACTAAAATATGCCGACACGGATGCTCTTGCTGTAGAGAAGAGCTATCACAGCGGCTTGTCCAGGGCAATTATAAAAATACACGAACAGGACAATAACTTCAACAAGGAAAGGGAAGCCTCAAGGTAAGCAGATTCTGTATTCCCGTGCTGTAACGAACGATTGTTGCAGGTAGCAAGTGGAGAACCGTAGTGGTAATGACCACGGGAAAGCCCTTAGATGCTGGTGTGCAAGGTACGTATAATCTGTGGCCACGAGCTCTACTCCAGTCCACCACAAGCAATAGACGCTGAAGCTCCCTGGTAGATTTAAAATGTGTGCCGGACCTAGACTCGAACTCGGGACCTCTGCCTTTCGCGGGCAAGTGCTCTATCATCTGAGATACCCAAGAACGACCCACGATCCGTCCTCACAGCTTTACTTCTGCTAGTACGTCGTCTCTTACTTCCAGATTTCACAAACGCTCTCCTGTGTTGGTCCGGTACACAATTTTAATCTGCCAGGAAGTCTCATATCAGCGCATACCGCTGCAGAGTGTAAATCTCATTCTGAATAGAGGGTGAAACTTTGACGATTCCAGCCGCTCGTGCCGGCGAAACGTCAGAAAAATTATGAAACAAACGTTGACCGAAGGCCCTGAGACAGAAGTCAACAGGCGATTTATTGCTTATTTAACTGGTGGTACTCCTCATTTCCTCATCATTAGCCTCTCTTTAGTATAATCTCAACCAACAGCAAGTCCTGTAATTCATCCCCACTTTCACTGAGTATATCTTGTTATCATGCTGTTTCGTTGTAATCTCATTCATTTCTTTCATTTCCTTCTTGTCTCTTTGATCGGCATGTTGAACAGTAGGTCGGATGCGCGTCATTGTTTTAGTCCGGGTCCTTCTCACGAACTTACACTCTTATTGTTCCCTCCTACTTCTTGTGTATATTGTACATTACCAGACTTTTCATATGGATTACACACATTTCGCACCATTTTACGCTGCAGAACACTTTTTTCTAAGCTGACAAAGTGCTATGAAAGTTTCTTGATTATTTTTAAGACTTGCCTGTAAGTTTAAAATCAAAGATGCCTCTCTGGTACCTTTACCATTTCTAAGGCCAAAGTGATCAAAAGATCTTAAATTTTGTTTTCCATTCCTTTGAGTATTACTTTTCCTCCTACAATGATCGATGAATTGGTAGGCGTCCTGTTGTATCGCTATCGATAGTCACCTCCCTGGAAAGTGCAGAGCGCATGAGTAATTGTTGCTTCGTTACCGTGGGATGCTGGTTGTCGGTTGGTTGATTCGTAGGAGGGGACCAAACAGCGAGGTCGTCGGTCCCATCGGATTACTGAAGGACAGGGAAGGAAGTCGGCCTGACATTTCAAGGGAATCATCCCGGCATTTGCCGGAAACGGTTTAGGAAAATTACGGAAAACCTAAATCAGGATGGCCTTACATGGGTTTGAACTGTCGTCCTATCGAATATGAGTTCAGTGTGCGAACCACTGCGCCACTTCGCCCGGCCCTTGGTATGTTGGGCGTCGTCCAATGCTGGTGCCGGAGTTGCAACACACATCTGAAGTTATTGTGGTGCAATTAAAAATGTCTGTCAGGCAAGTTGTACAGTCATATTAGTTTTTACGGCTCAGTATGAATGTTTATCTGAAAGGTGACGATTTTCACTGTCGTGTGTCGTGTCGGGAGCTAAATAATGAGCCGCGTTGGAACGGTTACGGGATGATAAATGTTGACTGGATTGACTTACATTACATGTTCCAAGTGAAAGGAACTTATATGGATTGTTTGAATATCATGAGCGGAAGTACTTTCGGATATCGCACACGACCTTTTGAAACATCCCTGTAACGATTCGGTCTCGCGCATGCTTGTGAGATGGATGAAGATACTGTTCAATACTGACTGGAACTGTGGCTTTCGTATACTTATGAGGCATCTTTTGTACAGTTATGTTCGTATGTGTTCTGTGTTGCAAGCACTTGAATAATATTGCTTCAACAATACATTTAGTACGTCACAGCGGAGTACGAGGTTGTTATGCAAATACCGACCACGTCGATTGTGGAACAATGTTAATTGTGAACAGTGCAGCCCAACCCTATGTGTCTATGTTTAACAGAATATGATGAATTCCACCAGACTATGCTGGCATTGTTTGTGTGAGTATCCACGCACCCTGTTAGATAATGATTATTACAAGAAACTTCGAAGCAGGTAGCGCTAGGAGAGAAGAGCAACATCCGCTGGAAAATCGGGTGCGTGTGTTTTATGCACGCTGGCACTAAATATCAAGTTCTCGTTCCTGTACTTAGGGAGCATTTGTGCAGAACATATACACCACAGCCGGCCGGGGTGGCCGAGCGGCTCTAGGCGCTATAGTCTGGAACCGCGTGACCGCTACTGTCACAGGTTCGAATCCTGCCTCGGGAATGGATGTGTGTGATGTCCTTAGGTTAGTTAGGTTTAAGTTGTTCTAAGTTCTAAGGGACTGATGACCTCATAAGTTAAGTCCCATAGTGCTCAGAGCCATTTGAACCATATACACCACATTTTCCCCGGATGTGCTGAGTGTATTGTACGATAGTACTGACATTCATCTGCATTTGATATCTGCGGTGGGTAATGTGGATAATATACTTAATTATTTTATTGCTGCAGTGCCAATTATAGGCACCATGCGTTCCTTGTGTGTAGCTGTAAATAAGTATAGAAAAAAAGTTTTACTACCAAATATTAAAATGAGGTATAGTACACTAGAAAGATCTAAATGTGAGCGACAAAGTAACCTCAAACAACCTATCCAGCTGAAGGAATGAAAAGTCTCCAGTGAACCCCTGTCCGTGCTTCCAAAAGTGGCAGCTAGATGGCACCATCGGCGGCCTCCTTACAGCGACCGCTCCGGGCAGCATCCTGATGGGTGGGTGCAGGCAGGGGCGCTATTAACCGTTTTACAGTCCGCTTAGGCGACGACCCAGTCGTAACAGAGGGCGTTATGCTGGAAATTGGAGCCGTCGCCCGGAGTAATGGCTGGAGGGCGTGCCTTGCGTTTATCCTGTCGGGGCGCCGAGCAGCGGAGGCAACCGACTTCCAGCCGGGAAAGGAAGATGGCATTGGCTGACTAATTCCTTTGTGAAGACGATGTTGTATGGGCAGTACGCAACTCATGTATCTTCACAGTTACGGGTACTTGTAATTAGCTTCACATTTTTATACGAATGAATAGTTTGGCGGCCATATTCATTGAGAAAATTCTCTCGGGCTTCCAGCCGCGTCACGTGGTTTGAAACTCGCGAGCTTTCGTCTCAGAACTCCTCGTCCGTTGTCAAGTGGTGACTGTCGAATGGTTCCTGCTGCCCTTCTTATACAGCTGCGCTGCCTCCAGTGACGTCACTGTTGTTCGCCCCCAGCGCCGTATACAGGGTGGACCTTTGATAGTGACCGAGCCAAATATCTCACGAAATAAGAGTCAAACGAAAAAACTGCAAAGAGCGAAACTTGTCTAGCTTGAAGGGGAAAACCAGATGGCGATATGGTTGGCCCGCTAGATGGCGCTGCCATAGGTCAAACGGATATCAACTGCGTTTTTTTTAAAGTGGGAAACCCCGCTTTTTATTACTTATTCCTATAGTACGTAAAGAAATATGAATGTATAATTCGACCACTTTTTTCGCTTTGTGATAGATGGCGGTGTAGTAGTAACAAACATATGGCTCACAATTTTAGACGAACAGTTGATAACAGGTAGGTTTTTAAAATTAAAATACAGAACGTAGCTACGTTTGAACACTTTATTTCGGTTGTTTCAATGTGATACATGTACTTTGTGAAATTATCATTTCTGAGAACGCATGCTATTACAGAGTGATTACCTGTAAATACCACATTATTGCCATAATGCTCAAAATGATGTCCGTCAACCTCAGTGCATTTGGCAATACGTGTAACGACATTCCTCTAAACAGCGAGTAGTTCGCCTTCCGTAATGTTCGCACAAGCATTGACAATGCGCTGACGCATGTTGTCAGGAAGGAATCATGGGACGTCAGATCCGGTGAACGTGCGGCCCATGGTATAGTGCTTCGACGACCAATCCACATCTCATGAAATATGCTATTCAATACCGCTTCAACCGCACGCGAGCTATGTGCCGGACATCCATCATGTTGGAAGTACATCGCCATTCTGTCATGCAGTGAAACATATTGTAATAACATCGGTAGAACATTACGTAGGAAATCAGCATACATTCCACCATTTAGAATGTCATCGATAAAATGGGGGCCAGTTATCCTTCTTCCCATAATGCCGCACCATACATTAACCAGCCAAGGTCGCTGATGCTCCACTTGTCGCAGCCATCGTGGATTTTCCGTTGGCCAATAGTGCATATTATGCCGGTTTACGTTACCGATGTTGGTGAATGACGCTTCGTCGCTAAATAGAACGCGTGCAAAAAATCTGTCATCGTCCCGTAATTTCTCTTGTGCCCAGTGGCAGAATTGTACACGACGTTCAAAGTCGTCGCCATGCAATTCCTGGTGCATAGAAATATGGTACGGGTGCAATCGATGTTGATGTAGCATTCTCAACACCGACGTTTTTGAGAATCCCGATTCTCGAGCAATTTGTCTACTACTGATGTGCAGATTAGCTGCGACAGCAGCTAAACACCTACTTGGGCATCATCATTTGTTGCAGGTCGTGGCTGACGTTTCACATGTGGCTGAACACTTCCTGTTTCCTTAAATAACGTAACTATCCGGCGAACGGTCCGGAGACTTGGATGATTTCGTCCAGGATACCGAGCAGCACACATAGCTCTTAGGTTGTTCGCAGATGATGCTGTAATTTACCGTCTAGTAAGGTCATCCGAAGACCAGTACCAGTTGCAAAGCGATTTAGAAAAGATTGCTGTATGTTGTGGCAGGTGGTAGTTGACGCTAAATAACGATAAGTGTGAGGTGATCCACATGAGTTCCAAAATATATCCGTTGGATTTCGATTACTCGATAAATAGTACAATTCTCAAGGCTGTCAATTCAACTAAGTACCAGGGTGTAAAAATCACGAACAACTTCAGTTGGAAATACCACATAGATAATATTGTGGGAAAGACGAGCCAAAGGTTGCGTTTCATTGGCAGGACACTTAGAAGATGCAACAAGTCCACTAAAGAGACAGCTTACACTACACTCGTTCGTCCTGTGTTAGAATATTGCTGCGCGGTGTGGGATCCTTACCAGGTGGGATTGACGGAGGACATCGAAAGGGTGCAAAAAAGGGCAGCTCGTTATCTATTATCGCGTAATAGGGGAGAGAGTGTGGCAGATATGATACGCGAGTTGGGATGGAGGTCATTAAAGCAAAGACGTTTTTCGTCGCGGCGAGATCTATTTACGAAATTTCAGTCACCAACTTTCTCTTCCGAATGCGAAAATATTTTGTTGAGCCCAACCTACATAGGTAGGAATGATCATCAAAATAAAATAAGAGAAATCAGAGCTCGAACAGAAAGGTTTAGGTGTTCGTTTTCTCCGCGCGCTGTTCGGGAGTGAAATGGTAGGGAGATAGTGTGATTGTGGTTCGATGAACCCTCTGCCAAGCACTTAAATGTGAATTACAGAGTTATCATGTAGATGTAGATGTAGATAGCACACGCCCGTTGGGTATTTTGATCACAATAGCCATACATCAATACGATATAGACCTTTTCCGCAAATGGTAAACGGTTTATTTTAACACGGGTAATGTGTCACGAAGCAAATACCGTCCGCACTGGCGGAATGTTACGTGATACCACGTACTTATACTTTTGTGACTATTACAGCGCCATCTATCACAAAGCGAAAAAAGTGGTCCTACTAAAAGATTCATATTTCTTTACGTACTACACGAATATGTAATAAAAATGGGGGTTCCTATTTAAAAAAACGCAGTTGATATCCGTTTGACCTATGGCATCGCCATCTAGCGGGCCAACCATAGCGCCATCTGGTTTCCCCTTTCAAGCTAGACGAGTTTCGTTCTTTGTAGTTTTTTCTTTTTATACTTATTTCGTGAGATATTTGGCCCGGTCACTATCAATGGACCACCCTGTACTGTAATATTTTCGTTGCAGGCTTGCCGTGCCTGCTTCAATCTTCTGATGGCCGGGTCCCAAGTCACGTTTAGCTGCAGGCCACCGTCTATTGCGGATGTTGTCAGAAATGTTTATGTCGATCGATTCTTTTATGACGCTATTCCAGAAATGATTCGGCTGTGTAATAATCGATCTCTCGACGAATGCAATACAGAGTCCGTTTGTAGAGCATATACTGCTAGAGCTGATTTCTCGCGAAACCGTGGCCGAAAAGATCTCTCGTGTTCTACTCGGCGCTTTTCAACAGTATTCCCAGTCTGTCCAATCTAAAACTATCTACACCCACACAGTATTTTATATACTCCTGGCGTTATGAGGTTTACATCTTCTTTCAGAGGCATCGAATTTTTGCTGTAGCTCTGAAGACTGAAACTATTTCATGCCTCTATAGGAGCCGACTAATCTTTCCTGTTATCGGGATACGGAACGGCAAAGACGCAAGCTTCTTCGCGTATTCCTCGGAAGCCTTCTGCTTACGTTTCTGCGGCAACTTTTCTTGCGAAAACTGGCGGTTGTTGTAGCCGTTTTCATTGAATACTTATGGTAAGTGGCTCAGCGTCTGAAACGGCGTCCGCTAGGTGTACCAATGTCCTCAGAACAGAGCGTTTCTGCGAAGGGCGGTAGTAGCTGGTAGCACGCAGATATTGGTTCGTGTGGGTGGGTTTCCGGTAAACACTGTGAGCTGAGACATCCTACGACTTAGGAAGACGTCAAGAAACGGCAAAGCACCATCCACCTCTACCTCCTTAGGATAATTTAGATTAAGTAGTGTGTAAGCTTAGCAACTGATAACCTTAGCAGTTAAGTCCCATAAGATGTCACTCACATTTGAACTTTTTTTTTGAACTTGTTGTTCTCACGGATACTGCTGATGTGGTTCAAGTTTTCTCGCAGGTTATCACGTCCATGAGACCTGACAAAGAGTATGTCGTCGACGTAGCGATAAAACCAACTAGGCTTTGCAGAAGCTTTGTCCAGAACGACGTCTCAGAGTACTTCATGAACAGGTTGGCTATAACTGGAGGTAATGGGCAACATCCTCAGTAAAGTCGGCGGCCTGCATAGCTTGCAATCCGGCCATCTTAAGGTTGAAGCGGGCGCGGCAAGCCCGCAACGAAAATAATACCATATACACTAAGTGATCAAAAGTATCCGGACACCCCGAAAAACATACGTTTTTCATATTAGTTGGATTTTACTGCCACCTACTGCCCGGTACTCCATATAAGTGACCTCAGTACTCATTAGATATCGTGAGAGAGCACAGTGGGGCGCTCTGCGGAACTCACGGACTTCGAACGTGGTCAGGTGATTGGGTCTGATTTGTGTCAAACGTCTGTACGCGAAATTACCACACTCCTAAGCATCCCTAGGTCCACTGTTTGTGATGTGATAGTGAAATGGAAACGTGAAGGGAGTCGTACAGCACAAAAGTGTACAGGCCGACCTCGTCTGTTGACTGACAGAGACCGCCCACAGTTGAAAAGAGTCGTAATGTGTAATAGGCAGACATCTATGCAGACCATGCCACAGGAATTCCAAACTGCATCATGGTCCACTGCATGTACTATGGTAGTTAGACTGGAGGTAAAAAAAAACTTGGATTTCATGGTCGAGCGGCTGCTCATATGCTACAAATCACGCCCGTAAAGGCCAAACGACGCCTCGCTAGGTGTAAAAGCGTAAATATTGGACGAATGAACAGTGGAGAAACGTTGTGTGGAGTGACGAATCACGGTACACAATATGAAG
The DNA here is from genome assembly GCF_021461395.2 of Schistocerca americana. Taxonomy (NCBI): domain Eukaryota; kingdom Metazoa; phylum Arthropoda; class Insecta; order Orthoptera; family Acrididae; genus Schistocerca; species Schistocerca americana. The sequence goes on from NC_060124.1 coordinate 217,180,618, forward strand.
GCCCGATGGCAGGGTGTGGGTATGGCGAATGCCCGGCGTACGTCTTCTGCCAGCGTTTGCAGGCAAACAGTAAAATTCGGAGACGGTGGTATTATGGTGTGGCCGTGTTATTCACGGAGGAGGCTTGCATCCATTATTTTTCTGCGTGGCGTTATCACAGCACAGGCCTACGTTGCTATTTGAAGCACCTTCTTGCTTCCCACTGTTGAAGAGCAATTCGGGAATGGTGACCGCATCTGTGAACACGGTCTAGCACCTGTTCATATCGCACGGCCTGCGGCGCAGTGGTTACACGACAATAACATCCCTGTAATGAACTGGCCTGCAGAGAGTCCTGACATGAATCCTATGGAACATCTTTGGGATGTTTTGGAAAGCCGACTTCGTGCAGTCCTCACCGACCGACGTCGATAGCTCTCCGCAGTGCAGCACTCCGTAAAGAATGGCTGCCATTCGTCAAGAAAGCTTCCAGCACCGGACTGAACATATGCATGCGAGAGTGCAAGCTGTCACCAAGGCTAATGTTGGGCCAGCACCATACTGAATTCCTTCATTATCGGTGGAGAGCGTTCCGAACTTTTCAGCCAGGTGTCCGGATATTTTAGATCACGTAGTGTATGGTACTGGAGTGAGCAACAGTCATAACTTTACCATGGCCGAGGGCCACTCGGCAAGCTCGTAAATTATAAATCACTTGAAGAGACTGGAAATCTGAGAGAATTTTTGCACAATTTTCTTTTAGTTTTATGTCTGATATAAAACATGGAGAAAAAATGCTGCTTTTGAAATTTGGCTTCACTTCCAGTACAGCGTAAAGTTATTTCTCCTATATATTCTCCGTAGAACTGTCGTAATAATTACTTCTGCACCCTTTTAAACAGATATTGAATGTGTCACCCTGCTAAAGTAGGGTGGCAAGTTTGTAATCTTCAATGGGAAGCCCCGTTTTCTATCGCAAATTACGATTCTGCGCCAAAATCTATGTACGCTTTCTCTGAAACATTTTCTTTATTTTGTCACAGACATGCAGCTCAATGGCCCTTGAATAACCAAGTGAGACCCCACCTCTTTGCTGCGAGGGTATGACAGGCCAGTATTTCGTAACTTCCAACTGGAAAGCCCATTCGCAACGTTGTATTTCTCCGACATATCGACGTGGGGGTACTAGACGCGCACAGTGGCAATGTAAAAAACTACAACGTATCATAACAGGCAGTACTCTGTGACCAGAGCTCACATACCGTGCGGAAGTAGAACAGATAACAGCTGTAAACATTACAATACTTGCGCATTGTTTATTGCCTGCACACCTACCTATCATTTCGAGAAATGTCGTGAAAGTGGACGACGAATTTTGCGTGCAAAGATGGAAAAAGCAGAAATGATCCCGATTTACGGAGAATGTAAGAGAAATATTGAAGCTACTGTTGCCTTGAATGCCGAGCGTTCTCCAGAGAATGCTCATTCTCGTTCATTCTTTTACGAAGTTTTGAACGCCTCTATGTCTGATGGCAGCGCTGGAATCGGGGAAAGGAAGCGAAGCACATGCGTTACACGAGAAGCTAATGAAATAGCTGTACTAGCGGCAGTGCACCATAACCCGCGGATAATACACCGCATTTGTTCAAATGGATCTAAGCACTATGGGGCTTTGGCCGGAGTGGCCGAGCGGTTCTGGTGCTACAGTCTGGAACCGCGTGACCGCTACGGTCGCAGGCTCGAATCCTGCTTCGGGCATGGATGTGTGTAATGTCCTCAGGTTAGTTAGGTTTAAGTGGTTCTAAGTTCTAGGGGACTGATGACCTCAGATGTTACGTCCCATAGTGCTCAGAGCCACTAAGGGGCTTTACATCTGTCATCAGTCCCCAAGACTTAGAACTACTTAAACCTAATTAACCTTAGGACAGCACACCCATCCATGCCCGAGGCAGGATTCGAACCTGCTACCGTAGCAGCTGCGCGGTTCCGGACTGAAGCGCCTAGAACCGCTCGGCCACAGGGGCCGGCTACACATCATTCCGGCATGTCCACAGGTAGTATTGTCACAATACTGCATCTTCGTAAGTATCATCCGTACGACGTGTCACTGCATGAAGAGCTTCATGACGCTGGTTTCCATAACCGGGTTGTGTTTTGTGAATGGGCAAATCAACAAATGCAAACTACCCCCAGGTTCTTTGCCGAGGTACTATTTTCCGATGAATCTAAATTCACAAATCAAAGCATGGTTAACGTATGATGAAGCCTCCTACGGAAGAAACTCATTGGTCCGTATTTTATCACCGGCACCTTGAATGAACGCAAATATCGAACGTTTTTTGGAACAGAAACTACCTGTACCACTGCAGTATGTTAACCTGGATGTTCTACAACGTATATGGTTTCTGCATGACGGTTGTCCAGCGCATTACGCTATTAGACTTTGTTTACATTGTCGGTGGATCGACAGAGGTGGTCCCATTAATTGGCCCAGTAGGTTCCGGATTAGAAGATGGCGGAATTGTTTCTATGGGGATATCTAAAAGATAAGGTGTAACAGCAAGTGCCAACAGCCCGTGAAGACATGGTCGACCGCATCGAAACGCCTGTGCTGACATTCCCGCAGATATGCTTCTGTCCTGTGTACAGTCACTTGAAAAGCGGATCACTAAGTGTAGTGAAGTTGGGGGCTCTACGGTTGAACATTCACTCTAATGAAAAGTATAGTAGCGTTCGCCTCGAGCCACCGCCAGAGTTGCGCGTCGAGTAGTCCCCTGTTCGATATGTCAGAAGAATACAGCGAAGCGAATGGGGTTTCCATTTATAGGTTGTGAAGTAATGGCCCTGGCAGGGCGGAGGATGGACCCCATGTGCCATTGCATGTTCAAGGGCCTTTGAGCAGCATGTCGTGAATTGCGATTGTGTATCCAATGCTATTTCTCCGACTACAGCGCCATCTTTGGTGAAACGAAGAAAATTCTTCAGACAAAACGTATATAGATATTTCCATAGAATCGCAATCCGCAATAAGAGTCGGGGATTGCCGCTGAAGATTTCAAAGTTGCTCCCGTCACCCACACACGGGATAGGGTGGGGGATAGAGTGTGGAATCATTGGATGTCCCACTCCGAGACAAATAAATACGAATTATAACGTTTTTTTTGGCCCGATGTGTAGTTTTTGAAATATATCAGTTCCTTCAATTATAATGAACAACATGTATAATCCAGGTCTAAAAAACGCAGAGAAGTACAACCCCCCAATAAAAAAAGGTGTAACTAACCAGTCCTCGAATCGTACCAACTGTCTTGCCAAAACGTATTGGAAATTGTTGTTTAACGTCAAGTTAAAGACGAGGTCATTAGAGTAAACGTTCTAAGAGGACAATTATGTGGAAAGAAATTCGTAGTGTATTTTTTAAAGAAATCTCATTATTGGATCTAAGAGATTTTAACGAAATCACTATTTTTACCTTAGCACTAGATCCCTGTAGAAAGCTAAGATTCTGGTTTATGTCATGAACAAAACAAGTAACAACATTTACGTGTACCTTCTGTTTCGTCCCTACGGTTAGAATTTCTGCTATGAGCTTCATGAGCTACAGGTTCCATACCCTGCAATGAGTGAGGAGCAGAATGCATTAACTTTTTCTTCTTTGGTATTTTTGGTATTCATCTCCGTTCAGGTGAAATATGCTGGAAACCAGTGCTGTCTGCCTCCTCTGGCGAACACAATTAGGCAGTGTAAAATGGATCTTCCCTCTAACAAATGGAACTGCTAACGATGGCGACTAGCAAAAAATTCATTAAAATAGATCCCAAATCGTAGTTAATACCATACCGCTTTTCACTAAGGTTATTCAACGGTAAATCCACTATGGCTGTCAGAGGTGAACCTGGCGTCATATTGTCTCTCACATGTATTACTTCCTATACAGTTCACTGCTCAGAGATATTAGCATTTAATGTCACAGTCGTTTACAGCTCCAGATAAGCCGCTTTCGATACGTACAAAGCGGAAATTGCCATTATATAGCTTTTGGAACGTTTCCACACGAAGTGTCTGATGGGTCACAATGAGCAATCAAGACTTTAGTGAGATGCAATTGCACGATTACTTTCGTGCATGTCAGTTACATTCATATACACATTAACTGCCTGAAACACCGTTTGTAGCGTGTTGCGTCTAATGGACAAAGGGCTCCAGCCGGCGATGGCGCGACGAAATCGAAGGGCCGGCGCCTGTGATGTTGGCACGCCTGCCCGCCCCGCGTGGCAATTGTCCGCGCTGTGTCAGCGCTGTCGCCTCCGCAGCCCACACACAAAGAGCCTAATCCCCCCCGTCGCAGGTCTGCCAACTGCCAGAGGCGCGCACCAATATGTCGCCGGTAATCGCCCGCCCGACTCGCGTAATCCCTTCATTTGTCAGCGGGGCGCGTCTGTCCACTCGCAGCATTCTTCTTTCCCGTGGACGCGCTCCTCCAGTGGAGCCAACGCCTGCACCGGTTCGACAACGACGAAGCGTCGCAAAAAAAAAAAAAAAAAAAATGAGTCGCACGGTGGTATTTCTCCGCTGTCGTCACCGATTTTATTTCTCAGTAGCGCAGAGGGCAGTGGTAAAAACAATGACACGCCCTTAATTCTTGTGCCAGTTACGGTACTTATCCTGTGATGTATGAGTATGCTAACGGTGACTTTTTTCCCACTGCTCACTTTTCGTTATCCCTGTTCCCGGCAAGTCATAATCTCACCTGACAGAGTATTTGTCACGCTCTTAAGAGCAGATTCGTCGCTTCTGGTCCCTGTATTGGGTGTAGAACTGTTACCTGATTCTGTCATGTTTATAAACCGTGACTGAATCCCATACTTCCAGGTTACCCTGAACATATTTATTACAATATTCTCAGCAACCAAGTGCTGTTCATTCTTCTACGTGTTAACGATGAAGATTCTGTCGACATTCTAATCTTTCAAGATGACAACAGCATAGTTCTCAAGTCTTGAATCGTTTGTCTCAGAAGTGTTTCACGTAGCCCCTCTTCTGTTAGATAATATTTCCATTAAATATTCGCACCTCGAATTCTCGGTGCGTTTTTTGGAGCAAGCGGCGATAAAAGTGAGCAATGGGACAAGTTTATTTCATGCTAAATTTAATGAACGATGCATCTCTCTAAAAGGATTTACATATGCATATTTATGTTCCCCCACAATTCAAGTCACATTTGATATATTTTGTGCTTGTACATTTCCTTTTTTCCATTATCCTCCGTGTGAAAGAGTGAGTGAATTTTTGTTTACTTTTTTATTTCGTTGGTAGTAGGGCAGCACCACGCTCACTGCTATAGTCACAATGTGGCCAGCTTAATGTGATCAGGCAAGGCAAAGAAGTTTGTGCCCTCTAAGTAGTAATCCGACCACAATTAGGTTGGTGGCGTAAGGGACCCTATGGTCAATTCCTGCTACCTCGAGAGTTTGGTCGTTCTAAATAAATATGCAAATTTGTGGTAATATCTTATGGGACCAAACTGCTTCGATCATCGGTCCCTATGCTTGTACACTAATTAATCTAGCTTCAGCTAACTTAAGCTATGGACAACACACACACCCATGCCCGAGGAAGGACTCGAACCTCCGACGGAGGGAACCGCGCGGACCGTGACAAGGCGCCTGAGACCGCTTAGCTACCCCGCGTGGCTTTCGTCGTTCTGAGGACGGACTTGAGCACTAGGCACTGGGCGGTTTGTGAGTGTGGACTGTAGCCTGGCATTTGGGACTTCAGTTTAGAATAACGTTATGTAAGTCGTCAGGCAGTCTAAAGAATTTTAACTGATTTGCTTTTACAGCATATGATTCAGAATTATGTTTCATAATATATGCAGAATAGGCAATAGTGTTGTTTACAGATTTTATTAAGTTTTTTTGTTCTGCGAGGAACTGTGGTATGGAAATTCATTCCATCACGAAATTCGGAGGTTTCAATAGAATCGTTTCCCCCAAGTGTGAATGCTCATGTGATTGTAGTCTTATGTTAATGAATTTTTTCTCTTGTTCTAATTGAATTTTTTTCAATTTTCTTGGCAATTTCGTGACTTTGCCTTCTGTCCTTTTCGCACAGATTTCCTTTGTGTGAGGACACTTTGAGCTATTTTGCTTACTGGAAGGTTACTACATTGGGAGACACGTGTCTCTTTGTCATTAGTTAGGGCCTACGTGTTGAACGACTAACTTCATTTGATCTGTGTTCTTTTAGTGTTACCTGGTGTGCGTATCTGCATTTATATTGTCGTTCCTTTAATTTTGTATGATTTCTCCTGCCGATATCCCTTAGTATCTAGCATGTCTTTTGTTGAAACGATGTCACTGATTAAATACTGGCAACGGCACACTTTTGTTGTATTTCTTATGCCGTGTTTAAATTATTTTTTATGAAAATAGTGTCACATAGAGTGTAATAACTCTTTCCCAACGGAGTCGCCCCCCTCTCCTCTTCAGAATAATGGTGGTGGCATTTCGGAAGTACAGAACTTCTTGCAGGCCTCATATTTTCATGTCTTTCACTGGGAGTTTATGTCAAGGCCTTACCTATTGTTACATGTTTAATTTGATTTCAGCTCATAATTTGATGAAAACAATAGGATCTTTGCAGTTGATGTGAATGAATTAATTCCTCTGTTATAATTAAATTTTCCCAACAGAGTTGGGTGGCGAGCCTGAATGAGTAATGAATTACGGAACGTCTGAGCAGACCTCCGACTTCTCCATTTTATCACATAGCAAATCCAGAATTCACAGAAGCCATTTATAGCTCGACCCTGGCCAGGAATTCATTCATCTGCTTGCATACAGTCAGGTTTGATGAACACACATGTACCCTATCACATCTCGACTGGTCCGCTAATTCACTTGATCTAAATACCACAGAAAATGTCAGGGATTCAAGATGAAAGCAGACTTATTGCTCTACAGCATAAAATTCTCACTTACTGGTTTCGGTTGGACATGACTTAACTGAAGAAGCTAGTGGACTCAACGAATTGAGACCATTATCTAGGGTGGAGTTACACGATAATAGCGCAATAGTACCGGGGGTAACTAAGTTTTGATGCGGTGTGCTGTTAATATATTGTACAAAGTAAAAGTAACTCAAGTAACGTGTAAAGGAGCATCGTCTTCTCTTAACCTACAAGACAACATCTACATCTGAGAAAATCTATACTGTGATATTTAGCAATAACAATGTATAGTAAGAAACATCCATGAACAATCCCTGCTCTGTTTGTTTCTCATCCAGTGTGCTGTCTTGTACTCCATGTTCTGATTCATGAATCAGCTTCTGCATGATTTTTGATTGTTTTACTGTCACTGAAATACTACAGCTCTTCCTTCATTACGCAGTGCTGCTAATTTGTGCGAGAAGATTCCCAAATAGTTCACAAAATCAACAGAATCGCATCTCCATTGGAATTCATTGAGCGCTTCGAGAAGGAAGTTAAACGATTCTTTGACTCTATTGCTACTATGAAACGGTGGTTGCTTACTATATCTCTGAGACTAACGGACAGTGGATGGACTGGCAACACACCTCCTCGGCATCAGTGAAAAATTTCAAAACCGTTGTTTCGATCGGAAAAATCGTGGTCTCCTTCTCCTCGTTCCATTAAGCAATTAATATTGCGCGGTACTGTGGATCTATGGTGCCCTATAGAGAACATACGAAGGGGAATGTTAACCAAGGGAGTCTGCTTGTTGGTTGACAATGTACGTCCCCATATGGCCAACACTACAAAGCTACACTTGGATTCATACAACTGAGACATCACCAAACACTCTGCTAACATACTTGATATGTCACCTTCTGATTTATAGCTGTGAACATATTTTATACTGCGAATGAAGTCCAGAATGCCGTCAAACACAGGGGCAAAGAGGCAGCAGGAGGCTCTGTGACGGACCTATGAGAAAGTTCATCTCACGGCTCACAAAGTGTACGGAGAATGAGTACGACTGAGAGATAACGAGATCATTGTGTGTGCTTTGGGAGTACAGGGCAACCAGTGGTGGCGCCGGTCTGGCGCGAACAGTTCCCGGCAGGCGCCATAATGTCCCATTCCAGAGCTGTGTTTCTAGAAACAGCGACAGGCGTTGCTGGATCGCTCGGCAGTTTTCCCCTTCACCCAGTCCCTCGGCAGAAACGAAATTTTTCAAACAGACAGCGCAACCGTAGGACCAGACCATTGTACTAAATCGCGAGTTCATAAATTAGAAGCAATTAGCACAAGAGCACAGTGAGCGATCTGGTGCAACACAAGAAAAAAAGAAGAAAGACAAAAAGCATTCAGGTATTGAGCACCGGTGCTTTCCGCCTCAGACAACAGTTTCATTCATTTTGTTTTGAAGTACCATGAACCACCAGTTCTACGAAATTTGTGAATCCGTGCTTTTGTAACATCAGTGGTTCATGGAGAAGGCGGAGGTGCTGCAGAGCAAAATGAATGAAATTGAGGTTTGAGTGGAAACCACTAGGGCTCAAAGGGTTAAAGGATATGTACGTCTTGAAAGAGACGTCGCTTGTGGTGGGGAATTTTGCGAACGCCCGTTGGCCCAGTCCGAAATCGAACATTTGGAGGCATCGTGGCTGCTACACAAACCATTCGACAGGAACTGACCGTTAACTGCATCTTGAGAGGTAACGGACGTGTTCCAAGAGCGTCCCCAGTCAGACTGAATATTAGGTTCTATGAAAGGGCGACGGCATTCAGTGGATGAATTAACGACGCTTAGCTATATGTGTATACATGACTTAGCATATAAATCATTTACATGTCTTGGCAAATATACGTAGTTACATTAATAGCGTCCACAAATGGGAATATCTTAGGACAATCGCATCTAGGAGCTTTCGTCGGTAGTATCTTCCCCCAGAGTAATGAATACGCATTTCATAAAGTAATAAGCAACATCTTACAGTGACTCACGATACAATCATTATAATAACAAAGTGGTAGAAGTTTATCTTTACTGTTCCGTCTTGGACCTGAAATGCAACCAAATTTTCATTAATTCTTTCCTAGCTATAATGTGTACTGGCCTTCCTTTTATTCAAGAGTTAATTGGTTTATGTTATACTCCAGCATCAACAGTTGCCTTGTTAACAGGGCCATAATTCGTTACTACGCCAGCAAGTTGTGGGGCGGTGTGCGAGGGAAGAAAATGAGCTTCGATGTGTGATTATAGGATTCTCCTTGATGTAGGAAAATCTTGAATAGTTCTCGGGTATTCAGCAATGTGGCGTCGTCTAAAAGGAGTGATATTTCGGCAAACAGACTTCCTTCCATATTCAGGTGGTCCTCTCGAATGGGAGACATCTGTTTGGTGCAGTGGCGCAGTTAGAGGAGTAGAATGTACGTATGTGGATATCTTAGGACAATCGTAGCTGCAAACTTTCGTTTGTTGTATCTGTTCACTAAATCATGAATATGCATTAAGCAAAGTATTAACCAATGTTTTACAGTGTCTCACAATACAACCATCGTAATATTAATTCGATAGAAGTGCAGCTTCCTTATTTGGAATTGGACCCGCCCACTAGATATCACCCAGTCATTAGGAACGCCTGAAGATGGCTAGAAATCAGCATGCCGAAACATGACGCCTTTTAGACGGCGGTATACGGCTGAGTACCCCAGAACTATTCAAAAGATTTTGAGCAGGTAAAATGTTATATATTTTTAGAGCTATTTATAAAATATGTGGACATTTAAGATATATATCGTCAGTCGTGCACCTTCTTGTACCTTGAAACGGAAGTTCATATACTCTGCAACATATAATACTTGCAAATGACATGAGTTCCTTTAATGTATTCATCACTTTCCCCGTATCGAAAACGGAAATTTGCTTTCATTTCCAGTTGCTCCTATTGCAGAATGCATTTAACTTGTAACTGCTTTTTGATACCACAACTACTTAATTTGATTTAGCTCCTTGGTTTTTGCCGTGGCGTAGAGTAACAATGTAACAGATACATGATAACATAAAATATTTGCAGGATATTCTTGATTACAAAACTTTTTAATTTCAGTAGAATATTTGTTCGCACGTATATGACCAAGGTGGACCTGGCAATACGTTTACACATTAGGAAAGGCTCTAAGCACTAAGGGACTTATCATCTGAGGTCATCAGTCCCCCGGAATTAGAACTACGTAGGCCTAACTAACCTAAGGACATTACACACATCCATGCCCGAGGCAGGATTCGAACCTGCGACCGGTTAAATGGTTCAAATGGCACTGAGCACTATGGGACTCAACTTCTGAGGTCATTAGTCCCCTAGAACTTAGAACTAGTTAAACCTAACTAACCTAAGGACATCACACACATTCGTGCCCGAGGCAGGATTCGAACCTGCGACCGTAGCGGTCTCGCGGTTCCAGACTGCAGCGCCCAGAACCGCACGGCCACTTCGGCCGGCTGCGACCGGTTAGGAAAGGTCTGAATTATCCGGAATAATTTTTGTAACTGTAGAAAAAGACTGCAGCACTTAAAAAGTGAATGACATCATTTAAAAACTGAAGGAGAAAATATGTGAAACCTCTATTGCAGACCAAGAACTAAGTGCTCAGATTTAAAGGGTGTAAGACACTGACGAGGCCTTTCGCAACTGCTGTTCTGTCTATACATCGAAGACCCAACGACGGAAATAAAAGGAAACAGTGTAATGAGTACAGAATGTGGATTGAGAGTAAATAGGAGAAAGACGAATGTAATGAGAAGTAGCAAAAATGATAACAGCGAGAATCTTAAGGATCTCAAGGCATACGAAGTTAAAGCATTCTTCTATCTCGGCAGCAAAATAACCATAGCGGACGGAGCAAGGGGGATATAAGACGCAGGCTAGAATTGGTAGAAAGGCAATTTCTGGTCAAGAGAAGTCTGCTACTATCAAAGATAATTTAAGGGAAAAAATTCTGAGAATGTACTTTTTCGAGCACAGTAATGTATGGCAGTGACACATGGACTGTGGTACAAACGGAACAGAAGAGAATCGAATCTCTTGAATTGTGGTGCTACAGAAGAACGTTGAAAATCACCTAAGGTAAGAGATGAGGAGTCTCTACTCAGAAAGGAACATATGGAAAGCACTACCAAGAAGAAGTGACAGGATGATAGGACATCTGTTAAGACATCGGGGAATAATTTCCACGATACTATACTTTATATATATATATATATATATATATATATATATATATATATATATATATATATAACTTCTAAGGTTTACCCATGACTTTGTAATTGTATCACAGGCAACAAAAACTTGGAGGTGCTGCGGAATGGAGTGAAAATTACCTTGAAAGAAGAACATAAAGTGAACATGAACAAAGGAAAACAAAGAAAACGGAATGTTGTTGAATCAAATCAGGTGCTTCTGAAGGAATTACAGAAGGAAACGAGACATTTGAGGTAGGATATGAGTTTTATTATTAGGACAGCAAAATAACTGATGACGGCCGAAGCAGAGTGGATGTATTTATAGACTCCCAACGGTAAGATAAGTGTTTCAGAAGAAAAGAAATTTGTTTTCAGCGAATATTGATTTAAGCGTCAGGAAGTCTTCTCTGAAAGTAGTTATATGGAGTATAGCTATGTAATGAAGTGAAACATAGACGATTAACAATGCAGAAAAGGAAAGAATAGAAGATTTTGAAACCTGTGTTACAGAAGAATTCTGGAGATTTGTTTTGTATATCACATAACTAACGAGGAGGTAATGAACAGAACTGAGGGGACAAAAATTTTGCAGTGTAACCTGACTAGAAGAAGGGATCGGTTGATAGGAGGCGCTCAGAAACATCAAGGGATGGGCCATTTAGTTGTGGAGGGAAGTGTTTGAGGTCAAAATTGTAGAGGGAGAACAAGAGATGAATCAATAAGCACATTCAGAAGGATGGGAGTTGCAGTAGTTATTCGGAGATGAAGATACTTGCACAGTACTGGGTAGCGTGAAGAGCTGCATCAAACCAGTCTTCGGACTGAAGAACACAACAACAACATGGGAATGTATTAAACTTCTATTACAGGGCTGGCAAAAGGTGGAAGTCTTAAAAAGTGTACCAAGATGCGAGGCGTGTTTTTTATGTAAGTACCGTTTTGTCACACCGCCGCCGCAGCGCTGCGGTCGGCGTTCTGTGTATGCGCGCTGGGTACCTAAATCTGTTGTCTACGCACTGAAGCCATTACAGTCTGATTCCTCTTTGTTTACGTCGTGTACTGAGTGTTCAAGATGCCTCCTATAATCGTGAGTCCCGCCGACTGTGATGTACGGGTTGTTTGTTATAAGATTTCTTAGTGCATAAGGCCTAAAAGCGATCGATATTCATCGTGAGATCTGTTCAGTTTACGGAGAAAACATTATGAATGATGGAATGGCGAGGAAGTTGGTGAGAGCATTCAAAGATAGCCGCACAAATTTGCATGATGAACAACAGAGTGGGCGTCCTTCGGTCGTTAATGAAAGTTTGGTTCAGGACGTGGACAATAAGGTGAGAGAAAACAGACACTTTACGATTTCCTCCTTGCGGGACGACTTTCCTAGTTTCTCGTAGTGTTTTGTATGGCACTGTGACTGAGCACTTGCATTACCGAAAATTGTGCGCACGTTGGGTACCGAAAATGTTGACGGATGTGCACAAAACCAAACGTTTAGTCAGTGCATTCACGTTCCTTGAGCGTTACCACAGCGACAGTGATGATTTCTTAAGCCAAATTGTTATGGGCGATGAAACATGGGTGGCCTACGTCACACCAGAATCAAAACAACAGTCCATGGAATGGCGGCATTCAGATTCATCCAGAAATGTGAAGTTTAAGTAAACAATTTCTGCCCGGAAAATCATATGCACAGTTTTTCGGGACAGAAAAGGAGTACTGCATGTGAAATTTCTGCCTCGTAATGAGACAATCAATGCAGCAGCTTACTGTACGACACTGCACAATCTGCGCCGTTCAATTCAGAACAAAAGATGTGGCAATTTGAGCAAGGGCATCGTTTTGCTGCAAGACAATGCCCGTCCGCATGTGGCGAATCAGACGAAAGATCTCATCACATCTTTTCGATGGGAAACTCTAGATCATCCTCCGTACAGCCCCGACCTTGCGCCCAGTGACTACCATCCGTTCCTGCACTTGAAGAAACACCTGGGCGTTCAGCGTCTTCAAGACGATGACGAAGTCAAAACAGCGGTGGTGCAGTGGTTAACAAGTCAGACGGCAGACATCTATATGGAGGGTATTCAAAAACTGGTACAACGTTATGGCCAGTGCTTCAATATTGAGGGAAATTGTGTAGAAAAGTAGATTAAGGTACAGGCTTTCATGTAAATATAAAATTATTGCGATATCTTAGCACGTCTTTTTTAATTTCAAAACGGTACCTACTTAAATAACAGTACTCGTACAGTACTCTCCCTTACTCTTTATTTCTGGCCGTGGTTCGCAGTGTGGAACAGGCTCCTCCGTTTTCAGTGCACTGATGTCACTTGAGGTGCATTAAAATGCAACAAATCTTGTTTTCTTCACGCTCTGCTGTACGAACAGGCGCAGCCCCCGCACCACGTATAGATTGACTGAGCTTGTCGGAATTTACGACCGCTTCCTCGCTTTCGACATTGTCAGCCGTCTCTGTGGGATGGGAATGTAATTGGATGTGCATGGCGTCGTAAAACCGGGCAGCCATCGCCAGCCGCTAGCCGCGGGACGTGTCTGGCGTCGGCAAGCGTGCTGGTGGGTTTATTCATGGCGCATCTGGTGGCGCCTGGCCTGGCGCTGAGGCATTCATTCCGCGGATCCCGCCTGCCGTGGCGTTTACGATGATGTGCGGCGAGACCGTGTCCCGGCGGCAGCAAACGACCGCCAGGCGGAGGCCCTGCGTGCCGGCCTGCCAACCGCACGACTTAAAGATGGGAAGGCACGCATCCAGAGCGCCACCGATTCTGCTCGTTTCACGGAAGACAGTAGTTCTTACAAAGTGACTTTACATACTAGCCATCTCCAGTTCGATTCAAATCCGCATCCAGCAAAGCAGATTACGTATTCACATACACGACTGGCCATTAAAATTGCTACACCAAAAAGAAATGCAGATGATAAACGCGTATTCGTTGGACAGATATATTATACTAGAACTGACATGTTATTACATTTTCACGCAATTTAGGTGCATAGATCTTGAGAAATCAGTACCTAGAACAACCATTTCTGGCCGTAATAACGGCGTTGATACGCCTGGGCATTGAGTCAAACAACTTGGATGGCGTGTACAGGTACAACAGCCCATGCAGCTTCAACACGATACCACAGTTCATCAAGTGTAGTGACTGGCGTATTCTGACGAGCCAATTGCGCGGCCACCATTGACCAGACGTTTTCAATTGGTGAGCGATCTGGAGAATGTGCTGTCCAGGGCAGCAGTCGATTATTTTCTGTATCCAGAAAGGCCTGTACAGGACCTGCAACATGCGGTCGTGCATTATCCTGCTAATATGAAGGGTTTCGCAGCGATCGAATGAAGGGTAGAGCCATGGGTGGTAACACATCTGAAATGTAACGTCCGCTGTTCAAAGTGCCGTCAATGTGAACAAGAGGTGACCGAGACGTGTAACCAATGGCACACCATACCATCACGCCGGGTGATACGCCAGTACGGCGATGACGACTACACGCTTCGAATGTGCGTTCACCGCGATGTCGCCAAACACGGATGCGACCATCATGATGCTGTAAACAGAACCTGGATTCATCCGAAAAAATGACATTTTGCCATTCGTGCACCCAGGTTCGTCGTTGAGTACACCGTCGCAGGCGTCCCTGTCTGTGATGTTGCGTCAAGGGTAACCGCAGCTATGGTCTCCGAACTGATAGTCCATGCTGCTGCAAACGTCGTCGAACTGTTCGTGCAGATGGATGTTGTCTTGCAAACGTCCCCATCTGTTGACTCAGGGATCTAGACGTGGCTGCAGGATCCGTTACGGCCAGGCAGATAAGATGCCTGTCATCTCGTCTGCTAGTGATACGAGACCGTTGGGATCCAGCACGGCGTTCCGTATTACCTTCCTGAACCCACCGATTCCATATTCTGCAGACACTCATTGGATCTCGACCAACGCGAGCAGAAATGTCTTGATACGATAAACCGCAATCGCGATAGGCTACAATCCGACCTTCATCAAAGTCGGAAACGTGATGGTACGCATTTCTCCTCCATTCACGAGGCATCACAACAACGTTTCACCAGGCAGCACTGGTCAATTGCTGTTTGTGTATGAGAAATCGGTTGGAAACTTTCCTCATGTCAGCACGTTGTAGCTGTATCCACCGGCGCCAACTTTGTGTGAATGTTCTGAAAAGCTAAACATTTGCATATCACAGCATATTCTTCCTGTCGGTTAAATTTCGCGTCTGTAGCAATTTTAATGATCGGTAGTGTATTCCCAAATATAGGAGGTAGTCAGATGAAAACTAGACAGGTGGAAAGAAAGGTAACTAAACTCTTTATTATTTCAAATGCGGTCACCTTAACAGTAGATATATTTATCCTACTATCAGTCAAGACTGTCAATGCCTACAAGGAAAAATGTTTGCGGTTGCCTACAAACAATGATTGTATTCAGACGTGCACCTCTTCTTCCGAAGCAAATCGGCGACCACAAATATATTTTCTTCATGGCTTCCGAAATATGGAAATCGCACAGGGACGGATCAGAATTGTATGGGTAACAAGTGTCGGCCATTGATTTTGCAATAGTCTGATGCCGTCCATGTTAATTTCTGGACGTTTTTACTTCATACATTTTTCGAATTTTCTGTAAAATGTGCGGCGCTTAGATCCGGACAAATGAAACTTTTTGTTAAAAGCGAATTTATTGAAACAAAACACAAACGAAAATTCTTTTACATATAAGTTGTGGTATCTTTCAAGAGCAACATTAACTCTCTTCAGCCGCAGTGATCGCCTCTAATCTCGCCCCCAAGAGATGACACGCATTCTTTAAAACAGCGCTGTCCATACTTGCGAATGCTGCTGTGATGGCAGAGCAAAGAGATGCGACATTAGGTTGCCTTCGTCTTATTGGAACTCTCTCGACTACCCTCCAAACATGGTAGTCGAGGCGGTTCAAATACGGGCTATTCTAGGGCCAGAACTCCACTGACCAGAACATGTCAACGATATCCTAGAGCCAGTTTTGGACTAAATAGCTCGTATGAGTCAGTGCACCGTCCTGTTTAAGACGTATTGTCTCCCCGAGGACTCAGTTAGCATTCTTGACTTCACGACATACGTCAAAACTTGCAGATAAACTTCTTTTGTGGAAGTTCGTCCTCTTCAAAGAAATGTGGCGGCATGATGTCACCCGCACTGGACACAATAGCTAGGACGTGAACCCCAGACTTCCAGGAACCATCATACTTAGCCGCAATATCGTAACAGTTGATCGCGTGTACCCGAAGAATCAAATTATTTCGGTGGTGAATACCCAGCGCGAAAACTTCCGATAATCGCGGCTCTTCGGTCGTACTCCGCACTTGACCGGAACATCTTCGCCATTATGAGGTTCTGACTGTTTACTAGGTGCTTATAGCCTTCAAGGACGCCAATTGCGACCTCCGGCGGAACTACCATATGACGGGCAATTCAAATTGAATTTTGTCCGGATCCATCGTCGCACGCTGTAGACTGCTGTGCACTAATTGCGGTGCCTTGTTCCAGAGAGGCAATGGACAGCTGGCCGTTACAGCCAAGGAAAGAGTTCATCATAGCTTTTCCGGACCTGGCGTGTGTGTCGTTTCGACTATGGTGCAGTAGTTTCGCTGCGAAACTCTTACACATAAACCGTATAATACCGATCTCTCCCCATGCCGTTTTCGTATGTTATTAACCCTGAAGGAAGAGTCATGGACGTCGATTTGCTTCGTGTGAGGAGGGGTGCATACCTGGGAACCATCATGGTTTGGTTGGCAGCCACAAACATTTTCCCATGAAGGCACTGACCATTTTGTCTCACAGTGTGATAAATGTAACGATAACAATTACGGCGATTGTGTTTGAAACAATAAACAGTTTACTTACCTTTTTCCATCTGCCTCGTTTAGATTTTACTGCCCCTTACATCACTCAAATGGCTCTTTTGCAGACCCATATTTACTAAAACGTTTTAGCTTCTGTTATCGTACACTTCAGCCGTAACTATTTTCGCTATTAATTACGACTACTATCACCTATAGTCGAAATTCGGCCATACGTATTTATTGAAGTAATTCTATGATTTACCGTTAATTGTTCGATCACTTGGAGTGGGTCCTTTATGCAGTGTGTTGAAAAAGAAATTTTTATTTTAATGACAGCAAATTAAATTTTCCCTCTTGACAACACAACGTGAATGCCGTTGTATCATGTAAAGCAATCTCTGGTACGAATTGTTATTCATTAAAAAATCTTCATTATAAATTCATCTAATCGCTGTTATAGCTCTCAAAATTATTTGGTGTCACGTCCGGTGCACATTTTAATATATATTTCAAAACAACAATTACAGTATAATTATCAGTGTCCTCATTATACCCGTCACCTCGTTTACGCAGAAAATGTCCCTCTCTACTTCTTTGTCTGTCAGTCCAGCCCGTTAACGTTCTTCGAGGCATAACTGACAACAAATGCAGTTTCTGCGTAATAAATTCTTCAAATTGAAGAAACTGAAAATTTGGAACTTACTTCAAATTTTCTGGTATCGATGGGAAAGGCTACAAATTCTTACAGGAAAGTAAACAAAATATCGAAGTTCCGATTCAAAAATCTATTTGCCCCTGTGGGAAAACAAACCGACGATTTCCGTCCACACTGGGAGTCGCATGGGAGACGTGACGAGTACTATCTATTTGGGATCGCTCCAGCTATACATAACAAAAAAGGTAATTACAAATCTCTGTCGGAATGCAGAAAAAAAGCACTCGACGACTCTTAGGAGTAACACCTTACATGTAGATGTAGATGCAGACGAACGGTTGTTGATGTTGTTTCCGTATTACCAGCGGACTCCTTCGTCTGGAAGCCATAAACTACTGGCGATGCCAACTGAGCAATATTTGTGCAGCGCTGTGGCCCTCGGAGTCTCCCCTCAGGCCAGCAATAGGGTGGCGGGCCCACGCATAAACTGGGGCCGAAGCATCTCGTTAGCAGCGAAATACGGCGCCGGCTTAATTTTCTTGCGCTTCTGGCCGCGCGCGAGCGCGCACTAAGCGGAAATAAATATTACTTATCACGGCGCCCAATTACGGGTTGCGCCTGCGCTGTTCCAACAGGTGTTCGGCCTGGCGACCCGTTAGCTTGACGCGCGCACTCGTTTGCCGGGTAGCCGACTCCCCAGGCGCAACGCCGACTGTACAAATTTACACGCGGCAAGGCAAACTTCGCGCGAAGTGCGAGTTCAGACGATTTAGGCATCGTTGACGCCACGTCTTGCGCAGCTGTACCTATGCAGCCCAAAGTCTCGTAATACCGTTTCACAGTAAAAATTACTACAGTTCGGCAAGACACAGATGGCCGTGAACCACGGGAATATGAATTCCGTAGTAAAGAAAATGTTTCTCTCCATGCTCGACGGACTTATTTTCGTCTTTTACTACCGGTGCTGGTAGTGCAACGAATCCTACTGGGAAAATTTCAGACAGACTAGTAGAGAATTTAGAGGTGGATATACAGTGCTTGGTAAATTTGCAATTGAAGTATTCATCATTAAAAAATCACACAGACCATCGCTGTGGAGTTACTTTCAGCTCTTGTCTCTGAATATATCCTAACATGTGTCAGGTTCATATATTACGTTGTGGATATGGTGGGTAGACTAAATATTATAGTTTTTCTAATGACGTAATTGCATTTCGTTGCTGAGATGTTTTGTAACACGACAATGTCATATTATAGTAAATGTCACAAGAAGGGGTAAGTAAAACTTTGAGTAGTGGCAACTCTTCCGAGCTGCGGACGCAAGGAGGAGTGCCGTGTATGCTCCTGACATCTACCTGTATAAAAAATGAATCGCACTAGAGCAAGCTATCGCCATCTTCCGGCAGCTGGGCGTAGGAAACATAGATCAGCAAAGCGCCTACTGAGTAATGTCAACTAGTGGCTAAATACTGGAACTAATAGATTTATTCGTAGGTTGTGTACAAACAGATACTTGTAATAATATTGGAAAATGTGGAAACAATATCATTAATTAACTGCATCATTAAATATATTCGGAGAACTTGGCTTAAAGCAATGATCTACACTAAGTGATAAAAAGTATCCGAACACCTGGCTAAAAATGACTTACAAATTCGTGGCACCCTTCATCGGTAATTCTGGAATTCAATAAGGTGTTGGCCCACCCTTAGCCTTGATTACAGCTTCCACTCTCTCAGGCATCAGGCATACGTTCAATCAGGTGCTGAAAGGTTTCTTGGGGAATGGCAGCCTATTCTTCACGGAGTGCTGCACAGAGGAGAGGTATCGATGTCGGTCGGTGAGGCTGGCATGAGGTCGGCGTTCTAAAACATCCCAAAGGTGTTCTATAGGTTTCAGCTCAGGACTCTGTGCAGGCCAGTCCATTACAGGGATGTTATTGTCATGTAACCACTTCGTCACAGGCGGTACATTATGAACAGGAGCCCGATCGTATTGAAGTACGCAATCGCCAACTCCGAATTGCTCTTCATCAGTGGGAAGCGAGAAGGTGCTTAAAACATCAATGTAGCCCTGTGCTGTGATAGTGCCACACAAAACAACAGGGGTTGCAAGACCCCTCTATGAAAAACTCGACTACACCATAACACCATCGCCTCCGAATTTTACTGTTGGCACTACATGCTGCAGATGACGTTCACCGGGCATTCCCCATAACCACACCCTGCCATCGGATCGCCACATTGTGTGCCGTGATTCGTCACTCCACACAACGCTTTTCGACTGTTCAATCCTCCAATGTTTACACTCCTTACATCAAGTGAGGAGTCGTTTGGCATTTACCGGCTTGATATGTGGCTTACGAGCAGCCACTCGATCATGAAATGCAAGTTTTCTCACCTCTCGCCTAACTGTTATAGTAATTGCAGTGGATCCTGATGCAGTATGGAATTCCTGTGTGATGGTCAGGATAAATATCTGTCTATTACATATGGCGACTCTCTTCAACTGGCGGCGATCTCTGTCAGTCTATACACTAGGTCGACCTGTACGCTTTTGTGCTGTACGTGTCCCTTCACGTTTCCACTTAACTATCACATTGGAAATAATGCACCTAGGGATGTTTAGGAGTGTGGAAATCTCACGTACAGACGTATGACGTAACTGACACCCAATCACCTGACCACGTTCGAAGTCCGTGAGTTCCGCGGAGCGCCCCTTTATGCTCTCTCACGATGTCTAATGACTACCGAGGTCGCTGATATAGAGTACCTCGCAGTAGGTGGCAGCACAATGCACCTACTATGAAAAACGTACGTTTTTGGGGTCTCCAGATACTTTTGATCACATGGTGTATATCTACATCTACATGGATACTCTGCAAATAACACTTAAGTGGCTGGCAGAGGGTTCATCGAACCACCTTCACAATAATTCTCTATTACCTCACTCTCGAACTGTGCGAGCATTGATTTGCCTTATTTTATTATGATGATCGTTTCTCCCTATATTGATCGGGGTTAACGAGATATTTTTGCATTCGTAGTAGAAACATGCTGACTGAAACTAAGTGAGAAGATTCCGCCGCAACGATTATAGCCTTTGTTTTAATGATGTCCACAGTCATGATGTCCTGCATCATGTCTGTGATACTCTCTACCCTATTTCACGATAGTACGAAACGTGCTGCTCTTCTTTGAACTTTCTCGATGCACTCCATTAATCCTTTCTGGAAAGAGTCCTAGACCGCGCAGCGGTACCCCAAAAGAGGACGGACAAGCGTAGTGTTGGCAGTCTCTTTACTAGAACTGTTATATTTTCTGAGTGTTCTGCCAGTAACACGTAGACTTCCGGACTAAAACTTTCAAAGGGTTATTCCAATTAAAGTTTTTTTTTTTTTTTTTTTTTTTTTTTTGTAGTTCATAGGTATTAAGTTGAATTTACTTGACTGAATCATTTTGTAAACGACGTTTAAAGGATTCGTTTTTGAATTCATCTGAGGGATCACACACTTTTCGTTATTTAGGATCAACTGCCAACTTTTCGCACCATACAGGTATCTTTTCTAAATCCTTTGGAATTCGTTTTCATCTTCTGATGACTTCACTAGACGATAAACGACAGAATCATCTGCAAACAACATAACACGGCTGCTCACACTGTCTTCTAAATCGTTTACGTGTATCAGGAAGAGCGGAGGCCCTATAACGCTAATTTGGGAAACATTAGATATCATTTCTCTTTTACTCGATGACTTTCCGTCAGTTACCACGAACTGTGACCTCCCTGACAGGAAATCACGAATTCAGTCATACAACTGAAAAGATATTCCATAAGCAAGCGATTTCACTACAAGCCGCTTGTGTGGCACAGTGTTAAAAGCCTTCCGGAAATTTAGAAATACGGACACAATTTGAAATCCCTTGTCATTGTTGTGTGTTATACGGGTAACTCCGTCTGTAACAGAAGTGGAGGCGTTGGCGCGGAGTATTCTGGCGGAAAGTATGACACGGCAATGCGACTTTATCAGAGAAGCAGTACGAACAAGGTGCTGCGAGTCCGTGTTGTTAACAAGTAAACTTCTGCGAACTAAAACTTCTGAGCCTCTGGCAGCGTGTTTATCATTGCTACTGATAATGGTTTACAACCCAGGAAAGCTGTGTGTCGACGACAACTGTTATTGTATCATGTTCAACCAATGGTGCGACTAAGGCGCTGCAGTCATGGACTGTGCGGCTGGTCCCGGCGGAGGTTCGAGTCCTCCCTCGGGCATGGGTGTGTGTGTTTGTCCTTAGGATAATTTAGGTTAAGTAGTGTGTAAGCTTAGGGACTGATGACCTTAGAAGTTAAGTCCCATAAGATTTCTCACACTTTTTTTAACAATGGTGCGATTTACACGCTATTGTACAAGTTGGACGACGCATGG
Organism: Schistocerca americana; assembly: GCF_021461395.2. NCBI lineage: Eukaryota > Metazoa > Arthropoda > Insecta > Orthoptera > Acrididae > Schistocerca > Schistocerca americana. Next base: position 217,202,747 of record NC_060124.1, read on the forward strand.
CTTTTTTGTAAGCTTTGCTGTTGGAGGAGGATCGACTGCTTGCTATTACAGCGAGTAATGTACCCATACCCAAACAATACCACAGCTTGGGAAGAGTGTAGCAATCGGCAGCAAGGTGCACAGCAAAGCCCAGTGTAACAACAACAGATTAAAGTATTCTTTTCATGTGTAATTGTGCCAGCAACGGGCGCTAATAGGTCACCATTACGTGCAGTATTATTTGTGGTAATATTTCTTTATTTTGCTCCCAAGTTCTCTTCAGTTTGCGTGTTGTATGTATTACTGAATAACAATTTAGTTCTAACGGGTGAATTAACTCCGTGTGTTTTCATTTAGATGAAGAAATTCAATACAGTGTCCATGTCTTATGGCGTGCAAAACCACACCTAGTTTTCAGTGGTTCCAACGTCACTGGATGCTGTAGCAAGTAGTAACATACGTCGAGGAAGACATGTACAGGAATTTTGAGTTTCGTATTTAGCTTTGCCCTCCAGATCGTCATTGAGTGGAGATTAATGCAGCAAATTGAAGACTATAGCTATTGTGCCACAACTTACAGTATTTAGAATTGGCACAGTGGCTTTGCAGTTTGTTTCAAGAGTAAAACAGAGCGTGATAGTAGTGCAACGAGTATATAGTGGTCGTAACTGCGGCAGTGAAAACTAGTCGTACAAGTAAGCTAAATGCTGTTTGCTAACCAGACAACTTGCTGACACCACAGTGCACATCGTGTCTTCAGCACAACGCCGGCTAGGTAGTACATTCTTAATCAACTTTTTAACTGCATTAAGAGACTTCAGCTCACGCAGAATCCCTTGTTACCATTTGATTTGAAAAGAGCATTAAACAGCAAGGAATTCGGGCCCTCAGCGCATTTATAATCAAAGAATAATGTAACTTTATAAACCTCACAACGTTTAATCGTACTTCCAGCTATATTATTCTATATATTAAGAAATAAGTAGGTCGCCTAATCCTATGGACTTCAACAGTGTCAGAAATGCCTTCTTACTGAGACTGAGGTTCCAGAAACTGCTCTTTGGCATTCAGTGATGGCGTGAAGTGACTCGTTATCCCATATGCGGTTATGATTCTTACATTTTGTGCAGATGTCGAATGTGGATTCGTCAACAAACAAAATGAGATGCATAAAGAGTTTGTTGTACACAGTTTCTATCAAATCGTAACATGCAGTTTACTGAGTTGTGTAACCTTTGTGGTCCAACAGAGCGCCTGATGGTGGTACACATTTTTCTTTAGTGCAAAGTGTAAAACTTTCATATTCGTTTGTGTTAAAAACGAGTTGATGCAGTTAGACTTCTTTCGATTGCTTCTCTGACTAACTCGCTCGTGGTTCATGAGCAACGTTTCCACTTCTTTGGAACTTACTGACAAGTAACAGAATGTTTGCTCTTCTTGGTATTGGCTTTTGGAATTAGAGACAACTTCTGTTGCACCTCTGCCTAAGGGAAATCACACAACCCCACGCTTGCAATAACCACACGTTCTTATATCGTGTGCATCGCTATAGATTATCCTGAAAAGAAAAAGTCCACGTTATCATAGAACTGAATTACAATGATGTATTTTACAAATGCATCCATTATTTTTGGAAGTGGATCGGAAGTTTACGATCAAGTTGTGTATTAAGTACTTTAACAAAAAAAAAATAACAAAAATGTATGTGCTTTTTGTACATGTAGTTTCAGAATGTAAAGCAATTATACTGGTAATTAAGTTATAAGTTAAATGACCTTTAGTTAACAAAAACACCTTAAGCTGGTGCGACGTCTCAAGCTCAGAGCCTGCGTAGGGTCCTAAACTATCTGGCCATATCTGCTGCTACTCTCTTGATGTCATCCGTAATATCTCGTGGGGGAAGTTCTGTGGCAGTCTGTGTCAGACACAGAGATTCGGTTTCTTCATCGACATTTCCTGAATGGAGATAACTTTTCGTATCGATTCAAATCTTCAATTGTCTTCATTCTGGAGAGAGTTTCAAAACGAGGACCTCTATCAGGCATTGTCAACTAGAGTGGGTAGTTGTACACTTGTGTACCCATAGGAACATTGCATAATTTCGATAATGCCTACAAAGCAGTAAGAAGAGATACTTTAAACTCAGATTTTTCTACGATGTGTTTCATACGCCAGAACACCAAACAAAGTAAAGTACTTTTGATTGCCGACTTGTTCACACCAAACGGGAAAAATGATTTGCGATGCTTCATGGTCCTTTTTTTCTGTACATCTTCGTACCAGGGATAGGAAAAATTTTTAATTTCTGGTACTTTAACCTTACTGTTTGTCGTGTAGTTCTTGCAAGACGTGCTATGTTTCGAAAAAAAAATTATAGAATTTGTACCGTATGCTCTAAGGCTACTAATCGCATACAACCTACGTTTGATCCAACTAAGGAAAATGGATATATATTTTGACATCTAGTCAACTGCATCTCTCGCAAAGAAATACTCCATGAGTTTAGAGGTGCTGACTTAAGGGAGTTTTGCTTAATTGTTCGCCAGAGAGAACTGCTACTCTACAGCATAAAATTTTACCGAACATTAACACTATGAAATAATTCCTTCACTAATCTCGGCAAGGTCTTTAAAACAGTGAGCATTTATAGCTTCCGGGTTGATAAGACTGTTTGAATGGAGGTTGTCATCTAAATGTGTGTTTCGTTTCAACGTAACTGCAAGATGCACAAAGTCAGAATATGTTTGCCTAAACCCTTTCCATCTCTGAAAAATTTCACAGTTTGAAGATGACTAATCTTGTCTTCGCTTCCCCTGGGAGTCTCCGTTCGTTAAGTTATGTCGGACTTGAGCCAGTGGGTCCATGAAAAACACTAAAAAGATTTTCTGGTACTATCCACCGGTTTGGTGCCCTTGCGAAACCCTAATCTCTTGTCTGCAGCTCATCCAGTTTCCAAGGACTGCCTCAACGACAGGTCTAACGGTATATCGAAATCATTTGTTTTTTCATTTACCGGCGCATTGTTTAGTGGACATTATCTTCTCTGCTGTCTGATTAAATTAGTTTAGGGAATTTCTCTCGCAACGGGCAATATCACGCCGCTGCTCCGATGAGGTCAATGGCGAGCCAGTTTCCCAGTCAGCGCCAACCCCACTGTTGGTATAGTGCTCCATGTTGCCACACCGCCAATAAACAGTAGCGTGTTGTGGCAGTGGCGGCTTCTGTGTGTGGCGCCCGGCATGCGCTGGTGACAACGGGCCATCTGTTTTTGCATCTACATATATGCATCTCTCTACAGTGGATGGAGGTGGGTGTTTCATACTAATAGCTGAGATTTTCTACTCTATTCTCTTCGTGCATACGTCGAGGTGAAAATTGTTTTATCATTCACTATGCTTGTTTTCGTCGTCTCATCGCAGAGAGCACGATGAAAGCATCTAAACTGTTTGTTCAGTTGTCTTCAAATACTGATAATTTACCTAACTTCGAGCGTCACTAGTTTAATCACTGTGTGGACGTTTTTTACATTCGTCAGATACTTTCACTGCAAAGTGTCTCTTATCTCCATCTACATCCACATATACATACCCTAGAAACAACAGCGAACTACACGGAAGTGGATAGTTATCATTGTTCCACATGCAAAGGTTTATTTCTTAAATCACAAATGCAGTTCAGGAAGAAAGTTCAAATTCGCCTGTGCGCCCTGTCTGATCTTCTGCCTGTTGACAACGACACGTAGTATTTCGTAGATTCCTTATTAACATAGGTTCTAGAAACTTTATAGGCAGAATTTCTGTGGGTAAATGGGCTGTACTGTCCAGAGATTACACCTTGTAATGTCCCCACAGAAAATACCCTCTACCACGCACCAATTAATCATTTTCAATCAAACCATCCACATTCATTCACTTTGGAAAAGTTATCTGATCTGATTTCCTCGTAATATATGCGGTGACAGCTCGACGAGGCCAAAGTATTTTCTAGTGCGTTTATTCTTTGAAATAACAGGAATGCATATATGTATTCTCCATGGTTGTTAGAGTGGTAACTCGGACAGCTTCTGGAGTATCTGTTGAGGGATTGACGTGTTTCTGAGAGATACATATTCTGCTTTTCTTCTCGCTAAAGCGAGCCAATTAACATTTTTGCCGCTAGCGGTTTGTTTGAAGAGAAAGAGACTGTAAAAGGAAAATAATTAAGGCGTGGAATCACCGGAGATCTGGACATGTAATGGAGATGGATTTAATACACAATTTCCTCCATAAATAAGGTTTGTGACTTTTTTGTACTGGAGTGAATGAACGAATGAGTTTTTTCTGAATCATTTGGTGATCACGTTGGCCCTGTAATTAGTGGAGAAGTTTCAGCTGTGTCGAAGAGAGCCTGCAATCACTGAATCTGTGTTAATTCGTCCAAAAAGGCTTCGTACACATCTGGAATTCGCAATCTTTCGTAAAAGGAACAAATTGTCCAAACGATTGATTCTCCCGACTGACTGCAGTGTTTAACAGTAATAATAAAATTAAAGATCTCTTACAGCTAGCCAGCCGCTGACTACCAAAACGAAGGACTCCACCAAAGATCCTATTTGGCTGATTTCACGTAATGAAATATTATAATAAAAACTGTACATAGATAAAGGAGAGAAAGAGAGAGAGCGAATGAAAATAGAGATAATTTTAATAATCCTCCCTTAGTCTAATTTTTCGCCTGTCTTATCACGGATCAGCCAAGAACTGGGAGGGCCTTACTTTACTGTATAGATTAATGTGTGAAGGTGAAAGGATCTTAAAGGCAACAGATACACGTCTATACAGACAAGACAATACACAGAGATAGAGGCTAGCTGCATTCATCATCTATTCTTAGATAAAGAGACGGCAACTTACTATCCGAACATTAAAATGTTAAAACCTCTAGAGATTGTCCTGCCACCTACGCTTAGATAAGGTACAACAGTCTTGCAACTGTAATGAAGACTCTAATGGAAAAAAATAAAGCGTGCCCATTCGTGCTCCCCTTCTTTGTATGCCCACAGTATCTAATGTTAATCCTATTTGGTATTAGCCTATGGCCTTGAGCAATATTCTCAGAGGGGAAGCACAATATTTTTTTAGGCAGTTTCCGTTGTAGAATTATTGCATTTTCCCAGTATACTGCCAATGAACTGCATTCTGCCACGCTGCAACAACTGAGCCAATGTGACCATTTCATTTCATATTAACACGACGAAGTGTATTCCATTTTTTTCTTTTTCCATAATTCGCGGTAAACCATATGACTCATCATCACAGTTGCAAGCAGTATTTTGGCCTAACCATGGGTGGCAGTACCATAACGAAAAGTGTAATCCCTGCACAGTACAGCCCATTTTCCCAGTTGCTGTCATTATGTGAGCGCACAACATGGAGTGTGATCACGAACAACTTGATTTCTGTGAAAGGTGAGTGTAAACGCTGCAGACGTTCGCAGGCGGTTGGTGGTAGTACGTCTACAATGCTCACTGTCACGAAAAGTACTCTTTCAACACGATAACGTTCGTCCACATCAAGCCGGAAAACGACGACACCCATCGCTGAAATGAGGATCCAGATACTTTTATACCCACAGTATTTTTCTCAGCTGGCCCCTTCTGATCTCACATATTCGGGGTAAGGTGTGCAGGGTCCTCTGCGAGGATAACATTTCGCAGACTCCCAGGAACTGCGAGAACCTGTCCTACGATGGGTGCGACGGACTCCAGGAATGTGGTTCGAGATGGGGCTACAGAGGTTAATGGGGCCAAGTAAGGATGTGGTAGTACCGAGAACCCATTTCAGAGATGGCTATTTTAGTTTTCCGACTAGTGTGTGGACGAGCGTTGTCGCGTTACCAGAGCAACATCGCGAGGGCGCACACTCTCCACACACTGCCACCAATCACCTGTGGATATCCGCAGTGTTTACACCTTACACCCACAGAAACCACTTCGTCCGGTACTGTCCACTACGACCACTCTCCACGATATCAGTTCTCGTAATGACAGTAGCTGGGAAAAATCGCTCGACTGTGCAGGAATTACACTTCTAGTAATCGTCCTGCCATCTACGCTTAGAGCAACGTACTGCATACATGGAACTGTAGTGATGAGTCAAACGGTGCACCATGAATTACAGAAAAAAATGAGCGTAAACCAGTATGGAAAACCCCTCGTAGTTTATTACGAAGTTCAGGCAGCTACACTGCTCTTTAAATGGTTTTTATTTTATAAATTATTCGCATTGAACCCATTTCGTCATACTGCCATCATGAGGTGCTCTTACAAGTAATATCGTCGCTGCCATGCCCTGTCTATTTTAGAGTTATTAGTTTACCCTTAAATGTCAACTGGAGATGTGTATCTAGAAAAGGTAGGACATGGCAGCAACAATATTACATTGAAGAGCACCTCATGATGGCAATATGACGAAGTGGGCTCGTTGTGAATAATTTATACTATAAAAACCAGTTAAGGAGCAGTGTATCTGCCTAAAATTCGTAATAATCATGTCATTAGAAGACATATTTTGCATTGCGGGTGCCAAAGAAAAAAAGTTATGCCCCTAGTTGGTGTTGCACCGAAGTGTCTGTATTAGTTGACTGTTTCGAATTGTGAATCACTGATATTTATAGGATATTCTTTTTCTACGTTTTGTGAAGCGTGCAGTCTCACATTTCTCGACATTTATAGCAAGTTGCCACCAGTTACATCACGTTGAAATCTTAACAACATCAAGTTATTTTTGTTCATCTTTTCTCACATAGTAGATTATCTGCAAAAAAACAAAAAAACAAAAACCTGAAGCTATTGTTAGTATTGTATGCAAAGTCGATAATATATAACAGAGTAAGCAAGAGTTCCCACAGACTTCCATATGTCACATCTTTCTTCTACTCCTTCTACTTCTGTCTACGACTTTTCATCCAAATTCACATGGTGCGCCCCCCTATCAGATACCATACCCGGTCACATATTTCTATACGATACTCCATATGATCGAACTCTTGTTAGTAAGCGTTAGTTCAATACCGAAACAAATACTTTGCGGAAGTCAGAACTACCTTAAGCCAGAGTTTTCACAGTGTCGTGTGAGAAAAGCGCGTGTTGATTTTCTCATAAGAGATTTTTCTTCAGAGTCCGTACTGGCTGTATGATGGAGGCCACTGCGTTCGACATACATCTTTGTAATGGAGCTCAGACTATGTTCTAGGATTTTGCAACAGACGATAGGTGTTTGGATCACTTCTACTTCGGGTATACGGTTCTTGTCGACGCGTGCGACATGCACTCCCTTCCAACGAAAGGGTACAGATTTTTCTTCCGTTGTCTACGTTATGGTTAAATCGATGGTAGCTCAACTGAACATTCTTTAGAGGGACTAACAAGTAGTCTATCAAGCCCAGGAGCCTCGTTTAACTTTAGCGATCTCAGCTGTTTCTCAGCTTCACTGACATTGACACTGTATCAGTTATCTTTGGATGGTGCGAGAATCAGACTGTACCTCCGTACCTTGCTTTGTAACGTTACATTTTGAATACTGAGTTGAGAATTTCTGAATTTACCTTGCAGCCCTGATTTTCGTTTCGCATGTCACCTGTGACATTGATTTTGGTAACTCTCAGTTTTAAGGTGCGTTTTGTTTTTTATCTATTGCTGTTATTAGTATATTACATTATTCCATGAATACTGAATTGTGACGCTGAATACAGAAGCTTTGCATACCCATCGCAGATTTGAGCCCGCTCTCATTAATACACCACATGGCTGAACGACGAATGTTTTCTCTTGTGTTCAGTCTGTGACATCCGACAACACAAGTGTAACAAATTTAGTCCTCGCTCGAAACGGTTTACAGGAGTGTTATAGCAAAGCAGAAAATAGAAGACACATGCTACATGTAGGTCAGCAAACAAGTTCCGACAATGAAATGCTAGTTGAAGCAATGTATTACAAAGAAAATTTTCTGTGGCGTACGTCCTTCATTCCATCCTATAAATTTTTATGACTCTCATTACGAGAGTATCATTTTGATATTCAATGACTGGCGGTATCATTTAGGCTATATTTCTAAGACAAATTCAAGATGAAATCCAAGTATTTCACAGCTAGTTGGAGGACGTAAATATTTTCGACAATACACAGTAAAATGAGTATGGGGATAGCTACAGTAGAAATCAAAGCAGTAAACTTGCATGCAATATGACGACAATTTCTGAATGAAAAACTCAACTCTAATACCTTGTACGAAACAGAGAAAATTCCCCACGGAGCTAGAAGTCCCAGAATTTATCAGCCCTATATGACGGTTATGCATAGCAAAAATTCTCATTCTTTGCGGGCGTATATTCAGTTTCTCATCGAAGTCGAAATGAAAGTACACACAGTTCATCAGATCACATGGATCTCAGGCGTAGGACAGTCACCTACCCGCTTGGATCCATTAGTCTCTTCTATCAATTTGTTTCAGTATAGCGTGCTAAAATTCTCAAGATTATCATACTGATCAAGACGCGTGATACTTTCTGCAATTGGGTTAATAGGATGCGCGAGTGATTTGACATTTTCATATTTACCCGAAGGTCGTGACATTTCTGTGTCAGCCATTGTAGTTCGTATCTGGAGCTTGCAGCGGTTGGTAGTGGCTTCTCTTGAGACCCATATTGTGTCCACCAGTCGCTCACCGAACGTTGTTTCATCTCGACGTCGTTTTATTTCCCTGGTCCCGCCGGCATCGCTAGAAATTCCCTCATTCAGTCAGTAGAAGAAGTTAAATAGGTGCACTCCGCGAGAAAAGGCTGAAATTGTACTGAAAATTTTTGTATTCTCTGGACTACCTTCTAGATCAGTGGTGCCTAACCTTTCTTAAATAATTACCCCTGAGTCTTAGTGCAATCAGACATTAGGTAGTACCACCATCTGTTACCGCCAACCCCCCCCCCCCCCCTCCTCCGCCATCCCCACAATATCACCAACTTTAGCACGTAACTAAACTATAGAATGAAAGACTTTTGTTGGGACACTTTTATTTCTAAAATGATTAAATAAAATGATAGTTAGTGTGTGTGTGTGTGTGTGTGTGTGTGTGTGTGTGTGTGTTCGTGTGTGTGTGTGTACTGGTAGAGGGGGGGGGGGGGGGGGGATTTAGAATGAATGTCGAAGGAATTCATGGTGCATCCCAAATGATATCCACGACTACCTTGCAGAAGAAAAAACTAACTATCCACAGCGAGGGTGCACACTTGTCGCAAAACATGCTTCCCTTGCATTACTACTCTCCATTGCGGCAGTAACTTGACCTGCATGCTGCAAAACTCACTTAAAATCGAACAAGTTCAGATTTGTGTACTATATGCACTATTCGTAAATCACAGTGTCAGAAAATGAAAGACTTCAGGCTGTTAATTCTTTGTTTCTGACCACAGCCACTAATACTAATAGTACTACTACTATTACTACTAATAATAATAACAATAAAAATGCTTACAGAACTATGGTAACCCTTGTGTAGTTTCTGCTGTGTCGTGCTGTCAATTATTTCATTTATCTGTCTCGAAACAAGTAGTTAAGCAATTTCTCGACTACTGCAGGTACTATCTACAACTTGGAGAAGACATTTTCTTGAGTTGTGCAGCATTTATTACGGGACAAAGCATAACATATGTGAGTAGTGGGTGGACTATGTGAGGGACCTATAACCTCCATCACATTAATGCTACTAATTGAGAAAATTTAATTGTTGGTGACTGATATAATCAATATTTGTCCTACATAATTGCGATAATAGTAATGATCGTTTGAAAATGAGTTAGTTTCGTAACTGAAAAAGATTAGAATCTTTTTTACCCCTTAGGAAATTTCATTTTACCCCCAGGTTGGGAATCACTGTTCTAGATGACAGTAATTTAAAAATGTAGAAAAAACAACCTTGTAACGTGGTCAGGCTAAAATACTGCTATTCCTTCTTGTACGACCAGACACCTTTAGGTCTGACATAAGAATGAAGCGCACAGAAGGGAGAAAGAAACGAAATACAATTCCATGCGATGAGAGGGTACCTAGAATTATTTCAATGATTACAAAACACAGTCAAATTTGCGAATAATTTGGCAGTATGAGCCCATTTCTCAGTATGGATGTATGTTCTGATTTGTTAAGAAGGGGGTCATAAAGTCGTTGTATCCATTCCTGAGGCAAACTGGCCCAAACTGGTATCACAGTTCCTTGATATAACAAATATTGGCAATGCGGGAAAGTTGAGGTTCAACCTACTACCACATAGATTGTATCGGAGACTGAACTGGAGGTCTTGCTGGCAACGTATTTCATCATGCTGAGAATTAGCGAATCGTCCTGTTGAAAACTAGCGACAAGATAGTTTTGATTGACAAGTAACACATGACAATGCAACATGTCTGTGACATACCGCTGTGTATCGTCATAGTTCCCCCAGTCCCCACCAGTGGTGACATGAAGTCATACTCGTTGGGTCTCCACACTATACCTATCAAAACCACTGGAAGAATGCGATTTCTCCCCAAGTCGCCGCCATGCTCGACGACGATGATCGTCCGGAGCGTTGCAGCAACTCCATCGCTAAACAAAATGTGACGCCAACGCCAGTAGTCCACGCTTCCTCTCCAAACCCAGTTGTTTGTATAGTTGCGGCCACATGTAGTAAGCGTTGCTTCATGCAGTGGAGAATAGTGAAATAGAGGCACGCCAGCGACCGAGCCATTGCGAAGTAGAGCACGCACAGATAGCCTTGCTGACAACAGCAGTCTACCAACTGGCTGACGCAAGGACGCACACAGACCGAGCGCTGAGCGAAGCCTGGAGAGTGCTGAGTAAGGAGAAGTGAGGCCAGCACGCTAAGTTGTGCTGCAATATACTGTGTGAGTAATAACAAAAAGCTACCACCGAGGCTATAAAACGTCCTCCTGCCGGATGTAAATAGTGTAGTGCAGGTAGCAACAGACAGAAGCCATTAGGAAGCAGTTAGGATCTGAGGACGGACGTGGTCCGTGTCCAAATGTTCAATCTTCGTAGGTGACGATTCTGGAAGTCTGCTCCAGCTCGCAGGAGTCACCCGTTCGCCGCCAGATGTCCACTTCAGCTCTGGAGGTCGGCCCAAGTTCGGTCGCCACTATGGCTAACTAACTACAGCAAGAACTTCCAGCAGGACCGGCCGCAGCGAGGTCTTCGTCACAGGCACCACCGGGGACTGATGCCCAGACTTCACGGCAGCTGGCCCCACAGCGCCTGGTCCGTCCATGGCGGGACCTCGCGGTCATCGCGACAAACGGCTTCCTAGGTCATATTCCGCACATCAACACGCTTCATTCAAACCCAAACTCGATAAGATAAAGTCAATGTTGTATGAATTCATGTAAACAATACGCAAATAACAAGTGCGCGCTGGGGTTGAGATACTCGAGGCTGGCGTACACACACACATTCAAGACATGACGGTCACAAGAGGTTTTAGTTTGGGAGAGGTGGACCGCATGTAGAGAGGCCGATCCCTTCAGAGGACGATTCAGCCTATCTACGTCAGACAGCGACCATCGGTGGCGAGCGGACAGCATTTGCCGGAGTGAAAGGGGAGAACGAGCCCGTGTTGGGCTTAAAAGCAATTTCTGCTACATTGTATGGGAGCGCCCAGCCTACACATTCTTTACAAACATAGCACGCAGTTTCAAAGGTTTTCACAGGGAGACAGTAAACGCCAAACGCCGATGCTACAGATTTCCGGATTGGTCGCCTTAAACGAAACGCCATTCTCCCATTTTAGAAGAGCATTGCTGATTGGCAGACTATATTCCTGACGCCTTGAGCTGAAGGAGTAATGGAGGAGACCGAAAGATATACCCCTTCACGTCTGACGTGGAGAGGGGCCATTCTGTTGTTGCTCTTGGAGCGAGAACACATAACGAGAGCGTGTGCGCTCATACGTGTACTCAAAGAGCGAGGAACAAGTCTCTCCTCAGTACTTCACTGGGAGAGCACCTCTGTTGAGAACTACCATCTGAGCTACCCAAGCACGACTCACGACCCGTCCTCATAGCTTCAATTTTGCCAGTACCTCGTCTCCTACTTTCCTACGTCCTGTGAGGACGCGTCGTGATTAGTGCTTGGGTAGCTCAGTTGGTAGGCCAAGTAGCCCACGAAAGGCAAAGGCCCGAGTTCGAGTCTCGGTCCGGCACACACTTTAATCTGCCAGGAAGTTTCATATCAGCACACACTCCGCTGCAGGGTGAAAATCTCATTCTGTATTCAGAGGTTTTCAAAGACATCAGCTCTGTTTGCGCCGAAGGTGAAAATTTGCACTGTCTGGGACTCGAACATGGATCTATAGCTTGACAAGAGGCGTCACCTTATCGCCTGTGCCATCCCAGCACGCTTCCCATTCCATCTAAATTCCCGTCCTGTTAATACTACTACCGTAGCGTCACCCATCCATTAACCCCTCTCTCGCTGTTTAGGACCCCCGCTAGAGATTCGGCTTGGCGTACATCCACAATGAAAGAATGGATCTTTGGTCACCTCACTTTATACACTCCTGGAAATGGAAAAAAGAACACATTGACACCGGTGTGTCAGACCCACCATACTTGCTCCGGACACTGCGAGAGGGCTGTACAAGCAATGATCACACGCACGGCACAGCGGACACACCAGGAACCGCGGTGTTGGCCGTCGAATGGCGCTAGCTGCGCAGCATTTGTGCACCGCCGCCGTCAGTGTCAGCCAGTTTGCCGTGGCATACGGAGCTCCATCGCAGTCTTTAACACTGGTAGCGTGCCGCGACAGCGTGGACGTGAACCGTATGTGCAGTTGACGGACTTTGAGCGAGTGCGTATAGTGGGCATGCGGGAGGCCGGGTGGACGTACCGCCGAATTGCTCAACACGTGGGGCGTGAGGTCTCCACAGTACATCGATGTTGTCGCCAGTGGTCGGCGGAAGGTGCACGTGCCCGTCGACCTGGGACCGGACCGCAGCGACGCACGGATGCACGCCAAGACCGTAGGATCCTACGCAGTGCCGTAGGGGACCGCACCGCCACTTCCCAGCAAATTAGGGACACTTTTGCTCCTGGGGTATCGGCGAGGACCATTCGCAACCATCTCCATGAAGCTGGGCTACGGTCCCGCACACCGTTAGGCCGTCTTCCGCTCACGCCCCAACATCGTGCAGCCCACCTCCAGTGGTGTCGCGACAGGCGTGAATGGAGGGACGAATGAAGACGTGTCGTCTTCAGCGATGAGAGTCGCTTCTGCCTTGGTGCCAATGATGGTCGTATGCGTGTTTGGCGCCGTGCAGGTGGGCGCCACAATCAGGACTGCATACGACCGAGGCACACAGGGCCAACACCCGGCATCATGGTGTGGGGAGCGATCTCCTACACTGGCCGTACACCACTGGTGATCGTCGAGGGGACACTGAATAGTGCACGGTACATCCAAACCGTCATCGAACCCATCGTTCTACCATTCCTAGACCGGCAAGGGAACTTGCTGTTCCAACAGGACAATGCACGTCCGCATGTATCCCGTGCCACCCAACGTGCTCTAGAAGGTGTAAGTCAACTACCCTGGCCAGCAAGATCTCCGGATCTGTCCCCCATTGAGCATGTTTGGGACTGGATGAAGCGTCGTCTCACGCGGTCTGCACGTCCAGCACGAACGCTGGTCCAACTGAGGCGCCAGGTGGAAATGGCATGGCAAGCCGTTCCACAGAACTACACCCAGCATCTCTACGATCGTCTCCATGGGAGAATAGCAGCCTGCATTGCTGCGAAAGGTGGATATACACTGTACCAGTGCCGACATTGTGCATGCTCTGTTGCCTGTGTCTATGTGCCTGTGGTTCTGTCAGTGTGATCATGTGATGTATCTGACCCCAGGAATGTGTCAATAAAGTTTCCCCTTCCTGGGACAATGAATTCACGGTGTTCTTATTTCAATTTCCAGGAGTGTATATATTCTCGCAAAAGCTCGACTCGTGAGGTGCCTTTGGGCAGAATATCTTTACAAGCGAGCCACACATGAAATGCGCATCTGCGTACACCTTACTGTAATGTTCCATGTCTCCACCAACAATCTTACATCACTAATTACGCTCTGTAAACAAGTGGCATTTCTGGCAATCTGACTGTGTGCTGTACTGTCGTATCCATTCTGTTTACAATTACACGCCTCTAAAATGTAAAGATAGACGGACCAGAATGCAGTATTTATTCAAAATCACGGCATTAGCGGCTGGGAACCACAAACGTGCAATTACATCGTTTTCAGACCTATCTTCACTCAGACTTTTCTGCTAATAGCATCGTGTACTTTCAACTGTATGCATTTACTTCATTAATTGTGGTACATACTGTATTTTTCCGCGTGACAGATGTTGCTCGTTGCAATGGAACTGTTGTTTGACATTTTTCACATTAAATGTGCGTGGAAAGCATTCTGTCCAAGGCTGTTGAACGTGAAGATTATTGAAACCATCGCCTTATTCCAGGGTTCTCTAAGCGATATTTAATATACCACATAGTGAATCCTCATCCTTTTAGGAATGCTGTGACTTTATATGTATCATCGTCCGTCCCCGTTAGCTGAGTGGTCAGCGTGACAGAATGTCAATCCGAAGGGCCCGGGTTCGATTCCTGGCTGAGTCGGAGGTTTTCTCCGCTCAGGGACTGGGTGTTGTGTTGGACTAATCATCATCATTTTATCCCCATCGATGCGCAATTCGCCGAAGTGGCGTCAAATCGAAAGACGTGCACCCGCCGAACGGTCTACCCGACGGGAGGCCCTAGCCACACGACATACGCAGCATCGAAGCGTAACTGCCAAGCTAAGATTAATATTATGTGTATTTTAGTAATATCTATCGTACACTTAAGAAAGCAGTAAAGATTCAATGTATATGATATTCATAGCCAATGTTTTTGTGACATTTTTTCCAAATTTCCGCGTGTCAGTATGCAACTAAGATGCCATATTTCTCTGCAATGTGATATGGTACCATTGTGAACGTAGTGAAAGTTTGTTGTCACACGTGTCGGCTTTCAGCTTTTGTCATTTTCTGTGAATGCTAACTCGCGGTCACTTTTGCTAACATACTCTTTGCCCAGTAGTCTATGTCGTAATTGAAAACAGTCTTTCATCAGTCGAGATGAGTCATTTGGACGACATACTTTGCCGAACAGTGTCTCGACCAACGGGAGATCAGAGAAGTGTCGGCCAGTATGTGGTTGTCGACATTAGAATGAGAAAAACGTATTCTTTAACTAGGTTGGTCGCTAGTGATAGGGAGTCACAGCGTGGAAGTCGGGAGAAGAGGCTATCTGGCGGTTGCTGCCTTGGTCTGTACGTGCAAGCTTTATGCTGGCTCATTCCCGGTGGTGAAGACTGATATGCCAACTTGGAATGAGATTCGCTTCCTGCTTATTCTTGTTACGAGGTAACGCACTGCCTAGCGCAGCCCAGCGTATTACTTCAGTGCAAGGAATCCACGTCTGTACTGGGCGTTTTGAGTAATAGGGTTCAACCTGCATTATAGTGTAAAGTATTGTCTCTATTTTCGCGAGAAAGAAATCTGCTTCTCTACAGCACACCATAATCAAAGGCGAACTGTGTAAATCACTTCTTCATTCATAGAAAGATTTTTGATGTATTTGTAGGTATCTTTAATACTTTGTATATAAACGCCACCATGTCAAATGCTTTTCGAGCAGCCACAGGACATCGTGTTAAGACTCAAACTGTGCGCAATAGGCTGCAAGATGCGCAGATTCACCCACGATGTCCATGGCGAGGTCCATCTTTGCAACCACGACACCATGCAGCGCGGTACAGATGGGCCCAACAGCATGCCGAATCGACCGCTCAGGACTGGCGTCACGTTCTCTTCATGAGTGCCGCTTATGCCTTCAACAAGACAATCGTCGGAGACATGTTTGGAGGCAACTCGGTCAGGGTCATCACCTTAGACACACTAGCCAGAGAGTTCAGCAAGGTGGAGGTTCCCTGATGTTTGGGGTGGCATTATGTGGGGTCGACGTATGCCGCTGGTGGTCATGGAAGGCGCCGCGACGGCTGTACGATACGTGAATGCCATCCTCCGACCGATAGTGCAACCGTATCTGCAGCATATTGGCGAGGAATTCGTCTTCATGGGAGACAATTCGCGCCCCTTTCGTGCACGTCTTGTCAACGAGTTCCTTCATAATAACGACATCGCTCGACTAGAGTGACCAGCATGTTCTCTAGGCGTGAACCTTATCGATCATGCCTGGGATTGTTTGAAAAGGGCTGTTTATGGACGACGTGACCCACCAGCCACTCTGAAGGATATTCACCGAATCGCCGTTGAGGAGTGGTACAATCTGGACCAATAGTGCCTTGATGAACCTGTGGATGGTATGCCACGACGAATACAGGCATGCATCATTGCAGTGGGTATTAGAGATGCCGGTGGTTAGAAAAATCTCGACCACCACCTCTGAAGGTCTCGCTGTATGGTGGTATGTAATGTGTGGCTTTCATGAGCAATAAAAAGGGCGGAAATGATGTTGATCTCTATTTCAATTTTCTGTACAGTTTCCGGAGCTCTTGGAACCGAGTCGATGCAAGACTTTTTTGTATGTGTGCATTTAGTATGCCTTGTAATGGCGCAGCTTGCAGACTGAGCTGCAGTAGAGATTTTTCATGATCATGCGCCTTTATCAAACGTGTTTACTCCTTACGAAGTACTTGCAAGGTCGCCACACATTTATTCAGCAACAAGACTATGATCAGAGTGTTTCAATGAAATTTTTAGTTTCTGAAGGAGAGTGGCGTCCAGATGTTCACATCAGTCAGATGTATCTCAGGATCCATTCAATGTTTCTTCTAATATCAAATAATTGTAAGCTTTGTGTGAAAAGTATTTACATCATTACTGGGGAATTTACGCATTTCGTAGTCAGTTGATTTATACGTGGAAACGCCCATACATTAATCGTTGCACAAAGTTGGTTTTCCTCTTGTTAACTTCATCTTAAAATAGCCATATAACGTTTGAAAAACAATTTTACGGACTGTAAGACGCAATTTAATGAGGTCAGTTTTCTGTAGACACTCTTACAGGTACGCAGAATTTAATAACACAAGAACACCTGCAATAGGTCTTTACATAGCTGTAATAATTGCACCCCCATCTTATCCCAGAATTCTCTAAGTGGAATTAAATATATCACGTAGTGAATCTTCATCATTTTAGGATTGATGTGGTTTTATGTGTAACATCAAAGCGTAACTGCAAACATAAAATTAATACTGTGTGTGCTTTAGTAATAGCAATCGCATAATTACGAAAGCAGGAAACATTAAAAGTGTTTGGAATGCATAGCCATTGTTGTTGTGACATTGTTCCCAGATTCCAGCAAGTCAATGTGCGACTAAAATGCGATATTTCTTAGCAACTAATTATATTTGATAGGGAAGAAGAAACGTAGTGTGTTGTACAATGTGGTCTAAACATGTAGGAAAAATTTCGGGAGAATGGGAATTTTAAAAATTCTCTAACTACTACTCCCAGATATTTCCATGGAAATAATAACTTTTCTCAAGTGAAATGAGTGTCAGCCCGTCTCGGTTATAAAAAACTTGTTACTAAGTCAACAATTTGCTAATAAAACAGTGAACATTTCCAAGTAGTAGAATTCAAACGTAATAGTGACTGCTGAGTCGTGATAAAGATTTAACATTACTACACTGCTTGTTCTTATTTCTCTTCAATAAAAATATTTATGTAAAAAGTGCGTGGCTTACACTCATACTGTTCACTTATGTGGCTACTAGTAAACTGAATCCATTATTACAGTTTCGGAAATGTATGTAGATGTGCTCATCTATTATGAAAATGTAACCGAATTTCATTTACTAAAGCTATTGACACGTAATACATACTGTTTCTAAGACTATTTTTTACAAGACACCGCCAATCATGTGTATATAGATTCGTTGTGTATTGAGAAATTGTGTGAAATATTCTGAAATGACGTATATGTTATCGTCAGGGTCATTAACTATGTCCTAAGCACAGTACCACTGATTATCCGGACACCGTTACGTAATTTTAAGTTAAGGCAATGATCTTGGTACTATGGCCTCTCCAAGTATCTGGATATTAAATTATATTTTGGGGTAATTTACTGTGTTCACAAGCTTATAGCTGCTATTTCATCTAGGCGGAGACTTTACTAACCCAAGCCGAAGAACTTAAAAAATTAACGTAAGTGGGCTGTTTCTGATAGGGTTTATTAGGCATTACCACTGATGGTGCAGTTGTCCGTAGGAAGTCAGACGGAGACTGGAGTGGAATTTCCGTTGCAGGTACGGTAATCTTTTAGAATGATAAATGTCACCTTTTGCACAGGCATTAGAAACTACGTTAGCATCAATGGTGTCTATAAACTTACACTATAACATCTACAGCTGTAGGTACGTGGTGTGTGCGTCCGTAAGTGCCAGGTTTCCCAAAACCATAGGGCTAAAATTATACAGGCGGTAGACTGCGTATATCCAAGCAGAGGAATAAAACTCAGTACCATGAGGGGTACTCCGAGGTCAGGTGAGGCCGTGTTCCGGGCTTGGTGCGTTAGCCTTCGCTATTGTGTTACTTTACTTGATAAAGTGGCGTTTACAGTCGGAACACGCTAGTCGCTCCCATCTGTGTTTTTCTTGGAATTTTGTACTTTCTTCGTGAAGCAAGAAACGCAAAGAAATATGCAATAAACTCAATAAACATTCGTTTAGTTTACCATTGCAAGATATCAGACGCCTTATGACCTTTATAAACGAGAGGGTACCGAAAGACATATCGGATTTTTTTCAAGCCCATAGATGGATATGGATTTTCATAAAGCCGTTATTTTGTATGTTCCCTGCAAAAGGCTCTCACTGGAGAAATCAGTTACCAGCAGTGAAACGTGCCAACAATATATGTCTCTAATTCTCTGAATTACACTGAATGCATTTTGTGAGAGGGATAGCCGTTCGCAAATAACGACTTGTATCTTTTAGCCCAATCAGCGAAGACCCAAACAGGGTGATTGGGTGAAATAATTCGGGCAATCGCTGTAGTTTGTGTTGTAGTAAGGGGGTAATGACATGAACAACGTGCTAAAAAGTCTTGGCCGGTTGGCTGGGAGTATGGGGGTTGTGGTGGAGCGGGGGGGGGGGGGGGGGGGGAGTTTAAATGTCGAGAACCGTGGCTGCTAGGGAATACTAGAGAATATGTAAACAGAATTAAACTTCCTTCAGATAAGGTCCTATTCATTTCTCTTCTAGGACTAACAGTTTCTGCGTCGCAGGGGATCGAAATACTGCACATTGCACTATTCTACAAAAAAACCTTTTTTTCTATTTCTAATAAAAGATATTGTGATCTTAGTTGTATTTTGAGTGCTGAATTGAAAACTGTTTCTGGTTTTTTTCTGTCAGGGATAGTTTACGAGTAATCGCAATTTTATTTCTCTTTTCAGTTTCTGATATAGTGCAGCAAACGTGAGGTGAAATTCGACAAACGAATGCACATCTTTATGATGTTATAAGTTCATCACATTAATGGAGGGTGGGATCTAACATATAACACAGTAACCTTTGTGTATACACTTTGAAGCATTTGTTTGACAAGAGAAATTACAGAAAATTGACAAACAATTAACCACTGCCTTGTAATGCACATCACGAACTTCTCTTGTACTGTGAATCTTTCTTCTCTTGAATGATATTCCAGCAATAATCTGCTGACATTGAAGGTACCCACTTCCCTTCATAGCGCCTTTCTATGGTAGAAATGTCTTTATGGAATCTTTCCCCATGTTCATCCGATACGTCACTACAACTCTCTGTGAAGTAGTCCAGATGAGAGTCCATCATATGTACCTTCAAAGACATATTGCACCCCAAATCCTGATATGCTTTGATTACATCCTTCACCACTGCTTTGTAGTTAGTAACTCTTCTTCTTCTGAGGAAGTTTTCCGACACCATCTTGAAACAGTCCCATGCGGTTTTTTCTTTATCAGTTAAACATGCCTCAAAATTTGCATCTTTCTGCAACTCCCTGATTTCTGGGCCCACAAATACACCTTCCTTTATTTTTGCAGCTGATAGACGGGGGAATTTGGTAGCTAGATATGCAAACCCACAGCCTGTTGGATCCATGGCTTTCACGAATTGTTTCATGAGACCAGGTTTGATGTGAAGCGGTGCAGGTAGTATATATTGAGGAGCTACCAGACTTTCACGTTGTACATTCTTTTCGCCAACTTTCCATCTTCGCCTTGGCCATTTCTTTTTCACGTAGTGAGAATTTCAGGTCTCGACTATCACACTCGCAAAGAAAACAGGCATACTTTGTGTAGCCTTGTTGCATTCCCATTACCATAGCAATTACCTTGAAATCTGCACATATTTTCCATTTGTGTTCATTGTATTTTAATGAATTTAGCATCCTTTGTACGAATTCGTAATTCTCTTTTGTCAAACTAGCGTAAGCTACTGGAACAGAGAGTATTTTATTTTCGTTATGGAGCAAAACACCCTTCAGACTTGTTTTCGATGCATCTATGAAAAGTCTCCACTCCTGTGAAATATAAGTGAAGTTCAGCACTTTCATCAGGCCAGCAACGTCATTGCAAAATGTCAGTGCTTCGTCAGTTGAAAAATAAGAAATAAAGGCATGTTCTCTGTGCCTGAACACACTGATTTTAGTACTTTGGTGCAGTAGATTATACTCTTGTAATCTTGAACCAAGCAGCTGCGCCTTTTGTTTACTTAGTCCTAGATTACGTACTAAATCATTTAAATCTGCCTGTGTTAACAAATGTGGCGATGACTCACTTGTGTAGTGATATAAAGAATCATCATCTGTGATTTCTTCAGTACTACTTATTTCACTGTCACTCGAAATTTGACCTCGAGCTCTTGAAGGTACTGGAAGGTTGTCGGAATGCTGCACTGGCATTCTCGCTGATGGGAGATTTGGGTAAACAATATGCCTCTTCGACTTTTTGTTTGTAAAACCCTGAATTTTTGTTAGACATAAATAACAATCAGTGACATGGTCCTTAGGTTCCCTCCACACCATGGGAACAGCAAACAACGCCACATTCTCTTTACCTTTCCACCACCGAATTAGTTTGCAGTAACATGTAGCACAACAGAAATGTGGTGCCCATTCTTTATCTTGGTCTCCTACCTCTACTCCAAAGTAGTGTTTGTATGCTTTCTTTATGACTGAAGAAATTTTCTTCCTATTTCTGGCGAAAGTGAACTTCCCACAGTGTAGCAGAAGTTGTCCGGCTTATATCGACATCCACGACGACTTGGCATTTGTGCAAATTTAAAAATACCACTTTGGTAATACACCTGTATTAAATTAATAGTAGGGAACTAGAGGAACGCTGATGTGTAAAAACAAGCAGTCGTTTTACCTTCAGCACCAGGCTCAATCAGTTTACACACAGGAACTAAAAAATTCAACCGTGCTCGGAAACATGACAGACAGTTACTTGTCAGCCAAAACACCCACTCGTTAAGACTGACACAAATTGCGGATAACACCACTGTTGTAAACTCGATGCACTTGCCCCTAGGAGGCGTGAAGCTTTACTGCCGAGGCAGCGACCGGCTGTCGCCGATCGAGTTAATGAGATGTTTCAGATGGTCTTAATGACATAGGTATGGCGGGGGATAACCTAATGATGTCTGATTCTTCCCACCTGCTGTTGCACAAGAAATTATCACGTTCTATCACTACTGGATGCGGCAACGTACCCGTATTCCTCTATAACGTTTCTGTGTTTGCCATGAATTGTGAATATACATATATGTACATATTACATAAAAAGTATCCCTGACAACGATATTTTGTTTACATATTGAATTTCCCACGGTAAAATGGTCTAGAAGCACATACTTTAATATCAGAAATAGAACCCATGTCGAAAAGTGTTATTAAACATGATGTCGTAAGGGTATAAATCTGTGGTTTGTCGTTGAACGAAGTGGGTGTTAATTGTGTGTACTACATGCAAGTCTAGTAGAGTCATGTTGAGGGATAAATTGTGTTCTGGGGGTGTGACAGGCTGAAGAGACTGGCCATGGAGAATACCTCGTGACGGAAGGCGATAGTCCACTACGTCACAAAAGTCCGCTGCAGGATACTTCATAAAGTTATACCTACCTTACCCAGATCCCTTTATGAATCACTGGCCGCACAGAGCGACAGAGCCGGGGGGGGGGGGGGGGAGTATTGTCCAAGAATTGTGTTAACATTACAATGAATACAAATAGTTGATGCTAAATGAAGTTGTAATAGAAACTCAAGCGAAGCATATGGGCAGCAACTCTCCACCCACGTTTAATAAGCTTTTTTGCTTCGAACGATTGTGCCTGTTACATCGGTGAAATATTAACGATTCCTCCTGGGCCATTCTGTAGAAACACAAGTTCTGTGAAGTTACTTTGTCTATATACAAAACAGAACTGGACAGCAGAAGGTGGGAAGAGATAGTTGGCACGGTAAACTGAAAAGCGTGCAGCGCTCGCGGCGACGATGCTGCATTTCCCGGAAGAACACTACATCTGCGTACAGGATGACGAAGCATCTATTTCCCCTCTAGCAGTGCAGAACAGTGTGCAGAGATTTTACCCATATTCTGTATCTATGTTGTTCGTGCGGTACTGTTATTCGTAATTTACATTGTATTCCACGTAGTGCTAACGCAATGTGTGGAAAGTAAACGCCTTCAGGTATCTCTGCACATTGGGTCGGTGCAATTCTGTGAAACATCCTGTAGTTGGTTCTTGTGACGTAGTCGTGCACAGAGAGAGGGCAATCAATCTTCTTCAGTCTGAAGACATATGACGGAGGGAACTGCATGACCAACATCCGGTGACTTACTTTCTCTCACGCCCTCCACCCCCGCACTCTCCGCTCTAATACACCTCTCAGAACACAGTTTATTCCTTAATACTGTTCTACACCGTTTGAACGCGATAAGTTTAATATTTGTCCTTAACCCGTTTCATTCAACAGTAAACAGTAATTTTATACCATTAAAACACTACTTTGAACAGTCTGTGATTTTTCCATCCCCTGCAGCAGGATGCTATTAGTCCTAGTGGAAAAACGATTAGGGCTCTCTGTGTAGAAAATTTCATGCAATTTGATTTTTTACTGGGAAACATTTTTACTAGAAGCCGTGGCTTTCGAGGAATGAGAAAGAATACGTAGAAAAATGTCCTTTAAATCTAACCTCCACCCCCATTCCACCCATTCTTATACTCCATGGGTAGAATTTTTTTCTGTGTGGTTCGTTACACAGTCCCTACAACTTCTCTCCTTCCACCCCTCCCCCCCCCCCCCCTGTACCCCAACTGTACAAAATTTTTGACTACACGAATTTTTTCACTTACTTATCCTTCATTGACTGGATTACTCTGGAATGCCAGTAAATAAAATAAATGTTCTAACTATTGAGAAATCCGATTCTTGCCAGCGTCAGGGAGGCTGAGGCATTGGATTCGGTATAGATAGTTTGATACTGTATTGTATTTCCATAATAGACAATCATCGAAATTAAGTAACCTAAAAGCGTTTTGCATTTTCTAGCGTTTTTTGAGCTCTCCAAACATCTCGTCTCTACTGTATTTTCATGTACCGTGTTTGAATCAAAAACAGGTATGCTGTTAATTATTTCTCCTTCTGATAAGGATTCACTGTGTGATTTTATTCGTCTACCCCTTACAGTACCTCTTCATGTCGAAGATTATACTAACTTTTAGTTTTTCTCTTTAGAAATTTAAGTTCTGGCTAAAGCATTTCCATAAAATGTTGTGCTTCAGGCATTTTGGTAACAGAATTTTGATGAGAAAGCTTTGTTGTTCTGTTACAATTAGTCCCAGACGTTATCTTCTTATTTTTTATTTTTTATTACTTATTTACTTAATTACAGTGGCAGAGTGTTGTACATTTGGTACAGTTACTAAGCATTCGCTTCTAGCTAGCTCTGTGGTACAGAATTAATTTTTTAAAGTTATGGCACTCACTTTTTATGTACTTTAACTTTTTTTCTGAAACTACAGAATTTACTTCGGAAAATTAAGGTTTTTTCCAAATGTAAAGACGTGTTTGAACTTGCAACATAGTCATGCATCCAAGAACAAAAAAATATTGGAATGAAATTAAAAATCGATGCAACTTTTGTCAATACTGTATATAGGCGTCTGTTACTTTATTACTCCGCAACACACCAATAATCACAAATTAAAATCAAATTAAGTAGAGGTATTGTCAAAAACTATTTAAAAATTTAAACACATTTCGAAACTGCAGCTTTTGTAAACTAACATAAATTTCCATTTTCAAGACAGGCAGAGTTGTTAAAACATTAGCAAAACTCAGTTAATTTGTTCCACGGTAAAAGGTCTTCTGTTTCAAAGTACAAGATGGTGCACGACGGAGGAAGTATGGGTTTATCGTCCACATGTTATGTCATTACTTCAAAAAATTTTAGAATTTTACTTGCCATAAACTTCCGTAACTTAAGAATTAACAATATATTACAAATAGCTTTTAATAGATTATACAGCACTTAAATGTGTAAAGCTCGGAATATTTATAAATGCTGCGCCAAACACAACATCATGTTAGCAACAACCAAAACCGTAGAAAATGCCAGAAACTGCTTATGGGGGTCTCTTGTGAGTTTTACTTCATGCGATTCTAAAATCAATCACTGGACTGAAGTACTAAAGTACCAATTAAAAACACCATGCCGGCCGGTATGGCAGAGCGGTTCTAGGCGCTTCAGTCCGGAACCGCGCTGCTGCTACGATCGCAGGTTCGAATCCTGCCTAGGGCATGGATGTGTGTGATGTCCTTAAGTTAGTTAGGTTTAAGTAGTTCTAAGTCCAGGGAACTGATAACCTTAGATGTTAAGTCCCATAGTGCTTAGAGCCATTTAGCCAAAAACACCATGTGTTTCCTCTACGCACAACATTCTCTCCCGCTGTTCCTTCACTTAGTGTAATTCCTATACTTTTTTTCGTATCAGAATTCTCATTTCTATTGTTCCTTCATCTTAGTTTTGTTTTCCTTGAATCCGCATGATATGCTAAGGGACAACATTATGGAAATGAAAGAGGAGGTAGATGAAGATGAAATGGGAGATATGATACTGCATGAAGAGTTTGACAGAGCACTGAAAGACCTCAGTCAAAACAAGGCCCCGGGAGTAGACAACATTCCATTAGAACTACTGACAGCCTTGGGAGAGCCAGGCCTAACAAAACTCTACCATCAGGTGAGTAAGATGTATGAGACAGGCGAAATTTCCTCAGACTTCAAGAAGAATGTACTAATTCCAATCCCAAAGAAAGCAGGTGTTGACAGATGTGAAAATTACCGAACTATCAGTTTAATAAGTCACAGCTGCAAAATACTAACGCGAATTCTTTGCAGACGAATGGAAAAACTAGTAGAAGCTGGCCTCGGGGAAGATCAGTTTGGATTTCGTAGAAATGTTGGAACACGTGAGGCAATACTGACCCTACGACTTATCTTAGAAGAAAGATTAAGAAAAGGCAAACCTACGTTTCTAGCATTTGTAGACTTAGAGAAAGTTTTTGACAATGTTGATTGGAATACTCTCTTTCAAATTCTGAAGGTGCCAGGGTAAAATACAGGGAGCGAAAGGCTATTTACAATTTGTACAAAAACCAGATGGCAGTTATAAGAGTCGAGGGACATGAAAGGGAAGCAGTGGTTGGGAAGGGAGTGAGACAGGATTGTAGCCTCTCCCCGATGCTATTCAATCTTTATATTGAGCAAGCAGTAAAGGAAACAAAAGAAAAGTTCGGAGTAGGTATTAAAATCCATGGAGAAGAAATAAAAACTTTGAGGTTTGCCGATGACATTGTAATTCTGTCAGAGACAGCAAAGGACTTGGAAGAACAGTTGAACGGAATAGACAGTATCTTGCAAGGAGGGTATAAGATGAACATCAACAAAAGCGAAACGAGGATAATGGAATGTAGTCGAATTAAGTCGGGTGATGCTGAGGGAATTAGATTAGGAAATGAGACAAAGTAGTAAAGGAGTTTTGCTATTTGGGGAGCAAAATAACTGATGATGGTCGAAGTAGAGAGGATATAAAATGTAGACTGGCAATGGCAAGGAAAGCGTTTCTGAAGAAGAGAAATTTGTTAACATCGAGTATTGAGTTAAGATCAGGAAGTCGTTTCTGTAAGTATTTGTATGGAGTGTAGCCATGTATGGAACTGAAGCATGGACGATAAATAGTTTAGACAAGAAGTGAATAGAAGCTTTCGAAATGTGGTGCTACAGAAGAATGCTGAAGATTAGATGGGTAGATCACATAACTAATGAGGAGGTATTGAATAGAATTGGGGAGAAGAGGAGTTTGTGGCACAACTTGACTAGAAGAAGGCATCGGTTGGTAGGACATGTTCTGAGGCATCAAGGGATCACCAATTTGGTACTGGAGGGCAGCGTGGAGGGTAAAAATAGTAGAGGGAGACCAAGAGATGAATACACTAAGCAGATTCAGAAGGATGTAGGCTGCAGTAGGTACTGGGAGATGAAGAAACTTGCACAGGATAGAGTAGCATGGAGAGCTGCATCAAACCAGTCTCAGGACTGAAGACCACAACAACAACAACATGCCAAGGGAACTAACAATTTCATTAAACCGGTCTCCTACGTGCTGCAGTAAGAAAGAAACATAACAGTGGCACCTTCCCCTTTATTTTTTAATCTCGATTCTGACTTCTTTCTTTGTTTCAAGCGAATAAATCAACGGTGACAATAAGCTGCGTCCATTTCTTTAACCCATTTAGTGCGGCGGCCTGTCTTCCAGCCTTACACTTACTACAACGCTGTGAGATTAGATCAGAGAAAAGGAACTATTAATTTTGTGCATCTCACTTTTTTTAAGATGAAATGAAGCTTTAACGTAATTTCAAGCATTTATCCATAACTACTGTCTCACATTTTTCTTTTTAACTGGCAACTAAGTTATCTTTCTTATGAGTTGCAGCATCTCAGCAGTCTGCAAATTGACTGAATCGCGCTACAGTACCCGTAAAAGTCCTCGGCAAAATCCGGGAAGAAACGAGGGATCGCAAAACTTTCGTAAAATGGAATGACATACAGTAGAGTTATAAGGAAGATTAGGAACGAAATGTTGGATAGCAATACGTGACATTTATTTTTGGCCCACAAACAGGGATGCAATGAATCTGCTGTATTGTTCGATGAAAGGTGAAATCGGCAGAAAGGCAGTGTGAGATGGCAGCAGTGAAGAAAAAACTAAGATAAATTACCCGAGGCTGCTGCTCGTCCCATTCATTGCCACTCGCAAAAAAATTTAATTCCCCGTCCTTTCGTCTGAGCAGCTTGCGCCGTCCACCAACACATTTGTTTTTGTTACCCTGCTCCTCCGCTGACCATTTGTTTTCGCTCGTCCTGCCACGAGAGGGTGCTTAATACTTTAAGCCTTCCACGAGGCACGCGAAACTTCTCAGCGACGACATGTGCGTAGATCATTGTGGTCTGTCTGGAAATAAAGTGCACTAAAGCTTGGTTGGCAGCAGTATCAGGAGTTGTTATCCGCGAAGAAACTTCTAGAGAATCAATATCTCCACTACGCGATAGCAATGATAACGTTAACGACAACAGTCCCACTTAAGCGGAATTACTCGAAACCGTTTCTCGAATTCTTTCGTCGAGGGAGACAAAGTAAATGTTCCAGAGTTAGAATCAAGAACAGCCAGCAACAGAAGTAAATCAGATGTTGCGATGTAGCTTAAATCACTTGATATGGCACGAAAACTGGTCCACATTGTATACCAATTACGTTAGTTTCAGAGTTTGCTGATATAATTTATTTATTTATTTATTTAACCTGATCAGATTTGGGCCATCAGGACCTCTCTTACATCGGACCAGTGTTTCACACATGCAGCATTTCACACATCAGAGTTACATCATGAAAATACTTTAAATAAGAAGATTAGATTACTCTAGTCACAATATGAATAAAGAATAATGACTAAGACCTCATAAAGTAAGTACTGGCAGTATTTTTACAACAGGTGCTATACATACAAATTATGATAAAAGCAATAATAGTAACAGTAAAAAAATCAAATAATAATGATAAACATGAGAAAAATTGGCAATAGTAATGAAGATTTGTGCAGATGTACATTAATGTATTGGTTTGTAAAGTAGATGTTTACTAGTACAGCGAGTTTCAGGGGAGGGAGATTTAAGGAGGGGGAAAGAGGGAAGTAATGAGGTGAAGTGCATTCGTGTACGGAGGAAGGCATTACTGTTGCTTAAGTGGATACGTCATTAACTGTTTTTTGAAGCCGGACATGTTTTTAAGTTCTCTAACATTACAAGGGAGGTTATTCCAGAGTCGGGTTCCCGCTACTGTAAAGGACTTGGAGAAGGTGACTGAGCGATGCAGTGAAACAGAGAGGATTTTATTGTGATGGGAACGTGTGTTTCTGTCATGATGTGCCGACATAAGCGTTAAGGACGAGGAGGGATATGAAGAACAGTGTACATTTATAAGGCAGTAGATGAGAGAGAGTGTATGGAAATAGCTACGTACTTAAAAATCAAATGCAACCGTTCCCTCGACGAAAGATCCTTGCCTATAGGCTGCAAACTGGACACATCACACCAATACTCAAGGAAGGAAATAGCAATAATCCGCTGAATTACATACCACCCGCATTGACGTCGATTTGCAGTAGAATTTTGGAACATCGTTCTTTCGAAATAGAACTAACTTTTTCTCGCACAAAGTAGTGAGTGCTGTCGACAGGAGCTCTCTAATAAATTCAGTATTTCCAGATTTCCAGAAGGCTTTTGACACCCTTCCTCATAAGCGGCTTCTAATCAGACGGCGTGCCTAAACAGTGCCATCTCAGTTGTGCGACGAGATCTCTGATTTCCTGTTATGAAAGTCACAGCAATTAGTAACTGCCGGAAAGTCATCGAGTAAACCAAAAGTATTTTCTGGCGTTACCCAAGGCAGAGTTGTTGGCGCTATCCTAATCTATATAAGCGATTTAGGAGAAAATCTGAGCAGCTGTTTCAGATGCTTTGGAGATATGGAATCATTTTCTCCTAAAGTCATCAGAAGATAAAAACCAACTGCAAAAAGATTTAGGCAAGATATCTGTATGATGCGAAAAGTGCCAACTGACTCCAAATAATGCAAAGAGTGAAGGCTTCCACATGAGTAATAGAAGAAACCCACTAGATTTGGGCTATACTGTAAATCACACAAACCTAAAGGCTGCCAGTATAAACAAACACTTAGGGATTACAACTTAAGCTAGAGAAGTCACAAAGATAATGTTTTGGCTAAAGCAACCAAAGTCTGCGTTTCATCGGCAGAATACTTAGGAGATGCAATAGGTCTATTAAAGATATTGCCTACAATAAGCTTGTCCTTCTTCTTCTCCTAGAGTATCGCTGCACGGCGTGGGACCTGCACCAGATTGGATTGACGGAGGTCGTTGAAACAGTTTAAAAAAGGGAGCTCGCTTTGCACTATCGTGAAACGGGAAAGAGGGTGTTACGGATGTGATACGGGAGCTAGGGTGGCAATGATCTTTGCGATCATAACTTTTTTCGAAATTTCCATCACCGGCTTTCTCCTGAAATGAAAGAGTATTTTGGTGACATCCTCCTATCCTCCTATCCTCCTATCCTCCTATATGGGGAGAAAATATTATTGTAATAAAATGAAACATATCAGCTTTCGCACGGAAAGATTTAGGTGCTCCTTTTTCCCACAAGATGTTAGAGAGTGGAACGGTAGAAAATTAGCTTGAAGATGGTTCAATCAACCCTCTGAGAGGCACTGGGAAAAGGAATGGAAATGCAATCAAAGTAAGTTCAGTATCTATACATACTAAGTCCAGTGCATTAACGTTTGATATGTAAGTACGTATGTGTGTGTGTGTGTGTGTGTGTGTGTGTGTGTGTGTGTGTGTGTGTGTGCGTGCGTGCGTGCGTGCCTGGGTTGTGTGTGTGTGCATGTGCGACGTTTAGGCTGATAACGAGATGTTTGGATAAGTCGGGACTCCTAACAAACAGACACGCTACCAGGTACAGGAGAAAATTGTGGCAACACGGGGCTACAGGAAATAGTGGGAGATGTCTAGGCTTCTGACTCCACATTATAAAGAAGAAGAGAATGCTGTGTTAAGATGTTTTCGGAAATTTTTATATTTCGAATTATGAGACTGTCACACATCAGGTATGTTCAGTGACCAGTTACGTCATTCACAAGACAAAGAAATTAATGACATTTATTGCCGGTGGGGACTGACTTAAATCAATGAGGAAAGCTGAATATTTGCACCGAACCAGGGTTCGAACTGGGGTCTTCTCCTTACTAGACAGATGCGCTGAGCGTGTGCAATACGAGCACAGTGGGCAGCTCAACTGCGCGGGCTAGCTGGGCGGTGTAGCCGCGCGGTCTTGGGCTCCTTGCACGGTTCACGCGGCTCCCCCCCCCCCCCCCCCCCTCCGGTGGAACTTCGAGCCCTCCCACGGGCATGGGTGTGAGTCCTTAGCGTAATTTAGTTTAAGTTAGGTTAAGTAGTGTGGAGGCCTAGAGACCGATGACCTCAACACTTCGGTCCCATGGGAACTTACGACAAATTTCCACTTTTGCACGGACCAGCCCTAACACACCTCACGTCAAACTCAAGTTCTCCAACTTACACTACTAAAGTAGTGCTCCTTGCCCATTAGATTATCCTTATAACTTGTGGCTTTCTGCTGCTTCCCTTAACGGTTAGAGCCTTTTGTTCAGCTGCTCTGAAAAGGTCAGTGGCCGTCCGAAAGAACAGACACCGCACTTATAGTTAAAGTGAAAACGACCAGTAGATGAGGACGCGTTACGCATCTTAATTGAAGCCGCTATTAAAAATATTATGTACTCCCTCCTCCTCCCCTCCCCTCTACATGTCTAATAAGTTTGTAAAGGGAATTTGCGAGCACCTTGTACAGTTACAACATTAAAGTTCCTACACATCTCCAACACATCACAATGAACTCTCTAGATAAATACCAACAAGTAGAAACAATGTAAAGTAGAAAGTAGAAAAGTCAAACTCCAGTTAAACTATTCCATTTGGAGATGGTTAGAGAAAACATAGCTAAACTGTACCTACGTAGAAGTGTAAAGCGAAACTGATAAAGAAAATTAAATGTCAACCAACCCATGTATGAAGCCATATGCTATTTACAGATTCAGATCATCTAGGACACCTTTTTTCTCAGATCATTACCCCAGAGTGAAAACAGATATTTACTATTACCCTCCTCTCCAACACATACTCCAGCTCTATCATCAATATTAGCGTCTAACAAAGCTTCGGAATGAAAAATGATTTTCTTTGAACACTTCAATTCTTAAAATGATGAAAGATAAATTTTTGTAAGTCTTTTATGAAACCATGAACTTACGAGTTAGTGAGACAGTTGGTATTTCTCATTTCTAACAGCTTTTATTTATAGAAAGACACTACTCCTGTCCCTAGTGATCCTTGCTTCACCCAGACTTTGCACTTCATTTAAGATCAACCAAGTTAAAACGTATGCACTGTAATCAGTGGTTGTAAACCACTTTATTGCTGGACTCCTTACTTCTGAAATGGCAGAAATCGGAAGAGTAATGAGTGCCAACGCTTTGTGTCTTACCATTACCTCTAGTAACAATACCAATAATAATACTTTTTAGACCCGACAGCCGTGTAGTAGCTACTGCATTGTCACTGTTGTACTGTCACTTAGATTCGTTTATTGATGTGAAGTGAACAAAGAAGCTACGTGGTGCAAAATACGTTTGCAGTGTGTGGTCTGCTTGAGGAAGACGTTTATAAGTTCGTTATACAAGCTGTAACCTCCACCACATTGTCGCACAGGTTAATACTCGTGTGTGAAATAAAAATCGAACAATCTTACAAAACACTAGTGTTGTAAAACACAATTTAGATTCAAGAGTGCAACATAATGAAACCCTTTTGTTTGTAACCCTCAGAAAATTTCATGTTACCTGCCACGGGTAATTACCAATAGGTTGGGAACCTCTGCTCTAGAAATATATTTCAATAATTCCTTTGTAATTTTGATCCTATGTAGCATCAGGTAAAGGATTTTTCCATGTAATCTGATGTTGAAACTGAGAACAAAAGACAGCTAAAACTAAAATCTATTTTTAAAATAAATCCTTGCATGCCGTTCTAATTCCCATCCAGAGTTTAAGTGCAGTGTACACTCTCAAAAGACTGGTATTCGAGTAAACGTGATCACACAGCGAATATTCCTGCTTGGCAAAATAGGAGAAGAACTCAAATCACCTACGTGTATCACAAATGTAAAAGGAAAGATGCACACAATTACTGTGAAATATTTCTGACACCAGTTGCAGGCCTCCAGAGCATACTGAAAGCTCTGACATCATGGCTTTCTTGGAGGAAAAGTAGTTTTCCTTAAAAAACCATATTGGGCTTATGAAAAACCTACCACTGGGAAAACATTCTTTTAGCACACAAACTTTATCCCGAAAATGGCAGGTGCTGATAACTAGTTAGAAAGAGGCAGATACTCTCTTCCTAGCATTCCGAATGGCGTTTGACATTAGTTAGTATTTTTCTTGAATGAAACCTAATACGGAAGTGTAAAGTAGGCAATAAGCAGTATACAAAAGGATCTTTTAAATATAGTACTAGAGAAGATTGTTGACAATTTCCCAGTTACTTTTCAACATCAATAAACTTTACCAACAGCTGCACAGATTAAGATATTTCATTTTATTCTGAAAGCAACCAGTTTCGGCTATTCATTTTGCCATCTTCAGGTCCCATATGCTTTATTCAAATCAACGAACTTATCGTATAGCCCCCAAAAAACTGGATATCGTTTATTCCAATCGTAGTGCAGATGCTTCATACGAAGAGGTGATAGTTGCGGGCACGTCTTCGTATGAAGCACCTCCACAGTGCGTCTGCGTATGGGCCATGAAGATGGAAAAATGAATTTCCGAAACTGCTTGCTTTCAGAAAAAAATGAAATACCTTAAAGTGTAAGGCTGCTGGGAAAAGTTTATTGAAAGGTACGTACCAGCCGATGTCCGTTGGTCGTAATGGATCAACTGAGATTACCCTGTTAGGTTGGTTGGCTTGTTGATTTGGCGGTGGGGATCAAACAGCGAGGTCATCGTCCCATCGGATTGAGGAAGGATGGGGAAGGAAGTAGGCCGTGCCCTTTCAAAGGAACCATTCCGGCATATGCCTGAAGCGATTTAGGGAAATCACGGAAAGCCTAAATCAGAATGGGCGGGAGCGGGTTTGAACCGTCATCCTCAAGAATACGTGTCCAGTTTCCAGGGTAGATCGGATAACAAATGTATAGGTACTGAATCGCACTGGGTAAAACAGAAAAATATTTCGCAGTTGACTAAAAGAAGGGATCGGTTTATAGCACATTTTAAGGAATCCTGAAGAGGGGGGGGGGGGTTGATAAAAATTTTATGGAGTCACCAAGTCGCAACTCCAGCAAACAGGTAAGCAGGTCTAGAATTTAGCTGCAACCTACATAGATTAACGGGCTTACACAGGGCAGGATGTCCTGGAAAGCTTTCCGAGACCCGTCTATGGAGTGAAGACCACTGCAACAAAAACAACACTGACAAAGGGAAACAATGTTTCCGTTTCCATATAAGGTTCGAGGATATTGACTATACGATTTTTACTCAATGAAAGGTAACTCATTCCGTAGCGAACGGTTCTAGAGCGTGGTCCAAGTTGTTGCGACTGCGTTATGGGTTTTGTTATTGTGAGTAAGCTATGAATTACTGCGTTAAAATCATCAGAACGACACGAGAGCCGTGGTTACTCGACTGAATTCTAGACTGATATTTCTGGTGTTATAAATTTTACAACGCCTTCTATGAAACAAACTTCGTTAACTGATATCGGGCTTACTTGAGAAAAGGCAAAGCTAACAATGTCGAGAAGGAACATTGTCGCTGAGTCAGCAATAAATCGTTCAGCTTTGTCTAAAAACATCCCAGTAATTATTTCGGATGGCTATTACTGCACTGGAATATCTTCTGATAACTTTGCAAGTTCAGGTGTATTTATAATGATGACTTCTCGCTGGTTTTATGTTAACATAATAATGCAGAATTCGTACGATCTTTACCAATAACAAATATAGGTTACACTGATAGCAAAACCCATGACTGTATTTAGTTTGCAATTGTTGTCAGACTAAGTGATTTACTGTTGGAATTATTAATGGGGACAGCTCATTTTAATATTTCTCTTAAAAATAATTTCAAAGGTTACGGGAATATATGTTGAGTTATCATCTCAATTTGAGTAATTTGCTACTTCCAAAAGTGTAATACAATATTTTCTTTGCTGGCTTTATGTACGCATGATCTACTTAGCTGTTGGTTTAACTGCAAGTTCTCATAGCTAGTGTGGAGAGGATAGCACTCATGCAACATATACTGCAAGTTACATTAATGTTCCAATTTCTGCCCCGCAAAATTACCCGTGTTCGTTTCGATTCTGCAAAAGCTTTATAGGTAAGCTTCAGCTGTGACATTTGTGGTACTGTCAGGCAATTAGGTCAGTCTAATTGAAACAGCAGAAAATTTTTCATTTCCTGCTGCCAGTTAAGCGTTATACAAGCGTTTCTATGAATTCAATCACAATAGGGCAACATTATTTAGGTCGCAGTAGTCATATCGTTTGGTGGATAAAAATGTCCGATATCTGCGCATCTCATACGTCCGTAACACGCGTACCAGAAAAAATAAGACTGAATAATGAATCCCGCAGAGTGGTGACGCGAAATGGGAAGCCAGCTGTGTCAAACAACACGCTGTCCAGGCGTGGTCACATATTTCTGGCGTTTCTCTAAGGCAGAGTAACGGGAAAGGCCTGCCTGCCAGCACAGCCATCCTCATCGTCGTCGTCGTCATCATCATCATTCCGCACCAACTGCTCTATAAAAACATCATTTTAGTACTACAGTATAGCTGGACGCGGAAGTTTCGTGCGCTAAAAAAGCAGTATAATTACCTGGAATTTGTAACTACTGGTCAGTGTGGAGTGAGATTCCAAATAGACTGGCGAGTGGGAATCTGGGTTTCTGATACTCTCCGTAAAAATTACGGTACTCTATTTTCTAGTAAATACTATTTTGTAAATGCTTCGGTTTCTAAGGTCTACAATATACCCTGCCTCGCAAAAAAAAGTGGAGCACCCAAAAGGAGTTGAGAAGCCGAATGAAACTTCATTGATTGAGAAGCTATGCCATGCAATTTCAGTGTTTACAAAATCGAGTTAAATTCACGAAGAAGTTGACACTATGAGTCCATTTTCGAGGGTCACTCCAAAAGAAATGCGCACTATTTTTTTTTTAAATCCATCTTCTAGTCTACATGTTTGAAAGTTTTACAATGTGTAGACACATCCTTTAAGAACAATATTTTCATTTGTCCACACAATTTCCATCCCCCTCATCTGCCTTACGTCATCTTGGCACCAGCGCCTATATTCCCACACGATAAAATTCTGGACCAACCTGCTGGAGCCACTGTTTGGCAGCGTGCACAAGGGAGTCATCATCTTCAAACCTTGTTCCATGAAGAGGGCCTTTCAGTTTCCCAAAGAGATGATAGTCACATGGAGCCAGGTCAGCACTGTACGGCGGGTGTTTCAGTGTTGTCCACTCGAGTTTTGTGATCGCTTCCATGGTTTTTTGACTGACATGTGGCCGTGCATTGTCGTGCAACAGCAAAATATCCTGCTTTTGCCGATTTGGTCGAACACGACTCAGTCGAGCTTGAGGTTTCTTCAGTATCGTCACATATGGATCAGAATTTATGGTGGTTCCACTTGTCATGATGTCCACAAGCAAGAGTCCTTCGGAGTCGAAAAACACCGTAGCCATAACTTTTCCAGCAGAAGGTGTGGTTTTGAATTTTTTTCTTGGGTGAATTTGCATGATGCCACTCCATTGATTGCTTCTTCGTCTCTGGTGAAAAATAATGGAGCCATGTTTCATCACGTGTCACAATTCTTCCAAGAAATTCATCTCCACCATTCTCGTACTGTTCGAAATGTTCGCTGCATACCGTTTTTCTTGTTTCTTTGTGAGCCACTGTCAACATCCTGGGATCCCAGCTGGCACAAACCTTTTTTAACGCTAACACTTTCAGTATTCTGCAAACACTTCCTTCCCGTATCCCAACGTAGCGTGACAATTCGTTCACTGTGAAGCATCTGTCAGCAGTCACCAATTCGTTAACTCTCTGCACATTGTCTGGAGTGTGTGCAGTACGAGGCCTGCCGCTGCGAGGACGATCCTCAATATTGCCGTGCCCGCTTTCATCACGTAACCTGTTTGCCCACCGACTAACTGTGCTGTGATCAACAGCAGCATCTCCATACACCTTTCTCAACCTCTTGTGGATGTTTCCCACTGTCTCGTTTTCACAGCACAGGAATTCTATGACAGCACGTTGCTTCTGACGAACATCAAGTGTAGCAGCCATCTTGAAGACATGCTGTGACGGCACCAATCACGGGAATAGGTTAAACTAAATTTGAAAACAAGCGGGAAGGATGTATATACACACTGTAAGACTTTCACACATGCAGAAGGAAAATTATATTTTTACAAAAATAGTGTACATTTGTTTTGGAGTGACCCTCGTATCAGTATGACGTCGAGCTCTCTCTGGTCTGGATGCATGCAGTGATTTGTTTGAGGAGAGTGTCATAAAGGTGATGTATATTCCCCTGAGATAAGTTGCCGAAAATCTGTTGTAAGTGGTTCTTGATATCCAGGTACTGGGACGGAGTTGGTTCGGTCTAAGACTGTCATACGTAATTTATCTGAACCTTCATGACAATCATTACTGCCCTCACTTTCCCATGCAATCCACTATCCAGCAACTGCACATTCAAATACCCCAACAATGTCGATATTCGTCAAGCAGTCAGCCAATTGGAGACACGCAATGAGGCTCCTTTACCTCTCTTTCAAGTGCTGACAACGCTGTTTCACACGAGTACGTGACGTCTTGGTGCCCTCGACAGTGATCACTCAACATCAGGCGCTGATCACACCCCTCATATACCCATCAAGTCCTGACAACAAAACTGAACATGCCACTAAAAATGGCAACACTAGATGTGATAGCACTAAACATGACGACAATAATGCACTCTGGGCACTATTCTACCAGCCACAGAGAATCGCAACTATAATATTTCACGTACCAGCCGTTGGTATCTACATGTAGGAACTGCTGTCTCATTACATATTCTGGGTGCTTGACGTTTTCTTCAAGGACAGTCTTCTGGAGCGGTGTGGACAGAATTATGTCGGGGAGTCCGTGCTCATGACTGAATACGACGGATATTAGGGACGTCTGCAATTACGCTGACTAAGGAATTTGGCGTTAGCTGTTATCTGGAACAACATTCTTATACATCTAAACTAAAAAATGTCTACAGAATTATAATTGTACAAAGAATCGTATAGTGAACTGAACAATACAGTAACACTGTTATTCTGAAGTGTTGCATTATTCGTGTGTTACTGTTGTTAAGACGCTGAACTGATCATCTTTAATTGTTCAAGAAGGTCTCTGGCATGTGCTCTGGTTTTCTGTACCCTCTCACCCTGATAGTCCTGTCCAGCCACTTGTGGTGGGCAGTTTTTCAGACGACCCGTGTCTGTCTAACGAGTTCTACACTGAAGCGCCAAGATTGTTTATTGCTCCTACAAGGGCAGGTTATCAAGATTTAAGTGAGTTTGAACGTCGTGTTACTGCAGACGCACGAGGGATGGGACACAGCATCTCCGAGGTAGCGATAAAGTGTGGATTTTCCGGTACGACCACTTCACGAGTGTACTGTGAATGTCAAAAATCCGGTAAAACATCAAATCTCCGACATCGCTGTGGCCCGAAAAAGGTCATGCAAGAACGGGACCAACGACGACTGAAGAGAATTGTTCTAAGCGACTGAAGTGCACCCCTTTGCAGATTGCTGCAAGAGTCCCGTGACCTGTGCCCATGATTGACCAACAAAGACTGCATTCAATCATGTTCATTGTGTATTCCGACGGACTTGGGCAATTCCAGCCGGACTATACGAGACCCCACAAGTCCAGAATTGCTACAGCGTAGCTCCGGGAACACTCTTCCGAGTTTAAACACATCCACTGGCCACCAAAGTCCCCAGACATGAACATTACTGAGCATATCTGGGCTGCCTTGTAACGTGCTGACGTGATGTTAAGAAGAGATCTTCAGAACCTCGTGCTTTTACGGATTTATGGACAGCCCTGCAGGATTCATGGTATCAGTTCCCTCCAGCACTACTTCAGACATTAGTTGAGTCCATGACATGTCGAGCTGCGGCGCTTCTGCTTGCTCGCGGGGCCCTACAAGATATTAAGAAGGTGTAACGGTTCTTTTGGCCCTTCAGTGTACAGGGTGGTCCATTGATCGTGTCCGGGCCAAATATCTCTCGAAATAAGCGTCAAACGAAGAAACTACAAAGAACTAAACTTGTCTAGCTTGAAGGGGGAAACCAGATGGCGCTATGGTTGGCCCGCTAGATGTCGCTGCCATTCGTCAACCGGATATCAACTGCGTTTTTAAAAATAGAAATCCCCATTTTTTACTACATATTCGTGTGGTACGTAAAGGAATATGATTGTTTTATTTGGCCCACTTTTTTCACTTTATGGTAGATGGCGCTGTAATAGCCACAAATATATGGCTCACGATTTTAAATGAACAGTCGGTAATAGGTAGGTTTTTAAATTAAAATACACAACGTACGTTTGAACATTATGGTTGGGTTGTTCCAATTTGATACATGTACCTTTGTGAACTTAACATTTCTGAGATTACCAGTAAATACCACATTAATGCAATAAATGCTCAAAATTATGTCCTTCAACCTCAATGCATTTGGCAATGCGTGTAACGACATTGCTCTCAACAGCGAGTAGTTCGCCTTCCGTAATGTTCGCACATGCACTGACAATGCGCTGACGCATGTTGTCAGGCGTTGTCGGTGGATCACGATAGCAAATATCCTTCAACTTTCCCCACAGACAGAAATCCGTGGACGTCAAATCCGGTGAACGTGCGGGCCATGGTATGGTGCTTGGACGACCAATCCACCTGTCATGAAATATGCTATTCAATACCGCAACAACCGCACATCCATCATGTTGGAAGTACATCGTCATTCTGTCATGCAGTGAAACATATTGTAAAAACATCGGTAGAACATTACGTAGGAAATCAGCAGCCGCCCGGGATGGCCGAGCGGTTCTAGGCGCTACAGTCTGGAACTGCACGACCGCTACGGACGCAGGTTCGAATCCTGCCTCGGACAGGAATGTGTGTGATGTCCTTAGGTTAGTTAGGAATAAGTAGTTACAGGGGACTGTTGACCTCAGAAGTTAAGTCCCATAGTGCTCAGAGCCATTTGAACCACTTTTTTTAAATCAGCATACATTGCACCATTACGATTGCCCTAGATAAAATTGGGGTCAATTATCCCTCCTCCCATAATGCCGCACCATACATTAACCCGCCAAGCTCGCTGATGTTCCTCTTGTAGCAGCCATTGTGGATTTTCCGTTGCCCAATAGTGCATATTATGCCGGTTTATGTTACCGCTGTTGGTGAATGAGACTTCATTGCTAAATAGAACGCGTGCAAGAAATCTGTCATCATCCAATAATTTCTCTTGTGCCCAGTGGCAGAACTGTACACGACGTTCAAAGTCGTCGCCATGCAATTCCTGGTGCATAGAAATATGGTACGCGTGCAATCGATGTTGGTGTAGCATTCTCAACACCGACGATTTTGAGATTCCCGATACTCGCGCAATTTGTCTGCTAGTGATGTGGGGATTAGCCGCGACAGCAGCTAGAACACCTACTTGGGCATCATCTTCTGTTGCAGGTCGTGGCTGACGTTTCACACGTGGCTGAACACTTCCTGTTTCCTTAAATAATGTAACTATCCGGCGAACGTCCCGGACACTTGGATATTGTCGTCCATGATATCGAGCAGCATACATAGCTCAAGCCCGTTGCGGATTTTGATCACAATAGCTATACATCAACATGGCATCGACCTTTACCGCAATTGGTAAACGGTCCATTTTAACACATTTAATGTATCACGAAGCAAATACCGTCCGCACTGGCGGAATGATACGTGATACCACGTACTTATACGTTTGTGTCTATTACAGCGCCATCTATCACAAAGCGAAAAATGTGGTCCAACTAAAACATTCATATTTCTTTACGTACTACACGAATACGTAATATAAAATTGGGTGTTCCTATTTTACGAAACGCAGTTGAATTCCGTTTGACCAATGGCAGCGCCATCTAGCGGGCCAACCATAGCGCCATCTGGTTTCCCCGTTCAAGCTGGAGAAGTTTATTTCTTTGTAAGTTTTTCGTTTGACGCTTATTTCGTGAGATATTTGGCCCGGTCACGATCAATGGACCACCCCGGATATTATAATGAAAAATGAGGTCTTTTCTACATCAACTATCTGTTCTCTTTCAGTATTTGATATATTCTTCATGAGCCATTAAACAACTCAATTGTCACAAAAGCTAACAGGCACCAAAATAGAAGATAAGACGGCGAAAGCCGAAATACTCCACCCTGACGATGTCACCCATGCCGCCTCCTTTCTCCAGCAGACCTTGTCTGAGGCCGTGGAGGCCCACGTCCCTACTGTCGCCATCCACCCCCACCGTCCTTCCTTACCCCCACAGGCCGTTCTCCTCCTCCGTGAATCACGTCGTCTCTACCTTGCCTTCCTCCGCACGCGTGACCCGGACACACTACGACGCCACCGGCAACTCCAGCGACACATTCGTAATTTGCTCGCGGCTAAGAAACGCCGGGACTGGCGACAGACATGCACCCGTTTAAATGCTACCCTACCAATCAACTCGTCCAAGTACTGGTCGGCCTTCCGTCGCCTTACCGGAACTAAACCCTCCCCCAGTTATCCTCTTCTCCATTATGATCACCCTTTCCCTGACTCCCTTAGTAAGGCCAATCACTTTGCCTCTTACCTCTCCGATGTATTTTCCATCCCCGATGATCCCCAGTTCGATTACTCCCTCTTCCCGGATATCCGCGATCGAACTGACACCTCTGTCCCTCCCCTCGCTCCTGGTTTCCAGTACTTGGTCAACATTGCACACACGGAACTCAATGCCCCTATCACTACACAGGATCTCATTGATACACTCCGCACAAAACGCAACACTGCTCCTGGTCACGATCGTGTCACCTACCGTCACCTTCGTGAAGCTCCCGTCTCTTTCCTCTCCACCCTGGCCAGGCTCTACAATGTAGTCCTGTCCACCGGTTACTGCCCCGACCTGTGGAAAACCTCCCGTATCCTCATGTTCCTTAAACCTGGCAAACCGCCGTCCGCCGTCTCCTCCTACCGTCCCATCAGCCTTACCTCGGTCTTCAGCAAGGTCCTGGAATCTATCCTCACCCGACGCATCCACCAGCATCTCCGCCAGCACCGCCTCCTTCCCATTACCCAGCGTGGCTTTCGGCCGTCCTTCTCTTCCGACGACCTTCTCCTTCACCTCACTCATCTCCTTTCCGAACAGCTTAATTCCCGTCGCTCCGCAATCTTCCTCTCCCTGGACCTCGAACGTGCATATGACCGCGTATGGCATTCCGGTCTCCTCTTCAAGCTCCAAACCTCCGCCCTTCCCATTAACTACGTCCGTCTGATCGGCTCCTTTCTCTCCCGCCGTCCTTCCTATGTCACCATCCATAACACCGATTCCTACACCTTTTTCCCCTCTGCCGGTGTGCCCCGAGGCTCCGTCCTCTCCCCCCTTCTGTACCTTTTGTACACGGCGGACATGCCGCCGCCGTCAGCCCCAGTCCACCTTCTCCAGTTTGCCGATGACACCGCCTTCCTTGCCCTTGCCCCCACCGTACAGCGCTCCCAACACCTTCTCCAATCCCATCTTAACCAGTTCACCGCTTGGTGCAACCAGTGGTTGCTCAAGGTCAATCCCTCCAAAACCCAGGCGATCATTGTAGGCAAGACCACCCCTTCCTTCCGCCTCCTTGATTTCTATCTCACCATCTATGGCTGTCCTATCGCCCTCATTCCCACCCTTACGTACCTTGGCGTCACCCTCGACCGTCGCCTCTCCTGGACTCCCCACCTCCGGACAATCCAAGCCAAGACACACTTCCAACTCAGTCTCCTCAAGCTCCTCTCCGGCCGTATGTGGGGTCTGGACCCCTCCACCATCCTCCACACCTATAAGTCCCTCATCCGCCCTATCCTTTGTTATGCCCATCCGGCTTGGATCTCTGCCCCCCCTACCTTTTATAAATCCCTCCAAATCCTTGAATGTCATGCTCTCCGCCTCGCCTATCGCATCCGCCTCCCCTCCCCCACGCGGCTCCTGTACGATCTCATCCCCTTCCCGCACCTCCTCCTTTTCCTTGAAAGGATACAGCTCCTGTACACCTCCCACAAACTCGATCCTCCTCACCCGCTCGTCTCCCCGATCCTCTCCCAACCCCGCCCGCTGCTGCGCCTGTATTCGCACGTCCCACCCGGTCTCCATCTCTCCACCCTCCTTACCCTCTCTCAATGTGGCTTCCGCCAGCTCCCCCTCCCTGATGATGTCCTCCTCCCCTCTATCTACCCCTCCTACCAACTTTGATCCTCCCGCCCTCCTCCTGTGCTTGCTCCTCAGGGCACCCTCCCTCCCTTCTCTCCCTTTTCCCTCCCTCCTCTTTTTCTCCCCCCTCCTCCCCCGGGCCTCCCATCACCTGTCCCTCTCCTCTTGCCCCCATCTCCTCAGCCAATGGCATCCTTTTTCTCCCCTCTCCCCCACCTCACCCCTGTCCCTCTCTTGGCAGGTCCCCGGACTCGCACACGCTAAGTGGACATTCACGCGCT
This sequence comes from Schistocerca americana, assembly GCF_021461395.2. NCBI lineage: Eukaryota > Metazoa > Arthropoda > Insecta > Orthoptera > Acrididae > Schistocerca > Schistocerca americana. Next base: position 217,245,894 of record NC_060124.1, read on the forward strand.
AGAGGTCACCGCCCTCAGTGTTTCGGGTGTGCCGTCGTGTTTAGTGTTCAGTGTTCACCGTCACACTCCATCGTTCACCAGTGCCATCGTCATCTTCAGTGTTTGTGCGTCGTCTCATCAGTTAGCAGTGTGGATTATCGACGAGTGTGAATGGCTCCATGTTTGTCTCTATGTGTCTCCTGTTCTATTGCCCACCGTTCTGTAACTTATGTGTATTCTTTCTGTTGTTTCTTTGCCTATTCTATGGCTGAAGAGCAGCGTAGTGTGCTGCTGACAGCCTGCCTGTTGTACAGGTTTTAAAATAACAATAAAGTAAAAAAAAAAAAAAAAAGCCGAAATACTGAGCATGGTTATCTGAAACACAAATGGTTCAAATGGCTCTGAGCACTATGGGACTTAACATCTGAGGTCATCAGTCCCCTAGAACTTAGAACTACTTAAACCTAACTAACCTAAGGACATCACACACATCCATGCCCGACGCAGGATTCGAACGTGCGACCGTAGCGGTCGCGCGGTTCCAGACTAAAGCGCCTAGAACCGCTCGGCCACACCGGCCGACCTATTCTGAAATTGTTTCATCGTGTTTCATTGCAAGAACAGCAAAATGGCTAATACTGAGAGATTAGGTCACGGTAGGGAGATACAATCGATTAGTAGTGGAAAGGCATGAGGACCAGATGAGATACCTGAACGTTCTAGAATAATTACGCGATAGATCTTGCTCCCCTTCTAGCATCGCTCTATCGTAGTGCGCTGGAGCAACGAAGATTATCTAGAGATTGATAAAAAGCACCGGTCACTCCCGTGTTCAAGGAGGGTCGTAGGACAGATTCACATATTTGTAAGCCTGTATCACTGTCGTTAAACTGTTGTGGAATTGCGAAACATGTTTTGTGCTAAAGTATTGTAACGTTTTTGAAGAATGGAAATCTTCTCTATAAAAAACAATAATTCCGCAAATAGTGGTCTTGCGAAACTCACCTTGCTGTGTTCCTGCTTGACATCCATATCGCTCTAAACAACCGTGCTAAAGATGACTCCGTGTACCTTGACTTGAGGAAAGCGTTTGACACCGTCGCGGTCCGCCGTCTAGTTAAAAGATTACGAGCTTACGAGTATCGGACCGGGTATGCGACTGTATTCAGGAGTTTCTGGCAGACATGTCGCTTTTAACGGAACAAAATCGACAGATGTAAAAGTAACTTCCGGAGTATCCCAAAGAAGTGCCATAGTACCGTAATTGCTTACAATGTTTATAAACGATCAAGTAGAAAGCATCGGAAGCTCTTTAAGACTGTTCGCAGATGATGCGGTTGTCGACAAGAAAGTAGGAAAGCCAGAAGACAGTACCCATTTGCAATATGACCTACAGAAGATTGATGAATGGAGCAGCCTCTCGCAGTTGACCCTGAGATACATGTAACATATCCTGCATACAAAGGAAAAGAATTCCACTGCTGTAAAATAACGCAATTGGTGACAGATTGCTGAGAATAGTATCTGCCGTAAAATATCGAGGAACTACTCTCCAGAGTGACCTTAAGTGGAATTACCACACAAAGCAATTTGTAGAAAAACCAGATGCCAGATTGAGATTTGTAGGAAGAATCTTAAGGAAATGGAACTCATCCACGAAAGACGTCGTTTACAGGCCTCTTTTTACATCGATCCTTGAGTATTGTTCATCAGTTTGAGACGATTACCCGGCAGGGCTGATAGAAAAGATAGAGAAGATCCAACAAAGAGCGCCGCGTTTCATTACTAGACCAATTAGCTGGCGCGAGACCGTTAGAGAGATGCTGAACAAACTTCTGTGGCAGAAGCTACAAGACAGGCATTGTGCATCACGGAGAGGTTTACTGTCGAAATTTCGAGAGAGCACTTTCCGGGAAGAGTCGGACAACCTATCAGTTTCTCCCACAGACAACTAAAAAATTCGAGGAATTGGAGTTTATAAAGATACTTATCAACAATCATTCTTCTCACGCGACATTCGTGAGTGGAACAGGGAAGTGGGGATTAGTTAGTGGTACCAGAAGTACGCTGCGCCACACACACAGTCAGATGGCATGTGGAGTATTGATGTACACGTAGCAGCTACTGGGTAGCTTCGTAACATCCTGAATAAAGATGGCGGTCCACAAGTAAATACAGCGTTGATCCCGGCCGTCGCGATCTTAAAGCGAGCGCTGCCTTGGTGTGACGGTAACATGGCCTTATGCGGCGATGCGATGAACGTCAATGACATCATACACGGTCGCACGGGTATATGAATACGAAGCCGACATCGACACGGCAGTCAGTTACTATTTGGCAATGGCCAAGTAGAGCTCCGCCGAAAGCTCGTGTATATACAACCACGTGACGCGGCTAGATATGCGAGAAATTTCATTCTGCCGTACCGCGGCATGGTCATTCATTCATACGTCTGCTATTCGCTGACGATTTACTGAACACTGGCAGGTACGTTTATAACACCATTCGGCCCAATTTGTTCTCCAATATCATCGATATGCGCTCTATTAACTTGAGAATGCACATGCGTGCACTTCTCTAATATGGCTCCCCAAGATGTTCCATGTTTAAGTCTGTGCATAGGACACGATTTGTCCGAGAAACAATACCTGCAGCTTCCATCCAACGAGTTGTGACAATAGTTCTAAGCGAATGAAACACTCCATAGATTATTAATTTCTTTTTATGTTGTTCTATAACTGCAGCTGAAATTTAGGAGCTAAGTTCAATTTTTTCATCTTCTGCAACTTGCATTAATACAGCGAAGCTTCCTTTATTTCGTAACTCATTATCAGTTGATTTCGGCATGTATCTATTAAGTGTATAAAAGTCAGAACTCACGTCTGTTACCGAAGACATTGACGCGCCCGTGTCAATTAGCACTCCTCTTTGAGGTAGCTCCTTCGAATCCAGCTGGTGGAAAAAGCTACCAGTATTTGGCCGGGAAGGGAAGGAGAGAAGTACAGTTTCCAATCAAAAGACTTTCCGCCGATAATTTGGATTAAATAATCAGTTTAGTATTTCAGTTAGAAGTAGCGTATACGCTGTCCAAAAATCACCAATGGAGGAGATGTATTTCGAACAGGATCGTAGACGCGAGTAAATACTATCTGCATTACATCTTGATCGGATAGAGATTCTGAAATCTGATATTGGACTCCCAGGCGTGCCCACGAGCTTATATACAATCAGACAACAATTTTATGATGATGAAGAGTAGTTTAAGGGATCTTCCGGAATAATCAATTTGCAATGAACAGAGATACTGAGGAATAATGGAATGTGTTTGAAGTCCTGTAAGGCTGTAGATACTGTGATACGAAGTACCACAGGAGGCTGATATAGTGAAGAAGAATAAAACTAAACCCTAAGCTTCCCCCGAACAGGTCAGAAAGGCCCAACGGCACCGACCGGCCGTCATGTCGTCCTCTGACCACAGGCGTCACTGGATGCGAATATGGAGGGGCATGTGTTCAGCACACAGTTCTCCCGGTCGTATGTCAATTTACGAGATCGGAGCCGCCACTTCTCAATACAGTGGCTCCTCAGTTTGCCTCACAAGGGCTGAGTGCATCCCACTTGCGAACAGCACTCGGCAGACCAGATGGTCACCCATCCAATTGCTAGCCTAGCCCGACGGGGCTTAATTTCTGTGATCTCAAGGGAACCGGTGTTACCACTGCGGCAAGGCCGTGGGCTGAAGAAAAACAGACATATGTAAATATGGCACTCAGAGCAGCTGGACAGACACTGCAAAGAAAAATTGGAACAGAAGAAATACATCAACTGATCGACGGAAAAAGGAAGTACAAAAATGTTAAATGGAAAGACCACAGTGAAGGCCTCTACGATTGGGAGTACTTGTCTGATGAGCTGACAGGGAAAGAAATTGGCGTCGATATGGAAGGATAGCGAACCCAATATTACTGTCAAACTTCAACAGAGCTTTAAAAGATTTGCAATAGCCAGGCCACAATAACATTATTTTGGGATTTATAGTATTATTCGGGGAAGTGGCAGTCGAACGACTATTCAGGTTGGTGTGTAGAATATATCAGTATCGAGAGATACCATCAGACTTCCGGACATATCCTATCCACACAACCCCGTAGAGAGCAAAGGTGCGAGAACTATCACAACACCAGCTGAACATTCATCCAGCCATGCAGAAGAAAGGAAAAGAAAATCGAAGTGCAGTTTTATAGAATCACCAGAAAGGTAGTGTTGATGCAGCGCTTGGTAATGGAAACAAGACTTAAAAAAACATCAGTGCACATTTATTGGATTGGTCCACAATATAAAATGGTACCAGGTGTTCAAAATTCTGAGAAAATTAGGAGTAAGCTGTAGACGAAGACGGGTGGTAAAAAATATGTAAAAGAACCAATAGAGGATAATAGGAACGTAAGACCAAAAGCCTATTATGAAGGGTGTAAGACAAGGAAGTGGTCTTTCAACCTACTGTTAAATCTGTACGTCGAAGAAACACTGATAGAAATGAAAGAATGTTGAAAGAGATTGATTAAAATTAGGTGTGAATGAATAATAAGATTCGCTGATAACATTTCTGAGAATGTACAGTTTGAGCACAGGATTGTGTAGAGGTAAATTATGGATGGTGGGAACACTGGAAAAGAAGAGGATTGAAGCGTCCTAGATGTGATGCCGTAGAAGAATATTGAAAATTAGGTTTTCTATTGATAGAGAAAAATCGATGAAGAGGGTATCGTGTGGGGACCACCGAAAAGAAAGCTACACGATGACAAGACAACTGTTAAGACATCAGAGAACAGTTTTCATGGCACTGGAGGAGACTATAGGCGTTAATAACTGCAGGGAAGATAGAAATTGGAATAAACCGAAGAAATAATCTAAGATGTTGGGTGCAAGTGCTACGTCAAATCAGGCAGAAGAATTAGAGCCAGGCAGGAGCTTTGTGAACGATATGCCCCCATTATCTGCAGTATTGGTTTAGCTTTTCTGTCTCCACTGCGTCCCAAGTTCCTCCTTCCCTTCTGAGATCTTCATTAACCTAGTCTTTCCATCACATCCTACGCCACCCAATCGGTCATTTTCCTAGTACCTCCATCTACAAAGACTGACTTGGAGCTCGAGTCACATGCAGTCGTTTCACATCACCTAACCAGTTCAATCTTGCAGCGCTTATTCTTTCCTCCATAGCCAGTCACCCGCCTGTCCCTCCTTACATATTGATTCCTAACTGTCTCTAGGCTTTTTTTTGTTGGTAAAACTTACGGAAATTTATTTCATATGCCAGCATCTGAATCTCTTCTCTTTTATTTAAGACACAGATCTCCAAGCCATATGATCGGCAGTTTTCATACGTGGTCTGTTTTGCTCTTAAAGGGAGTGTTTAGTCTCAGATTAGGTTTTGTACTTGGTGGAGAAAGCTGTATCCTTTCGCTGCTCTGTTTGAAACTTCTAGTTTGACACTTGTGTCACCTGATATGACACTATCGAGACAGATGAAACTTTTTACACAATCAACCTTCTCTCCTTCCAGTATGATTTCTCTGATTGTGGATGACCTACTCACCTTCATTGAATTCTTAAGTTCATTAAATTCTGTATTCCAGTAATCCTGTCTCCTTTGAACCTACAATTCAGTTTCTCCACATATAGCGATGTCATCAGCAAAAGCTTAGTGCCCCCTTGGAGTTATTGGAGGTGAGTAGATGAAGGGTCGACAGTAGTTTTCACTCTTTTTTTTATTTCATGCTCATACACCAGAAACATAGAAACATATATACACACCCTTTATCGTCTTATACACTAAACACATACAAATTGTAAGGATGGAAGCTAAAGTAATGAATTAAAATTTGTGATAAGACCTACTATGCATGTGTGAGAACCACTACTGCTTTAGTCCTGTGCCCTCCATAACGCAAACCTCAATTCACGCCTTCAGCCCATTTTCCCCTTCTTTAATCATTACATGCTAAGCTGGAATGCTATTCCAGTATCGTATAACCTCTCCAGCCCTGACGATTTAAAAAGTGGAAAATGGGCAGAAGGTGTGAATTGAAGTTTGTGTTATGGATATCATTGGCCTAGATTAGTCCGTGCAGCTGTTATAACGAAGGTGCCACAGTGATGTAGCCCTTAGCATATCTGGCTAAAGAGCAGGAGGCCTGGGTTCATGTCCTGACCTAGACATAAATTTTAATTCATTACTTCGCCTTCTACCTTTATCGAAGATAATGTTGCGACTCAAGTCTCCAGGAAACTCTCATGCAGCACAACGACAGGAGCCAATGTTCATTGAGAAATAAAACGCTTTGCGATTAGCTGATCAACCTACCCTTCAGGGTCTCAAAGCCAACAATGACATAGAACTTTCTGTCAAAATCTGCGATCTATATTCATGGATGTGAAGGGTGAAGAATTTCCGATTTTTTATGCACTTCGCCATGTCCGTGCTTCGAATTACGTTGAAATGCTCGTACGTCGTTATTGGTCACGAGTTCCGATCTGGGAATGTTCAGCTGCCTGGTGCATGTCTTTTTATTTGACTCCACTTCGTCGACTTGCATGTTGTTGATGATGTTGATGATAATGAGATGATAATGAGAACCTGGCCACGAATCAGCAACGTGGAGGGGGACTCCGCATTGCGTTTATAGTACTATAGGGTCCCCAGCGAAATAATAAGAAAAGACTTAAAAAAACAGTATTTATAAAGAAGAGACATTTAAAAATTGAATAATATATATTTCTTTTTCATGTATCCGTATCGTAATAATTTCTCTGTGGAAGTTTCGAGGGCAAAGAAATATAACATAATGATCTAAAGAGACGACAAGATATTCTCTTTTGTTAATTTTTTAGTCGTCTTCACTTCTTCTCTTGTCTCGATTGCGTGTAGACGGACATCTTGCGAGAGCTGGCAAATTTAAGCATATTTGTACTAATTAAGCAGATAATATATTGATTTAATATTATTGTTAAATTTTAATTGGTAAGAGGTGATCCCGATTTCATGTCCGCCTTCCTTTAATTAACCTGCATTCGAATAATTTACAGTGCAATGATCGCCGCGGTCTATGCAGCCAACGACGATATTACGTGGCGATATTAACTTTTAAAATTTAGCGGATGCGAAAAACTCGCCCGCTAATAACATAATATACATTTTTCTCCAGAGCTGCCCGACCATGAAGCAAATACGTAGCTTTAAGATTTTATTTTCAGTACAACAGCCGAGAGCCAGAGCCAGGACTCCGACTACAATGCAATGGTTAAGGGAGGTAAGAAAAAATACTCTCGCGAGTGTGTGGGCCGCAATGGTATTTAATAACTAAAGATATTTTGCTTTAAAATGAACTAGCCGAGGAAATTAATATGAAAAGTTTATTCCATTGTTCAACTTATATGTTCATGCTTTAAGATTCAGTGAGTCTAACGTTCATTAACGTAAAAAATAATTTATACTGAAGATTAAATTGTTAAAAAATGAGAACTTCACAAAAGCATTTAATTCTAAATCAATACTAAATGAAATATCAGTTTCATTAAAGCCCACCAGGTAAGTCGGCAACAATAAACAATACCAATAAATAATAAATGAAATTACGACGGCCGACGGACGCGAGAGTACACAAATGAATGACGAAAAATTCATTTCGAATAATTAAATAATACTAGGCAGCAAAATAGTTTGTTTCCATCAACTCCTCGAATTAGAAGGAGCTAATAGGCATCCTCCCGCTGCCTCTCTCACTGCGTGAAGCCAATCTTACCACAGAATTTTGACCTCAGTGATCTACACTCTAACAGCCCAGTCTCTTACCTAGGATGTCGACAGTCACCTTCATCACATTTAAGGCATTGTTTTCATGCTTATGACCAGACAGCAGACCGTTACCACAGGGGTGACTGACTATCCAGCTAGCTGCCTTCCGACGCCCGTGAGACGCTCGGGGCTGCATTTGCAATTCCCGACAGGCACCGACCCGCGGTCTGCCTTGACGCCTGCAGGAGTGATTCAACGAGCGAGCTGAATCAATTACTCGGATCCGTGCCGCATAAACCGAGCGGAACCGCCGCCCTTTGTGGTCGCCGGCGAAGGCGCACACCCTCCTCCCTGCCTCCCCCCCCCCCGCTCCCCGGCCCCGGCCATGCCAGCGGTGGTCCGCATCACCCCATCCACCCGACTCCATAGCGCGGGCAGCACAGACTCTCAATGCGGGCTGCAGCGATTATTTCGGGAACCGCCGTCAGCTAGCCACGACAAGGCTGTGAATATTTCAGCAGCACCAAGAGAGCAGTAGATTCAGAGGGGAGCGACAGAGCTTTCTACTCTGGAGACTGGTACTGGGCAGAGAAATTTAGTTATCGGCCATGATGTCCTAGTTGAATTTGAGTAAAATGTTGGACCCGAGCGGCTTGGAGAACAGCCTCTCTGTATTAACGGGGAAATGGAGAAAGAGCTTCCTTCATTTTTAGTTGTTTCAGCTGTCATGTAAATAACACGTTTCTACATACATCTACATATATACTCCGCTAGCCACCAAGCGGTGTGTGGCGGAGGGCACAATTCGCGCCAGTCTCATATTTCCCCCCTGTTGTGTACATAGTTCCATGTAGTCAGCGCGTACACAACTTTCCCTCAAGAGCGCGCCCCGCTAAGCACAACAGCGCAGGCGCAGCGCTCGTCCATCTCCACACTACGAGATGGCGCTGCCTTAGAGACGGATCAAATTCTGCTTCCGCCGATCCGCATATTAATATGTAACGCAGCCAATGAGATTGCTGCTAACGTAGATCCTTTTCTCCTCATGGATCACACTCGTGCAGTGATACATGAACGCACGAGGTATTATAACGAGTGTACAGTCCTCCGATTAGTCAGTCTGCATTGGTCTGTACCAGTCTACATTAGTCTGTGCCAGTCTATAGTCATGTTTCCGTCTGCGCCTAATAAGATTATCATATTCCTGTACATAGCCATGAAGATAAATGTATAGACACTTTGTCAAGTATCAGAGATATGTGAGAATAAGATTAACGTACCAAGACCAAAGGAACTTCAGATTGCAATTGTAAATAGCATCCAGAATCAAGTTACGTAATGTCTATGCTTTTTATTATTTTAATAAATGTGTGTGAAAATTAATCAAGTTCTGTTTAAAGTTGGTCACCGTCAATCTGCTACTCTAAGCATGCAAGTGGCATTTCTATCGCCTGACCGAATGGCAGAAGATAAACAAACCACGATAAGACCACGAGATATATTGCTGAGACTCGCCTACTTCGTTAGAGTGACAAATCAAATAATCTGATGGTGTGTGTACCGAAGGTCTTTCAGTACGCACACCACACCCCCTCTGTTCCACTCGCAGATCACGCAAGGGAAAAACGACTGTCTGAATGCCTCAGTATGAGCTCTTATTTCCCTTATCTTTGAATGTTGATCATTGCGTGATTTGAAAACTGGTGGTAATAATATATGCTCAACATCCTCCGTGAAGATCTGATTTCGGAATTTAGTGAGCAGCCCCTTCTGTTCAGCGCGCCGTCTATCTGCAAGGGTGTCCCACTTCAAACTTTCTATGAGATTTGAAATGATCTCGCAATGGCTAAATGTACCAGTCACGAATCTTGCCGCTCTTCTTTGGACCTTCTCAGTCTCTTGAATCAGACCCAACTGGTAAGGGTCAATTCTACATCTATATCTACATCTACATCTACATGATTACTCTGCAAGTCACATTTAAGTGCTTGGCAGAGGGTTCATCGAACCACAATCATACTATCTCTCTACCATTCCACTCCCGAACAGCGCGCGGGAAAAACGAACACCTAAACCTTTCTGTTCGAGCTCTGATTTCTCTTATTTTATTTTGATGATCATTCCTACCTATGTAGGTTGGGCTCAACAAAATATTTTCGCATTCGGAAGAGAAAGTTGGTGAGTGAAATTTCGTAAATAGATCTCGCCGCGACGAAAAACGTCTTTGCTTTAATGACTTCCATCCCAACTCGCGTATCATATCTACCACACTCTCTCCCTTAATACGTGATAATACAAAACGAGCTGCCCTTTTTTGCACCCTTTCGATGTCCTCCATCAATCCCACCTGGTAAGGATCCCACACCGCGCAGCAATATTCTGACAGAGGACGAACGAGTGTAGTGTAAGCTCTCTCTTTAGTGGACTTGTTGCATCTTCTAAGTGTCCTGCCAATGAAACGCAACCTTTGGCTCGCCTTCCCTACAATATTATCTATGTGGTCTTTCCAACTGAAGTTGTTCGTAATTTTAACACCCAGGTACTTAGTTGAATTGACAGCCTTACAGACGAACAATACTCCAAGACTGGACAAACTAACATATTGTAAGCTATTTCCTTTGTTGAAGGACTGCATCGCTTCAGGATGCTACCAACAAACCGCAATCCAGAGTTCGCGTTACCCGTTACTTGCGTTATCTGATCATTCCATTTGAGATCATTTCGAATAGTCACACCCAGATACTTGAAGGACGTTACAGCTTCAAAAGACTGATCATTTACTTTGTACTCACACATTAATGGGGATATTCGCCTTGTTATACGCAGTGGTTTACACTTACTGATATTGAGATATACATGCCAGTCATTACACCATGCATTTATTTTCTGCAAATCCTCATTGATTTGTTCACAACTTTCGTGTGATACCACTTTCCTGTAGACTACAGCATCATTGGCAAACAGTTTTAGGCTGCTGTCAATACCATCAACCAGATCGTTTATGTAAGTTGTAAAAAGCAGAGAACCTATTACGCTGTCCTAGGGCACACCTAAAGTTACGCTTGTTTTTGTTGAATTCACCCCGTTCAGGACGACATACTGCTTCCAGTGTGTTAGAAAACTTTCTATCCAACCACATATGTCATCGGACAGACCGTAAGTACACACTTTTTGTAGCAAGCGACAGTGCGGAACTGAGTCAAACGCCTTTCGAAAGTCTAGAAATATGGCATCAACCTGGGAGCCGGTATCTAGAGCCTGTTGTATATCATGCACAAAGAGGGCCAGCTGTGTTTCGCATGACAGCTGTTTCCTAAAACTGTGCTGGTTTCTGTTTGTGCGGGTTTGTGTGTGTGTGTGTGTGTGTGTGTGTGTGTGTGTGTGTGTGTCGAGTATTGGCACTCGATGAATCGGTACTGAGCAATGAAGTTGACTTTGACACAGGCAAGGATGGTTGATTGTCTCAGTATCATAATTACACGTACTTTTGCACACCGCCTTGATAATACAGATTGTCCGTATTCATTATGAAGGATTTCTGTTTTATTCGAGAATTATCACACCTTGAGACCCTTTTAGCAGGTGCAGTTATAATTTGTAAGCATCGCAGATCGCAAAACACTAAATTATTTGGAGCTGTAGGTTAAGTTTAAGCTTTCCCGTCTTTATGTGAGCAGCAAATCTGCATCGCAAGATTACGATACCAGTTACAAGGCAACTCAAGAGCAGTCAGTAGCACAATGGGACCCAAAAAAAATCACTCTGCATTCTTTTTATGTGAAGAAGACTGATGCTGCTGGTTTTCATCCATTTCTATTTGATTACTGCTGGTCGTTGAAAATACGCTTTCTTGAATCTGTTTCACAGGTCGTTAAATACACATAGTTAATTGGTAGCATACTACAGCTATAAAATTACTTGCTTATCGTAGCATAGTAGGCATAATAAAAGGAACTGAAGTTAAATGATATTGATTTTAACCCACAGCAAAACAAAAGGATAAACAAATCTCACCTATGCATAGCTATTTTATTTATGTTCCATGCACGTTCTACGCATCTTGCCCTTCTCAAAAAGACTTCAGGTCTTCTCAACCCTGTACTGTGCATCCTTTACCCAAGTAACAATACTATAGTGTCGAAAAAAATATAAACCCTCAAGGACAAGGCAAATTTATTGACAAGTTCTGTGACAGGTACATTATAACTGTAGCAATATACGACTACAACTTTAAACCAAATGAAACATACACGTTACAGTAAACGCCGCCAAAACAGTCCTATCAGCACACATGGTAGCCTCGACTTGGTAATGCAAACAATCGCAAAGGTGGCACATGGCATGCTGCGATAAGGTGTTCCAAGCACCTCACATCTGTTGTAGCAGTTCGGCAAAGGTTCTAGCAGGTGAAGGAAGAATTAGTAAGTTCTCGATTAACGATGTCTCATACGTGTCCAGTTGGCGAGGGATCTAGCTGGCCAGGTCAACTGTTGAAGATTATGACGAGCGGGTTGCGTCGCAACAGTCATATGTGGACATGCATTGTCCTGCTGAAGAAGCACATCCTGTCGAAATGGCAGTAATACGTGGATAACAGCCAGTAGAATGTAGCGGGACCTAGTTGCCTTACCGTACAGAAACAGCAAAAGTGACCGTGGGTTGTAACTGATGCTTCGCCACACCACGGAGTCTGGGGTGGGACGTGTGTGTGGTGGGCGAATACACTCACGAAGAGTCCACTCAACGGGTATACGCCGTACACATTTACGTCCATCACTCGCATACAAACAGAAACCGCTTTCATCAGTGAAGACTACAGACTGCCATTCCATTTTGCGATCTTTTACGAGACCAGGTTGCCGTGTTTGGCAATGTCGTACTGTCTGTGTTACCATGGTCAGAGACTCAAGTAATCTTTCTCTTGCTGCAAGCAGACGGTTCATAATATTCCTCGGTGTCCCATCAGGTGCTACATGTGCCTATATCTGCTTCCTGGATAATTTTCTGTCGGCCACTGCTGCTTTCACAATGCAACGTTCTTGGTGTATGGCTGTACTACATAGACGTCCAGAACCTAGTCTACGAGTCCAGAGATGTTCCATATACCACTGTTGAATGCAGCCACACACCACCGATATATTGTGCCCAACATGTGTAGCAACCCCTTATACGTCCAACTAGCTTCCCGCAGGCGCCTAACGCAACCCTGTCCAAATGGCTAAAGTTGTTCTGGAAGATTACGTACTCGTTGTTGGGCATGTTTAGACCCTAGAATGAATGCTACACACCCTGTTCACTTACAAACTCAGTACAATTACTGCCCGCAGAGTCAAACAGGTCTCCAGTGTGCCAGCTGATCAAGCTCCCTATGCCAAACGAACTGCTACCACTCGTAATGGTTCTTTGTTTACGTGACCATTACGGCACTCCAACCCCAGTTCTCGATACCAGTAATATCGTACTACTTTTCTGCGAAGTAACAGACATATTTTTGTGGCAATATTCAATTTGATTTTATTAAAGTATAGGTACTCCGATGTATCGATATATTACAGTGATATCGTTCTTGTGTGTATTCATTTCCGTGAGACTGTCATAATCTTTGACTTACTTGCAACTGTTTTTGACGCGAATGCGCACAGAGCAGTCTTTGTTTCACTTTGCAGAAGTTAAGTTGTTATTTCGCTTTGTAAAAGAACAGTAAGGTCTTGTGTTTGGTTAAAGTGGAAATTAAATATATGAAGATTGATACAAAACTGTTTTCTTGATTATGTGATAGTTAAGAAGAAATATATGTGAATTTACAGGAATTTTAATAAAAATGTGGATCGTGAACACCAAGTCAAAAATTATTTCTACCATACCACTGTTCTGATCTGGGATTGTTTGATCAGTAAGAATTTCCTGAAAAACGCATTCGTTAGGTCTTCAAATATTGCTAAAATACAGATCTGGACCTTCTAGCTGTCAAAGTGGAATCACCCTAGAATCAACAAGATGAGCCATAACAACTTCGACGAAATGTACGTGGGATTCCATTCAAGATAAGTGCCAAAATTAATTACTTTTTTACAGTGACTTCATTATTTCCATTCTGACGATAACATCCACAGTCAATAACTTTGTTGTTGCCCGATAAAGCGAACATATGCTGCGTGAGCAACATTATTAATCTGATTTCTAACCTACTTTGCAAGTGGTGGTATTGTTAGACACTACAGCCCCTCTGTATGCACATGTTATACACTGGGGCCGCTGAACACTACCCTTGAGGGTGCTGCAGAATACATGTAATCCAGTGAAGCCTGACGTGGTTGGGGAGAAATTGGGCTACGGCAATCTTAATGTGATTTATTAAACTTTTTTTTTAATTAAAAACTCTTAATGCCAACGACGAAAATTTCCTATCACAGTTAAAGTTCGATAACTACTTTCGGTTGCTGTCTGGAACCATCTTCAGATGCGTAACACATGTAGTAAATTATGTACAATCAAGCAGATTTCAAAAACACTCTACTGCACAGAATTGCATAACTCACGACAAAAAATAACGAGGAACCCATTCTAGGAGTAAAAGTAGTTTAAACTATACTTTAAGATGTTTTTATCAAATGTTCACTTCTACTTCTAGAATGAGTTCCCTGTTACTTCTGCTCAGGTATTGAACAGTTTTTTTCTACTTTACTTTACATAATTTGCTTAGGCTATGACTCCAACATGTGTTACAGATCTGAACATTTTTGCAGATAGAAACCGAAACTTTTAATTGAATTTCAATTGTGATAGGAAAATTGCGGTCTTGGCATTAAAACTTTTTACTTTTAAACTTATTTTGATTAATATATGTTATCCACTCTGTAAAACTTCGTCTGTTACGTGTCAAGGCACGACTCCGGACTTCGTAAGTCTATGCATGTTGCTACTATTGCCATCACAATCTACGCTAACACTAAATCAGCTAAACTGTCTTGTCTCTATGTACGAATACGTTTCTTAAAAACTACTTGACGAATTTTCATGAAGTTTTCTCTGGTAACTAGAGCTTAGCTTGGGGCTCAGTACAGGAAATATTTCATCAAAGTAGGATCACAGAAACATGATATCGTGGTTTAAAATTTTATTTAAAATACTCGTATCCGTCCGTTTCTTTGAGCACACTAACCGGCAAAACTACCAGACGAATTTTCAAGGGGGTTATAACAGGTAACTCGAGCATACATTCCGTCACCTTATAGGCTTTATTTCACTCAATGTCGCCATAAGCGTCACTGTCGTCTGATTCATTTTGAACATTAAGTAATTTTGAGCTAAGCGTCCGATTCCGAAGCATCAGCGTTACTCAACAATACCACCTCTTGAAGCAATCGCAGCATAAGGTGTTTGTATTAACCATTCGTGCTATTGTTTGAAGGAGGCGGAAATTGGTTTTTGGCTATGTTTATTGCTTTCATTAGTTTCACTCCTTATTGCCTTCGCAAGTGCTACGTTCTAGGATAATTTTTCCGCAGAGTACGGGATTTGGTAAAGATAGTCTCATGTGGTCTTATAGTTGTCGTTACGTCGATACGCTGTATCATAAAGTAAGTTAAGAGAAATAAGGGCTGATGCCGAGACACACTACAGTCATTTACACCTTCATTTAGTACACGAAATGAATAGCATAGGAAACCAATGATTTAATCTCCGCTGTTCAGTCTAAAATTGTATGCAGAAACTATTCATACTTAATTATGTATACTTTATGTATTTTAATGTAGTTGGAAGAAATGGAGAAGGTGAACACTAGTTTCAAATGATATAATGATGGCTGACTTCTCCATAGAACTTCTGTGGAATGCTGCGATTCATTACTTTTGGTTCTGTACTCGCACACGAGGGAAATGATGCGCGTTAAATGTCATTTTCAACAGTGAGTTAATTAAAATGTGAAACAGGGTGGCAATACAAATAAAACACAAGATTCTGATTAACTGTGCGTGCTCTAAGCAATGCACAAATATGAGAACAAATTTTACGGTCACATTAATTATTTCAATTTGGAGCCACGACTAAATTAACGTTTTTTTTCACAGTTACCAAGTGTAACAATATACAATACTAAAGGGCACGAAACATATGACAAAAAGCTAAAGTATAGTTAAAATACATGATGAAACGTTTCATCATACTACACCAATTTTTATATGTACATGAATTCTCTCCAGTTATGCTGTCACAAAATGGCCAATTGGCGTAAATTACTACGCTGTTTGTCGAGGCCCCAGTGGCTGTCTCCGGAACGGACACTGTAGCTCCAGCGTCGACGTGGAATGGACGAATCGTCGTCTCGTTTCTGTCCGCTAGAAAAAGATTGCCTAGCCAATATCTCTAGCAGGAGTACTAAAGGCAATGCCGGTAAATGCTAGTCGAAATGATGTTCTCCCTTTTCAAGATGCAAATAATGGCTTGCATACCGCCACTGAACTTACACATTTTCAATGAAAGGCCTGCAATTATAATTCTGTCATTCCAAATTTTGTTGTGTAGTCTTTTTGCATCCGATGAGTTCCTATACTACTAAATAATTAATTCTTCTTTTCAGGACATTATATATTGCTCCCCAGTCTGGAACCGCCACTGGGACATAAGCTTCCAAAACCGTCGCTTTACACAGAAGGTCCTTATCTACCTCATCACTACGCTACTTAACCGTGGGCAAAGCACTTCTTACGTTCTGTAATGGCACCAGGACATGTACAAAGCATTCCGTCTTCACAGAGAGGAGATTTCAATTTTGTAAAGCACTTTGACCTACCGTAAAATAAGAAAATGTGTTTACTGTCCGGTTTTGCTTTTATATATCGGCTCTGGGATGAAGGTTACAAACCAGATTTACTGAAATGTTTGCGCCTATTCATCATAGCCCAGGCGCTTTCTGTCTACGATAGGATGCAACGAGCTTTAGTTTTTTTAAGCAGTAGTGAGAGGCTTGGCAAAACGCCGGCCGGGGTAGCCAGGCGGTTCTAGGCGCTACAGTCTGGAACCGCGCGACCGCTACGGTCGCAGGTTTGAATCCTGCCTCGGGCATGGATGTGTGTGATGTCCTTAGGTTAGTTAGGTTTAAGTAGTTCTACGTTCTAGGGGACTGATGACCTCAGAAGTTAAGTCCCATAGTGCTCAGAGCCATTTGAACCATTTTCTTTTTTGGCAAAAACGGATGAGCAACTTTTGCACATTTTCTGTCTATTGAGTTGCAGTATGCACTGAGATGACCGGGACGAGCCCGATGTCAGCACTTTCAGGAGCATACAAAGCAGACTCGACTCAGTCACGAAACGACAGAAGAAAAGGTTTTATAGATGCGGGAAGCAGGTCGATCAAGTCAATTCCCGATATGTCATCCACAGTGACGAATGACCACTTACTTCTAAGGAGCTGTCTGTCCTTCAAAAAGGAAGGAATATTGCTATACTGCCTAAAATTTATCTACAGGGGATATCATTGATTGCTACTGCTGAGGCGGCTGTCTGGACCCTTCTGTGTGAGAGGGTTGGGCGGGAGGGGGGGCGAGAAGAGGAAATATACACTGAAACTGCTGGAATACTGCATTTAACAAAACTACTAGCTTTCAATAAGAGAAACGGTCTTATATGCTATGAACGTCCTTATCGCCGACAAGAGAATGTTGATCCTGCCTGATGATCAGGGAAATGAGGCCATTGCAATGAGGAACAAAGCGTATGAGTAGGAGGTGCATCACTGACTAGATCTGATGTCATCTGAAAGCTAGGCTTGCATCGACACAATGGATCATATGGAAAGTCTCTCGATTAACTAAGCCATCTTCACCGTTTATGTATGTGCAGAGGACTCCATGTAATGCCAAAAATGCACAAGGATAGTGTACTAATATGACCAATCATAAGTGCTCATGGACGAACCGCATATGAGAAAGACCAACACATACATAAGGAACTCAGAATATTTCACTGATAAACTGAAGAAAGTAAAACTTGGATCTAGCGACAGCTTAGTAAGCTTTGAGGTTGCTCCTGTTTTACCAAGGCACCACTACATGACCCTCTGCACCATATAAGTTCCTGTTTCCCACAGGACACCACCAATATGATTCATGCGGGTCTTCATTACCCGCTACTTTACGTGAAAAGGTGGTTTCTGTGTACAGCTAGAAGGTGGTTGCCAATTTATTCACAAAATATTTCAAATAATCGGTAGTGTAGTTGTAAATTGATGGTATGGTACAGATACTTTAATGACATCTTTGTCATGTGAAGCAATGGCGATAAACAGTGCTGTAACTTCCTGAAACAACTGAATAGCCTACATTAAATTTGCTATGAAGGTTGACATGAAGAGCTATCCTTTCTAGATGTGGTGATTACAACAAATGTTGAGAACGTGGGTCATAAGGCCTACTGAAAACCGATAAACATGGAGCAGCACCTGGTCGAAATTTTCAAATCATCACCCAAACCAGAAACAAAGCATCATTAATATGCTCGTAACATGTGCAAGGTAGGGAAAGCAAAGTGCGAAGTGCGCGTTATGTGAGAAGATCACATAATTAAATTCGCTGACACAGAGATTTCCACTGTGGAGAAGATCTATTATGACTGTTAGTTCATGGAAGTAATTGAAATTCACAATGATAACAGTTTTGCCAAGAAATAAGAAGCCCCTGTGGTAAAAGAATACATGATTACTGCACTGCAGACTTTTAGCCGGTAGAGATATAGAGTAATTTCCCGTTTCGGATGAATCACTGACAGTGCCAGTCACTTGTTCTGTCGAAAAGTCAGAAAAATTATTAAAGAAACCTCGTCCAAAGATTCTGAGACGAAAGCCAACGGACAATAAGACATACAATGGGTAGTATCTATTTAAGAAGATGTAAGGTGAACATCAACAAAAATAAAACTAGGAAAATGTAATGTACTCGTAGTCGGATTAAATCAGGTAATGCTGAAGGAACTGGGTCACACACAAATGGTAGTAGGTGACTTTTTCTATTTGGGTAACCAAATAACTGATGGTTGTCGAAGTAGAGAGGACTTAAAATACAGTTTTTCAATAGCAAGAAAGGTGTTATT
Source organism: Schistocerca americana (assembly GCF_021461395.2). NCBI lineage: Eukaryota > Metazoa > Arthropoda > Insecta > Orthoptera > Acrididae > Schistocerca > Schistocerca americana. The sequence continues at coordinate 217,264,758 of NC_060124.1, forward strand.
GAAAAAGAGAAATTTGTTAACGTCGAATATAATTTGAGTCTTAAGAAGTTCAAAAGTCAAATTTCGATTATTGCCTAGTATGTAAGTCAAATTAGGGTGATAAACCTTCCCCTACAACAAGAACAATAAACTTTTGATACGTCACGCTAAAGAATAATGGTGAAGATTGGATGGATAGATCATGTAAGGCACTGAGGCACTGAAGAGAATTGGGGCGAAAGTAAATTTGAGGCACAACTTGACTGAATGAAGGAATCGGGGTATAGGGCACATTCTGACACATCAAGGGATCACCAACTTAGTACTGGAAGGAAGTTTTGGGATGAGAATTGTAGAGCAGACCAAGGCTTGAATACATATTACCATTATTGAATTGATGTAATTTACAGTACTTACCCAGCGTTGAAGGACCTTGCACAGGATGGAGTGCCAGGGACAGTTGCGTCGAACCAGTTCTCGAGTGGAAGACCAAAACAATGCCATTAGCTGATAAAATACAGCTGATGCTCCTTATAATGAATATGTGTCGTGAAATTTAATTTCTAAAATGGATCTATACTATCATTTCCTAATTTTCATCAGTACTGAGTGTTTTAATCGTTCCAAAACGACATATTACAAATTCGGATAAGTACTGAACTAACTTAAACAGCTTTGGTATTTTCTAGATACCCAATCATACCCACGAGAGTCCTTAGTTTTCAGCGATTTAATTAATGACTCAATCTCCCCTTTGTCAAGTAAGGTGCATGGGTTTTCCGGAGGCGGCCATTGTGGCCGAGCGGTTCGAGGGGCTTCAGTCCGGAACCGCGCTGATGCTATGGTGGCAAGTTCGAATCCTGCCTCGGGCATGGATATGTGTGATGTCCTTAGGTTGGTTAGGTTTAATTAGTTCTAAGTTCTAGGGGACTGATGACCTCGGATGTTAAGTCCCATAGTGTTCAGAGTCATTTGAACCATTTTTTGTTTTTCAGATAGAAGTTATTTTCCGTGGACTTTCTCATCTGTTATTCCACTAATCTGTGTTTCATTAGAAATTTAACTTCCACACTGTTGCGCGATGAAAATGCTGGAAGGAAATATTCGGTTGTTCACTAGCAGTCTCCGCATTCTAAACTACGCGCCAGCTTTCTGCTTTACGAGTCGACCTCAAACTGGTCGCCGGCATATTTCGTACTGACGACGTCGTTCGCGCGCGTCCGTTAGTTGCTTTATTACTTTACCGCCATGTTTAGCGTCGACCATTACCCTTCCCTTCAGCCGCCCACGCATTTTTTTTCAGTTTACGTTACATGTGCGTCATATCGAGGCTATATGAAGCTAATGACACCTGCCTCTCGTGGAAACTTTGCTTCTAAATTTTAATGTCCCCGACAGGGCTTTTACGACGGCCATCGCGTTATGGTCGCCAGATTGCCACTGTGTTGTATCTGAAACACTCATTGCCTATTCCGCTATTAACCAGCAGTGGCGGCCACATGCTGTCCAGAATGTCGTAAGCTTCTTAGTCTGCTAATGGGGAATAACGAGTTACGTCAGGCCCTCGAGTAGTAAAACTGTTTTGTCTATAATCGTATAAGTGAGCAGGTAAATGAAACAACCAAATTTTCTCCAGCGAATCTGACAGCTAGAAGAAGTGACGATTGATTTAGAACCTTTCAATAAATTCGCAGTAGGTTTTCCTATCCTGGAATTCAACTGCTTTATTGGAGGCGAGAAATATTGCCAAGTACTGTTCAGGAATTCACCGTACACTCTACGATCGAAACGTGTGAGAGACCAGAAACAGTATTACAGAGAGAGATTCGCTTAAACGAATAAATGTTCCTGCTATTAACTTACAAACGAACTCGCTGCAGAAACTTCGTCGTTTTGTAGTAAAACAAAATTAAAACATTAGCCTACCTGTGCAGTAGTGAAAAACGTATGTTTTTTTCAACACTTCTGTTGCAACGGTACATAAAACTGCTACGCCAGAAAATAAACCTTCTTTTTCAAGGTAACATAATATGTACAGCTATCGTGGCTGCGTGCAGGGAGGCGTAGAGATTTCCCTGTCTTCTCTACCGTTTTATGAACGAACACTGTCCCCCATATCTCTCCACGACCTTAACTCTCTTGTTTGAACAGCACGGCAGAAACACTAATTCCTGTCAGAGAAAAATCCGTTTTTGCTTAAAGCGTTTATTAACGATTCTGTCAACAGGTGCAGTTTTTATTAGGCGACTGGTTTCAGAACCTTACAGATTCATTTTCAAGCTTGTCCTACTGATACTGCACTGAAACAGCCTGATTTTAATAATAAACATTGAATGGAAACACATCGTCTATAAATGTTAGCTGGATGTACGCCACAATGCACATATGCCTGTGATTTTGACTTGGCAAGGCGCATATGTGGACTGTGCCATTCATATTGCTTACATTTATGGAGCATGTCTTGCTACTCAATGTTTATAATTAAGATCAGGTACTGTCAAGGCAGCATCAGTAGGCCAGACTTGAAAATGAACCTGAGAGAGTTCGAAATTGGTCGTCTAATAAACACTGCAGTTGTTGACAGGACCATTAACCAACGCTTTAAGGAATTTAAATACAACTGCTGTTGAAACTGAAGATAAATTCTTTTTGTCCTCCTCCATCGTCCAGGCACTTCTTTGATGTCGTCCTTAGTAGCAGGGATTCTCTCCCGCATTGTATTAGAGAAATGAATAGCGTCTCCAGTTTTATAAGACAGTTAATGACATATCTAAAGCAACAATAAGCATTACCATTGCCGCTGTGCGCTCTCGTTAATCTTGTATATCCCCACTTCCCAGTATTCTTAGCTGACACGGGCTCTTTAATTTTCCTTTCCCTAGAACTCGCTACAGCGGGAAACATCTATCTTGTCCACCTAAAAATTCTCCTTGTATCGACCACTATCCTTATTGTTATGATCGCCATTATAATTTTTATTGTTATTATTACTGCTATCGCTATTAATGGCAGCAACATCAGTAGTAAAGGTACTACCAGTATGTTTTTCTATTTCAAGTCTGAAGTTGGATGACAAATGGTAAACGAATATTTTTTTTGTTACAACTACAAATTAAAAATTTTCAGATTTTAGCCTTTAGCTGTACTCAAAAACCTACTCTTTAACAGCTGTCAGGATTCTAGGTCAACGAGAAATATCCTATAGTGATTCTGCGAGTATCAAAATACGTGATATTAATGGTCGTACATTTTGACTGCATTGTTTTCGAAGCTGCAGTTTTTTGAATCATCAAGGGACCATAGATAGACCTTAGTGACATTCACTATGTGATCAAAAGTATCCGGACACCTGGCTTAAAATGACTTACAAGTTCGTAGCGTTCTCCACCAGTAATGCTGGAATTTAATATGGTGTTGGCCCACCCTTAGCCTTCATGACAGCTTCCACTCTCGCAGGAATACATTCAATCAGGTGCTGGAAAGATTCTTGGGCAATGGCAGCCAATTCTTCACGGAGTGCTGCACTGAGTAGAGGTATCGATATCGGTCGGTGAGGCCTGGCACGAAGTCGGAGTTCCAAAAATTCCAAAGTTGTTCTGTAGGATTCAGGTCAGGACTCTGTGCAGGCCAGTCCACTACAGAGATGTAATTGTCGTGTAACTACACCGCCACAGGACTCGCATTATGAACAGTACTCGATCGTGTTGAAAGGTGCAATCGCCATCCCCGAATTGCTCTTCAACAGTGGGAAGCAAGATGATACTTAAAACATCATTGTAGGCCTGTGCTGTTATAGTTCCACACAAAACAACAAGGGGTTCAAGCCCCTCCCTATGAATAACACGAACACACCATAACAACACCGCCTCCGAATTTTACTGTTGCCACTACACACCCTGGCAGCTGACGTTCACGGGCACTCGCCATACCCACACTCTGCCATTGGATCGCCTTGTGTACCGTGATTCATCACTCCACACAACGTTTTTCCATTGTTCAATCGTCCAATGTTTACGCTCCTTACACCAAGCGAGGCGTAGTTTGGCATTTACCGGCGTGATGTGTGGCTTATGAGCAGCCGCTCGACCATGAAATCCAACTTTTTTCACCTCCCGCCTAACTGTTGTAGTACTTGCAGTGGATCCTTATGCAGTTTGGAATTCCTGTGTCATGGTCTCGATAGATATCTGCCTATTACATCTTACGACCCTCTTGAACTGTCGGCGGTCTCTGTCAGTCAGTAGACGAGCTCGGTCTGTACGCTTTTGTTCTGTACGTGTCCCTTCGCGTTTCCACTTCCCTATCAAATCGGAAACAGTGCACCTATGGATGTTTAGGAGCGTGTTAATTTCACGTACAGACATAAGACAGAAGTGACAACCAATCACCTGACCACGTTCGAAGTCCGTGAATTTCGCGCGGCGCCCTATTCTGCTTTCTCACGATGTCTAATGGCCACTGAGGTCGCTGATATGGAGTACCTGGCAGTAGGTGGTAGCGAAATGCACCTAATATGAAAAACGTATGGTTTTGTGGGTGTCCGGATACTTTTGATCACATAGTGTAAATTTCATCTTGATACATCTGCTTGTTCTTGTAAAGGAAGGGTCTTAACAGATGGATAGGCAAGCAGACGGATAACAAACGACAGACAAAAATACTGTTATCTTCTGATATTGTTACAAATCATCACTTTACGGATTTTCCTTGATCTCTGCTTTGAAACGTTGCTTCTTGCCAAATTTCATAGTTATGGGTGAACGGGTACTACCCTGAAGGTATTTATGAGTGAGTGTGCGAGTATCAAAATATGTGAATTAAATGGCAGTATATTTTGAATGCGTTGACGTAGCAGCTTCAATTCTTTACACCGTCAAGGGTCCGTAGGCCTTAATATCTGACATAAATTTCAACTTCATACGTCCCCTTGCCCATGAACCATGGACCTAGCCGTTGGTGGGGAGGCTTGTGTGCCTCAGCGATACAGATAGCCGTACCGTAGGTATCTGTTGAGAGGCCAGACAAACGAGTGGCTACTGACGACGGACAGCAGCCTTTTCAGTAGTTGCTGGGGCAACGGTCTGAATGATTGACTGATCTGGACGTGTATCATTAACCATAACGGCCTTGCTGTGCTGGTACTGCGAACGGCTGAAAGCAAGGAGTTAATTTTCCCCCGGGGCATGCAACTTTACTGTATGGTTAAATGATGACTGCGTCCTCTTCGGTAAAATATTCTGGAGGTAAGACAGTCCCCCATTCGGATCCCCGGGCTGGGACTACGCAGGAGGACGTCGGTAACGGGAGTTCTACAGATCGGAGCGTGGAATGCCAGATCCCTTAATCGGGCAGGTAGGTTAGAAAATTTAAAAAGGGAAATGGACAGGTTAAAGCTGGTTATAGTGGGAATAAGTGAAGTTCGGTGGCAGGAGGAACAAGACTTCTGGTCAGGTGAATACTGGGTTATAAACACAAAATCTAATAGTTGTACTGCGGGAGTAGGTTTAATAACGAATAAATAATAACAGGAGCACGGGTAAGCTACTACAAACAGCATAGTGAACGCATTATTGTAGCAAAGATAGACACGAAGCCCACACCCACCAAGTAGTACAACTAGCTCCACAGATGACAAAGAGAATGATGACATGTATGATGAGATAAAGGAACTTATTCAGATGGAGACGAAAATTTAATAGTCATGGGTGACTGGAATTCGATAGTAGGATAAGGAAGAGAAGGAAAAGTAGTAGGTGAATATGGACTGGAGGTAAGGAATAAAAGAGGGAGCCGCTTTGCAGAAATTTGCGCGGAGCATAACTTAATCATAGCTAACACTTGGTTCAAGAATCGTGAAAGAAGGTTGTATACATGGAAGAGGCTTGGAGACACTGGAAGATTTCAGATAGACTATATATTGGTAAGACAGAGATTTAGCACCAGATTGTAGATTGTAAGTCATTTCCAGGGGCAGACGCGGACTCTGACCACAATATATTGGTTATTTACTGTAGATTAAAACCGCAGAAAGGTGTGGATTTAAGGAGATGGGACCTGGATAAACTGACAGAACCAAAGGTTGTAGAGAGTTTCAGAGAGAGCATTAGGGAACGACTGACAAGAACTGGGGAAAGAAATAATGCAGAAGAAGAACGGGAAGCTTTGAGAGGTGAAATGGTGAAGGCAGCAGAGGATCAAGTAGGTAAAAAGACGAGCGCTAGTAGAAAGCCTTGGGTAACAGAAGAAATATTGAATTCAGTTGATGAAAGGAGTGAATATAAAACTACAGTAAATGAAGCAGGCAAAAAGGAATACAAACGTCTCAAACATTAGGTCGACAGGAAGTGCAAAATGGCTAAGCTGGGATGGATAGAGGACATATGTAAGGATGTAGAGGCATATATCACTAGGGGCAAGATAGGTACTGCCCACAGGAAGATTAAAGAGACCTATAGCGAAAAGAGAACCACTAGAATCAATACCAAGAGCTCAGATAGAATCCCAATTCTAAGCAAAGAAGGGAAAGCAGAACGTTGGAAGGAGTATATAGAGGGTCTATACAAGGGCGATGTACTTGAGGACAATAGTATGGAAGTGATATCGGTTGTAGATGAATATGAAATGGGAGATATGATACTTTGTGAATAGTTTGACAGAGCACTAAAAGACCTAAGTCGGATAAACTCCCCGAGAGTAGACAACATTTCATTAGAACTACTGATAGCCTTGGGAGAAGCAGCCCTGGCAAAACTCTACCATTTGGTGAGCAAGATGTGTGAGACAGGTGAAATACCATCAGACTTCTCTGGGCATTTCAGTCTGGAACCGCGCTGCTGCTACGGTCGCAGGTTCGAATCCTGCCTCGGGCATGGATGTATGTGATGTCCTTGGGTTAACTGGGTTTAAGCAGTTCTAAGTCTAGGGGACTGATGACCTCAGATGTTAAGTCCCATAGCGCTTAGAGCCGTTTCAACCATAATAATTCCAATCTCAAAGAAAATAGGTGGTGACAGATGTGAAAATTAAAAACTATCCGTTTAATAAGTCACGGCTGCAAAATACTAACACTAATTGTTTAGAGACGAATGGAAAAACTGGTAGAAGCCGACCTCGGGGAAGATCAGTTTGGATTCCGTAGAAACGTTGGAACACGTGAGGCATTACTGGCCCTACGACTTATCTTAGAAGATAGGTTAAGGAAAGACAAACCTACTTTGCTACCATTTGTAGACTTAGAGAAAGCTTATGACAATGTTGAATGGAGTACCCTCTTTCAAATCCTTAAGGTGACAGGGGTAAAATACAGGAAGCGAAAGGCTATTTACAGTTTGTACGGAAACCAGATGGCAGTTATAGGAGTTGAGGAGTGCGAATGGGAGGCAGTGGTTGGGGAGGGAGTGAGACAGGTTTGTAGCCTATCCCTGAGGTTATTCAATCTGTATATTGAGGAAGCAGTAAATAAAACAAAAGAAAAAATCAGAAAAGGAATTAAAATCCATGGAGATGGAATAAAAATTTTTAGTTTTGCCGATGACATTGTAATTCTGTCAGAGACAGCAAAGGACCTGGAAGAGCAGTTGAACGAAATGGACAGTGTCTTGAATGGAGGGTATAAAATGAACATCAACTAAAGCAAAACTAGGATAATGGAATGTAGTCGAATTAAATCGGGTGATGCTGAGGAAATTAGATTAAGAAATGAGACACTTAAAGTAGTAGATTAGTTTTGCTATTTGGGAAGCAAAATAACTGATGATGGTCGAAGTAGAGAGGATATAAAATGTCGACTGCCAATGGCAAGGAAAGCGTTTCTAAAGAAGAGAAATTTGTTGACATCGAGTATAGACTTAAGTGTCAGGAAGTCGTATCTGAAAGTATTTGTATTGAGTGTAGCCATGTATGGAAGTGAAACATGGACGATAAATAGGTCTGACAAGAAGAGAATAGAAGCTTAGGAAATGTGACGCTACAGAAGAATGCTGAAGATTAGATGGGTAGATTACATAACTAATGAGGAGGTACTGTATAGAATTAGGGAGAAGAGAAATTTGTTTCAAAACATGACTTGAAGAAGGTATCCGTTCGTAGGACATGTTCTGAGGCATCAAGGTATCATCAATTTAGTGTTGGAGGGCAGCGTGGAGGGTAACAATCGTAGAGAGAGTCCAAGAGATGAAAACACTAAGGAGATTCAGAAGGATGTAGGTTGCAGTAGGCACTGGGAGATGAAGAAGCTTGCACAGGATAACATGGAGAGCTGCATCAAACCAGTCTCTGGACTGAAGACCACAACAACGACAATAACAACACGTCTATACGCTCCCGAGAAAAATGGTTGTTAACGGTCGGACAGAGGGACAGAAGAACAATAAAGTGATCCCGCAAGGGGTCCGTTTTTATTGAGGGAGGTACGAAACGCTAAAAAGTACTGTAAGAGTGAAACCCTGGCCCGATGTAAAAGAAGGCCTGACGCACTGATCAGATAAGATCAAATAAATAAAATATCTACTTTCTCGTGTCTCTCAAAGGGTTTCTACTTACTAGAATGTCTTCCCACAACATTCAATTATGAATAGTCGGAGGATTGATTGCTTAAACGTCTGTCTGTACGCTGGAAGTAGTCCCATACTTTCTTCACATTCCCTACGAGAACTACAGTTATGAGGTTGTCGTGTATTCGTGGATTCTCGAAATTTTATATGTATGCTTCGCAACAGTCTTTTAACTTAAGTCTTTTTATTTATTTTACAACCGGTTTCAGTCGATGTTCATCATCATCAGATATTATAGTACAGACAAACTGCACTATCGGTGACATCATTATGATAACAAACAACAGTGTTGGTAGTAGTATTTAGGTGAAAGACCCGAGAAGCAAACAAAAGGGGACATATCTGTCTTCCTGAACTAGTAAATAAAGCATCCCCGTCAAGAGATGTCAACACGTAATAAATCTGTGATAAACGCAAATAACGGATACTGTAAGGACACCATCAGCATTCTGTGTTGGCAGCTGCAGCATCAGCTACTGAAAAAGTGTGGCCGCTAGGAGTTGCTCCCTGCTCGCAGAATTCATAATTATTTGTTAAAAAAACAATGGCCTTACAATGCAACTTAGCCATGGAAGTTTAGCTCAGGAACGCGTCGAGCAATTTCAGACGAGTTTTATTCTTACTGTTAGAAAAAACCAGTGGGTCCGCTGAAGGGTACATGCATGTGAGACAGGAGATCTGCTATTCATTTTCTAATCCATATATAGATACACTAACGTGACTAAAGACAAGAGATAGCGATATGTACACATGCAGTCGGCGGTAGTAGCGTGTTCAAAACATATAAAAAGGTATTGCTTCAGCGATAATTCATGTTAAATGGTTTCCGATATGATGATGGCCACACGACGGGAACTGACAGACTTTGAACGCGGAATGGTAGTTGGAACCAGACGCAGCAGATATTTTATTTCGGAAATCGTTAGTGAATTCAGTATCCGAGATCTAAAATGTCAATACTGCGTTGAGAATATCAAATTTAGGTATTTCTTCCCACCACCAGCAACGGCCTTAATTTAAAGAACGTTATAAGCTGCGTTTGCGTAGAGTGGTCAGTGCTAACAGACAAGCAACATTACATGAAAAATGTACAGAAATCAACGTTGGACCCAAGACGAACGTATCAGTTAGGGTAGCGTGACGAAATCTGGCGTTAATGGGGTATGCTAGCAGACGAACAACGCTAGTGTCTTTGCTAACAGCACGTACCGCCTGGAGCGCCTCTCCTGTGCTCGTGACCATATCGGTTGGAGCCTAAACGGCTGGAAAACCCTGACCAGGTCACATGAGTCCCAATACCAGTTGGCAAGAGCTGTGTCACCGGTTCGAGTGTGGCACAGACCCCAAGAAGCCATGGACTCAAGTTGTCGCCAGCCGGAGTGGCCGAGCGGTTCTAGGCGCTACAGTCTGGAGCCGCGCGACCGCTACGGTCGCAGGTTCGAATCCTGCCTCGGGGATGAATGTGTGTGATATCCTTAGGTTAGTTAGGTTTAAGTAGTTCTAAGTTCTAGAGGACTGATGACCTCAGAAGTTAGGTCCCATAGTGCTCAGAGCCATTTGAACCATTTTTGAACCCAAGTTGTCAACAAGGCGCTGAGGTAGCTGGTGGTGGTTCCGTAATCGTTGGTTGCGGTGGCTTTGCTGTTGATAGGATAATTTTCTATTTTGTTCGAAATTTCATCCTAATCGTTCAGATTGTTTGCCCCTACTTACAGCAACTCTGCTGTCTAAAATTGGCGACAACACAGAACAGTTGCACTTCATATTTACCGAAGTGGTCTTGAGTCAGAACGGGCATTCACGTGGAATGGGTTGGGAATTCTGTTCAAACTGAACCTATCATTGTCTGAAAATGATTATTTTCGGCTACCTGGAGACTATTTGAAGCCATTCATAAACTTCATGTCCCCATGATCATGCACCTTGTTACCAGTCCAGAAATTGTTCACGTTTGGGTAGAAGAAAATTTTGAACAATTCGAGCGAATGATTTGGCCACTCAAATCACTTGAAATGAATCCCAGCGAACATTTATGGAACGAAATTGACAGGTCCGTTCGTGCAAAAAATGCTACACCGGCAACACTTTCGGAATTATGGAGGGCTGTTGAGACGGAATGGTTCATAATTTCTGTAGGGGACTTCAACGATTTTCTGAGTCCATCCGACATCGAGCTTCTGCCCTACTCCGGACAAAACGAGATCCGAAACGAAATTATGGGGTTCCGAGGACGTCTGTCACCTCAGTGTACATATTTAGTATCCGTTTGTTTGTGATTCTTACGAAGTTATGTTTCACTCCTCTTATCTTTATTCGCATTCTTAAACGTGTTGACTTAATACTTCGTTCACAAACGAACTGTGTTTTGTTTCGTTACATTTAAAGACGAAAAAGAATTAAATGCCTTGAACACTGGTGGTTCTTTCTTATCTCAAATGAAAATTTCAGCTAGCAAGTCACTTGCTTGTTGCGTTGTGTCGCCGAGGCGCTTGGTTGTAGCGTGGATGACGCCATTAATTTGCTTTTAGATAAGCTCATTTCAGTTTATTATGGGTAACAGGACATTGTGTGAAAAGCCACCTGTATTACTTTATTGTTCAAATTATCTTGTTTTAGCTTATGTTAAATCCACATTAATCATTCCGCGGCGCAATAAGGAAGATCCCATTAACTACAGCGGCAACGGCCTTGTCGCAGTGGATACACCGGTTCCCGTGAGATCACCGAAGTTAAGCGCTATCGGGCGTGGTCGGCACTTGGATGGGTGACCATCCAGGCCGTCATGCGCTGTGGCCATTTTTCGGGGTGCACTCAGCCTCGTGATGCCAATTGAGTGGCTCCGGTCAAGAAAAGCATCATAACGACCAGGAGAGCGGTGTGCTGACCACACGCCCCTCCTATCCGCATCCTCAATGCGGATGACACTTCGGTCTGATGGTTCCGATGGGCCTCTTGTAGCCTGAAGACAGTACATAAAATAGAGGTCGCCGAGTCGCATTTTTCTTCACTTTCGCATCATATTTCATTAACAGGGAATGCTTCAGAGCTTTAAAACCAGGATCGTACTGTACTGTGAACTCACAGGTTAAAATCTAAAGTAGTGACAGACTTTCAAGGTGATGTGAGTATCGACTACTATTACACGCCTGATTTTACCGCGCTGTAGCAGAGTCCTTCCTCGTACAATTCACACGCACGTCATATCACCATATATGTTTCAAGACTACTGTCCTACCTTATATCGTGCAGCTTGCAGGGAATACATTGCGGTGGCTTTGCTGTTGCTATGATAATTTTCTATTTTGTTCGAAATTTCTTCCTAATGGTTCAGATTGTTTACCCCTACTTGCAGCACCTCTGCTGTCTAAAATTTGCGACAGCTCAAGACAGTCGGGTTTCATATTTAATGCTGTGTTCATGAATCAGAACGGATATACAGTTACTGCAATCTGCAAATATATCGAGTGACAGAGTAGAAAGGCAGCCGAATTTCACACTAGATCGTATCGTTCGGCAGAACCAAGCAATAGCGGTATAAAAGATGATACCAAAAACTGCAGCGCAGATAAGCGTGGTATCTGCATGATAAAACTGTTTCTTTTTGCGTCGTGTTTGATCACAATATTTGTAAACGGTGTCATAAATTCAAATGGCGTGTGGATGTTCACGAGAAACGAAAAATCAAGAAAGCCTTGCCGTCTCTCTATTGTTTACTTTTATTCAGGCATCGATTCACATCCGTCAGTGAGTGTGTGTATTTCACCACTTTCTTTGGACATTCCGTTTGATGTCCATCGCGATCACCAAGCAAACCAACGCACAATCATTACAGACTTCTTCAGAAAATAAGTCCTACAGTAACATAGTAGTAGTGTGCAAGTACGGATTTTGCTTATGAAAATCTAAAAGATCCCACTAGACAGTATAGGTATTTGTAGTGTAAGTGTTCAACAACAGTATTGTAACAGCTAGATTTCAGGATTTTATGTATATTTATGACGAGACAATAGGAAAATTAGTATTTCTCCAACAATTTATATTAAACTGTGTAGCACTTTCTGCAAGTTGAAGAATGCTTATTGAACTTCATTAAATCCCAGAGGATGTTTCAATCAAATATTATTATGGACTACTTTTACGGACTTAATTTATCATCAAAAATTTTGCGCCTTAATTTTATCCTATTTCGTAGAGATACGAGGAAGTACTGCTGACGTATGTAGTGGCCAACTTATTTTCTATAGGGGAATCGATATTTCTCCTTTTCAGGTACGCAACCTTAAAATACGCTGCGCTAATTGTGTTATTCGAGTTTTGACAATCCACAGAAGAGTTTTGGTCTACTGTCTAGTCTTTAAAACAGTTAATAACTCGTGTAACCGAATTAACTGCACCGAAATTTCCTCAGCTTCTCAATTGCTCCATCAGAAGCCGTGGAATGGCATGTGAAAGTTGGTTCTTATCACTGCATTAAAGGCGCGGGTGCTGCCGTGAAGCGGTGTTCATTAGAAATTTATGCGGAACCACGATTTGCATGGCAAAGACATTCGCAGTCTCAGCTACACTGGGAAGGGGGATAAAGAACAAATTAAATTTCCCCGACACCGGTTCCCTGCGCTAGACAGAAAGGGTGGCGGCCTATAGCTGCGATTCGTGTTAGACACTCGGTTACTGCTCGACTTAAAAGAATATTGCAAGTCTTGTTTTGGCTTTGTTAACAGTTTCACACTGCACAGTGGATAATAAGGAAAGGAAAAGACAACTCGTGGCAGAGAAACAAGAAAATTTCGACGGAAGGCAAGTCACAAGTCTTCTTCTTCTCTATTTTTCCCGTTTCTGTCCTCGACAAAAATTCCTTTTACGGCAGAATCATAATATGCATACAAAAGGTTGGGATATAACAACGCACTAAAACAGATTAAACACTAATGACTTTGTCCTCTTCAGGAAGTAGCAGAGTTGAGGAATTATGAAGATATTCAAAAACACTAACAAATATTAAATGAATGCCTTCCCGGACAAAATTTGAATCATGTTCTACAATATGTGAGTAAAACAATGAAGGTAAAATTGTAGAGTTAGTCACGTTTATCCAACGACTGAGAGTACAAAGAAGTTTCAAGTTATTACAAAATGTAAATAAATTAATTAGACAAACTATTTACTAAGTCAACTTGAAAAATGAGCTTAAAGATGTTAAGCGAATCTTCCTGCAATTTCAGTCTCTTTAATTTGCTTGTATCAATAATAACTGTGTTTCGGAAAATAACTGTTGTAAATTAAAAGTAATGTAAATTATTTTTGACCTCTCAGTCTGATGCCAGACCGTGGTCTAGGCAAAGCATCATTGACAATAATAAAATGCTACACCTACAGCCGTCCTTGCGATGTCATCTATTATAATGCTGCCAATTTCGGTCCTTTAGTACACCATCTTCAGGCCTTAGCTGTCACTAAGTTGTTAACACCGCTCTTGGATGTTTTCTCCAAGAGAGACAGTTGATGGTTCAAGGAACAACATCGCTGTTACAGGTAGTCTGCGAAAACCGGTTATAAATGTTGGCCACTGATTAATCATGTATACCGATGGTGTTAACCCCCTCAGCGTCAGATAAGACCTGAAGACTACGCATTGAAACACAGAAACTGGGATCCATACAATAAATTACATCCTAAGGACGGCTGTAAGTGTTCCATTTTATTACGTAAATTAACGGTCGAAGTCCCTCAGACCTCTAATCACAAGAATGGACTTCAAAAAATCATTGACTAGTAGCCAAAGCGACCTGATTCCAAGGTGTGCTCGCAGCCACTGCTTACGTTTTGAATAAAAATTATCAGCGATGGTGGTCGAAGACTTCAGCGTAAATAGTAACCGTCGTTCTGCCAGCGGCTACATCAAGAGGATGGAGAAGCCATAGCACCCTCTGTGCCTTGAAGTGGAAATCTGTACCTAAAAGGTGGAACAGTTGGCGGTGATTGGCAGCATGAGGATACAGAACGTATTGGAATCCACTGCATTATAGACAATTATTGTGTCATGATAATTTATCCATTTGTAAAAGATTTTAGATCAATCCGGAAAGGGACAGCCAAGGGGAAGGTGACCATGAGAAAAAGATTGAATAACCAAGAATAACGTATGAGTCAGAGAGTGGAACGTCAGAAGTCTGAATCCGATAATGAAGGTAGAAAACCTGAAAAGGAGAATATAAAAGCTCAATCTAGATAAAATAGACGTCACTGAAGTTAAATGAAAGGAAGCATCGGTTTCTAGTCGGATCAAAATACGATAGCATCAACAGAAAAACAGTAAGCGAATTTATTATTAACAGCAAAATAGGTCAAAGAGTAAAGTACATTAAATAGTTCAGTTATAGGGTTAATCTTATCAGAATCGACAGCAAAACAACGACAACAGTAGTAGTTCAGCAACACATGCCGAGGTAAAAACCGGAAAATAACGAGATAGAGATAGTGTATGAGGGCACTATACGTCTAATCCACTACATAAAGGAGACGATAATCTAATTATAGTAGGGGAATGGAGGGTGGTAGTAGGAGAATAAGATGTCACTGCAATACGAGAGGATACTGGCACAGTAACGGAGTGAGAGAAGAGGAAAATTACTTGAGTTCTGCAATAAGTTTGAGCTAGTAAGAGGGAATACACTGTTTAAAAATCGCAAGGTGTGCAAAGTCCCGCGCTGTTTGGATGTGAAATCGTACCGGAACGATGGAACTGCCCTGACTCCGTCACACACCACTTCTGACCCAATGTTAAATTTTAATTGCGCAACGGTATCGCTATCTAGAGAATGAACCTAACATGGATTCACAAGATGCGGAATTACTATCCTTTTTTACTTAACCGAAGATTAAAAATAATTATTAATTGACGGAAACTGTGAGTTACTTCAAATGAAATGGAAATGAAATTAAATAAGTATTTTATTATGTTAAAAGCAATGACATGGCGTAGGAATGAGTGACATGATTATTAGAAAAAGCGATTGCAATATCGGTATGAAGCAATTGGAGGGCGTGCTACCGTATCCCAGCTGCACATTCAATCACCGATACGTAAGCAACCCACCAAATGTTTTAGATTCTCCAGTAGTTGACTGTATAATAAATAAAAGCGATACTATCACAGGAACCGGGTTTACCGGCATAGCGACAACGGTACGTCCATTTGCAAACATCAGCTCCCACCCACCGTCGTTGCTGATACACAGTCTCACTAGTGTACTGTGGCGATAAGTCTGCCGTGCGTGGTAGCGGGTGAAGAACCAGCATCTCGCTCGTCAGGAATCGGACACCATGAAGTTCTGAAATCAGAGTTCTCGATCTTTCACCTTCCACATCCAAACTAAGAGCGTCTATCATCACATGTCCCAGCTCCCTACTCTGCTGGTCCCATCTTTCCGGCCCGAACCTCTAACCATGTTAGTTTCCGCCTACAGCATGAAAACTGGCACGTTCAGCAAACTCCCGCTACAGACTGCCCCTGGACGCTGTCCAGTCAGAGCACATCTTCTTCGCCAGTTTTCTATGGAAATTTCCGTCTGACAGCAGAAGGCGATGGACGAATCAGAGCGTTGTTTGGACGCTTCTGAATTTCCAGAAGCCTAAACAACGTGACGAAATTCCTCTTCCAACCGCGTAAGTCGAGATACTCCACGACTTATGATTTCTTACCCTAAATTATTAGGTGGCAATCAGCACTTGAGACTACCGCCCTCAGCATTCTACAGAGCTGAATCGTGCCGAATACCACAAACCCTGTCTTGGGTTGTCTGACAGCGGAGTTCGGTGAGCCCTCTTAGGTGAAACCTTGACACGCTTAAGCAGGAACAAAGCCTCTGAATGCCGTGTGGTTTCCCGTGTCACTATCAGAGCTCTGTGCGAACTGAGCAGTTTTCGTGTTGCTAGAGGCCTCGACCGACAAACACTACAGTTTTATAAAATACATTCCCCAGCACTGAATTGCGTCATGACGCATTAACTAAGATGAAACTAAAGTATCCTGCCAGTTTCCATTCGTGACAAGGGGCAGATGAATTTAGCACATAAATGGAAGCAGGCAAGTCAGATGGCTTGCAACATTTCATTTGTGCTTGAAAAAGGCCTGCACACACAGGAAGATACCAGTTGGACTACATCATCATGACAAAGAGTTTCCTAAACTATATATTGGGTTTCAAGGCGCTACCAGGAGCTGATATAGGCTGAGACCACTAATTAGTAAATTTAAGAAGTTTCATCAGGATTAACCAGCTGGAAAGAAGTGACATACTTGGGTACTAAGGAATAAGCATGTGCGTTTGAAGTTCTCTGAGACTGTAGATAGTGCGTTAATGAAATCCAGCCCCAGTAGAGAGATCACCTGAAGAGAAGTGGGCATCCTAAAAATAGGGTAGCCACGGATATGGGACAGACAAACTCAGTTATCAGGGGTAGCATAAGAAATGTTTCAGTATACTGACGAAAGAAGGAAGTACAAAAAATTTCAGGAAAGGGTAGGAATAAAGCAACGTAAGTCGCTTAGGAATCAAATGAATAAAAAGTGTGTGGAAGCTTAGGCGAAGTGAAAGCAGAAGTGTGTGAATAATTTTAAAAAAATATTGGGTCGGCCGATGGACTGATTCAGCGTATAGAAAAGACAAAACAGCCTTCGGTAAAACTAAATGCACAGGCGAAAGTTACAACTTCAAGATTGCACGCGGAATTCTACTTTTAAATAAAGAGGGGAGAGCGGAGCATTGTCTGCTGACAGAGGAAACGGAAGCAGATTTGGAAGACCGATGACAGCCAGCATTACAGTTTGACAGGGCTTTGAAAGACACGATCAAGTATGGCAGGAGGCGTAGATAATATTCCTTCAGAGTTTATAAAACTGTTCGGAGAAGCGGCAACCAACGGATCGTTAAAGACGATGTGTGGAATCTACGCGATTGGAGACATACTGTAAGAATTTTTGAAGAAGAGAAACCTCTCTATACCGAAGACAGAAAGGGAAGATAAGTAAGAGAATTATCGCACAATCAGCATAACATCGCATCTAGGGTACTGACAAGAACAACCTACATACGAATGGAAAGAAAACTGAGGATCTGTTACATGACGATCGGTATGGCTTTCAGAAGGTAAAGGTGACAAAGAGGTAGTTCTGACGTTGCGCTTGACACTCTAAGCAAGGAAACAGAATTCTATAGTTTTTTCGACCAATAGAAACGTCATAAATTCTCAAAAAGGCAGGTGATTTTAGTATGTGTAAGGAGCAACAAGAACGAAGTACTCGGATTAAAAATGATGTAAGACAAGGACGCAGTGTTTTGCCCCTACTCTTCACTCTATACGTAGAAGAAGCGATGACAGAAATGAAACGAACAGATAAAAATTCATGGTGAAACAATATCGCTGGTGAAACTGGTATAAAAATGGTTCAAATGGCTCTGAGCACTATGGGAATTAACTTCTGAGATCATCAGTCCCCTAGAAAAGCTGTTGAACTTTGGAAGCATTCAGTTTCAGGGTAGAAAAGTTGATACGGTACAGGAATGGAGAGACTCAGCTTTCACAGGAAACTGATTAATTCCACTTTGCATTCTGTCACATGACAAAAATTCTTTTACTTATCTCGAAACGTTTTGAGATTTGAGGTCTGTTACGAATATTTTACTACCACCCAAAATTTCGGATTGATATCAATATTCTTCAATCAATGAAATAAAATCCACAAGATGCTAACTAATGAGAAGCAGCCATTGCTCGTTTGAACGTGGCCTATTCGTTGAAGCTTCTGTCCCCACGTACAGTCGTTGCGAATGGGATGGAGTTCCAATGGTCTCTCCTAGGTCTGATGAATGTCTGTAGGCGCTGGAAGGCTGGTAGACGTTGCCCAAGATAACTTGGACTGTGCAATGTCGCTAGGCGAGTCTTCCACTCTGTTCTGAAGGGTTGTGGGAGGGGGTCAGGGAGGGAGTACGCCTTAGTTTCAAATAAGGTTCAAATGGCTCTGAGCACTATGGGACTTAACATCTGAGGTCATCAGTCCCCTAGAACTTAGAACTACTTACCTAACCTAAGGTCATCACACACATCCATGTCCGAGGCAGGATTCGAACCTGCGATCGTAGCTGTCTCACGGTTCAAACTGAAGGGCCTAGAACCGCTCGATCACTGCGGCCGGCACGCCTTAGTTTGCAGTGTGCTTCGTGTGCTATGAATGGAATGTCCTCTCTCTACTTTGACTATGGTGACGTACGGTCCACTGCAACATTTCTCAACTGCATTTAAAGAAACTATTTGGTTATAATAATTATTCTCACACATCTCACAGCCTCTTCCATCAGCTTTGTGACGACTGCGTATCGTTATGGTAACGTTATACTTATTGAGTTATTGCTGTAGTGAATAAGGTACTGCGCGAAATTCAATTGCAATGAAAAATAGAGGTTGCTACAAGTTTCCATTTCGTACATGTTAGATTAGGTATTTCTGTGTACGAAATGGAGCTAACATATTGCATTTTTCTTTAACCTGACACGAAATCTATATCTATCATCAGTCTCAAGAAAAATGATTGTCCGATTTTGTGTGAAAACGATAGAGTGGTAGTAAAATATTCGTAACAGACCTCAAATCTCAAAACGTTTCAAGATAACTAAAAGAATTTTTGTCATGTGACAGAATGCAAAGTGGAGTTAATCAGTTTCCTGTGAAAGCTGAGTCTCTCCATTCCTGTACCGTATCAACTTTTCTACCCTGAAACTGAATGCTTCCAAAGTTCAACAGCTTTTCTTTTATTCCATTCCACTAGGTTTAAATTAACATATATGGCGAAGTACGAATCCCTAAGCCAACAGTAAAAACTATATTTACCTTCTCGTGTGGCAAGGAAGAAGCTATTGGTTGAGTGAGATATTCATGGACGCTCCGTTTCACTTTGCCGGAATTGTTGGAACGTCAAGTTCGGGACCCAGTTTTAATGTGCCAGGAAAGTTTCAGAATAGCGCATTTTCATATCCAGAATCAAATATTCATATAAATGAAACCGGAGACACATTTCTATAAGGGGAATCCCACCAATAACTATTTGGTCACGTAGAACTCTGCATAGACGGATACATCTTTGCCGTATTCATTGACAAGTCGACCTGATGAAGTACGAGGGTAATCCCAAAAGTAAAGTCTCCTATATTTTATAAGTACATAGACCGGCTTATTTCTGCAATGGTTTACATCAGTTTACAGCTTGAACATTTAGCTATTTTACGATATAATCACCACTTCAGTCTATGCATTTTTGTAGACGAAGTGGCAGTTTTTGTATGCCCATGTCGTACCAGCTCGCCGCCATGTTGTTCAGAAAGTTATGAACCTCTTCTTTCACCTCGTCGTCGGAACTGAATCGCTGGGACCACAATTAACGCTGACAGGTACTGTGAGACTCTGAAAAAACTCAAACGGGCAATGCAGAACCGGAGAAGAGGAATGTTGAGCAAGGGCGTACTCATTCTCCATGACAACGCTCGCCCACTCATCGCTCGGCAAACCGTTGCTCTCCTACAACTGTTTCAGTGGAACATAATAACCCACCAACCCTATAGCGATGACTTGGGGCCCAGTGACTATCACCTGTTCCCTAGGTTAAAACAACATTTGGCAAATGCCGGCCGGAGTGGTTCTAGGCGCTTCAGTCTGGAACCGCCCGACCACTACGGTCGCAGGTTCGAATCCTGCCTCTGGCATGGATGTTTTTGATGTCCTTAGGTTAGTTGATTTGAGTAGTTCTAAGTTCTAGGGGACTAATGACCTCAGATGTTAAGTCCCATAGTACTCAGTGCCATTTGAACCAATATTTGGCCGGAAAGCGATTCAGCTCCGACGACGAGGTGAAAGAAGAGGTTCATAACTTTCTGAACAGCATGGCGGTGAGCTGTTATGACGTGGACATACAGAAATTGCCACAGCGTCTACAAAAATGCATCGACAGAAAAGGTGATTATATCGTAAAATAGCTAAATTTTGGGATTACCCTCATACCAAGAATCCTCTGAAAGATATGGCTCAAAAATGTGACTGGTTATGCCAGTGTGTCTTTTTATTAATATTCATAAAGGCAATGCTCAAGTATAACCTAGATTGTTTGCTTGGAGGTTACACAGTGAAAGAAATCTTTTTAAAAATACTTAAGAGTGACCGATAATCCATGATCGAATCATTTTTGATTGTACACCTTAGGATGTTCTATTCCATATTCGACGAGACATAACCCCTAAAGGAGACCACTAATCCAGTGTGATGGAGATTTGTTGGATCCACGCACTCGTCCTCTCTTGAGGAAACCAGGACACGAGGTGCTGGTTTCAGTTCTGCGCCCCCATCTTCTCCTGACACATACGCGAACACACACACACATACACACACACACACACATATGCCGGTGCTTTGCCGCTGGCAGATGTGCGGCGGACCAGCTGGGCCCTAATGGGGAAACTTGGCCGTGGCAACGTGTCGTTAGCTATGAGGCGGGCCGCACGCCGCTCCCCCAGACGCCTGGTTTCGCCTTCGTGCTGCCTCCCTCGCCGTAACGACGGCGGAGGCGGAGGCGGCCGCGCCTCCAGTTTCCAGGGACTCCGCGGTCGCGGCGGCGACCACTCGGCTGACCACCCTTATCGACAATAACGAGCCCTGTGTCACCAGGGGCGGCGACTGGAGTCCCGGGTTCGGGTTGCAGTACTCAGTCCTTGCAGGTGTCGGGAAAGGAGGTCTAAGAATAGGTAACACGATCTGCGAATCAGAAGCTTATTTCAGCTACAAGAACATTAGTGGCAACAAGCACTGGAGACAAATGAGGGCGCAGACAATACTGATCATACAATGAAGGTGTAGGACCACGAGTTTAAAGTTTTCTTATTGATTCATAATACGTTGTTCGTTGCTCGTCCATTTAGTAAGCGTCTGTGCGATTTTAAGTGCCAGTAACGTTTACTAGAGCACGAAAATTACACTGACGGCAATAAAATCGCAATGCCAAAAGTAAATAATTTAGAGTAATGAAATTTCGTGAATTCATATGTCTAGGTAACATAGAAAAACGTCTGTTGGGAGTTTGTTATTTGCGTTTCCGTACTTTGTGCATACTTTGGATATTTCTCAAATGCTAAGAGAGAATTCTGAATCGATTACTATTCGCGCGCAGTCTTTGGTCAGAGTAGCTTTGTCGCTGGAAGATGTGCTTGTTTTTGTCATCGATACTTGGCAGCGAGGTGCACGGGAGTTCTATCGTTGAAGGAGTAGTGAGATAGACGCCGCGCAGAGAATTCACGGCAACATAGACCTAAATTTAAGTGTATTTGCCTTTAAGTAAATTGGTTTGTGTTTTAATACTGTGACAAAGAAGAGAAAGATTTGATTAGTGGCTTAGAATGGGATGAGATGTAATGAGATTGGAAAAAAGTATTAAGAAGAATGAAGGTAATATTTTCATTTAGTGGCACTGCAGTCGCGCATAGTTTAGAATCATTATTAATGAGGTATCATGTTTATCACTTATTTGACATTTGTGAGAGTAAGAGTTTGGTAATATTGTTGTCCTTTGTCAATATTAATTAGTGTTGTTACATGAATTTCATACAGTTAATAATATATCACATAGTTTTAAAACAGATCTCTCTTCAACACTGCTAACTAGCCACGGCGCCAACTTCCCCCACAAAGTCTTTCATAACCGGCTGTATTTATTATCTGCTAAAGACTATTTAGCACTGTACGGTCGTGGTCCACGAAAATTTCCCTTCCCTAATGTTTCGTTCAGAGTTTCTCTGGAGATCTTCGACGGTGCATATGGTTCCACGTTATCTTATCGACTGTCGGATCAGACGTCCGAGAACAACAAAAATGTTATGGAAAAGGGAGCGTGGTCAAGTTTACACGTTATCGGACGAGATAATTCTTGTCACAGATAAAACGCAGCTATTGCTTGCCATCTGCCAAATTTAAAATTCTGTCCATGTGTTACTACATTTAGTTGATTTCATTCTTTTCACTTAAATTAATCCCTGTGTCTATATATTTCGACAGCTTCTCTATACACCCGTGGATAATAGTTCGTCGTTTTTGGGTTCACAAAATTTAACTTCATGATTTCCTGACTGGAAAGCATGCTCGGTTGTACAGTTGATTTCTCTGTTTTTCAGTCGGAAAAGACATTAAGTTCCTTCAACTGTGTATTCACACTTCTCTTGATAGTTCCGGTGTACAGCTTACCACACTTCCACACGATTTTATATACCCCGCATGCCGACAGAGGAGAGCGAGTATTTTTCTTCTGATTGGAATGCTTTACATGTTTCCTTAATAATTATAAAAACACGTCTGATGTCATTTCTGTAAAATATTTCCGACCTGAAAAAATAATATTTTTTAAAAAAGAGAAAATAATTGGTTGGTTCCAAATGTGTGTTTTATAGTTGTCGTTTGGCTAAAACATCAGAGAAGAATATTCCGCTGCCATTTACTATTTCCACGGTAAACTTGATTTTTGTGTGTATTTTTTTAGATTTCTAAAGCTATTTTACCATGCAACCAAAACAAAATTCATCGTCCCACTGTAAACGAATGTAAGTAAGGTAGTGTGTAGAGTGAGCAGCCAAAGCTCATAGAAATTCATCTGTTATATACTTGGGTTGCATAAAAAGTATTGGCAACTAAGCTATATCACGAAGGATGTGGGTCAAATAGCGCGCGCATTAGCTGTAACTGGTGGCAGGAGGTCAGTTGCGGTAGTGCAGTGAGCGGCGACGATTGAGTTTGAATCAGTTGCAGTGTGTGCTATCTGAAAGTGCGAGAGGCCAGTTCAAGCGCCCTAACTGTATTTTTAGGAAACACGAATGACATGCTTGGGTTAAGAAAGAAGTGGCACATGGTCATTGCGCACAATATTGCTTTCAAGGATTGCGTGAGGTTTGTGGTGATGCAGCATTGCCGTATCGTACAGTGGCGAAATGGGTTAAAGTGTTACAGGATGACATCGACGTCATTCAAGAGCGGCCCCATCCAGAATGACCCCCCACGGACAAAATGACTAATAACCTGCATGTGGATCGTGGATGGACTGCATTACATCACCCTTCATGGCAGTCCACGGCGCCACACGCCAACGCCGTGCAGGATCTCCTGCGTACTAGAGAGAGAGAGAGAGAGAGAGAGAGAGAGAGAGAGAGAGAGATACTCATTCATCCACCGTATTCATCCGCTATGAGTCAACGTGATTACGATCCTTTCGCCAGAATGAAGGAACCTTTCCGTGTCCTGTGCTACAACACCTAAGAACATATAATCACTGCCATAGGGCGGTGCTTGCTAGTCATCGACAGACATGGACGCACTGACAGTGTACGAAGTCTTTCATCTGTGTGAGAGAAGGTGATCGAGACGCGGGGCGATTATATTGAGGGCATGTAATAGGCGAACGTCTGTCAGTAAAGTCTGGTATGAATTAAAACAGTGTTGCCACTACTCTTCATCCAACCAATGTAGAACTTAACTTCCTTATCTGGAATCACAGAGACTAAAGACATTATGTCGAAAATTACAAGATAATTTCCAGTAGCCAAAGTCAATCCTTCAACCCGGAAGACTCACCAGCAGCTACAGACAGTACTGCAAAGGGAAACAACAGTAGCAGGCTAATGGTAACAGACCAGAAGGCAGCGCTGGTGGTTGATAGATGGTTGTCGTATAATGGAGAGCGTTAACATTCGGACTTGGGGTATGGAAAAGAAGGGACTTTTAACATTCGGACATGGTATGCGGAAGTGAGCAGGCGTGCAGCGTCCCAACGGTGGTGGAGGATATCAGTGGGGCACACAAGACAGTCTGTGACGTAAGGCCAACTCCAGTTCTGCGGTTCGACACCAGCCGGCGCTGCTCATGTAAATGGAAATCAGCGTTTGGCTTCATTGGCCGGGAGGCCCCTTACGGAGCAGGTCCGGCCGCCTTGGTGCAGGTCTTATTACATTCGACGCCACATTGGGCGACCTGCGCGCTGGATGGGGATGAAATGATGAGGGAGACAACACAACACCCAGTCCCTGATCGGAGAAAATTCCCGATCCACCCGGGAATCGAACCCGGGACCCTTAGGACAGCAGTCCATCACGCTGACCATTCAGCTATCGGCGCCGACGCTGCTCATGGCAAGGACGTATTACTGCAGCAACTTATCACGGATGAATAAGCCCAACTATTAGTTCTCTGGAATAAAAGCGGCAGATTCCAAAACGGTCTTTCAGTCCCAGTAAGACAGTTGTCTTCATTCAGTGTCAGTTCCTGGCAGTACAGTCACTGCTTACCTATAGTACAACTTCGAGCGTCTGTAAGTATGAGAAGATGGCTCCATATCCTGACTGAAACACTTATTTGTCTCCAAAATTTACCAGCTAATAATGATGATCACTGGTGTGAACTATCATATATGAACTAAGATGAGATTGAGATTCGTAAATGTTTCCCATTTGTAATCTCCAAAGGTGTTATGAAGTAAATTCTGAATACCATAATTCAAAACTTTTCTCCCAAACTTATTAAATCCCATGAGTTAGGAAAGGGATGCAGAGAATTCAGAGACACCTCACTCGGTTTACAGGGCTTAGAGCCCTTTAGCCAATATCGTGTTATGCAAAACCGTTGCGTAACTTCACTAATTAGCACTGCTGCGTGAAGAGAGATCAGCAACTAGGAACACACTGGTCAGATTAGAGGGTAGAAGCACATCTGCGTCGCATTTTACACACACTGGGTAGGACTCGCACGTTATTGTGAGTAGCTTGTGCAGACGTTCGAAGCCACGATCACTGTTCTGGCGCGAAACACTGCTACTGAGCATCCGAGAGCCCAAAGCTAGTCGTGAGCTCACAGACCTTGTCACAAAACTTTTGTGGAGGTTTCCTTTGCAAACAATACAAGTCGGAATGCGCCTGTGTGTAAGTAGTGGAAGTCGCTATCGAGCTATATCACCCATATCTTGTAAAACACAGTAACTCTGACGAATCAGGCGTGAGACTTTGTTATGTCAATCCGATGTAGCCGTTGGCTGTTAGCGGTACGATAATGTGGTGCGGAACAGTTTGGCTCTGCACATTTATCAATCTTTTACACAGACCGTGTGGTTCATGGGCACTTAATTTCTCGGTTCGCGTCGCGACGTTCAAGGTGGAGACTATTACTGACATTTTAGTGATTTTAAAGTATTTCTTCCACTTCGAGACAAGCCGACCAGGTTTCGATACCAGATTACAGATTTTTTTTGCTAATAATCCATCCGAATGGTAGAACATTTAAATTCTCCACCCATGATATATTTTCATCGTTTTTCACTGTGTATCGCTTTTGCTTTCCTCCATTTTGTCACGGTTCAAAATGGCTCTGAGCACTATGGGACTTAACATCTATGGTCATGAGTCCCCTAGATCTTAGAACTACTTAAACCTAACTAACCTAAGGACATCACACATATCCATGCCCGAGGCAGAATTCGAACCTGCGACCGTAGTGGTCGCGCGGTTCCAGACTGTAGCGCCTAGAACCGCTAGGCCACTCCGACCGGCTTTGTCACGGTTCGAAAACTTCGTGCACAGTGTTTTCTGAACACTAATGTCGCACGTGATATTGTGGCTTAACTATTAATTGAGACAGTTATGAGGAGCGTTAATAAATAATGCAACACTTTTTTCTGAAAGCAAGTTCGTTTCATTCATGATTACAACACTCAGTATTATTCCCCAGTATTCTGGCTACAAAACCCTATTTTTCAACGTAGTCTCCATTAGATGTGACGGCCTTACATCTTCTTAGTGGGAGGGCTTGTTTGCCTCTGTTGTGTTGGCAGAAGAGCCAACACCGTGTTACTAGTGGAGGCCGAAATGCACGCGTTTTAGCTCACGCAGGCTGGCGTGAGGAGGGAAGGGCTGTACTGACGTAAGATGTGGAACATGACAAGGAATTAGAATTCAGAAAGCGAACGTAATTAGTTTGATACTTAACTTTAATCCATTAATGATGAACTTCGCTCTTGACGGTACATGATTCACAATATTATCTGTTCAGAATACATTCTTGAAGAATATGACACCTTGCTAGGTCGTAGCAAATGACGTAGCTGAAGTCTATGTTAAACTGTCGTCTCTGTAAGTGAGAGGTATGAAGACAGTTAACCTTCACTAGCAAAGACAGCTGTATAACTGGGGCGAGTGCTAGGGAGTCTCTCTAGACTAGACCTGCCGTGTGGCGGCGCTCGGTCTGCAATCACTGATAGTGGCGACACGCGGGTCCGACGTATACTAACGGACCGCGGCCGATTTAAAGGCTACCACCTAGCAAGTGTGGTGTCTGGCGGTGACACCACAGCCTCTACTGGTCGATGTCGGAGATAACGTCTTACTGCATAAACAAGCTCCCCAACATCCACGTACAGCTCCCGACGGAGTGAATTCTCCATTGGGCCAAACAGACGGAAGTCGGAGGGTACGAGATTCGAGCTGTAGGGTAGATGAGAAACAACAGTCCAATGAAGATTTCTGACCTATTGAGTGCACAAACTTGTTTGAGGCCTTGCGTTGTCATGGAGAAAGAAAAGTTCGTTTGCATTTTTGTGGCGTCGAGTTTGATGAAGCCGTCTCTTCAGTTTCTTGAGGGTAGATCAGTGATCTTCTGAGCTAGATCATTGCACTTGAGGGGTGACATTAAACAGAATAACCCTTTCAGAGTCCATTGCCGGCTGTGGGTGCGGCATTGAACTTTTTCTTCCGAGGACAGTTGTTATGGCGCCACTCTATGGACTGCCGTTTTGTTTCTGGTTCGAGGTGATGAACCCATGTTTCTTCGCCGGCGAAGATGTTAAAGAAAGGAAAAGAAAACGAAGGACACCGTCAGCCTCGTAACACGCAATCAACTCCGCACAGGCGGTCCTTCGTTGCTCTTGATGGTCTGTTAGTCGGCGAGAACTCAGTGGGCACACCCTTTTGAGAACCTCAGCTGGTGGACGAGTGTGTTAGCACTACCAAAGAGACATCTTGTTGTGCAGCGATGTTTTTGATTGTGATCCGTCTGTCACCACGAATGAGAGTGTCCGCAGGTTCCAACACTGCAGGAGTCACGGCTGTGTGCGGACGGCAGCCACGAGGGAGATCGGACCGCTTTGCGCTACCTTCTTGCAAAAGTGACATACATCACACCCAATGACCCAGCGTGCTTTCGTTCCCTACCAGGTCTCGGTAGACTCTCTACAAGCGCGTATAAATATCTGCGATGTCCTGATTTTTCGTCAAAACAAACACAATAACAGCTCTCTGCTTGGAACGCACCTCTGTTACATACGTCACATTGACAGCTACGTATAGTGTCACCACGTGTCAGTAACTTTATAAAACTACAGGAGCTGAAGCGGGAATACTCCATGACGGCCCATAGCAAACTCTGCTCTTCTTCAACCGAAACAGGCCGATAAAAAATATGTGTTGCATTACTTATTGAAAGTCCCTTATGTATGGATTTATACTGATCCACATATCTTTCAAATCAATCGTCTTTCCTCGCCATCAGTTCCCTACTTATAAGAAATACCACGGGATTACTCTCACTAGTTAGTACCATTTCACTCAACACAGCGTGTCAACGGTGGTAGTAACTTTCTAGAATTATTACGAACTGTGAACATTTTACTTCACTCTTTCTGCATGATTTTTCAGCACAAAAGGTGGGTCACGGAGTTTGACGAATGTGGCAGGGTCGTAGTTTCTTATTTCGATAAAAGTGTGAATGTTTGATGTATTGCGTTTGTCTGCTATTAAAACAGTATGGTTCCACAAGCCGATTGCTGTAAGCCCTGTATTTTACTTGCTTTCACAAAAAATCAGAAGTGTGTTACGACCATTTAGGTTCACATCAATTTAGTTTCCTTTTGCTGTACCCATTGTAAATTGTTTCGCGAAGTAAGGCTTACTTGTCTGTCATTTTCCATCACTTTGGCTATCAGATAGCGTTACTAGTTCATTCATGGGACTAAACATTGTTTATGAGAGGTCATTTTCTATTCAGGGAATATTTTGGAATTACTTTTATAGGTATTCCATTTTCTAAAATTTAGAGAGGACTTTACGATGGGACGTACTTCCAGCGTAGAATGATAAGAGGGTTGGTACTAAATGGGACACGCTCTGGTATGCAATGAATAAGGGGTCCACACAACTTAGCAAGATAAATAGGTAGTGGATGGTGGAGCGAGACGGCAACGGGGTAATCCAGATAAGCAAGTGCCGGACTCCGCTGCCGTAGAGGAGCGTCTTTCATGACCAGAGACTGGGCCCTCTCGTTTCCTCAAAGCCAAACTTCAACGCACACACCACGGCATGCGAAACTAGGTCACCTAATCCCCAGTTCGTACTTCATACTGAAAATGTGCACATCACTTGTATCTCAGGTAGCAATAGATTATTAATGTTAACGTAGTGTTCTGTGAAAGAAACTTAGTTTAGGTACGTTGTACAGAGTGTTCAGACGCTAAGTACATATTTTGTAGAAATACGTACTTTATGAGTAGGTTATATATGGTAGATCATTACTGGTACATTTAAGGTATTTGCGTGTACGTTCTTAACTGATATCATGCATTAATCTCATGCTAACATGTGTTTCATTATTTATAAGGTGACTGTGCGTGATGTTTAACGTAGAAGAGAATGTGGCTGTTGTGAATTGGAGGCTTCAGAGGCCATCACACATTTACATTCGGATGAGATTTCACCTCAAATTCCATCACAGTGGTCCCACTGATAAAACAATTCACGCATTGGTAAACAAGTTCAAGCGCACTGGATCGCTGGCAACGGAGCCAGATTAATGAAGGCCGTCAACCTCCAATGAACAGATTGTAGCCATCCGGACATCCGTTGGAAGGAGTCCCAAATCGGTGCGTAGTCCGCCAGTGGAACTGAACATTCCGCTTTCATCGCTACGGAAGGCCGTACCACCTGCGGGTTCTCCACCATCTGCATGAAGAAGATTTTGCAGAGCGTGTAGCCATGTGCAATGACGTGCTCGTTGCACATTATGAGAGCAGAATTCTGAATCACATCTTATTCAGCGATGAAGCGACCTTCCACATTTGTGGAAAGGTTAACAGGCATAACTGTCTTACCTGGGCTAACACACAACGACTGGAACATTTTGAAATGATGCGAGACTCTCCGAAATCTGTCTGGGCATCACGTCTGCAATGTTTACAGACTGTTTCTCATTGCTGAAAAATCCATAAATGGAGCAATGTACCTAGACATTCTCACATATTTTCTGTTGCCACAGTTTATCCAGGATGGTCGTCTGGATACTGTTTACATCCAGGAAGATGGGGTACCACGTCGTTATGCTTTAGATGTTCACATGTTCCTGAAACAAGAGTTGCCAGGGAGATGGGTTTGACACGCAGGCCCCTTGCCGTAGGCAGCACATTTCATTGAAGTCGATGGACTTTCTTGTGTAGGCATTTATCAAAGCATGTCTGTTCACCCGACACATTATCACGCTGCAGGACCTCAGCAAACGCATTACACCACCTGCTGCTGCCATAGCACCAGTAATGCTTCAGAATGTGTTTCGCGCCACTGCTGGGAAATGGGAAGTGTGTCGTGACATTGATGGTGAATATG
The DNA here is from genome assembly GCF_021461395.2 of Schistocerca americana. NCBI lineage: Eukaryota > Metazoa > Arthropoda > Insecta > Orthoptera > Acrididae > Schistocerca > Schistocerca americana. The sequence continues at coordinate 217,295,002 of NC_060124.1, forward strand.
TTGAAAGTAATCACTAATAAATCGATAACAACAAACATTGGAAGTACCATCATCATTTCTACAAAATAGATACTTAATTTCTAGGCACCCTGTATTTGATGTTTTTTGTCCACGTTTCCTTTAATAATTTTGTCCATTTGGTTAATGAGCGCCAAAGAAACTGATATAGCCATGTGTATTCAAATACAGACATATGTAAATAGGCAGAACACGGCTCTGCGGTCAACAACGCCTTTATAAGAAAAAACGTATCTGGCGCAGTTGTTAGATCGGTCACTGCTGGTACAATGGCGGGTTATCAAGATTTAAGTGAGTTTGAACGTGGTGTTATAGCCGGCGCACGAGCGATGGGTAACAGCGTCTCCGAGGTAGCGATGAAATGCGAATTTTCCCATACGAGTGTGCCGTGACTATAAGAAAACCGGTAAAACATCAAATGTCCGACATCGCTGCGGCCGTAAAATGATCCTACAAGAACGGGACCTAGGGCAACTGAAGAGAATCGTACAACGTGACAGAAGTGCAACCCTTTCGCAAAATACTGCAGATTTCAGTGCTGGATCATCAGTAAGTGTCAGCGTGCGAAACATTCAACGAAACATCATCGATATGGGCATTTGAAGCTGAAGGCCCACTCGTGGATGACTGCACGACACAAAGCTTTACGCCTCACCTAGGCCCGTCAACATCGACATTGGACTGTTGATGACTAGAAACATGTTTCCTGGTCTGACAAGTCTCTTTTCGAATTGCATCGAATGGATGGACTTGTACAGGTATGGAGGCAACCTCATGAATCCATAGACCATTCATGTCAGCAGGGCTTGTTCAAGCTGGCTCAATAATTGCTACACAGTGGCTTCAGGAACAGTCTTTTGAGTTTAAGCGCTTCCGCTGGCCACCAAATTCTCGAGACACGAATGTTATTGAGCATATCTGTGTTGCCTTGCAACGGGCTGTTCAGAGGAGATCTCCAGCCCCTCGTCCTCTTACGCATTTATGGACAGCTCTGCAGGATTCATGGTGTCAGTTCCCTCCAGCACTACTTCAGACAGTAGTCGAGTCCATGCCAGGTCGTGTTGCGACACCTCTGCATGCTCGCGGGGAACGTGCACGATATTAGGCAGGTGAACCAGTTTCGTTGGCTCTGTGTGTAATGCACAGCAATAGTACGGTGTAACAAGGAAAGAAACGACAACGGTGGTTTATGGGAAGCAAATGTAAATTCTGTTTATATATATCCATATTTCGCAGTTGTGAACGTCGCTATATTTAGTACACAGTAAATGTGAATTATAAGACCTTCAGTCACTCAGTCACTATTTTATCGGCTTTTATTAAGTAACGCGATAAATTTCGAACGTCACGTGCAAATCGTTTTGATACATAATACTCATTTCTCCTCTCGAGTGAGATAATGCGAAATGTGTCTTTCTGTTATTAGAAGATTAGATGTTATTACTTTGCATTTTGCGAAGCTGTGGTTGTTGTTGTGGTCTTCAGTCCAGAGACTGGTTTGATGCAGCTCTCCATGCTACCCTATCCTGTGCAAGCTTCTTCATCTCCCAGTACTTACTGCAACCTACATCCTTCTGAATCTTCTTAGTGTATTCATCTCTTGGTCACCTTCTACGGTTTTACCCTCCACGCTGCCCTCCAATGCTAAATTTGAGATCCCTTGATGCCTCAGAATTTGTCCTACCAACCGGTCGCTTCTTCCTGTCAAGTTGTGCCACAAACTCCTCTTCTCCTCAATTCTATTCAATACGTCCTCATCAGTTATGTGAACTACTCGAAGAAAATTACGGAAAATATGATACGAAAGAGTGAAAAAATTACAGAAAAGTCGAAGAAGGACATTTTAACGTTTTAATGCAGTCAAACCTTCTGTTTATCCATTCTTTAATCAAACATCAGGTAACTCAAGGTTTGATGTATGACTAACCGGTTATGTATTCTACTGTTGTTAAGTATAAATACCTTGTCAGTTGATTCTCTGTCTTATTCGTTAATTAGTAAATTTTCCGTTCCATTGTTGTGGTCACACACTTTTTTTTAAATATAAAAATCGTTCTTAGATATACATTTGACTACCACGTTTTTATATTGCTCTCTCTTGCCATGAAGACGCAGCTGTATTTTTTAATGTTGTATCTCTTTTCGTTATGAGTCCATTACGATGGCTCGAATACAAAACTGCTGTTTATCGCTTAGCATTATTTCATAACCTGTACTCTTTGGAACTGGAGACGGTGGCTTAGCCCTGTCGAAACTAGTTACCCATAGCACATATACGTGGTAAGGGCAATAAGAAAACCTCATATGAGAAGCTCTCTTTAAATAGATTTGAGCAGCCGTAGGTTTTTTGTAATTTTTAAAGTTTACTTTTGCCTAAAGGAACGAATATTTAATATTGCAATCATTTGATAACATACATCCACATCTGACATTTCACACATATTTGCTTTGTAAATGGCATCATGTATAACTAATATTGTGGTAGCTTTGTACACTCCTGGAAATTGAAATAAGAACACCGTGAATTCATTGTCCCAGGAAGGGGAAACTTTATTGACACATTCCTGGGGTCAGATACATCACATGATCACACTGACAGAACCACAGGCACATAGACACAGGCAACAGAGCATGCACAATGTCGGCACTAGTACAGTGTATATCCACCTTTCGCAGCAATGCAGGCTGCTATTCTCCCATGGAGACGATCGTAGAGATGCTGGATGTAGTCCTGTGGAACGGCTTGCCATGCCATTTCCACCTGACGCCTCAGTTGGACCAGCGTTCGTGCTGGACGTGCAGACCGCGTGAGACGACGCTTCATCCAGTCCCAAACATGCTCAATGGGGGACAGATCCGGAGATCTTGCTGGCCAGGGTAGTTGACTTACACCTTCTAGAGCACGTTGGGTGGCACGGGATACATGCGGACGTGCATTGTCCTGTTGGAACAGCAAGTTCCCTTGCCAGTCTAGGAATGGTAGAACGATGGGTTCGATGACGGTTTGGATGTACCGTGCACTATTCAGTGTCCCCTCGACGATCACCAGTGGTGTACGGCCAGTGTAGGAGATCGCTCCCCACACCATGATGCTGGGTGTTGGCCCTGTGTCTCGGTCGTATGCAGTCCTGATTGTGGCGCTCACCTGCACGGCGCCAAACACGCATACGACCACCATTGGCACCAAGGCAGAAGCGACTCTCATCGCTGAAGACGACCCGTCTCCATTCGTCCCTCCATTCACGCCTGTCGCGACACCACTGGAGGCGGGCTGCACGATGTTGGGGCGTGAGCGGAAGACGGCCTAACGGTGTGCGGGACCGTAGCCCAGCTTCATGGAGACGGTTGCGAATGGTCCTCGCCGATACCCCAGGAGCAACAGTGTCCCTAATTTGCTGGGAAGTGGCGGTGCGGTCCCCTACGGCACTGCGTAGGATCCTACGGTCTTGGCGTGCATCCGTGCGTCGCTGCGGTCCGGTCCCAGGTCGACGGGCACGTGCACCTTCCGTCGACCACTGGCGACAACATCGATGTACTGTGGAGACCTCACGCCCCACGTGTTGAGCAATTCGGCGGTACGTCCACCCGGCCTCCCGCATGCCCACTATACGCCCTCGCTCAAAGTCCGTCAACTGCACATACGGTTCACGTCCACGCTGTCGCGGCATGCTACCAGTGTTAAAGACTGCGATGGAGCTCCGTATGCCACGGCAAACTGGCTCACACTGACGGCGGCGGTGCACAAATGCTGCGCAGCTAGCGCCATTCGACGGCCAACACCGCGTTTCCTGGTGTGTCCGCTGTGCCGTGCGTGTGATCATTGCTTGTACAGCCCTCTCGCAGTGTCCGGAGCAAGTAAGGTGGGTCTGACACACCGGTGTCAATGTGTTCTTTTTTCCATTTCCAGGAGTGTACTTTCATTGACACCTGTATATTTGGAGAAATGCAGTGTTTACAGTTGAAATTATTTGACTGGTTTTGACCGGTGTTTACAAATGTGCTGTAGAATGAAACGTGTATATATGTACATAAACATATTACTCACACTGAGATTCAAAGCCGTGTATCCACTACTGGAAACAGTAAGTTATTTTTCAGTTTATCTTAATTTTGTAATATATATTCACAATATGTCACTCGTAATATATCATTGTAATCTTACCAGGACCACAATGAACCTAAATCTGAAATAAATCGATGTAGACTGTCAAAGCACCTGAAGGTGAGCTCCCAGCTCTCAGAAAGATAGTGCACTGACATGAAATCAAGATTGTAACCTAAAGCGGTTGTTCTTCATTTTGTAAAATTTTCAGTAGTTAAAAATAAATTACAGTTTACATTCCATTAGAATGTGTGATAGGCAAAATGTTGAATTTGTTAGTAATTAGAAAGGAGGGGTTTGTATGAAATAAAATTATGCAAGAGTGGAATGAGTCACATACGATGAGTGAAAGGAAATATGTGAAAACAGCGGGTAGTTATACAGGCGAAGCAGTAACTTTAAGCCGGACCAGTCCATAAGATAAGTAAAGGTATGGTTATAATGAATGTATTTGGAGGTTTGGAAATAATATTTTGACAGTTATCGCAAATTACATGTCAAAGGTATACCTGGTCTGTTAGGGGCTTTTCTTAGTTACGTGAGAATAGATACAGCTCTCATTGGGCGTCATTAGAATTAATCAATGAGAGAAGTGCGTGTTCCCGCGATGTTGGGTTAGGAAATTTACAACGCGGACTACGGTCTTGAGTCGCAGTCGAATCACCAACACAGAAGTCTGTATGCTGTGGCTACAACGCTTTTCTTAAAATGTTGTGAAAATGTGTTCTGATGAAAACAAAGAGGTCGTGAATGGTCTGAAGTGGACATATTTGTGACAACCGATTTTAATGATGGTTCTAATAAGCTATTTCGATGAAGTTAGATTTGTCTTACGTATTACATGTCGTAACCTCACGTGTCACACAGAAGTCGCTTAGCAGATACGTAAAGGACAAAGTAGCGTTTTTGGCGTGCTTAATCGCATACTGGTCTTGGAGTGAAATGTAGACTGAAATGACTGTAGCAGAATTTTGTAACAATGTTGTGAGTTCGATGCAAGAGCTGACAGTGAGATCATCGCATATGAAACTGCAGCAGAACTTTAAATATAAATTCCTGAACAGTGCACCGAGAAAAATAGTTGCCATTCGTACGATTGATCTGATTATATTCGGGGAATATACGTCGTTTTGTATTTATGGCACGTAATTCAAGTATTGGAGAACCTAACCCCAAAAAGTATAACTAACTTTCAGCTACTTGAAAGTGAAGATGATACAGCCTGGGGAAAACAGCCAATCATTGATAGTTTTTCAAAGCTATTTTCGGCTGAGTAACTTTCTCTGTAGCTCTAGATAAGGCAGCAGAATGTGTGAAGGTTACTGAGATGAATGTAACTATCTCTTGCGTCATTACACCCACATGACAGTCTAAAGTCGTAACGCCGTATCTTCCCAAACAATTTAACCCCTATCCATTTCATTTCAAGCATAATGGAGGCAGCTCAAATTACTATGAACTCTGACTGATACTGTAATATGGTAGAACAAATATTTATAGCTTTTGTAGCACCTGTGGAGGAAAGGTTGTCTTCCTTTATACTATGGGCCGTAAGTTGTCCAGTGAAGTAGCTCATCGACGATTAGATCCAGATTATGTCCCGTTAAAGTTTCACCTCTCAAATTTAACGTGGCTTACGCTGATACATAAATAACGCTCCCCCACCTATGCCCTCTTTCCTGCTACAACTCATTGATTACTGAGTTTATTTTTACGACTAATCTATTTCCATTATGATCATAATTTATCTCTAGGGAACAATGACATGACATAATTAACTGTATTTTTCCAGAGAATCTCTCTAGCAATATTTGTTTTAATTAAATGTCAGGTAGGTAATTCATTGGTGAACATTATCGAAATTTTCATCGAACTGGGATTCTGTCACCGCAAAGAGGTTAATTTTCATATTTAGCCGGCCGGTGTGGCCGTGCGGTTCTAAGCGCGTCAGTTTGGAACCGCGTGACCGCTACGGTCGCAGGTTCGAATCCTGCCTCGGGCATGGATGTGTGTGATGTCCTTAGGTTAGTTAGGTTTAAGTAGTTCGAAGTTCTAGGGGACTGATGACCTCAGTAGTTAAGTCCCATCGTGCTCAGAGCCATTTGAACCATTTTGAATTTTCATATTTACATGTATAGTGTTCCTAACAGATTCCCAAACAGTGTTCTAACATCTAGATGTAGAGTCCTATCTGCCATGAGAAAGTCATGAACAACTTTCAGTGACAGCACGATCTGTTACTAGTAAGAGCGCGAAACTTCGAGTAAACGACATTTAGCTTGAATAAAAAGTTACATTTAAGTTACTGAAACAGATTTCCTGACGTATATGAGATCCCCTGCTGTACCGGCAGGACAGGACAGATAGTTTAATTTGTGGAAAGTAACTGAAATGAGTGGCTGTCAGTTGCACTCGAACATACTACTTTATTCATTTGACAAAGATTACAAAAGTAAAGAAAATATTAAAAACAGAGCAAGCAAAACATTAATTTTAGAACTGAATTCCCGGCTAAATGCGCCATTCAATCTCACGCCTTAAGGGCAAAACAACTTTAATTTAAAACCGGCTGAAGGCCATTTATTTAAGACTCAAAAACAAGAATTTGAATTATGAAAGGGAGAAGGCCTTATCTTAAAACATTTCTCTAAATTAGTTAATTTAAAGCCGGCCGAAGGCCAATCACTTAAGAGTCAAAAAGAAGAATCACAATATTAAAAGACCGAAGGCCTCATCTTAAAACATGTCTCTAAAATTAGGCTGAAGGCCCAAACAATCTCACGCCTTAAGGGCTGAACAACCTTAATTTAAAATCGACTAGAAGCCATACATAAACAAACAACAAGGACAAATAAGAAAAGGCAATACATCAAACGGCGGCCAGAAGTTTCCAAGGGTCGGCCTGGAATTCAAACACTAACGCTCGCTTACGTGAGACAGACAGTCGACCCAACAATTCTCAATCTGACGGAAACCCAACCGATAGACAATCAACGGACCAAGCGACATAATAACTTCCGCTCCCCCCAACCAGAACACAACAGGGAGTTCAATGGAACAACGCAGAAGGTATCGCCGCCCACAACGAATTATACACTCAGCTGTCAAACTACACGCCGTGCTGGACAGCCATAACACGACAAAGAAAATACACCGCCGGAATTTACGTCAACGGCCAGGGCAAGTAACCTGAACGTTAACTGCCACGAGGCAGAAGATTCCGCTGGTGCACTTCGATTCAAAAATAATCAAGTTGAGTTAAACTCCACAGGAGGACGGTTAGAATTTCGCCAACTTGAAAACACACGTTGTTGCTCGTGGTAATATCACAGCGGCCCACAACCAAATACAAACGACAGAATCTGAACAGTTGGGGCTGGCTGGTAGATTAAGTAAAGACTCAACTTTCGTGCCCTGGAACGCCGGCCGGTGTGGCAGAGTGGTTCTAGGCGCTACAGTCTCGAAACGCGCGACCGCTACGGTTGCAGGTTCGAATTCTGCCTCGGGCATGGATGTGTGTGATGTTTTTAGGTTACTTACGTTCAAGTAGTTCTAAGTTCTAGGGGACTGATGACATCAAATTTTAAGTCCCCTAGTGCTCAGAGCCTACCCTCATGAACCATGGACCTTGCCGGTGGTGGGGAGGCTTGCGTGCCTCAGCGATATATCTGTTGAGAGGCCAGACAAACGTGTGGTTCTAGAAGAGGGGCAGCAGCCTTTTCAGTAGTTGCAGGGGCAACAGTCTGGATGATTGATCTGGCCTTGTAACACTAATCAAAACGGCCCTGCTGTGCTGGTACTGCGAACGGCTGAAAGCAAGGGGAAACTACAGCCGTAATTTTTCCCGAGGGCATGCAGCTTTACTGTATGGTTAAATGATGATGGTGTCCTCTTGGGTAAAATGTTCCGGCGGTAAAATAGTCCCCCATTCGGAACTCCGGGCGGGGACTACTCAGGAGGACGTCGTTATCAGGAGAAAGAAAACTGGCGTTCTACGGATCGGAGCGTGGAATGTCAGATCCCTTAATCGGGCAGGTAGGTTAGAAAATTTAAAAAGGGAAATGGTTAGGTTAAAGTTAGATATAGTGGAAATTAGTGAAGTTCGGTGGCAGGAGGAACAAGACTTTTGGTCAGGCGAATACAGGATTATAAATACAAAATCAAAACGGGGGAATGGAGGAGTAGGTTTAATAATGAATAGGAAAATAGGAGTGCGGGTAAGCTACTACAAACAGCATAGTGAACGCATTATTGTGGCCAAGACAGACATGAAGCCCACGCCTACCACAGTAGTACAAGTTTATATGCCAACTAGCTCTGCAGATGACGAAGAAATTGAAGAAATGTATGATGAAATAAAAGAAATTATTCAGATAGTGAAGGGAGACGAAAATTTAATAGTCATGGGTGACTGGAATTCGAGTGTAGGAAAAGGGAGAGAAGGAAACATAGTAGGTGAATATGGATTGGGGCTAAGAAATGAAAGAGGAAGGCGTCTGGTAGAATTTTGCACAGAGCATAACTTAATCATAGCTAACACATGGTTCAGGAATCATAAAAGAAGGTTGTATACATGGAAGAAGCCTGGAGATACTGACAGGTTTGAGTTAGGTTATCTAATGGTAAGACAGAGATTTAGGAACAAGGTTTTAAATTGTAAGACGTTTCCAGGGGCAGATGTGGACTCTGACCACAATCTATTGTTTATGAACTGTAGATTAAAACTGAAGAAACTGCAAAAAGGCGGGAATTTAAGGAACTGGGACGTGGATAAACTGACTAAACCAGAGGTTGTACAGAGTTTCAAGGAGAGCATAAGGGAACAATTGACAGGAATGGGGGAAAGAAATATAGTAGAAGAAGAATGGGTAGCTTTGAGGAATGAAGCAGTGAAGGCAGCAGAGGATAAAGTAGGTAAAAAGACGAGTGCTAGTAGAAATCCTTGGGTAACAAAAGAAATATTGAACTTAATTGATCAAAGGAGAAAATATAAAAAATGCAGTAAGTGAAGCAGGCAAAATGGAATACAAACGTCTCAAAAATGAGATCGACAGGAAGTGCAAAATGGCTAAGCAGGGATGGCTAGAGGACAAATGTAAGGAAGTAGAAGATTGTCTCACCAGGGGTGAGATAGACACTGCCTACAGGAAAATTAAAGAGACCTTTGGAGAAAAGAGAACCACTTGTATGAATATCAAGTGCTCAGATGGAAATCCAGTTCTAAGCAAAGAAGGGAAAGCAGAAAGGTGGAAGGAGTATATAGAGGGTCTATACAAGGGCGATGTACTTGAGGACAATATTATGGAAATGGAAGAGGAAGTAGATGAAGATGAAATGGGAGATATGATACTGCGTAAAGAGTTTGATAGAGCACTGAGAGACCTGAGTCGAAACAAGGCCCTGGGAGTAGACAACTTTCCATTAGAACTACTGACAGCCTTGGGAGAGCCAGTCCTGACTAAAATCTACCATCTGGTGAGCAAGATATATGAGACAGGCGAAATACCCTCAGACTTCAAGAAGAATACAATAATTCCAATCCCAAAGAAAGCAGGTGTTGACAGATGTGAAAATTACCGAACTATCAGTTTAATAAGTCACGGCTGCAAAATTCTAACACGAATTCTTTACAGACGAATGGAAAAACTAGTAGAATCCGACCTCGGGGAAGATCAGTCTGGATTCCGTAGAAATATAGGAACACGTGAGGCAATATTGACCCTCCGACTTATCTTAGAAGCTAGATTAAGGAAAGGCAAACCTACGTTTCTAGCATTTGTAGACTTAGAGGAAGCTTTTGACAATGTTGACTGGAATACTCTCTTTCAAATTCTGAAGGTGGCAAGGGCAAAATACAGGGAGCGAAATGCTATTTACAACTTGTACAGAAACCAGATGGCAGTTATAAGAGTCGAGGGGCATGAAAGGGAAGCAGTGGTTGGGAAGGGAGTGAGACAGGGTTGTAGCCTCTCCCCGATGTTATTCAATCTGTATATTGAGCAAGCAGTGAAGGAAACAAAAGAAAAATTCGGAGTAGGTATTAAAATCCATGGAGAAGAAATTAAAACTTTGAGGTTCGCCGATTACATTGTAATTCTGTCAGAGACAGCAAAGGACTTGGTAGAGCAGTTGAACGGAATGGATAGTGTCTTGAAAGGAGGATATAAGATAAACATCAACAAAAGTAAAATGAGGATAATGGAATGTAGTCCAATTAAGTCGGGTGATGCTGAGGGAATTAGATTAGGAAATGAGACACTTAAAGTAGTGAAGGAGTTTTGCTATTTGGGGAGCAAAATAACTGATGATGATCGAAGTAGATAGGATATAAAATGTAGACTAGCAATGGGAAGGAAAGCGTTTCTGAAGAGGAGAAATTTGTTAACATCGAGTGTAGATTTAAATGTCAGGAAGTCGTTTCTGAAAGTATTTGTATGGAGTGTTGCCATGTATGGAAGTGAAACATGGACGATAAATAGTTTGGACAAGAAGAGAATAGAGGCTTTTGAAATGTGGTGCTACAGAAGAATGCTTTAGATTAGATGGGTAGATCACATAACTAATGAGGAGGTATTGAATAGGATTGGAGAGAAGAGAAATTTGTGGCACAACTTGACTAGAAGAAGAGATCGGTTGGTAGGACATGTTCTGAGGCATCAAGGGATCACCAATTTAGTATTGGAGGGGAACGTGGAGGGTAAAAATCGTAGAGGGAGACCAAGAGATGAATACACTAAGCAGATTCAGAAGGATTTAGGTTGCAGTTGTTACTGGGAGATGAAGCAGCTCGCACAGGATAGAGTCGCGTGGAGAGCTGCATCAAACCAGTCTCAGGACTGAAGACCACAACAACAACAACAGGGCTCAGAGCCATTTGAACTATTTTTTCGTATCGAGGATCGGTGACCCATGGACCTCATAGCAATGGGTACAGCCCCTCAAACTCTGACCGAGCGTGGACGCCGCCAGCGGCCCCTGGCCAGACACGCGCCACGGAGACTTCCTCGCTGCTCCAGGCCAACCAGCCAACTACCTAGGCCCGGAAACGGTGAGAGGACCAAATATACGTCGGCCGAAGAGACGACCAACTGAACGACCAACGAACAGTCGCTCCACTCTGATCTCCCTCCGTCGGACAGTTCATGTGTGTCGCCAGCGGTCGGCGAGCACTGGCTGTCGGCGACTCACCGTCCCCGACTTCAATGCTGCTGCGTTCCGACTGCACTGCTGGTCCATCTCCAACTGAATGCCAGACACACGGCGACCCAGTAATACTATCGGTTGCTCCAGAGATGGTGCGACAGTGCACTTATCGATATGCGCTGCTGGTGCCGCTCATGGAAAAGTAAGACATGAAGTTTGTGATACCAGTAAATGGAGTAAGAAAACGAGGTGGCTGTACCGTAATAGAAGATGACCAATGTTGTGGTATCAGAGGCCAGATGTGACGTATTGACACCAAATGTAGTGGATGGGTGCCAGGAGGTGCCGTATTAAAACTCGTCCGAGCTTTTCAAATGATTTGTTCGTTTCTTCTACAGAGCTTCGTTCATCTCGGTCCACGTCACAGGGCCCGCATTGCTGAGGCCACTGCCCCAGCGACCTCTGCACCGCAATGCCGTGTTGTGCCAGCCTTGTTCGCCAGCTGTAGATTTTCGATTACGTCAGGATGGCTGTGTCAGCAGCCGACTCAGCGACCACTATCCCCGTTGACTCCGCGCTGCTCCGCCGGGAGCTGTAGGCCTGCCCCGCTGCTGCTTCTTCCTCAGCTGGCGTAGCTGGGAACGCGGCGGCAACGACCGCCCCCGATTCGGCGTCTTCAACTGCGGCCCTTGCCTTGTAAGTCCACGGCGTGTGTCGGGAGACGAGAAGACTGGCCCCGGTAGCGAGCCAAAGAGTGGTCCACCCTGGCTGGCTGTGTACCCCGCGTCGGCCGCAGAGGGTCGAACCAACGACGCGCCGTGTACTGGGACACTGTCGCCCCATCTGTTGCAGCGTGTAGCCCGGCAGTATGACACATCCCGCCGTCCAGCAGAGCTGCCACACTTCAACTGAATCTCGTTAGAAAACAACACCTATTTGTACTCAGCTGCGCGCCTCTGTTTCGCTAATGCATCACTCCGTGTCATGTACGCTCCACGCCACGGTAGCGCCAGTGGGCCCCTTCTGCCTATAGCTTGCGCCATACGAACCGCTGTGTTTTTTACTCTTTTCAACGGTTCGATGGCCCCTGTCGCCTCCATTCCAATTCGCAACCGCTGGTCAGCGTAACTTACTGCAATCCAGCCCGCACCTGGCTGTAACTTGTGCGCTCCGAAATGTTGCACCAAATCTAACTTCCCTATCTTAAACTGTGGTGCCGCTACACCAACAATAAATGGCATGAACACGATCCATGCACTGGTCAGAATAGGTGAAAAAATTTCGTTTTCGTGCCCATTGGATAATAAATGTCAAGTTCTTTTTTTTTTTTTTTTTTTTTTTTTTTTTTTTTTTTACTATACTCACTTCGCTTGTATGAGAAAGATAGCTTCTTTGCATAAAAGCGACAAATCAATTAGTCGCATTACAGATAAACTGTGTTCTTCCACGAAACTTAGGAGAAACTGCAAATGGTTCAAATGGCTCTGAGCACTATGGGACTTCTGAGGTGATCAGTCCCCTAGAACTTAGAACTACTTACACTAACTTAGGGACATGACAGACATCCATGCCCGAGCCAGGATTCGAATTTGCGACCATAGCGGTGGCGCGGTTCCAGTCTGTAGCGCCTAGAATCGCTCGGGCTCACCGGCCGACGGAGAGACTGCGACTAATACTCAACATTACGTAACGAGCACGTAGGATAAAAAAAGTTTCTTTTACATACTTCCATATGCGTGTATCATTATTGTTTCTCCTTGGTATTGCTAATACAATACAAAATCTACGTAAAGCAAGACCGCCAGTAGTGCTAATTAGGCACCGCTATTTTAGGGTCTCTGCATCCGCTGCGTTGGAGATCGTAAAACTGAACACCGTCATCATCTGAAACGCACACGACTTGCCCAGTGTTCCAGCAGAAATTTTGGAACGGCGGAAAGAATAATTTCTGATCTGATCACACACATACACCGCAGATACACGGCCATGTACCGTAAACATGTTTCCCTACCTCGGTCTGTAAACATTTTTCCCTGCCTACGTCTCGTTTGTGAATCGTATTGTTATAAAGGCCAATTCCCAAATAATTGCAAATATGCAGTCAGACACTTTTCAAGAAAAGTAGTTTGCACCTAAATATCAAAATAAAGCATCTGACCTACACGTTTTTTAATAGTAACAGCGAGTTGACATTGCTTAACGTTTGATATGATATACACTGAAGAATGGCTCTGCGTACTATGGGACTTAATATCTAAGGTCATCAGTCCCCTAGAACTTAGAACTACTTAAACCTAACTAACCTAAGGACATCACACACATCCATGCCCGGGGCAGGATTCGAACCTGCGACCGTAGGGGCCACATCAGCCGGCTGCAGTGAAGAGCCAAAGAAACTGGTATGCCTGCCTAATATCTTGTAGGGCCCCCTCCAGTACGCAGAAGTGCCGCAACAGGCGTGGCATGAACTAGGCTATTCTTTGAAGTAGTCCTGGAGGGAATTGACACCACGAATCCTGCAGGGTTGTCCATAAATCCGTAAGAGTACGAGGGGATGGAGATCTCTTCTGTACAGCACTTTGCAAGGCATCCCAGATATACTCAATAATATTCATGTCTGGAGAGTCAGGTGGCCAGCGGCAGTGTTTAAACTCTGAAAAATGTTCCTGGAGCCACTCTGTAGCAATTCGGGGCGTGTAGGGTGTCGCACTGTCCTGCTCAAATAGCTTAAGTTCGTCGGAACACACAATGGACATGAATGGATGCAGGTGATTAGACAGGATACTTACGTACGTGTCACCTCTCAGAGTCGTAAATAAAAGTATCAGGGATCGCATATCACTCCAACTGCACACGCCCCACAACATTACAGAGCCGCCACCAACTTGAACAGTCCACTGCTGACACGCAGGGTCCACGAATTCAAGAGGTTGTCGTTGTTGTTGTTGTTGTGGTCTTCAGTCCTGAGACTGGTTTGATGCAGCTCTCCATGCTATTCTATCCTGTGCAAGCTTCTTCATCTCCCTGTACCTACTGCAACCTACATCCTTCTGAATCTGCTTAGTGTATTGATCTCTTGGTCTCCCTCTACGATTTTTACCCTCCACGCTGCCCTCCAATGCTAAATTTGTGATCCCTTGATGCCTCAAAACATGTCCTACCAACCGATCCCTTCTTCTAGTCAAGTTGTGCCACAAACTTCTCTTCTCCCCAATCCTATTCAATACCTCCTCATTAGTTACGTGATCTATCCACCTTATCTTCAGCATTCTTCTGTAGCACCACATTTCAAAAGCTTCTATTCTCTTCTTGTCCAAACTGGTTATCGTCCATGTTTCACTTCAATACATGGCTACACTCCATACAAATACTTTCAGAAACGACTTCCTGACACTTAAATCTATACTCGATGTTAACAAATTTCTCTTCTTCAGAAACGATTTCCTTGCCATTGCCAGTCTACATTTTATATCCTCTCTACTTCGACAATCATCAGTTATTTTACTCCCTAAATAGCAAAACTCCTTTACTACTTTAAGTGTCTCATTTCCTAATCTAATCCCCTCAGCATCACCCGATTTAATTTGACTACATTCCATTATCCTTGTTTTGCTTTTGTTGATGTTCATCTTATATCCTCCTTTCAAGACACTGTGCATTCCGTTCAACTGCTCTTCCAAGTCCTTTGCTGTCTCTGACAGAATTACAATGTCATCGGCGAACCTCATAGTTTTTACTTATTCTCCATGAATTTTAATACCTACTCCGAATTTTTCTTTTGTTTCCTTTACTGCTTGCTCAATATACAGATTGAATAACATCGGGGAGAGGCTACAACCCTGTCTCACTCCTTTCCCAACCACTGCTTCCCTTTCATGCCCCTCGACTCCTATAACTGCCATCTGGTTTCTGTACAAATTGTAAATAGCCTTTCGCTCCCTGTATTTTACCCCTGCCACCTTCAGAATTTGAAAGAGAGTATTCCAGTTAACGTTGTCAAAAGCTTTCTCTAAGTCTACAAATGCTAGAAACGTAGGTTTGCCTTTTCTTAATCTTTCTTCTAAGATAAGTCGTAAGGTTAGTATTGCCTCACGTGTTCCAACATTTCTACGGAATCCAAACTGATCTTCCCCGAGGTCCGCTTCTACCAGTTTTTCCATTCGTCTGTAAAGAATTCGTGTTAGTATTTTGCAGCTGTGACTTATTAAGCTGATAGTTCGGTAATTTTCACATCTGTCAACACCTGCTTTCTTTGGGATTGGAATTATTGTATTCTTCTTGAAGTCTGAGGGTATTTCGCCTGTTTCATACATCTTGCTCACCAGATGGTAGAGTTTTGTCAGAACTGGCTCTCCCACGGCCGTCAGTAGTTCCAATGGAATATTGTCTACTCCGGGGGCCTTGTTTCGACTCAGGTCTTTCAGTGCTCTGTCAAACTCTTCACGCAGTATCATATCTCCCATTTCATCTTCATCTACATCCTCTTCCATTTCCGTAATATTGTCCTCAAGTACATCGCCCTTGTATAGACCCTCTATATACTCCTTCCACCTTTCTGCTTTCCCTTCTTTGCTTAGAACTGGATTTCCATCTGAGCTCTTGATATTCATACAAGTTGTTCTCTTATCTCCAAAGGTCTCTTTAATTTTCCTGTAGGCGGTATCTATCTTACCCCTAGTGAGATAGGCCTCTACATCCTTACATTTGTGCTCTAGCCATCCCTGCTTAGCCATTTTGCACTTCCTGTCGATCTCATTTTCGAGACGTTTGTATTCCTTTTTGCCTGTTTCACTTACTGCCTTTTTTATATTTTCTCCTTTCATCAATTAAATTCAATATTTCTTCTTTTACCCAAGGATTTCTACTAGCCCTCGTCTTTTTACCTACTTGATCCGCTGCTGCCTTCACTACTTCATCCCTCAAAGCTACCCATTCTTCTTCTACTGTATTTATTTCCCCCATTCCTGTCAATTGCTCCCTTATGCTCTCCCTGAATCTCTGTACAACCTCTGGTTCTTTTAGTTTATCCAGGTCCCATCTCCTTAAATTCCCACCTTTTTGCAGTTTCTTCAGTTTTAATCTACAGGTCATAACCAATAGATTGTGGTCAGAGTCCACATCTGCCCCTGGAAATGTCTTACAATTTAAAACCTGGTTCCTAAATCTCTGTCTTACCATTATATAATCTATCTAAGTATCCATTATTTGCTGGATTTATTCCAATCTTTGTTTTTCACTGCAGCGTTTACCATCTTTCCTACCCTCTACAACTCCTTCCAGTACCTTGGAAGTTATTCCATGGTGTCTTAATACACTTCCTATCGTTGTGACTCCCCTTCTTGTCAGTGTTTTCCACATACCCGTTTCTTCGCAGATTCTCCAGGCAACCTCGTCATTCCTTACCTTATCAGTCCACCTAATTTTCAACATGAAACGTATTCGCAATTGTAAATATGGACAACCATCAACTGTAGCATGGAAAGACGACAAGGAAAATTTGTGCCGAACTCGGACTCGCTCCAGGACTTCCCACTTATAGCGAACGGTCGCCTTACCATTAACATAACTGACCTCGACTCATGGCAAAGCCCAAACTTACATACGTCGTCAACCGTTTGTCGACAGGCTGTACTCGTTCATCCATTATGTATATTCGTGTAGAGGTGAGACATTTTACTTGAAAATATATTGCCCGATATCAGCGGATAAATACGATATTACAGTGCCTGTGTTACTCCGAATTACGATGTAGTGTTCCTTGGATATCGTAATTCGAAATAAGACAGGCACTGCAATATCGTATTTATCTGCCGACATCGGGCAAGTGAATTTCAAGTAAAATGTCTCACTTCTACAGGAGTATACATTATAGATGTACGTGTACAAGTTGTCTAAAAATGGCTGAAGACGTATGAAATGTGTGACTGTGAGTTGTGCTTGGTTAGCCTAATGGTGAGGTAACCACTCGAGATAAACAGGCAATCCAGGTTCGAGTCCCGGTCGGGCAAAAATTTTCATTCTCTTTTTCTTTTCTACCCCGATGGTTGTTCATATTCGCAGTAGTGAATGTATTTCTTGCCGGCTGTAGTCGCCGCTATGGCGTACCTTTGGACGTGCATACATGTCCAAAGGAACATAGCATCGCAATTCGGAATAACACAGGCGGTGCCATATCGTAATTTTCACATTCTTCTGTAGCACCACATCACAAAAGCTTTGATTCTCCTCTGTTGCGATTACCCCACAGTCCGTGTTTCACTACCATACAATTCTGTGCTCCAAACGCATATTCTCAGAAATTTGACATTAGTATACTTGTCTTGATGCGGGATGCCCTTTTTGCCAGTGTTAATCTACTTTTTATATCCTCCTTGCTCCGGCTGTCACGCGCTATTTTTCTGCCTAGGTAGAAGAATTCTTTAGCTTCGTCTACTTTCTGATTACAAAGCCTGATATTAGGTTTCTCGCTGATGTCATTTTTGGTACTTCTCATTACTGTAGTCCTTCTCCGATTTTCACCCAATCTATATTCTGTACTCAAGAGACTGTTAATTTCATTCAGCAAATTGTGTAAATCTTTTTCACTTTCACTGAGGGAAGCAATATCATCTGCGAATCATATCCCTTGACTCTGTATTTTAATTCGGTATTTCTGAGCATTTAATACCTCGTGACTTCTACTGCAAAAAGCAAAAGAAAATAATTATTTGATCACTAAATTTCTATCGGCAAAATGACATTTCTTTTGAAACAGTTTTACGTTACACATGCAGTCACAGCTGCGCTGTAACACCTACATTGCCAGCAGCTGACTAGATCGGCATCTTGTGGAGCTTGACCCACCCACCCCCATAAACCCGACCCCAAGCAGCTCCCCCCAGCTAGCGGCTATTGCTTCGCGACGACCTCTGATTTACAGCCCCGTTATCTCTGCCTCTGGTTTCCCCAAGTGCGGCAATTTTCCGTTGTAACTAATGACCCGCCCGCGATGGCAACATTTATATATGGCGCGGCCGTTTGGCCCTTACGAATTATATGGGCCGCGCGAAAAAGTGGCAACCTTGCCGGCTAGCCGGGCGGCCGCTTCTACTGTGGGCGACGATGGCGCGGTGCGAGGAGCACAGGGTGACCTTTAACATTTGAAAATGCAGTAATTCATGGAAATGACTTGGGGTTTTATTGAAAGCGAAGTCGAGTGCGAAATCCGGCCAACAGACGGCATCGGACAGTGGCACGTCAGT
This sequence comes from Schistocerca americana, assembly GCF_021461395.2. Classification (NCBI taxonomy): domain Eukaryota; kingdom Metazoa; phylum Arthropoda; class Insecta; order Orthoptera; family Acrididae; genus Schistocerca; species Schistocerca americana. Next base: position 217,313,506 of record NC_060124.1, read on the forward strand.
GACGCCGCTTGAGAATTATGTCTAAAATGAGCTGCAGTGTAAGAGGGAGTCCACTACAAATCTACACACCCCCAGTTAACTATCTATGCCTTACAGTATCCTTCCTTCAACACAGTCCTACATATTATGGACGGGAAAAGCAGACCAGTTAAAACTGATGCCGGTTTTTTAGTTCTCAATAAACGGTATTTCTTTAGTCTCTGTTATAACAGGTACATCTGTTTTGCAATGATAACCGGGCACAAAACCGAAATAACAATTGTCCGCAGCAGAGATGCTATGGATCTTTTTTTTAAAAACCTTTTTTTTTCCAGAAGGAATGGAGTTCGATAGTATGTCCTGTGCCTCTCCAATATTTGTATCGTCTTTGAATAGTACTGTTTCTGATGGAGACAAATTAGAGATCAACACACTACAGAATGGTTATTCCTCAACAGACTGAACAATAAATAGTACCCAGTCGATTAATTCATTACTGAAGTTTTAACTGTTGTCACGTAGTTCTTCCTGGTAAGTGTTATATTTTGACTACTATTTAAATTATTCATTCGATTGTCTGAAAGAGTATTTCTAGTATTGTCAGCAAAAAAACAGTTGTGTTCGACCTCCCACTAAAAAGTAAAGATACAAATGGAACTAAAAATTGGTTTTCGTTTCGAAATAAAAAAAATGCTACAAATTTTACACAACTTATTGTTACTTGTGTGCCTTTAATGTGAAGTAATAAGAGAGGAGAAGTTATGGCAACAGCAGAAAATTAAAAACTTAACAATTCACTCATGGCTTTTTTTAAAAAAATAGAAAGCACCTGATCTCCTGCCTGTTTCTATTTATGCCTTTACGTATTTGTGGTCCTAGGAAATAGACACCTTAACACAAAAGCAGAATTCCACAACTTAAGTTTTCACACTTTGGTACTGACTATTCGTAATGCCCAAATAGTCATATGATCCTCGATTACAAAGTTATTTTTGAAAGAAGATTTTAAAAAATTAGAATCAGTGGTATTCAGGCACTCATTACCTCTCGAGAAAGGCAGCTAATGGTGAACAGACTACGTTTTCTTTTACTTACCTCTTTTATTCCACTTATTTTGAAACGTATAACACAAACCTGGGAGAGAGTCTTAGAATTATTCAAATCTTGTTCAACGACTACATTTACTGTTGGAAATTATAACGATAAGAAATTGGTTATTTGAGAAACCGGTTATCCTGAGCGGTTTTACAGTCAGGTGAAAGTGATGGTCAGAAAGAGTTATAACTGAAAACCGGTTGTTTGGGCTGTAACTGGCATCCCTACTACACACATCATAATCAACCACGCCTGCTACCACATATTTCGTCCCCCAAATAAGTGTGCCTCAAGCTCTGTGCTTTAACCCCTCTGTTACATCCTGCAAATATGCTCACGAAACCATCCACCTAGGCACTCACCACACACTTCAATCCTTCCATGCCTCCCTCCAGCTCCACCTGATTCTTCTAGTCGAGTGGTATAATACGTGGAAACTTTAAGTAAATCCACAGAAAAGCCGCACTGCCATCTTCAGTTGTACCACTCGGCGTTTCCATCATCCATATTAACATCTCTCCATCTACAACGAAACGACTGTCTCGCTAACACAGAAAAATATTTAGGATTAACTCTCGACGAAAACCTAGGATGGTACGCACGTTTTTTACCATCCAACACAAAAACCGAAGCAGACTAAAACTACTGAAGCTACTTACGGGCCGCATGTGGGATATCCTTCTACCATTATCCTCACCTATAAATCCCTCATCCGCCTTATCGTAGCCTTCGCCAACGTTCCTCACCTTCCCCATTCGCCTAACTTCTCCAACTCACATCTTTAATCAATTCATCCTCTTCCCACACCTCCTTCTCTTCCTATGGTACCTTCGAATGGGGTACATTAATCGAAAACTCAGTCCTAGCACGCGATTTCCCACCCTCTAATAAACAATCCAGCTACCCTGCTGTGCCACTACATCCATATTCCACCTTCCCTGCACGTTCATGCTTTGTCCGTCATATCCCGTCGAAATTTTAACCCACTCCCAAACAATGAAATCTGTAGCGATATCCCACTTTCCAAACCTAGTCACAACTCTATACCTCACACTATCCTTCGGCTTTGTCCTTCTCCCTTAATCCTCTTGCTGAACTCTATTCGCTACCTGCTGGCCTACCGGGTTCCATTATCATACTTATCGACGTACCCTCATCGTGAAAATTATTTAGATGTGTCGCCTACCATCACCATTACACCACGGTATCATTCACATTCATCAGTGACTATAGTTTAACTAACTCAAACAAGTTATAAAAACCATCAATACTTCCCATCTACGTGTATTTTACAAAAACCTCATATATTGTCGTTTGTTTTTATGTAGAAATCATATACATCGCCCACCAATGTAGTTTTCCTAAATCATATGTTATTGTCCTCTTTTATACATTTTAATCATCTTTAAACACTGTTTATGTACCATTTGGCCCAGGGACTGTTTGTAACCGCTGCGATCGCGCCCACTTTGTGGGGAACTGAAATAACAAAACTGATGGAAAAGGGAGTCAGATGCGCCAGTAATTGGGACATGTTGACTTGAACCAGAAAAGGCACTGTTAGTGAAGCTTAAGTGTCTTCTACGCATCTATTATCATAAGAAGAGTATTCGATAGGGTAAACGTCCTGTGAATAAAATGATTTCGAAGTTCGATTAGATGATCGGCCCGTAATGGACTGTCACACTCAAGTGCTACTGTTGCTCGGACATTTCAGGAAGAAATGAAGTCTGCAACGACTTCATTTCCGCATGGTGGAGTCAGCACTCGTGAAGCCGCACCCACATTCCGCGGATTTCTGTTTGCAGTGCACTAAGACATACCCTCCAATGCTATCCGTACAAAATCCAGAGTGAGCATGAACTGTCAGTCACTGATTCTGTGATGGGAAGAGCATTTGCGGTGGAGGACTTCAAAAAATGTGGAAGATGACGATTATTTATCTAATGGTTTGTGGGCCGACTAAGCCCATTTCGTACTCTGACGGTCGGTCAACACCCGTAACTGTAGATTTTCGGCTACCGAAAATCCTAGAACTGTCGTGGGAATCCCACTGCATACCGGAAAAGTCACTGTTTGGTATGGAATTACATCAGTCGTGCTCGTATCTTTTTTCTTTGAGAAATGCAGGGTGCTACTTTAGAGATTGACACCTGCATTTATGTATACACACCAATTGCGAAAGCTTCAGCACTGCACGTGGGGGACGGTATCCCGTACGACTACTAGTCATTTCCTTTCCTGTTCCACTCGCAAACACAGAGAGGCAAACACGAATGTCTGTATGCCTCCGTATGAGGCCTCATTCTTCGTATCTTTCGTGCATGGTCTTTGCGCGAAATGTATATTGGTGGTAGTAGGATCGTTCTACAGTCAGCTTCAACTGCCGGTTCTCTAAATTTTCTCAATAGTGCTCCTCGGAAAGAATATCTCCTTCCCTCCAGGGACTTTCATTTGAGTTCCAGAAGCATCTCCGTAAGACATGCGCGTACTTCTAAATTCCCAGTAACTAATTTAGCAACCCGCCTCTTGAACCACACCACATGCGCGTTCCATTTTACATGCATTTTTAACGCTCAGATTTTTAAAGCACATTAATGTGACAAGCTGGACGCTACCAATGCTGTTTTCCAACGTTACAGGTTTGATTTTCTACTCATCGCCATTAACTTACATTTTCTACATTTTGAGGCAACTGTCATACATCACACCATCTAGAAATTTTGTCCAAGTCATCTTGTGTCATGCTACCGAATTCGACAACTTCCCGTACACTACAGCATCATCAGCAAACAACCGCAGATTGCAGCCCACACTGTCCACCAGGTCATTTATGTACTTAGAAAATAATAGCGGTCTTATCGCACTTCCACGGGCCACTTCTGACGATACACCTGTCGCTGATGAACAATCGCCGTCGAGGTCAACATACTTACTTCTTTAAATTAAGAAATCTGGGAAACTTTTCCGTATGCTCGTACCTTCGTTAAGTCTGATTGGGTACCGCGTCAAATGCTTTTCCGAAATCTAGGAATATAGAACATGCTTGCTGCCCTTCATTCATACTTTTCAGGATATGAATTTAGAAACGACAAGCCGAGTCTCACAAGGGCGAGGCTTTCTAAAGTTTTGCTTATTAGTGGACAGAATCTTTTCGGTCTCAAGGAAATCTGTAAAGTTCGAATTCAGAATATGTTCTGGAATTCTGCACCAAAGCGATGTTAAGGATATTGATCTGTAATTTAGCGGGCCCGTTCATTAACTTTTCTGATATACAGCAGTCACGTGTCTTTTTTTTTTTTTTTTGCAGTCACTGGTGCTTTTTTCCATTCACTTGGAACCTTACGTTGTGCGAGACGTTCGCCATAAATGCAAGCTAAGTGAGAAGTCTATGCCATAGAGTACCCATTGTAGAACTGAACTGTGGTCTATCCGCTCCTGGCCACTTGCTGGTTTTCAAGTCGTTAGCTATTTCTCTACGTCAGGGATGCTCATTACTATGAAATCGACTCAAGATTCTGTGCTATGGTCAAACGATTTATTAAAGGCGGAATTTAATACTTCGACCTTCGTTTTGCTACCTTCAACTGGTACATCACGCTGGGTGAAAGCTTTGGACAGGATTAGCGATTTTACATAGGAACAGAATTTTCTCGCGTTCTAGGCCAGATCTTCTCTACTCATCTACACCCATACTCCGCAAGCCACCAGACGGTGTGAGGCGGAGGGTACCTTGAGTACCTCTATCGGATTTCCCTTCTATTCCAGTCCCGTATAGTTCGTGGAAAGAAAGATTGTCGGTATGCCTTTGTGTGGGCTCTCTCTGATTTTGTCCTCATGGTCTCTTCGCGAGATATACATAGAAGGGAGCAACATACTGCTTGACTGCTCGGTGAAGGTATGTTGTCGAAACTTCAACAAAAGCCCGTACCGAGCTACTGAGCGTCTCTCTTAGAGAGTCTTCCACTGGAGTTTATCTATCATCTCCGTAAGCTTTCGTGATTACTAAATAATCCTGTAACGAAGCGCGCTACTCTCCGTTGGATCTTCTCTATCTCTTCTATCAACCCTATTTGGAACGGATCCCACACCGGTGAGCAGTATTCAAGCAGTGGGCGAACAAGTGTACTGTAACCTAATTCCTTTGTTTTCGGACTGCATTTCCTTAGGATTCTTCCAATGAATCTCAGTCTGGCATCTGCTTTACCGACGATTAATTTTATGTGGTCATTCCATTTTAAATCACTCCTAATGCGTACTCCCAGATAATTTATGGAATTAAATGCTTCCAGTTGCTGACCTGCTATATTGTAGCTAAATGATAAATGATCTTTCTTTCTATGTATTTGCAGCACATTACACTTGCCTACATTGATATTCAATTGCCATTCCCTGCACCATGCGTCAGTTCGTTGCAGATCCTCCTGCATTTCAGTACAATTTTCCATTGTTATAACTTCTCGATATACTACAGCATCATCCGCAAAAAGCCTCAGTGAACTGCCGACGTTATCCACAAGGTCATTTATATAGTATGAATAGCAACGGTCCTACGACACTCCCGTGCGGCACACCTGAAATAACTCTTACTTCGGAAGACTTCTCTCCGTTGAGAATGACATCCTGCGTTCTGAAATCTAGGAACCCTTCAACCCAATTACGATTGGTCTGATAGTTCATGTGCTCTTAATTTGTTCCTTAACCAACTGTGGGGAACTGTATCAAACGTCTTGCGGAAGTCAAGAAACGCGGCATCTACCTCGGAACCCGTGTCTATGGTCCTCTGAGTCTCGTGGACGAATAGTGCGAGCTGGGTTTCACACGATCGTCTTTTTCGAAACCCATGCTGATTCCTACAGAATAGATTTCTAGTCTCCAGAAAAGTCATTATAGTCGAACATAATACGTATTCCAAAATTCTACAACTGATCGACGTTAGAGATATAGGTCTATAGTTCTTTTCATAAGGTACGACGGTGGTAGTTGTTGTATGCTTCGCCCATCATTCAGGAACACGGATCTCTAATAACCTTTGCTTGTCGTTAGTTGCGCGTTCTCTTTTGAAGTGAGAGTGCAATAGCCTTTTCCTCCTTAGCGTTTTCCGAATTTCACTGATAAACGAAGTTGGGATCTTTCCTCATCCTAATCCTCTTATTAAGCATGTACTTCTTCAGAAGACTGTTTACAATCTGTTTGATCTTTGTCCATAAACCCTCTGTGTGTATCAAAGTGGAACTAAATGACTGCATTTCGTTGTCCAACTGCGGTTCTAGCAGTTGCCTGTGTTCCGTACCTAGCAATCCAGTGTGGGTGACAAAGGCCTACTGGAAGCTACCAATTTTATGCAGGATGGCCCTCCATTCCATAATGTTACACGTGTGGAAGATCTCTTGCCCAAATTGTTTGGTGAAGATCATTTGCCGAGCCGCAACTTCATGTCTGGATTGCCAGGTCGCCAAACCTCAAACAGTGTGATTATTGGTTGTGGGGTTACGTGAAGTCTCAAGTCTACCGCAATCGTCCCGCTTCATTACGGATGCTAAAAGACGACATCTGACGGCAATTTATTAGCATACATAATGCTGTACAGTGCCGTTCATAAAATTTTCACCCGACTAGAGCTATTCCATAGGGATGACAGCCAGCATGCTGAGCATTTGTTATAAATAACACTATCTCTGCTGAAACTTAATTGGTATGGTAATTAGTGCTTTTGTATCATATGATCTGCCATCTGTTGTAATTTCGTACACTTTTTTTCAGTTTCAACAATACCCCATGTCATTTCAAGCATGTGTGTCAGTTTTTATCTCTATACCTACATTATTCCGTAAAGTATTTAATTTCCCAGTACATTGCCCGCAGCTTGCCGAGTTAAGGATTTCGTGTTTCCGACAAAAAGTCTTTCCTGGGGTCGGGGAATTGTATGTCGCAATTCCCTTCGCAGCCTAACAAAGGCAACTGTAGATAATTATTCTTCGCTGAAAATGTCCGCAGAGCTCTAATTAGAATGGCGAACATGGCTGGAACACAGAAAAGCTGTTTCATTGACATACTTTACATATTACCAGACTTCTGAATTTCCTAACTAGTACAGGGTTGAAAATATAGCAACTCGCTCTGTAATTTATTTACTCACCGTGTAGTATCCGTGTTTGAATTATCCATCTCTGATATCAGCATACGGGATGATTTAACACTGTTCAAGGTATTCTCGTCTGTATGGTTTTTTCTTTTCATCTAATTTTCATACATTGCGTACTTGTACACCACTTGGTAAATAATACGACAAGTGTAATTTTGCAGTTTGTTATAGCTTATTGAGTTGGTTTTAATAATCCTAACATGGCTGAGTGTTGTGTGATGTCGTTAGGTTAGTTAGGTATAAGTAGTTCTAAGTTCTAGGGGACTGATGACCATAGCTGTTAAGTCCCATAGTGCTCAGAACCATTTGAACCATTTGAATAATCCTAAATACCACGAAAACATCTTCGATATATTTTTGTCTCCCAGTTAATTACTGAATTAGTAGGGTATTTGAACTAGAAACACGTGTCTCCATTTTCACAATTGGCATATTAGGGGAGAGTGCTCTACAATGGTAACTTGACACTTCCGTTTCTAGCCTGGCCTATAACAGAAGTTTAATATTTATTCTTTTAAATAATGACTTTCTCTTTTTATGTACTGTAGACTTTCCTGAACATTACTGCGGAAAATTAAGTTTCTTCCACATGAGAAAACATTTTGCAAGGTACAACGACTCATGTACTTTGGAATGAATATTGTACTGAAATTTAAAGGCGTTGCAATCGAGAAAAACTTGGCATTACTGTAACTAGTCGTTTTTCTGTTACATTAATACCCTTCCACACAGCAATGATCAGTAAGTAGAAGTATTATCAATAAATTAACGAAGAAGTATAATCTATAAGTACGTAAAAATTAAACAGACTTTGAAATTGAAACTGTTGTGAACTAACACAAATTCCTATTTTCGAGACAGCTACTACTGTTAAGACGTTAACGAAACTCTGTTAATTTGCAAATGTCACAAATTCAGTTGGTAACTGACCAGCTGTTTCATGCTACAGTATGATGTGTGGCTGACGAAGTATGGATTAATCGCCCACACGTTACATAACTAGTTTTAAAAATATGTAGAATTTTAGTTGCCATACTGTAACTGAAGCCAGATAATGCCAGCCCGCAAACGATGAGATTTTCTATTAATCGTTTTCAAGCTTTACAAACCGTACCTTGGCAAGAAAAGTCACCGGACAGCACCCCAATTGAGAACGTTAGGGGCTTGATAGGCAAGGCTTTCCAACCACTTTGGGATTTTAAGGGTCTAGAGCGTCAATTGTATAGAATGTGGCATGATATGCCGCAGGAGGACATACAACAACTCTATCACTCAATGCCAATAGTTTAATATTAACTGTAGGCAATCATCGCTTACGCGCCAAAACATCATCTTGCTGGTTTGTGTCCAGAGTTTTCCTACCGTGCGGTTGGCGATTACAGCGACAGGTGTCATGTACGACTATGTCCCAATTGTGAGAATCGCTGCTGACTCCTCAAGAATACAGACACATCTGCGACCTTTCAAAGAGACGCTATTCTCTGCCAGAGATTTTTCAAGTAACGAAATGTAACTGTGATGGTGATTCTCAACAATGTATGTGCTACACGAAACAACAACGCCACATGGGAGTTCTCCCAACAATACAACACTAATACAAGAAGGGGCACTGCTATAGTAATTCGATTTAAATAATCAGCGAATTTCCATTGTACTACAGTGGGAAAATATTGTTTCTGTGTTAGACAAGTTTAACCGCTATAATTCTCGAATCTCTTGCAAGATTCATAAAATCTCAATTTTGGATAATAATTGCGCCGAATGTATTTAAAGTGAAATCTCCCTTACAATCACGCAAGAAAACTACATAAAATCTGTATAACAATGTATTTTTCGCACGCACATCACAGTCAATGATACTTGCTATGAAATAACTGCTACGCTGGTTAATTTGGAGCTTCGTTTGCTTAAATATACCAGAAACAATAAATGTACGCAGGCAATAGGCAGTCACACTAAGTTCATGGAGTGAATTTTTGCAGTTTTTACAGTAGAATTGTTAATTTGCGTGCACGGATTAAATGGGAGACTGCTTATTTGTTGCGAAACAAAAATTCTACGTGGAATTATCAGATGTTAACGACCAGTCTTTCATGGTTGTTTAGTTCGATATGATGTAGTTGGCGTATGACAGTTACTGGGATTCCGGGTTCGATTCCTGGCGGGGTCAGGGATTTTCACCTGCCTCGAGATGACTGGGTATTTGCGTTGTCCTCATCATTTCATCATCATTCATGAAAGTGGCGAGATTGGACAGAACAATAGTTGGGAATTTGTGCGGGCGCTGATAACCGCGCAGTTGAGCGCCCAACAAACCAAACATCATCATCATCATCATCATCAGCTAGTGGGATTGACAGCATCCGTCAGCAATACGCCAGTGGGAGCTGTACTGGCATTAGCAGCTGCCACTGTGTTGCCACTTCAGCAGCACAAACCACTGTGCCCAACAGTTCTGAAGTAAGAAACTTTTACGGACTCTAAAATACCATATACTTCAAGACAAACGAAACTATGGCAGTAATTAATATCAAAAAGTAATTGTGATTTGCTTACAGGAACTATATAGTTCGATACTATACGTCAGTTTCTATACTTCTACTTGATTTTTGTTGGAGATTTGCGGATTCATACCTGTTACGAGGTAAACATTAACATCACTGCATGAACATATTAAACACTATCCGATACGCAATCTTGGAAATATACGTTGACTTATATATTTTGATAGTGAAGGAGAAAAAGCTATTTCAGTGAGTTCAATAGTTTTCAAGACAATATGAGCATTGACCCTAATTAAAACTGGGATCAGATTTTAGAAATTGTAAGGAAACCACCGAAGTATGTACCATGCGTAAATTTCACATTTTGTTTTTCATTTTGTAATATAAGAGACCATATTACTTTATCGATGTGGAGAGGGAGCAATGTGGCGACTGCCTGAAGACAGTTGATGTCGCGGAAACGTCACAACTGCGGACCTGAAATTCCTGATGCCGACTAATTTCAAGCAGAGTACACATGCGAGGCTCGGGGGGTTCGCTATGTTATGTGGTATACCGACGTGCAGGGTCCATGGATTCGTGAGGTTGTCTCCATTACCGGTACACGTCCATCCGCTCGATCCAATCTGATACGAGACTCGTCCGACCAGGCAACATGTTTCCAGTCATTGGCAGTAGAGTATCGGTGTTTACAGGCGTAAGGCTTTGTGTCGTGCAGTCATCGAGAGTACACGAGTGGGCTTTCTGCTCCGAAAGCCCATATCGATTGTGTTTCGGTGAATGGTTCGCAGTTAGTTCGTTAGTTAGTTAGTTAGTTCTTCCATTGATCAATCTCACGGTACCCGTTGTGATGTGGAACGAGTCAATTGCATAAGAAATGCACAAATGAATCAAGTCTCTTTTTTTGAAGCTTAAATTTTTTACCTACCCCTTTTATTCAAAAATATTGAAATGTGTGTGAAATCTTATGGGACCTAACTGCTAAGTTACTGCTAACTGCTTAACTGCTAAGCTTACACACTATTTACCCTAAATTATAGTAAGGACAAATACACACACCCATGCCTGAGGGAGGACTCGAACCTCCGCCGGGACCAGCCGCACGGTCCATGACTGCAGCGCCCCTGACCGCTCGGCTAATCCCGCGCGGCCCCCTTTCCTTAAATGGCATATATTGTACCTACATATTTATCTATTATTAATCAAAAACTCATTCATGGTGTAGAAGGAGTTGTCAAAGAGATATGACACCACGCTGACACTTGTTGATGGCCCACCATTGAAAACTACACCAATTTGCGGAAGGCTGGCACTCCTATCACGTTGAACGATTCTCTTCAGTCGTCGTTGATCCCGTTCTTACAGGATCTTTTTCTGGCCGCAGCGTTGTCACAGATTTGATGTTTTACCGGTTTCCTGATATTCACGGTACACCCATGAAACGGTCGTAATGGAAAATCAATACTTCATCTCTACCTCGGAGACGCTGTGTCCCATGTCAACTATAACACCATGTTCAGACTCACTTAAATCTTGAGCACCTGCCATCATAGCAGTAGTAACCGATCTAAGAACTGCGCCGGCCGGTGAGGCCGAGCGGTTCTAGGCGCTACAGTCTGGAACCGCGCGACCGCTACGGTCGAAGGTTCGAATCCTGCCTCGGGCATTGATGTATGTGATGTCCTTAGGTTAGTTAGGTATAATTAGTTCTAAGTGCTAGGGGACTGATGACTTCAGAAGTTAAGTCCCATAGCGCTTAGAGCCATTTGAACCAGCGAACTGCGTCAGACACTTGTTCTCTTATACAGTCGTTGCCGACCGATGCGCCGTATTCTGCCTGTTTATAGGCCTATATGTCTGTATTTGAACACGCATGCCTATACCAGTTCCCTTGGTGCTCCGCTATATTTTATATATGTAACTGTCAAATCGATTTTTTTACTATGAAAACATGTGACAAGAGTAGTCTCAAACTGAACTCAGATACACTTTATTTTTTTCATATCAACAATATCACTACCATTAACAAATTCGAACACAAAACACAAAAAGAAAAATCAACAAAATCAGTTGATCCGTTCCCAAGTGGTGATATTTCACAACTGATTTTAAGTTCCGACTTTTCCTGTGGAGTTTCCAGAAATTTTCTTCCATTTAATCCCTGCCCTGAGAATAAGGAACACAAAAACAACCAAATCAGTCAAATCATTCTCAGGTGATGATCTTTCATCTACGCGGCAACTGAATTTTAATTATACAGCTATGGTCACTGAACTTGGAACAGTAATAGAGATCGTCTAAAATGGAAACTGCGTCTAGCACTATTTTCCACTCTTTTAGATCGCCGTATTAACGCGAAAGTGACAGCTATCGGCATAAGTAACTATAGACCTGCACAAACCTGTAGACCTAAATATACGACGTTGGACTGTTTCAGAACCTAGAACATGTTTCATGCTCGCGTAATGTGATACTTCTGGAGACGAAAATCTCCCGTGTAGCAATTTTCGTGGGTTCCTAAAACAGCGATCGCGGCAAATCCAGCTAACACTGTTCCTTCACGAGATCTAGAAATCAAACAGATATCGGTGACACCGTGTCCTTTGACTTCCGGAAGGGGATCGACGCAGTTGCCTCCTGCTGCCTAGTGAACAAAATAAGAGGGTGCGGAATATCAGAACAGCCGTGTTTCTAACAAACGGAACACACAATGTGATGCTCAACGAAGAAAAATCTTCACACGTAGAAATAATTTCCCGTCTACCCCAAGGAAGTTCTATGGGACCATTACTCCTCACAATATAGAGAGTGTCTCGAAGCTTTTGGGTCAAATCAAAGGTAGCAATAGTGGGCCCTAAACCGGATAATTGAGACAAGGAACCAGTGATCGGAAAATCATATTAATTATGTTATGAGTAGACATTGTACACCGCATAACAAAGACGTAACTCATAATAACTGTCCAAAGTAACAACCGCCAGTCTCAGTGCATGCATGACAACACCGCTTGAAGTTCTGAAGCACGCCCTCAAACATCCCTGGTATTGTACCAGGAGACAGGCAGCCTCGACCCTAGCAAGCAGGTTTTCACAGGGTTTTGATACACCAACGTCTTGACGTAAGCCCAGAGAAGAATGTCCATAGGTGTGAGATCCGGTGATCGCGCTAGCCACCGAACGGGACCTCCACTTCCAGTCCAGAGACGAGGCTGCATGTTGCTCAGGTGCTCGCGGACGTTATCATCAAAGTGGGCAGGTGCACCGCCGTGTTGAAACCTCATCCTTTCACGGACTAAAAGGCGTACATCTGCAAGAACTGTGGGAGCACAGGAAACGTCGGCCAGCCGAAAGAGGAAGGTGCAAATGAGGTCCTATTTGGTGATCTTTGACAATGCTCGCCCGTATGTTGACAGAGAATCGTTGCTGCTAGCGACCGATTTGGATGACACGGGGATTGTCCTCCCTCCAGACATCGTTTATGCGGCTGTTGAAAATACCATCAAAGGTGACTGTTATGTGGTTGTAATGCGGTGTACGCTTTTTATGTCCATAAGTAAATATGAAATTCCAACCATGTGTAGCCTGTCCGAATATGCTCAGTTGTGGACTCACTATCACTTGACACAAACGTTTTGAGACACCCTGTATGGTCTAGTGGATAACATCGAGGGTTCGAAGAGGCTCTTCGTGGATGGTGCTCTTCCATACAAAGAAATTACAGTGCTAGAATATTTTTGCGTAATGCAGGAAGATCTGCAGAGGATCATCGTTTGGTGCAGTGTATGGCAATTGACTCTCAACATAAAGAAATAAAAGGTATTGCGCTTAAACAAGTAGAAAGACCCACTGTTGTATGATTAAACGATCGGAGAACAAAACTGGAAGCAGTCACATCCATGAAATATCTAGGAGTATGAGTGCGCAAAGATTTAAAGTGGAACAACCACAAAAATGTAATCGCAGGTAAGGCTGATGTGAGACAGATCTATTAGCAGACTCGGCAGGAAATGTAGTCCACCACAAAGGCGGTAGCTTGCAAAACCATCATTTGACTGATACTCGAATACTGCTAATCAGTGTGGGATCCTTACCAGATAGGAGTGGTAGAAGAAATAGAAAGGATCCAAATAAGTGCAGCGAATTTCGCTACAGGTTCATTTACTATCACAGAAGAATCACGGAGATGCTTAGCCAAGCCCAGCCGCAGTCGTTTTAAGAGCGCATTTCTAGAACAGACCACAAATATATTGCTTCCTCTTACTTATACGTCGAGAAAAGACCTTGAAGGTCAAATTAGAGAAACTGGAGCACACACAGATGCTTACCAGCAATCAGATCTCCCGCTACCCATTCGCGACTGGAACAGCGAAAGGGGGAAGTGATAGTCGTACACAATGCACCATCCACCACTCATCATAAGATTGTTTAAGAGGTATAGGTGGCTTTCGGAGTGTATATGTCGATCGTTGAGCAGCCAAGCTGTCAATATAAGGGTTTATGAATAGTCTTTCAATAATATCAATGGAAGCGTACAGACTAACTGTACGCAAATACGCTATTATGTCGTCGGAAGATCAGTATACGAAAAGTACATCAGTAACGTGATCCCAGTCTCGTAGTACTGCAAATTTCCTGTGAGTGATCTGTCTGAGGCCAATTTTGATCTCACAAGCAGAGCAACTGACGTTATTTAGTTTTTCTACACTATGGGCCTTGTCCATTTTGCTCCAAACGTTCTCCGTTGTGGAGAGATCCAGCGACCTTGCTGGCCAATTTATGGTTTGGTAAGCACGAATATAGTGACGACCTTAGTGAAGTTTTGTACAATATACAGTCTTACAAATATACATGATTTAATATTTCTTCCTCGTAGTTCTTGGGTGATTTTTTAAAGTTATCCCATTGTGCTCAAACCAACATCACATCTTTTCTTCACAAATTGTTTAAGATTTTGTCAAACGGATCGTAATCTTTTGCCTCATGCTCGAAAGAGTTACCAGGAAGTGTTTACTGGAGCACCTGGTGAAATTCTCAGCACTGATATGCTGTCAATCCCAGTCTTGGTCTGATGTGCGAGACAGAGTTAATTTTTTTTTCATGTCCATCCTTGGATTCGATGGTACGTGGGACTTCAGCAGTTCTCTTACGTGATAAAACGAAACACCTGCAGCCGTAGTTCTGAAGTTTTTTATTATGTTGGAACCAGTTTCGGTGACTCAGTACAGCATCTTCAGGCACCTGCTTACTCTGAGGAGATGAACTCCGATCGTATACACGAACGCGTAAGTAGACAACGTCTATGAACTGGCTTCTGTAAGATACTGTAACAGCAATGTTATGTCTACAAGCATCAATTACGTAGTATTCTACGGTAGACAGTTCATAAATGTTGACCAGTTATGGTTCACGTTCTGAGCGTCACTTAAGGCCTAAAGATGGTGTACTGAGTCGTCCAAACTCGTTGCAATGTAATTTATTACGTATGGTTAAACTTGTCCACGGTAGGAAATGAATTATTTGCGCCCTCTTTCTGAGTCTTCAGAAAGAGTCAGAGACACGACAAGTGGACAGGCAAACGTACAATGGTCGCAGTCCCTACAACGCTTGGGCGCCAAGCACCTTTAGCTGATAATCTCCGGAGATAAGAAATAGTAAAGAAAAAGTCACACATAAACGCTACACTTTGAGATTCCACAGAAACAAATCCAATTTATTATCTTCACTCAGACTTCACCAGTTCATTACTTTAATAAAAGTAACTTAATCCAGCTAACTAACGGATCCACTCTATGACGTAGGCCACTTCATACCGAGTACATGTACGGTCACTAAATCCCAATGCTCGTCTCGAAAACACCAAATAGTTTAACATAATTCCATCTCCGCACAGGTGCATGCACTTCCGAATTTCTGTGACTCTTCCGTATCGGAAGGGCAACTATGTTGATTAGCGAGCGTCAGCTATTTGAGGTGCGCAAACTCTTAAAACACCGCCTCCAGCGACAAGGACACGCCTGCTACACCTGTGAGCGGTAATAGCTGACTGCTTTACATCCACCGGGTACAAAAAGCCACAGGACATCGAGCATGTATTTAGACCTATCTACCTGTCATCACTGACCGTTTTCTGCTCCTGTAATAACATTTCTGTAAAAACAAGCTTCCTGTGTGATTCTTTGTAAGTTTACTTCTGACAGGGGCCATAAAATACTACACTTAAGTCAGCCTAATGATTCCCAAATTACAAAGCTCTTCGACGTATTATGGAAAGGCTGACCAATCATCTCCAGGCTGGGTGAAATGCACTTCAGCCGGATTTCGAAAAATCCGATCTGGTCACTTCATCAGCAAGGATAGATGCACTATCTGATCAAACCTATCGAGACACCCCCATGTGATGTTATATAGACCAGAAGTTGTCAAGAGAAACGGGTCCGCCAGTGTGTGGAGAGGCAGGGACTCACGTACAGTCAGTAGACAAGCAGTAACGGCAGTGTTCGTCGGTGGGGAGATCTGAGCGACCTCGAACGTTGTGTAGTCATCCGTTGTGACCTAAGGAACTAATCCATCTGCGACATATATACTCTTCAGAAGCGTCACTGATGGTGACGTGAAAACGCGATTACGGTGGGTAGTTGTAAAAAAAAAAAAAAAAAAAAAAAAAAAACATGAAATCAGCGGAAGGAACTCCACGTGAGTGCCAAAAGTGTTACCATCACACCAGTTGGAACACCGATTGTGTATAGGGAGTTAAAAGGAATGGGCTTCAGTGGGGCGTTAAAAGAATGAGCTTCAGTGCTTTAGCAGTTCTTAATGCGCTGATCTGGAACTTCCTGGTAGATTAAAGCTGTGTGCCTGACAGAGACTTGAACTCGGGACCTTTGGGTTTCGCGGTCAAGTGCTCTAGCGTCTGAGCTACCCAATCCAGGAAGTTCCTACCCACACATTTCTGAAGTCAATGCTAATCAACGCTTGAGGTTTTGTGTAGAGCGACGCCACTGGATAATGTATGGCTGGAAACGAATATTTTGAAATGATGAATCAGCTATAACCTATAACAGTTTAATGGAATGGTTTGGTTTAGGCGAGTTCTGGGAGAACCATGATGTATAATGTCAACAGTGAAGTACAGAGGAGGATGGCAGGAGTGCTTTTTAGTGGTTTTGGTGTGGTTTCCTTATTATTATTTTAAGAAAAAGACTATCTTTTACAGGCTTGTCTACTGAATTCAGTAGAGCAACATTACGACAGTACACTGTGGCATAAAGTAGCATATTTGAAGCGAAGGTCTGTGGATTACAGCATTCTTGAAAAGGACCGACCTGTCCAGAGTCTCGACGTGATCCCAATGCATCGCCTTTGGGAAGCGTTAGATCTTCACCACTCCAGGCCTCAACGGCCAACGGTATTGTACGGCAGTGAAACAAGGACAGTGGTAAAACTGGACCAGAAGAAAATCGAAGCATTTGAGATATGATGCTGCAGATGAAAGTTGAAAATCAGGTGGACTGATAAGGTAAGAAATAAGGAGGAGAATCCAAGAGGAAAGGAATGTGTGGAAAATACAGACAACGAAAAGGAGAATGACTTCCATGGTAGTAGAGGGAGCTGTACAGGGCAAAATAGCAGAGGCAGACAGAGATTGGGATACGACCAGCCAATAACTGAGGACGTGGATTGCAAGTGCTGCTCTGAGATGAAGAGTCAGAAGTCTGATGACTCAAAAACAGAAAATAGAGAGGTGTCCAGGTATTAAGAGCAGCTAGTGTATGTCACGCCATGCATGAACTCCAAGTAGACAGAAAAGAAAGTGGTGGTAGTAGTAGTAGTACTAGTAGTCGTAAAAAAAAAAAAAAAAAAAAAAAAAAAAAAAAAATAAAAAAAACCTCTTGAGAGGAGAAGAAAAAGGTAATACATATTCAAAACATAAAAGCTTTTCCTTTCGGTGATGTTAGTTATGATATCCGTGTCCTTGCTCCCAGAGTCACGCAGATGATATTGTCCCACTCCCTCGCGTGATGATGTATCAACCATACAAGCTACAGCTTTGCACAGATAATAAAAGTGTCTCGGAGCATCAGATTAAGTCCCGGAAACGGTCGCATACGTCTGTGCTGCGAATCTGCAGTCTTGCAGTTATTCAGAGCGGCGCGTAGCGGTGCTCCGGAACAAAACACTTCAGCCGTTAAGACATAAATATCCGGAGCAACAGGTGTCGGCTCCGAGCGTCAGGGTCAACCCTGCGTCCACAGTTGCGCCAAACGCCGTGCGGGAACCTCTCACAGCTCCGGCACTTGCTGCTGCCCCAGTGGTTCAGTCCTCCCACCACCGAAGTTGGTGCTGCTGTCTAGAGCGATAGCCGCGCAATTAGTGAGAGTGATGAGTCTGATCGAAATGTGGTCGTATACTACTGACTGTTCCCGATTCACTTGCAGCGTTAATTCGCCATGCAGGTCTGCGTTTTCGATGATACCCGTCGTTGTCCTTTTCAGAAAAGAAACTGACCATTGATGAAGTAACGGAATCACACAGATGCAATGATGTAGCAGTGTCCACTGCAGAGGTAGACTACAATGGCGCCAAATAAGAAACGTCACTCTTGTCGCTGTCACACACATGTTCGTCTAAAACGATGGACAAAACTATTTCAGAAATGATCTGAAAATAGGTCATCCCTCGGTCCCAATTAAGATTTTCGGGAGTTGTTTCTCTGGTCGTCAAGAAATGCCTGGAACTGGAAATCCCTCCTAAATATTCATAACTGAAATCTGTCTGTTCTAAATAAATCTTTAAACTGCATGTTCTGGGTTTTACATTTTTTGCCCTATAAAATTATTTTCTCAAAAAGGACGAGTTAGTGTCATGGAATTTTTTAAGAGCTGTTTGAAACATGCTGCTGTGTCATTGCAACTAAAGAAGCGTAATATTATTTAAGTAAATCCCGCGTATAGGATTGCATGTTAGCAAAAAAATACTTAAATTTGATTTTGCAAAATTTAAAATTTTGTAAATAAGGAAATTTTAAATAAAGATTAATGATTGTAGTTCACAATCCTCTTCGTAACCTAGAACAAAATTTTCAAATTAAAAAGGAGATGAAGAACCGTAAAAATTAGCATTTATGGCAAAATACTAATCCTGGATCTTTGCTATACTGGTATTCTGACGTTGCAGTTTCACTTTTTTCAACTCATGTGTAAAAGTTCAGATCTATACCTCAATAACTATGACTGTAGAGATTTCTTTTAAATTGTCATTTATGGTAAAATATCCCTTTCGTACAGTCAGCGAAAAAGTCATTAAAGACAGAGCTGAAACTTAGGTTGGAGAAAGGTGAGGACAAAATAGCGGAAGTGGCCTTGATTACAGAATTATACGATACTATATTGCATTCCCTATGTTATTCTGAGTTACGATGCAAAGTTCCTTTGGACATGCATGTGAGCCCAGAACAACAGGCACTGCGGGGACTACAGCGGTTATGACATTTTATTTTTTTTTGTCATCAGTCTACTGACTGGTTTGATGCGGCCCGCCACGAATTCCGTTCCTGTGCTAACCTCTTCATCTCAGAGTAGCACTTGCAACCTACGTCCTCAATTATTTGCTTGACGTATTCCAATCTCTGTCTTCCTCTACAGTTTTTGCCCTCTACAGCTCCCTCTAGTACCACGATAGTCATTCCCTCATGTTTTAGCAGATGTCCTATCATCCTGTCCCTTCTCCTTATCAGTGTTTTCCACATATTCTTTTCCTCTCCGATTCTGCATAGAACCTCCTCATTCCTTGCCTTATCAGTCCACCTAATTTTCAACATTCGTCTTTAGCACCACATCTCAAATGCTTCGATTCTCTTCTGTTCCGGTTTTCCCACAGTCCAGACGTACATCCTCAGAAATTTCTTCCTCAAATTAAGGCCGGTATTTGATAATAGTAGACTTCTCTTGGCCAGAAACGCCTATTTTGCCATAGCGAGTCTGCTTTTGATGTCCTCCTTGCTCCGTCCGTCATTGGTTATTTTACTGCCTAGGTAGCAGAATTCCTTAACTTCATTGACTTCGTGACCATCAATCCTGATGTTAAGTTTCTCGCTGTTCTCATTTCTACTACTTCTCATTACCTTCGTCTTTCTCCGATTTACTCTCAAACTATACTGTGTACTCATTAGACTGTTCATTCCGTTCATCAGATCACTTATTCTTCTTCACTTTCACTCAGGATAGCAATGTCATCAGCGAATCGTATCATTGATATCCTTTCACCTTGTATTTTAATTCCACTCCTGAACCTTTCTTTAATTTCCATCATTGCTTCCTCGATGTACAGATTGAAGAGTAGGGGCGAAAGGCTACAGCCTTGTCTTACACCATTCTTAATACGAGCACTTCGTTCTTGATCGTCCACTCTTATTATTCCCTCTTGGTTGTTGTACATATTGTATATGACCCGTCTCTCCCTACAGCTTACCCCTACTTTTTTCAGAATCTCGAACAGCTTGCACCATTTTATATTGTCGAACGCTTTTTCCAGGTCGACAAATCCTATGAAAGTGTCTTGATTTTTCTTTAGCCTTGCTTCGATTATCAGCCGTAACGACAGAATTGCCTCTCGCGTCCCTTTACTTTTCTTAAAGCCAAACTGATCGTTACCTAGCGCATTCTCAATTTTCTTTTCCATTCTTCTGTATATTATTCTTGTAAGCAGCTTCCATGCATGAGCTGTTAAGCTGATTGTGCGATAATTCTCGCATTTGTCAGCTCTAGCCGTCTTCGGAATTGTGTGGATGACGCTTTTCCGAAAGTCAGATGGTATGTCGCCAGACTCATATATTCTACACACCAACGTGAATAATCGTTTTGTTGCCACTTCCCCCCATGATTTAAGAAATTCTGATGGAATGTTATCTATCCCTTCTGCCTTATTTGATCGTAAGTCCTCCAAAGCTCTTTTGAATTCCGATTCTAATGCTGGATCCCCTATCTCTTCTAAATCGACTCCTGTTTCTTCTTCTATCACATCAGACTAATCTTTACCCTCATAGAGGTTTTCAATGTATTCTTTCCACCTATCTGCTCTCTCCTCTGCATTTAACAGTGGAATTCCCGTTGCACTCTTAATGTTACCACCGTTGCTTTTAATGTCACCAAAGGTTGTTTTGATTTTCCTGTATGCTGAGTCTGTCCTTCCGACAATCATATCTTTTTCGATGTCTTCACATTTTTCCTGCCGCCATTTCGTCTTAGCTTCCCTGCACTTCCTATTTATTTCATTCCTCAGCGACTTGTATTTCTGTATTCCTGATTTTCCCGGAACATGTTTGTACTTCCTCCTTTCATCAGTCAACTGAAGTATTTCTTCTGTTACCCATGGTTTCTTCGCAGCTACCTTCTTTGTACCTATGTTTTCCTTCCCAACTTCTGTGATGGCCCTTTTTAGAGATGTCCATTCCTCTTCAACTGTACTGCCTACTGCGCTATTCCTTATTGCTGTATCTATAGCATTAGATAACTTCAAACGTATCTCGTCATTCCTTAGTACTTCCGTATCCCACTTCTTTGCATATTGATTCTCCCTGACTAATGTCTTGATTTTCAGCCTACTCTTCATCACTACTATATTGTGATCTGAGTCTATATCTGCTCCTGGGTACGCCTTACAATCCAGTATCTGATTTCGGAATCTGTGTCTGACCATGACGTAATCTAATTGAACTCTTCCCGTATCTCCCGGCCTTTTCCAAGTGTACCTCCTCCTCTTGTGATTCTTGAACAGTGTATTCGCTATTACTAGCTGAAACTTGTTACAGAACTCAATTAGTCTTTCTCCTCTTTCATTCCTTGTCCCAAGCCCATATTCTCCTGTAACCTTTTCTTCTACTCCTTCCCCTACAACTGCATTCCAGTCCCCCATGACTATTAGATTTTCGTCCCGCCTTACATACTGCATTACCCTTTCAATATCCTCATACACTTTCTCTATCCGTTCATCTTCAGCTTGCGACGTCGGCATGTATACCTGAACTATCGTTGTCGGTGTTGGTCTGCTGTCGATTCTAATTAGAATAACCTGGTCACTGAACTGTTCACAGTAACACACCCTCTGCCCTACCTTCCTAATCATAACAAATTAATTTTTCATAAATAGCTGGATGTTTCCTACAGCGGAATTGGTGACAATTACAGTAACAGATCACAGGCAGATATTTCTTATTTCTGACCTACACAAAACCTACTTTTTCAATATCTTTGACTTTATGTTCAATCTTTACATATGTTGCAGCTCCTCTTTTTACCATGTTAACTCTGCAAGGAAATGATTTTTAGTCTATAAATTTTGATATTTTGCTCCTCTAGCCCGGCGAATACATGGCGTTCATCGGCACGACACCAATGCTAGAATCATCGTATCGAATACGACGTAACTATAGCGTGACTACTTCAGGCGATGTTTGTAGTTTTTCTTTGAAGCAAGGCTTCTTTTCCTCAGCATCTGCATTTTCACCGACAAATGTCAAGTAGACCTTGGAATCTGTTAGGTACCCCTCACTTTCAGATTACATTTCATTTGTTTATTTTCCAGATTAACACTTCATATCGAGTTTACAGATATTAGTAGAATCCAATAAGGTCCGTGATGTGTTGGCAAATGTGCCAACACCTTGTAGATAGAGGAGGCCGAAATGCACGCTATCTAACGCAGACGGGCGTGAATTCTGGAACAGGATAAGTAGTGAATGCTAATAAGAAAAGTATGCAGCTCCTCGAATACTTAACTGTTATTCCTTCATGTGAATACAGCATTCTTGATGAGACATTTCATACGATAACTATCAAACTATGTAAGGCTAATGGTGCCTTGCTAGGTCGTAGCCATGGACTTAGCTGAAGGCTATTCTAACTGTCTCTCGGCAAATGAGAGAAAGGCTTCGTCAGTGTAGTCGCTAGCAAAGTCGTCGTACAACTGGGGCGAGTGCTATTCCGTATCTCGAGACCTGCCTTGTGGTGGCGCTCGGTCTGCGATCACACAGTGGCGACACGCGGGTCCGACATGTACTAAACGGACCGCGATCGATTTAAGCTACCACCTAACAAGTGTGGTGTCTGGCGGTGACACCACAGTCCGCTGTGGCCGAGCGGTTCTAGGCGCTCCAGTCCGAAACCGCGCGACTGGTACGGTAGCAGTTTCGAATCCTGCATCGGGCATGGATGTGTGTGATGTCATTAGGTTAGTTAGGTTTAAGTAGTTCTAAATTCTAGGTGACTGATGACTTCATATGTTAAGTCCGATAGTGCTCAGAGCCGTTTGAACCATTTGAACCAATAAGCTCAGGCAGCATCGCTGAACGCACAGCAGCGAGTAAGCGTTCAGTTCCCACACTGGCTAAAGTAGCCACTAGAACATCCAGAGTTGCAAGTAGATGGTGGGCTGAGCTGTTGTGGCTAACCGTGACAAAGACAGTTACGCCAGCGCATTATACGTGGGTAAACTACAGTCACTCTGACGCAAGGCAAGTAGTTTTGTTTAGTAAGTATTTAAATTGAAGGGATTCACTGCTGCCAGCCGTCGCGACACATTACGTGGAATCAGCAGCGACGAGCGAAAACTTGTACCCGGAATGGGTTTCGAACCCAGGAATCTCCTGGTTACTAGGGAGGTGCGGTAACCATTGCACCATCCGGGACACAGCGTTATCGCAAAAAATGGCTCTGAGCACTATGGGACTTAACTTCTAAGGTCATCAGTGTCCTAGAACTTAGAACTACTTAAACCTAACTAACCTAAGGACATCACACACATCCATGTCCGAGGCAGGATTCAAACCTGCGACCGTAGCGGTCGCCCGGTTCCAGACTGTAGCGCCTAGAACACCGCGGCCACCTCGGGCGGCCAGCGTTATCGCATCTGCGCATATTATCTCGGTACGTGTCATGGCCGGGCCACATTCCCACCGGGTCCCACGTATCCGCAGTCCGTGTCCATTACACTCACAGTTCGCTACTCTGAGGTTCCCATAGTCGGACGTATTTTTGTGCATCCGCACTCAAGAATGTGGATCCATTGCCCAGCTAGGTGTATCTATTCTACGAATGCATGGTGACTGTTCTTCCGGACATGATTTCATATAATCTATACGCCTAGCTGGACAATGTATCCACCTTCTTCAGTGCGAGGCATAAATACGTCCGATCTCGTGTGGGAATCTCAGAGTTGGGAACTGTGAGTATAATGGACAGAGACTGCGGATATGTGACATTCGGTGTGAGCATGTGTCGGCTGTGTGGCCTGGCGACATAGTCTGCGCAGTTTCGATAACGCTGTGTGTCCCGAATGGTGCAGTGGTTAACGCATGTGCCTAGGTAGCAGGAGATCCCGTGCTCGAATTCTGGTCCGATGCTCATTTTCGCTCGTCACCGCTGATTGCGTGTAATGTCCCGCTGCAGCTGACAGCAGTGAACCCCTTCAACCCACATGTAATGTTTCACAGCTGCGGATTCTGCGTGGTGTCTGTTCTTTCTGTCATCTCCGAAAGGGCAAACTCCACGCATTCCTAGGGCGCTGCAGTCATGGACTGTGCGGCTGGACCCGGCGGAGGTTCGAGTCCTCCCTCAGGCAAGGGTATGTGTGTATGTCCTTAGGATAAGTAGTGTGTAAGCTTAGGGACTGATGACCTTAGCAGTTAAGTTCCATAAGATTTCACACACATCTGAACATTTTTTGAACCACGCATTCATGTAGTAAATATTTACTAACGTAAACCACTTTTTTCCATTCGAGGCATTATGAGGAGGCTACTGGCCATAAGCTTTTCTTTCAACAAGTTTACAACGCGGGAAAGCAGTCGTTTCAATAAACAGACGAATTATGTTTAAGAGAACGAAATTGTAGGAATAGCTACCACACTCCACGATTGTAAGTACAAGATCTAGACTACGCACCATGATCGCCATAGCCTTTCGATGTAGTTTCGTCGTAATGCCAAGCTCTCAAAAAATAGCTAGTTTTGAGTTAAAAGTGATGCATTGTTTCATTATTGACAGACAACCGTGTTTTCGTAAATAAACGCATCATGCGGACGCCCAAATACGTTATTTCAACTACTATAGCTTCTCACTTTCTTCGCTTAGAAATTAACGAATATACAATAGCACGTTCCAGAGAGTTCGATGGCGTTGACACTACGTCAACTAGGAGAGTCTTGCGGCAGAATAGGTAGGAAGAAATGTTGCACAACGACTCACTTAGATAATCCGAGGAGGTGTTGTCTCAAATTCCGTAAATCCCAGACGGAAAAACAAAGCCAGTCATATTGTACGCATGTTAAGCAATCTTCTATCGACGCACTGACTAAATTGAGACATGTCTGGAGGTTTATTAAAAAGGGGAGGTGGGGTAATTTTATTAATTTATACATGGCACATCTGCAGCACTGTTATGACTCAACAATTCGTTTTCAAATATATATCCATTCGTAAAGAATTTAGCCAATTCATACATGGTACATTTGCAGTATTGCTATGACTCAACAATTCGACTTTAAGCGTGCACCCATTCGTAAGGAATAACATGCATTTTTTAAAAATGTGTTTATCCTAACGACATAACTTGATACATGGAAAAGTCAGTAAAATCAGCATATAAGCTCAATGTTTTTGGCCAATGCTTGAGGCGAGTTTTAAAGATAAGTTACCGCGACCAACTTTCAAATCATGATGTGCTGAGAAGAGCTGTCGTACGAACCCTGCAGAAAGTCGTTGGTGAAAGAAACCTGAAGCTTTTGGGGCGTGTTTTAAGCACAAAATATGGAAGAATCCTAAAATCAGTACGGTTGTGTAAAACAGTGGATCGATACAGAGATACAGAAAGACAACGTAACAACTGGCTAGTTAGATAGATACTAATACGTTCTGTAAATAATTTGCAGGATACTTTTATCGAAATGATGCGGAACGACTTAGTTTACATGACATGTATAATGGTAAGAGTTAACATTAGTGAACACATTATCATTTTATTTATACTCGTGGAACTGCAATGAAAAAACTAAATTAGAAACAAGTTTTTCAACGTACCGGCTACCAGTTTTTAAATAGAAATTCATCACTGGAATAGAAGAAATTTTCCGGGAGAAATGATTTTAAATTAGATTTAAATCTTGCCCCACTATCTTCCGAAATTTTATGTTATTCGCAAATGACGAAAATTTTTATTGCTGCTATTTGAACGCCTCTCTGAGCCACTGACAGCTTTAACAACGAGTAATAAAGGTCATTTTGCCCTCTAGCTTGTAGGTATGTAGAAAAGTGTTCTTCTCAAATAGTGATGGTTTATTTATGATGAATTTCATTAGCGAAAGTATGTATTGTGACGGCGCAGTCAAAATGCCTAGTTCCTTCAAGAAGTGCTTACGTGATGCCCGTGGGTGAACATCACATATTATTCTTACTGCTATCATCTGTGCGTTTCTGAGTGATGAATCACCACCAGAAAATGATTCCGTACGATATCATTGAGTGAAAATAGCAAAAAATTTCAGGACTTTAATACGTTTGATTCCTAAGGGTCTTCAATGCGTGGTTATGAAATCCGGGGATGCTGAAAAACTCGACGCAGAACGACTTCGCTGTAGGAAACTTTTCGCCCTACATGTTTCTTAGCATCGGAGAAACTGGGTCTGAGTAACGTTATAAGCAATACACAGCCTTCTTGCACTCGTAGAAGTTACAACTTTACAGGTCTGGGTGTTAAATTGTTGAACCGAAAAGACAAATAGGAGGATTGGGACTTAAATAGTGGCAACTATTTATTCACAGCCAATACAAAGGAGTTACGTGTTTGCATCTGTTACTGTTCTTCAAAGTAGACACCAGCGTTTTGTAGAACCCGTTGCCATCGATGTGGAATGCGTAGTATACCGTTAGCAGAGCATGTTCTGTTGATGGTGCGAATGGAGCGGTCTACTGCCCATCGAATCTCTGGAACAGTTCTGAATCGAATGCCTTCATCTTGGGAATCAAATAAGTGTCACAAGGACTTAAGTCCGTGGAGTATGGTGGATGGTACAGTACTTCCCAGTCCCATCGACCGAACAGAGCAGCCACAGCTTGCGCTGTATGCGCCCGCGCATTGTCGTACAAAATGATGGGTGGGTTGCTCAGAAACTGTCGCCGCTTCTTTCACAAAGCTGGTTGCAGGTGATGCTCCAAAAACGAACAGTAATACTTTGCACTGACGGTCTGCCGTGGAGGAACAAAATGCGTTAGGATAACACCATCACAGTCGTACACGAGCCGGCCGGAGTGGCCGAGCGGTTCTAGGTGCTACAGTCTGGAACCGCGAAACCGCTACGGTCGCAGATTCGAATCATGCCTCGGGCATGGATGTCCTTCAGTTAGTTAGGTTTAAGTAGTTCTAAGTTCTAGGGGACTGATGGCCTCAGAAGTTATGTCTCATAGTGTTCAGAGCCATTTTTTTTTTTATTCGTACACGAGAATCACCATAACTTTAGACCACTCCATTCGCACCATCAACAGAATAGGCTCCGCTAACGGTATACTAGGCCTTCCACATCGCTGGCAACGGGTCCTACACAACGCTGGTAACTACTTTGAAGGACAGTAACAGGTGAAAACATGTAACTCTTTTGTATCGGTTGTGAATAAAGAGTTGCCACTATTTAAGTTCCAATCCTCGTATGTTGTCATGCGTATTTTATCCCGTTCTTCTTCTAGGAGTTTATTTTTCAAATGGTCATTAATGATTACATTAACGCTTCCGTATAATCATTGACAAAATTAATGAAGTGTTACACGAGAATGTCTCTGTTGCTTTGAATGCTAGTTTATAATGAAACTTTAAACGCATTATCTAAGTCCTAAAAGACTCATTTACAATGCGGTAATGGTTGTTTCCTGCAAAGAACCACCTTAAAGTTAAATTACTACCCATCTCCTCCAAACATCCTTAAACACCACTTGACCTCGTAAAGTCTATTTGATCACAAAACAACCCCGAGTTTCGTAAATCAACTGACAGCGCCAAGAAAATGAGTTTCTGGAATGCCTGTCTGAATAGCTGTGATGCCCTGAGTACAGCCTGTAACAGTGACAACTTAGCGCTCAACACACCGTGCCGTAAGGCGTGCTCAGGCGCACAGGAAACCACATACCAACTCTCTATTAACTAAAGCGTCATAGGAAAAGAGTAACGTTGTCAAAAAGTTATACCATGATCCTCTTGCGAAGCCCGCTTCACTCAGCGCTAGCACAGAACTTGCTGTGATCTTTGTTGTACCCATCACGTCTGAATGATCTCAACAATTTACACTTTTGTCATGTATCTCTCCCACTCCCGGATGTTATATACAGGTTTTTTCCCAGAAAGTAACAGTACTGGATGTATGACCCTAAACCACTTAACAATACCTAAATAAAAAACATAGTACACTTGCAGTAAACAAAAAGCTGAAAGAAAGGGTCTTACTAAGTAAACAGATCAAAAATGTGGAATGAGAATATATTCATGCATCAGAGGGTATACCGGATTACAATTTCAGCATCTTAAGGAGGGAAGATCATATCGATCCAGACCAATTGGACAATTATAAAGTACTTACGCGGACCTCAAAATGTGTCATAGGTAGAAAGGAGGCAAAAGATACGTGGAAAATGAAGAGGCCTCGAGGTGGTGTGTCAATAGAAGTGGTTAAAAACTGGAGTCAAACAGACACAAAAACAGCGTGCAAAGTTATTTACAGTATGTCTACTGAGTAAGATACTTCATCCATGTATTCTGTGATGGTTTGGATTATTATTAACGAAAATCAAAGTAAAAGATATTGCAAAACAAGATCTCATGTGAACTTCATTCTACAGGTAGTAGAAATTTTTCGTTGTGTGTGTGTGAATAAATCTCTTTCTGTGTCCTTTTATTAACACAAATATTTTGTAACTGAACAGTTAACATGGTTCATACCAAAAACATGTGAGACGCACCGTTTAGTTGAGCAATTTTTTTGTGGAGAATGGATCAGTAACAATAATGGACAGATGATAAGAGATTTTGTAGGTTTTAACTTAGTGAAAGTACAGAGTACTTTCTTTACGAAAGAGGATATGCACAAATACACATGGTTTTCAAGAGGTTTTGGGTCAGAAATTAATAACGTTATTAGAAATAATAAAATAGGCGGACAAGTATACAGAGTTTATGGTATAAGGTCAGACCACTGTCTTCTGATGTGTAGGACGATTTATGTTAGTTGGAAGAGAATAATTTAATTAAGGTCAGCAGGAAAAAGTTCATAAAATTTATTTGTTACAACAAGACAGCATTTAACTACTTTGTCAACAACTACTAAATGAAATCTTGCAAAGAGAAAAAACACCGACATAGGAGATAAATGAAAATGCCGTAAACGAGGAATTCTGGCACACTATGGAAATCTTTGCTGTGAGGATAAGAACTCCATGAGAGAGATACGTAGCGATAAACGTCTTGGATTAGACATCTCTCGAGTCGGTTATCGACACAGCCAAAGGCATAAAAACGGAAAATGTAGCAGGAATAGACGGAACTGATACGGAGTGTTGGAAATGTGGAGGAAGCTTCTTACATGCCCCACTCAAGCATCTCCTGAGTCATGAGTTCGCTCGACAGTGTCTGTAAAATATACGCCGGAATTATCAATAGTGGGTTTAAGATCATAGACACGACACTGTCATCAGCGATTGACATATGGGGCTTAGACTTGGCCGCTCTACAATAGGTGCTGTATTCGTAGTGAAACAAATGATTAAGAAAAGAATGTTATTTCGTTTGAAAACTCACATCGTTTTCATCGATTTTCAAAAGACATTTGACAGTCTGAACGTAGGCGTGCTCTGTGAAACTTTGATCAGGTATGGCTTGTCACATAATTTAGTAAAAGCCATTATGAATTTGTATCGAAACGCTACTGTGTTTACTAACACGAGGAAGAAAGTAACAGTACCAGTAGAAACAAGTGAAGGAGTTAGACAAGGTTGTTGTTTCCCCCAACATTTTACTATCTATGCATAAATGTTATAGTAAGGTAGAAAACAAATTTTTAAGGGTGATACAGTGCCCTTGAGGTGGTATGGGTAAAATTTTATTTTGTATACACACAATGTTTTTTTGTACAACAAACAACAGATATATTTCGAAGGGGTCTATGCATTTTAAGAAGTACAGAAGAACATGCACTGATAATATCTCCACGTATATCATTTCTGTAAAAAACATGAGATAAATGGCAAAATATTCAAGAAGGTATCCACCTTTAACTGTCTTGGATGTAAAATATCCCGATTTACACGTCGCGACATTGAAACAAAATCTTTCAGTTTTAAACAGATAACTATGCGGATCAATTCATAGAACTCTGGAATATAAAACCAGAGAAAAGACTAAACTGAAGACTTATGAAACAATGGCGGTACTGATATTATTATATGGAAGTGAGACTTGGTTAGTTTCGAAGGAAGAAAGCATGAAAATTACTTCGGCTGAGATGAAATATCTCAGCGTAATCTAAGGGTGCAAATTGATGGACGAATTACGAAACACAGAAATAAAACAAGAACTGCGGTTTTTCGAATTAGAAAAAAGAAATAAAAAGAATATACTGTCAATTGGGGTGACGAATTCCAAAGAATGCTGCAAGATCGTCTGTCTAGAATCGCCATGAACTACAAGCACAGTAGACATCAAAGTATCAGACGTCCGAAGAACGTATGATTTCCGGATTAGTCGCAGCAGCCTCCATGAGGTGGTGATGATGACGTCGATGGTGATATACGAGGGCTATTCGGAAAGTAAGGAACCATAGGTCATGTAATGGAAACCACAGCGAAAATCAAAACTGTTGTATTTGCAACAGTTAGCTACAACTTCCAGTTACTTATCTCCATAGTCGCCGATCCGACCTAGACGTTTTTCGTAGCGTTGTACCAACTTTCCCATACCCTTCTTATTAAAGGTAGCCGCCAGTGCTTTCCGCCAGTTCTCTACGCTGGCCTACAGCTCGTTGACTGTGCCCAAATGTTGTCTTCATAGCCAGCGGTTCATGTGAGCAGAGATGAGACTCAGAGGGAGACAATTACCAGCTGTATTGTCGGTAATCAAACATTTCCAATTGTAATCGATGCAGGAGCACCTTCATTGCCTCTGCAGAATGCAGCTGAGATTTTTATTGAAGAAGAAAATGCACGACAGTTATGTAATGTTGGTTGCATAGCTTCAGGCGAAATTTCTCACCAGGCTCTCGTACTTGTCGGGAGATACTACTGTCCTAGGTATCTTTATGCGCTCCCTGTGTGCTCAGAACTAAAAAGAATAACATAATGCGATCGACAGGCATACTAGAGACACTGCCCAACACACCTGCGCATTTTCTCTGTGGTTTCCATTACGCGACCCAACGCTTCTTAGTTTCCTAATAACCCTCGTAAAAATGAGAGCACGCATCTCTTTGCATCCACTCTCTTCCATATCCATCACAAGAGACAAATTTCACTGCTGAATAAAATGAAGAACGAAATAGCTAAGCAGCGTAACATACAACAACAACTCGGTGAAAATGAATGAAACGGCGGCAGTATGGTGTCGAATATCTCACAGTCGCACACTGAAAGCTGGCGCGATGCCAACGTGGCATCAGCGCCAGATGGGGCTGGCCCCACGACGCGAGGCCGTAGAGAATGCAAAGCGTTTTGAACCACGGACCCTACTGCTCGAAGGAAACGAAGTGGGAACCACGTTCAGCTACAGCATCAGATGAAGACTACGTTGTGCATCGGGCAAGAAGGGACCCAAGTTAAACAGCGGATTCAATTGCCATCACATTAACAGGACTGAAAGGCAGGCAATCTCAAGCTCCACAGTGGAACGGCGACTGGAAGTGGGAGGTTTCTTTGACAGGCGACCACTACTTTGTGTGCCACTGACTGCCGGACATCGACGCCACTATCTGTGAGGTTTCCGAGAGCACATGGATTGGAGCAACAACGAGTGGGGTCGCCTGCCCTTCTCGGGAGAGGGTGCGGATTAAGAGCAGTGAATCTGAAGGAGAGGAATAGACTGGCCTACTCGTTAACTCGACTCAGATCGCATCCAGCACGGCTGGGATGCTTTGGAGAGACGTACTGCAGCACGTACACATCTACCAATCGCAGTCCAGTAGTTATCAACGGCGATGCTGGAGGAATGGAACGCCGTTTGACAATAACTTCTTACCAGCCCTGTCGCCAGCACGACAGCACGTTGCAGAGCATGCACCACTGGGTGATTACGAATTCTGTTAAGGGGGGGTAGGACATCAAACGGGCCGACTTGGAGCAGGAAAGGCACCACAGGACATTTGAATTTACACTGTCTATACTTTTACAAATAAATTCATAAAACTTTGTCACCATGACCGGGAAGGATTCAGAATTCACACTCATAGCAGTGGAAGTTCGAAAACATAACGAAGTAATTTTTTTTGGCATGTGAAATTTCATCATCTTTTTCACTTACTGATGGCAGCATGTGTTGCTATAAGTACACGTTTCTTCATAAGTAAGAGAGATGGATCGATTAATTTTGCACAGCATGCGAACCATACTTAAAGGTGTATGAAACTCTGGAATTTTCCAAATCTATTAAAAACTGTGGTAGAAATTGAGGTAATTAATTACAAAATTTGTGTTTTTTCTAAACACGAAGTTTAAAATACAACAGATCATTCGTTTTTTAATAAATTAGTTTCGTACACCTGTAAGTATGGTATGTATGCTGTGCAAAATTCATCGAAGAATCTCTCTAACTTATGAAGAAAAGTGTACCTATAGCAACAAATGCAGCTATTAATAAGTGAATAAATTTTTCAAATTTCACATGTAAAAAATATTTTGTTATGTTTTCGAACTTCCAGTGCAATGAGCGTGAATCCTGAATCCTTCCTGGTGATGCTGACACAGTTTTATGAATTTATTTGTAAAAGTATAGACTCTGGAAATTAAAATGTCCTGTGATGCCTCTCCTGCTCCAAGTCGGCCCGTTTGACGTCCTACCCTCCTTAAGAACCATTTTGTAATATCCAGGAGACCGTCATAAATCGTGGTGACTTGAGTGTAGTTACTGTATGATATACAGGACATAAAATCCCGTCTGAGGCCTGCGATCATTCTTATGTTAATAATTGGCAACCAATGCTGTACAATTGCAGTCATGAGGTGACTCATTTATTGGAACATGTTACGAGTTTCGGGATTACACCCATCTTCAGACATCACAAACTTCAACTCCTTCCTAACCAACCAGGCGTACAGGAGTATACGCTCTGCTTCAAGACTGCTCGTGTCGCAATTATAGTCATATTATACTGGACACATTCTTTGAATTGTCCAGGCTGCACGCCTTATTGTTTATGGTGTCATATCTCCTGAACTTTGATAAACAGGTGGTTCTTTCCCCAACAACTATTGTTGCCTGACATAAAGCAAGGCGTGTACCAAGTTTGGTTAAAATCGGTCCACTGGTTTAGGGCGCGAAGTGCTATATATTTGTGTGTGTGTGTGTGTGTGTGTTTATGCATAACCATTTTTAATAATATGTTTGGATAAATATGGAAAATATTTTTTACATAGTAGCGAAATTCCTTGGTGCTTTCTCACTATATAACTTAATTCTTTTACGTTTCCTGCAGAGTAGGCAACAAGTTTTGTTGAGAAGGTTTGCTTGTGAAGCTGCATTAACTGGTAAGGGTTGCGCCAGCGCGGCTCACTGCTGTCCCACTCCACTCCCCTCCGCGCTCGTATTGTCAGCTAATCATTGTATCAGCACCAAAACAAATGCTATCTTGTGAATCCCACATGCACCCGGAGCATCGACTCTGTGTACATGATTCATACGCTCGCAAATTTTCGTATTCGGCCGCCAGAAATTCTATTACAAACGCGTCGACGCTATCTGACCGAGAGCCGAGCTCATCCCCATAAACAGTTCAAATCCGAAGCACTGAAAATCATTGGACCCCGCCGTGAGGACCATTTCAAATTCGGATTCTTCTTTTCCATTTTCATTTGCACTCTTTTCCCCTCGCTTGCGGTTCGGCGCAATGTTGCACTCACTACTTCTGTGGTTTCGCATAAATGTCGCTGCAGACCCCGCGGCAGGGATAAATATTTGCGGTTTTGGGTCGTCGCTGGGAACACGTGTCGCTCGCTGATGGGCGGATGACATTTTGCGTTTACACGATGTCGCCTGCAGGGGAGGGGGGGGGGGAGGGGGGTGATGGCGTTTATTTTTAGCTTTTACCCCGCGAGGTGCGGGTAATATCCTGTCGATAGCAGGCCGCCAACGCTGCTCACTCACAAACACACACACACACACACACACACACACACACGCACACGCACATACACACACACATGAGAGACTCTTTTTGTATCACAAGGTTCACCGGGGCCGTAATCGCATTAACTGCCAATGCTTCTGCTATGAAGTATTAGGTGGGACTGTCGGCATTGTAACGTGAACTGAACCTGCAAACCCCCGCAGATAACGGTTATCGAAAACAGTAGAGAACTAAGTTTCCACACGGATTACACGGTAACAGAGCTATGAGAGCTACCAGTGCGTGAGAGACTTGGATAGTGACTCCTACGACAAAGGTATTGGTGGAGTGATTGTCCCATACGTATGAAATAAGGGAAGATTATCACAACAGGTGTGAAAAACCTGCGACTCGTACAGAAAGTAGTGTACATCCACATGAGAAATGAGCCAGCAAAATTTCCGGAGTTTAGTTTTGAACGAAACAGAACTTTCCTGTAAATAGTGATATTAAATATGGGCTCCACTTACCTAACTCATGCCTAGGAACCTGCTCACATAGACATCAATGATGGGCTTTGCAGTATAACGTGCAATATACACCGCACTGGACTCGCTCTTTCCAACAGATCTACATTACTAGTACTATTAGGTGGCTGGAAAAATATAGAAACAAGCATGCATCCAACAATAAATTGACAAAGTAACTGGGAGAGATATATTAATGTAGAACTCAGAAAGATGTAAAGCTCAGAAAGATGAAACCCTCACAAGGATGAAACCTACTGTTTGCGGCCTCACATGTATGTAATTTGAACGAGGACAGAGACTGGGTATTTATTACAGAACACGAAACTAGCAAGTGTGAGATTCTTCAGTAAGACGAGAAGTACCCAAAAATTTATTCCTTTACGTTCTGTTAAAAGTAACTAGGTGGTCCAATGGTTAAGACTGTGTGCACTTACTCAGCAGCTGTGACATTCAAATTATGCTTTCCGAAGTGGTTCCCTGAGTAATTCGAGAAGAAAGGTAAGACGGTTAGTGTGGAAAGATCACTCTGCTCACATTCGTGAAAGTGATCTACTTTTTTTTCTCAGTAATCAGTCTTCTGACTCGTTTGATGTGAATTGGAACGAATTCGTCTCCTGTGCCAACCTCTTTATTTCTGAATAGCACTTGCAACCTACGTCCTCCTTTATTTGCTGGATGTATTCCAGTCCCTGTCTTCCTCTACAGTTTTTTCCCTCTGAAGCTGCCTCTAGTACCATGAAATTCGTTCCCTCATCTCTTAACAGATGTCCTGTTATCCTGTCTCTTCTCCTTGTCAGTGTTTTCCACACATTTCCTTCCTCTCCAATTCTGTGCAGAACCTCCTGATTTCTTACCTTATTAATTGGTTCAAATGGCTCTGAACATATGCGACTTGACTTTTGAGGTCATCAGTCTCCTAGAACTTAGAACTAATTAAACCTAACTAACCTAATGACATCACACACATCCATGCCCGAGGCATGATTCGAACCTGCAACCGTAGCGGTCGCTCGGCTCCAGACTGTAGCGCCTAGAACCGCACGGCCACTCCGGCCGGCTTTGCCTTATTAGTTCACCCAAGTTTCAACATTCGTCTGCAGTGCCACATCTCAAATGCTTCGATTCTCCTCTTTTCCGGTTTCCCCACAGCCCATGTTTCACTACCGAACAACGCTGTGCTCCAGGCAAACATTGCCACAAACATCTCCCTAAAATTAAGGCCCATGTTTGGTACCAGAAGGCTTGGCCAGGAATGCCCTTTCTGCCAGTGCTAGACTGCTTTTGATGTCCTCCTTGCTGTCATTGTATCTTTTATTGCCTAGGTAGTAGAATTCCTTAACTTCATCTAAAACGTGTCCATCAATCCTGATGTTACGTTTCTCGCTGTTTTCATTTCTGCTACTTGTCATTACTTTCGTCTTTCTTCGATTTACTCTCAGTCAATATTCTCCTCAATAGATTGTTCATTCCATTCAGTAGATCATACAATTCTTCTTCACTGGACTCAGGATAGCAATGCCATCAGCTAACAGTATAACTGATATCCTTTCACACTGAATTTTAATTCCGCTCCTGAATCTTTCATGTATATCCATCATCCTTCTTCGATGTAGACATCGAAGAGTAGGGGAGAAACAGTACATCTCTGTCTGATACCCTTTCTAATCCGAGAAGTTGGTTCTTGGTCGTTCATTCTAATTATTCCCTCTTGGCTCTTGTACAAATTGTATAATACCCGCCTTTCCCTATAGCTTAACCCTATTTTCTTAGAATGTCGAACATCTTTCACCAGTTTACATTGTCGAACGCTTTTTCTGGTCGACAAATCTTATGAAATTCTCCTTATTTTTCGTGAGTCTCGCTTCCGTTATTAACCGCAACGTCAGAATGGCCTTTCTGGCGCCTTTACCATTTCTAAAGCCAAACTAATCGTCATACAACTTGGATGCATGAGCTATTAAGCTCATTGTGTGATAACTCTCGTACTTGGCAGCTCTGGAAGTCTTCGGAATTGTGTGGATGATATTTTTCCGAAATTACATGCCACCGTGAATAGTCATTTTGTTGCCACTTCCCCAATGATTTTAGAAATTTTGATGGAATATTATCTATCCCTTCTGCAGTATTTGATCTTAAGTACTCCAAAGCTCTCTTAAATTCTGATTCTAATACTGGATTACCCATCCCTTCTAAATCCGCTTCTATTTCTGCTTTTATCACATCAGACAAATTTTCCCCTCACAGAGGCCTTCAATGTACTCTTACCACCTATCCGCTCTCTCCTCCTCCTTTAACAGCGGAATTCCCGTTGCATTTTCAATGTTATTACCCTTGCTTATAATTTTACCGAAGGTTATTTTCACTTTCCTATATGCTGAGTGAGTCCTTCCGACTGTCATTTCTTTTTCTACTTCTCCACATTTTTCTTGCAGCCATTCCATCGTGGCTTCCCTGCACGTAATATTTATTTCATTTCTCAATTTATTTTTGTATTCCTGAATTTCCCTGATCATTTTCTACTACCTTCTTTCTTCGATCAGCTGAAGCATTTCTTCTGTTAACCATGGTTTCTTCGCAGCTACCTTCTTCGTACCAATGTTTTTCTTTCCATCTTCTGTGATTGCCCTTTCTTTTTTTTTTTTTTTTTTTTTTTTTTTTGACGTCCATTCCTCTTCAACTGTACTGTCTAATGAGCTATTCCTTATTGCTGTATCTAAAGCCTTAGAGAACTTCAAGCGTATCTCGTCATTCCATAGCACTTCTGTATTCAACTTCTTTGCGTGTTGATTATTCCTGACTAATTTCTTTAACTTCAGCTGCTCTTCATCTCTACTACATTTTCATCTGAGTCTATAATTGCTCCTGGGTAAATGTTCCAATTCAGTATCTGATGTCGGAATCTGTCTGACAATGTCGTTATCTAACTGAGATCTTTCCTTATCACCTGGCTTTTTCCTAGTATGCCTCCTCCGTATGTGATTCTTGAACGGAGCATTCGCTGTTACTAGCTGAAATTTATTGCAGAACTCAATTAGTCTTACTCGTCTGTCATTCCTTGTCTCGAGCCCATATTGTCCTGTAACCTTATCTTCTGCTCTCTACCCTACAACTATATTCTAGTCCCCTGTGAAAATGTCATTTTCATCTCTCTTTACGTGGTGTTGGGGTAGCGTCTTTGATTAGTAATCAAAACGTCATGGGTACAATGCTCGAAACCCGCCACCTCTTAAATTTTGATTAATACTCGAGCACTGGCGGCTGAAGACACCCTCATTCTGCCAACGACATTGTCAAAAAATAGGGAGGAGGAGACAGAGTTTCAGGGCTCTCTCTTGTCCTTGTGGTGGGAAACTGCTCCTAAAGATGAAAGAATCACCAACCGTATGAGGATGCAGAAGGCAAAGGAAACTACTGCATTAAAGACACATAACGCGTATCCACAGGACATGTGGCCTGTAACTGAAAAAGTGCCATAATGATGACTCCATTGGCAAAAGATTCCGGAATAGTCCCCCATTCGGGTAGGGAATGTAGAAAATCTGGAAAGGGAAACGCGAAGGCTGCAGCTGGATGTAATAGGGATCAGTGATGTGAAGTGGTAATCAGACAAGGATTTCTTGTCAGGTGATTATGGGGTGAGATCAACAGCAGCATAGAATGGTGTAATGGGAGTAGGATTCGTTATGAATAGGTAGGGCAGAGAGTGTGTTAGTGCGAACAGTTCAGTAATAGTGTTGTACTTATCAAAATTGATAGCAAACCAACACCAACAACGACAGTTCAGGTATACATGCTAACATCGCAAGCAATTGATCTAGTCCTCCATAAGTTACATATTCCTGCTTTCCTTTTCCTCTGATTATATCGAGAATCTAATTTCCAAAGCCTGTTTGACCTTGATCCACTTTTGCTTAAAAGCTACAGTCAGTATTTTCTTTGAATGAATGGTGTTGTGATCTAATACTAGTCTAGCACATAACAAATTATCTTTTAGAGAGAGTGGTTTTTTCATATAAAGTAACAAATTCACCTTCCCTGAGAGCATACATTACCAAGTCACTGAAGTGAGATATGTTCCTACAAAACTAACATTTGATAATACAATTCATGTCATCCACAGATTACATCATACTTGATAATAGAAACAACATGTGTAGACAATTATCCGGAGGAATATGAAGTAATTGGTACAGTATGGGAAGTGTGGAGAGAATCAGGGTGATGGAGAGGATGTGGCAGATGGAAATGTAGAGTGAGAGGGAGAGTAGAGGTAGGAGGGGAAAGTCAGAGGATGGGAGAGAGTGGAGAGGATGGTGGGTGAGAGTGAGATAGAGAGTGAGAGTGAGAATGAGAGTAAGAGGGAGATAGAGAGAGAGGGAAGAGGAGAGGGAGATAGAGGTAGAGAGATGCAATAAATGGATGAGACAGATGGAGATAGAGAAACAGGGAGAGGACGATACAGAGAGGCAGAAGGAAGGAAGAAGAGGGAAAATAGTGGGAGGGAGACAGGGACAGAGAGGTAGGGATAGGGATATATAGATAGAGGGAGGGAAATAGACAGAGACAATGGGAGTTAGGAAGAGGGAGGTAGGTATAGGACATAGGGAGATGTGGAGTGGAAGATAGGGAAATATAGTGAGAGAAAGAGACAGGGAGATATAAAGTGAAATAGGAGAGGGAGATAGGGTAAAGAGATAGTTTTAGGGAGTCTGAGACATGGCTAGTGAGATAGGGCAAGGTAATGGGAGGTGGAGAAAGAAAGAGGATTATTGAAACGTGTGTAGCAAATAATCAGACACAGACTTCCATCAGGATCATCTTCACATGAAGTCCACTTATCAGCACTTATAGGACACAAGGTTTAAGAAGTTCAAACAATACATCTACACAACACTATTTTCTCCACTGCTGTCCTCAGCTCCTCAATTCCTTTTCATTCATGTACCAGTAAAGATGGAGTAGTAATACACAACTCTCTCCAGCACTAGTTGTAGCTCGGAATTCTTTGTAAATTGCTACAGATATATTTTTTCCACTGCTTGCGTATTTGCAAATGCTCACTACAACCGCCACCGTATACCCCAAATCTACTTGAATTTAAGTTAATGTCCTGTGATTTAACTCCGTTAATTTATCGACTGTCCGTATGTGTGGTTGTGTGTTTGTCTGAGGGTAAGTACCCAAGATCATGTCAGGCTGCATCTCGATCCTTCAACAGCGGAAGAATACTCTTACTCCGCCAGCTGTCTGTCAGAGTCACTCCCAAAGCAAACGGTCCGTTTCAGAGTCGGCTACACGCGCGCCCCGACACTCGCAGCGTTCGGCAGTATTTGCGCAGCTGATGAGGCGCCGAAGCGTCGCACCTTTCGCTGCCCGCCGCTGCGTCCACACCCACACTCGTGCCAGCGCCATGGCAGCGAATTCCGCGGCCAGCCGAACCTCAACCCCGCCCCCTCTCCCCACCTCCCCTCCCACGACCCACAGCCATTTAAAACGCTCGGCTGGACTCTGTCAACAGAGCCCAGTTTAAAAAGCGCTGCGATGCGTCGGCGGTCTGCGGGAAACGGGATTTTGTGGTCCACCGAGTCTGAATATCTCACGACGCAGTCTCCAGTCTATAATAGTAATTACCTTACGTATTTCGTCCAATTATTTTGATGAAATTATCTGGGACTTCTTTTGAGGTTTTTGGTGGATGCCGCTATGTTATCCATTGATAATAATTAGCCTATGTGACTTGCTTATTGTATTCGTAACTCCATTACTACTACAAAGAAACCAATGTTCGTGTGATAGAACGTACACAGTTCACCACCATCATCAGTGTCCATTAATGTTAAATTTCAATAAGGTACATCGATAGAAGGATTCCATTAGCATCCAACAGAAGTCGCGTAATTTAACCGTTATGATAAATATGCACGATGGGAGAGATGATTATTCAGAAGTAATATTTTCCATCTTTTCTTATGGGTCTCTTGCCCGAGAATGTTAAGAATGTGTGTTGCCTTCGCTTAGTCAGAGCCCAAGCAAAACGTTCGGATGTAGTGTGAGCCTCGCCAGGACGCTGAATTTCTTTTTGAAATTTTTCAGTAGTAAGAATCGGTGTTCCACGCTTCAAAGGAAGCCAGGCCAAAATGGCTGCAGGAAATATGTGAACAAATCGTAAAAGAAATCATCTTCAGAAAGACTTAATCAGACAAGCGAGAGAAAAGACAGTCTTCAGTGAAATTGAAAGCAATAGCGACAAGATTAAGAGTACAATGTGAGTTCCACAGTTAGTCACACATGAAAGAGCTAATGGGTGGAAAGACTATACTGGAGTCCTTTATGAGGGGAAGAACTTGCCTGATGATAGAAGAAACTGGACTCGATAAGAAAGACATTCAGTATTAGACTCAGTATTTAATATAGCTCTGAAAGACTTGTGATCAAGTAAAGCAGTAGGGGAAGATAACATTCCACCAGATATTCCAAAATCATTGGGGAAAATGTCAAGCAGACGACTTTCCAGGTTGGCCTGTAGAATCTATGAGATGGGCAGCGTCCCATCAGACTTTCGGAAAGACATCATCCACACAATTCCGAGATTGCCAGAGCCGAGAATTGCGAGAATTATCGCACAATCAGAAAATTTCAAAGACAGCAAGGGCAGATATCTGCGAAAACTATCTCACGCATCCAAGCTGCTGACAGTAGTAGTATATAAAAGAACGGAAAAGAGAATTTAAGATCAGTTGGATGACGATCAGTTTGGCTGTAGAAAAGGTGAAAACACCGGAGAGATCATTTCCATGTTGCGCTGGATAATAATGGGACTAAGACTGAAGAAAAATCGACAATGTGAAATGGTTCAAGATGTTCGAAATTCTGAGCGAAATAAGAATAAGCTATAGGGAATGACGGGTAATGTGCAATATGTGTGAAAACCAAGAGGGAACAGTAGGAGTGGAGGACGAAGAAAAGAGTTCACAAATTGAAAAGGGTGTAAGAGGTGGATGCAGTCTTTTGCTTCCATTATTCATCTGTACATCGAGGATACAAGGAGTGAAATAAAAGAAAGGTTCAAGAGCGGGACTAAACTTCATTCATTCCACTGTACGGGCGAAGTTGGGGCCCTTCTGGTGGGCCTCAGATTTCCGAGGAAGCTTTCCTGCCCTTATTCGCAACGTGACTGCTTGCCCAATTTAATGACTTATCAACGTCGTATCCCACGCGACGGTTTTAGAATTGGGAGAGATATAATGCGGAGTGATTGGCAGCCCTGGA
The DNA here is from genome assembly GCF_021461395.2 of Schistocerca americana. NCBI lineage: Eukaryota > Metazoa > Arthropoda > Insecta > Orthoptera > Acrididae > Schistocerca > Schistocerca americana. Next base: position 217,355,364 of record NC_060124.1, read on the forward strand.
AATTTAGAATTAATGTACAGATTTTGATATCCAAGCAGTAAAATTTCAAAGAGAGGAAAGCAACTGCTCTTTCGCAAGCAATTATGAAACTAAGTCCTACCATGCATCAGACCGCAAGTGGCCCCTTCTGGACCATTCGATCGCCGTGTCATCCTTAGTTGAGGATGCGGATTGGAGGGGCGTGTGGTCAGGACACTGCTCTCCTGGTCGTTATGATGGTTTTCTTTAACCGGAGCCGCTACTATTCGGTCGAGTGGCTCCTCAATTGGCATCACGAGGCTGAGTGCACCCAGAAAATGGCAACAACGCATGGCGGCCTGGGTGTTAACCCATCCAAGTGCCGGCCACGCTCGACAATACTTAAATTCAGTGATCTCACGGGAACCGGCGTATCCGCTGCTGCAAGGCCGTTGCGAAGTGCTACCATGGATCTTACATTATTAAATTGTCCTGGACGCATATGAGTCACAACTTTATCTACCATATAATAGAAGCTAAGGAAATGAATTAAAATTTGTGCCATGACCCTGGTCTGCTGCTTGGTAGGCAGATGTGTTAGCCATTACAGCACTGTAGCACTTTCGAAAATATAACTCCATGGACTATTGTAGTCCAACGTCCATCCTAACACAACATTCATTTCACTCCTTCGGCCTACTTCCCCCTTCCTAAATCTTCAGTATTGGTGAGGCTCTCAGGTAATGGAATAGCACCCCAGCTTTGTACGTAATGGGCATAGGCAGAAGCAGAAAATAGGCTGAAAGTGTGAATTGAAGTTCTTGTTAGGAATCGCATTCGACTACACTAGTCTGTGCAGCTGTGCTCTCGAATGGAGGAGTCGAGTATCATGTAAACTTAAGGCTCAGCACCTGCAGGTTCCTTATTGTCACCAACCTATCAGTGAGACGTGGAAAAGATGCGAACAGCGTCTCCGATCCTACGCATTCGTCGTAGACTGGTGGCTGAATCATGCCAAACGGGTGCTCCGGGGCACAATCATCACTAAAAGCGAGGAGGTGGCCGCTTGGCACATCACACTATCGAATTTGAAACGTCCCCTTAGAAAAATTTATGAATGACTGTGCTGATAAACCTCCTACGTTATTTGATTTACAAACAGCTGAGCAGAACTGAACGTACTCAGACATTTCTCTCTTTACTTATTCTGATGAACACTAAACCTACACACAATATTTTTTAGAGCAACGCAATCTGACTTTCAATAATCTCTACAAAAGAATGGCCCTGACTAACATTAACATATACCTTTCACGAATCACTTACCTCACAAAAATCATCGTTACTCGAACTGTTGCAGTACAGCGAGCGCCACTACTGCCAGATAAATAAAAGATTCTAACTACTGAAGGCACTAACTACTGATAGGCATAGTTAGCAAATGAAAGATTCTGATAGAGAACAAACAATGTATTTACCTTAATAGTGTTCAAAAGTCATTATATATATATATATATATATATATATATATATATATATATGTATATATATATATATATCAGTTTATAATATCCAGCATTACAAATTTACTCTTTCTGGCGGACACACGTCCAGATCGGCCGCTCTTAAAATTCTGCCATGTCTCTCCCCACATCCACCACCGCTGGCGGCTCACCTCCAACTGCGCAACGCTATGCGCTGTTCACATCCAACTGCCCAACACTACAATAGCGAACATTTCAACAATGCCAACCAGCCACAGACTGCACACAGCACAATCAGTGATTTTCATACAGAGCGCTACGTGGCGTTACCAACATAAAAACCTTAACAGCCTACTTACAACTTCTACTTCAGCGCCCACTGTAACCTTTAGGACCAGCCATCTTCCCCGGAAGTACAAACTGAACGCAGCATGATTGCGATTACTCCCTGGGAACTGCGGGGGAGGGGGGGTGCTGTGGTGCGTGCCCGCTTACTTGATGTGGTGTGGCGGGAGAATGCTTCCACGCATCATATTGTGCACGATCGCAGACAAAGCAGCAAAAACGTGGTCACCGTACTCGTAGGTCACCGTGCGCAGCTGGTCACTTTCCAAGCGGTCAAAGTCGATTGCTTTGTCGAACATTATTGCCGAGTCCAACGTGCCGATGATGGGGTTGTCCTGGGCTACGAACCTAAAGCCGTGGGCGTTCCGCGCACCCACAAACTTGAGAAGGGGGTTACGTTAACGGAACCCTTCGCTTCCGACGAGGCCACTACCGCTGTCTTCAGGGGAGCGCTGTGCAAGTCATCAGGCATTGACGGACTGCCTACTGAATTTTGTTGTGCGTTTTGTGGTCTCATGTCTGTACGATGGACGTAGATGTACAATGAACTGATCACTTCTGCTGCGATTCAGCCAGCCTTTGTCGAGGGCAATATTGTTCCCGTTCATAATCCGACACCTGAAATTAGTAGGGGGTCACCAACTCCCTATCACCTCATAAAAGAATGATTACAAGATTTTAGCGCGGTTATTGGTTGCGTTCTGGAGACACCACGTGTAGTCTCCATCGCTCAAACTACGCTAGGTGGCACAATTAACGTCCAGACAGCAACTGGAAACTGTCGTGACGTGACTGATCTGGCAGAGAAGATTGTTACCGTAGATTTTAACAGAGCGTTTGATAGGATGCCCCAAGTCTTCCTCTATTCTGTCTTATAACGGATGGAATCCAAATGGTTCAAATGGCTCTGGGCACTATGCGACTTAACTTCTGAGGTCATCAGTCGCCTAGAACTTAGAACTAATTAAACCTAACTAACCTAAGGACATCACACACATCCATGCCCGAGGCAGGATTCGAACCTGCGACCGGAGCGGTCGCTCGGCTCCAGACTGTAGCGCCCAGAACCGCACGGCCACTCCGGCCGGCGGATGGAATCCCCTGTCCGATTCATCGTCGTCTTTCGGCGGCTCTTAAGCAGCACGCTCTCGCTGGTCCAGGTCAATGGGCGTGTGACGGGTCCGATACCGATTCAACAGTCGATCCGACAAGGCTGCCCCCGCCCATGTACCGTCATGCAGTGGCACTGGAGCTGCTCATAAGCCTGCTGACGATGCAGTTGTCTGGACTCTCCATAGGTGGTTACGCCTTCTGATATCGTGCAGACGCATATGACATCCTGCTGCTCTCACGTTCTCGGGAGGAGGTCGCACCGATCCTCCACACCGTCACGGCTCATGGGAGATTGGCCGGAAGTGTGATGAATACGCCCAAATCCACTGGTCGCAGTCTACCCCCGGAAGTTCTGGCACACCTGCCCTGTATTCAACATCTCTGCTATCTTGGGATCGCCTTTACGTCGTCAACGCGCCGTACAGCGGCGGTCAACTTTCGTCTACTTTTGAGAATTACCCGTATGGTGATCAATCACAGTTGACCTGCGTCGCCTCGATTCTTTGCAACGTGTTGCCTGCATCAATGCCTATTTGCGTCCAGACTGATCCATACTGCGCAGATTCTACCGCTGCTGATTTCAGTAGGACGTTGTATCCAAGTGCCATTCAGATATTTTCCGGCTGCTAGGTCCATCTTCAAAGTACGTACGCTGTAACACACTCACTCGGCCCCCGCGTGCAGGAGGGCGTGATCTTACTAACGTCCGCTACCGTGCGGCAGCACTTTACGTGACCACGATGCACAAACAATGGCCCAGTGTCGAGGCCTCCATTACGCACCACTTACTTGTCGTCCTAGTGACAGTATCCCTCTCCCCGCCGGTCCTGGTCGGTAGCATCGGGCCGACGTTTGCACACATCACGGCCTTCATTGTAGAATTCAGTTATGCTCGCGCTGAACTCCCACGAACGCGCCTGCCGTGGGTGAAGGATTTCTGCATCCTTTTCCTGCTTGGTGTCGCCTGCAACGTCGTAGAACGCAAATGCCCGTTGTTGCAGCAAACTGTGATTTGGAGCCAAATTCATCACAGCTTCTCTCCGACGCATATGAGATCGGCTTGGTATCATGAGACCTGTGGGAAGTATCCAACTAAACAGCGGCTCCATGCCACGGGATTAATGGACTCTCCCCTCTGCAGCGCGCGTCATAGTGTCGACGATGATCATCACAGATTCTACTGTGTAGCCATTGCGGATATCCGGCTGTTGGGGCGACAAATGGTCGCGTGTTTTCTACGAGTGCCGCCGCATGTTATTGACCCCAAGTCCTCTCTTTACCCTGTGGTGAAATATTTTCCTGCAACCAAGTATAGGGCGGTTCTCCGGATAAATGGCAGGACTTTGGCATATCTATTTGGAGATGCCCATCACTCGCGTCTTGATTTTTGGCGATAATTGCAGACTGCACATGCGGAGGTTGGGCGCAGTTCCCGTTATAGCGCGTATTTTGTCAATTATCTTAACAGCGTTTTTACCACGCTTCCATTAAGGTGATGCGTTCTCGACGCGGCAGGTGTCCGCCCGATTCTGAATGAAAAATGACGCTCCTACACCTTGTATTCGGACCGTCTGCCATCCAACGTTGCTGGATTCCCAAGAATCCGGATGGGTAGACTTGTTTTAATTCGTTTTCCCTCTGGATATATATGCACAAAAGAATGAAATAAATAAATAAGTAAAATTGATATGAACAATGGGAGAGTGCAGCACGGCAGCGGGAAGGGGGAGGCATTGTGACCAGGCTTCGGGACTCAACCCCTGCCCATCTTGTCTCCTCCAACCTGTAGCTGACTGTGACATCAAAAAAAATGCTGCTACAGTGGTGTTTAAGAAGCAGTAGGCATGGATCAAGCCCGGCCGGACGAGGCACTGATTTTAATTCATTTCTTCATCGTCCGCAGCACGTGGTCTTACGGTAGCGTTCTCGCTTCCCACGCACGGGGTCCCTGGTTCGATTCCCGTCGGGGTCAGGTATTTTTCCTGCCTCGTGATGACTGGCTGTTATTATGTCGTCGTCATCATCATCATTCATCCCCATTACGGAAGGAGGAAGGCAATGGGAAACCATCTCCGCTAGGAACTTGCCAAGTACAGCGGTGCCCGTCTCCCACGGTCCCCTACGCTCCTCGGAGTATGGTACCTCATCTTCATTTTCTATCATTATCGTAGCAAACTACCACTACGGCAGCGTCTAACGCAGCTTCGTACTGTTACCCAGAAACACTCGTCACTGAAGGTAGCCGTGGTAAAGGACCACACACGGCGTAACGATCTACAGAGGCGTTGTGGACTGAGAACCATGGGTTTGAAGCGCACCAGACATGGGCAAGAGACTTGTGTAGTAAACAGTTGTAAATGAATAAATGCACCATCCGTCTCCAAGTTGAATGTGTTCGCAACTGCCCACGCCTGTCCACTGGAGAACTCTACGTCATTCAAACCAAAGAAAATAATTTAGGGAAAAATTCCAAATGATAAACTGGATAGACAACCTGTGCAAAATATCTTTCCACTCATCCCTATGTATTCTCTGTAATTTATGTCAGAGTCAAACACATAAAGAAAAGTCAAGAACACTCCATAATGTCGTAATCGATCTATGTAATCTAAGTTCATTCGCCCAATTCTATCAGTGAATCTGAGACTGGCGTCTGCCTTAGCAGTACAGCGATATTCCGCGTTCTGGACGTGATGGACCATTCAAGACCGACCGACTGCCAATGGGGTCACTGGATGTGGTATAGAGAGATGTCAGGAAGAACACCGCTCTAACGTTCTTCATCGGCTGTCTTGAGTTTGGAACCACTACTACCCATTCAAGTAGCTAGTCAACTGGTCTCATGAGGCTTTCGTCCACGCGGTAATAGAACCGGGAATAGAACCGGCATTATGATGAGCCGCACTCATCCCTGAGCTGCAGATGCATGTGAGAGCTGGGTGGTTATCTGGTCCACACTTCTAAGTAACTTAAAATCATACTTTGTTCCGAGTCGTCGAGTAAAGAATGGTGGCAGTTCAGAAGTGATGTCAGCAGATCAGAGATTTGGTGACATTGTTTCAGTACTTACTAATAACTAAGGATTTGAATCATTTCAGTTGTTAGCACACAGGACTCGCCTTCGGAAGGATGGTGGTTCAAACCCGCGTCCGGCCATCCTGATTTAGGTTTTCCGTGATTTTCGTAAATCGGTTCTGGCAAATGGGATGGTTCCTTTGAAGGGCACGGCCGATTTCCTTCCCCATTCGACCTCGTGCACCGTCTCCAATGACTCGTTGTCGACGGAACGTTTAACATTAGTCTCGCTTCCTTGAATCTCTTCATTCGTGTAATATTCGTATAATACGTTTCCTTTGCTATCATTTTGCGCGCTCAACTTGTGATCAATCTTGAACGTAAGCCAATTTTTATGCGCGAGATATTACAGAGGTTCAGGGTCTTTGTAAGCTGGAAGCTGGGTTTTGGATCGTGTTGTAGTCACTGTGTCAGAAATATTATGCACGCAGTTGTGTCATTCTGTCTTACACTTTAAGTTGTTCTGTACTTTGGCGGATCTCATGCGAACAAAACTTGAGGAGGAGGAGGGGAGAATAGCGTTAAACGTCCCGTCGACAACGAGGTCACTAGAGACAGAGCACAATCCTGGATGAGGGATGGTTGGGGAAGGAAAGCGGCCTTGCTCTTTCAAAAATACCATCTCGGCATTTGCCTGAAGCGATGTAGGGATATCATGGCAAACCTAAATAAGGATGGCCGGACGCGGTTTTGAACCGTCATCATCTGAAATGTGGATCCTTATGCTAACCACGGCGCCACCTTGTTCAGTAGACAAAATTTGAATGTTTGCGTTTGGTAGAGTTTAGACTTTGTCTCACGTTTATTATACACTGAAGCGAAAAGGAAACTGCTATAGGCATGCGTATTTAAATGCAGAGATACGTAAACAGGCAGAATACGGCGCTGCGGTCGGCAAGTGTCTGGCGCAGATGTTAGATCAGTTATTGCCACAATGGCAGGTTATCAAGATTTAAGTTCAAATGGTTCAAATGGCTCTGAGCACTATGGGACTTAACTGCTGTGGTCATCAGTCCACTAGAACGTAGAACTACTGAAACCTAACTAACCTAAGAACATCACACACATCCATGCCCGAGGCAGGATTCGAACCTGCTACCGTAGCAGTCGCGCGGTTCCAGACTGTAGCGCCTAAAACCGCTCGGCCACTCCGGCCGGCAAGATTTAAGTGAGCTTGAACGTGTAGTTATAGTCGGCGCACGAGCGATGGGACACAGTATCTACGAGATAGCGATGAAGTGGGGATTTTCCTGTACTACCATTTCGCGACTGTCCGTGAACATCTGAAATCCCGTAAAACATCTAATCTCCGCCGTCGCTGCGTCCGGAAGAAGATCCTTTAAGAACAGGACCAACGACGAGTGAAGAGAATCGTTCAGCGTGACAGCAGTGCAACCCTTGCGCAAATTGCTGCAAATTTCAATGCTGTCCCATCAACAAGTGTCAGCGTGCGAACTATTCAACGAAACACATTGATATGGGCTTTCGGAGTCGAAGGGCCACTTGTGTACCTTTGACGACTGCACGACAGAACGCTTTACGCCTCGCCTGGGCCCGTCGACACTGACATTGGACTGTTGACGACTCGAAACATGTTGCCTGGTCGACGAGTCTCGTTTCAAATTGTATCCAGCGGATGGACGTGTACGGGCTTGGAGACAGCCACATAAAACCTTGGATCTTGCATGTCAGCAGGGGACTTTTCAAGCTGGTGGAGGTCCTGTAATATCGTGAGTCCTGTGCCGTTGGAATGGTTTGGGATCTCTGATACGCCTAGATATGACTCTGACAGGTGACACGTACGTAGGCATCCTGTCTGATAACCTGCATCCATTCATGTTCATTGCGCATTGCTACGGACTTGGGCAATTCCAGCAGGATAATGCGACACCACACATGTCCAGAATTACTAAAGAGTGGCTCCAGGAACACTTTTATGTGTTTAAACACTTTCGCTGGCTACCAAACTCCGCGTACATGAACGTTATTGAGCATATCTGTGATGCCTTGCAACGTGCTGTTCGGAAGAGATCTCCATCCCCTCGTACTCTTACGGATTTATGGACAGCCCTGCAGGCTTAATGATGTCAATTCCCTCCAGCATTAGTCGAGTCCATGCCACGCAGTGTTACGGCATTACTGCGTGCTCGCGGGGGTCCACACGATATTAGGCAGGTGTACCAGTTTCTTTGCATCTCCAGTGTAAATTGCACCTGGATTGCTGCTGTTTGATCTGAAGGCACTACATGTACTTCATTTGCCTGTTACTCATTTATGTTTCTCCCCCTTATTTTCTACATATTTATATAAATCTATGAAGGATTCCATCTTGCACACACGCTGTGCAACCGTCACCTTCTCGACGATTCATTGCTTACAAGTAATTCAAGTAGTGAAGTAACTTAGCTGATATATTTCTTTCCCGTATTAATAGTAATAAATATCCCGTTTTTGCTTGTATGAGTTTCAGGTGTAAACGTAAGTTCCGTCGCTGGTTCCTCAACGTAGAATTGCGGTGTGATAATTATTTTCTGCAGTTTTTGTATGTTCATGTCTCTACGAAATAATCTGCACAGAGTACGATGCTGGCCCTATCAGTACTTCATAATAGCTCGTACAAATGTAATCTTTTGAATCAGGTAAGTTTTCAAATGATCTGGACCGAGGTTATCAGCAGTTAAGTATTTTAACTTTAAAGAATTTTTATAACAATAATGGTCACGGTACTGTTTCACTGCGTACAGCTATAAGTTCAACAATTATTTACTCTGTGGTTTTGACTGTTTCCTAAGACTGATTGGTATTTGATATTCAAGTATTCAAACTATACCTGTCGCTACTTCGACTATTCCCTTTTATATTCCTGAAGTCGAACTGAGTTTGACATTGATTATTCGATCATGACCATATTTATTATAAGGCGTAGTTTTAATAAATCGTGGTCTAAAGATACCGCTGGCTATGGTAGTCCAATTTTCAAAACTGTAGCCTTCTTTCACGTCTTCTGTTTTCCTTTATGCCTGAAGATGAGCAGCAGTGTGTCTAAACGCACAGCTGATCAATTAATGTTATAAAATCGACAATCTTCAAACTTTGTGACTGGTTGCAGTAAGCACATCTAGTCTTCATTACTTCTTTACTTTCGGCTCCTTAGACTCTGTGCACTTTTTTTTCATTTCGTTCGTTATAGTTCGTTGTATTCCGTTGTAGCGCACATCACATGACATCCGTTGAAGTTCGTTGTTGATCTTCTCACTCAGTTTTTTTATTACAGAGGCCAGCCAGCACTCTGACCAAACACGCTGAGCTACCGTGCCAGCGCACTTAAGGTCAAAACTGGGGTTCATTGGGAACTATACATCAAATATTAAAATTGGTATGCTCATCACGATTACCAAGTTTGGCCTTAGACGCCATTAACAAGTCGTATCAAGATTCAGCGGATATATTTGGCTGTGTCTTCATTCCAGTGTAGGCCGCTACGGTCGCAGGTTCGAATCCTGCCTCGGGCATGGATTTGTGTGATGTCCTTAGGTTGGTTAGGTTTAAGTAGTTCTAAGTTCTAGGGGACTGATGACCTCAAAAATTGAGTCCCATAGTGTTCAGAGCCATTTGAACCATTCCAGTCTAACTCCACGTGTTTTGTACCTTCTGACTTGAAATTCACTGTATGCTCTCGTGCATAGGTTAGTTAGGTTTATGTAGTTCAAAGGTCTAGAGGACTGATGACCTCGGAAGTTAAGTCCCATAGTGCACAGTGCCACTTGAGCCAGTTATGCAGTTTCATAATACGTATAGTCACTTGTAGTGACTCTGTTTCTTTTCGGAAATTTTTTCTTATTATTCGCTACATATATGTGTGCTTGAAACTTCACTACACATGGAGACGAGCTAGGTTCATTAGGCCGGTTGCCCGTCCTGATTTTTTATTATTTTTAATAAAAAATTATGTTTTGGTGCCATCTTTTCAATTTTAACTTAAGAGTACTATTCGATGGAAACTTGGAGCGATCGGTATCAGTACACTTTCAATATGAGTGGTTCAATTTTTGCGCCACCTGGTCCGGTTGTATCTAACGTTAAGTTCGTAACGGCTTCTCGTCAGTAAAAGCTTCTTCGTTTTAACCTTCTTTTACTTTCCACCTCACAATTCCTCACTAAAATCTGAAGAATTATAGACGTTACCAGATAAGCATCTGTACGGAAACTAGTTTCTCGAAAAAGTTCCTCAAAAATATTGTTATCGATTTTCATCTTTTTAAACGTGGAAAGGCAGGTACGAAAAATTCACTGTCTCCTTGTCATTCCGTGTTTCTCTCATCGTGTTGCTCTTCAGCTTAGGTGCTTCTTCCATTCGCATTTGGCGCATAATGAAATGGAGCTCAGTCTCAATTCATATGTTAAACCTAAGCGAATACGACACGTACTACATATTTTCTGTCGTCAAGGGACGAACTCAGGGAGAGCTCTCTCTCTCTCTCTCTCTCTCTCTCACACACACACACACACACACACTCACACACACACGTTTAGAGAGTCGCTCTTGGGCGCTCAAGTACACGTGCATAAACACACACGTAAGTGGAGTGTAGGGTAGCGGGAGCAGCACGTATAAATAATTCTCTCTATTATTCAAGTAACGTGCCAGAAACGCCGAATTAAGTCGGCCGTTTACATATTCATAAGGTACGCCTTGGTGTGGCACACACGGCACTTTTACCGAGCGTGCAAAGCCGGACCCAGAACGCTTTCCTTTCAAGAGACAGCTACACTCTGCTCCTGAATTCTACCCGCTACTTGTAACCTGCTACGGCCCTTCTTGTTATACCCTCCTTGTAAAGCATACTCTTCAGCGTCAGTTGCACAATTGTGATCGCAAAGTATGTACGTAGTGAAGTTTATGCTGTTTGAAATATTTGAAGCAGAGGTTTAGATTTAAATTGCGAACAGCTAATCCGATGCACTCTGTTTTCTCGTTTTCTATAACTAGACGCATAATTTCTAGCAATAAAACTGTGATAGATGTGGTGTTTATTCATATGTGAATTAAGTGCTTTAACTTACCTAGGTTTCGTTGATCTTAAGTTTTTACGAGAGTAACACGACATGCAGCCTCCACAGAAATACGTGTGGAAATCATGATGCAGATATTTCATACAAGTATTCTGTGACCGTGTTATTAAGCTCTTTCGTGATTCATGTAGATGCACTATTCGTTACATATAAAGGTGCTGTGACATTGTAATGTCTTAATACCAGGAATCCTCTAAGGTTCGCTTTGCATAGAAATTAAACGCCTAATTAGAGCGAAAAAATGAACGAGATGTGTTCAGAAAATTAGGGGAAACCTTTACTTTTCAAATAATTTTATTGATTTGCTACATCAATGTTATCCTCTTTAAAATAGCACCACTACATATACATTTATCTTAGCTCTCTTGCCGGCCGCGGTGGTCTCGCGGTTAAGGCGCTCAGTCCGGAACCGCGCGACTGCTACGGTCGCAGGTTCGAATCCTGCCTCGGGCATGGATGTGTGTGATGTCCTTAGGTTAGTTAGGTTTAAGTAGTTCTAAGTTCTAGGGGACTGATGACCACAGATGTTAAGTCCCATAGTGCTCAGAGCCATTTGAACCATTTTTTGAACTTAGCTCTCTTTCTGGATATACAATCTTTCACACACGAGTTAACTCTCTGATCGATTGGTTTTTAATCTCATCCACACTTGTAAAGCAACTGCCTTCTCAGATTTTATTGTTTTTGGGAACAGAAGAAGAAAATGGTTCAGATGGCTCTGAGCACTATGGGACTTAACATCTGAGGTGATCAGTCCCCTTGAACTTAGAACTACTTAAACCTAACTAACCTAAGGACATCACACACATCCATGCCCGAGGCAGGATTCGAACCGGCAACTGTAGGAACAGAAGAAACTCGTATGCAATCTCGTATGGAAAATATGGATGCTGGTACATCACTGCAGCATTTCCTTTCCTACAGATGTACAAACAATGAACGTAGCGTGAGTACATGGACAATAGTGATGAAAAGTCACGAAGTGCTTCGCCAAAACCCGCGCGACCGCTACGGTCGCAGGTTCGAATCCTGTCTCGTGCATGGATGTATCTGATGTCCTTAGGTTAGTTAGTTTTAAGTAGTCATAAGTTCTGGGGGACTGATGACCTCAGATGTTAAGTCCGATAATGATCAGGGCCATTTGAACCATTTTGCGTCGCCAACAATGTGGACGCATTTTCGGATTTCACCTCTCAAACGGCGTTGCGATTGTTCCAAGCAGTAACCGTCACTGATCGCTCGACATTGTGGCTGGAACTAATAGTGTACTGGGCTATTAGAATCGAATAATACCTTGAGAATAATAATCTTTGACCAAACTTCACGAGCTTTCTTCAATGTTGACGAACCAGATTGCTTCCACTGAAACGACTGATTTTTAATTTCAACGTCATATTTATAACTCATGTTTGCCACTTGTTACAACACGTTTCAGCAGCTCTACGTCGTTAGTGTCTTCATCTGTCTACTCCTGAGCAACTTGAATTTCAAACGAAAACAGCAGTGAATGCAATAATTTTGGAATAAATTTTACTGTCACAAGTTTCTCACCCAGGACATCCGAAAAAATCGTAGGACCGGATACTTGATACGCCGCCATCATCAGTGACTTCTCTGATAATGATTCGGCGATCGTTCGTAACAATTTATTTCACTTTTTCCGCGATTTCATCGGCTGATGGTCTAGACCTACATGGATACTCTGCAAGTCACACTTAAATGACTGGCAGAGAATTAATCGAGCCAGCTTCACAATAACTGGCTGTTATTTTACACTCGAGCAGATCGCGTGAAGAAAACGAACACGCGTATCTTTCCATGCGAGCTCTGACTTCCCTTATCTTATTATGATGATCATTTTTCCCTATGTAGGTCGCCGTCAAAACAATCTTTTCCCATTCAGAGGAGAAAGCTGTTCACTGAAATTTCGTCAGAAGGTCCCGCTGCTACGAGAAACGACTTTTTTAATGATCTCCGCACCAAATCTTGTATCATGTTCGTGACACTCTCTCCCCTATTTCTCGATAGTACAAAACGTGCTGCTCTTCTTTGAACATTCTCGATGTACTTCGTTAATCCATCTGGTAAGGATTCCACACCACCCAGCATTAGTACAAAATAGGACGAACAAGCGCAGTTTAGGCAGTCTTTTTAGCAGATCTGTTGCATTTTGCAAAGTGTTGTGCCACTGAATCACAGATCTTGGTTCATCTTTCCCACAAAATTTTCTACGTGCTCTTTCCTATTTAAGTTGTTCATAATTGTAATTCCTACGTAATGTAGTTGAATTTACGGCCTTAAGGCTTGATCGATTTATCGTGTAACCGAAGTGTAATGGGTCCCTTTCAGCACTCACGTGGATGAGCTCGCAGTTTTCATTATTTAGGATCAAATACCAATTTTCGCACCATACAAATAACTTTTCTAAATCGCTTTGCAGTTTGTTTTGACCTTCTGATGATTTACTAGACGATAAACGACAGCGTCACCTGCAAACAACTTAAGACAACTGCTCAGATTTCCTCCTAAATCGTTTATATAGACAAAGAACAGCAGAGGGCCTATAACACAACCATGGGGAACGCCAGAAATCACTCCCGTTTTACTCGGTGACTTTTCCTCAGTTACTACCAACTCTGGCCTCTGTGACAGCAAATCACGAATCCAGTCACTTAACTGAGACGATATTCCGTAAGCACCCAATTTGGTTACAAGCCGCCTATGAGTTACGGTGTCAAAAGCCCTTTGCAAATCTAGAAATACGTAATAAATGTGAAATCTCTTGTCAATTGCACTCAACACTGAGTGTGAGTAAAGTGCTAGTTGTGTTTCCCAGGAACCATACTTTCTACATCTGTGTATTTGGTACGAATCTCTAAATTGGTGTCGATACTTTTCCTTTGAATTAAAGCCACATCTGGCCTACACTTACATTGTTAACTTGAAAGGGGTGGAGACTGTCTCTCAGGAATGTGTGAAGAGAATTTTTATCTGCTTTTTCGAATAGACAAGTTTTTTGTTTATTTTTGATGGATTTCGGAGTTTAAATATTCAGCATCGCTACGACTTTCCTGTGTTCACTAATCCGTATGTCCTTTTTGATGCTCGTTATTACGTTATTAAAACAAAACAAATGGCTCTGAGCACTATGAGACTTAACTTCTGAGGTCATAAGTCCCCTCGAACTTAGAAGTACTTAAACCTAACTAACCTAAGGACATCACACACATCCAATCCCGAGGTAGGATTCGAACCTGCGACCATAGCGGTCGCGCGGTTCCAGACTGTAGCGCCTAGAAACGCTCGGCCACTCCGGCCGGCATGTCGTTATTAGCTCTGGATTATTTGTTGCTATGAAGTCAAGTGTGTTTTCACAACCGTTTACTGTACGAGTGGGCTGATAAACTGACTGCTCGAAACAATTTGCAGAGAATGCGTTTAGGACAATTCCGGATGTGTTTCATGCGTACCTCCGGATGTATTTTAGCCAATGATATACAGTGGTGTTCAGGAAACTGTATTTTCAACATTTTCGCGGCCTTCGTCGTAATTTTGTATTACTGTTAAACCCTGGTGTCCTCATAGCAATCATGAAAAGTAATATTTAACATTTCTAACACTATTTCATTCTTATTTTAAAAATAACACATATCCTCTGATCAATTTTTATACAAATAAATAATCGGAAATACTACCAAAAGCAATGTAATCTTTTATTTATTATAAATTAAACCTACTATCCGCTCCCTCCCCCTCTCCAGCTGCATTTTTCTGGCTGTGTGTGAAGACTAATGTCAGAAGCTGTTGTATGCGTTTTGACACGTGTTTCACTAACTCGTAGACTGATTCAAGTGGAAGGTTTTTGTGTATGTATCTAGCACATAAAAATTAAAATTTGTTTCAAATAGTTTTGTGTTGTGGGCAGCTGGCCGTTGGTGGCCGAGCGGTTCTAGGCGCTTCAGTCTGGAACCACGCGACCGCTACGGTCGCAGGTTCGAATCCCGCCTCGGGCATGGATGTGTGTGATGTACTTAGGTTAGTTAGGTTTAAGTAGTTCTAAGTTCTAGGGGACTGATGACCTCAGAGGTTAAGTTTCATAGTGCTCAGAGCCATTTGAACCATTTTTGGAATCTTTGTTTGCTCGTCCACAGTGCGTTCCTGTACCATTCATCCGGTTGCGAAGACTGTTGAGTTGTTGCGTGCACGACCGTGAAGGTTTCTGATTACCAATATACACCATCACCCCAAGCAGTGCGGAGGAAGAGTGAGAAGGCGTCACATCTAAAATTATTCGATAACGTCCGACACTGACACTGATATCCAATCCATAAGTTTTATTCTCGTTAGACTCCTTCCCGACAGAATAAATTACGTTTCAATCGTTGGGGAGGGGGGGAGAGGGGGGGAGGTAAAAACCGTGACGATCAGCATATTTCTGTAATACCTACAACAAATTCTGACTGACAGTGCACACGCATTATGCGCCATCTGAAAAAAATTGACACCGTATGGCTGAGGATAAGTGACATAAAAGAAGACCTCGACCAGATGTGGCAAATATACATAACATATTATTTAACAATGGAAAATCCTGGATGGACTGTAACGATATTAGAGAAGAAAAGTTGCTACTCCCCATATAGCGGAGATGCAGAGTCACTATAGGCATAACAAGAAGATTCACACAATTATAGCTTTCGGCCATTAAGGCATTTTTCAACAACAGACACACATACGCGCACACACACACACACACACACACACACACACACACACACACACATTCACGCAAACGCAACTTGTACTCACGTGTGCAAGCTCAGACAACGAAACCACACAGCCAACACATTATTTGTATGAAATTACTGTGAGTGTGTCCAGCAGGATAACGCTCTGCTACAAAACAATATTGTAGCCCAACATGCTCGACATTGTGTCGACTATTTCCCTGGTCTACCGCATCACCCGATCTGTTTCCAGTCGAGTATGTATAAGATATCGTGGAACGACAACTCCAGCGTCATCAACAACCGGCAGTAGCCGTCCCTGAATTGACCGATCAAATGCTGCAGGCATGGAACTCTATCCCACAAACTGACATCCGGCACCTGTACGACACCATGCATGCACGTTTTCATCCTTTCATTTAACATTCTGCCAGATACACCGCTTATTATTGTACCAGGATTCCACATATTGAAAGGCTTATCTCATGCTTCCATTAACCTGTGAATTTGCAACGTTAATCACTTAAATACCGGATGGTTATAGTTAAACATTCCCTATTTAACACGTTATAACAAGGAAACTAATTGCAGTACGAGTACCAAACTTGGTAGCACTAATTTCAGGGAGATGGGGAAGAGAAATAATGTACAATCAATTAAGCTGAAACCCTTTTAATGTGCTGCTACGGTACATCATACCATTACATACCGGCACCACTACTGCAAACGGAGCTCAGTATGGTGCACATCACTGTCCAGTGGAGTCTGAAAGCACAGGATTACATCCGGCACAGCAGAACGAGGCATGTCCACAGGTATGCTGGCTACCTCTCTTGATATACCGCGCTTCAGATCACTACGTGTGTGAATGTTACCCTGGTAAACACTGTCCTTCAGGTGGTCCCACAACCAGGATCACAGGAAGTGAGATCAGGTGATTGTTCTGACCATGCATTTGGAAACGATCGGATGATAATTCCATAGTTTCCAAATGTGTTTCGGAGAAGCAGGTGAACCTCACGAGCGATGTGAGATGGGGGCCCTAGTGAAACGGTAACTGTTGAGTTCAATGCGTTCTTCTCCTATAGGGCGAGTATGACATTATTTTTCGCCAGACACAGCGCACGTCTTTGGTCCTTGAGAGCCAACCTATTGAAAAAAGAGTGAGCCAACGACGAACGTAGCCGTGAAGCCCACCATACGGTGACACGTTCACCATACAGAGGAACTTTATTCATAGTGACTGGAGGTCTCGGCAGTTCTGTGTGTTTACTCACCCGTCAGAAAAAATAAGCTTAGACTCTCCATAGGATGGTCCAGGGCCAGCTCTCGTCAACTTCAATCCTTGCGAGAAAATGGAGAGCGAAATCAACACGTCGTTGAGCGTCCTATGGTGCAAGCTATTGCACGATATGGATCTTGTGCGGTTACCATTTGTGAATGATTCGAAACGCATTCCGTACAGTGGACCATGGGATGTTCAAGTGTTGTGACACAGCCAGCGCTCTGTCTGCCTGATAGGGAACTGCGCGAAGTGTTGTCTGCCATAGCAACAGCGATTTCACGAACCACCTGTGGTGCAACCGATTGTCAGCCTCTACCCAGCGGGACATCCAGTTCTCCAGTTGATTCGAAGTTCTTCATCATGCTCTGCACAGCAGGTGGAGAAAGAGGACACTTCCGTAATCCTTTCAGCCAGCGGTATTCTCGAAGTGCAGCTGCAGCATTACTGTTGTTTTGGTAATAGAGCTTCACCAATAATGCCCATCTCCTTTTGTCTAAGCTCACGCTGACACATCAACAAGAGCTATGCAACAGATCGGGTGTGTGAGACTATGAATCACGATTACTGATCACGGTACCTGGTGGCCGTATTTGGAATTCGACGGTGGCGCTGTAACGCATGGAGATCATGCATCCCATACACTGGACATTAATGCTGCCAAGTCTGGTACTCGTACGATAATTATTTTCCATGTTATAACGTATTAAATTGGGTAAGTTTAATCATAAGCACCCGGCATGTTATCCAGCTAAATTTATTTCCGAAATTTGATGACTTCGTATTATTTATTTCCTGGTGTTGAGATTTTTTTCCGGCGTTGTGTGTTGTGTTTGTGTATTGTGTTAACGAACAAGGTAATGCGCTGGGAACCGAGGTTTTACCTTTGTGTCAGTAGTTAAGCTACTCTTGACCTTTCTTATTTCTCTGTGGTGATGCGTTGTGATTCTGAGGCAGAATCTGGAAACCCAAATATGATAAGATTATCGCTAAGAGAGGAGTGAACTTTGTAATTTTTCGCTGTTTAATTCTCAACTAAATCTTTAAGTTCTTTGACCATCACTTGATGGAGAAATACACCGAGGGTAGAGGCACGCGACCATCCAGATTTGGCACAACTTTGAAATATAGAAGGGTCTTGATCTCACAATATTTTATTAAGCGTTTATATCGTCATCAGACTGAAATCGTGGAATGAAGTGTACTAGAAAACTAACGATGGCAAATATGTACGTAATAACGTCAGTATGCATCTAAGTATTCCACTGTACAGAAATTTCAGTTATTATCGTACTTACATTAAAATCAACCTCTAGCACAAAGTTCACGAAAGTGAGCACATAGACTGGATAAAATACAGATCTCATCTCACGTAGACATATTTGACCGTGCCATTGTCTATTGGAATAGAACCTGTGCAAAACAATTGCGACGATTAAGCTATTAAAGAAGTAAAATAAGGCTAGTATTTGGCACTAGCATTAACCACAGGAAGCAAGTCAAAAAGAAGCTTTACAAACCTTTATGCATTGAGTTTAATTACGTGTCAGAACTTCATGAACGAATTGACAAAAATACATTTATGCTGCTTTTATGGAAGCGAAACTCATATAATGCGAGCATGAAATGAGCGTCGTCAGGTAACATTGTGAACAATATTACAAAGGTAGTCTTTGTTCAACAACCAGGACGTAACACATTTGCAACCCATAAATGGTGTGGTACAATATAAACATGAAACCGATGCAGATAAAAGATAAAATAAAGCTGAGAAGGAATAACTTTACAGCTATCATTAAATAAAATTTTGCATTAGTATTACCAAATGTAGCCACACTACAATAGACAAACATGTAATAAATGACATAAAAGAATCATTGAAAGGAGCCAAGATTAGTGGCAACTTTCAACTTTGTGTTAGATCGTATAACTCTCCAGCTGTGACCAGTTTACAACCATCTTAAAAAGAAATAATACATGAGTATGACGAACTGTAATCATTACACTAGTGGGACAGACAAAGAATGACATACAGTATAACCATTTAGGTAAGCCTAGATGAGAGGCAACAATTTGAAATGAAATATTGCAAGTTTCTCTTCATTTTGTAATAAAAAGTCTGTAAGTATAATAAAGGAAATGCTTAATAGCTTAGGTTGAAGTAGGTGCTAGAGGATATCCAACAAACATGTTAGTATACTGTGGTTGAGAATATAAAGCTACGATCATTGACTGACAAAAACTGATGCCTAGGGATCGTAATGCTGAAATAGTAGTCATACTATTTCGGAATTAATGCAATCCAATTGGACTTAAACTGAATACAGAGCGGACGTGTATAGCAGTATGGAACTGTAGAGCCATACACGCAAAATAAGCTCGTCGTGTTGCTAGCGAAACCAAGTGATTCATCTTGTGCAAGGTTAACCACAATGTAACACACATGTAACGTAATTATACCCTATGTGAGAAGTTAAGTTTACTTAGGCCATGGTGTGAAACCCATGGTAAGGAAGCATGTGTGTCTTGCGATAAAATTGTAAAGTAAGTCAAATGAATAGAATGAAGTAGTAATATTGACCAAATGCAAAGTATCGATGCACTATGCCTCATACGTAATAAAAGGAACTGCACGGTGATGCAGTTACAACGTGGTGCCAACCTGCAAAAACAGTGACTCCAGCTCTTGGTTTGAAGTGAATCTGCAGAGAAAGCTTAGAAATGCAGCAACATCAGATTATCCTTGAAAATGGTGGAACCATTATTTTTGCACGGAACTTTGATGCCGTTTCATACATATTTACTGTAACTATCCCTTATTAGATTGCGTAATATATATTGAGAATTTCATTCCACTTGTCGGTCATTCCCATTCATTTTTTAAAGGACAGATCGTTAGAATTCATTTTTGTGTGCAAAAAGCAGCTGGACCTGTGAACGTCCTTCATACCATGAACGAACAGCCAATAGTAAGCAGTGCTGACATGGCGAATCTGCCGAACTGAAGAGAGTTGTGACTACCGAAATATTAAATTTCGAGCTTTTTAGGGAACTTGCGTAAAGGACCGAGCAAAGCTGAGGCAGGCCGAGCTTTGGCAGGCAGATCCTGCATGCCTGGTATATGGCATGCCGTGGCTGGCCCTGTGTTTGATGTTCCTTCAATTAGCCTATTCCGTTGTGCTATGAGAAGTTGCTTCAGTACAGCATATTCACTAAAAGTAGCCAGATAGCGATATCTTAATTTATGAGTCAGATTTCATGCAAAGGTGTGGGGTATTAAAAACCGGAGTCACAATGTCTTATGCACTCACATGCTACACTACTGGACATTAAAATTGCTACACCACGAAGATGACGTGCTACAGACGCAAAATTTAACCGACAGGAAGAAGATGCTGTGATACGCAAATGATTAGCTCTTCAGAGCATTCACACAATGTTGGCGCCGGTGGTGACACCTACAACGAGCAGACATGAGGAAAGTTTCCTACCGATTTCTCATATACAAACAGCAGTTGACCGGGGTTGCCTGGTGAAACGTTTTTGTGATGCCTCGTGTAAGGAGGAGAAATGCGTACCATCACGTTTCCGACTTTGATAAAGGTCGGATCGTAGCCTATCTCGATTGCGGTTTATCGTAGCGCGACATTACTGCTCGCGTGGGTCGAGATCCAATGACTGTTAGCAGAATATGGAATCGAGGGGTTTCTGGAGGGTAATACGGAACGCCGTGCTGGATCCCAACGGCCTCATATCACTAGCAGTCGAGATGACAGGCATCTTATCCGCATGGCTGTAACGGATCGTGCAGCCACGTCTAGATCCCTGAGTCAACAGATTGGGACGTTTGCAAGACAACAACCATCTGCACGAACAGTTCGACGACGTTTGCAGCAGCATGGACTATCAGCTCGGAGACCATGGCTGCGGTTACCATTGATGTTGCTGCATCCCAGACAGGAGCGCCTGCGAAGTTGTACTCAACGGCGAACCTGGTTGCACGAATGGCAAAACGTCATTTTTTCGGTCGAATCCAGGTTCTGTTTACATCATCATGATGGTCGCATCCGTGTTTGGCTACATCGCGGTGAACGCACATTGGAAACGTGTATTCGTCATACTGGCGTATCAGCCGGCGTGATGGTATGGAGTGCCATTGGTTACACGTCTCGGTCACCTCTTGTTCGCACTGACAGCAGTTTGAACAGTGGACGTTACATTTCAGATCTGTTACGACCCGTGGCTCTACCGTTCATTCGATCAATGCGAAACACTACATTTCAGCAGGATAATGCACGACCGCATGTTGCAAGGTCCTGTACGGGCATTTCTGGATACAGAAAATGCTGCCCTGGCCAGCACATTCTCCAGACCTCTCACCAATTGAAAACGTCTGGTCAATGGTGGCCGAGCAACTGGCTCGTCACAATACGCCAGTCACTACTCTTGATGAACTGTGGTATCGTGTTGAAGCTGCATTGGCAGCTGTACCTGTACACGCCATCCAAGCTCTGTTTGACTCAATGCCCAGGCGTATCAAGGCTGTTATTACGGCCAGAAGTGGTTGTTCTGGGAACTGATTTCTCAGGATCTATGCAAATGTAATCACATGTCAGTTCTAGTATAATATATTTAGATCATCTGCATTTCTTCTTGGTGTAGCAATTTTAATGGCCAGTGGTGTACAATTTGAATGTAGTGACCGCTTTCATGTGTATCACGTAGTAGTTAATACAGTAATCCCTTATCCAGTTACGGAATTTTCTCAGTTTAATTATGACAATTTTGTTTTGCTCTTCTTCCTTTATTCTTTGTTACGGTTATTACTCGTAAAATTAGGAAGAGAGTAACTGTAGACGCAGCGGAAAGCCGTGAGCTGTAGCGCCGTCACAGCACGCACAGTAGAAAGCAGTCTCGGCGCCGGAACTCCCTAGCGGGCCGGCGGCTGCTCGGAATCCGCTACAGCTGTTCCAGAAGCGGGAGAGTTAGCCAGCCAGCCAGCCAGCTAGGCCAGCGTTGCGGTCGCCCTGCGGCGTACCGCGGGCGCGCATGCTGATGGCTGGCGGCGGATAATCCCCGAGACTGCCCGAAAACAGAATCTGTATTCTGCACGCGACCACAATTTGCACAGGAATTGCTCTCTGCGTGCGGCCGCCGGCACAGGTGGAGGCGGCCAACGAATCTGCACCCGGAGTCGAGCTGAAGCATCATGGGTACCGCCAACCTGCGCTGCGCTACTGGCCACACAAGTAGATTACACGATTCTGCTTATTCCGAGCGTCGTATAACATCGCAGTCATCATCATCCGCTTTTCCTCTAAATAAGGTGAAATTTCAGAAACACTATACACTGCGTCACTGAAACTACCGTGAATTGTACTGGAGACGTTCAATAAGTAATGTTTTTCGGCCAATTTCGGTTAAGGGGCTCCGGAAAGGCTCAAAATCATGAAAAGTTAAATTTTTACTTTTTTGCGTTTTCTGAATCCGCAGACTATTACCTTTTAATAGATATATAATTTATTCAATTCCGAAGACTACAACTATTTTTAAATTTTATTTTGAAATGTGTTCTACATGGGCGTGACCCACTGTGGCGCTGTTAAACTGCTGTCAAATGGTGTTATTATTAACGTCCGTGTTCATCAGGTACATTTTAGTGATGTGAGATAAAGTATGAGTTGTGGCTAACCTGTGATGGTTCAATATATATCGCTCGTGTGATTGTCGATTGTTTCATGTTTATTTACTCTGTCCTTATCTCGAAAATATTCGTAATTAATTCTGTTTCTTGAGTCTCTGTTTTGTTGAAGTATAATAATGAGTAAAAGTAAAGTTATTAGAAATCCTCTGAAGGCTTTTAAGAAAAGGAGAAATGTTGGAAAGCCAAAGGTATGTGTTATTACTGTAAACAATAAAGACGATAACCAAGTGAGTGAACCTAACCTCTCAAGTACACCTACCCGTAGCAGTCAAAGTGGGAAAGAAAATACTTCACAGAAGAAGCTTGGTTCAATGAGTGAAAACTATGAATGTTTTATGGGCGAATCGGATGTGAATGAAATATTTGATATGTCGGTTCTCAAAGGAATTTTTTCAAACTGTGTAAGATGTATTCATTGTAGTGAAGTTGGTCTGGAACTCTCCATAATAAAGCACGTAGGACTTGCTAGTGAAATACAACTGAAATGTGATAAGTGTTCATACATGACCACGTTTGGAACAGTGTTGCAGTAACTGCAACTGAAGAAAATGGTAGCAAAATCTACGAACACAACAACGAGCAATGCTTGCTTTAGACAAGGAACGCCTTCGGGCTGCAGACAGGGCTGTAAAGAGTCTAGAAATACAAGCAAGAGTAAACAGGAGGAGGAGCAAGAGGAAGCTGGAGGAGGAGTTTGCAGAGGATGAAGATAATCCATCCTATGGACCTGGAATGCACTAAAAAGTTAATCCAAACTTTGTCGCTCGATTCCCAAAACTTTTATTTTCTCATACTAATTACATGTTTTCTAAGCATCTTCCAAACATATTTGTTTCAAACGTTCAGTAAATGTTACACAGTACCTTCTGCATAATTTAACACAGCCTTTTTCCAAAAAACTGTATATTTTTGAATATATAAATAAAAAATTGCAAAAAAATGTTGTGAATTTTCATTACAATTGAAAAAAAATCATCTTTAATAACTGAACTAAAATTTTGTAAAATCCCTGTGTTAAGTTGTAGCCCATATTCCAATAAATAATCTGTACAAAGTTCAACTTCCTACCTCAAATACTTTGTGAGGAAAGATGTAATTTATAAGCGTTATTTTAAGATTGCAAGTATAGGGCGTTCCGGAGCCCCTTAAAAAGTGTGATATTTGTTGTGGAACATCGTGGAATATCCACGCTTCAACCCCTATATATTCATGGAGAGCAGTACTTGATGGCACAATACGTGGCCTAAAAGCTGTGGTAACTGTAACGTCACTGAGTGCCTTTTGGCGGAAAACCACAGCATCTCAGATATTTGAGGGCGCTCGCTGAATGTCTGCGGCGGCCTGGCAGTGAACAAAAGCACAGTGAGTCGTCGGGCGAGGCGCCTGTCACCGTTGCAGCAAGTTCGCGCAGACCTGTCTCATCTCCTACATACAAACCGGCCGCACACAGGTGTGATTTCTGCAGTGATGGAACGTGGAGACACCCTCATTCCAGGTGACTGACGGATTACAATCAAACACCTCGCTGCTCATCTGAATGTCTCTGTTAGTAATGCTGACGCACTCGTGCACCGCCTAACAGAAGACCATTAAAAGCAACGAAGGACCATCCGTGCTGAATTGCTTGCGCGTTTCGACGCTTATGGACTCAGTCGTCTGTTTATCATCGTCACAGGTGACGAAACATTGGTACATCACTTCGAAATGGAAACAGAACTGTGATCCAGGGAATGGCGCCATACCATCTCTCCTCCGAAGAAAAAGTACAAACCCGCTCCCTCAGCCGGTAAAACCATGGCGTCGTTCTTCTACCACTCTGAAGGAGTTATTCTGTTTGATGTCCTCCCACATGGTGCATCTATCGACTCTCAAGTGTTTTATCCTCAGCGAATTGGAGAAACGACTTCAACGGAGTAGCCGCGCGGTCTGGGGCGCCTTGACACGGTTCTTGTGGCTTCCCCCCCTCCCCCCCCCCACCCTGCTGTCGGAGGTTCGAGTACTCCCTTTGGCATGGGTGAGTGTGTTGTCCTTAGCGTAATTTAGTTCAAGTTAGATTAAGTACTGTGTGAGCCTAGCGACCGATAACCTCAGCAGTTTGGTCCCATAGGAAGTTACCACAAATTTCCATTTTCGTCGCCACAAAAATGCAAAAGATCTCCTCCTTCTCCATGAACACATAAGACTGCGCATCCGTCAGGAGTCCACAAAACTTCATTGGACTGTTTTCCTTCATCCACTTTACAGCTCGATTCTGGTTTCTTCGGTCGTCCATCTGTTCGGCGTAAGGCACACCTCGGGAAGCAGAACGTGGACGATGGGGAGGTTAGGGATGCAGAAAGACGTTGGCTCCGAAGTCGACCAGTAGAACGGTAGCCTGCCAACATATAGGCCCTCCCTGAATGGTGGCGTAAAGCCATCGCAGTAAACGGTTGTTCTGCCGAGAAACAAGGTTTTGTATGCAAAATAGTGGCGAGTAATGCGTTGTACTGGAATCCTGAGTAAAACCAACCTACTTTCAGAAAAAAAATGTGTTACATTATTTATTGAACGCCACTCTTAAAATGTATGAGGGATGGTTACTTCTTTTATTTCGAATAACCGTTTTGGATGGTGTGATGGAATTTTCTGTGTCTTTGTTTTCAACTACTGTTTCCTTTGCCCGCACACATCTTTCATTCTACGACAATATTGATCCTTTTGTTCTTGTGTCTGCTTTCTTCCATTTCCTGATTTCATTCGCTGCGTGAAAGCCTGCCCTTCCTATGCTTCTTTAAGAAGTGCTCTTTCTTATTGTGTCCACCCCGACTCCCACATTTTCGATATCTCTTCCTACGTCTCTCAGCCATGTGATTAAGAATCTCAGAATTTTGATAAACTATCTCGCATGAAATCATTAACATTCCAGTTTTAAGATCTTAATCTATATCATAATTTACAGCTGCTTTGGTTTCTAACATTTTCCTTCTTTCAGTTTTTAGGACTCTGTATCTCAGTCGATAAAAACGGAACGCTAATTGGGTGACTTTGCTGAGAGCCTGCCGGTCTGTTAGTAACCGTTTTATTAAGAATGGCTAAAGGTAACAAGTTGAGAGTTATATCAAATGCTAGGGTCTACAGTCCCTTACCCGTGTACGAAATTTAAGCTTCTAAGTCAATGTAATCAAAATATACAGCCATTAATGTCACCTATTTTTATGCAGACTCACTCATCAAAACCAGAAGATGAAACTATCTATGTACACATTTAAATTTGTAGTGTACTTCAGAGCGGAAGCGCAGCTCGCACTTGTCAGTGTTATTCTAATTTTTCAGGCTCTCCTATCGCAATCAGTTTAATAGTCTGCATAGCAGAGAGGGCTCCTGGTCTGACAACTGCTTTATATTACGGGATAATGTTTTGTTAGTGAAAACATTTTGTAGCGTATATGTTTCTTGTTATTGGAAAGGCCCTCTGTATTTTATGTACTCTAGCCTGTATTGCTGTATTTTGTTGCTTCACACTGTCTGATATCCATTCTTATAGATATTTAAAACAGTCCACTTTAAATATTGCGTTGTTAGTTATGAAGCTTTTTAAGTGCACTACTGATGTTTGTCATGAACTGTGTTTTTCCAAATGTTATTAGTAATCCTACTTCTGCTGCTTGAAGTTTTAGTTCTGCAATGTTCTCACGCATTTGAAAGTGAGTGTATAATAAACGCCACCTCCAAGTTCTTGACAGTCAACAGTGATCTCCTTTGGCTTTCTTCCTAGGACTTCTTGTAGTATTATCGCTTTGCTACAATCTCTAACCACTTTCTCTAAAGCACAGTTAAAATGTAAGGGCGACAAGCTACCTCATTGTCTTACTCGTGACACTGTTTCAATATTTTCTGACACTTCTTCCATAAATTCTACTTTTTATGTGCTACATGAAGTTGTTTTAATTATTTCTTTATTTTTTATTTGTTCTAAACAGTCTTAAAAATTTGAATACAATTTTAAAATGTCATCACATCTAAGATGTGCTTTAAGTTTACGCCTTGTCCTACTCATTGCCTGCTGTTCTTGATTCCTCCTTGATACTCCCCTTACTGTGGACCAAGTATTCTTTCAGCTCTGCTTAAAATTGCCTTCAACGGTACCGTTAAGAGGGAAATTCCTCCATTGTTGCCACAATATGTTTGTTCTCGCTTTTTATGTATGGAATTCATTATTGCAAATATCCGTCTAGCTGGCCACGGTGTTTATTTCCCAGATTTCTTTAACTCTTTTTTCTTTGGGCATGCAATCATATTATCGCTAGAGTGCTTGTATAATTCTGTAACAAAATTATCTTGGCCAGGTATTGTGTTACTTTTAAGTTCCCTTGTCATATCTTCAATTTCTTAGAATGTTCTAATTTTATTTTTGACGCCGCAGTAAGGAAGTTACCATAAAGGCTGATGTAAATAAATTGGCGGTACTTTATGATGAACGTTTGATCAAAACTTGTGATCTGAAACACGACCTCTTAGAAATATTTACAAATTGTGAGGCACCAACTATACAAAATACCATTCTGCCTCTTCTGGTAAAGAGGAGAAATTTTGGGAGTCTCTATACAACACAATTTACCCTGTCTATCTCTTACATAAACGCCATTAGTTAGTGGTCTATGTCAGTTATTATCTACTTATTTTACTTTCTTTCGCTGGATATCACAGTACTAAGAAACATTAGCAGTTTTGAATTTTGATGCTGATAAATTTCGTGCACCGTTCTGACGCTAATAAATTATGTGCAACATTTTGGTCTGTGTTAGAACCTGGATAACAAACTAGAAGATAACAGCGAATAAATAATGCTTGCCATTTATGAAGTGTCTCAGGCTGGTCTGTTTGCACACAGCTCTGTCTTATGACTGTGTTTGCTGACTGACGCTGTACTTGGACCGCAGCTGCTTGTAATTCGTTCACACATGCTAGCCAGTGCTTTGCCCGCCCTGGGTAATCTGCATATAGAGCAGCTCCTTTGGAGGAATACCTCTTTGTGGTATACAAGATCTCTAGTATGTGGCTGTTAATTAGCGAAATGAATGACGGTTGATATTTCAAAGTAAAGTACCAGTTAAACATAACGAGTCACTTGGACTAGGGCGTCCACCAGACACTTAGCTATAGCTGCCTACGCACTCTTGGCTGGATGGAGGCTCACTCACTTCCCCTCACACTTAAATGCAAGCTACCGCTTTGCAGTGCAAAATAAAAACAGTGCCCTATCTGTTGGCTTCTGTCTTGCTTTCTTGGCTGACGTTTGTCTGACGATTTTTCTGATGTTTCGCCAGCACGAGTGGCTAGCATTGTGATAGCTTCGCCTTCCATTGCTAGTGGTGGAGCTTTGACTATGACAGGCGCTCGTGCTTGCGAAACGTCAGAAAAATTATCAAACATTG
Source organism: Schistocerca americana (assembly GCF_021461395.2). Lineage (NCBI taxonomy): Eukaryota > Metazoa > Arthropoda > Insecta > Orthoptera > Acrididae > Schistocerca > Schistocerca americana. The sequence continues at coordinate 217,383,539 of NC_060124.1, forward strand.
TCGGCCGAAGAACCTGAAGCCAGCCAGTAGTTTCCCAACAACTGGCGACGAAAGTCTTACCATTTTTGTGGTGTCTATATCTCTATTTGTTACCGCAATTTAGGAACCATAGTACGTTTCCACATACCCACTACATCTGTCTCAGGGTCGGCCATGGCGTGCCAAACTATACCCGAGCATGATGTTTGGAGTGCATGCAGGTCGATGCTCGATCCGTCTCGAAACTGCTCGGCACAACGCAAAGTTTCATTTAGATATTGCTGTAGAGCACTCTCGGTCCTCATGATGTTGTTCAGTTCGACAGAATCGAGGTGTCACCGCTGGTTACCCTGCCCTAATTTATCGTGCTTCACAGGACCAGATGCTGTTTGCGCAAAAAGAGCCACTCCAGAAATCTATCGCCACAATTCTTCAAAAATGAATGGGAATGACAGAAGATGATAATAATAATTCTCAATATCTACTATACAGTCGCATAATCCATGGGTACAAAAGATTTGTTATGGAACGACATTGCAACTCTAAGCACAAATAACTCAAGGATTAAGTCAGGACTAAAGAGTACAAAATTACAGCGATCGACAAACGGGAGTCATCCTTCTGTACATGAAGAAGCACGTTTGCACTAAATTCGCGTGCATACAACACTTGATGAAACCCTGTAAGTCCACCATGGTTGTGGGACCTGGGCTGTAGAGAACAGAATGGAAAATCAAACATCTTTTAGCCGTCTAATTTCCAAAGTGTTATTTTGTTGGGCTACGAGCATCGGCGATACATTACGCCTCTTCAGACCCACTGACCGAACAGTAGAAAGATTCCAACCTCGATGAACCGTGGTACTACTCAATTCTTTAGAAAATCAAAAATTACAATCTCACCACAGTTGTTTAAAGGAAATAGGAAGCCCGGCATCACTGGTGATGGACAAGCTTCTGATTCCAGAATGAGATCTTCACTCTGCAGCGGAGTGTGCGCTGATATGAAACTTCCTGGCAGATTAAAACTGTGTGCCGGTTCGAGACTCGAACTCGGAACCTTTGCCTTTCGCGGGCAAGTGCTCTACCAATTGTTTTACAGTTGTAATTTGACTGAAAGCAGATTTTATTATAAACTTCAATTCGGGCATTTAATGATGCAATATACAAATCTTCACTTTAACTGAGTTACATAAAAACGAATAAGAATCATATTTTGCGCCGCTTCATTGGTTCTGGATGTGTAGAGCACCATCTTGGGTAGAAATGATGCTACCCACACATCCACAATGTTGAAGGGGTGGAATGACGTTAGTAGGCGAAGACTCTCATAGCGTTTGCGAATGACAGTACAGGTAACAGGAGCCGCAGGACTCGTCTCATTGAAAAAATATGGCCCTACGATAAAAGATGCCGCAAACCCACATCACACCTTTACCATTTCGAATGAAGTGTTACCAGCTGATGTGCGTGTGAATTTTCCATTACCCATATTCTGTAATTCTGCGTATTGACAAATCCTTGGAAATGGGATGGGCTTCGCCTATTCACAGAATGTTCCCTCACCATTCATTCTCCACTTTCAATTGAGCAAGAAATTCCAGAAGGAACGTTTGTCTTGCTGGCAAGGCAGGAGGAAGAATTTCCTGAATATGGGTGGTAATAAAACTGAACTGCTAATATTAACAAAGTGGTCTCACTTAACTAACGGACATAATGACTCAGAATGATTCCCAAATTGCACTTAACTTTAGAGAACAGCGTTAAGGCCCACGGCAGTATTTGGAAGCAATAACGCTACGGCCGGCTGGAAATACGAGCGGTCACTCCCCATTGACTGTGCACAGGCTCACTAGGAGGCGGCATATATTTATATATAGTCCGACCGGCCTCACAATGAGCGGTCCTGACAAGAATACATAACCGCACCGACGCCAAGAAACGAGCAGATTTAACAAATGGCCTGCCGCACAAATAGATGGCAATGAAAACAAGGTCAAATCACAGCCACACTGGAATATATAGTAAGGTTGCCCCCAAATTCTTGTGGAGCAATGCTCTAACATTACCCGTCTCCCAGTAAATTAGCAGGAAACTTAGAGATCACTTCCAGTTGCCTTAAGGCACTTTCAACATTAAATAAACATACCAAATCCTGCCGCGACAAATGGTTAAACCATTATCTCTGGCTGCCGGGCGCGCTCACAACCGCAACCAGTCCCAAAGCGGTCAGTATGTCCTAAAACAAGTTAAAATTTGCATGAAAACTACTTAAAACGCACACTCCACTGATGATGAGAAACGGAATGAGGAACATCAGCCTTCTTAAAATAGCCACTGTGGAGCCAAGTTCAGAACCATCTCCGGCAGCTACCCATGCCACAATAAGTTTCAACAATCTTCTTAGTTGAACACAGAATAAAAGTCATACGTAACTTGGAGCTTGCAAATTACGAGCTGGGAAGCTGTTCAGCGTGAGACGGTGCACCCACCACAATTTTGGACGTCAAGGTGCCCAATGGTCAGCACCGTACATCCGGCCGACCGGAGACTCTCGTCACACTTTCACCCGGAAGGGGGGGGGGGGGGGGGCAGTCAAAGGTAGCAAGACAGCCGAATATCGATATCAGCGATGCAAGTAGAACACCGCCAGTCGCCACGGCCCACTCGGTTCCGGTCGGCAGATGATGTTTGAAGTGATCGCTGTATCCAAATTTTGCAGATAACAGTCCCTGAATGACGGCTCCTGTTTTAACCGGAATTGAGGTTGGAATCTTCCTATACGTCGGTCATGGACCCTGAAGATCGGGTAAGATATCGCCGAAGCTGGTTGCACAATAAAATAACACTTTGCGAATTAGATGGCTGAATAGTGTGTGATTGACATTCTGTCTTGATGAAACTTGTGACACGAATAATTAATTTTCTGAAGTCACAAGCATTACCACATTGTCATTTGGAACAGTTTTCGATGGACTGAACGAAGAGTACAGAAACTTTATATGTATGCAAAATACATTGGTTAAGTAAAGGGGCATGCCTAGTAAAATTTTCTTTTATTTAAACCGACTATTGTTGACGTTACGAAGCAAAAAGGTAAGCAGGAACGGAAATTAGAATTTCAGAAAGGGGTTGCAAGTCTCGCATTTTACGTGGACTTGACGGCACACTGCTCACAGTAAATCACAGAAAGCTGAGGAACAACTTATTTTTGGTTTAATGGAAATACGTTTAAAAAGAAAGTCACATTGTCGAAGGGATAAATTCGAACACAGTCCGTTACCCTAAGCTCTCTGGCGTTATAGAAAATGCTAGTTTTGAAGATGTCTTTACGGAGTTGAAAGAATTACGTGGATAGTTTTCTAAACGTTTTGCAGACGCTACCACTCTTACATCTATTTTCGAAGTGCTTTCAAACCCATTTTCCATTTCAGTTGAAAGCGCGCTGTGCATGTGCAGTTTCAACATATGATCTGCAGTGTAATTCCCATTTATGAAGTTCTTTTACATTAAAGCTATCCAAGACGTCTACGTTGCTTTCCTTGACAACAGTTTCCAGGTCTCCGTGAAGAAGTTGGAAACGTGCTAAAATACGACTGCCTTTAAATAACTAATGCAACGCATATTTTTCTGTAATTAGCTTTGTTTTATTCGTGATTCCAATACATTGTATTATTACCCACTCTTCTGGCAATAAAGCTCTATTTTTCAACATAATTTCCGTTCAGTGCTACGGCCTTATGCCATCTTACTGACAAGATGTGTATGGTTCCATGCTAACACTCTAATGGTCGACGTCGAAGCCAACGTCTTACTGCATGAATAAGCTCCCCATCTTCTACGTTCTACTTCTTGCGGTGTGCATTGGACCAAACAGATGGAAGCGGGAAGGTTTGAGATTCAAGCTCTAGGATGCATAAGGAACAGCAGTCGAATGATGTTTTGTGAGCGTCTATCGGGTGCGAAGACTTGGATTGTCATTTCGTTTGTATTTTTGTGTCGAAGAACACGCTGAAGTCGTTTCTTCAACTTCCTGAGCGTAGAACAGTACACTTCAGAGTTGATCGTTGCACCATGAGGGAGGACATCAAACAGAGTAGCTCCACCAAAGTGAAAGAAGACCGTCTCCACGATTTTACTGGCTAAGGGAGCGGCTTTGAATATTTTCTTCGGGCGGGACTTGGTGTGTCACCTCTCCATGAATTGCCCTTTTGTTTCCAGTTCGAAGTGATGAACCCATGTTTCTGCACGACGTTGTTGCAATGATTAAAGGTGCCTCACCCCACGACTCAGTGTGCTTTTATTCAGTTAGGCGTCCGCAGACATATAGCAAGTGTCTATAAATATCGGCGACGCTCTTGCTTTTCGCCAAAAGGAACTGATTGGCAGCTCTTTCCCTAGAACGCACTTCCGTTACAGACGCCACTTTGAAGGCTACTTATCTTACCGCCACCTATTGGCACTTCATGGAACTAAAGGAGTTGAGGAAGGGATACTCCACAATGTCCCGTAACAAATTCTGCATTTTTTGAACCAAAACTGGTAGAGTAAACGAATGTGTTGTGTTATTTATATCTATATCCATATATAGTGTACGAAAGGCTTTTTTCGATTATGGAATTAAGTAAGTCATGACTACAAGGCAACATGAGTGCTAAAATATGTGAAATTGCGTGCAGCCGTCTGTATGCGGACAGTTTACACCAGGTAAAAATGTTATTACGTCTTTGGTGTGCCAAAAGATAATAGAATAATACCGAAATTTTGGTTTTCTCTTTGTGATCTATATTGTTGAGAATTACGAGATATAAAAACAAATCGTATGCAGTGCGACCGAGTTGCGATCTAAATGTGGTCCGAACTCAGTTTCTCCCTCTCCTCCCCCCCCCCCCCCTCCTCATGCTCACACAGCGTGCTTTGGCGGTGGGGGAAATGTGCAGCCAGGCAAGAGAGACACGATACCAGACCACGCCTCGTATGGCGAATGTTTGGCCACCTCTGCTCTTTATAGTATACAGTCAGTTTTGTTTCAAAATCAGTGACAACGACAATTCCTGTTACCAGTTTTACAATTAGGATTTTTTCTAGTGTCACATCATCTTCACAATGTAGATCAGTTACCCTTTCTGAAAGAACGACCATCAAAACTCAGTGCGTGTTTCACGGAGGTCAGAACATCCTACTATGCCTTTGCTTCAACATGGTATTGGGGAAAACACGCAGTGTAGCACAAACGTGGCGCGCGTATGGCGTTCATCGTCGAGAAGACGCGTAAGCACTCTGCCACAGTCGGTTTCCGTACCCCCGTCATCACAACCGACGAGCTGTACTGAAAAAGCGGACCCTCACGCACTCTCACGGGCGGGCGGAACTTATTGTGAGACCCCTGACGCTGAGTGGCCTACGAAGCGACGCCGATCGCAATTTCGGCCCCCGCCAGCCGGGTGTGTTGTTGGCAAACGTGACGGCCGGAGGCCGGTCGCAAATATTGCCGGGCATTCTGGCCTTCTTGTCTGCTTCCTGCGCTGTAGCTTTCTGGAATAACATTCACCCTTCTCCCCGCCCCCCTGTTACTACCTCGCTCCCTCACCCCCTCCCCCCGTCCCACCGGCCCTCGGACCTTTTTCTTCCGGCAGGAAGGAGTGAGCTGACCAGGCTGCTCCTTCTGCTCGCTGAAAGCTGGGCGTGCCACTCCAACATTTCACGAGCGTGCGTCGCATGCAAATGTGGGGGTGGTAATCCTCGTTGAGAGGTGGCCCTCCGGACGCACCAGAGCTCTGCCGGCCGTTGCGTGCGCTCTCCTCTCGCAACCCCTCGCCACGTCCCTGACAGCAAGTAGAAGAGCAAAGCTATAGCTAGAACAGCGAGGCTTCCGCGACGTCCATCAGAGTCAGCAAAAACGTTGAAATAAAGGCACTTCGTAATATTTACGCCTTGAAATGCGTCTGATTTTACGGGGAACATCTTGTTTTCTAGGAGTCACTTTCCAGCCTCAAAGTTTTGTTGCTTCCTGTCTGCTAGAGCAGTAAATCTCTGCCAGGTACGTCTTGACAGATCGTGCAAATTTTGACTGGAGCTGGACAGTAGGAAAGCTAATGGGTAGTGTTCGTTCTGGGAGGCCTCGTGGCCAGCACACAAAGGCACACAGATTTTTTTTCTGCTACCATGATCGGGCTTGATATGTGGGTCTTTTCCTCGCTGTATACACGCTTTGACTCTTTACAGTGGAACGGGCCTGCTGAGGCTACTTCGTGCTGCATTATTGTGGGATTACTACTGGTTTCACATTTGTGCTGCACTTGGATGATTCTAAATTACTTGACCTTTCTGATCACGCAAAATTAAGTTTTTGTTCACAATATATTTTACAGTCATATTTGGCATGTTGAATGTTACGTATTTGTTCGTGCTTTCTACTTTTTTATGAGACATAGGGACCAGTATTCCTACGGCCCTGCTGCAGTAGTAGCATTGGTTCCCTGTAGAGTACCGAAGTTAAGCGCTGTTGGGCTTGGCTAACACTCAGATAGGTGACCGTCCGGGTCTATCGAGCGCTGTGGCAAAGTGGGGTGCACTCAGCGTTTATGAGGCCAGTTGAGGAGCTGCTTAAATGAGAAGTAGTGGCACTGACCGCGAAAACCGACAATGGCCGGGAGAGCGGTGCGCTGACCGTATGGCCCTCCATCTCCGCATCCAGTGACTCCTGTCGGCTGAGGACGATACGGCGGTCTTTTTGGATGGAGTTACGGTTATAGGTGATCAATGTCAGTTTCTAATTTAGTCATCCGAGGTTTGAAGTGATTTATCTCAATGCTCTTCCACTCGGAAGACAAATGGTTCAAATGGCTCTGAGCCCTATGGGACGTAACAGCGGAAGTCATCAGTCCCCTAGAGCTTAGAACTACTTAAACTTAACTAACCTAAGGACATTACACACATCCATACCCGAGGCAGAATTCGAACCTGCGACCGTAGCTGTCGCGCGGTTCCAGACTGTAGTGCCTAGAACCGCTCGGCCACACAGTCGGAAGACAAATTTCAAGGATTTAATAACAGTACACTTCGATTTTGATTTGTGCGTTGTATCCCCAATGGGAATGTAAAGGCACGTGGTCCCTTGAATTATATTTACACACGAATTACATTATCCTATACCTGGATATTGATAGATTTGCGTACAGTTGTGCCCTTAGGAACGAATATTCCTCCTGGCGGGTCTGTCTTTAATGAATTTTTTCATGTGTTTCTTGCATCCACATGTGTTCACTCAAGGACAACGTTCTTAAAATGTACCCACTTCATTTAACTGGATTCAAAGCTGGGGCGAAGTAGCTTGCTTTATCAACAAATCCAAATTTCAACTATGCAGAGAAGTCTATGTGGCTGTGGAACTTAGAAACACGTATCAGGGGAGACGAAGTCATCGAGATAATTTCTGGTACCACACAAGTTCAGAGTTTTGCGGATTATTAGTATCGCGGGGTACAGATCCCAAAAACATTTCCGCTGCATAAATTTTACCTATAAGATAATTTTTTTCCCTATGTAGTTAGTAAATGTGTGAGTGATACAGCAGGGAATCTAATTACACTTTTGTCTTGGTTAATTCTGGTTAACTCCTCTTTCTATGCCTTTGCCCTTTGCGGAATTCCTGGCCACTCTACAACTTTAATAAACTGAGTCAGACTGCGTTTACTCGCATGTAGTTCAGATTTGATATAAAGGGGTAACATTTCAGTTCATTAAACAAGAGTCATGGTCTCTTTTAACCTCCCAAGTGGAACTTAATTAAACGAGTCCAGTCTGGCCGCCTTATGCCTTTTATTCATTTTTGTTTTTCGGCATACTGTATGACATCATTATGGGCGTTCGGCTATTATTTGTGGGAGTTTTGTGAACAAAGGCGCCTAGGTCGCTTAAGATACGCTCGTGACCCAAAACAATATGCTTATCAGCTTGATAGAGCGTTGTTTATAATAGCAGCATATTCCCGGCCGGGTTGGGGATTTTCTCTGCCTGAGGACTGGGTGTTTGTGTTGTCTTCATGATTTCATCATCATCATCATCATCATTTGTGACAGTGGCTAGAATGGACCGTGTAGAAAAATTGGGCTGTGTATGAATTGCGACCGCGTACGGGTGCTGATGACAGCGCAGTTGAGCGCTCTACAAATCAGACATCTTCATCATCATCATAATAGCAGTACATCAGTGGTTCTGGGTGGACTGGGTTCGGTAAGTCCTCGGTCGGTTCCTAAAGGTAATTGGCACCACATGCCTACGCACAAGTCACGAAATTCCGGTAAATTACCAGTCAATTGTTTGTAGGCGCAAGGCAGGCGTCCGATATTGTCACAGAGGTGTTCCATTTGATCTAGATCAGGGGAAGTTGGTGGCCAAACGAACAATACTTGTTCACTATCATGATCCTCAAAACACTGTTGCACGATTTCATCTTATGACGTGGTTAGTTATCCTGCTAGAACATGTCATCGCTGTCGGGGAATGCATCAAGCTAGACGAGATGCAGGTGATCCGCAATTTCACCTCGTCCGCAGCTGTCATGGTTCATTTAATTACTACAGTGGTCCCTTGGATGTCTAAGTGAATGTACTCCATTAGATAATACTGCTCCCACACCCACCCTCCTCCCCCACCCACCAACAACCTCCTCCCCAAAGCTGCGTCCATGACACGGAGCATGTTTTCAGTCATCTATCCTACTTTTACAGACTGGGAAAGCCTCCGACCTCAACGATCTGTTATGAGTCGTGATCGTCCGTCATCTTGTCTCCTAATTGTGGTTTCACTGCCCGTCAGCCATTTTCCATACATGATGACAGTAACACGCGAGCAGCCGACCGCTCCTCAGTGCCAAGTCGTAACCATCTGCTCTTTATCAAGTCTCTTGTGTCAAGTGGATTCGGCCGTTCGCGATGCATATCAACACTACAATGATTCCTCGCTCATGTCTGTTCCGCTTATATACTTTCATTACTGAATCGCCTGACTACAATTCCACGAGGCGGCATTCAGTCTCGCGATTGATCCTTCGGTGCTTTTCTTTGTTGATAGTGGCGTTTCAGCTACTGCCACAATCGGAAAAAATAAACTAAAAAGTATTCGTTGTTGGATTCAACGAAACTTATGTCATAGGTTTTATTCATTCTGACAATGGACATTATTTTACGTTTGCTAATCTTTCATCTGACGATGTGAGTAGCCTAAATGTCGTTATAACCTTGAAAATGTATTAAGCTATCTAGATGGATTTATTCTCAAAAATCCACAATCATCCCGGACTCATTTACGAAATTTATTTTATTTTCATAATTAATAGGTTTATTACATTGTCTCAAGTAACGCTGTTACTGTTTGTATTCTGATAATGTTTATCTTAGAATATTTTATACAGTTTCTCACATCTTCTACTCCTCTACGCTGATTTGACACTTTTTTTTTTTTTTGTTTTTTTTTTGACATCTGTCTTCGCACTGGTGTGATGCGACCTGCGATGACTTTCTCTCCTGCGCTGTCCTGCTATTCTATTCGTCTCAGAACACACCTTGCACCCTACGCCGCCAATTATTTGCTGCATGCATTCCAGACCCTGTCTTCCTCTACAGTTTTCGCCCTCTAGAGCTCCCACTAGTATTATGGAGGTTATCACCTAATGTTTTAACATATGTCCTATCGTCCTGTCCTTTCTTCTCCTCAGGGTTACCAATATATAGAGAACACTTTGTATTCAGGGCAGCCCCACCCAGGATATATCATTTGAAAATGCGGTCTCTTCAACTGTAAGTATTATGCAATATTTGAAACATCAATAGCTGCACAATGAGATGCAATAATATTAAGAAATATCCTGATAAAAAAGAGACTGGCTTAACCCAGCGTTGATAATCAGTGATTTTTCCAAGTATTCCTTCCTTCGTCGACCCTGCTGTAAGTAGGCTGTTTATGTTTTCTTATTGGCAACGTTACGTAGCGCTCTGTAGGAAAATCACTGGCTGTGCTGTGTGCAGTCTGTGGCTAGTTTGCATTGTTGTCTGCCATTGTAGTGTTGGGCAGCGGCAGCTGGATGTTAACAGCGCGTAGCGTTGCGCAGTTGGAGGTGAGGCGCCAGCAGTGGTGGATATGGGGAGAGAGATGGCAGAATTTTGAGAGCGGACGATCTGGACGTGTGTCCATCAGAAAGAGTAAATTTGCAAGACTGGATGACTATTAAGGTAAATACATTGTTTGTTCTCTATCAAAATCTTTCATTTGCTAACTATGCCTATCAGTAGTTAGTGCCTTCCGTAGTTTGAATCTTTTATTTAGCTGGCAGTAGTGGCGCTTGCTGTATTGCAGTAGTTCGAGTAACCAAGATTTTTGTGAGATAAGCGATTTGTGAAACGCATAGGTTATTGTTAGTCAGGGCCATTCTTTTGTAGGGATTATTGAAAGTCAGATTGCGTTGCGCTAAAACTATTGTGTGTCAGTTTAGTGAATGTCTGAGTACGTTCAGCTTTGCTCAGCTGTTTGAAAATCAAATAAGGTACAGGTTTTCTAGAACTGTCATTTATAAAATTGTTCAAAGGGGACGTTTCACTGCGAAGAACCTCCTTATTACTAACCTTATCAGTCCATCTAATTTTCAACAGTCTTCTGCAGCATCGTATCTCCAATGCTTCGGTTCTCTTCCGTTTTGGTTTTCCCATGGTCCATGTTTCACTACCTACAACACTGTGCTTCAAACATACGTTATCAGAAATTTCTTCCTCAATTTAGGAGCTATGTTCGATACCAATACATTTCCCTTGGCGAGAAATGCCCACGTTCCTGTGGTTGCCTGCATTTTAAGGCCGTCTTGCTTTGTCCCTTACGGGTTACCTTGATTCTCAGGTAACGGAATTCCGTAACTTCGTCGTCATCACCAATTTTTATGTCAACTAATGGCTATTCTCATTTTTGCTTCTTCTCATTAGTTCTGCGTTTCTTCGTTTTACTCTCGACCCATATTGTGTGTTCATTACACTGACCATTCCTTTTAACATGAACTGTAATTCTTCTTCAGTTTCACTGATGATGGCAATGTCATCAGCGAATCTTCTCATTGGTACACTTTAATCTCGAATTTTAATCCCGGTCTTCAACTATTATTTCCGTCATTGCTTCTTCGATGTATAGACTGAAAAGTAGGGGCGGAAGAGTGCATCCCTTTGTTGCTCCCTACTTTGTCTTCCAGTCGCATCGCTCAGTACTGGTTCTCGGAGACAATGCGTATTAGTGGTGTTTCAATGCAGCGTAGCCTATTTTTCTCAGAATTTCGAACATCTTGGACCATTTTACATTGCCGAACGTTTTTTCTACGTCGAGACATTCTACGAGCGTGTCTTGATTTTTCTTCAGTCTTCCTTCCCTTAGTAAACGCACCTTCAGAACTGCTTCTCTGGTGCCTAAAGTATTCCCATGTTGTTGTATAGTGTGCTACAGGATTATCAATACGATTTCACAGGACAAATATTCTTCATGATTGAGGATAGAAACATGGGATGAATTTTAACGTAGCCAAAGGACTAAAAAGCTTTATTTCCTATGCAGCCTTACAATTTTACAGGAGTATATCTTCTACCTGCCTCCATTATCAGCCTCGAGCTACACTTTCAATTACTTTACGTTTGAGATCAAAGTCTTCATTAACATTTTGTAAATGTTTAATCTGCTCTGCTCGGACACACGACAAATATCGAGATAATAATCAAAATACACTGCGTGACACAGTTAAAGGGACTCTTTTTAGAAATATCGTAATTTTGTCTCACTGCGAGGCCAGGGTTTGAGGCTTGGCTCAAAGGTACCTACAACCTTCATCTGTAAAGGTGCAAAAGCAGGGCATCGACACATGCATGTATCGACACTTTGCTGTTTCAAGCGAGATCTAGGGAGACGCCGCTGGGCGCCACAACTTTGAACTGTTACAGAGGAGTTCTGTAGGTATCTTTGAGCCAAATTTCAAACATCCTTGTCACGAAAGGAGATACTTACAGGATTTAGAAAAAGTGACTTTCTAATTGTGCTGTGCAGTGCAGTTCCATACTTTTGCGAGCATCTCTGAAACTACTGCACTTGCTGCCATTGCTTTGCAGCGTTGTACTTCACCCCAAGATACTGGAAGGGGAGACACGTAGACTGAGCCTTTCACAAACCGTCACAAAAGAGAATCACTTACCGTGAGGTCAGGCGACCTTGTGGAACAACAGTGCACTGCGATACCGGTACCTTCTCTGCTCAGTGAGCAGCTGCTGGTGAAACAGAGAACGCAAAACGCCTAATGTGGCTGTGTTAGCAGTTTCTCGACACACAGCGTCATCTACAAACATGCGAGGTGGCTCCACCTGGGAGATATCGATCGTTAACCACGTGAATCGGCAACTTACAATTGATACCAAAGTAAAGTTTTAGGTTCGAAGCGTAAGTAAAACTCAACCCAAGCGTCTAACTTCGTTCGTATGCTAGGAAAATCTTATGAAATTGGCTGAATTATTCCTGCACACCCCGTATTTAATTTTATAACAAGAAGGTTCAGCTTTCAGCTAATGTGATTTTATAACTGCATTGGGACTTTAGAAATAAACTTAAGCATGTCGTCCCACGTTAAGACAATTGTCCAACGGGAGTGACGGTTTGTCAGAATAGAGTACATGTTGCGGGATTCCCGCCAATTCATTTCCGCTGTGGTACGGACAACAGGTGCATTACAGTGTATAACTGAAATGGTGTGCCACTGTGAACGTACTACAAAGTCGAAGTACGGGGACAGTACGATTCCTCTGGCAAAACATATAAACTGCACACAGATCCACCGCCATATTCTGGCGCCAAGTGGGCCGAATGCAAAGTGGCGGCCCGCCATAACGAATAGTGGCCAACAATTTGATTAACGCAGCAGACTTGGGTTATGCTGATCGAGAATGCTCGATCTTGCACTATACGACTTCCAACTTTTCGGTAACTTCAAAGAACATCTGCGAGGGAATTCACGAACAATGAGAGCGTTCGCACAGTGTTTCTCGAGTGCTCGAATGGTTGTGACTGAGGCGTGCATTTCTGTTGCCGAGCAATTGAACGATCGGTAGGAAGTTCCGACCGTTGTTTATAGAAACTTGCTGACCTGAAAAGTAGTGTCGCTGATCTGCGTCACTTTGAAATGTAGTGCAATATTAAATAAAAGTTATTTAACCGGCTATAATAGCGTGTAATTGGCTTCATGAACTCCTCTCGTACAATAACAAGCAAAATATAAAATGAAGGCAGGACTTTACGTTCTCGTGACTAAACAAGAAAACAAGCGTGTATAACTGTTAGACCAACGATAACACTGGGGAACAGCCATTTAGTTGTCCTAGATCTGCGACTTGTTCTTAACTAATTTTTGGCCTCTGAATTCAAAACTGTTAACAGTTTTTCTCTATCAAGTAAAGATTTTAAGCTACAGCATACTCTCTCTTTACCCTAAAATTGATTAAAACTGGGCATACAGAGGAAAATAAAGGGGGTACTAACCAAACGTAGTAGAATATTAGAATATTTTATTCATTCAAAGTTTATTATAATATTCAAAGTTACATTGTGTTTATACAAATAATAAGAACGAACATATTAAGGTACAAATTTTCGCTTATAACTTTTCATGTTCCATCTGGTGACTTTCTCGCTCGATGCTCCAACAGTAGGCAGCCATCATACTGATATCCCATCTACCTTGCTCCTTGCTTCAGTTATCTTCAAATCTTGGTGGAATCGCTTACCCTGTTCATCGCTAACAGCACCAAGATTTTCTGGAAAGTTAGTAAGGTGGCTACGTAAGAAAAGCAGTTTGATACTCATGTTACAGCCAAGCTTTTTAAAGCTCCCTAAGAGTTGTTCAACAATATCGACGTAATTCTTGGCTCGTGTATTTCCTAGAAAGTCCTTGACATTACTTTTGAATGCCAACCAAGCATTCTTTTCAAATTCGGTCATTGTTTCTGTGAAACGTTCATCTTTAATAAGTTGCCGAATCTGTGGCCCATCAAAGACATCAGCCTTCATCTTCTCATATGACAAGCTAAGAAATGCCGAGACGATGTACTTAAAACAGTCCCTTTCAGTTGACAGAGCTCTAATAAGTTTGCTTCATGAGACCTAGTTTTATATGCAAAGGCGGGAATATAAAGTTTTCTCTGTCGACAAGTGGATGGTTTACAATGTTTGGATCACCAGATTTCAGGTCAGATCTTGGCGGCCACTTTGACTGCATTCAATGCTTCTCACTGGCTCTGCTGTCCCACATACACAGAAAACACGGATACTTGGTATATCCGCGTTGCTTGTCAAGAAGGAAAAAAAAAACCATTTTAAGGTCAACACAGATGATCCATTTGTGCAAGTTATATTGCAACACGTCAGTGTTATGTCTTCTTATTTTTCATGCAAGAAAACTGAATGGCCTATTGGGATTGAACCAGTCGTCACTGGTTTAAGGTTCGCCGACAGAGTGCAGCAAGTTACCCGTCAGAAGCGTAATCGCATGCGCAACAACTGTAGAAACAAAACTTGATGTGATAGGAAACAAACTAATTACAGTTTTGGAATCAGCATGTCCATTTACCTCTAAAACAGCCTAAGAATCGAAGTCAACAGAAATTAAGTTGCAAATTGTTCCCCTGGGTAATAAACAACAAAATAAGTGTTTAAACGCTTCGAGTACAATAGTAGACATCAGCAGCAGAAGCCGTAGTACAATGTTCAAAGAATGGCACATTAAACCCTGCCAGTGCAAAAAAACCTCACTGAAGGTAGCACAAAAACTGCTGAAAGATGTATGTATAAAACAAACACAGGTGAAATGCGTCTTTCATATGGCAGAAATTCGTTCTAAATGATGTTTGCAAACACTGAAACGAAGAATGTCTATAACATCCAAATGATGGAGTTCCTAAGTAAGTCTGAATATAAGATTCTCAGCATGAAAACAGTACAAATAACTTTGAAGTCTTAGGATCAGTTGAAGACTTTTTGTATTTACGGCAGTAGAAGACAATGACAGGATTTACAGCAGCACAAAAAAATCTGGAGTGGGTTTGGTAAAGATGAGATGATATTTCATAAGTAATCTTGCGGTGCATGAGAAAAAGTTCCGTTTACAATCATCTGAGCTACCAGTTTCGGTTTCCGACAGTAATACAAGATCCACAAACTGACGGATTAGCTGCGATTGGTAGATAGAAACTAAAATTACTCTGAGTCACAGGAGAACAGACAAACGAATATGGGGAGGGATTCAGGTGGAAAATGTAATTGAACTATAATGAAATGTGTTGTAAATTGGCGTGTCTCGTAGCCAGGCGAGTGGGTGATCGATACACTAAGAAGTTATTTATTTATTTACATATATTACGCCCACATTGGAGCACTTTATTCAATCCATATACATTTAAGTCTTAATACCAGTTGTAGGTTTGGCTTTCCTTTTCTGCTCCCAAACTTTCTCCATCCTTTCCGACCTGGCTGCCCTTTCATCATCAGTTTTTTTTTTTTTTTTTTTTTTTTTTTGCGTGTAAATGTCTATATTATATATCTCGTGTCATTGTGTTTCAGGATATTCTTCTCTTTTCTGCCTTCAATTTGTTGCATTGTCAAGCCTAACTCGTCTAAATCATCTTGAACTTCTTTGAACCAGTTGTTCGTGGTCTTACTTTTCCAAAAGTAGGTGAACAGTTGTTTCAGTAGCCTGGTTTCTGGTAGTCTGGAAATGTGGCAGATAAAAAGCAAGCCTCCTTTTCCGCATTGTGTCAATTAATGACTCATATTCCTGGAATACAATTTCGTTAGGTAATAGTCGCCACTGGCTCTCTACTAGGTATTTTTTTGTTTATACTTGTTCTAAGAATTCTTCTGTCTGCCTTCTGTACTTTGTCTGTGGTTGATTTGGTGTTCATCTTGAACGGTGTTTCACAGGCATAGGTTGCTTCAGGTTTGATAGCAGAGTGATAGTGTCTGAGTTATGCATTTATCAAGAGACGTTTCTTCTTGTGCGTTGGCCAGGTGATACGTTGCGCTTGTTTCAGTTTAGTTGTTCTGCTTTCTACTGACATTTCCTCCTTTCAATTCCAACTTATAACCTCTCCAAGATATTTGAATTTATTTACAATTTTAATTTGTTTGTTATCATTCAGTATAATGGCTGGTGTTTCAACCTTGAGGGATGGCATCATTTCTGTCTTTTGAAACGACATTCAGATTGTTCTCATCAGAATTTAACTTTTGATTTCGTATTCTTAACGAGTTTCAGGTGCAATCCAAATTCCGCGATATTTTTAAATAATTACTCACGATAGATACTGTCATATGCTTTCTTGAAGTCGACAAAAGTGGTGACCAACTTCTTTTTTCTCACCCTTTGATGTTTCATGATCCATTTAAGGCTGATAATTTGATCTGAACAGCTTCTTCCAGGATGAAATCCTCCTTGATATTCTCCAAGTTCTAGGTCGAGTTGTTCCTGAATTATTGTACAGATAATTCTAGACAAGATATTATATGTGACATCAAGCAGCGAAATCCACCGATAGTTGTTTGGCTCCGATAAATCACCCTTTCTGTGTAATGGGTGAATTATAGCTGTATACCGCTCTTCCGTAATTTTTTTTTTCAGAATTCCAGATGCCTACTATGTACTTAAGGAGGTTCCGAAGTGTTTGTTTATTTGCGTTCTTCCACAGCTCTGCGACCAGTTGATTCTCCCCTGCTGCTTTGTAGGTCTTGAGCCACCTAGTTGCGTCGACCACTTCACTGAGATGGGGTGGTGTAATCTTCTCAGGATGTGTTTGGTTTTCTGCATGTGGTTCGAAATCTAGGTATTCTTTTGGTTCCTCGGCATTTAGTAATTCTTTGAAGTAATCAGCTAGAATGTTGGCATTGTCTTGATTATTGTGCGCTATTTTTCCATTTTTATATTTCATCATACTGTGAATGGAGTATACTTTGACTAATATTTTCTGAATGTCGTGAATAGCCTCTTGTTTTATGTTGTTTGAATGATTCCCCTATTAAATTTCGATGGTCTCTTTTGATTCTTCTGATTCCCTGGACTTCGTCTCCTGGCAATGGTTAGCTCTTTTCGCGAATTTTCAGTTTTTGGTCATTCAGCCATGCTTTATGCCTTTTCTGTATTGATTTATCACATTCTTCATTCCATCAGTCATGTTTCTTTCTCGTTCTGAGAGGGGCAATCTCTTCGGCAATGTTTTCAGTTAATCAATAATTTATCCCAGTTCGTCGCTTGGAAGTGTTTTGGATCTCTCTGAATACAAAACATTATTTACTAAATAGATAGGGTCATATTTTCTCCTCATAGTGCATTTTGACGGCTTGTTTTTATTTCTTGTGGTTAACTTAATTTTTATTTTTGAAATGTAATGATCTGAATCGGTGTCCACCCCACGAAGAACTTTGACGTTACAGATTTCCTTGTGGTACTGTTTATCCATTGCGACATGGCCTATTTGACATTTCCCCATTTTAACATTGCGGCGTTTCCAGGCCATTAACTTGTGCGGTCTTCTCTTAAATCTTTCAGTTTCAAGAATAAGTCCATGATCTATGCAAGGTTCAATTAGTCTTTGACCATTCCTGTTTGTCAGTTTATGAGCCGGCCATTTACCAAGAACAGTGTGATATTTTCTTTCTTTCCGAATTTTTTAGCCGGCCACAGTGGCCGAGCGGTTCTAGGCGCTTCAGTGTGGAACCGCGCGACCGCTACGGTCGTAGGTTTGAATCTTGCCTCGGGTATGGATGTGTGTGATGTCCTTAAGTTACTTAGGTTTAAGTAGTTCTAAGTTCTAGGGGACTGATGACGTCAGATGAGTCCCATAGTGGTTAGAGCCATTTGAACCATCTGAACCCAATTATTCTGTTGAAATTTCCAAGCAAGATTTTAGTACAGATGTCAGAGATGTCTGATATCATTTGGTCCAGCTCTTCCCAAAATATTTCCGTTCCTTCCTTATCTTTCGTGTGTTTGTAATTTGTTGGGGCATGGACATTAATCAGTGTATGTATTTTGTTCTATACTTTGATTGTTAAGGTTGTTCTTTACTGGATTCCAAAAGATAACAAAAGACGGAGATCACAATCTATTGCCTAGTGGGCAGATGGCATTAGTAAACATATCGTAGCAACAGCGCCGACGCTCATGGAAAATTTTAGAGAAGTCATTTACTCAGCAACGCAGCTCAAATTCTTGATGATGAAGATACCACGACAACGACGACGACGACGACGACGACGATGATGATGATGATGACGATAGCGAAACGATTGATCTCATGAATGAAATGGTCCAAGCTGGGGAAGCTGTTGTCAAATCCGTCTTTCTGTTTCAAGTTCCTCCCATAAAATAAAATGTAGTTTTGAACATTTGGGCCAGGTGACTGTTGGAACGCATTGATCGCTGTGTTTGGCTGTGCCAGCGCCGCACCCAGAGACAGCAAGCACTCTTGCCGGCGTTACGAGGGGCGTCTGGAGACGTCACGCAGGTTTACGGCCGCGCCGAAGCGCCGGTCCCTGATGGCCTCCATGAAGCGCGTCTCAGATTTTATGTCGCAGGGAAAGCGCTGCAACGCCACGGCAAACATGTGACGCCTCCATCTTTGCAGGTGGTATCGACGTCAGGCTGGAGAACGCGATGAGAGAAAGACTTTAGTGTACAGTAAACAATTTAAACATGAGACCATGAGAACCACTTCAAATTTCACCAGTAATGCAGTAGGTACTCAGATATATCTTTTCTTCTAAGATGGGCAGTCTAAGAGTCACGTTCCAACTTCGATTCCTGATCCACTGTTCTCTTACTTTCTTCCAGCCCTCCTTCATCTTTTCCTTACGTCTTTTCTTCCTATCTTATGACCAACTCTGATCAGGATTTTTCGTTGATCTACTTTGCAAGCCTTCCAAATTCAATAGTCCGCAGCTCTTGGTCGTGCGGTAGCGTTATCGCTTCCCGCACCCGGGTTGCCGGGTTCGATCCCCGCCGGCGTCAGAGATTTTCTCTGCCTCATGATGGCTGGGTGTTGTGTGATGTCCTTAGGTTAGTTAGGTTTAAGTAGTTCTAAGTTCCAGGGGACTGATGACCATAGACGTTAAGTCCCATAGTGCTCAGAGCCATTTGAACCAAATTCAATACCTTTTCTGTAAACACTTCTCTGTCAGTTATTCCTTCAACTGTTTTATTACTTATCTCTAAAACTTTTTTAACTTCAGAAATCCATCTAGTTGTTCACTTCTTATTCCACTGATATTCAAAGCTCTTTTAGGTGCCTCTACTGTCTTCCATTCGATGTAAATGCCCAAAAAAAGCCAGTATTCCTATTCTCATTACTTTTCATATGTTTTCTATGTTTCGAACAATTTCTTCAGTACATCGTAATTTCCAATTTTCCATAACATTTCGTGGGCCTAATATTTTCCTAAAATTTCCCATTTCTAGTATTTATAAAGCCCCATTTGTGCGTTTTTAGACAGGCATTATTTGTTTCAAATATCTTTAGTTATTCTATATGCCATTTGACTGCCTTCGTACTCTGAGTAGTCACAGTAGACGGCTATCATGCGAGGGATCCGAGTTCGATTCCAGGTACTATACCAAGATATTGGTGAGAGGACTGGTACGGGATGCGTTTAACGTAGTGATGACAACTGAGGATCTACATGAATGAGAAGTAACGGTGCCGAGGTCTGGTAAGTCGGAAAAACAGTCGGGACTGCGATGTGATGACCACATGCTCCTGCAAATCGCATGCACATGACGGCGAATGTCAAAGGATGACAAGGCTGTCGATTGACGTCTCTCGGGCCTTCAGAGTCTGAACGATTAGCTGGATCTATGTGCAGCCGCCATTTTACGTATCCTTTTCTCTAAGCGGCCTTTTCCAAACAGTTTTCTTGGATTATATTCCCAATATATTTAACTTTTTAAACCTTTGAATTTTACCAAAATCTGTTCTTAGAAACTTCTGTGCATTCTTAATATCCGTGTAAAAAAATAGGATTTTTCTGCAGAAACTCTTGAGCGAGCTCACCTTTTCATTTTCTCTAAGGGATTAATTGACATTACAGCAGATCACATATCTTTAGAAAGTGTGAGAAAGTCATCTACAATTACATGACAGTTTATTCCAGTCTTTTGTCTCCTCTTCCCAACCTTATTGGTAAAGTCTTATATTCATTCAGTTTGGCATTTCAAATTATTACTGTTTCTTCCACAACACGACTAAAAAGAATTGCAGGTAGGCCACGACCTTGCCGTACACCTTTGTTTATTTCGAACGAGTGAGATTTTTCTCCCATTAATTTCATTTTAGACGCTGTGTCAGACAAACTTTATTGTTTGAATGCCTTATTAAATTGTTTTCGCTG
The DNA here is from genome assembly GCF_021461395.2 of Schistocerca americana. NCBI lineage: Eukaryota > Metazoa > Arthropoda > Insecta > Orthoptera > Acrididae > Schistocerca > Schistocerca americana. The sequence goes on from NC_060124.1 coordinate 217,403,962, forward strand.
TCTCAGTCTAGTAAATAACATGGTAAATAAGCTTTTCGGATCTCAACTCACTGAACAGTGACGCGTGACTACATACGTCCACCTGTTAGAGCCTATTAGTGATGGTTTTATTTCGCTGTACGGATAAGATGGATTTTGATGTCGTTGAATGGAGTAATGAAGACGGACAAGTATTTTACCATGTATGAGGGACACGAGTACTTATCGAATGTGAATTGTCCATCACATAGTCGAAAGAGAGGTATCATTAACAATAAAACGCGTCCAATTACAAAACTGTAGAACGCCCTTCCTTTTTGCACAAACTTCCTGTAAATGAGTAACAGTACGTTGGACTACATATCGAGCTTTTTTTAAATGCAAGACTTAAGCAACTTTTGAACGTTGTTAGAGAGAAAAAGCATTATTTGGACTATACAGCTACGAGAGTTCTAAGAAGAATGTGTCTACATGGAAATTTCTTTTAACAATACCTTTATCTCCTAATTTCTATGTTGTTCAGTTTTGTTTTCTTCTTTTAAACTTGATCTCTTCTTCCTAATCTTAATAGGTAAAACATTGCTCCACCTTTAATTATCTGCATGTCTCGCATTAAGAATAAACTAGCAGAACACACTCCACAGTAGTAGGCTGTCAATCACAAACTAAACCGTATCTGAACGCACGCTTGCTGACTAGCTGTTCTTCGGATCAGTAGTGATTCTGCGTTACTCGCGATTTAACGAGTAGAAGTAATTGGATTGGTGTGAACTAGCCGTTATCGAAACCCATTTACGAGACTGATTTAACGTACTAGTCTTCAATTAAATGGTGACTACAATACAATGGTGACAATTCCCAGCCTCCAGACAGTTCGAAGCACCATCTTTCTTCCCTTGTAATAAGGGTTTTTACAATAGATCTTGGTCACAAACAAATCAAGGAATCTCAAACGGTTACCATTTGTGATAAACTTTACTTCCCTTCAAGTTTCTGCGCACAGATTTGGAACAGTTCGTCCGATTTTATGAAAATGATGACGTTCACTGTTACCTTTGTAATGTACATTTCCTCCGGTACCACATCGTATCTCATAATCAACCGTTTCCTTTTTGTGTTGAAAGCGCGAGAACTAGTCTTAAAAAGGTTTCTAGATCATTGCTGGACTTCTTCTTCGTCACACTTTTAAAATTCGTAAGCAAATTCAACGATGAAGCTTTCCACCATTGTACTGCGGCAAATTTCATCATGTTATATGACGTGTCCATTGTTAAAGCTTCTGTTTTAGAAGCTATAGAAAGAGAACCACACTCAGTATGACGTCAAATAAGAAACAGCATAGTATTTATGCAGGGGTAACGTCATTGAACAAAAACAAATATTTAACGAAAATTTGACTGATAGGTGGCGCTGTAAGTATCAATATACACGATGACGAACGCACGTCACACGGCTGTCCCTCATTGTGCGTCCGATGGGCCCAACATTACTGTTTCCACGAAGGATCGCGCGCTGCTGGTTAAGCACTTTTACCAGAACTGTGACTGTGGGCCAGTAGCCGCGCCGATATTATAGACACTCAAGGGTATGAAAAAATGCATTTTTCCGACATCTGCCATGGCTGTGGAGAAAATCATTACAAGATTCGAAAAAAAAGAGTTTTTTTGAAGTGCAGTGTTACAGAGGCAGGAAAGCATTTGATCCGACGTCCATCAAAGATGTGGCGACAGCATTCCAGGAGGGATAGAGCGGTGGTGAGCAAATATGCAATGAACGTGGAATTGCTCGAATGTTGGACATGCCTGCGAGCACATTGCATAAAATCCACGAACGACCTCCATTTCTACCCCTACAAAATCATCCATGATCAGGAGCTGCTTCCTGGTGACCCGCCAATGAGACAAACGTTCGCTCTGGAATTTCTTGCTCCTATGGAAGAGGAGAATGAATGATGATGGTACATTCTGTGGAGAGATGAAACCCGTTGCATCTCCGAGGATTATAGGAGATGGGCAATGGAAAATGCGCGATCACATCTACTGGTAACACTTCATTCCGCAAAGGTTACTGCAAGTTGCAGGTTGACTGCGTCGTTTATCGTGGGACCATATTCTTTCAATGAGACGATTCCTGCGGGTCCTGTTACCTGTATTGTCACTCGCAGACGCTATGAGGGTCTTCGCGTACCAACATCATTCCACCCCTTCAACAGTGTGGATGTGTGGGTAGCGTCATTTTTACCAAGATGGTGCTCCTCTGCACATCACAGAGCCAATGAAGCGGATGCTCCTGAGGCCTTTCCTGGCCTTCCACATCACCTGATCTTAATCCATGTGACTCCTATCTGATGGTTATTTGAAAGACGCTGTGTTCGGCATCTGAACTGAAGGCACGTGTTGCGCAACGCATTCCGAATGTCACCCCCGAGACACTCATATCTGTTGTGGAACATGCTGTTTCTCGATTTCAACTTGTGGTAGAAAACGATAGACAGCATACTGCACATGCCTTGCGCGAGTCTCGCGACAGTTACAAACCGATGTCATTTCGCCTTTCACGCTGATTTTGGCCTCAGTTAAAAATCGGTTTTCCCATCCAATGTGTACGATCGTGGCTCGTTGGATGGGATTACGTAGCTAACAGTGCCGCAACTGTTGACTGCCGAACTTGTGCGGTCATGCACATTGACTGTAACGGTTTGGTGTAACAAGCAACACAAACCATAGCCGTCGTACTGTAATTCACGTGTCACTTGTAGCCGACCCCGTTTAAGCTCAGACGCTTACAGCACCATCTGTTGGTTAAATGTTCGTGTTTTTTTTCCCGAGACGTTTCCCCCTATGTTCAAATTTGTCATTATGAGCAATCCTTCTCTTTCTACAGCTTTTAGAAATTGGAACTTTAATTACGGAAACCCTCTTGTTCCTCGTAATGTGGTGGTTCTTGCATGTTTCTACATATGAAAAAGCATTCACTATTTAACATACTGTTTTAATGCACGCGGTCATTTAAATATCGATTGTGTTACTAACTTTTTTCCAGCCTCCTTGTATTAAATTGTCTTCGTATTCTCAAAATAGTCGATATATTATGAGGAATAGCCGCTAAGTACACCGGAGGAAATCGGATATCGATAAACGGGCATATTTGCAGAAGTATACAACACCGAAGCTAAAGTCCGCGAGGATGGACCTTAAGAGAAAAGAATAATTAATACGACACATTACAAATAAAATAATACGAGGGTTATTCCAAAAGTAAGGTCCGATCGGTCGCGAAATGGAAACGACTATGAAAATCCGATAAAGCTTTGCACAGATGTGTTGGGTAGTGTCTCTAGTATAACCCCAGTTAGCATCACGTCGCTCTTCTCATTTCTGAGCTCGCAGTGAGTGCGTAAAGATGTCTAGAAAATAGTGTCTGCCGCCAAGTACGAGGGCCTGGTGAGAAATATCGCCTGAAGCTATGCAGCCAACATTACATAACTGTCGTGCTGTTTCGTCTTCACGACAATTCTCAGCCGCATTCTGCAGGGGCAATGAAGATGCTCCTGCATCGTTTTCAAATGGAAATGTTAGATTACCCACAATACAGTCCGCAATTGTCTCCCCCTGAGTTTCATCTCTGGTCACATGAACCGCTGTCTTTGAAGACAACATTTTGACACAGACAACGAGGTGTAGGCCAGCGTGGAGAATTGGCGGAAAGCACTGGCGGCTGCCATCTATGATGAGGCTATTGAAAAGTTGGTACAACGCTATGACAAAAGTCTAAGTCAGAACGGCGACTACGTAGAGAAGTAGCTGAAAGGTGTAGCTAACTGTTACAAGTAAAACATTTCTGATGTTCACTGTGGTTTCAATTTGGCAATCAATCGGACCTTACTTTTGGAATAACCCTCGTAATATAAAAATTAACTTTCCTGCTGAATAATAAACTTCCATTTGTGAGGACCCATTTGAAGCTCCCGTCGCTCAACAATTAATTTTATAGTAAATTCTTTAATTTAATTTCTGCCGAATGCTGGGAAAGTTTCTTCTTTGAAGTCATGGCCAATTCTGTTTCCCTGTCTTAATCTACTCAGATAGTGTTCTGCCCCATATTCTTCATGTGTTATTGACTGTTGATCCGTCTTCACCTCAATCATTTCTTCCTCCTCGTTAAGGCAACTAAAAAGTGGCAGCTGTATATTGAAACTTATCGTTGTACCGTCCAGAGAAATCTTTCACTTTTATTCTCGTAAATTTCTACCTACGCAAACGCTCACAAGTGATGGAGCCCTATGGAATCTACGCCAGTTAATCTACGCCAGGTCACAAATCTACTTCGAATATAATTATATTACAGGAACAACGCATATATGTTATATATAGTAAGTAATGTGCAGTCAAACATTTTCTTTCCCATAAACATGTGTTTAAAGGCCAAATTTGTGCACTGTAATGGGAGGCGGAAAATTTAGAACCGCCGGTAGTATCAGCAAAATCGGATTATATTTGTAATTACATACAGTAGCGCACGATAAAAAGCATATAGTGTGTACAGGTAGACATCTTTTCTGGAAAAATCGATGATAATAGAAAAGACACCTGAAAATCAATAGATACACTTGCTGAATGTATAACATAGAAAGGAACCATATAAGAAAAACTGATTTCCTTGAGGCGAATGTCAGAAAAGACAACTTGAAAAATCGTGTGGCATTTTGAGCGTAAGGAACGGATATCAGATTTACGAAGAAGAGATAAAATATATGTGGTAACCTGAATGGATGAAGAGTACAGTGAATTGCTGAAGACCTTAGGGAGGATGATAAGACAAAAAGTTCACTAACACACAACTTTTCTCAGTCAACAAAATAACTAGTCTATTTTCGGAACACACAAGGTGATAATTGTTGAACTATATGAAAAACATCGTCATAATTTCTGAACGGCTTGCGTTAGTAAGTCCAAACTGCACGGTTGGCTGCAGGGTATGATGGGAATTAGTGTGCGCATTGTTGTTTGGTTTAGCCACTAAGCCTACTTTCATTCGGACAGGTTCGTCAAAAAGCAAAATTTCGTGATCGGGACGTCTCTTCTCACTCAACGGGTGACTGCGTGGCAAGCAGCGTCCAGTCAGAAATAATCAGTGCGATATTCCTTGATGGCACGATAACTACCGAAACGTACGTGAAGGTTTTGGAAGATGATTTCATTCCCATTATCCAAAGTCACCCTGATTTCGACAAGATGTGGTTCATGCAAGACGAAGCTCGACTCCATCGAAGAAAGACAGTATTTGACATCCTTGAGGAGCATTTTGGGGACCGCATTCTGGCTCTGGAGTACCGAGGGGTTACTGGCAGGGGCCTCGATTGGCCGTCGTATTCTCCGGATCTGAACACATGCGACTCCTTTTTGTGGATCTATAGTAAAGAGAAGTAGTACAGCAATAACTCCAAAACTATTACTGAGCTGAAAACAGCCATTGAGGAATTAATCGACAGCATCGATGTTCCAACACTTCAGCGGGTCATGGAGAATGTCACTATTCGTCTGCACCACATCACCGCCAATGATGGCAGGAATATCGAACATGTCATAACCTAAATCTGAATATGTGTAGTGAAGTTTACATGTTGAATAAAGTTTGTAACTAATTTACGTTTTCTTCACGTAGTTCAATAAGCTTCACTCTGTACGATGGAATATGCAATTTAATTTAGTACGAGACTGAAAACATCACAAAATGTAAAATGCTGCAATACATTTAAAAAAAATAGTAAACGGAATTCATTAGACCTATTTTCCACATCTCCTGTATTATGATGACAGACACTTATTTCACACGATCAGCTGATTTCTGTGCTGTGCCGCTGTGAAATGGTTGCTCCTAGTAATTTTACACAGTCACATTGTGTGAGTGCGACACTATCCGACCGAATCAATCTGGGCACCTCTACGCATCGCGGGTTTGACAACTAGTTGTCATGAGACGTAGACCCACCAGTACACAAAGAGGAGGGATTGTGAATCAGTCATTGCTTGTTGCCTGAGTAACAGATTCGTCAGGGACGCTTCAAACCATCTGAAGCTGCTCTAGTCGACTGTTGGTGATGTTATTATGCAGTGGAAATATGAAGGAAAGACAACAGCCAAACCAAGAGTAGGCAGATCTCATGCACTGACAGAAAATACCGTCGGGCAATGCGTAGGGCTTTTCTAAAAAATAAAAAACAATCAGTAAAATGGTTCAAATGGCTCTGAGCACTATGGGACTTAACTTCTAAGGTCATCAGTCCCCTAGAACTTAGAACTACTTAAACCTAACTAACCTAAGAACATCACACACATCCATGCCCGAGGCAGGATTCGAACCTGCGGCCGTAGCGGCCGCGCGGCTCCAGACTGTAGCGCCTTTAACCGCTTGGCCACCACGGCCGGCCAACAATCAGTAGCCTGAATCACTCGTGAGCTCTAAAGTTCTACCAGTAGTCCAGGTAAAGAGATAAAAGGAATGTGGTAAAATGGACGAGCAACTCCGCATAGGCCCCATATTTCTGTAATGAGTGCTAAGCGAAGCTTGAGGTTATGTAAAGAGCGACGGCACTGGACAGCGAATGACTCGAAACGGTAGATCTGGAGGAATGAATCACGTTTATCCTATGGCAATCGGATGGAACGGTTTGGGGGTCTGCCGAATGCCAAGTGAAAGTCACCTGCCACCATGCGGAGTGTCAGCAGTGAACTGCACAGGAGGAGGTGTTAAAGTATGTCGATGCTTTTCGTGCTTAGGGATAGCATCCTTACTGCACTTAACGGGGGTAGGTCGTCAGACGGTCCGACATGGAGCAAGAGAGGCACTACAGGACATATTAATTTCCACTGTCTATACTTTTACAAACAAATTTATAAAACTTTGTCAGCATGACCAGGAAGATTTCAGGATTCACACTCATAGCAGTGCCAGTTCAAAAACAGAACAAAATAAATTTTTATACTTGTGAAATTTTATAATTTTTTTCGCTTACTATTACCTGCATTTCTTGCTACAGGCACACTTTATTTATAAGTGAAAGAGATTCTTTGATGAATTTTTCACAGCATACAAATCATACTTACAGGTGTATGAAACTCTAGAATTTTCTAAATCTCCTAAAAACTGTCGTAAAAATTGAGATAACTGACTACAAAATTTAAGTTTTTTTTTCTAAACACGAAGTTTAAAATGTAGCAGATCATTCAGTTTGTCATAAGTTACATAAATTCTAGAGTTTCATACATCTGTAAGTATGGCTTGTGTGCTGTGCAAAATTCATCGAAGAATCTCTCTTCCTTGTGAAGAAAAGTGTACCTATAGCAACAAATGCAGCCTATAGTAAGTGAAAAAATTATGAAATTTCACATGTAAAAAATTATCTTTTTATGTTTTTGAACTTCCACTACTATGAGTGTGAATCCTGAATCCTTCGTCGTCATGGTGACGAAGTTTTATGGATTTATTTGTAAAAGTATAGACAGTGGAAATTAAAATGTCGTGTGGTGCCCCTCCTCCTCAAAATCGGCCCGTCTGACGTCCTACCCCACTTAAGCAGACGCTGAATGTGGGAGGATGTGAATACTTCTAGGACATTATGTCCTGTGTACGTCAGAGTAACAGTTTGGAGTCCATGGATGTTGGTATGGGCACGGAAATCCACACTTCTATAAGGCAGCATCTGTGAGACAGTTTTGTGTGGACAGTAACACACCTTAAATGGCCTGACCTGCCTCAACTGCCGAATTGAACCTTATGGAACACCTCTGGGATAAGTTTGAACACCGATTCACACTCCAGAGTCCAAAATGAGTCCCTTCCCTGGTTTCGGATGTCCTCCACAGATATTCAGTCACCTCTCTGAAAGCGGCTCCAGCAGTGTATATGAAAGACGTTCATTGCATACACCCCAAAAAGGTGATACAGTAAAACTGCAAACTTCGAGAGACTTAAAAATGGTACATTACCAAAATCAGCTGATAGTGTGAACTAAAAGACTGTGCTACTGACAGTGCCAAAGCGAAAAAAGGCATTATTTAGTGGAGTGAGAAAATAACGATTGAGGAGGTTGTCTGATGAACTGTCAGCGAAAGCACCGAGTAGGTAGCACAAACCTGAAGTTACAGAACGACAGTAAAAGTGGTAAGACACGAGTGTAGGGCAACGTTTGCGATACATCCATCAAATAATCGATTGTGTTTGCTGCAGGTGCCACTCTAGTAACAAGAGATCATCACAGGGGAGGAAACTGTGGCAGTCTAATCTGATCAGAGAGAAAACTTATCGAAACAAAGACATCCTTTTAACACACCTAAGAATCCATTTAGAAGTGTATCTGGATGGGAATGCACATATTGGGCCTGGTTCTGTGGAGATACTGAAAATTTCCTTCGTTTTATACGTACCGCCACGGAACAGAAACGGCTATTGAATGATGAGACGCAGAGGATGTGACGAACTCTTTTCGCGGAGCCGAAAGAAAGGGCTACGCAGCTGCGCGTCGCACCCGCCTCTGCCTGCGGCAAGCCGGCATCAGCGGCGGCATTTGTCACCGCGCACCCTGACTGCGCAGGCGCCGTCTGTCTGATGTCTGCTGGCGTCAGCTACAGATATGACGCCGCCGGAGTCGGCCACCCTGACGTATTGGTTCCGTAGCCGGAGGTCTCGACAGATTGGCGCGGAAATCCTTTATTTCCCACAGACGTTTGCACACACAGCGACGGAGTGAAAGAAATAAAGCAAAAATCAAGTTCTACCAGTATTTTACTTCGATCTTTCGTGTATAGAAGCACAGCACGGTACGCAAATGCTTCTAGCCAAATGAAGGGTATTATTTCCACGTATAAAGCTTTTATTATCTTTATTAAATTATCACTATCGAATAAGGAAATCGTATTTTGCACTCTTTCTAGTACTCGAAACGAGCCTAGTACTCAAAGGTTCAGCCCAGCATCCCAGATAATAATATTGGATTGTGGTTCCGCCTTGATACTAAACACTGTTTTTTTTATTTATTTATTCCAAAACTAGTTTTAGCGACAATATCGCCACCACCAGTAGTTTCTTTAATACCGAAACACGCAAATTATTGTATAGTTACAATGAAGCGTCACAGAAACTGGTATAAGCATGTGTATTCAATTATAGAGATATGTAGAGAGAAAGCACACGACGCTGCGGTCTGCAATGTCTATATAAGACAAGTGTCTGGCGCAGTCGTTAGATCGGCTACTGCTGTTACAATGATAGGTTATCAAGATATAAGTGAGTTTGGACGCGGTTTTATAGTCCGCGCAAGACCGATGTAACACGACATCTGCGAGGTAGCGATGAATTAGGGATGTCACAACTGTAGTGTGAATATGAAGAATCCGGTAAAACATCAAATCTCGGACTTCGCTGTGGCCAGAAAAAGATCCTGCAAGAATAGGACCAACAACGATTGAAGAGAATCGTTCAACACGACCGAAACACAACCCTTACACAAATTGGTGCAGGTGTTAATGCTGGACAATCAACAAGTGTCAGCGCGCGAACCATTTCAATTAAACATTATCGATATGTGTTTTCCGAGCCGATGGCCCACTTGTGTATCTTTGATGACTGCACGACACATAGCTTCCGCCTCGCCTGGGCCCGTCAACACCGACATTGGACTGCTCATGACTGGAAACATGTTGCCTGGTGGGACGAGTTTCGTTTCAAATTGTTTTGAGCAGATGGACATGTAATGGTACCTGGAGACAACCTCATGAATCCATGGACCCTGCACGTCAGCGGGGGACTGTTCAACATGGTGGAGGCTCTGTAATGGTGTGGAGTGTGTGCTGTTGGATTGATATGGGACCCCTGGTACGTTTAGATACGACTTTGGAATGTGACTCGTACGTAAGCATCCTGTCTGATCACCTGCATCCATTCACGCCCACTGTGTATTCCGACGGATTTGGGCAATTCCAGCAGGACAGTGCGACACCCCACACGTACAGAATTGCTACAGAGTGGCCCCAGGAGCACTCTTCTCAGTTGAAACACCTCCATTGGCTACCAGACTCCCTCCCACACGAACATTATTGAGCATATCTGAGATGCCTTGCAACGTGCTGTTCAGAAGAGATCTCCTCTCCTCGTATTCTCACGGATTTGTGGACAACCCTACAGCATTCATGGTATCATTTCCTTCCAGCGCTATTTCAGACATTAGTCGAGTCTATGACACGTCGCGTTGCTGTACTTCCGGGTGCTCGAGGAGGTCCTACACGATATTAGGCTTGTGTACAAGGTGTTTTGTCTCTTCAGGGTATAAGCTTTATAAAATGTCATTACAAATCTATCGTTCGGTTGCTGACATTGTGGTCTGCGACTAGTTCCTTAACACCTTATTTACTTTAAGTCACAGTTTTTTTTGTGTTTGTTGCCCATATTTCCGCCATATTTTCTCTGTTTTTGCTGTCGTTTCTTAGGCATACAGCAACTTTGTTAGTAGCTGTCAGCAGACAAACATGGGAAAGTGAACTTATGTACCTCAGCGTTATACTATTTTGATTGCCATAGTGCTCGGCTACAGTTTTGGTGTGCAGCAGGTTGTTACGTACTTTGTGATGTACTCACGTTCGTTGGTCACGGACGAATCGAATAGTTTCAAGCTAAAATAACTACTCCCGATAATAATGCACAGATGCTATCAGTCTACAGCTACATGCATCGTATAGTGGCCTACAACTACATACGTACTTCGCAGGTCACTATACGATGCGTGAAGAGTACCTTGTATCGTGACAAGTCGTTTCCCTTCCTGCTACATTAGCAAATGGTACGAGGATGACTGTATTGTTCTTTACGAGCCCTGATTCCTCTTGTCTTGTCTTCGTGGTCCTTACGTGGATGTACGTTGGTGGCAGTAGGATCGTATTGCATTCTGTCGCAAATCCTATATAGCTGCTCGAAAAAGGAACATCTTCTTCTCTCCACAGATTTCCGTTCCAGCACGTGGAACATTTCCGTATACTCAAGTGTTGATAGAAACCACCGGTAACAAATCTAGTAGCACATCATTGAATTCCTTCACTGTCCTCCTTTCATAAGGCTTTCTGGGGATCCCAATCACTCCAGCAGTACTCGAGAATATGTCGCACAAGTGTTCAGTACACTTTTCAATTATAAATGAACTACATTTTCCTAGAACTCTCCCAAGAAACCGGAGACGGGCGTTCGCCTTCCCCATAAGCGACATATCGTTACGTTAGGTCGCTGCTGATGCTTTTCCATCTTCATACGGAAAAAATTCTGGTAATACTGACAGAGATCTCAGCGTCTAATATAGCACATCTCAGCCATTTAAAATCGTTATGCGTGATATAAAAGCCTGAACTACAGACCTTAAGGAGAGGGGAATACCTGGATTTCCGCAGCTGACATGCTTCTGGTGTTCTTCTGACACCTATGCACGATATACTTAAGAACATGTACATTCATGATAGAAAGAAACGACTATGTATAGCAAGCGCGAAATGTAGGGAGAGTAGAACGTCACGGCAGAGAGCTCTTTTCCAATGAAAAAGGGCCATTATTAATCGCTTACTTCACCAGTGCCCAAGAGTGGGTGAGAAAAACATCAAAAGAACCTACACATTGGCGCCAGAGACTGAATAAACATAGCCATACGTAATAAATGAAAAGTGCTAGTTTGCTTTTGTTTGACAGCATTAATTTATTGTGTTAACAGGTCATCGGCCAACAAGGCCATTATTAGTCATTTACTGATTATTGTCGCCGAAGAAGTCACCATGTTTGTAAACGACATTGGGAAAGATTGAAGCACACACGCACGCACGCACGCACACACACACACACACACACACAAACATACACACACACACACACACACACACACACACACACACACACAAACACACACAGTAAATCACATCTTGGACAGTGCGATGGTAATGCAACGAAAAAATAAAAAAGTTGAACAATAAAAAATATAAAGGGGATAAACAGGATGAAACTTCAACACAAAACCGGAAAAACATGCCTGCATAACAACTTATATTAATAAACAAAACCAATATAATAAAATTAGTACTTGACAAGCTTGCTTCAAGAGTTATATAACTGGAGAGTGATACACAAATCAATTAAACGAAAGAATTACGAATTGTAATTACAGAATATATGAAGACTTAAGCAATATTAATAAGATAAACAGAAATGAATAAATTCAGGAAACTGCAGCAACGTGAGGGAACATACAGTAAATGACATGTTTGATAGTCTGGTGGTACTGCATTTTAAAAAGTAAAAAAAGTGAAAAGAAGAACGATGTACAATATAAAAGGAACAAACAGATAAAACATTAACACTACATTCAAAAACTGTCCTTTGTAATAGCTCGCATTAAATAAATAAACTGAGTAAAATAAAAACAGTACTTGATGAGACCACTTCAAGAGTCATTAAATATGGAAAGTAATACAAGCACCAGTTACAAGAAAGACTTCACAACTGTAACTACACACCATATGGATTACATTTGCAATTTCAATAAAATTAAAGAACTAAATAAATACAGGATAATGGGGAAACATGAAGGAACAGATGGTGTGGGAAGTAATGAAGAAATGATTGGATTATATGAAGCTTAGAAGACAGGCAGTATTAAGGTGTGTCTGGTCATTTAAGATTAAATCTGGACTGTGCACAAAATGTTTTTCCAGGGCTTACAGCAGATTGAGTTTTGTCATTTGTTTGCTAAGTGAAGGACATGTAATTCTGGCTGGTAGTTGTGGCCCTCACTCAGTACATGCTCAGCAACTGTGGAGTCAGAATTCTACAACCTCCAGCTGTGTGCCGGCCGGTGTGGCCGAGCGGTTCTAGGCGCTACAGTCTGGAACCGCGCGACCTCTACGGTCGCAGGTTCGAATTCTGCCTCGGGCATGGATGTGTGTGATGTCCTTAGGTTAGTTAGGTTTAAGTAGTTCTAAGTTCTAGGGGACTGATGACCTCAGAAGTTAAATCCCATAGTGCTCAGAGCCATTTGAACCATTTTGAACCAGCTGCGCTCCTGTTCAGCCAGCCTAGTTGCTATATCTCTACCTGACTGACGTGTGTAAGACTTATCACAATCAGAACAGATAATTTTGTATACCCCTATGTTGGCTAATAACTGGGTCTAACCTTTGTTATTAAAAATACAATGGTCTGTGGTGTTTTTAACATAGTAGGAAATCCTATACTTGGTGGATTTCAGCGTTTTTGCTACAATCAGTGATACCCCTCATAGATGTGGTAATGCACTGCCAGCGGAAATGGTAGCAGTTTTTATTTCCTAAGCAAGACTTGGTCAGTCAGGGCTAGATTTTAGCCATTGGCTGTGGCAATAAATTTTATTGTATCTAACTTTGTTTTAAAACCGTCTGTGGACATTGGGCAGATATGAAACGGTGTACCATTGAGTGGAAAGCTACATGTTTGTGAGCAATGGAGTGTTGTTAGCAAGACCGTAATACTGTCTCTGTAGTTGCAGTTTTTATTTCGATTCTAAAACAATGTGTCTGTGGCAAGATCTAGGATGTTTATAGATCTGTTGCCATTAATAAATTAATACTGTACTACAAAGGCATGCTAGCGCTTTTCATTTATTATAATGTTGTTCTACTAAGAACTGATGGAAGATTCAGTTAATAATCATGGTATGTGGTCAAAGACCTAAGGACTGCATTAAGGAAAAAAACAGGTGCACAAACTAAAACCAAAGTGGAAAATGATTCTGCCGCACCATTCTATCATAATAGTGCAGCGAAGCATCTGACACACTGTCTGTGACTTGCAGTGTTGGGGCTTCTCGTGTATTCTCAATTTTAACGTTGATGACCTTCTGAAGCCGATAGTACCAACATTCCCCTATTTTACATAACCTGGTACGTTTACGTACTTGTACCTTTCATACAGTTCAAATGATGGGGAATAACTAACTTTCTGTTTCGCTTGCTTACAATGTAAATTCTGAAGGTAGACTAATGCGGATCTAACCAATTATAACAAGTGAGTAAAACTTGATCTAAGTTATTTCGTAATTCTCCTTCGACAAAATGCCTCCCTTTTGTAAATCTTTATTCAAGAATTAGTAAAAGATATGAACTTAAGTCCTTTTAAAGTAGAATAATAATCGAAATTCTTAAGAAGGCGAGAGTTGAAAGGTGAAATATTACAGAACAAATAGTTTAATAATTAATTCATGCGAAGTACTGTTGCGAATTATGTACAGAAGAATGGAAAAACTGGTAGAACGACCTCATAGTGATCAGTTTGTGTTCCAGAGAAATGCAAGGTCACATGGGACACAACTAACCCTACGAATTATCTTAAAACATAAGTTCAAGAAAGGCAAACCTACGTTTCTTGCATTTGTAAACTTAGGAAAAGCTTTGAGAATGTTGACTGGGAAACACTCATTGAAATTATGATGTTTGTAGGGACCCAATACAAGACAGGAAAAGTTATTAAAAGTTGTACGTAAAATAGACTACAGTAATAAAAGTGAACTTACTTGAAAGGAAAGCGCTGATTGAGAAGGGAGTGAGACAGTGTTGTAGAGCATCCCCAATGTAATTCAATTTGCCTATTAAGCAAGCGGTAAATGAAACTAAGAAGAAATATGGAAAGGGAATTAAAGTTCTGGGAGAAGAAATAAAACTCTTAGGTTTCCGGATGACACTGAATTAAGTCAGATACGAAAAAGGGACTTGGAAGAGCGGTCGATCTAAACGGTTACTGTCTTGAAAACAGACTGTAAGATAAACGTTAGCAAAAGTAAAACAAGGGTAATGTAATGTCGTTGACTTAAGTCAAATGATGCCGAAGTAATTCGATTAGAATATGAGACACTAAAAACGACAGATGAGTTATTTTTTTGGGGCATAAAAATAACTAACTATATCCGAAGTAGAGAAGATATAAAATGCAGACAGCCTATAGCACGAAATCCATATCTGAAAATAGAATTTGTTAACACTGAATATGAATTTAAGTGTTAGGAAGTGTTTTCTGAAAGTCTGGAGTGTAGTCTTGTATGGGAGTGAAACGTAGATGACATGAAGTTCAGGCAACAAGACAATGAAATATTTTTAAATATGGTGCTATAGCTGAAAGTTAACGACCAAAAAAGGTAAATAATAAGGAGGTACTGACTCGAAGTGGGGAAAAAAGAAACATACGCCAAAAATTGTCTAAAGGAAGCAATCGATTGATTGAACACATTATAAGACGTGAAAGAATCGTCAGTTTGGTGATGGAGGGCAACATGTGGATTAAAAATTCTAGAGCTGATGAAGACAGTAAAAAAGTTCTAATAAATGTAGGATACAGGAGATATTCTGAGATGAAGAGGTCTGCACAAGTAACAATAATGCGGAGAACTGCAACAAACCAGTCTACGTACTGAAGAACACAACAACATTTAATTTCGTTTCATTTGTAGCATATTTAAAAACCTGCTGCCTGACATTTTGAAAATCAGGTCGTACACTACAAAATTTTACGTTTGCATTGTTCCACATTAATAGCAATATTTGTTTTGAACAATAACACGAGGGTAATAACAAGGATTTACAAGGAAAATTAAATTAGTTGTCGGAAACAGAGTTTGGAAATAGTAAGTCTTAGTAATGCAGAAGGAAATAATAGAAAGATGGGAAAGTGACGATCTGCCAGTTTATTTTACTGTTCAGACCAAATACAACTTATAAATTACGGTTCGTGTTGTTACTAGGTGGAAGGGTCACGTCAGAAACACTGTGCCTTCCCACCTGAAGCAGCGTGCAAAGTTATGTCTTCTTACATTATTAAATGAAATACAGCATACGTGTATTTCACAAAGCCCTGAATGACTGGAGAAAAGAGCAGGCAACTCCAGTATACAAGAAGGGTAAAAGAACGGACCCCCGTGGTCTTGGGCGTCCAGTCACGGTTCGCGTGGCTCCTCCCGTCGCAGGTTCGAGTCCTCCTTTGGACATGGGTGTGTGTGTTGTCCTTTGCGTAGGTTAGTTTAAATTAGAACCGCAAAATCACAGACCAATATTCATAACTTTGGTTTACTGGAGAATCCTTGAACTCATTCTCACTTCTGTTACAACAAACTTTCTTGAGACTGAGAAGCTTATGTCCACGAATCAGCGTAGTTTTAGAAAGCATCACTCGTGCCCTTTTCTCACATGATAATCTTCGAGCTACCGATGAATGGCAACAGGTAGGTTCCATATTTCTAGATTTCCAGAAAGCATTTGACGCGGTGCCCCATTGCAGGCTGTTGACGAAGGTACGAGAATATGGAATATGTTCACAGATATGTGAAAAGCTGGAAGACTTCTTAAGTAAGAGAACACAGTGTGTTGTGCTCGACGGCGAGTGTTCGTCAGAGACATGGGTCTCGTCAGGAATACCCCAGGGAAGTGTGATAGGCCCCCTGTTGTTCTCTATATACATAAATGATTTGGCGGACAGGGTGGGAAGCAGTATGCCGGTGTCTGCTGATGTTACTGTGGTGTAAGCTAAGGTGACGAAGTTGAGTGACTGCAGGAAGCCACTAGACGACTTAGACAAAATTTCCAGTTGGTGTAACGAATAACAGCTAGCTCTAAATGTGGAAAAAAGTAAGTTAATGCGGATGAGTATGAACATCAAAGCTGTAATGTTCAGATAAGATATTGTTAGTGTCCTGCTTGACAGTGTCAAGTCGTTTAAATATCTGGGCAAAACGTTGCAAGGCGATATGCAACGAAAGAGCATGTGAGAACTGTGGTACGGAAAGCGTGTGGTCAACTTCGGTCTATTGGGAGAATTTTACGAAAAAGTAAAGGAGACCGTATATAGGACGCTGATGTGTTATTGAGTGCTGCTCGAGTGTTTGGGTACGAACCACGTCGGATTAAAGGTAGTCATCGAAGCAATTCAGAGGCGAACTGCTACATTTGTTGTCAGTAGATTCGAACAACACGTAAGTGTCACGGAGATGCTTCGGTAACTTAAATGGGAATACCTGGAGGGAAGGCGACATTCTTTTAGAGAAACACTATTAAGAAGATTTAGAGAACAGACATTTGAAGCTGACTGCCGAACGACTCTACTGCCGCCAACACGCATTAACTGTAAGGACCACGAAGCTAAGATACGAGAAATTAGGGTTCATTCGAAGGCATATACAGTCGTTTTTCCCTCGCTCTGTTTCCTATTGGAACAGGAAACAAAATGACAAGTAGTGTTACACGGTACCCTCCGCCACGCACCGTATGGTGGCTTGCGGAGTATCGACGTAGATGTAGATGTAGATTTAGATGTGACTCTGTGTGTATTTCTCTACTGTCTAAGAATCAGTATTACTTGTTACATTTTAAGTTCTTATATTGGACACATATGTTGCACTATTTGTGTTGTTATACACTCCTGGAAATGGAAAAAAGAACACATTGACACCGGTGTGTCAGACCCACCATACTTGCTCCGGACACTGCGAGAGGGCTGTACAAGCAATGATCACACCCACGGCACAGCGGACACACCGGAACCGCGGTGTTGGCCGTCGAATGGCGCTAGCTGCGCAGCATTTGTGCACCGCCGCCGTCAGTGTCAGCCAGTTTGCCGTGGCATACGGAGCTCTATCGCAGTCTTTAACACTGGTAGCATGCCGCGACAGCGTGGACGTGAACCGTATGTGCAGTTGACGGACTTTGAGCGAGGGCGTATAGTGGGCATGCGGGAGGCCGGGTGGACGTACCTCCGAATTGCTCAACACGTGGGGCGTGAGGTCTCCACAGTACATCGATGTTGTCCCCAGTGGTCGGCGGAAGGTGCACGTGCCCGCCGACCTGGGACCGGACCGCAGCGACGCACGGATGCACGCCAAGACCGTAGGATCCTACGCAGTGCCGTAGGGGACCGCACCGCCACTTCCCAGCAAATTAGGGACACTGTTGCTCCTGGGGTATCGGCGAGGACCATTCGCAACCGTCTCCATGAAGCTGGGCTACGGTCCCGCACACCGTTAGGCCGTCTTCCGCTCACGCCCCAACATCGTGCAGCCCGCCTCCAGTGGTGTCGCGACAGGCGTGAATGGAGGGACGAATGGAGACGTGTCGTCTTCAGCGATGAGAGTCGCTTCTGCCTTGGTGCCAATGATGGTCGTATGCGTGTTTGGCGCCGTGCAGGTGAGCGCCACAATCAGGACTGCATACGACCAAGGCACACAGGGCCAACACCCGGCATCATGGTGTGGGGAGCGATCTCCTACACTGGCCATACACCACTGGTGATCGTCGAGGGGACACTGAATAGTGCGCGGTACATCCAAACCGTCATCGAACCCATCGTTCTACCATTCCTAGACCGGCAAGGGAACTTGTTGTTCCAACAGGACAATGCACGTCCGCATGTATCCCGTGGCACCCAACGTGCTCTAGAAGGTTAGAAGGTGTAAGTCAACTACCCTGGCCAGCAAGATCTCCGGATCTGTCCCCCATTGAGCATGTTTGGGACTGGATGAAGCGTCGTCACACGCGGTCTTCACGTCCAGCACGAACGCTGGTCCAACTGAGGTGCCAGGTGGAAATGGCATGGCAAGCCGTTCCACAGAACTACATCCAGCATCTCTACGATCGTCTCCATGGGAGAATAGCAGCCTGCATTGCTGCGAAAGGTGGATATACACTGTACTAGTGCCGACATTGTGCATGCTCTGTTGCCTGTGTCTATGTGCCTGTGGTTCTGTCAGTGTGATCATGTGATGTATCTGACCCCAGGAATGTGTCAATAAAGTTTACCCTTCCTGGGACAATGAATTCACGGTGTTCTTATTTCAATTTCCAGGAGTGTAGCCGGCCGAAGTGGCCGTGCGGTTAAAGGCGCTGCAGTCTGGAGCCGCAAGACCGCTACGGTCGCAGGTTCGAATCCTGCTTCGGGCATGGATGTTTGTGATGTCCTTAGGTTAGTTAGGTTTAACTAGTTCTAAGTTCTAGGGGACTAATGACCTCAGCAGTTGAGTCCCATAGTGCTCAGAGCCATTTGAACCAGGAGTGTATCTATTTGTAGTTCTACATATTGTACGTGTGATGTTATGTTGTATGTTTGTGAGCACCGTACAGTTTCCCTTGAACTGTACCATAAGCGGGAGGGAAGCCTCGAAACGTTTGAAAGGTGGCTACACTGAGTCACAGCGTCAGAGGTTGCGCCAAAGATTATTATTATTCCGCCGCCTCCACTGGGCAGTAGTAGTTCAGAGGTTGCCGTGGGCAGTGCTTGTGGAGAGGATGTCGGGAGCAATACTAGTGAGAGCATGTCGTGTGCAGCTGTTGTTCTGTTGGGCGATACAGTAGATGCTGTTCGGTTGGTGTAATGTATAGATGGATGGTGTTGCAATGATCACAGTGTATTTTTCGTCAATATATGTGGAGGTAACAAAAAAAAATTTAATTCACATTTCCTTAACGACAATGCCTTTTGCTCACAGGTTCAGTCAACAAAGCATCTGGCTCGTGTTCATGTATTAGACTTGTAATTCTGGTTTCTATGCGCAATTATAGTATTTCTGGTTTTTCAATCACTTCATTGTAAATTGTGTTTAAAATATCTTGTCGTATTGAGGAAGAACCGTGCCGAGCCGTTGAATCACACAACCACACACAGAACAGTTGCACTTGTGCTTTGTTGTTTCGTAGCTTTTATAGTTGCAGAGGAGTTAATTAATCAATTGTGTTAACGGAAATTTCCTTTCATTCTTTATTGTTATTTTATGCAGTCAGATTGCGTACTAATACAGGTCAGGGCCAACCGGTTACGAGACTTCGTAACCGGACACACAGCTACTAAAATTGTTGCATTTTAAATGAAGCCCCTATGCACGTTCAAATGGCCCTGAACATTATGGGACTTAACATCTGAGGTCATCAGTCGCCTAGAACTTAGAACTACTTAAACCTAACTAACTTAAGGACATCACACACATCCATACCCGAGGCAGGATTCGAACCTGCGACCGTAGCAGTCGCTCGGTTCTAGACTGAAGCGCCTAGAACCGCTCGGTCACAAAAGCCGAGCGTCGAAACGACGGACCTTGCCTTCACCTATGGAATTTTCCTTGGATGTAATGATTTTCGCTTGTATTAGCTGTACATCTACATCTACATCTACATTTATACTCCGCAAGCCACCCAACGGTGTGTGGCGGAGGGCACTTTACGTGTCACTGTCATTTCCTCCCTTTTCTGTTCCAGTCGCCTATGGTTCGCGGAAACAACGACTGCCGGAAAGCGTCCGTGCGCGCTCGAAACTCTCTAATTTTACATTCGTGATCTCCTCGGGAGGTATAAGTAGGAGGAAGCAATATATTCGCTACCTCATCCAGAAACGCACCCTCTCGAAACCTGGACAGCAAGCTACACCGCGATGCAGAGCGCCTCTCTTGCAGAGTCTGCCACTTGAATTTGCTAAACATCTCCGTAACGCTATCACGGTTACCAAATAACCCTGTGACGAAAAGCGCCGCTCTTCTTTGGATCTTCTCTATCTCCTCCGTCAACCCGATCTGGTACGGATCCCACACTGATGAGCAATACTCAAGTATAGGTCGAATGAGTGTTTTGTAAGCCACCTCCTTTGTTGATGGACTACATTTTCTAAGGACTCTCTCAATGAATCTCAATCTGGTACCCGCCTTACCAACAATTAATTTTATATGATCATTCCACTTCAACTCGTTCCGCACGCATACTCCCAGATATTTTACAGAAGTAACTGCTACCAGTGTTTGTTCTGCTATCATATAATCATACAATAAAGGATCCTTCTTTCTATGTATTCGCAATACATTACATTTGTCTATGTTAAAGGTCAGTTGCCACTCCGTACGCCAAGTGCCTATCCGCTGCAGATCTTCCTGCATTTCGCTACAATTTTCTAATGCTGCAACTTCTCTGTATACTGCAGCATCACCGCGAAAAGCCGCATGGAATTTTCGACAGTATCTACTAGGTATTTCTGTGCATAATGTGTTTATGAAATGTAGACACAGCAAACCCCCGAGTGCCACGCCGCCTCTCGGGTTGTCGCCGGCACTGGCCAGGAGAGACACTTGCTGCTGGCCTGCAAAGCGGCGCCGAGTGGAAGACGGCGTCTCTTGGCAACGCCTGGCACGGCCACTGAGCGCGCCGCGACGCCCGAGGTGCCGCCTAATAGCGCGCTGGACGCTCCATTGTCACTGAAACGTGACCAGGGGGCGGACGGCCACCACCCCCACGCTGCGCTCCAGCTGCTGCTGCGTCCGCTTTGTGCAGAACTTTGGCGCCATAAATTCTCGCTCCGTGCCCTCTCTGTCTCCGGCGACTTTGTCTCACTCTCCTACGTGGCTGTGCGGCGGGGACTGCGATTGTAGGTGGTCGAGCGTAACTTGTGTCTACACAAATGGGTTGGAAAAAGCTACCGAAACAAAGCATAAATGTATGCTTTAACATTAATGCAGATGAAAGACAGCTGGCGGTTTTCACTGTTGTATTTGACCGTAAACGGTACCTGTGCCATGTCGTCAGTACATTGTTATGAGAGCGGAGTTCTAAACACCGTTCTGTGTATATATGGAACAAAAGTCGGCTTCAGTTGCTAGTAACTTCTGTGGTTTATTCCTCGACCGGTTTCAAAATTTAAGTCTTCATCTTCAGGTGCCACAGCTAACAACTTACAAGTACCCTCATGTTCAGAAAAAAAAAAAAACTTTGGAAGACTAGAGACAGGACGTTCATAATCACAGAACATGTACACTCATGTTCATAAAAAATACACCACCTTGAACGACTACAGATAGGACGTTCGTATCCACGGGATATGTACATTATTATATTGTGCAGAAATGATTAGCATTTCAGTCACCTCGGTTCAGTATGTGTCCTGATGAAGGGCCCGCCATTGACCCCTGATAACTGGTTCTGTGCATGATGGCATAGGCGGGTATAAGGCGAGAAAGGCGTCCTGCGGTATAGCCATTCATGCTGCATTCACTTGGTTCCAGACTTCGTCTGTCGTGATCGGCATTGGGTCACAGTGCCGCACCCTTAGTTTCACCTAGTTCCGCACATTTACGTTTGGGGACCAGGGCAAAAGGCTGACATCCTGTTACACCAAGAAGGCACATGTTCGTGCAGCAACATGTGGTCGTGCATTGTCTTGCTGGAAAATGGCGTCTGGGATGTCTTACTGAAAGGATATGGCTACGGGTCGCGGTCGCAAGACGTCATTCACGTACGTCACACTGATTGCAGTGCCCACGACACGCACCATCTGCTTTCTGTGGCTGTACACAGAATCACACCACACCATAAGCCCTTGAGTTGGAGCTGTATGTCTTGTGCGAATGCAGTCACTGTGATGCCGCTTCCCCTGTCTGCGACTAACCAAAATGCCGCCATCTTTTCTCAAACAAACAGAACCTACGTATGTAGATTGTGGACAGTTGGGAATGTGGGTCTCACGGGAAGTGTGCAAGGGATAAGTCCTTGCAGTCGCGCTATTCGTCTGTGTCCTCGGTGGCTCAGATAGATAGAGCGTCTGCCATGTAAGCAAGTAATCCCGGATTCGAGTCCCGGTCAGGGCACACATTTTCAGCTGTCCCCATCGAGGTATATCAACAACACCTGTCGGCAGCTGAGAGTCTAAATTAATTATCATTTAAACAGAAACTGGTTTCATCATAAAACATTATCTAATGTCGTTCCCTCAGTGACACTCCGTTGCCGTCTGGCATGTTTCTGTACATTCGTGAAAGGTAGGCGGAGAAGTGGAAGAAGCGCACGTAACCCATGACGTAATAAACGGCGACTGACTGTCACCCAGCCGGCCGGAGTGGCCAAGCGGCTCTAAGCGCTACAGTCTGGAGTCGCGCGACCGCTACGGTCGCAGGTTCGAATCCTGCCTCGGGCATGGATGTGTGTGATGTCCTTAGGTTAGTTAGGTTTAAGTAGTTCTAGGTTCTAGGGCACTGATGACCTCAGAAGTCAAGTCCCATAGTGCTCAGAGCCATTTGAATTTTTTGACTGTCACCCATAATAGTGTACGTTGTGTTTCACTGTTCCAGGGTTGCGCAAGAGCCCAGGAGGACCACATCCGAGGAGGACGCAGATCTGTTCTGGAATGCTATTCGGACGAGGTGTCCAACTTCTCGGGGCATGATTTGGATGGTGCGACCTGACCCATCTCGTCGTGTTTTACGGCCTTCCGTGAACCATTCGACAAACACTCCCGAAACACTTCGTCCCACACTAGCAGCAGTTTCCCAGATGGCTTCATCACATTATTCCATGCCAATAATGCGTCCTCTGTCAAACTCACTGATTTGACGGTATGGGTCGCGCCTACGTCTGCGAGGCATTCTGCACGTCTGTTCAAGTCACACTGATCCATTAGTTTCTGTTTATAGTGGCAACAAGAGTCGCAGGCACGTTTTACCGGTAATTGGTGTCGCGCCACGATTTAGAAAAATGGCTCTGAGGACTATAGGACTTAACATGTGAGGTCATCAGTCCCCTAGAACTTAGAACTACTTAAACCTAACTAACCTAAGGACATCACACACATCCATTTCCGAGGCAGGATTCGAACCTGCGACCGTAGAGGTAGCGCGGTTCCAGACTGAAGCGCCTAGAACCACTCGGCCACACCAGCCGGCCGCCACGTTTTAGATGTCGATCTTGAAACCGTGGACCGACATGGTTCAAATGTTAATCATTTCTGCAGTACATACTAATTTACAAGTCCTGTAAATAATGTCGCAGAAGAAGTCGAGCACCACAGCCACTGTGGTATAGTGGTTATGATACTAGACAGTTGCATGGAGGACTGTGAGCTCAACACTCACCTGCACTGTAAAATTTTAATTTCTATATTCGATTCTAGTTCATTCTAGAAGTATCCACAAATTTCAAGATTCATTGTACTGTAATGTTCTGTAACTGTACACATATCGTATGTGTTCTGGCCGGAGGCAGTTCGTTCCACGCTCTTGTATGTGCAAGTGCTGAATAATCATTCGTTAAGTGAAGTTAGTGTTCGTAATTCATCTAATTACACCTTCTTCTACGCGACACTATGAACGTCCTATCTCTAGTCGTTCAAAGTTGTCTGTTCTTCTTTTTTTCGTACATGAGTCTACTATATGAGCATGACATAATTATGAAATCATAAATGTTTGGCGGTCGGTACAGTGAGTCGCTGGGGATCACACCCACGTCAAACAAACACATGGGACTGCAACAAAAATGATAATTTTGGGGATGGTTCCGGACGGTAATGTAAATAAATGTGTTACTCAACTCACGCGTATGATCAGCAAACACAGCCCTCGCTAGGACAGCACGACACGGAAGTGACTAGCGCCGACGGTCCAGATGACAGCTGGCTGCGAAAGTCTCTGACTTAGGACCCAGTGAGTTGGGGAGCCAAAGTAAATAGCAGTAAATTATTTTATGTTTCCGTAATTATGTGAATACATCACTGTCCATGAATGTAGCTCTCATTTTAGACTGTTAACCTCATAGTACTTGCACGTTACTGGTCCTTCCTATTTTTGTGTTGGTAACACCTGAAGATGAAGCTTTAAGCTCCGAAACCGGTCGTGGAATAAACTGAACAAATTGCTATGAACTGAAACGGAGTTTCATTCGACAAATATGTTCCTCAGTCGCGGATGTTCACCGCATCCAGTGTACTCGGTGTGTACTCGTATTAGAGCGGAGCGAAGTGAATTCAAAAGTAGGAAAAGTTTTTGTAAGAGTGTTTGGTGTTCCAAGAGGAGTGGTACCCAAGATTGATGTCGCATACAGGAAAAACGGAAAACCATCATCCTGTGAGTCACGACGCAGTCGGAAGAGTGTGTTGAGCGATCGTGACGGACGGTCATTGAAGAAGATTATGACGAAACATACGGGGGTGACAGCTGAAAAGGTCACTCCAGAGCTGAATGTCGCACTCGCGAACCCTGTCAGCAACCAAACAACACCAACAAAGCTTCATTCACTGGAAATTGCAGGGCGACCTGGAATTGCAGATCGAAACATCAGTGATGCACAGCACTTGCCCCTGAAAGGCAAAGGTCCCGAGTTCGAGTCTCGGTCCGGCACACAGTTTTATTCTGCCAGGAAGTTTCATATCAGCGCACACTCCGCTGCAGAGTGAAAATCTCATTCTGGAAACATCCCCCATGCTGTGGCTAAGCCATGTCTCCGCAATATCCTTTCCTTCAGGAGTGCTAGTTCTGCAGGGTTCGCAGGACAGCTCCTGTAAGGTTTGGAAGGTAGGGGACGAGGTACAGGCAGAAGTAAAGCTGCGAAGACGGGGCGTGAGTCGTGCTTGGGTAGCTCAGATGGCAGAGCACTTGCCCGCGAAAGGCAAAGGTCCCGAGTTCGAGTCTCGGTCAGGCACACAGTTTTAATCTGTCAGGAAGTTTCATATCAGCGCACACTCAGCTACATAGTGAAAATCTCCTTCTGGAATCAGTGATGCAAATTTTCCGTTATAGGGAAACGTGGTACTAAAGCCACAATTCATGGACTGTGGAGCATGGAAGAAATTAATTTGATAGAATGAGTCTTGTTTCACACTGATTTGAACTTCTGATACAGCTTACGTCCGAGGAGTGAAATATGGGGGGGGGGGGGGGTCCAGTGATGATTTGGACAGCCGTATCTTGTCATGTCTTGGGCTCCATGGTTACTCCGCAAGGTCGCGGGTGGTCAGATCCATCCCATGGTACAACATTTGTTCCCCAATGGCTGCATTCCAAGACGATATTGTCTCCATCCACAGACTAATTTTTCGAGTACGAGAATAATGTGTCACATGTTCCCTGGCAACCACAGTCAGCACATTACCTTCAAAAGCACAAATGAACTGAATTTATCCTTTACGAGACGAATTGAAGCTGCTTTGAATACCAATGGGATTCCTAATGCGCTGTGTCTTTGGTATTTGTATATTTTTGTCTGACGTCTACGTCACTGAAGTCCGGCATTTCAACAACAACCTCATTTTCATAGAAATGGTACAATGGAGCACTTTAGAAAATTTCAAACACCGGAATGGATCACAGTATAATGTAATTTTTCAGTACGAATATTGAAGTAATTCATTAAAAACAATAGGAATCGCGGTTATATAGGTTCATTTATAGGCAACCAGTTTCGACGATACACAACGTCATCTTCCGGCCAAAACTGCTCCAATCCAGAAACCTTCGTATTACTGATATATCAGTGCCTTTAACATGTCTCGTAATAGCTATTACGGGCAGCAAATCAATTTCTTACACGAAGGTTACTGGATTGGAGCAGTTTTGGTCTGAAGGTGACGTAGTGTGACGTCGAAATTGGTTGCCTAGAAATAAACCTATATAACGGCGATTGGTATTGTTTTATTGAACACTGAACAGTCGCAGCCGCATACTCCACCAGAAGATGGCGTTACATTCATTGAAGTAATTAGTATTATCAAGATTATGTCGGACATATTACGTAATGTGATAAAATTTAAATTTGTGATAAGGTCTTATGGGACCAAACTTCTGATGTCATCGGTCCCTAAGCTTACACACTATTCAATCTAACTTAAAGTTACGCTAAGGACGACACACACACCCATGCCCGAGGGAGGACTCGAACCTCGGACGGGGGGATCCGCGCGGACCGCGGACCGTGACGGCTACCCCGCGCGGCCGTAATGACTCGCTAAACCACAGAGTGACTCATGGACTGACTCATTACATTCGTCAGTTAAGCATGAAATTTAATGTTGTAGATCCAGACCTTCCACGAATATAGACAATGTCGACCAACTGACGAGTTGCGACGCTATTGCCCCTTATTAATACACAGTTTGGTGCAACGGGCGTCAGTGCAAGGTGTTTTGAGCAATGACAAAGAGTGGGCTGTTCTGTTTTAGGGTAGACCACACCCACGCGTAACATTTCATCGCTGAATTAGAAGTGTTAGCATTCAAAAATTTCACTGTCTGAAATTAATAGAGTTCTTTCGAGCAAGTGATATTCTGTATATTACTTTCACCGAAAAAACCTTATATATTTTAACGCATTTATTTTAGTTTGTAGCTTTAAATGGATTGGCATATATTAATATGAACGCAATGTTTTGAGTACGCCACAAAGAACTAAAATTCCTCATAGTTCTATCACTAAAAGTTTATGAAATGGTTCAAATGGCTCTGAGCACTATGGGACTCAACTTCTGAGGTCATTAGTCCCCTAGAACTTAGTACTAGTTAAGCCTAACTAACCTAAGGACATCACACACATCCATGCCCGAGGCAGGATTCGAACCTGCGACCGGAGCGGTCTCGCGGTTCCAGACTGCAGCGCCTAGAACCGGTTTATGAATTGTTCATTATCAAAACACTGTTAAAGTTTCAAGGTTTTTTTTTTTTGTTTTTTTTTTTTTTTTTTTTTTACATAAATTAAACGCCAACGGGCGGTAGCATCTTCTATCCTGGGAGTATCACACAAAGCAGTTTCACTCGATCCGCACCTCCAAACATCAACCATCTCGCTATATTGCTTCCTCATAGGCTGTTTGACTATTTCCCCATCACTTCACCCGCTGATGGACCCATCTCACTGCAAGTATTATATGACCCATTACTACACACAGTTAATCTAGAACGAATGTAATAGTTCCTTTGGACACACACTACTGAATATGGCATGCCAGCCATACCGTCTAAATTTTTAATTATAAATTTACGAAAGTGTTATGTACAGTATTTATGGGAGAGAACTGTTCAGTAACAACACAATCAATAAGTGTGGCACATTAAACTAAGCTGTTTTTGTCTGCTGATTTCGCTATTGTAATTAGTTTTAAAGTATTGAGGGCGTTTTAAGAACTTTTGCAGGTGTTTAGGACAGAAATTTACCGGCGGCTGAAACGAACTAACAACATTGAAAACCGAGAACTCTCAGTACTTAATTTGACAACTGTGCTAAGCCTACTACATACTGTCACTTGTTGGTATAGTGCTGTTTACATTACGAGCCAATTTTTTTTACAATAAACGTCTCTGCAGAATGTATGTGTTGCGGGTGTGCATAGCACTGTTGTCAAGATCAAATGAAAACACTCTTCGATGGTTTTCATTTCAGCATTCATGTGATACTGTACTAACGTTTTAGAAACTGTTACGAAGATCTGTAAATTCACGTGCGTATAAAACAGTATATTTATTTCTGATTCCGATGTTTCCTTCTTGCAAGGACATAGCTGTCCTTATCTATTGTAGCGGATCAGGGTTTAGTGAGTCTAGATATTGAGCGTCAGTGGCACAGGGGAACAAAGATCATTAGTTTGTTAGGGGTGGCGGGAACGAAGTGGCATTTTGTGGACGGTGGAGTGGGCTCTTCCCTTGGCGCAGTGGGTGAGGTGTGAGTGAAACATTAGTGGTTCCACCAACAGTCATTTATTGCGACATAAGACCCTACAAACAAACAGGCTAATACATTGTGTTTTAACTCGCTCAATTCCTCGCGGCTGCGGAGCGGCGGAGTCGTAGAGTGCAGATTCCGGTGGCAGCTGATGCGGCGTCGGCTCGTGTTGCAGTTGCACGTCGATGGCGTATTCTTCCATTGAGTACCGTACCCGTGAGCCTCTGCGGCAGCGGCGCGGCCTTCTCCTCGTGAATTCGCTCGTTGCATTATTAACAAGCGGCTACGGGAGTCGAACCAGCGTGCCTCAGTTTCGGCATTTTCTGGCGGAGGTCATCCGCCTCTAAGTTCACAGGTGGCCCATTTGGTGAGGTTGCAGTCCCTTCGCCCTCACCAGCCACCTGGGTAAATAACACACGAACTTCTTTCTGATAACATCCAGAATGGCGTCCTCGGCGTTGACCTATTGGCGCGGTACCAACAGCTTCTGTAGAGAGCTGTAGCGCCTGTATTGTTGTAGCCAAGTATGACGTCCGTTTCTTCGTGTCTTCTTTCGCCCCTCAAAAGACCTCTCCAAAGGTCCACCTCACGCCCGTTTGTCGGAGGTATTTATTCGGTGTTTTTGCCAATGTCGCGAAATTTCTAGGGCGGCGACTGACTGCTCGGTCATTGATCTATGGTTCCCACGTCGGGCAGAAACGAGACCAATGTCAAAAAATGGTTCAAATAGCTCTGAGCACTAAGGGACTTAACTTCTCAGGTCATCAGTACCTTAGAACTTATAACTACTTAAACGTAACTAACCTAAGGACATGATACACATCCATGCCCGAGGCAGGATTCGAACCTGCTACCGTAGCGGTCGCTCGGCTCCAGACTGTAACGCCTAGAACCGCACGGCCACTCCGGAGGGCGTGACCAATGTCACACACGTGCCGGCCTTCCTTGTTCAACTGCTGCCGCTTCCGAATGACAGGAAGAAGATGCTGTGAAATGCAAATGATTAGCTTTTCAGAGAATTCACGCAAGATTGGCGCCGGTGGCGACACCTACAACGTGCTGACATGAGGAACGTTTCCAACGCATTTCTCATACACAAACAGCAGTTGACCGGCGTTGCCTGGTGAAACGTTGTTGTGATGCTTCTTGTAATGGGGAGAAATGCGTACCATCAAGTTTCCGCCTTTGATAAAGGTCAGATTGCAGCCTACCGCGATTGCGGTTTATCATATCGCAACATTGCTGCTCCCGTTGGTCGAGATCCAATGATTGTCGGCAGAATAAGGAAACTTTGGGTTCAGGAGGGTAATACGGGACGCCGTGCTGGATCCAAACGGCCTCGTATCAGTAGCAGTCGAGATGACAGGCATCTTATCCGCATGGCTGTAACGGATCTTGCAGCCACGTCTCGATCCCTGAGTCAACAGATGGGGACGTTTGCAAGACAACAAAAATTTGTACGAACAGTTCGACGACATTTGCAGCAGCATGGACTATCAGCTCGGCGACCATGGCTGCGATTACCTTTGACGTTGCATCACAGACAGGAGCGCCTGCGATGGTGTACTCGACGATGAACCTCGGTGCACGAATTGAAAACGTCATTTTTTCGGACGAATCCAGGTTCTGTTTCAGCATCATGATGGTAGCATCCGTGTTTGGCGACATCCTGGTGAACGCACATTGGAAGCGTGTATTCGTCACCGCCATACTGGCGTATCACCCGGCGTGATGGTATGGGGTGCCATTGGTTACACGTCTCGGTCTCCTCTTGTTCGCATTGACGGAACTTTGAACAGTGGACGTTAGATTTCAGATGTGTTACGACCCATGGCTCTATCCCTCATTCGATCCCTGCGAAACCCTACATTTCAGCAGGATAATGCACGACCGCATGTTGCAGTGTCTGTACGAGTCTGGGTACAGAAAATGTTCGACTGCTGCCCTGGCCAGCACATTCTCCAGATCTCTCACCAATTGAAAACATCTGGTCAATGGTGGCTGAGCAACTGGCTCGTCACAATACGCCAGTCACTACTCTTGATGAACTGTAGTATCGTGTTGAAGCTGCATGCCCAGGCGTATCAAGGCCGTTATTACGGCTAGAGGTTGTTGTACTCGGTACTGATTTCTCAGGATCAATGCACCAAAATTCCGTGAAAATGTAATGACATGTCAGTTCTAGTATAATATATTTGTCCGATGAATACCGGGTTAATATCTGCATTTCTTCTTGGTGTAGCAATTTTAATGGCCAGTAGCGTATATTAAGTTTTTACGTACTTTTGAACAACCTTGTTGTTGTTGTGGTCTTCAGTCGTGGGACTGGTTTGATGCAGCTCTCCATGCTACTCTATCCTGTGCAAGCCTCTTCATCTCCCAGTACCTACTGCAACCTACATCCTTCTGAATCTGCTTAGTGTATTGATCTCTTGGTCTCCCTCTACGATTTTTACCCTCCACGCTGCCCTCCAATGCTAAATTTGTGATCCCTTGATGCCTCAAAACATGTCCTACCAACCGATCCCTTTTTCTAGTCAATTTGTGCCACAAACTTCTCTTCTCCCCAATCCTATTCAATACCTCCTCATTAGTTACGTGATCTACCCACCTTATCTTCAGCATTCTTCTGTAGCACAACATTTCGAAAGCTTCTATTCTCTTCTTGTCCATACTGGTTATCGTCCATGTTTCACTTCCATACATGGCTACACTCCATACAAATACTTTCAGAAACGACTTCCTGACACTTAAATCTATACTCGATGTTAACAAATTTCTCTTCTTCAGAAACGATTTCCTTGCCATTGCCAGTCTACATTTTATATCCTCTCTACGTCGACCATCATCAGTTATTTTACTCCCTAAGTAGCAAAACTCCTTTACTACTTTAAGTGTCTCATTTCCTAATCTAATCCCCTCAGCATCACCCGATTTAATTTGACTACATTCCATTATCCTTGTTTTGCTTTTGTTGATGTTCATCTTATATCCTCCTTTCAAGACACTATCCATTCCGTTCAACTGCTCTTCCAAGTCCTTTGCTGTCTCTGACAGAATTACAATGTCATCGGCGAACCTCAAAGTTTTTACTTCTTCTCCATGAATTTTAATATCTGCTCGGAATTTTTCTTTTTTTTCCTTTACTGCTTGCTCAATATACAGATTGAATAACATCGGGGAGAGGCTACAACCCTTTCTCACTCCTTTCCCAACCACTGCTTCCCTTTCATGCCCTCGACTCTTATAACTGCCATCTGGTTTCTGTACAAATTGTAAATAGCCTTTCGCTCCTTGTATTTGACCCCTGCCACCTTCAGAATTTGAAAGAGAGTATTCCAGTTAACGTTGTCAAAAGCTTTCTCTAAATCTACAAATGCTAGAAACGTAGGTTTGCCTTTTCTTAATCTTTCTTCTAAGATAAGTCGTAAGGTTAGTATTGCCTCACGTGTTCCAACATTTCTACGTAATCCAAACTGATCTTCCCCGACGTCCGCTTCTACTAGTTTTTCCATTCGTCTGTAAAGAATTCGCGTTAGTATTTTGCAGCTGTGACTTATTAAACTGATAGTTCGGTAATTTTCACATCTGTCAACACCTGCTTTCTTTGGGATTGGAATTATTATATTCTTCTTGAAGTCTGTGGGTATTTCGCCTGTCTCATACATCTTGCTCACCAGATGGAAGAGTTTTGTCATGACTGGCTCTCCCAAGGCCATCAGTAGTTCTAATGGAATGTTGTCTACTCCCGGGGCCTTGTTTCGACTCAGGTCTTTCGTTGCTCTGTCAAACTCTTCACGCAGCATCGTATCTCCCATTTCATCTTCATCTACATCCTCTTTCATTTCCATAATATTGTCGTCAAGTACATCGCCCTTGTATAAACCCTCTATATACTCCTTCCACCTTTCTGCCTTCCCTTCTTTGCTTAGAAATGGGTTGCCATCTGAGCTCTTGATATTCATACAAGTGGTTCTCTTCTCTCCAAAGGTCTCTTTAATTTTCCTGCAGGCAGTATCTATCTTACCCCTAGTGAGACAAGCCTCTACATCCTTACATTTGTCCTCTAGCCATCCCTGCTTAGCCATTTTGCACTTCCTGTCGATCTCATTTTTCAGACGTTTGTATTCCTTTTTGCCTGCTTCATTTACTGCATTTTTATATTTTCTCCTTTCATCAGTTAAATTCAATATTTCTTCTGTTACCCACGGATTTCTATTAGCCCTCGTCTATTTACCTACTTGATCCTCTGCTGCCTTCACTACTTCATCCCTCAGAGCTACCCATT
Source organism: Schistocerca americana (assembly GCF_021461395.2). NCBI lineage: Eukaryota > Metazoa > Arthropoda > Insecta > Orthoptera > Acrididae > Schistocerca > Schistocerca americana. The sequence continues at coordinate 217,436,712 of NC_060124.1, forward strand.
CTTCTTCTACTGTATTTCTTTCCCCCATTCCTGTCAATTGTTCCCTTATGCTCTCCCTGAAACTCCCCACCTTTTTGCAGTTTCTTCAGTTTCAATCTGCAGTTCATAACCAATATATTGTGGTCAGAATCCACATCTGCCCCTGGAAATGTCTTACAATTTAAAACCTGGTTCCTAAATGAACAACCATAAGTAACACATAATTATTATACTCAATTATTACACACTCCAATATGTTATTCGTCTGCACACAAATACTGCGACCGCAGCCCGGAGTCTCCGTTATTAGCTGCCTGACTGACTTTAGATCTCTGAGTTTCCACACTCCGGGTCTGTCAAAATCTAGAGAGCTGCATCCTCTTCTTCGACGGAGTCGCACAACACCGGCCGAGCCGTAATGACATGTAATAAAATGTAACGTCACTCTTTTAGAGTCACGGCTGTTATTCTTCTTATCTTCGCAGGATGAAGTTATGCGTCAGCGCACTGGCAAGTACCCCTAACTTGGCAATGTGGTAGTGGAATGCAACCGATATCAAAAACAGCGATGCTGATAAGGCAGAAAGGAACTTTTTAAAAAAGAGTTTATAGGCACTAATACTGGCGGATGGATATGGTGGACTACACGACTGTAACTAGGTGCCCAAATGTAGCACATATTCATACTGACATCAAAACCAAAGAAAGAAATTTCATCATTAACCCCTGAAATTTCGGAAGAGTAGGAGAACAGTAACACTGGAAGAACAAAAAGGAAGTTCCCCGATTGAAATTGGGTGTATGACGTGGATTCAGTCTTTCGCCCCCCCCCCCCCCCTCCCCCCACTGTTCAACCTATGTATTGTGAAGATGCTGACGGAAATGAAAGAAAGGTTCAAGAATGTAATTAAAATTCAGGGAAAAGATTATCAGTGATAAGTTTCTCTAGTGACATAACTATCCTCAGTGAAAGTGAAGAAAACAGAATGGCGAAATGAACAAAGAATTTGGACTGAGAGTTAAGAAGAAGGAAGACAAAAGAAATGATGGGTAATAGATTTGAGATTAACGATAAACTAAACATCATAACCGGAGACCAGGAAGTTGCCGAAGTTAAGGGAATTCTGTTACATTGTAAACAAAATAATCGGACAAGGTGATTTGACATGTGTTACTACGTAGAGGAAAGGAAGTACTTCCAGGGGAAAAACTGTAGACGCAAACAGAGATTGGAATAAATGGTTCAAATGGCTCTGAGCACTATGGGACTTAACATCTGAGGTCATCAGTCCCCTATAACTTAGAACTACTTAAACCTAACTAACCTAAGGATATCACACACATCCATGCCCGAGGCAGGATTCGAACCTGCGACAGTAGCGGTCGTGCGGTTCCAGACTGAAGAGCCTAGAACAGCTCGGCCACAACGGCCGGCTTGGAATAAATCCGTTAGGTAATTGAGAACGGAGGCTGCAAGTGCTAAGGTATGAGAATCAGGTTTCCGTCACAGAACAGTATACAAACATGATTCTGTCTGCATTTTCGTGTTCGTAGATGGCGTCCTACTCATATACTGCAGCAATCTGAAAACAAAGTAGCATTCGAGAGTCGTCTAAATGTAGAACATAGAGTTGAGAGACTTGGTACGGTCTACTGTAAGAGTTTTTGTGGAAAGAAGCGTGAAGTGTGTTAAACGTGAAAGCGAATATTGCCGGCACAGAACACGCAAACCACAAGGATCGATGAGTAACCTGATCTGTCGCGAGAGTTTCAGCCATTTTATTCGTCCCATTCTCCGCAACCCTTTGCGAAATGTTTGACTGCGAACGGTAACAAGCATAACAGGATTCTCGTCTTTCCAATGGCTCTCAAATGTCTGTGAAGAAAAGTGCGTAGCCTCCTTAAAAAAATTGCAATTCCTTCAGTTGTCAGCAAATAAAAAATTCATGCGAGCACTGAAAATATACAAGAATTCAGAACACTTTGCACGCAGCCTCTTGCGTAAAATATTTTTCTCTATGTTTTTTTTGTGCCTCCGGAAATGTTACAGCTTAAATACATAAAATTTCTCCCTAAGTCCTCCGCCTTTAAGGGCAGCTTTCCACCCAGCGTGCAAGAGGCTGTCCTGAACGTCCAGTCGCCCTTCCTAATTTTTCGACAAGGCCATTGGCAGAATGAGGGTTGCTCCTTGTGTGGGGAGCCACCACTGTTAATGATTTTGTTCAAAGTGAAAGTAGTGACGGAAATCGAACACATGGCCTCACAGACACTACCATTAGACATTTTTGTCTTAGGCTGTCTAAATATGGATTAGAGACCTGTGTTATGGCAGCTTCTTGTTATTGCTGTAGAGCAGTCAAATCGTTAATCATGTCGCATGCGACAGAGCCAGAAACAACAACGAACGTTAACAGCTTCTTGAGAGTGTATTTTTCTTATGGAGACAATAATATTTTAAGACAAACTATTTTGTATTCCGGGCAACAGCAGCTATAGAAAGGAATGATGTTAGGAAGAACTCCGTTTACAGATGTTAAAATGGTTGTTATTAACACACGACCGGTTTCGATGCTTAAAGCCGCATCATTAGGTGCAGCAATCTTAAAAGATCATAGGCATACCCATCGCTCCTAGTCAAAATTCACTATTCAGACAATATCGTCAATACTGTAGCAAATGAAAGAAAAAGAAGACGTGATCCATTTTTTTAAAATTTGCGTGCATCAGTATGACAACAGGGTAGTTTGGTGCAGCACAAGGGGAAGCGGCATTCACGAACGACAAAGAGAGATACTCTTTGTTCAGGCCTACGGGTTTGAGAAGGATGAGGAGAGGGGGTAAAAGACCACTCTATAGCTTACATCTATGTGACTAGTGTGCAGTTCACATTTAAGTGCTTGGCAGAGGGTTTGTGGTCACACCTTCAGATTTATACCAGGGTAGGAACTTTAATAATGGCAACTATTTATTTACAGCTTGTACAAAATAGATACTTGTTTCAAAGTTTTACTGACCTTCAAACTAGTCACCAGCGTTGTGTATAACCCGTTGACAGCGATGTGGAAGTCGTAGGATACCCTTAGCTGTGTCAGTTGTGTTGTGGTCTATTGCCCGACAAATCTGTAGCAGTTCTGAAGGGAATGCCGTGAAGTGTTTCCTTCAGTTTAGAAATCTAGTTGAACTCACGAGGGCTTAAGGCAGGCGAGTGCACTATGTGGTATAGCAGTTAGCAGCCCTATCAGTCGAACAAATCAGCAACAGCTTGCACTGTACGTGCTTGAGCATTGTCCTGCAAAATGATGGTCAGGTCCTGCAGACAGTGTCACCACTTCTTTCTCCAAGCTGGTCGTAGGTTGTGTTCCAAAAATGAACAGGAAAGCGTCAAGTGAATTTTTATCCGTTTTCTTGAATAGGTATATTTTTCAATTATTTTTCGAGGATTTTGGGATTACAGTATTCAATCTCGCCACGACAACCCTGTGTTCACTAATCCCTGAATCGATTCTGATGCTCGTTATTAACTCATGATTATTTGTTGCTATACCGACAATATTTTTATATAAACTGAGTGATATTGCAGTAGCCGGTCCGTTTACCGTTTTCAACAAAGTTTATAGAATAGATTGTCGTCTCCTGCTGAAGCTTTTTTTAACAAAAAAAACTGAAAACAGCTGCTGCTTCGAAACGGCGAATGTAAATGAATGATTTGAGAAACTCTGCCAAGAAGTTCAAGTGTAAATGCTCATTAACAATCTTTGACTCTGGTTTCAACAACTGTAAAAATGTCTCCTTCAGAAGTACGTCCACACGTAAAATCACAAACAGGCGACAACAAATTTCAGAGCAAATACACTCATTCAGGTAACATGATACGTGGCATGAGTTTCTTTGCTAATATGTTTGTTGTCTCTAATATGTGATTTTACTTGTCCATGTACTTCTGAAGAATACAATTTTACAATTTTTGAAAGCATGGTCAAGGGTCGTAAATTAACCTTTGTACCTGGAACTTGTTGGCTTACTTTTTCAGATAATTAATTTCTTTAATCTGACTTGGAGTCAGTTTACCCTCTCGAATCACCTGCACCTATCTGACAGCACGCTCCTGAATTTATTTTTCTTCTGCTATACTCAAACCTGACGTTACCACAGGCACTATTAAAAAATTAATGATTCTTGAAATGACGCAAGTACGGCCCGCTTGATGTCTGATTTTTTGGGCCACACATAATGCACTTGTCAGCCAGGTTTCTAGGCAAGATTCCTTGCGTAATACTGACGTCGACTCCATCTTGACTTCGTAAATAAACCGACTCGTCAGATTTGAAAAATTGCTCAAGGCGTTCTCGGTTTCATCTGCAGTGTCTCGCCAGCTAGGGCAGTTCTCCATTCTTCAAGGATCATTCCGTTTGCTAATAATTCTTCTGTGGACATTCAACGTGTGAACCCCACTAATCTGAGCCTTCTATGTCTGTTTCTCACAAGACACATTCAGTCCTAAATTTCAGTTTTCCTGCTTTAAAATACAAACTGCTACAGGGATATATCTGTGTGTGTTGGTGTGGGGGGGGGGGGGGGGGGGGGGGGGGAAGGTTCTTTTAAGTCTTCCTACTGATCTGATGCAGCTGAACACGTCACTCTGTCCAGCGCCAATCATTCAATCTCAGAGCAGCACTTAACATCCAGCGACTTTGGTTAGTTGTTGGATATATTCTAGTCTCTGATATCTTTACTGTTTTTGTCATCTACGGTATTTTCTAATGCCACATATGCTATTTACTTGACAAATCTCTTAAACAACCTGCCACAATCTCTTTGGCGTATCCACATATTTCTTTCTTCGCCGTTTCTACTAATTTCCCAGTTTTCTGCAACTTTCTGTGACACCAGGTTTCATTTCCTGGTCCTCGGGTTTATCACAGTCCGTGATACATCCCACGAAAGCTGTGCCCCACAAGGATGTTCACCGACGCAATGACTCCTGTATGCACTGTAAATATTCATTGAAATCTTCGGAAATGCCATTTTCGACTTTGTTATAATCATTTGAAAATGGGTCTCGGCCGGAAACTAGTCAGCGAATGAATAAAAAGTAAAAATTTGAAACTTGGACTGGCTTTTCGTTCTACTGGCCGTAGTTTATTCAGCGGTTTTTTAACTGATGAAACGGTGCGTTCGGTATAATTCCGTAATCGTGCCTCTGAGAGAGAACATTTGCAAATATGCCATGCATCAAACTGATGAAGAACCAACAGTCCCTCACACGTAATACTGAGGTCTTCTTCCTCCAAGCACCCTGTTCGCACGGGACAGGTCGAAGATCCGTACATAACAACACGTACGACGGTAGTTCAATACAGCACTCAAGTACAGCAACTTGCCGCGTCGTTAGTAGAGCTTCAGAAACCGTGAAACTACCCGTCACTACTAAACCGGACAGTTTACTAAAAATCAAGTAACAACACGATGCCCATCAACACAACTCCTACCAACCGCCGGCAACAGCACGAAGTATCTGTGCCAGTGACAATTCTGCTTCGTATTAGCTGTCTAAAATTCGCATACCATTTTATTACATACAATTTCGGTTCTGCAACATCAGAACATGCTGTGACGGTCAATGACTTACAGCAGCACAACATCACATTTCACTTAAGGAATTGAACATTTTGCCCCCAGTACGCTGTTACTCGCCATAGAGCGCCAAGTACGCCTTCTGTAGTTGTCACTCGGCGGCTCCTTTCCCACCTGCCTCACCACCTCACAGGTCTGTCCCAGTGGAAAAGACGCTAGACAGTCCTAGTCTATTCGCAGAACCGTTCTAACTAACAGAGACGGAACACCTTGATTATTTTCAGGTTTAATAATACTTTTAAAAATGAGACAAACTTGTTTCATTCAACAGATACTTGTTTCAAATTGCAACTACTAACACAGCCTTCAATACAAAATTTGAAAAGAAAATTGTATCATCAATACATCGAAAAACTACCGCAATCAGCGTGAAATTTCAATCACCAACTTTCTCCTCTGATTATAAAAATATTCTATTGACACCCACTTACATAGAGAGAAATGATCATCGTGATAAAATAAGAGAAATCGCAGTTCACACTAAAGATTTAATTTCTCGTTTCTCCAGCGCTTTTCAAGAATAGAATAGCACAGAAACAGCTTCAAGATGGTACCATAAACCCTCTGCTAGATACTAAGGTATGATTGTAGAGTAATCATGTAGATGTGGGTGTAGACGCTATTAATTGTTTTTCGCGGAGAAATTATTCACTTCCCACGGAACACCAGTGTACCGCGGAACACAGGTAGTGAAACCGACATGGCCGGCCGGGGTAGCCGAGCGGTTCTACGCGCTTCAGTCTGGAACCGCGCGACCGCAACGGTCGCAGGTTCGAATCCTGCCTCGGGCATGGATGTGTGTGATGTCCTTAGGTTAGTTAGGTTTAAGTAGTTCTAAGTTCTAGGGGACTGATGACCTCAGAAGTTAAGTCCTATAGTGCTCAGAGCCATTTTGAAACCGAGATCTAGACACTTCTTTCAAAGATTATCTAATGATGAACTTAAGACGATTGTGTTAAGGCAGCCTCTTGTTTCTCGGTTTGAGTAAGAGACTGAGCGTTAGTCATTTAATTTGAACCCTACTTCTTTCGGAAGATAGGGAAACAGAGCATGGTCATACTAAGAAAGATTTAAAAATCGTTCAGAATAATGAGAATTGCGGGAAGGTTTGGAGGGGAGAGAAGCGGTGTGACCAGGAGGAGGATTCCAATGAGGTAAGCGATACATTTCACTGTGACAACCCACACAGCTGCAGTCCAAGGCCATGTGAGGATCTGGGAATAGCATCTGGAATTTGTAGCTACCGTCGATATTCATACATAGTTCACAAAAAGTAAAAAAGTATGAGATGCACAACTAGACGCTCATTGTGTAAATTAAGGTTCAACAAATAATTTTTTTCTGTCACTGCTCCCCACCACTCTTCCTCTTTCAACGAAATTCCTAGTAATCGATTTTTTCTTTGGCGTAAAATCCAAAACTCGCCAGAAACTCCCTTATCGAATTACAAGGCGAGTTGTCAAAAAATGCCTGCGAAAAACATCCACATGGGGAAAAACAGTTGACGTGTAGTTTCAACTTTGGCGCAAAAGGCACTATGGAAATTTAAACATGCTCGAACTCGAGATCGCACCAGCCTGTTACGGATTCTTCGAAAAAAGCGGAGGAAAAGTGTATCGAGAGGGCAGAGCAGCAGATGACAGAAGCTGCCAAAGAGCTGCCAAGCTGGACCAAAAAGGGAAAATGGAGGAGGAACTCCTTTTCGAATGCTGTCTGGTCCAGGAATCGCTGAGTACGTATGTTTAACTTAAAATGTTCAAATGTGCGTGAAATCTTACGGGACTTAACTGCTAAGGTCATCAGTCCTTAAGCTTACACATTACTAAACCTAAATTATCCTAAGGACAAACACAAACAACCATGCCCGAGGGAGGACTCGAACCTCCGCCGGGACCATCCGCACAGTCCATGACTGCAGTGCCCTAGACCGCTGGGTTAATCCCGCGCGGCTTGTTTAGCTTAACTACTAGAAAATGTAACCCAAGACTTTAAACACGCTTTTCTTGAAACCGCATTTTTCAAATTGGTGGTAAGCGTAAGATCGGTACACACAATTTTGATCGGAATTTGATGCCGGTATTCCTTCTACTTTCGGTGCACGCTTTAGCGTCGATTTTGTGGACGAAGAAAATTACATTTGTTTCAACACTTCACTATTTTATTTGAACGAAATATTTTTCAGTTACCTTATCTACGCTGATAGAAAGCATATTGTAAATCACTTACTCAAAATTACTTTGTTACAAGTTCAATTGGAGGATTTCGAGAATTACCGCCGATGACCAATGTTCCAGCTGCAAGAGCTCGTCCTACCTGGTGCAGCAGTTACAGGCAGCATCTGATGCGTGCACAACAACTATTTAGTAAAGACAAAATTGGAGAGAAGAAAACTATATCATGATATCTAAGATTACTTTTCCTTTACTTACAAAAATCACCTATTTTTCACACATTCAAAAGTGGCTGCCTCCATAAGAAACTCCCTCCCTGCTGCTACAGAATATCTGTCATGGCTGCAAATGCGTAAAAGTGGCACAAGACCATACGATATTATTGCAGGACACGAGGTATTCTTATATGTAACCGCCGGGATTATGTGAAATTAGTAGCCTTCTGTAGAGTATAGTCCGTCTACCATGCCTTACTGATTTTTTTCCAGGACTACTCGGAAAAAAAACCAGTCGTGGCTGAAATGCATCTACTGTCGACGATTTTTACTCCAACCTCTACCATAATAGCTCAACACTTGTCGTTTCCTAGACTACTAGAAAATTTGTGACTAGTAACACCTGTTGTTACACCATGCTCTCACCGCACTCACATTAGGACGTGCACATTATGTCCGTTTCTCTGAGGATAAACTTCTCCGTTCCTTGTTCTGCTTTTAAAAAGATATTCCACAGTAAACTACGTGTAATATATTCGTCAGAGGTTTTGAATACTGTTACCATACGTGTAATAAAGAAAAAATGTTTCGTGCCGCAACCAAAACACGTTTTCTGCATCGTTTTTTCCGTGTAAAGTATACAGCGCTTACTGGTTGCGAGCATTTTTGCTGAGGGCCATGATTAGTCTTGATTTTCTGTACTGCCCTCTCCCAGAGTCGAAGTTTTCGCCACAATTTGTTCCCTTTTTGAAACAAACTTGTGTCTTGTGTTGCACAGTATATGTTTGGATGACACTCTATATTTTCAGGCGTTTATTATCTTTAGACAGATGAATTTATTTCTGTTAGTGTTGCTCACAGAAACGCGTGTTACAGAAGTACTGGTTGAGGGAGTGACGTTTAACGGTCTAAGAAAGAGCTACAAATAACTGATGAAATACGCGTTCTTTAGATATTGCTCTAAGACTTTTACCGCACATAACCGATGAATAGGTCACTGCTTGAACAAGAGTTACGAGCTTTTCAGAACGTCGTAGAGTGCATCTGTAGTGTCTACCTGGATTTTCAAAAATAAATTAATAGCCGTGGAAAATGGCCCATAGATTCCAACGAAAGAAAGAATACCCTGTATTTTGCAGTAAATAGATTCGTAAAACCCAGTTTCATTTCACTAACAACAGTCATGAATATCTGAGAGTGAATTATTTAACAGTGATATATATCGAGAAATAAAAGGTCATTTAATTTAGCATATGGTCTCGCTATTAGCAGCATTAGATTTCTAGGTATGTAAATGAATGCTCTTGTCGACGATGTCCGAGATCCATGTTCAGTATTTGCGAACTAATAGGCTAACGTATACGAAAGTATACACGGTTAGCATGTAGTAATCAGTGAACCAGCTCCTTCTGGTTAAAAATCTCAGCATTTGTAATTAATCCTTCTGTAGGGTATTGGGTCTAAAATTACATTCTCGTTGTCAATAAAAATCATGTGCCATGTGATAACATTGTCATGTGGCGGCACTGATCAAGATTTCGGCTACCGTTGCGAGTGGTCTCAATCTGTTATGAATAACATGCAGGATGGTGCTGTGAAATACGGTGCAGTAAACTGTTTTTTAGCACTGACACCTTGCGAATGTCAACATCCGCAACGCCCTCAGTCCTAAACTCTTATACTATAGAGTTTTGAACCCACCTCAGACAAATTCTTTGTCGCTAATACAAAATCCTAACTACTGTGGCACACAGTATTCCGCTGACTCTCATTTGCCAACGACGTGGCCATGTTGTCCGGATCAAAGGAAGAACTGATGTGGATGAGCGACGACATGGAGGCGGCAGCGAGCGAGATTAATTTCCCTGTGAATTAATCGAAGACCGAATATCTGGTGATGAGCGGATCTCTGGCCTATTCAAGGGACCCAACCAAACCGCTGACAGTCGGAACCCGATCCCACCAAAGTGTTCATAATTTTAATTGTCTCTAGATGATCTTTACAAGGGATGCATCATGGGATGCAGAAATCAAAGCAAGGATCCAGATCTCAAATATGTGGTACCTCAGTCTCAATCAGGTTTCTAACTAGCGCAGTCCGCCAAGGAATTGAGACACTGATCCAACCGGTTGGCCTGTACGGCTATGAATGTTGGAGTTTTCATAATAAGAATAATATTTTTCTTGTTTTTGAGAAGAGAGTTTTAAAGAAGTTCTAAGGCCAAGTACAGGAGTTTACCGTAGAATGGAGGATCCGTAATAATTGTGAGCTGAATGGAATCTAAACTAGAATCTGTCTCAACAGGTCTGGGAAGGCCCGACTGTCCCACCGACCACTGCATCATTTTCAGCTGACAGACATCACGAGATGAGGATATGGAAGGGCATATGGCCAGTACACTGCTATCACGACCGTTGTCAGTTTTTGTGACCGGAGCCGCTAATAATCCATCAAGTAGCTCCTGAACTGGCCTCACAAAGACTGAGTGCATCCTGCTTGCCGACAGCGGAAGAGCCGAAAGGTCACCCATCCACGTCCGACAGCACTTAACTTCGGTTATCTGACGGGAACCTGTATTACCATTGTTACAAGGCCGTTGTTGGATGGAATCTACAGCACACCAAATACAGAAAATCTGATGCAAGCCAGATTCTTGTATGGCCATATCATGTTTGCTCGTATGGGTCAACATCGGTGGCCTTCCAAATTCAAGAATTTTACTGCTCGTGATAGAAGACTACTAGGTAAACCAAAGAAAGGGAGGAGATTCGGAACCCATGAGGGCTCACTGTCGATCAGTGATGGCTGACTGGCGGCAGATACCAGGAAATAGAATTTAGTGGAAGACGAATGTAACTGCTTGTGTTCCGACGTGTCTGACGGCGGAAACTCAACGAAGCTGAACAGTGAGATACATTATCTAATCAAAAAGGTGGGTAGAACTCTTTGTAATGCTGATATGACGAACAGATGTCGCGATATGTGGACCAACTAGTGTAAGAGGAGACAGGAATTACTGCGTTGTCCTAAGAGAAGCAGTAAATAAAGAGTTGGACAGACAAGAGAACTCAGTGACCTCAAACGTCGTTGAATGTCACTCAAGTAACGTATTCATCACGGACATTTGAACTCTTCTAAAGCAGCATATGTCGACTGTTGGTTGTCTGATGTGATTGTAAAATGGGGACGAGAAGGAGAAATCACAGCTAAATCTATACCAGGTAGACATCATATACTGACGGGCAGGAATCAATGACCATTGCAGAACGGGTTGTAAAATGTCGATGAGATCAGTAGAAGGATTCACGTGTAGATTATGTTACCAGCTAGCACAATGATGCTGATCTAGCAGTAAAAAAGAATGGGGTACGCCGGATGTGCCGCTTCTCATAATCCACACGTTACTACACTCCTAGCCATTAAAATTGCTACACCACGAAGATGACGTGCTACCGACGCGAAATTTATCCGAAGGGAAGAAGATGCTGTGATATGCAAATGATTAGCTTTTCAGAACATTCACACAAGGTTGCCGCCGGTGGCGACACCTACAACGTGTTGACACGAGGAAAGTTTCCAACCGATTTCTCATACACAAACAGCAGTTTACCGGCGTTGCTTGGTAAAACGTTGTTGTGATGCCTCGTGTGAGGATAAAGGTCGGGTTGTAGCCTATCGCGATTGCGGTTTATCGTATCGCGACATTGCTGCTCGCGTTGGTCGAGATACAATGACTCTTAGCAGAATATGGGATCGGTGGGTTCAGGAGGGAAATACGGAACGCCGTGCTGGATCCCAACGGCCTCGTATCAGTAGCAGTCGAGATGACAGGCATCTTATCCGCATGGCTGTAACGGATCGTGCAGCCACGTCTCGATCCCTGAGTCAACAGATGGGGACGTTTGCAAGACAACAACCATCTGCACGAACAGTTCGACGACGTTTGCAGCAGCATGGACTATCAGCTCGGAGACCGTGGCTGCGGTTACCCTTGACGCTGCATCACAGACAGGAGCGCCAGCGATGGTGTACTCAACGACGAACCTGGGTGCACGAATGGTAAAACGTCATTTTTTTCGGATGAATCCAGATCCTGTTTACAGAATCATGATGGTCGCATCCGTGTTTGACGACATCGCGGTGAACGCACATTGGAAGCGTGTATTCGTCACCGCCATACTGGCGTATCATCCGGCGTGATGGTATGGGGTGCCATTGGTTACACGTCTCGGTCACTTCTTATTCGCATTGACGGCACTTTGGACAGTGGACATTACATTTCAGATGTGTTACGACCCGTGGCTCTACCATTCATTCGATCCCAACGAGACCCTACATTTCAGCAGCATAATGCACGACCGCATGTTGCAGGTCCTGTACTGGCCTTTCGGGATATAGAAAATGTTCGACTGCTGTCCTGGCCAGCACATTCTCCAGATCTCTCACCAACTGAAAACATCTGGTCAATGGTGGTCGAGCAACTGGCTCGTCACAATACGCCAGTCACCACTCTTGATGAACTGTGGTATCGTGTTGAAGCTGCATAGGCAGCTGTACCTGTACACGCCTTCCAAGCTCTGTTTGACTCAATGCCCTGGCGTATCAAGGCCGTTATTACGGCCAGAGGTGGATGTTGTGGATACTGATTTCTCAGGATCTATGCACCCAAATTGCGTGAAAATGTAATCACGTGTCGGTTCTAGTATAATATATTTGTCCACTGAATACCCGTTTATCATCTGCATTTCTTCTTGGTGTAGCAATTTTAGTGGCCAGTAGTGTATGAATGCTAAACCGGATTTGTGTTGGTGTAAAGGGTGACGCCACTGAACAGTGGATGACTGGAAACTGATTTAGAGTAATGAATCACCGCGCCATTTGGTAGGAATGGTTTAAGTTTGGCAAATTCCTGGAGATCATTACCTGCCGTCATGTGGACTGCCAGCAATGAAGTACGAAGGAGGTGGAATTACGGTGTAGGTGTGATTCTCGTGGTTGGGACGTTCTCTCCTTTTTGCAGCTAAGAAACCGCTAAATGCTGAAGGATGTTTTACGCCGTTGTGTACTTCGTACAATACACAAACAGTTGGTGCCGCTTGTTTGTGTCACCATGAATATGCACCAGGTCAAAAAGCAGCAAATATGAAGCACTGGTTTGTGGACAATAACATCCGTGAAATGGAATGGCCTGCGTGGAACCCCAGTCTCAACTCAACGAAACACATTTGGGATGAACCTGAACGGCGACTTCGCTCTAGACCGCAGCACCCAACATCAACGCCCTCTTTGTTTCGGCTCATGAGGGAGAGTCTGGCACCACTCTTGACAGACATTCAGAAATCTCAGGTGAACGTGTACCAAACGGACTTCAAGCTGTCGTAAAGATGAAGCGTGAGTACACCCCACACTACTGTGCGCTAACATGTGTCCGTTTACTTTCAATCAGGTGGTGCACGTGTAACATGAACATCCAACAAACACAAACATCTACTTCCGGTCTAAGCAGGCTAGTAAGTAGGTCGTGAAGCAGTGGCACTAACTGGGGAAGTACCCCACTCCATAGCCCTCCGTCATCGACAGGACCTATACTTGAGTATTGCTCATCAGTGTGGGATCCGTACCAGATCGGTCTGACGGAGGAGATAGAGAAGATCCAAAGAAGAGCGGCGCGTTTCGTCACAGGGTTATTTGGTAACCGTGATAGCGTTACGGAGATGTTTAATAAACTCAAGTGGCAGACTCTGCAAGAGAGGCGCTCTGCATCGCGGTGTAGCTTGCTCGCCAGGTTTCGAGAGGGTGCGTTTCTGGATGAGGTATCGAATATATTGCTTCCCCCTACTTATACCTCCCGAGGAGATCACGAATGTAAAATTAGAGAGATTAGAGCGCGCACGGAGGCTTTCAGACAGTCGTTCTTCCCGCGAACCATACGCGACTGGAACGGGAAAGGGAGGTAATGACAGTGGCACGTAAAGTGCCCTCCGACACACACCGTTGGGTGGCTTGCGGAGTATCAATGTAGATGTAGATGTAGATGTAGATGTAGATGTAGATGTTAAACACTTATCACCCGTCTGTTGAACGTTTTTGCGACTACGAGAATCAGTTCTAACCAGACGATCATCAAAGTCGCGGAAAACCAGGCAGAGGTGAAGTAAAAATTGCTGCAGATTGTCTAGTAAGTGCTCAGTTTTGTTATCATCCCAATGGCCACAGTAACCGATACTATCCGCCGACGCCTACCATTAGCAATGTTGAACGTGAGGAGGTTGGATCACTGAAAGCGTATAATCAGCCTGCTTGGGACTGCTAGAATATTGTTCACACCTCTCTACTCTGCAGGAGTGAGATATTGTGGTGCTTAGGTGTACTGTTGCAATCCCGAGCGCATTTGCTCTCAGACGAATTAAAAAAAAATTACTTCCTTACACAAATATGGCCACCTACGAGCTGAGTGGACAGTGTTGCTGAGTGCCAAGCATACGACCCGTGTTCGATCCAGTGTACTGCCAGGGAGTTTTCCTTGATGTGAGGACTGGACTGGGGTCCACTTAGCCTCGTGTTGCCGAGTGAGGAGCTATTTGAATGAGAAGAAGCGACACGATGTCTTCAAATCCTACGATTGGGAGAGCGTTATGTTGACCTCACTCCCGTCTAAAGCGCATTCAAATGACGTTACTAGTTGAGGATGAAAACAGTAAATGTGAGGCATCTTCAATTGCGTATTCGTATTAAATGTCTCCTCATGACTAACTGCTTTGTATCGTAGTTCTGATTTCCTCAAACTCACCTCAATATTTCCGATTATCAATCTCTCTGGGGAATGTTGTTTATCGTTATTCATTAGTTTCAAGCATATTTATCTCTCTCCCTACAGCACCTCTGCAGCTTGACATATAGCTCAGAATTGTGGGTTGCTAAACTCCATTTTTTGTGTCAATATTTCCTCTGATTTTAGCGTTTTTATCGTGAATTTATTTGATTTAATTTCAGTTCATTGTCTGTTACTGTTCTGCTGTTTTTTTCTTCTGTCGTCCTCACTAATTAAGTTGTTTATCCACGCCATAGTCCTCTGCTGTAGACGATTTACCCACTGTTCAGGATAGATTATCAGGTGAGATTGTTTCCATCTCCCGACAAGAAACCAGCGACAGGCAATATACAGGGTGTAAATTTTAAGTTGACAAACCAGAACAAATCGAAAAATAAGCTTCACACAAAAAGATGTGTAGAATACAAAGCTGATTATTTTGGAGGGAAACATCTGTTGGTGTTAAAATTAGCCAGCCACCCCAGCCCACTGAGGGTGGGGTGGTAGGCAACTTTAAAAGTTCAAATGGGAACCCCTATTTTTATTGCATAATCAGATTCTACTTAAAAAATTACGTACATTTAGTCTTAAACGTTTGTTTTGATTCTTGGTAGTTGGCGCTGTAATTCAAGAAAATCCTTGTTCTCATTTTTGCGTGGAAAATGGTTACGCATAAATAAAAAATACTTATTTACTTCGTAAATTTTGATTCGCTGAAACTAAAACTCTCCCTCTCTCCCTGTAGGGTGGGGTTTGAGGGAGGGGAATTAGAGCTTTACAAATGTTGACCCAAATATTAATTTTATCCGCAGATTCGGATAAGTTTTGCTTGTTTCGTGGTCACGGGGCCACACAACTTTAAATTATCCAACAAATCATCTGACTAGCTAACGAACTAACCAAACATCCTACGAAGTAAATAAGTACTTTTTATTTTTCCTCGCAAAAATGAGAACATGGATTTTCTTGAATTACAGCTCCAACTACCAAGAATCAAAACAAATGTTGAAGACAAAATGTACGTAGTCTTTTATGTAGAATCTGATTCTGAAATTAAAAATGGTGGTTCCCATTTTAAATTTTAAAAGTTGCCTCCCGCCCCACCCCCAGGCGGCTGGGGTGCCGGGCTAATTTTAGCACCAGCATATGTCCCCCTCGAAAGTAATCAACTTTGGAGTCTACACATTTTTTTTGTGTGAAGCTTATTTTTCGAATTATTCTGGTTTGTCAACTTAAAATTTACACCCCGTATATCATTTCAATACGGCAAACTTATAGCACGAAAGAAAAACTGTCCACAGGACATACACCGCCATCTCTCATTTGGGTTTTCACATCATGATAAGAGAGATTAGAGCACAGAGGCATGTCAACATTAATGTTAGACACGCTCAAAGCGCGACAGAATTAGAACAAAAATCATTTATAATGGTACGAAATACCCATCGCCATTCACTATACAGCACAATGCAGAATATATGTGTAGGTGCAGATGTAAAAAGAGAAGAAATACACGTCATAGTGTATCGTAGAGTACAGAAATAGACAATTTCAAACACGTTGCAAGAGACTGAAGTAAATGAAAAAGAATGTACTAGCCATGCAGAGCTTTTTAAATTGTACGTGAAGTAGTACGGGGCCCATTAGAAACTAATGGAGCTCCATATTTTATCCGTGAGTCGGAAATAATAAGGCCGACCACCCCCGCCCCCCGAGCCCCTGGAGCCACCCTACGAATAGCGTGGCGCGTGTTCAACAGTGCCTGAAGAGGCGCGGGAGCAGAGTCAGCCAGGACCTCGTGTCCGCCCCCGCTTCGGGGAACACGTGTCGCGGGGTCTCAATGGCCTGATTACGGCCGCAGAGCTCTGGGGAACCCAAACCGGCGGTGCACAAGTCGGCTCGTTACTGAAAGCCTCTCTGCATAGATACGGCAGTGTCGCTCTGCCGCTTGTTATACACCCGCTAGTCCCTCGCGGCCAGGCAACGAGCCTGTCTGTGCCTCTGTGTGTTCCGTCATTACTGCATGTTTTAGTGGGTTGTCCGGCGCAGCGCAGCTTTCTTTCCAATACAAGATCAAAGCCGCTCTTACAAGGTGAACAGCCCGCGTAAATCTGTGGCCTAGTCTCCATCTGGACCCAACGTTCTTACAACTATTACGCCACAATCATGTACTTCTTTCTTTACCGCAACACATATATTATCTCGAAAATCTAAACTTCCACTCACCACAAAAATTCTAATTTCTATCGTTTCAAACTTTGTTCCTCCAGCTTCGAGGTATGATGTTCGAGCATCATGGAATACTATTTACTTTCGTAGTTGTATCACCAACTTCAACTCATTCTTCGGTCTCAGACACAATTTCTCTTAATGAAATTAAAAAGAGAAACATACCACCTAAAAAAGATTTAAACAGGAGGTGCACTTGGAGGCTAATATGGAACTGCCAGGAAATGTGGAGTAGGGTTGTAAAAACGCAAATCACCAAATAAATTTGGGAAGAAACGTACGTTATGCATACAAAATACAATTCTGATATTTCTCTTAAATTAAACTCTCAGAAGAATGAACTGTCAGAAACAGGGAAAATAACTTGATTCAGCAATAAAACTGTTACGTTTATTAAGTTCAAAACAAATTCCTGGAGAAATTATCAATTTTGTAACAGGGGTGATTCGTCATACATTCCTCTATTTGCATAAGACACAAACTTAACATTCGTTCTGAGCACATGCGCAGTCAACGCGGGTTTTGCGGAATACCAATACCTTATTACCCGGCATGCCATCCTTCGTTTTACAACATAACAACACAACCAACTGCATCCCAGCCAAATATCAAGCAATACATAAAAATTTATCACTATTTTTCTTAATAATGGCATAGTTTTAATCTTAGGAAATGTGGAGCAGGGTTGTAAAAATTCAAATCACCAAATAAATTTGGGAAGAAACATACATTGCGTATACAAAATACAATTCAGAGATTTCTCTTAAATTAAACTCTCAAAAGAATAATTATCTGTCAGAAACATGGAAAATACCTTGATTCAGCAATAAAACTGTTACGTTTATTAAGTTCAAAAGAAATTCCTGGAGAAATTATCAATTTTGTAACAGGGGTGATTCGTCATACATTCCTCTATTTGCATAAGACACAAACTTATCATTAGTTCTCAGCACATGCCTCGTCAACGTGGGTTTTGCGGAATACCAATACCTTATTGTCCAGCAAGCCATCCTTGGTTTACAACATATCAACACAACCAACTGCATCCCAGCCAAATATCGAGCAATACATAACGATCTATCAATGTTTTGCTTAACAAATTGCATAGTTTTAATCGTTAGTGTAAATTTTAAATAATTGTTTCATGTTTTTGAGAGCTTAAGCCCAAATATTTTGTCACACCACGGAAACACATTTTCTGATCCGTAACTCACACCATGTCTGAAGACGAACTGTACTCGCTACACGGAACATCACGGGAACACTCTGCTTATGAAACTCCTATTTGGAGCAGCACTCGACGAATGAGGTTTCACGGTATTCCATATTTTCCAGTTATTCCATAGCACCTGAAGTTCATCTGCCACACACATCTGTCAGGCTGATGAAAACATTCCATAACGCTTCTCTTCTGGAATCCTTTCGCTTTCGATTTCATTGCATTACTTTATTATCATTCTAGCGGAGTACCCGTCGTTGACTGGGTATATGTTTATTCCAATCTTCTCCATCCCCCTCTTTCTGTCCGTTTCCTCCTTCCCTTCCTCTCTCTCTCTCTCTCTCTCTCTCTCTCTCTCTCTCTCTCTCTCTCCCTCTCCTCCTCCTCCTCCTCCTGCTCCTCCTCCTCCTCCTCCTCCCCTCACTCTTTCACCTCCCCTCCTCCTGCTCCTCCTCCTCCTCCTCCTCCCCTCACTCTTTCACCCAATCTTCTCCATCCCCCTCTTTCTGTCCGTTTCCTCCTTCCCTTCCTCTCTCTCTCTCTCTCTCTCTCTCTCTCTCTCACTCTCTCTCTCTCTCTCTCCCTCTCCTCCTCCTCCCCTCCTCCTCCGGCTTGTCCTCCTCCTCCTCCTCCCCTCACTCTTTCACTTCTCTCTGCCCATGTCCTCCTTTTCCTTTTCTCTGTCCATTTCTCCCTCGTCGTCTCTCTGTACACCTCCTCCTCTTCCTCTACCTCTTTCCATGTCCTACTACCCCCTTTCAGTCTGTCCATCTCCTTCTCTCCTCCTTCAGTCCCTACGTTATCATCTCCACCCTGAAAGCATGTTGCTGTCTCTTACCCCCACCTTAATTATTTCCAGGCATTAAGTAAAATGTGCACCAAATTTGGTTGAAATTAGTAAAGAAGTTTAGGAGATTTTCGCCTGTAGCTTTGCCGTCATAGGTACATGCAACTTATATTGAACATATTTCAAACGTATTTGCACATGTATTTCACCTGTGTCTCTAGGTATCAATGTTTATGGCGTCATATCCCTAGAACTAAGTGCAGTACAGTCATATACACTCCTGGAAATGGAAAAAAGAACACATTGACACCGGTGTGTCAGACCCACCATACTTGCTCCGGACACTGCGAGAGGCCTGTACAAGCAATGATCACACGCACGGCACAGCGGACACACCAGGAACAGCGGTGTTGGCCGTCAAATGGCGCTAGCTGCGCAGCATTTGTGCACCGCCGCCGTCAGTGTCAGCCACTTTGCCATGGCATACGGAGCCCCATCGCAGTCTTTAACACTGGTAGCACGCCGCGACAGCGTGGACGTGAACCGTATGTGCAGTTGACGGACTTTGAGCGAGGGCGTATAGTGGGCATGCGGGAGGCCGGTTGGACGTACCGCCGAATTGCTCAACACGTGGGGCGTGAGGTCTCCACAGTACATCGATGTTGTCACCAGTGGTCGGCGGAAGGTGCACGTGCCCGTCGAGCTGGGACCGGACCGCAACGACGCACGGATGCACGCCAAGACCGTAGGATCCTACGCAGTGCCGTAGGGGACCGCACCGCCACTTCCCAGCAAATTAGGGACACTGTTGCTCCTGGGGTATCGGCGAGGACCATTCGCAACCGTCTCCATGAAGCTGGGCTACGGTCCCGCACACCGTTAGGCCGTCTTCCGCTCACGCCCCAACATCGTGCAGCCCGCCTCCAGTGGTGTCGCGACAGGCGTGAATGGAGGGACGAATGGAGACGTGTCGTCTTCAGCGATGAGAGTCGCTTCTGCCTTGGTGCCAATGATGGTCGTATGCGTGTTTGGCGCCGTGCATGTGAGCGCCACAATCAGGACTGCATACGACCGAGGCACACAGGGCCAACACCCGGCATCATGGTGTGGGGAGCGATCTCCTACACTGGCCGTACACCACTGGTGATCGTCGAGGGGACACTGAATAGTGCACGGTACATCCAAACCGTCATCGAACCCATCGTTCTACCATTACTAGACCGGCAAGGGAACTTGCTGTTCCAACAGGACAATGCACGTCCGCATGTACCCGTGCCACCCAACGTGCTCTAGAAGGTGTAAGTCAACTACCCTGGCCAGCAAGATCTCCGGATCTGTCCCCCATTGAGCATGTTTGGGACTGGATGAAGCGTCGTCTCACGCGGTCTGGACGTCCAGCACGAACGCTGGTCCAACTGAGGCGCCAGGTGGAAATGGCATGGCAAGCCGTTCCACAGGACTACATCCAGCGTCTCTACGATCGTCTCCATGGGAGAATAGCAGCCTGCATTGCTGCGAAAGGTGGATATACACTGTACTAGTGCCGACATTGTGCATGCTCTGTTGCCTGTGTCTATGTGCCTGTGGTTCTGTCAGTGTGATCATGTGATGTATCTGACCCCAGGAATGTGTCAATAAAGTTTACCCTTCCTGGGACAATGAATTCACGGTGTTCTTATTTCAATTTCCAGGAGTGTATTTCTGTAGGTACAATAAGTGGCATATGTGGTGCTCCCTAAGAAATGTGTTGTGAATACAGTAAGTAGCAAAGTTAACCGTCATGGAGAATGTGACAGTTTTTCGTACGTCTCAGAATCCATGACGTCACATGTCCTGAACTGTATGTCGTACTACGACATAATTTTGCATGTGCATTCAGTGATGTATGTGAAAAGCGTCTACAAAATGTGTCACGGATAGAGTTAGTAGTGAAGAAGTAATGAACTGAAACGTCATTCTTCATAGGGTAGTTTTACTTCGTCAGCAGCGAAAATGTAATAAGCGATGAACTCATTTTGCCTTTCCTCATTTTGTGGGAGTCGCCAGCGACAAAACGTTTCGTTAACGTTTTAAATTGTACATAAAGTATGTTGCAAGTCATTACCTGCTGTCATTCTCAGATACTGGATGGATAAAATCTGCATACTCGCACGTCGTGGGATACCCTTCTTTTTCACCCCCAGCACTGCCCCTTTGATGGTAGATGATTCTTACTCCGACAGTGATTTTTATATGTGTACCAAATTTGGTTTAGGGGGAGACGCGGAACATAAATAGATACACATACATACAATGTGGAATCTTATATGGCGTTATGCTTCATAATCTACGAAATCCCGTTAAGGTAACCCTCTAGAACCCCCATCCATAGAATAGAGTATTTAAGCTGGCCACCTGCACGTAATTTTAATTTCATTATAGCCCAATGTTTATCAGCACTGTATTGTCTGCAGCGGAGGGAGCTTGACTCACCCACCTTTTTTACACATTTGTTACCTTACATTCGACAGTAGAAAAATGTCAGAGCTTGTCACATGTCATTTCTGTCGAAACGAGCAAACCTCTTCACTTACAATGAGATCAAGAAAGAAGGAATGTGCGTGTGTTACTTCTATACATGTCGTTCAATGTGACCATCATGTAATGAATAGAATCTTTCAACTTGTCCACATAGGGTCTTCTTGTGACCGTATGTTTTCGTGACCACTGTTGCCAGTGATCAGGTACACTGTTGACATTCCGCAATATCTCATTATGAACATCCAGCTTCTCGCAGCCCTATAAGACGACCTCGTTCAAACTCAGTTAGATGGTGTTTCACAATTGATCGTCAATAATTCACACATAGAAAATATACGCCAAAAGTAGCTAAAAACTCAAATAAACATGGGCCCAAAAATCAACCATTGTCAAGAAACAACACATTTTATTTTTCGGTTCATCAGTGTCTAGAACCACATGGCATCTCTAACGTTAAAGTATGTGTGCATACGAGTGCAACATTGAACCCGTCACTGAAATGAGTTGCGAAAGTTGTCAGGCAGTCCAGGGAGATTCTGTAAGTGCAGGAAGGCTGCTTCAGTCAGCTTCACCTGACCTCGATAGCTTAGACCAGGCTTTGGACATTACCCCACACACAGAAATTCATGTGTATAAACCCGTAGACGTTGGACGTCATGGCACAGGCCCTCCTCTACCTATCCAATGTTGACCATACGTCCGAGTTACAAGCCGGCGTACTAGTAAATGAAAAAGTGCTGGAGGATCGTCATGCTTGAACCACATGTTAAGGCGTTGGTTCAGTGTGACATCATCATGTACCGCTGTCCGGTTAGTCTCTGGGTGCTAGGAAGCGTGGTCCAATTATGCGGTCTCCGATCAGTCCTGCTCAGACGTTCAACGAATAACGCTGCTGATGTCGTGATACACGTGCTGCATTAGGATTGATATCAGCCCAACCGTGAGAGTTACAACAGTGACAAATACCGTTACGGGTAAATTTGGCCTCTCCGGTGTACAGGATACTGGTTATAAACATGGGATTCAGGGTACATTCTTGTTGTAGCCATTGTCAGAAATTCTCTCTAGCAGGAATTCTCTCTAGTCAAGATTCCGCCCAAGTGTCTTTATTTATGCGTTCTAAAGCTCGGTTAAATGATATTCTACGTCCATAGTAATGTAACTGTTTTGGCAGCACTTGGTAATGTTGTGCCTATTTACTTGGTACCATTCAGTTTTGTAAAATAAATGACCTAATGTTATCGAATGATATCCAGTGTCACGTAATATCACCAATACTCTGAGTGCTGTCAACTTATCAGGAGCATAAACAAACCGCTGAGGCTCCTCTATAGCATGTCTATGAACAAAACTTTGAGGGCTTCCACTCGATGGAGATGATGTGGATAGAGTTCTTCCCGCTGTAAAATCCCTAACACATTATAGTGACTCAGGACACTCTCTTTGGTAGCAATCCTACTTGTTGAAGCACTCGGATGTTCGTGTACAATGTGTAACGCCCTTTCCTCAACAACGAGTGTTACAGATGTGGTTCGAACTTCTCGTACATGTGTGCAAAACTCCCCATTTCTCTAAGGCGCTGATGTAACCGGCTTGATGTACGGCTGTGGGGCTACCTGCGGAGAGAAAACACTTCGTCATACAGTCGTGCAGCCTCAAGGGGACTGCCATTCGCTTTGCCATATATGAAGTGCATCTCAGCGTATTCTTCGTTGGTGTAACCTCTGTCCATGGTGCCTTCATGTCCGTAACTGATTGTGAGGCCGGTACGGCACAGAGCACGGACGGGAACGGGACTTAGTTGAGCATGCGTAAACAAAAGGACAGTCGATTCCAAACCTTGAGGTGCCAGCGCAAATAACGCGGTATCCAGGAGCATTTAGAGTTGGTTCCAACTCGAATTAATGTAATACCTCGCAACGGTTGGTTTTCGGGCCCATGTTTATTGGAGCTTTTAGCTACTTTTGGCCTGTACTTTCCACGTTTGAACTATTGACCATCACTTCTGAAACATCCTTTGTATTGCTGCGTGATAAATTAAGTAATTTTCGCTTATAGTATTATAATTATCAGTTACTGTCGTTATAAAACATGGATTTTTTTTCACCAAATTGTACTGAGGATTAAATTTACTGCGAGGCTTGGTAAGCAAGTGTAACTGTTTAAAGAGCAGTTAACTAGAGTATATAGAAAGGACATCAGATACCAGCCCTGTTACACGCCATTGTGCATTCGTCTTCACTGAAGGCAGTAGTGAGTGCAATCAGAAAAGTAAGTCACGTTATCGACATTTCGCTTGGAAAGACTGCTCTTAACCTAAAGAAAAAGTTTCAGAGCCTAGATATTTAGACAGATTGATAAATTTAATCACTGAATGATGAAGAGTATCATTTGTCCTCTATGAATTATTTCTAGTGGTGTGGCATGCAGAACTGCATGTACTGTGTTTTTCTAATTTCACTAACTGCCCATTTTCTATAATACAGTAAAACATTTCCCAGATTTCTTCTTTCTTTTACATTTTTCTTCTTCCTCACATTTTTAAGTGCAGACGTTTGTTCGTTAGTCTTCATCACAATACTCGTATATATGATTCAGAATCAGTCTACGGCAGGACACGGTAAAAAAAGAAAAAAAAACTGAAAAAAATTCGTTATGGATGTGTAAAGGAAAACACTCTGGCATTCGACTGAAATGACTTATAGAAATCTAAGTCAGAAAGCTGATGAAACGAAAATGTGTAGCCTCTTTGCGTTAAAGGTAAGTAAGCGCTTTTAGACACAACGTCTATGGGACGAAAGAGACTGATTATCAAAAGACAGTCAAGAATCCGTCCAAGTTTCTTTATTTATACTTTCCAGAGTTCGGTTAAACGATATTCTACGTCCATAGTAATGCAACTGTTTTGGCAGCACTTAATAATGATGTGCCTGTTTACTTGGTACCATTTAGTTTTGTAAAATAAATATCCTGATGTTGCTGACTGGTATCTAGTGTAACGAAATGTCACCAATATTCTCAGTGTTGTCAACTTATCAAGAGTATAAACAAACAACTAAGACCCCTCTATACAATGTCCAGAATGAGATTTTCACTCTGCAGCGGTGTGTGCGCCGATATGAATCTTCCTGGCAGATTAAAACTGTGTGCTGGACCGAGACTCGAACTCTGGACCTTTGCCTTCCGCGGGCAAGTGCTCTACCATCTGAGCTACCCAAGCACGACTCACGCAAGGCTCGCAGGAGAGCTTCTGTAAAGTTTGGAAGGTAGGAGACAAGGTTCTCGCGGAAGCTGTGAGGACGGAGCTGAGTCGTGCTTGGGGAGCTCAGTTGGTCGAGCACTTGCACGCGAACGGTGAAGGTCCATAGTTCGAGTCTCGGTCCGGCACACAGTTTTAACCCGCCAGGGTAGTTTCAAAAAATTCGTGTTGTTTAAAGTGCTTGAAAATTACGAGAGGGTGCTGAAGAGTAATGCTTCCGGTTTGTAGATTCTGTGCTGAATATCGGCAGGGGTATTACATGTCATGCATATTACTTTGTCGACTGTACCGTTTCACTTACGCAAGCTGCAACCCTCTTTGGCTAGAGGGCACACAATTACAGCGGCTAACATGGCGGTGTGTAACGTAAGTACGTTTGGTGCGTGAAAAACAACGTGCCGTGATCGAGTATCTAACAACAGGAAACTTTGTCCACACGTGGAGCACCCTCTACTTCAGCATGACAACGCCAGACGACACACGAACGCTGCGACATCTGCAACAAGGTGACGCCTTTGGTTCACAGTCGTCGATCATCCCCCATAGGGTCCCAGCTTGGTACCATACGATTTTCATTTGTTTCCAGAACTTGAAAAACACCTTCCAGGTCTTCACTTTGATAGTGATGAAGCGGCGCAAGCGGAGATGAGGTTGTGGCTCCGTCAATAAAGTCACGATACAGTGACGGTGTCAACAAACTGGCCCTTCCTTAGGAAAAATGTGTTCGTCGCGTGGGGAACTATGATGAGGAAAAAATATGGAGACTTGAAGAATAATGACGAACAATGTTGACGAAGTTTGTTTTATTTCAGAAAATAAGTTTTCTCGTAAAACATTCGGGGGCATGATTTCTCAGTACGCTCCCGTATTTGCACGAAGTTCATTAGTCAAAGAACTTGCTGAATGAGAAGAAAAAGTTTTACAGCCAGAATTTTTCTGTAACTTAGTAAATGCACTCCTGCGATATATTAAGCCATTCTGGAATAAGATCAAGGGTGCATCCATTTCGTCTCTGAAACTGACAGGTGTATATGAACACTAATAAGGAACGGTCTACAGGTGTATCCTCCGTACGTTTATATCTGTTGTCTTTGGTTTGTTGATACGTGTTGTTTAGGCGGCTACACTACAAAGAAATGTATCAGTGACGTAAACCGATTATGTAGTAATAGTGATTGTGTTACCATAATATCAGTTTTGTTAACGTCATGTTTAAAAAAACGATAAAACAAGTACTGAATGTTATAATGCATGATTTAAAGAAAATGATTCTCTTACCGAAGACTGTGAGCGCACCTGTCAATAATTTATCTGCAAGAGTCATACCAAGTGCAATGCTTCTGGCTTAGTTTGGGGAAGAAGTGAGACCAGAAGTTTGTTTGGGTACGTGTATCGGTACATAAGGAAAAGCCCCAAAAAGCTACTTCAAAAATTTAAAACCAATGATAATAATCACTAGCGCGACCGCTGTAAGTGTCGGAAAAGATATATTTTGCTACGCCAGAAGGCGAATGACAAGTGATGGAAACTCCATTCAATTTTTTGTCATTTTTTTAGAAGTCTTTGTGTTCAGTTCTCGTGGGGAGAAGACGTATTCTTGTGAGAAGTGTGTAGTGGACATTGTGTTACCTGAATAATAATTTTTATGAAAGAATGAAGTTATGAAGTATGAGAGTTTTTTTTAGTGCAAAACCAGAAAGTTTTCTTTTCTTCCGCTCATTATGCTAATGCCATGTCACTGTAGCTGCCTGCATCTGAAGAGGAAGTCCGATAAAATCAATATTGTATTCACGGATTCACGGTCAAAAATGGGAAGTAGTTATGGCGGAAGAAGAAGCATGTAACCAAATTTCGTAAATCTCAATGGCGTAAAGCAAGCAAACTCGACGTAAGTCCACGCCTCCACTGACTTACAATTTACAAGATTTGTAAATTAAGACTTCGTAATTAATTCGATTAATATTAATAATAAGAACAGTTATTGCATATACACGGAATATTCATCTGTGGCAACTTACTGGTAGTGATCAGAACTCATAGAACTATTGAACTGCGGCTAAGTAGATTTCTACGTTTCACTCACAGTTCGAGACTATTTGGAACATTTCGTATAGGATGTATATACACAGACTGAAGTGAAGAATGAAATTATGAACGAAGGCCGAGCTTTGAACTCTTGACTCTTGCTTACTCGCCACTTGGGCTAACCTCTACGCCACTCTGCTATAGTGGCCTTGCACAACTGCATGGAATACCCCAACACGTCTCTCTCCTCAGTCAAAATTCCCATTTACATCTCAGGCCACTTGGTATTTTCCGTACACTTGAACACCATTGCAGACGCTCTCCAACTGTACTGGAATAGCGCCACGGTATCAAACGAAATGGGGATCCTGCCTGTAACTCAGGAGTAGGTACTTCAATCAAATTGAACTATGTGCTTTTAGATACCTTTTCAAGTCTCTAACTTCTACGATGTATAAATGGTGACTGAAGCGACATATGAAAACTTTCATGAAAGCCGGGATTCGAAACCAGATCCCCTACTCACTAAGAAGGCACACTAACCACTTCACCACCCAGGTGCAGTGGCTTTGTACTACTACCCAGAGCAAACCTTCTCCCTCAGTCTAAATTCCCATTCATGCCTCAACTCACTTGGTGTGCCCACTAAAATCGAACACCATTGCAGAGCTCCCCAACCATATTGGAACAGCATCTGAGCATCGAACTAATTCTAACTGACGAGGCAGGCAGCTGTGTAAAGCCACTGTGCCAGGATGGCGTAGTGGTTATGCATCTACCTAGTGAACACGAGACCTGGGTTCGACTCCTCGCGTTGGTGCAGATTTTCATTCGTCACTTCAGTCTGCATATATGCGTCATAGATGTTTAAGACTTGAGAAGATACCATGTACTTCCATTTGATTTTGCATGTATCTAAGATCGCGTGATTTATCGGACCATTCGGAGTGCGAAATGGTGCATGGGTCAGAGCTGGAACACGTTCGTGCAGATCTGTAAACAAGAGAGGTGTCACCTTGGCAGACGGAAGTGTACACAGCATCCTTATCTTGAAGATATAGAAGAAAGTGCAATACTTGGTCACGCAAATATTGAACTAAACTTTTTCGTTCTAGTTGACGGTAATCTTAATGAGTGGATATGTCATGGTACGGAAAGTACCACCAAAACATCACGTAACCACCTCTAACCTTAACTCTCTCAACGCCGAACCCGTGGATTCTACAGGCTGCTCTTACTTCCGAGTCATTTGGTTCTACGGGTCAGCGTATTTTGCTGATTAAAAAGCGCTGCTCGTTGTTTTCACACCTCTCACTATCGATATACGATGCTTATACCTTTATTTATTAGATGCACGGATATATAGCGTGAATAAGCGTCTTGTTTTCGTGGTATTTCGTTCGTTATGAGTAATTGTTTTCGCCAGCGGATAGGGCCCATTAATGATATTCTATATAAGATAAATGGTGCGCCGTGGTTTATCTGATGAATTAATTGACGAGTTGCTGAATTCCGCAGACATTGTCAGTGCTCTAGATAGTGACGATTATATGGACGACACAGGTGTCTTTGATGGCTACTACAGTAAAATATGATGGGGTACAGACCTGTAAAATAGTGGCGGAAACTGTTTCTTCATTTTCTCTTACTAGGAGTATCGAATATATTTTGGTTACACAGCTTACTTCAGACCAAGAAAATGACAATAAATGATTTCATTATCGATCTTGACAACAGCTCCAAATAAAAAAAAACGGACCTGTAGACCGACTGACACAGAGACATTTCCTGCAACATTTATCCCGTGTATGTAAGGTTTGTTCTTCGAAATCAAAGGAAGAAAGTGGAAAAGCATCTCGCAAGAGAACATGTTATCGCTGCGAATTCTGTTGTGTGGCGTTGTGTATGAAACACTGTTTTGAAATATTTCATACGAAATTCTAGTAGAAATCCATATAGAAAGTGTGATTATGTTTAAATTCGATATTCAGTACTGCTAGTTATGCATTTACATACATATATACTCTACCTATACGAATGTAAGACTTTGTATGATAACGAAATTTGCCCATGTTATAGCGGACAAGAGTTTGTTCAGTAACATATTAAAGAAGACAAAATGGGCTTAAAATAGTGTTAATCTATATCTGTAAGATATTTTCCAAGATACAACATTTTGCACACTCCTAAAATTGCCTTGGTTCTGTGGAATGGACAAGTATTGGCCCGCTACTGAGAGTGTTAATTACACCGGCCACTCAATGCAGGTCAAATGCCTAAGTTGGCAGTCAATGCATTCGACGCCGCTAATAATTTGAAAAGAGGCGAAATGGTGACTCGTTGGCTCACACTAGATACCTACAGTTAATTACTGTAAACCTTCGGTATTGCTTGGTTCACTGAATACATGCGGCTTTTGGTGCTGCCTTAGGCTAGAGCTACTGGCGAGTTACTCGGCTCGAAATGTCCATTTGACGGCAGTCCGTTCGCAGTGTTTGCTCGGAAACTGGTTAGATGGACCTGTAGTCAGTAACAGAAGCAACTGCTACCGGGATTGACACCGATTGTTATTGCCTAGGCGGGACTGTCGATTGGGGTCTTTCGACATTCATCGTTTTGACGCGGAGTTCACGTGACTGCGAATAGTATACCATTCCCTTTAGAAACTTTGGACTGTCAGAGTTGGTACACCAAAATACTCGGGCAACTTCAGCTGACAGTGTAGTGTTGGGCACGTGACCCGCACGTACAGCGTAAAGCGCCGAGGTTTAGCTTTCGAGACAGGGTGCTGGGAGAGACACGAACCGATTTCGTGTGGCGGATTAATAAGCGAGGGCACGCAGTTCCATAATGTCCAAGATGTGGCCACACCGCTATAAACAACACATAGGGAAAATAGTACATGATAAAAATTCTGTAAATTTTTTCCTGTTTAAATCGATGATTGTTTTTAAACGTTTAAGCTTTGCAAGTTTTGGATTAGGCTGACAGCATATTTTGATCATGAAACGTCAAAAAATTCACTCACTATTTTTATTTCATTCACTAATATCTTATTCCACGATATTCTGGCGCAACTCTTCAATGAGGAAGAAAGTGTTACTTGCACAGTCACGTGAAGTATGCATAATATGTGAAATACACTCTAGATATCACGGTGCGCTCTTAGGTGGTTTCCCACGCTCTTTTACCCAAATACTGGGCTGGTCCCCAAATCAAACCTCATAAAATATGATGAACAGACAGTTAAAATACAATAAGACGCAGAATAAATGCTTAAACGATTACAAAACTCTCCAAATTCCGACTGCAGGTCGCTTTTCTTTACTTCCACATGACCAGCTTCAGGCCTGGTGGCCATCTTCAAAACTATTACAAAAATTGGAATTACAATTGGTTCAAATTACATACGCTATAAGAATTATGTTCAGAAAGGTTCAAAATTCTTAAGAAACTAGTTACAATACAGCAGTAAGGCAACATACCATTAGCTACAGATATAGAGCACCTGTCGAATATGGAACTGAAAATTCACTGTCATAACTATTTATTACGGCTTTAAATTTTTTTTTTGAGGAGACTTCATTGGTGCAACACCCACAGCGCTGGAAAACGTCCTCTATCGGTACAGAGTGGACTGATGTAATTCATGAAAAATCATACTAAGTCTAGCATAAAGCAATGAGGTGGAATTTGACAGCAGTAAGGTATTTTTAAAGAATTTACAACCTTTTTCAAAAAATTTATAATTATTTTTGAAAGGCTACTAACTGGTGCAAAGTTTGTAGCTACCAAAAATGTTCCCGGTGAATTGACAGAATACATAGAATCGTGACAAATAAAAACACCTACAGCCGTCCTTGTGATTTTATTCTATTTCGTAGCTATCAGTTTCAACGCTTCAGTGCGTCATCTTCAGCCTGTTTTTGATGCGGCACAGGTTGATATAATCCCCATGCATAACACATCAGTTGCCAACATTACTGGATACGCAGATAATGTGTCAGCACTCCAACCATCGACTGCCTCAGTTACTGCAGTTGATGGTTAGAGTGCTGACACATATCTGCATATCCAATAATGCTGGCAACTAATGTGTTATACATGGGGATCATATCAACCTGTACCGCATAGAATCAGCCTGGAGATGACGCACTGAAGCGTTGAAACTGCTAGTGACAAAATAAAATAAAATCATAAGGACAGCTGTAGGTGTTTTTATTTGCCACGATAGTAAACTGACGTCGCCCTAGAGACCTCCTGCTAAAAGGATGGACATACAAAAGCCTGAATACATAAAAGATGTTCCTAATTCAACATATGAAACATAGATGAGGATATTATTATTAAAATCTTTTAAAGAGCTTTAAAAAGTCTTCTCCTCTTTCCATAACAAGTAAAACGTAAATCAGGGGTTTAGTATTGTCAAAATGTTTAAAAGGAACTTTAGAAAATTCCAAAAATATCATCTCTTCGTCAGCTTTGACGATCGTAGAGGGAGTTTCTACTGCGGTACGCCGAACATTGCGCCACGCTGAATTTTCCTCTGCCGTCTCGAATTCCGTATTCGGCGGGTGCTCTACCTATAACAAGTGGTATGTTCCTCAAATACTCTACTGTTCTACAATATTTATTATTTATTTGACGAACAGGTTTTCGGCTGTTACGCCATCATCGTACCTTATCTTCCTACCTGACGACAGCGTAACAGTCGAAAACCAGATTCTGAAATAAATAATAAATACTGTAAAATTTTAAACCAGCGTTGAGCGCGTTTCCATTCATAATGTACAAAATATTCTACCAAGAACAGAAGGAACAATCAGTCTATGTTTCAGGCCTATTGTAACTAATTTCTTAAGAATTTTTAAGCTTTCTAAACATTAATATCGAACCACTTATAATTTGAACCATCTACAATTTAAATTTCTTGCAATAGTCCTCAAACTGGGCAGGTGGCGGGAAA
The DNA here is from genome assembly GCF_021461395.2 of Schistocerca americana. Lineage (NCBI taxonomy): Eukaryota > Metazoa > Arthropoda > Insecta > Orthoptera > Acrididae > Schistocerca > Schistocerca americana. The sequence goes on from NC_060124.1 coordinate 217,468,528, forward strand.
CAGATCATATGGAAATAAAGAAGAGAGATATGGAGACAGTTAAGGTAACGATCGCGAACCCTCACTGATGACGAGTTCGCTAAGTTTTGATGGCTTAAACGAGTCACAGGCGATCTAAACGATCCACAGACAGACGGCGGAGAGACCTTGCCTCTTGTTGGCTACCTTTATGACTCAAATGGCTCAAATGGCTCTAACCACTATGAGACTCAACATCTGAGGTCATCAGTCCCCAAGACTTAGAACTACTTAAACCTAACTAACCTAAGAACATCACACACATCCATGCCCGAGGCAGGATTCGAACCCGCGACAGTAGCAGCAGCGCGGTTCCGGACTGAAGCGCCTAGAACCGCTCGGTCACAACGGCCGGCACCTTGATGACTGAGGCACCCACACAGTTAAATAATGTAGTACGAAATTCTGAGAAAATAGGCCCCGTACTAGACAGGATAATTGCCAAGAAAAAACGAGTAGGGAACCAGTGGTCACAGGCACGTCCAAACACGATAGAACCTTTCTGCCGTTCTGGCACGCCTCAACGTCTACCCGTCTTACTCTGATTCTATACAAGCGACTGACACGAACATCCTAACAAACCGCAGAGTGTCAGCGAGGGTGCGTCACATGATCGCATTGTGCCAGCTCCGTACCGTCCACATACCTCCAAACAGTGTGCTGCTTAAGGTGGATGACTAACGTTTTGTCCTTTGAGCTTCATTTCACACACATCCATGTGAAACAGAAATGGGCTCCGCTTAGTCGCTTTAAGCTCGCCAGTGACTCCTGTTACGTCATCTCCGAAATCACTGCCTCTGTATACACGAATACACGGCTCCTGAGTCTCCGCCACTCCCTATTTAAATGAATACTTATTCTGCAGTCGGGTACAAGCAGACTGGTCCATCATAGAAAATAGTTTTCGCAAGTTTAACAATGGACTGACAGCATTACTGCTACATATGCAGTCTTTGGACATGACGATTATTATACATCAAGTCAGTAACTATCACTGAACAGTGAAAATCAAATCACACTGGGAGACAGGGGCACCAAGTGCAGATATTTCTACTAATGACTGAGGACGGTGTACTGAACAACACTGCATAAGCATTTACGTCATTTGCAGACTAATAGTTATTACAGGTCATCCCCCTTAGGTTGGTTAGTATCTTCAACTACAGGTGGAAAGTGCAAGCCATTACTGTCTATTTTCCTCTGGTCAGCAGGTCAGGTGTTGAAGTGTGGACGCACGGATGCGAAACTGTTAGTCTATATGTATAGTTGTAGTTCACTCTATGATGCAGTTACGACCATGCAAAAAACATCCTGTCATGACGTTTGGTTCACGTTTTTGGGACACATGTAAGAATCACACAACATACTGATTTACGCACGTATTGACGTATTGCGGTGCCATATACAAAAATATCTGCATCTATACCTGAATAAACACACACACACACACACACACACACACATATATATATATATATATATATATATATATATATATATATATATATATATATATAAGCCGGCCGGGGCGGCCGAGTGGTTCTAGGCGCTACAGTCTGGAACCGTTCGACCGCTACGGTCGTAGGTTCGAATCCTGCCTCGGGCATGGATGTGTGTGATGTCCTTAGGTTAATTAGGTTTAAGTAGTTCTAAGTTCTAGTGGACTCATGACCACAGAAGCTAAGTCCCATAGTGCTCAGAGCCATTTGAACCATATATATATATATATATATATATATATATATATATATATATGTGTGTGTGTGTGTGTGTGTGTGTACGTGTGTGTTACTGTAAGAGTAATATATATACAGGGTGAAGCGAAATTCGCGCACTTGTGCCTCACAGCGCGACTCCTCACATGCCAGCGATAAAAAAATGTGTGTTTCAAAATTTCGTACAGAGAGTACATCCGGCAGAAAAAGGATAATAAAGAGTGGCAATCTGGCAACAATGCAAGCACGTGTACGGTACGTATATCTGACAGCACAGATCAGTCGTGCTGTATAGTTGGTGCAGTAGATAGAGTTTTGGGTTAGCATGCAGAAGGTCGAGGGTTCGATCCTGGGTTGGGGCGCATTTCTTAATTTGCTGATTTAATCCTGACATTTCATACTGTAAAATACACATCATGCATTTATCACATCAGGTCTATTCCACTTTCTTCACGGGTCTAGGGTCGTAATATTTGATGTCTATTTGTTATTTGTATATCCACGAATTCGTTATGTTCAGCGTTACAAAGTATTGTAAATTTAGGATACATATGACCTAAGAAACGGTGTATATTACAGTATGAAATGTCAGAATGAAATAAGCAAATTAAATAAATGCGCTCCAACACAGGATCGAACCCTTGACCTCCTGTATGATAACCAGAACTCTATCTACTGCACGAACTGTTCAGCACGACTACCCTGGCCTGACAGATACACTTAGTGTATATGTAGTTACAGTGTTGCCATATTGCCACTCTTTAACGTCTTTTTTCTGCCGGATGTACTCGTCAGAGGAAATTTTGAGACACACATTTTTTTTATCGCTGGCATGTGAGGAATCGTGATGCGAAGCCCGAGTGCGCGAATTTCGCTTCACCCTGAAGCGATAAAAATCATGGGATAGAAACATTTACAGATGACGATAGTTCGCGTACACAAGATATAAAACGACAGTACAATGGTGTGGCGAAGCTGTCATTTGTACACAGGTTCGTAACGATTTCCGACGAGATCGTGCACACACGGCGGAAGTTAACAAACTGTGAACGCAGAATGGTGGTTGGAGCTAGACGCATGGGACATTCGATTTCGGAAACGATAAGGAATTCAATATTCCGAATCTCGCTTAATCAAGAGTGTGCTGAGAATATCAAATTTCAGGCATTACCTCAGGGACAAAGTACTAGGCGACGGCAGCGGCGTTTGCGTACAGTTGTCAGTGCTATCAGACAAACAGTTCTGCGTGAAATAACTGCAGAAATCAATGTCGAACGTTCGACGGACGTATCCGTTAGGACAATGTTTCGCATTGATGGGCTGTGGTAGCAGTCGAACGACATGAGTGCCTTTGCAAACAGGACGACATCGCCTGCAGCGCCGCTCCTGGTCTCGTGATCATATCGTTTGGCTCCTAGACGACTGGACACCCGTGGCTTGGTCAGACTAGTCACGATGTCAGTTGGCAAGAGCTGATGGTAGGTAAAAGTGTGGCGTAGACTCAACGTAGCCATGGACCGAAGTTGTCAACAAGACACTGTGCAAAGTGTGGGAGGTTCCCAAACGACGATGGAATTTTTATGGATGACAATGCACTGGGCCAAAGTTGTTCGCGACTGATGTGAAGAACATTCTGTACAATTAAAGTGAATCATTTGACCACCAAGATTGTCCTACATGAATCCCAACGCACATATATGGGACATAATCGAGAGGCTAGTTCGTGAATAAAATTCTGCACTGGCAACACTTTTGCAATGATGGACGGCTGAAGAGACAGCACGGCTCAAGATACACTACTGACCATTAAAATTGCTACACCACGTAGATGACGTGCTACAGACGCGAAATTTAACCGACAGGAAGAGGATGCTGTGATATGCAAATGATTAGCTTTTCTGAGCATTCACACAAGGTTGGCACCGGTGGCGACACCTACAACGTGCTGACATGAGGAAAGTTTCCAACCGATTTCTCATGCACAAACAGCAGTTGACCTGCGTTGCCTGGTGAAAAGTTGTTGTGATGCCTCGTGTAAGGAGGAGAAATGCTTACCACCACGTTTCCGACATTGATAAAGGTCGGATTGTAGCCTATCGCGATTGCGGTTTATCGTATCGCGACATTGCTGCTCGCGTTGGACGTTACATTTCAGGTATGTTACGACCCGTGGCTCTACCCTTTATTCGACCCTTCAAAACCCTACATTTCAGCAGGATAATGCACGACCGCATGTTGCAGGTCCTGCACGGGCCTTTCTGGATGTAGAAAATGTTCGACTGCTGCCCTGGCCAGCACGTTCTCCACATCTCTCACCAATTGAAAACGTCTGGTCAATGGTGGCCGAGCAAATGGCTCGTCACAATACGCCAGTCACTACTCTTCATGAACTGTGGTATCGTGTTGGAAGCTGCATGGGCAGCTGTACCTGCACACGCCATCCAAGCTCTGTTTGACCCAATGCCCAGGCGTATCAAATGGTTCAAATGGCTCTGAGCACTATGGGAGTTAACATCTGTGGTCATCAGTCCCCTAGACGCAGAACTACTTAAACCTAACTAACCTAAAGACATCACACACATCCATGCCCGAGGCAGGATTCGAACCTGCGACCGTAGCAGTCACGCGGTTCCGCCCAGGCGTATCAAGGCCGTTATTACGGCCAGTGATGGTTGTTCTGGGTACTGATTTCTCAGGTTCTATGCACCCAAACTGCGTGAAAATGTAATCACATGTGAGTTCCAGTATAATATATTTGTCCAAAGAATACCCGTTTGTCATCTGCATTTCTTCTTGGTGTAGCAATTTTAACGGCCAATAGTATACCTGCAGTGGACGTGCATCGATTTCTTGAGTCCACGCCATGTCGAGCTGCTGCACTACACTCGACAAAAGACGGTCCATTACTACATTAGGAGGTATCCGATGACTTTCGCCACGTTAGTGTACATGTTTATATAAAGAGTGTATGTACAGTGTGTTACGCGTACAGATGCAGACATTGTGATCACTGGTACTTTAATATGCACCTACATCAGGGTGATAGCTGTTTTGTCTCTGCACTTAATATCTTTCCACAAACAGATAACCAAATTTATTGCCCGATATTCTCTGCACTGCAATAACAGATCCATGAAGTGGACTACACCTGGCAGTGCAGACTTTCCATTTCTCATCTACACCTCAATATTAATGGTATCCTTGTGCCTCACTTACTTGGAGGTACTAACCAATCTGAAAACGTACTATTCATAATAACTATAATCATTAGCCTGCAAATGAAATAAATACTGACGTAATGTTGTTCACTACATTGCCCTTAGTCATGAATAGAAATATACGCCCTTATATTCTGAACACTCTGTATACAGGGTGGTCCATTGATAATGACAGTGCCACATATCTCACGAAATAAGAGTAAAACGAAAAAACTAAAAATAACGATATTTGTCTAGCTTGAACGGGGAAACCAGATGGCGCTATGGTTGGTCCGCTAGAAGGCGCTGCCATAGTTCAAACGGATATCAACTGCGTTTTTTTTTAAATAGGAACACCCATTTTTTATTACATATTCGTGTAGTACGTAAAGAAATATGACTATTTTAGTTGGACCACTTTTTTCACTTTGTGACAGATGGCGCTGTAATAGTCACAAACATATGGCTCACAATTTTAGGCGAACAGTTTGTAACAGGTGGGTTTTTTAAATTAAAATACAGAACGTAGGTACGTTTGAACATTTTATTTCGGTTGTTCCAATGTGGTACATGTACCTTTGTGAACTTATCATTTCTGAGAACGCATGCTGATTACCTGTAAATAACACATTAATGCAATAATGTCCGTCATCCTCAACGCATTTCGCAATACGTGTAACGACGTTCCTCTCAATAGCGAGTAGTTCGCCTTCCGTAATGTTCGCACATGCATTAACTATGCACTGACGCATGTTGTCATGCGTTGTCGGTGGATCACGACAGCAAATATCCTTCAACTTTCCCCACAGAAAGAAATCCGGGGACGTCAGATCCGGTGAACGTGCGGGCCATGGTATGGTGCTTCGATCACCAATCCACCCGTCATGAAATATGCTATTTAATACCGCTTCAACCGCACGCGAGCTATGTGCTGGTCATCCATCACGTTGGAAGTACATCGTCATTCTGTCATGCAGTGAAACATCTTGTAGTAACATCGGTAGAACATTACGTAAGAAATCAGCATACATTGCACCATTTCAATTGCCATCGATAAAATGGGGCCGATTATCCTTCCTCCCATAATGCCGCACCATACATTAACCCGCCAAGGTCGCAGATGTTCCACTTGTCGCAGCCATCGTGGATTTTCCGTTGCCCAATAATGCATATTATGCCGGTTTACGTTACCGCTGTTGGTGAATGACGCTTCGTCGCTAAAATCTGTCATCGTCCCGTAATTTCTCTTGTGCCCAGTGTCAGAACTGTACACGACGTTCAAAGCCGTCGCAATGTAATTCCTGGTGCATAGAAATATGGTACGGGTGCAGTCGATATTGATGTAGCATTCTCAACACCGACGTTTTTGGGATTCCCGATTCTCGCGCAATTTGTCTGCTACTGATGTGCAACTTAGCCGAGACAGCAGCTAAAACACCTACTTGGGCATCGTCATTTGTTGCAGGTCGTGGTTGACTTTTCACATGTGGCGGAACACCTTAAATAACGTAACTATCCGGCGAACGGTCCGGAGACTTGGATGATGTCATCCAGGATACCGAGCAGCATACACAGCACACGCCCGTTGTGCATTTTGATCATAATAGCCATACATCAACACGATACCGACCTTTTCCGCAATTGGTAGACTGTCAGTTTTAACACGGGTAGTGTTTCACGAAGCAAATACCGTACGCACTGGCGGAATGTTACGTGTTACCACGTACATATACGTTTGTGACTATTACAGCTCCATCTATCACAAAGCGAAAAAAGTGGTCCAACTAAATTATTCAAATTTCTTTACGTACCACTCGAATATGTAATAAAAATGGGGGTTCCTATTTAAAAAAAAACGCAGCTGATATCCGTTTGACCTATGGCAACGTCATCTAGCGGGCCAACCATAGCGCCATCTGGTATCCCCCTTCAAGCTAGACGAGTTTCGTTCTTTGTAGTTTTTTGGTTTGATGCTTATTTCGTGTGATATTTGGCCCAGTCACTATCAATGGGCCACCCTGTATATCAGCGCATATATGTATGTGTAAATGCAAAAGGAATATGCGTAAAACGTATTCGAAGACTTCTGAAAATTTATTTTAATATTTAATATACAGAGATTGTCTAACAATTACGTTGACACAGATATACTTTCGGCATGTTACCAAGTCTGTGACGACAGCGCAAGAAAACTTGACATGAAGATGAAGCGATTTTTCTAAATGGTTGGCGCCATGTCTCGTGACTCAATGGGTTGGAGCCACCAGCACTTGCCCACCTCGCCTTCCGTACATGCGCCACTCCAGCCCTCTCTAGAAGTTTCGAGTCACCGCCGTTACCTCTACAGAAGCAAATTACCGTGCCAGCCGGGCAGCCAGTGACTGCGACTCCTGATGACGATGGCGGGGCCAGCTGTCGAAAACTCGAATGTTTTATTCGAAATGACGCGGCTTGCAAACCGAGAAGATTTTGTTGAAGCATGCCAATGCGAAAGACTCCGAGGAAACAACAGTGGCATTGCTCGGTGCCTAGTTTTCGTTTGAAGGAGCACTTTTTTTATCATTGTGGGGCGGCATAAACAAGAGTTCAACCACTTTGTTTGCACTGGGCGAAATTCGTTTGTATTTCGCATGAAGCGTCGACTGGAGCATGGATTTTACTGTGGACATAACTCTCTCTCTGATTGAACAGGTCTGAAATTGAGTACACGCATCACTTCACTTGCCTCTTACATTGTCCACAGTCTCACAAAACACAGCTTCGTTAAAGGCCACATGACATCGAAAATTGTTCATTTCGCATTGTCAGTGCTACTTTACATAAGCGAGATCATGTTGAAAGTTTACCGTCGTACCTCCTTGCCTAGGGACTCCAGATGAAAGTTGATGTCAAGCCCTGAATCTAAACTGCGCAACGGATAACTGGGGGGAGGAGCTTGAGAGTGCTACCTAGAGAGCGTGTTCTTTCTGTACGAAACTAGGCAAGGGGCTGGACGGCTCACACGCTCGTGTGTGGGTTTCTGCATTCTATAGCTTTTATTTTAAATAAATTGCTTTAACTTGACTTCTTTGTGATTTTTAAGGTATGTTGAAGATTGATGACAGTTGATTACGTATTTATTTTAAACATTATCACTCGACTTTACAGCGATAGCACCAATTGTTTCAGTTTACAGATAATACAATTTTACAACTTATAGCTCGGGTGTATTATATACTAATATGCGCGCACATTTCTACGGGTAAGACGGAATTGCGTTGGCCAAATGTATACCACCAAAGTCTCCAAATAGTTTACATAGGACATTCACTATGTGAGGAGGATAACGGGCAAACTGGGGACAAGATACTTTAACACAGGGGGTCAAATTTCCGGAATTAAACGAGCACATTCATTACCTTACACAATCCGAAGCTGGAAACAAAATAATTAGTACAAATATTCAAATACCTCTCTTCCATGCGTGAACATTGAGACAGACGCACTGAGGGCACGTCTGCTCACTTACCCGTCTTCTGTAAGACCCCCAGGAATATGGCGGGCACCCGGAGATCTTCCTGGGCCCCGGTGGAGGGGGTGGTCGAACCACTTGGCCGTGACCAACCTCTCCACCCCAAATCTTGTGACACTGTAAAGTTTTTGACTTTTACCTGCCTGTGCTGTCTCTCTGATCCCCTAGCCAGGAGTAAGGTTGACACTACTATACTACAGAACTACTTTTCAACAAAGACTTGGCCACGCTTTACGGAAAGATGTGAGGAGGATTAGGAAAGTCCATGCGCAGAGTCACATCCACGTACAAGAAATGCAAAATACACGACACATATAAATACGTATTATGAAGCCTGACACATTTCTTTCCAACCGTCCACATGGGTTCTGTTGCACCCGCGGCCGGCCGCGTCGTGTAATAAAATTGGCTGCGGAGCCGCCTCTGTTTCTATTTGCGGTGCGAGCGAGCAGCGAAACCTGCTGCTTATAGAGCGGAAACTACTGAACCGTTTCAATGTCACTATCCTCAGACTTGTAACACTTGCTGAACTACAGCGAGAAGGATGGAAGGTGATATAGCTCTAACGTAACAGGTGTGTCTAGAGTTTTAAAGTATTTAATACGCAACATTTGACTCGTACTCGGCCCGTTTCTGATATCTAGTAGACTTTTGGCCAAAAGAGTGTTTGCCCAAACCCAATCACCAAGAACAAATAAACGCGACTTGGATTATTTCAGGACTCTTTTTACAACGGAAGTATAATCAAATTACCGCAGTTGGATGCGAGCTGCATCTGTAAAACACAGGGAGAATACTTCGTGAGCCCCCACTGCCTGCTGCTTGAGACCTCGGCTGTGGCTTATCAGCTGGCAGCCGCTACTGTAAGACAGTTGTCAGACCCCCCTCCCCTTCCTGCCGTCCGTTCAACGGCCGGTCCCACGCCGCCTCGCCTTCGCTCGGTGATCACCGACTGCTCTAATTTGCGTAATGAGGCGCATTCAATTAGAACTTGAGGCGGAGACCGCCGGGACGTTCGACGTTTTATCTCCGTCCGCAAAGACTCTAATGCCCGCCGCAGAAGTTTTTACCTCGCAGAGTTGCAAATTATTCTCCCAAATTGTTCCATTAACAAAGATGAACTGATAAGTTTTTCTCAGGGCGAAAAAATGAAGGCGGAAGAAAGAACAGGAATACGATTTGATGCAAGCGGAATGGTTAGTCATGTAATTTTTAATAAAATGTCTCCGGTATGTCACTTGGTTAAATGGCAGAATATGTAGAAAGAATAAAATGAGGAAAATTTCTGTCTTTAAATGTCGTGCGTAAAAACGACACCCATTCTGTTCAGATTATTATCTAGCAGTCTGAAATATCAGATAAAAGCAAAAATGTGTGTGACTTCCTAAGGGACCAAACTGCTGAGGTCATCGGTTCCTACACTTACACACAACTTAAACCAACTTATCTAAGAGCAGCAAACATCCCCAAGCCCGAGGGAGGACTCGAAGCTCCGGCGGGAGGGGTCGCGCAATCCGTGGATGGCTCCTCAAACCGCGCGGCAACTCATCGTGGTACGATAAAAGCAGTTAGGGGAAAGACAACCAGTTGTTTACGATGTTCTATGCGGAAAAGAGGAATGACAGGACCATTTATTGCTTCTAAAATTCCTTTGGCGGAAAATCTATTTTTGTTCAAAAGTGGCTCTGAGCACTATGGGACTCAACTGCTGAGGTCATTAGTCCCCTAGAACTTAGAACTAGTTAAACCTAACTAACCTAAGGACATCACACACATCCATGCCCGAGGCAGGATTCGAACCTGCGACCGTAGCGGTCTTGTTCGGGCTTCGGTCCATCCTCTCTTGCAGTCTCACTCCAACCGTAATTTCAATAATGTTTATGTGCTGCCTCAGATTTTCTAGAGCTGTTTTCTTTTTTATGTCCTTCCATTAATTATCAATATTTACATCTAAAGTATCTCACTGATGGTGCAGTAATCTCATATTTAATACCTAATGTCATCCACAGTGATTTTACAGTACTAAACCCAAGATAATAGTAATAATAATAATAATAAATACTGACATGCTCATGGAATGAGGGTAGGGGAAGCCGATGCAGGAATCCTGTACCGCCGCTCACGGCAAACTCCTAAAAGAGATAGTTTGCCATTGCCTTGCTCCTACCTGTTATAAACTGTCAAGGAGTTATCTGTGTCGTGTGGATGACTGTGATGAATGTCTGTATAGAGTAGTGATGGATTTGTGTTGTTACAGATGAAGGGCAAGGACAGGGTGTATCCCGACGTAGGAAGATAGCCTACTGTCTAAAATTACCAAGGTGGTCACCAAGCCTCACGTCCCCATCTGATGGAAGGGTCACCATGGACAGTGTCACAACCCCTCACTTCATGGGACACTGGAGAGGTTTGGAATTTAATCCAGGACATTCGCGCAAGGACTGAAGATCAGAAAATTTACGCCACCACGGTTCCTTTCCTTGTCGGCCAAATACTGGCAGTGACAGTTTCATATGCCACCAGGATTCGAAGCAGTGTACCTCCAGAGTCGAGGGCCAACGCACATTTGTGCGTTAGCGGCCGTACCTACGGAGGGAACCAAAGAGATGTTGAAACTTCCTGGCAGATTAAAACTGTGTGCCGGACCGAGACTCGAACTTCGGACCTTTGCCTTTCGCGGGCAAGTGCTCTACCAACTGAGCTACCCAAGCACGACTCACGCTCCGTCCTCACAGCTTTACTTCTGCCAGTACCTCGTCTCCTACCTTCCAAACTTGACAGAAGCTCTCCTGCCTTGCTCCTACCTGTTATAAACTGTCTCCTGCGGAGAGCTTTTGAACAAATGCTCATAGCTCTTAAGGTATGCATTTTAGAGCACGTGTTTACTGGACTTTTTTTCCTGTTTTGGTCCATATTATCGATTCCCAAAATATGGAAAGCAAAGAGCTTGCAGTAGAAGAGATTTGCTTCCCAGTATCGAAGATGAAAAATTGCTCGTACCTCTTAAGGCATGCATTTTCGACCGTATGTTTCCTGAGACTATTTTGTTTCTAGTATCATGTACTTTCAGCTGTACGTGTTTACGCGATTAATTATGATACAACCTATATATTCAGGTAAAAGGTAGTACTTAATTTACCGACTTATTGGCCCTGTATTTTGGATGATAGTGAAACGTACGTGTTACTACTTTTTTGGTTTTGTGAAATATCTTACTTATCCCTATAATACGAGGGAGAAGTTTTTAATATGTTATCGGATAGCTGGTACATTCATGATTTTGTAACGTGCCAGTCAAACTTCTCTAGGTAATTTTTTTAAATTTGAATTTTGTATTACTTTTGCTGTAATTGCAGATTTCAGAATATCTGACCAATTTTACCCTTCTTTCCATATGTGAGATAGTATGATTGTGCTGGAAACGTTGACGTGGTTGAGAATGAGTTACTGTATATGAGTCAGACTTAGTTTCACTTGTTTTATGTCACTTTGGACTGTTTATCCACTTTCGTCCCTTCTAATTTTCGTACAGACGGTGATGACCTAGGTGTTGCTGCGTCATAAGCCGCTAACACACTCAGAAATTCGTCGATGTGGTGCCACTGCAATCTTCTTTGCTTTATATCAAGAACAGACGTACTTATCCCTGAGTACACGTTAATTTTACTGCCTACCGTATCCTTTTAATACTGCTAGTGAAAAGGTCGTTATAAAATCGCCTCATAGCAATTCTACACACCACTATAAACCAATAAATACACTGCCACAAAAATTGCATCACCCTCGTGAACTATGTTCGGTGACACCAGTCTATAGTACAAGCATAATGAGGGGCTATAGTGTTAATGAGATGGCTCTCAGAAGGCCTGCCTGTGCACCCTCCATTTTGACTTTGCATGCAGTAACTGTGCTCAGTTTAGAAGTGAACATTATTTGCAACATTCACTTTGGGGGAAAACCATGCCCCACCACTGAGCATGTACCCCTATTGAACAGCTTCAGCCATTCCAACGAGATCGCTTTTGCGGTTTGCAGGAACCGGGATGAACGACGGATAGCTACGATAGCTACACATAATGGGCACCATGTATCGGAGGAGTGTCGCTGCTTTCAACGTACGTGGCACGTTCTCCACCTGTGGGGCAGGTGAAGTGCAGCCGCACGTCAAGACAGACGCGTTATGCGAGCTGCGGTGGCAGAGCCAACATCATCTGGGGGCGAAATCCTGGCGCACGTAGCACCTGTTGTGTCATCAGGAACCATTGGTAACCCTCTGCTTGCAACAGGATTAAGACCAGGTGTGTTTCTGGCCACGCTATCACTGATAGCCAGCCTCCGCCAAGGCTCGCTACTCTGGTGTCGTGAGAGTTGACTGGGCAGTGAATAACATGCTGTTGTCTTATGAGAGTAGTTTCTGTCTGTAAACCAATGATGAAAATGCACGTGTATGGCGTGGACCTGGGGACCTGTCTATTGAAGAGTACATTCGTCAAAGGCACACAGGTGTCATCCCAGGTTTAAAGGAGTGGGGGAGACAGAGGTATCAGTTACTACTCACGGTCACATCTGGTGTTCCTCCAGGGCAAAATAGCCAGTATCCAGAACATTTCACTGGTTATTATTAAAGTGCTACTGCCACATCTTCGCCAGGAAAGTGATGTGCCTCTTAATCAGCACAATTAACGTTCACGTACTGTTGCTTCTACATAACGTCCTTGTCGTCTATGGACTGACTGTTTTAGGTTCCATTTCCTTTTCTTGAGAGCAGGGTCAGCCGTTGTAGAACTTCGTTCTTTTCAGTCAATTAATGCAGTATGGTGGAGTGGGCCAAAGGGAATACCAACTGGATCGATATTTCCATTTGTGGCATTCACCTAGCAAGCAAGGAAACCTCCCGAAATATTTTCTCGGAACTGGGGTAGCAGAACTGTTTCACTTTATTTCTGCGACAGTGTTGCCAACTGCCACAAAAATTATTATATACATGTACGTGCATGTCTTTGTTTTGTGTGATACCTAAATTTCGTATCAGTAAAGAAAAGTTTAATATTTTGTACTGTAGTTATTTCAGAATTCTGAGGTCATAGTACTGTATTGAGAAATAGCAGTGTGAATCGATAACAATATGAGCTGAAATCCTCAGACACCTTTTCCCGCTGGCCGCGGTGGCCGAGCGGTTCTAGGCGCTACAGTCTGGAACCGCGCGACCACTACGGTCGCAGGTCAGAATCCTGCCTCGGGCATGGGTGTGTGTAATGTCCTTAGGTTAGTTAGGTTTAAGTAGTTCTAAGTTCTAGGGGACTGATGACCTTAGAAGTTAAGTCCCATAGTGCTCAGAGCCATTTTGAACACCTTTTCCCGCTAGTAAGTGAGGGAACAGGTTGCATGTAGCAGCAGCTATATGAGCTGTTTTTGACGAACAACACGGGCTATGAACCAAAAGAATAAATCTATTTATGGGCTTCTCGTCATGGATTAATATCTCAGAGAAGACATGACCCAGACACATCAACGTGACCAACGCCTATTTTCAAGTCAATGTGTAATAATGCACTCACGGGCGGCAGTTGGCAGCACTAGCAGTGAAGGGAGCATAAAGCGTTTCATGGACGGGGAGGTGGATTGGGGCATGCGGAAAGTTGTACAGTCGTTGTCGCAATTCTAGAAACGGTGTGATTCGTCTGTCGTTGAAAATGACATTATCCTTGTCTTTCGGGTGAAGGGTGGAAGCATTTTCCATAGGCTAAATTAGTAAATTGTCCCCGTGCCTCAGTAGTTAAAGTATACCGCGTATGGCGATATCCAGCGCCGAGGCAATTGTGGACACCATTGGTCGTAATGGTGATCAAAGGCTATGGAGGCGTATACGGGTCAATAGACGTGCAGCTGCAGGTTTACTGACCGACCTGATGAAGCAAGGAACACACCAGCAGTGTCTTCTCAACGACCGCTCAGTGAATGTTGCTGAATGTGGGCCTTTGCAGCAGCACCTGGTTCATGCATCCATGCCGATTATTGTTCATCGGCGACGGAGGCTGGAATTTTCACATCAATACCGCAACTGGACGTGCACAGTGTCAGTACGTGGAGTTTTCAGATGAATCACATTTTATGCTTTACCTCCTTGAGCCCGTTATTCTGGAAGACACAATGGATCATCGTAAGTATGCTTCTAGCCTTGAGGATCATGTCCACTCTAACATGCAGTTTATTTCTCGTCGGCATAGTGGTATGTACCAGGAGTAAATTCAACGTATAATATAGCTCGCAATCTACGTCCGTGGCTCGAAGAGCACCATGGCGTGTTTACCATAGCCCTTTGGCCACGCAGTTCCCCGGATTCATACTCGATCGAGAATCTGTGACACCACCTCCATCTGGCTGCCCGCACCATGGATCCCCAACCTAGAAACCTAGCGCACCTGACTACGTTACGGTAGTCGGCGAGGTTCCATATTCCCGTCCGTTCCTTTCAGGACCTTACTGACTACCTTCCTGCAGTCATTCTCTCAGTGGTCCATGCTGCAAAGGTGGATTATTAAGGCTTCGGATATCTGCTCACATTAATGTGTCTGGACAGTGTAGTATAACAGCTACGACGTTTGGACGGCAAAGAGATAGGATTACTAAATATACTGATTTTGACGCATAGCATGTGTTGTGTGCTAGAAGTAAAAATGTGTGTCTCGTCGTACACATATCTCGGAAAATAGCATGAAAGCTTCGACGTATGAGCGGTGAAGAGATAGGTTTGCTAATTGTAGTGAAGTACATTCTCTGTGCGAAGTACGCTTGTTTTAAGTCGTCGACTTCAGGTACATTAGCTAACAAGAAGATGGTAAGTAATGCATATTATACTACAACGTTATACAGGTGGTCATACCAACAGCATCACTACTGTTGCAGTTTCTAATAGGGACCAAGCAGACGGCTGCTGTGGCCGAGCAGTTCTAGGCGCTTCAGTCCGGAACCGCGCTGCTTTTACGGTCGCAGGTTCGAATCCTGCCTCGGGCATGGATGTGTGTGACGTCATAGGTTAGTTGGGTTTAAGTAGTTGTAAGTCTAGGGGACTGATGACCTCAGATGTTAAGTCCCATAGTGCTTAGAGACATTTGAACTTAGGTTTAAGTAGTTCTAAGTCTAGGGGATTGAAGACCTCAGATGTAAATTCCCTTAGTGCTCAGAGACATCTGAACTTAGGTTTAAGTAGTTCCAAGTCTAGGGAATTGAAGACCTCAGATGTTAAGTCCCATAGTGCTTAGAGCCATCTGAACCCTTTAGGGACCAAGCTGTCGCAGGAGGGGTTGGTTTGGGAAGGGGCGATGGAGACACGTTTCTTCCAGACAGCTATTCCAAGCCTAGGGGATTGATGACCTCAGACGTTAAGTCCGATAGTTCTTATAGCCATCTGAACCCTTTAGGGACGAAACTGTCGCAGGATGGTTTGGGTCGGGAAGGAGCGATGGAGACACGTTTCTTTCCAGACAGCTATGTGTTTTTTCATTGGATATTCTGTCAGTGAGCTCTTCTTTCGTAATCTGTTGGAAAAACAGATTCAGATAACAAATAATAACTATTTTAACTGAACTCACATGTCCGTCTACGATCTATCATTTCCCTTACATGTGTGACATAGTAAATACTTGCAGATGTTTTAAGTCACTGTTAGTAATTACTCACACCGAAAGTAATTTTACTGCTAATATACTGCGAGCGCTTTCATTTGTCGTAGCTTTTATATTTGCGGTGTTCACTTGTGTGACATATCCTGAAAATTTCTGAAGTGATACTTAATTTCCTACGTCACGTCTTCTTTGCCCTTTACTACGTATTTAAAGGTGTGCTTACAGTCTTCTCTGTTTGTATGTTTAAACAAAGGTCTCGTGGGTGTTTGTGGTATTTTCCGCTATTTATCTGTGATAAATGCATGACGAATTTCACCGTTAAGCTAACTGGCTTTGACCAGCCAGGAAATAGTAGGAATGTATTCATTGGTGAAGAACTGCGAGAGTAGTTAATTTTGACACATACGTTAGGCTGTATAGTCCGTTTATATATCCGACCTCGCCCTACTGTATTATTCCAAAGCCAATGTGGGGACTTACTGACATTTAGCGCGTACTATTAATGGCTATAGTCGAAATGTGTTTAATTTGTGGATTCTTGGGGAAGAAATTTCTTTGTTTCTTATAATTCTAAATGTTATTTATTTCAAGATTGCGTACAAGCACGCTTATGCTCATTCCTGTACTCATGCGTCAGATTGCCACTCCTTTTTCTGTCCCATTTTGCCTTGATTTGAAGGATCATTTTTCTGTGAGTAAACGTTCACGTGAACACAGCCATTTGTAGTAAAAGTAGCATTAGAGGGGATCCTGCTTCACTAGACTATAAGATGAACTTCAGTATAGTCACAGAAACTCAAATGGTTCAAATGGCTCTGAGCACTATGGGACTCAACATCTCAGGTCATAAGTCTCCTAGAACTTAGAACTACTTAACCCTAACTAACCTAAGGACGTCACACACACCCATGCCCGAGGCAGGATTCGAACCTGCGACTGTAGCACTCCCGCGGCTCCGGACTGCAGTACCAGAACCGCACGGCCACCGCGGCCGGCACAGAAACGCACACAACAATCAGTTACACTAGCTTTTGCACGGAAAACCGGGAGGTTTAGACTCCATGATAAATCCTGGTTAATTTGAAACCAATAACGAATCTCTTAACAGTAGATGCCAATCTTGCTGTTCCACGTCGGATGCGTACCTAAATTGTATTATTACTGGAACTCATGTCTAGTTACTGATTGTAATTATTATCACAGTAGGACTTATCGCTATGTTGTATGTGAGGCGTTAAAATCGTCTGAAGTGATCAAACAACCTAATGAGATAGCGCATTAGCTATCGTGGCGCTGCGTAGGGGGTCGTTTTTGATGACCTTCCGATCCCCTCAGCCAGTCTGCATGTTCTTCGATCCTCCGGCGTCAGCTCGTCCAATTTCGCGTCGGTGTCGCGGCCAAAGCTCATTTCCACGGCGACCCTTGGGCCGGATACTCGAACGTAAACCTGGTTTGGCGTGAGTCCCGACTACAACGGAAATCTAATTTCGCTCCGACATTGAAATAATGGAGGCACCATTCTCGAGATTTGGTTGCCAAATTCGACGTGAGGCCGCTCCATTGTGTTTCTGCGCGCACGCGCGCGCGCGTGTGTGTGTGTGTGTGTGTATGTGTGTGTGCGTGAGAGAGAGAGAGAGAGAGAGAGAGAGAGAGAGAGAGAGAGAGAGAGAGAGCGCGAGAGGGAGAGGGAGAGAGAGAGAGAAAGAGAGAGAGAGAGAGGGAAGGAGGGAGAGGAGAATGCGAGACCTTAAGGGTGTACAAATTGTGCAGGATATAAGGGTGCTCAATTTTCCGCTTAGGCTTCGCTTTAAACGGAAGCCGTTCAACGCAGTACCATTTTCTGCACTCAACGACAGACTGAGGCGGAAAGAGACATTATATTGTACCACCACTTGCCTTACCTACCGACGTTGCGTTAACGTTTGTTTTTAAATGTTAGTCCTTAGTTTCTACACGTTCAGCCACCTTCGTTCACATAGTTTTATAAGCGAAGGAATTGGTAAGGGCCTCCCCCCCCCCCCCCCCCCCCCAATAAGTTCATTCGCTAAATGTAGCATTTCCTTATCTGAAAAATGTAATCGAGACTAGATACACAGGCGACAAAAGTTTCTCCCGGCATATGCAGCAACTCGACGTAGCATGGACACAAGAAGTCGTTGCAACCTCCTTTCTGATGCAGTGAGCCATGCTGCCTCCATGGCCACCTATAATTGCGAAATTGTCGCCGGTACAGGGTTTTCTGCCGGAATTGATCTCTCTGTAATGTATCATAAATATGCGATGGAATTCAGGCCATATGTTGTGGGTGGTCAAATAATTCGCTCATTACCCATAATGTTCTTCAAACCAATCGCGAACAGTTGTGGCGTGCTCACCCGGCCGCGGTGGCCGAGCGGTTCTAGGCGCTTCAGTGCGGAACCGCGTGACATGCTACGGTCGAAGGTTCGAATCCTGCCTCGGGAATGGATGTGTGTGATGTCCTTAGGTTAGTTAGGTTTAAGTGGTTCTAAGTTGTAGGGGCTGATAACCTCAGATGTTAAGACCTATAGTACTCAGAGCCATTTGAACCATTTGTGGCACGGTGACATGGCACATTGTCATCCAAAAAATTTCTATCGTTGCTGGGGAACATGAAGTTCATGAATAGCTGTAAATGACCTCCAGGTAGCTGAACATAGCCATTGCCAGTCAATGAATCGTTCACAATGGACCTGAGAACCCAGTTCATTCCATGTAAATGCGGCCCACACCATTTGGGACCACGACAACCAGCTCGCACAGTGCCTTGTTGACAACTTGGATCCATGGCTCCGTGGGGTCTACACCACACTCGAACTCTGGCATCAGTTCTTACCAAATGAAATCGGGACTCATCTGACCACGCCACTGTTTTACATCGTCCATGGTCCAAGCGATATGGTCACGACCCTCAGGGGAGGCGCTACAGCCGCCGACGTGCTGTTAGCGAAGGCTCTAGCGTCAGTCGTCTGTTGCCGTTGCCCATTGTTGCCAAATCTCTCCGCACTGTCCTAACGGACACGTTCGGCGTACCGTATGTTGCAGATTTCACACAGAACTGCTTGTCTGTTTGGACTGACAACCCTACGCAAACTTAACTGCTCTCGGTCGGTGAGGAAAGGCCGTCGGCCACTGAGTTGTCTGTAGCGAGAGGTAATGCCTGAAATGTGGCATTCTCGGCACACTCCTGACACTGTGGATCTCAAAATATTGAATTCCTGAACCATTTCCGAAATGGAATGTCCCCTGCGACTAGGTCCAATTACCACTCCGCGTTCAAAGTCTCTTAATTCCCGTTGTAGCCACGCGGTTAGGGGGTCATATCAAGGAGAGCGCGGCCCCTCCCACCCGAGGTTCGAGTCCTCCCTCGGGCATGGGTGTGTGCGTACTTCTTACATAAGTTAGTTTAAGTAGTGTTAAAGTCTAGGGAGTGATGACATCAGCAGTTTGGTCACTTAGGAATTCAGATACATCTGAACATTTGATATGAATTCCCGTTGTGCGTCAATAATAACGTGGGAACCTTTGCGCATGAATCACCTAAGTAGAAATGTCAGCTTGTCCAATGCACTACCCCTCTGCAAACTTGTGTACGCGATATTACCGCCATCTGTATAAGTGCATATCGCTATCTCGTACATTTGTCACCTCAGTGGTCGGCCGCTGTGGCAGAGGGGTTCTAGGTGCTTCAGCCCGAAACCGCGCTGCTGCTGCTACGGTTGCAGGTTCCAATCCTACCTCCGGCGTGGGTGTGTGTGATGTCCATAGGTTTGTTAGGTTTAAGTAGTTCTAAGACTAGGTGACTCATTACCTCAGATGCCAAGTCCCATAGTGCTTAGAGCCATTTGAACGATTACACCTCAGTGTCTATCGGTCGAATAATAATGCACTCTACGGCGTCGTGCTATACTAACAAAAGAAAGAATTGCTAAAACCAGCAGGGTATAGATATTTCTCTCATCTATGTTGTACAGGCTCAAAATCGGCGGTTAAGGTGCTATGGAACCCGTCTTGCCAGGAACTATGGAATTACTGATCGAGTAAGCATATCCACGGCCAACTACCTATTGCACAACTCCTCAAACAGTGTGTGGAGCGAAGTGCAAACAGTCACATAATATTATAATACTTGTCTCTTGCAGATAACGTACAAAATTATTTTGGTCATCTAAAGTTTCGTTAGAAGTTCTTAGTTATCAGAATCGGTACAAAGTGAAAAAGATCTTGAGTGATTTATGACATGTAATATTTTACCGAAACGTGACATAAATCACCACCGGAAGTAGCTCCGTTAGTGCTACAAAATAATTCCATTACAACACGTGTCATAATACAGCACAAAAACTTAGCATCCCACGATCATTATTTGAATGCGGCAAAATGAACCTAAATTAAACTTGAGTGCTATAAACATCAACTGTCGAAGATATATTACTAAACATCTACTTTGTCACGGCAGATCTAAAAGCACAGTTGCAAACAGGCTTTCATACTGATTGGAAATGACGCTTCACAGTGCTAAAGCCATACCATAATTCCGCTGCAAATGGATGATAACGTATAAGCCATTTTGCCTCATTAACTTAAAAAAAACCTGAAATTTAATCGGCATCAAAGATTCTAGTACAATAAAAAAAAAAATAAAAAAGACATCAGGAAGTAATTATCCGAATGGACGGAAATCAGTAAACGCCGTGTTGATGTACAGACAAACAAACGATCACAATTTCAGAAAAATTAGATGACTTATTCAACGGAAAGAGCTTCACAAATTCAGAAAGTCAGTAACGCGTTGGTTTACCTCTAACCGTGGTGCAAGCAATTATTCGGTTTAGCATTAACTGAGGCTGTCCGGGGCGCCTCCAGACACGTCTTCACCAGTCACCGCGGCTACGTTCGAGGCAGCACTCATTACAGAAGACAGTTCTGCTCCTGTCAATGGCATTCCAATCAGCAAACGTCTCTAGAGACGTCACAGACAGTGATGGGATGCCAAACTTACCGTCACTCGCCATACGGCCCGACAACCGGGCGTGATGATCTGGTGAGCCACTTCATTTCAAAGCAGAACCCCTTTAGTTCTCATCAGCGGCCTCTTATAGCATAGCGGTACGCCAGCAATATTCTACGCCCAGTTTCGCTGCGCTCATTGCTAGCCATCCTGGGCTTACATTTCAGCAAGATAACGTCCGCCAGTATACTGTACGAGTTTTTATTGCCTACCTTAGTGCCTTCCAAACCCCAACTTGCCCAGCAAGGTAACCGGATGTCTGCGAATTCTGATCATTTCGAGCCACATGGGAAGGGCCCTCCAACCAGTTCGGGATTTTGACGATCGGAAGCGCTATTTGAACAGAATTTGGCACGATATCCCTCAGTAGATTTCAACAACACTATCAACCGATGCCAAGCCCTATATCTGCTTAAATAATGACCGAAGGTGGGTAAATTTGTTAACGACTTGCTCAGTTTGTGAAGCTGTTTCTGCTGAAAAAATCATCCAATTTTTTCTGAAATTGTAATCATTTGTTCGACTGTACACGTCCGCCAATTCCGATACTTCCTTTGTGGTGCGTTGTCTTGTTTGGCTTCGAATGCATATCCCCGTATTTCACAGGGTAGGCAAAATAAAGCTGACTTGGAAAATACTTGCAGTATGACTGACACTGGGTTGACTCTTGATGCCGGCCATTGTGGCCGAGCGGTTCTAGGCGCTTCAGTCCGGAACCGCGCGACTGCTACGGTCGCAGGTTCCAATCGTGCCTCGGGCATGGATGTGTGTGATGTCCTTAGGTTAGTTAGGCTTAAGTAGTTCTAAGTCTAGGGGACTGATGACCTCAGATGTTAAGTCCCATAGTGTTCAGAGCCATTTGAACCATTTTTTAATCTCGATGCCGCAAATGACCACCGTTGGCATCGATACAGTTACGTATTTGCACTGCAGGCTTTGTTGGAGGTTTTGGCAAACCATCCCAGTCTAACACTCTTACGCAAATTGTTCCGCACACGTTTTACACGAAATGTACTTTGCAGAACTCGACAATGAATACGAACTGCTATATTATGTTGCATTCAACTGGTTTCACTCAGACGTAATGACCCAGCAAAGTACTCACGACGGAAGATACGGGAGATGCACATGCGCATACATATCAAAGAAGCCGACTGGTTCATCGAAACCACAGTTTTCATATTATATTATGACTGGCTGCTTTCCCGTTCTTTACGAAGGGTGGGTTCCGTGCCAGTATTACAAGTATTTTCCTCGGCAGTTTTATTAAATCAACCGCGTATTTATTCTTTCTTCTGATACACTTCACTGTAATCTACCTTCCATCATTTTCGAATGTTTTCGATACTCCATTAGGTCCATAATGAAATGATGAGGTTACATATAAAAACAGATCAATTTCAACATCTCTTCACGATGCAACTTCACCACAGCTACCGATTTTTATTTCTTGTTTGTGTATAGCAGTGTCTTGTATGACTCCAGATCGAAGGTAATGTAATTATTGTGAAATTTTATGCTAGTCAGTACTCTGATTATAATTACACTGTCTATAATTACACTTGAAAACAGTCCTGAGTGTCTACCATTCAGTCGGTCTGCATAGTTCCATCCAAGCACGAGGTGGAAAAGCGGTTACTGATAAAAAATAAAGAAAACGAATCAACACAGCCCTGTCGCCTATGAAATTTATTTCAAACGACTCGTTTCGGCGTAACACTTACGCCTTCTTCAGGCCCACTATAAAGCACAATTGTGCTTTCGTTCTTTGGCCCATGTGTCGTACACCGCGTGCAATACTAGTTGTGGATTGTATATATCAGGCGTCTATACGTGTTCTCCCCACTCTCAACATATGTCTTAGAGTATACACTCCTGATGTATGCGGTCCACGACAACTAGCATTACGTGAGTTCTAAGACAGATGGGCCAAAGAGTGAAAGTACTGTTCCGGTTTATAGTGAACTTGAAAGTTGCGTGAGTGCTGCACCTAAACTAGTCGTTTGAAATAAATTTCTTTGGCGACTGGCCTGCGGTGGGTCGTTCTCTTTATTCATTCAGCCTATTGGTTATACACTCCTGGAAATGGAAAAAAGAACACATTGACACCGGTGTGTCAGACTCACCAAACTTGCTCCGGACACTGCGAGAGGGCTGTACAAGCAATGATCACACGCACGGCACAGCGGACACACCAGGAACCGCGGTGTTGGCCGTCGAATGGCGCTAGCTGCGCAGCATTTGTGCACCGCCGCCGTCAGTGTCAGCCAGTTTGCCGTGGCATACGGAGCTCCATCGCAGTCTTTAACACTGGTAGCATGCCGCGACAGCGTGGACGTGAACCGTATGTGCAGTTGACGGACTTTGAGCGAGGGCGTATAGTGGGCATGCGGGAGGCCGGGTGGACGTACCGCCGAATTGCTCAACACGTGGGGCGTCAGGTCTCCACAGTACATCGATGTTGTCGCCAGTGGTCGGCGGAAGGTGCACGTGCCCGTCGACCTGGGACCGGACCGCAGCGACGCACGGATGCACGCCAAGACCGTAGGATCCTACGCAGTGCCGTAGGGGACCGCATCGCCACTTCCCAGCAAATTAGGGGCACTGTTGCTCCTGGGGTATCGGCGAGGACCATTCGCAACCGTCTCCATGAAGCTGGGCTACGGTCCCGCACACCGTTAGGCCGTCTTCCGCTCACGCCCCAACATCGTGCAGCCCGCCTCCAGTGGTGTCGCGACAGGCGTGAATGGAGGGACGAATGGAGACGTGTCGTCTTCAGCGATGAGAGTCGCTTCTGCCTTGGTGCCAATGATGGTCGTATGCGTGTTTGGCGCCGTGCAGGTGAGCGCCACAATCAGGACTGCATACGACCGAGGCACACAGGGCCAACACCCGGCATCATGGTGTGGGGAGCGATCTCCTACACTGGCCGTACACCACTGGTGATCGTCGAGGGGACACTGAATAGTGCACGGTACATCCAAACCGTCATCGAACCCGTCGTTCTACCATTCCTAGACCGGCAAGGGAACTTGCTGTTCCAACAGGACAATGCACGTCCGCATGTATCCCATGCCACCCAACGTGCTCTAGGAGGTGTAAGTCAACTACCCTGGCCAGCAAGATCTCCGGATCTGTCCCCCATTGAGCATGTTTGGGACTGGATGAAGCGTCGTCTCACGCGGTCTGCACGTCCAGCACGAACGCTGGTCCAACTGAGGCGCCAGGTGGAAATGGCATGGCAAGCCGTTCCACAGGACTACATCCAGCATCTCTACGATCGTCTCCATGGGATAATAGCAGCCTGCATTGCTGCGAAAGGTGGATATACACTGTACTAGTGCCGACATTGTGCATGCTCTGTTGCCTGTGTCTATGTGCCTGTGGTTCTGTCAGTGTGATCATGTGATGTATCTGACCCCAGGAATGTGTCAATAAAGTTTCCCCTTCCTGGGACAATGAATTCACGGTGTTCTTATTTCAATTTCCAGGAGTGTATTTATACTTAATAAATCAGTAATGAATTAAGGAGGTTGTTTAACAATTTGTCATTCTTTCGGCACTCACGTTGTAAGAAGTGTGTCAGAATTCTCCATTACATGGATTAAATATTACATTGAGTATCGCAAACAATACAGCCAACTTAAGGCACTCTTTGCACTTTGTAAGATTCTGCGATTCTCTATGGAAATAAATAAGCACTGAGATATCGATAGTAACAATCTGAGGGCGAAACATGGGAGCGCGATTATAAGCATTGTTGTGAGACGAGGTCTACCTGCGAGGGTAAAATTTCCGTAGTGTTGGTCGAGATCTCGGAAAGACGAGCCAGCCGCTGTGCCCGAGCGGTTCTAGGCGTTTCAGTCTGGAACCGCCTGACCGCTACGGTCGCAGGTTCGAATCCTGCCTTGGGCATGGATATGTGCGGTGTTCTTAGGTTAGTTAGGTTTATCAGCTGCTGACCCTCGAATCATGAAACGACGCGACGCATCATGTTTCGATTCATGAGGGTAGGGTCAGGAACTGATAAAAAAAAAGGGGCCCCCGGGGTCCCAAGGTCGCGATGGCGGCGGTCCTTGTCCCGCTGAGATAATTTTTCCTTTTAGGACAATTATCTGGGCAAACACCCACGCCAGCAAAAGGTTGCCCTACACGTGTTGATAACAGGAGCTGTTTTAACCGGCTGTACTCGAATTTCAGTACATAAGGGGGGTGATTTGGAGCACAGCACATCATGTCCTCTGAACCGATAACGTCGACATCTACGAGCAGCAGCAGCAAGTTTGTGTGTGTAACCTTCTTACAAGATTTATACTGTAATCTTCGACTGTCAAGGCTTCAAGACATGTGCGAATGAATTTGTTCCTAAGGGCTTAGCATTCCAAATGCTGTGCGATGATGGAACAGTGTTTGCCTCTGGAAGTTACATTCTTCAATGTACAACACCGTATTACGAACTTGATATCGAATCACCAAAATGGTTGGCAGAGAACCATCACTACTACAACATTAATTCAGTTGGAGTCTCGCTGGATAGTGCATTAAACTCCATCAAATCAGTGGTACCAACAAACTAGGGGACTGATGACCTCAGTTGTTAAGTCCCATAATGCTCAGAGCCATTTGAACCATTTGAACAAAAGACGTGTCACAGCTGCCCTGACGTCGGTGATCTTACCACACTCAAGCCCTGATTTATTTATATGGCCAGGAGAGATGTAGATGGCTTAACTACGCTTGAAGTTGGAGTTCAAGGTAAAATTCGCAAGCATAGCGTAAAGCGCAACTGCACGGTTAGGCTCGTGATTGTTAGACCGAGTTTGCAATAATCGCATGTTTTGCTTGTCAGTTTAAGAAACCGTCTTATCGCCAAAATAATAGTAATTATTCTCCACATCTATTTCATAAATATGCTGTGGTTATGAAATGTTTGTGTAACTTCGAATTTGAAATAACTTGTTAATCTGGCACTCAGCCAGTATTGATACTCATAAGCTCATTGTCAGGCATTTCGCCACTATTCATAATTGTAATGATGATTTCTCAAGTTTTTAAATAGACTTAATTTATGAAATCCCTTCTTAAAAGCGATTTCGTAGTTAACAGGACCCATCCCAACTCCTTTTTATTAAATTCATTCTTAGTAACAATAATCTTTAACCGCTGCCGCTGCATGCCGCTGCGAATTACTGTAAACCACTTTGGAAAAGACAGTCATATAAAGAAGTGAGTGCAAAACTGAGAGCCAAAGCAAAGACACTGACATAGCACAAAATGCCACATCCAGTGAATTCCGTTTCAGAAGCCAGATTCTGTATCACTTATAAATTCTTACTCAAATACGCAGTCAGATAGCTTATCTAAATGTTAGCTTTACGTTTTTCATGCAACGATCTGTTGGGGGCTTAAATGACCGTGAAACTGACTAATACAACACGCACACTGTGTTAAGAAGGTTAGATTCCGATTACGTATAGTTCAGGTTGCTTATCGAATCCATTTTCACAGACGAACATTGACTTTATTCGTGGTAGGTACGTTACAACGTCCCAGAAATAATTTATGTGGAAACTGTGCTTTATTCGTATAAGAATAGAAGATACTTTATCTTCATAATGCAGTATTTGCTGTGTCGCAGTAGGTATGGATCTGTCTTGAACACTGTGGTGTGTTCATACTTCACACCGTCTCTGGCTGTCCTTTCCAGCAGCCATTGAAACTCCCCTATTTCGTCTTCCACGTTGGAATTTCGCCCCTTCTCCATCGTAAACGTAAGTTTCCTGCGCGCCAAAAGCGTCCTACAGCGCCGCCTTTCACGTGTTCCTGTCACTTTGACGGCTCGGAGCTCCGTTGCCGTATAGCCCCTCTCGACGTTTGCACACACACACACACACACACACACACACAGAGTGGAGGGGTGTCTTCCGCAGACGGCGGCTCTTTCACTATGCGCCAGAGCACGTGGCTAATTAGCTCCACATAGTCTTTTGTATATAACAGGCAGACAGCATGGAACCACGTGGAGCTAGGTATCTGTGGAGTGACGATCGTTTCGCTGTTAAGTATACTAACGGGGCCGTCAGCATCAGTCCGTGATCGAACAATCTCAACCGCACATGAGAATAACAGCAGCTATCAAGATAGTTAAAAGTTTGTTTGTGTGAACGTCTCAGGCTTAGAGACAATGAATCTGGGAACTCAAACTCTGAAATACGTCCATTCTCAAAATTCAAATGTCGAAAGAAATCGCCATTTCTTAGGATATGTATAGATGATAACAATAGAATAATTACTGGAGAAACACAGTGTCAATAACATGTCTAGTTTTATTCACTGATTACGTAAAATCATTAGTCTGAATGTACATTGGAAGACGTTCCGATGGGGAAACAGAGGATTCAGGCGATGTTAAAAGAAATAACAAAAATACGTGCCATCGCTCCTGCTTGTCAAAAACAGGGATTACTGACTCGAATGTTACTAATAACGGTTCAACGCTTGGGTACAGTTAACCAGAAGAAGTATTCTTATCATTTACGTTAGTGTTGTGCATACCAACGACATTAATGATTGGAATACATCCAGTAAACAACTGAAGACTATGTTTCAAGTACAACTCTGAGATGAAAGTGTGACATAGGGCCCTAATATGTACAACCAGTATTAACACATGCATTAAGTATTACCATAAGTTCTCACAAAAGCATACGTACACATTAGGCTATTGCTCTAGTTAAAAAATTATCTGAGCCTACATTAAAAATACCAGTAATTTTCTTTATGCCCCCCATTTAATTTATACAACTCATAAAAAAAAAGGTTTTCCATCACCATGGTTCCCAGAACTCCTCAAGATAGATGTTGACTGCGGATATTGTATCACAGACACAGTCCCTTTCACTGTTCAGATATGTCACTAAATCCGCCCAAAGAGGTAAACAACCATGCATGAGCAGCGACTATTAGACGGAGGGGATCCGACAGCCGATCATTTCCAGTCATTTCAACAGGAAGGAGGTACATGGATCGTGTTATCTGTAGTTCACCCATGCCTAGACGGTCAGTGTCGCGGTTGGATCGCGTCCGCATGTTAACTTTGTGCCAGGAAGGGCTCTCAACAAGGGGAGTGTCCAGGCGTCTCGGAGAGAACGAAAGCGATGTTTTCCGGACATGGAGGAGACTCAGAGAGACAGGAACAGTCTGTGACATGCCTTGCTCAGGCCGCCCAAGGCATACTACGGCATTTGATGACCGCTACCTACGGATTATGGCTCGGAAGAACCCTGAAAGCAACGCCACCATGTTGAATAATGCTTTTCGTACAGCCACATGACGCAAACTGTCCGCGATAGGGTGCATGATGCACAACTTCACTCCCGACGTCCACGGTGAGGTCCATCTTTGCAACCACGACACCAGGCAGTCCGGTACAGATGGGTCCAACAACTTGCCGAATGGACCGCTCAGGAATGGCATCACGTTCTCTTCACCGATGCGTGTAGCACATGTCTTCAACCAGACAATCGTCGGAGACTCGTCTGGAGGCAACCCGGTCAGACTGAACACATTACATCTACATCTACATCTACATTTATACTCCGCAAGCCACTCGACGATGTGTGGCGGAGGGAACTTTACGTGCCACTGTCATTACCTCCCTTTTCTGTTCCAGTCGCGTGTGGTTCGTGGGAACAACGACTGCCGGAAAGCCTCCATGCGCGCTCAAAACTCTCTAATTTTACATTCGTGATCTCCTCGGGAGGTATAAGTAGGGGGCAGCAGTATATTCGATACCTCATCCAGA
Source organism: Schistocerca americana (assembly GCF_021461395.2). Taxonomy (NCBI): domain Eukaryota; kingdom Metazoa; phylum Arthropoda; class Insecta; order Orthoptera; family Acrididae; genus Schistocerca; species Schistocerca americana. Next base: position 217,497,427 of record NC_060124.1, read on the forward strand.
AACGCATCCTCTCGAGACCTGGACAGCAACATACACCGCGATGCAGAGCACCTGTCTTGCAGAGTCTGCCACTTGAGTTTGCTAAACATCTCCGTAACGCTATCACGCTTACCAAATAACCCTGTGACGAAACGCGCCGCCCTTCTTTTGATCTTCTCTATCTCCTCTGTCAACCCGACCTGGTACGGATCCCACACTGATGAGCAATACTCAAGTGTAGGTCGAACGAGTATTTTGTAAGCCACCTCCTTTCCTGATGGACTACATTTTCTAAGGACTCTCCCATTGAATCTCAACCTGGCACCCGCCTTACCAACAATTAATTTTATATGATCATTCGACTTCAAATCGTTCCGTAAGCATACTTCCAGATATTTTACAGAAGTAACTGCTACCAGTGTTTGTTCCTCTCTCATATAATCATACAATAAAGTATCCTTCTTTCTATGTATTAGCAATACATTACATTTGTCTATATTAAGGGTCAGTTGCGACTCCCTGCACCAAGTGCCTACCCGCTGCAGATCTTCCTGAATTTCGCTGCAATTTTCTAATGCTGCAACTTCTCTGTATACTACAGCATAATCCGCGAAAAGTCGCATGGAAATTCCGACACTATCTACTAGATCATTTATATATATTGTGAAAAGCGATGTTTCCATAATACTCCCCTGTGGCATGCCAGAGGTTACTTTAACGTTTGTTGACTTCTCTCCATTGAGAACAGCGTGCTGTGTTCTGTTTGCTAAAAACTCTTCAATCCAGCTGGTCTGATATTCTGTAGGCTCTTACTTTGTTTATCAGGCGACAGTAGACACACTGACCAGCGAGTACAGCAAGGTGAAGGTTCCCTGCTGTTATTATTTTGTAAGAGCAGAAACACTTTTTTGTCACGTATTTTACACAGGCGCTCTGCGTTATCCGCCATGTGGTCGACTGACAGTTTTGTTGTGCTCTTACAAAAAAGAAGAAAGGCCAAGAAAAAACAAGGAGAGGAGAATGTAAGTAAAATGAACAACTGATAGTGCGTAACTTTAAACTCGCGAAATTGAAGTAAATGATTGGAATCGTTGCTTTTGCACAGGCCAGCTGCAACATCCAAACTGCTGTCGATATTTTACCACTGTAGAAACTGAAGATACATCTAATTTGTCCGCTAAAGATGGGTGCAAACCCGAAATACATATTGGCATGAATAAAATGCATTTAAAAATGTGGCTAGTCGCTGTATTTTTATAGTAAAATATCATTATTTACGGCCACGGAGCTCAACAGTCCAAATAAATTGCACAAATTGATATTTAGCTTTATCATCACTGACTATGGCATTACGTAGGAAATCGCTTGTGCTTCTTTTAATCGAAAGAGATCCACACTTCAGCTTTCCAAACGTTCACTTAGATCATTTTCTCGAGCAATATCACTTGTGTCACTTGTAATCTTCGTTATTTGATCAGGGTATACTACCTAGAAAGACATAAATGTGGCAGTAGGAGAGCTGGTGCTCTCTGAGAAGGAAATGGCTACATCAGCCCGAGGTGAGCAGAGACAGGCTAGTTCGTGGTTTGCGCGCGCCGGTGTCGCAAGCTGCCCTGGAGTGGGCGCAGTGTAATGTCAGGCGGAGTGCGTCACTGACCTTTGGGTGGTCCCGGACGGGCACGACGACTCGCACCGTCACCTTGATGGGCTTGTCGCGCGTGATGTCCACCATGCGGCGCTGCTCGCCGTCGGAGGCGCGGCGGCCTGCCGAAGGCGCCGCGGCGCCCGCCACCGCCCCCGCAGCCGCCACGGCGGCCGGCGCCGCCCCCACGCCGCCTCCAGTGCACCCGTTCACGCCTTTGGTGCCTTCGGACGGGTGATGTCCGCCGTCACCTGCAGGATAACGGTCACGTGAATAGACACCACACATAGTTACGCACTCGCAAGTGAGTGCGACAATTACAGTTTAAAGAACAGTTGGTGATAAAGACCGTGAACTTCGAGCAAACACAGTGGAAGTGATATTGCATTATTTCCTTATCTGTGTAACTGTTTGTTTATTGTTATTTGTCCTGACCGGTACAAAGCATATCAAAGATATTACAAAATCATAAAGACGAGCCGGCCGAAGTGGCCGTGCGGTTAAAGGCGCTGCAGTCTGGAACCGCAAGACCGCTACGGTCGCAGGTTCGAATCCTGCCTCAGGCATGGATGTTTGTGATGTCTTTAGGTTAGTTAGGTTTAACTAGTTCTAAGTTCTAGGGGTCTAATGACCTCAGCAGTTGAGTCCCATAGTGCTCAGAGCCATAAAGACGAACAACACATGCAAACGAAATTACAGTGAAATGAACACCCTTAGCTGCTTACAGGCGTTGACATACGTCAACGGGGACAGATGAAAATGTGTGCCCCGACCGGGACTCGAACCCGAGACCTCCTGCTTGCATGGCAGACGCTCTGTCAATCCTTTTTTTCTTTTTTTTTTTTTTTTTTTTAAATCTAATTTTGTTTGCTTTCGTTCGTTATATCTGCTCGGGGCGGACGTCGTAACACACCTGTTTTAGTTCGTTGTTGAACTCAGTTTTTTTGTTACAGGGGGCAGCTAACCCTCTGACCAGACACCCTGAGGTGCCGTGCCGGCATCCATCTGAGCCACCGAGGACACAGAGGATAGCGCGACTACAGGGCTTTATCTCTGGCACGCCTCCCGCGAAACCCACGTTCTCCACGTATTGTTCCACACTACATTCGTAGTGCCCCCGCCCATTATACTCATTACTCGCGGCGCGTTGCCGATTCCCGTAAGAGTTCGGGCACTGTTTGTGCATTCGCACAGAAGAAGAAGATGGTCAAGTGGCCGGTGAGCCTTACATATATGCAAACGGTACTACAACAAGTATTCACAGGAGTAATGGTAATAATGATAATAGACACTAATAATGATGATAATAGCGATAAGATATATGAAGAAATAAGCAATAATGGTTACAGTGTTAAGATATTTTATTATTTGGCAACGACGAATTTCACCTTTATTTAGGCATCATCGGTTTGTCCTACGGGAGAAACAGAAAATATCATCATAGTGTTATGATCCCATATAGTTAGATTGGATTATCATGAAAATACACACACATGTGAGCCGTGAGTGGCTCGTGTTCCCGCCATCATGTATTTTACACCCTGTTTTAACGTACTTCCACCTCACTACGTTAATTTGAATTACTACTGAGTTGGTGCTTTGCTGACCGTGACCGGCGCTAGCAACGCGTATCGATATATCCCCTCTCGTAGTATCTTTGCTCGACTGCTATTACTTCCCGGTCGTTGTCTGTCGTAAGCGAGTTCGGGTTGCGAGTTCGGGTCGGCCAGACTGTTGAAACGCGTCTGGAGCGCAGTCCGGACCTGCCAGTCGGGGAGTTGCAATGCGGCACTAGTGCAGTGGGGTTGGAGCAGCAGTGTGGTCTGCGTCGACATGGCTCGCCCGACCGTTGTCGCCACGCATCACTTGAGCCGGGCCACGGTCTTCGTGGATCGTCGGTCGGTCGTCCAACTGGACGGCGCGTTTTGGCTCGCCCACCGTTCATAAGTCGGCTGTGTGTGTGTGTGTGCATCGACTCCCGATTTGTCTTCGTGTGTGCTTAGTTACTGTTGAGTATCGTTCAGGTCTTCGTGCAAGTGTTTGTCAGGTTGTGTGTATAGTTGACTCGTTATTTTAAATGTTGTCGGCATACTGGCTCTCAGAGGTCGGCCGTCTCAATAGGCGACGTGTAACTGGTACTCTGAGCGCTTCTGGGCCCCTTCAATTACCATCGTGTGAAATTTGGGCAGGCCCTTTCCTGGTGCAGGGATGTCGCTTAGGCAGTGGACATGTTTCCTCTGCATGGTTGGGTCCGTGCCAGCATTTCCGCGGTCGCCTGTCTGGAAGTGAGTTGGAGACGCACCAACAGTGCAGTCGCGGACGGACCAGCAGGCAGTCGTTCGGTTGTTGCCGACGAGGGAAGTCATCTCTGAGCGGTGCACTCGGCAGGGGCCGCTGGTAGCCCATGCGCAGTGTCGGAGCGTGTGTGGAGCTGTCCAGTCGCTACCAGCTTCGTGGTTCACCTACCCAGGACGTCAAACTTGAATAGTGGTTTCAACTACCGAAGCCACGTCCATTCATGTTGTGGTGGTTCGTTTCGGTGGTTTGTTGTTGGGGAGGTTTTCCTGTGAGCAACACCCAGTGTTTCTACTGCTGAAATTTAGTCACCATGCGGTGCAATTAACTATTTTGGTTGACTACAATTCGAGTGCACTAGCGGAATTTTCTGCCTTGTGGCCATTAGTGTTCCAGTTACCTGCCCTGACCACCAACGTAATTTCAGGCAGCGTCCTTTCCTCACCTGTTGTCGCTGTCCAACAAGGTGTGTAATTTTGACAGCTAATATATACTCCATTGTGGATTATCAAGTTTGTAACCTTTTCGGTTTGAGTTGTCATGTACTGATTGATGAGAAGCAAGTCGTTGTGTCGGTCGGTCCGTGGCTGTCCACTGGTTGGGTTTCGATGGATCAAGTGTAGTTGGGCTCATCACCTGTCTCGCTTAAGCGCACGAGGTCAGACCAACCTCCCTGGAGGCTTCTGACTGCCACCGGTTTTTAATTATATGTTTTCAGCTACTTAAAATTTAAGGCTTATGATAATTTTTTTCTTTTTTCTTAAAAATTTTACAAAATTAATTCTTAAGTTTACCTTTCAAGCTTAAACATTGCGGCCTTCTGCCTTTAAAGATTATGGTAACATATTTTTAAATTTTGAAATCTAATTGTGGCCTTCAGCCGTTGGTATTACACCTTGTATACGTTTGTTCTATCTGCTTTGCCGTGAGGCTTTCCACTTAGCCGTGATATGCTTTAATTTATTTTATTTGTCTCTCTAATTGCATTTTTATTTTGTTGATTTTTAAGATCTCTTGTTTTTAAACATTCTGGCCTTCTGCCATTAAAGGTGTATGGTAATATATTCTGAAATCTTGAAATTTGATTGTGGCCTACAGAAATTTGTATTGCACCTTGCATATGTTTGTTCTATCTATTTTGCTGTGATGTTTTTTAATTATTTTATTGTAATCTTAATTGTCTTTTTATCTTGTTTATTTGTGAAGATTTCTTGTTTGGAGACCATCAGCCGTGAAAGAGTTGCATTCGGTAAAAGTCCGGCTACGTGCCGCTTTGGCTGTAAAAGTTATTAAATTACAATTAGAAGATGAAACTGACCTCAACCTATTTTGCCCTTTCCACAATCCTATTACCTAGTCTGCCCAGAGGGTTTAGCGGGCGTATCACCATGTACCCAAAAACAAAAAAAAAACAAAAAATTAAAAAAAAAAACAGAAGTACTTGGACGACTAGAGGTAAGGCGCACATGATTGGTATGTTCTGCTGAAATAATAAGCATTTGAATCATGTCGGCCGGCGGGTTCAAGGTCAACATCGATATCGCGGCGCAGCTCTACCTACCGGTAAAATGTGCCTGTGCTCTGGTTGTCGCTATAAACCGAAGGTAATGGACCAGAGTGACTTGAGCAGACACGCACGATGCCTCGTAGATGTATGCGCGAACCATACCGTCAAATCAGTGAGTTCGAAAGAGGTCGCATTGGTTGCATGTGATCCATCCATCTGGGACATTGCTGCGCGTGTGGGACGAAATGTTTCGGCAGTGCTACGGGTATGGTAGAATGATTCACGGAAAGCCGTAAAACACGACGAGACGGGTCAGGTCACACCGCCCAGATCGACACCTCTTCCAAATGGTATTGCAGGGCAGATTTGCATTCCTCCGCAGCTGTGGCGCAACGGTGGAACAGCGCAACACATCGTACACTTTCTGAGGTGAAATTCCTTTGCCGTTTATTACGGCATTGCTTACGTGCGCGTCATTCACTTCTCCGCCTATCTTAGAAGAATGTGCAGAAACGTGCTAAATGGCACTAATGTATGGAACGACGTCACGGGGGACTGGAATTCCATCATATAGTGCTTTCGGACGAATCCAGGTTCTGTTTGTTTGAAAAAGATGACCGCATTTAGGTTCACCGCAGACAAGGTGAGTGGCATCACAGTGACTGTATTCACACAAAACATACAACGCCATCTCATGACCTTATGGTACGGGGTGCTACTGGGTACAGCCACAAATCACAGAAGATGCGTGTCGAGGATCCTGAGACTAGTGTGACCTAAGTTAATGGATCTTGAGACCGTAGCCATAGACTTTCTGCAAAACACACCAGATGCCATATTTCCGCAAGGCAATTCGCGATCACATGTTGCCCTGGCCCGACAAATCACCACATATGTCACCAATCGAAAATGTGTGGAATGTGGCGAAAAGACGGTTGCAGCGCTGTGATCCAAGTCAACCACCGCAGCTGAACTTTGGAACCAGGTGAATGCATCATGGATGACTATGGCAAAGGGCAACATTCGAGCCTTATATGCGTCGATGCCATCAGACATGGAACCAGTTATCAGGGCCCATGGCGGACTCTATGCCTACTTGAAAACAGGAGGTGTGCTGAACCCAGGGGACTGAAATGCTAATCATTTCTACAGAAAGTACTAATGTACACGTCCTGTGGATGTGAACATCTTATCTCTAGGTATTCTTTTTTTTTCTAAACTTGGGTGTAAAATAACTTACTGATATTTCATAGTGATGGGTACAACGGATACCGTGCACAAAATATCCGAGTAGGCAGATGCATCCTGTCAAAGCTTTAAAAATACTGCATGGTGTTCTATAAATTAAAATAAAACAGAAGATAATGGAAAAGTATTTTTTAAAAATATGTAACTTGTTTTTCCATAAATTCATGACCCACATTAGAAATAAAACAGAAGCATCAGATTACACTTATTACGGCATGTGGCGCAGTCCATTGCAAACCAGACGGGATGAGGCCCAGAGTCTTAACATCATAAACATGCCGGAGGTGTAGTGCATATTCTAGCTACACGTAACGCAATGCATACGAAAGACTAGTACACGGAGCCCTCGGCAGATGGCGCCTGCAGACTTTGAGCTACGACAGTGTTCATTTGCTAAATCTTGTGATACCAACATACCATGACAGTTATTATACATACCTAGTGTTATAAAATTGCTAATAAAATGCTTATATTAATAGTCAGAATCAGGATAAATAAAAAGGAAAAACAACAGTATATAAAAAACACATTGTCGTAATGGGAAAGCATAAAGTACATAGATGAACTCCGAATACCAATTTTGAGCGTCAAAAGCAATATTATTGCCAACAAAACTGTGCATACCTGAATCTCCCCACTCCCCATGATGCACGTGATCGTGCAATGCTGTCAGTACTGACTGACAGTATAAATGCTATGTGAGGATGCCAAGCAAGTGCGCCATCTAAATCGTAAAATACACTTCAGTCGAATGCTGATGAATGCAAATAAAACATGGAAAATAATTTATAGTCACTTCAACTATAAAAACTGCTAGTGTTAACTATATGGCACCCTGTATGAAAAACAGACGTAAATCGGTGCAAAATCTGATAGCAAGAACCAATCTTTAAGTTTTAACAGTGCAACCAAGATTCCTTGTTTCTTCGTATCACACATACTGGTTGCTGTACCAAACCAGAAATGAACTGGAAAAAGTTTTTAATAATAATTTATTATAGTCGGTCCCAGGAATCAACCTGGGAGGGATCCTTGCGACTCTGGGCCAATGAGAGCGGAACGAGTCATTGCCTGTCACCTGCAACCATTATATATTGGATTCAGCAAGATCATCCAACTAGCCTCTTTCACTCCAGCTCCAGCACGTAACCTACAAGAGATGCCCCTGTAAAGCCGAGCAACCCAGCAGAAGGATGGGTAACCAATCCCATCGGGAAGCTGGGTCGGCGAGCTGATCAATGCTGGGGGCTCCAAGGCTCACAACCTTGCCAGGATCTTGGTCGGTGCGAAACATCGTCGAACCGAAAACATAGTTTTCCAACTGACAAAAGCATGGAAGAAAGCTCAACAAATGCTACTACCCCAGGTGGTATCCAGTCCAACGTCGCCTTGGTCGACGCATGCAGGCCTTCGGAGTCTACGAAGCGTGCACCAACAGGCTTGGAGGTATCTGAAACTCCTGCAAAGATGATTACAAATGCCTAAATTACTTTGCCACTTTTAATGCCAGCTCACCTTTGAAGGCTGGTAAACTAAAAAAACTTACAGATACCAGGCAGCAACATAAGATACTAATTACAGCGATTCAAGAAACAAGATTCACAGATGAACATACCTTTGAGTCAGAGGGCTACAGAATATTTAAAGGTAAAACTGGCAAACGCGTTGCAAAACTGTTACTCTTCTTGGCACGCGGTTTAGAGTCAACAAGAAAATTCTAGATTCTATCATAGACTTGAGCTCACCAAATATCCGAGTATCTACTATTTCTTTCCGAAGCATAAACAAAGTTTACAGTATTGTGAATGTTCACGCACCTACCAAATAGGCAAACAAGAGAGATCAGAAAGGAACAGATGAATTTTGGAAATAACTGGAAGACCTGCTATCCAACAACTCAGGCAAACACATCACCATCCTGGTTGGAGATATCAATGCGCAACTTGGCAAGGAGAGAAAACTCCAAGACATTGCTGGAAATTACCCAGCACATAAAAGAACCAACCGCAATGGAGAGAGACTCATGGACTTGTGTAAAGCTTTTAACCTAGTCATGAAATCAATGTCCAATCGAGAATTCCGTCGTAAACTTGAATCCTTAGATCCAGAGTTCTGGGAAGAATTGCAACAAGCCCTGGTCAGAACAGTCAGGAAACTGTTCCGCTTCTGAAACAGAAGAAGCATGCTTTGTGGGACAGTGATTGTGAGGCAGCAGTGAAGCAAAGACAGCATGTATGGCAGAGATGGAATGCCAAGAAAAATGAAGCTAACAAAACTAACCCCCTGGATGCTAGAAAACACGCTGCAAAGATCATATGGAGAGTGAAGTTTTTATTTGAGACAATGCAGTTGGCACAAATTGAAAAAGACTTCCAGAAGACAAACACATGGAACTTTTATAGAACTTTTAAGACTAATCTCACAAAGTTCAATCCTCCAAGCCTACACTTCAAAGCTCCAAACGGGAAGCTAGCTCCCAATGATAAAGACAACTGCCAGATATCAGCGAACTACTTTACAGCTCTTCTCAATTGTGAACCTCCATACTCTACATTTTCGTTTATCGACTATGTAGAAGTGCACCCAAATTCATCACCACCCACGAAAGAGGAAATCAATCTAATTATTCACTCGCTTATAAACAACAAAGCACCAGGGGAAGAGTCTATAACTGCTGAGCTTTGGAAGTATGCAGGGAATAAGGCAGTAGATAAACCAACAGAAATTCTCAGCCAGATTTGGGAAACTGAAAGACTCCCACATGACTGGAATTCTGCTCTAATTCATTCTCTTCGTAAGAAAGGTGACAGAAAAGATGTAAATAACTAGCGTGGTATCTCTCTCATATCAACGACCTATAAAATTCTGTCGGAAGCTCTGCAAACTAGGACAGAAGAACAGCTACACCTACAGCGGGGAGAGTATCAAGGAGGTTTCAGGAAGGGGCGGTCATGCGTCGAACAGATAATGAACCTCAAATCCATCCTTTCGTACCTGAAACACAGGAATAAAAATTTTGTTGTGACCTTTGTGGATTTCAGAAAGGCATACGACTCGATTGATCGTAAAATCCCGATCAGATTTTTATAAGAACTTGGCCCGGACAAGAAGACCAAAGCGATAATCCAGCAAACACTAACAACACAACCTCGAAAGTGAAATTTAGGGGAGAAACACCAGAAGCTTTTGAAATACAGACTGGAGTGAGACAAAGAGATGGACTCTCACCTCTGCCCTTTAACTGTACCATCGGGAAGGTGATTCGTGAGTAGAGCAAAGAACTGGAAAACCAAGGAATTAAAATTGTGTCAGACTGGGTTACAAGAAACAAAATCTTGAGATCGACTGTCGCTTTTGCAGACGATCTTCCAGTTTTTTCTGACTCCATGGAAACAGCTTAGAGAGAGATTAATGAGCTTAACGTACAAGCACAGAAGGGTGGACGGCATATTTCATTTGACAAAGCCGAGTTTATAAGGAACATAAGTTCACCACCAAGGGAGCTTGTAGTGGGTCAAGGCAAAATAAAGCGAGTTGAAAAGTTTAAATATCTCGGAGAACGGATAATAGCTACCTTATTAGAGAAAGACGCCTTCATATCACGCATGAACAAAATGGAAATGGCATTTAATTTAACCAAAAACATCCACAACAAAAGATCAGTATCGTTCAATGCAAAGTTAAGGCGTTACTGCAGTGTTACCCGTCCCGAGGTCTTGCACGCTTCTGAATGCCTAGTAATGAACGAAAAAGGCCTAATCGAAAAACTGGAGAAAAAGGAAAGGAAGATTTTGAGAACGATCTTAGGTCCCATTAAAGAGAATGGGGAATTTAGAAGACGTCATAACCATGAACTGTATTCCCACATAGAGAAGATAATCGATACCATCCGGAAAACAAGGATTATGTTTTATGGACATATGACCCCAATGAGCCCTGGGAGACTCACAAATCATATGATCACCTACTTCCAGGAGAAGAAAAGCTAATGGGCCTGGTTCACAGTGGTGGTGAAAGATTTTGATGTCGGGATCACCCATGATTACATCGGGGAGCGTGTCCCACTCAACGAGAAACTTATGGCGTGGCAGGGTTTCCAAAGAAAGCCAAAACTAAAAACAAGAAAGGGTTGGAGCCAGGAGAAGAAGGAGCAACGCCGAGAACGAATGCGGGAGCACAGGGCAAACATCAGAACACGTAGAACAAGACATCTGAAACAACGGGGCCCAAAGATGGCCTATACGAAATGAATTAATGTATGAACGAAATTATTATAGTCTTCTTTGGAAAACCAACCGATTTGACAAAGGTCTCTGTATCAACACAATTCTGGGATTACCAGCAATATCTAATGCCATCCTCGGATCTATAAAACGAAAATATAGCGGGGTTACAGGCTTGTTGTTGTTGTTGTTGTAGTCTTCAGTCCTGAGACTGGTTTGATGCAGCTGTCCATGCTACTCTACCCTGTGCAAGCTTCTTCGTCTCCCAGTACTCACTGCAGCCTACATCCTTCTGAATATGCTTAGTGTATTCTTCTCTTGGTCTCCCTCTACGATTTTTACCCTCCACTCTGCCCTCCAGTACTAAATTGGTGATCCCTTGATGCCTCAGAACATGTCCTACCAACCGATCCCTTCTCCTGGTCAAGTTGTGCCACTAACTCCTCTTCTCCCCAATTCTATTCAATACCTCCTCATTAGTTATGTGATCTACCCATCTAATCTTCAGCGTTCTTCTTTAGCACCACATTTCGAAAGCTTCTATTCTCTTCTTGTCTAAATTATTTATCGTCCATGTTGCACTTCCATACATGGGTAGACTCCATACAAATACTTTCAGAAACGACTTCCTGACACTTAAATCTATACTCGATGTTAACAAATTTCTCTTCTTCAGAAACGATTTCCTTGCCATTGCCAGTCTACATTTTATATCCTCTCTACTTCGACCATCATCAGTTATTTTACTCCCTAAATAGCAAAACTCCTTTACTACTTTAAGTGTCTCATATCCTAATCTAATCCCCTCAGCATCCCCCGATTTAATTTGACTACATTCCATTATCCTCGTTTTGTTTTTGTTGATGTTCGTCTTATATCCTCCTTTCAAGACACTGTCCATTCCGTTCAACTGCTCTTCCAAGTCCTTTGCTGTCTCTGACAGAATTACAATGTCATCGGCAAACCTCAAAGTTTTTACTTCTTCTCCATGAATTTTAATACCTACTCCGAATTTTTCTTTTGTTTCCTTCACTGCTTGCTCAATATACAGATTGAATAACATCAGGGAAAGGCTACAACCCTGTCTCACTCCTTTCCCAACCACTGCTTCCCTTTCATGCCCCTCGACTCTTATAACTGCCATCTGGTTTCTGTACAAATTGTAAATAGCCTTTCGGTCCCTGTATTTTACCCCTACCACCTTCAGAATTTGAAAGAGAGTATTCCAGTTAACGTTGTCAAAAGCTTTCTCTAAGTCTACAAACGCTAGAAACGTAGGTTTGCCTTTTCTTAATCTTTCTTCTAAGATAAGTCGTAAGGTTAGTATTGCCTCACGTGTTCCAACATTTCTACGGAATCCAAACTGATCCTCCCCGAGGTCCGCTTCTACCAGTTTTTCCATTCGTCTGTAAAGAATTCGCGTTAGTATTTTGCAGCTGTGACTTATTAAACTGATAGTTCGGTAATTTTCACATCTGTCAACACCTGCTTTCTTTGGGATTGGAATTATTATATTCTTCTTGAAGTCTGTGGGTATTTCGCCTGTCTCAAACATCTTGCGCACCAGATGGTAGAGTTTTGTCATGACTGGCTCTCCCAAGGTCATCAGTAGTTCTAATGGAATGTTGTCTACTCCCGGGGCCTTGTTTCGACTCAGGTCTTTCAGTGCTCTGTCAAACTCTTCATGCAGTATCTTATCTCCCATTTCATCTTCATCTACATCCTCTTCCATTTCCATAATATTGTCCTCAAGTACATCGCCCTTGTATAAACCCTCTATATACTCCTTCCACCTTTCTGCCTTCCCTTCTTTGCTTAGAACTGGGTTGCCATCTGAGCTCTTGATATTCATACAAGTGGTTCTCTTCTCTCCAAAGGTCTCTTTAATTTTTCTGTAGGTAGTATCTATCTTACCCCTAGTGAGACAAGCCTCTACATCCTTACATTTGTCCTCTAGCCATCCCTGCTTAGCCATTTTGCACTTCCTGTCAATCTCATTTTTGAGACGTATGTATTCCTTTTTGCCTGCTTCATTTACTGCATTTTTATATTTTCTCCTTTCATCAATTAAATTCAATATTTCTTCTGTTACCCAAGGATTTCTATTAGCCCTCGTCTTTTTACCTACTTGATCCTCTGCTGCCTTCACTACTTCATCCCTCACAGCTTCCCATTCTTCTTCTACTGTATTTCTTTCCCCCATTCCTGTCAGTTGTTCCCTTATGCTCTCCCTGAAACTCTCTACAACCTCTGGTTCTTTCAGTTTAGCCAGGTCCCATCTCCTTAAATTCCCGCCTTTTTGCAGTTTCTTCAGTTTCAATCTGCAGTTCATAACCACTAGATTGTGGTCAGAATCCACATCTGCCCCTGGAAATGTCTTACAATTTAAAACCTGGTTCCTAAATCTCTGTCTTACCATTATGTAATCTATCTGATACCTTTTAGTATCTCCAGGATTCTTCCAGGTATACAACCTTCTTTCATGATTCTTGAACCAAGTGTTAGCTATGGTTAAGTTATGCTCTGTGCAAAATTCTACAAGGCGGCTTCCTCTTTCATTTCTTCCCCCCAATCCATATTCACCTACTATATTTCCTTCTCTCCCTTTTCCTACTGACGAATTCCAGTCACCCATGACTATTAAATTTTCGTCTCCCTTCACTACCTGAATAATTTCTTTTATCTCGTCATACATTTCATCAATTTCTTCATCATCTGCAGAGCTAGTTGGCATACTACTGTAGTAGGCATGGGCCTTGTGTCTATCTTGGCCACAATAATGCGTTCACTATGCTGTTTGTAGTAGCTAACCCGCACTCCTATTTTTTTATTCCTTATTAAACCTACTCCTGCATTACCCCTATTTGATTTTGTATTTATAACCCTGTAATCACCTGACCAAAAGTCTTGTTCCTCCTGCCACCGAACTTCACTAATTCCCACTATATCTAACTTTAACCTATCCATTTCCCTATTTAAATTTTCTAACCTACCTGCCCGATTAAGGGATCTGACATTCCACGCTCCGATCCGTAGAATGCCAGTTTTCTTTCTCCTGATAACATACAGGCTTACAGTTGAAAAATAAGTATACTAGGTCATACACAACATCTCAGTGACAAAAATCACATACCCATAAAACCAGGCAGTGGTAGCCTCTTCATATGATGCATACCCGCGTCTGTCGCATGAAGACTGTGCAATATGCTATAAAATAACAACTCCCATAAATGCACAATTCCTGCATGCTGTAATAATCGCAGGATAGCAATTTGTGTTAATCAGTACAACGGATAAACAGTCGAAGCTGCAAATGTTTTTCATTTTTATTAACGTGATGACTAGTTCCGGATCGGAATCTATTTTCAAATCATCCTACAGGACAGATAACCAAAATCACATTTAATTGGTTGTAATTGACGTCAGGCAATGCAAATAGCCATCTGGTGGTACATATCAGCACCATCATCCGTTGCAATCCAGATCCATACATCAGTAACTTTGTCACAGCCAATATGTCTTTATACCACGAAGCGCCAAGATGTGGCATTTAGGCTTTTTGTCTTGTTCATGTTCACAGTTGTACATACCTTACGACAGAAAACCTTGCACCTCATTGTAATGCTCCACTCTTTTGTCGTATGTTTTAACTACACAAAAATTTTACTTATTACAGATATTCATAGTCATATGTAGTCTTTGGCTTGTACACTGTGCGATCAAAAGTACCCGGACACCCCAAAGAAGCATACGTTTTTTATATTAGGTGCATTATGATGCCACCTACTGCCAGGTATCCCCTATCAGCATTCTCAGTAGTCATTAGACATCGTGGCGCTCCGCAGAACTCACGGACTTCGATCGTGGTCAGGTGACTGGGTGTCACAAGTGTCTGTATGCGAGATTTCCACACTCCTAAACATTACTAGGTCCACTGTTTCCGATGTGATAGTGAAGTGGAAATGTGAAAGGACACATATAGCACAAAAGCGTACAGGCCAACCTCTTCTATTGACTGACAGAGACCGCCGACAGACTATCACACAGGAACTCCAAACTGCATCAGGGTCCAATGCAGGTACTATGACAGTAAGGCGGGAGGTGAGAAAACTTGGATTTCATGGTCGAGAGGCTGATCATAAGCCACACATCACGCACGGTAAATGCCAAACGACGCCTTGATTGGTGTAAGGAGCGTAAACATTGGATGGTTGGTTGGTTTGGGGAAGGAGACCAGACAGCGTGGTCATCGGTCTCATCGGATTAGGGAAGGATGGGGAAGGAAGTCGGCCGTGCCCTTTCAGAGGAACCATCCCGGCATTTGCCTGGAGTGATTTAGGGAAATCACAGAAAACCTAAATCAGGATGGCCGGACGCGGGAGTGAACCGTCGTCCTTCCGAATGCGAGTCCAGTGTCTAACCACTGAAACATTGGATGATTGAACAGTGGAGAAACGTTGTGTAGAGTGGCGAATCACGGTACACAATGTGGCTATCCGATGACAGGATGTGGGTATGGGGAATGCCCGGAGAACGTCGTCTGCCAGCGTGTGTAGTGCCAAAAGTAAAGTTCTGAGGTGGTGGTGTTATGGTGTGGTTGTGTTTTTCATGGAGGGTGCTTGCACCCATGTTGTTTTGCGTGGTTTAAGACTCCGTGCTTCCCGGATGTTGGGAAGAGGCTGCGTATCAGAGAATGATTGAAAATGTCCGATATTCAGTAGTGAATCAACGCATAAGGGTGCCAAGGATTCTGAAGGTATCAGTGGTTGGTACAAACTAAAAATATTTATCAGCAGACGGTAATCCCTAATACGGTCAGGAAGCCCGTTGTGCTTATACGTTCGCCAGCTGCAGGACACTATACTTGCAACGGACTTATCGTCTGAGGAAAAAATTTCTCGTTTGTACCAATCACTTATACCTTAAGGGAGTCAATGGTTTCCATTCTTTTGCGTTCATCAAACAAGGATATCGGCATGGGGAAGTAGCTAGATCCTCAATAGAATTACGATTTTGATTTCGCTATTCATAGACTTCGGATCTGCAAAGGTCCTCAGTTAGCTAATGAGCATACGTAAGTTTTGTATTTCTCACAGAATGACCATCTCGGCTGCGTAATTCTTTGTAGGAAAGATAGTTATTAGAAGCCGGGTACCGTTCGTAAGGCCTGTGTGTCCCGTCTCTGACATTCAACCGGCCTTTGAGGTCCTCTGTAAGTAATGTTGCAGTTTTCCTCCCTGCACTTACTGTTTTTAAAGGAGACTGTTCATTGTATAATTCATTAAGGATGTCAGTGAAATTCGATACTTCATTATTTATGTTGAAATTATTTCCTGCCGTTTATAATTATTATTATTATTTTATTCCCATCACTCTTCTGACTGCTTTGATGCGGCCCGCCACGAATTCCTCACTTGCGCTAACCTCTCCATCACAGAGTAGCACGTGCAACATACGTCCTCAATTATTTGCTGGATGTATTCCAGTCCCTGTCTTCTTCTACAGTTTTTGTCCTCTACAGCTCCGTCTAGTACGGTGAAAGTCATTCCCTCATGTCTAACAAATGTCCAATCAGCCTGTCCGTTCTTCTTATCAGTGTTTTCCACATATTTCTTTCCTCTACGATTCTGCGCAGGACCTCCTCGTTCCGTACCTTATCAGTCCACATAATTTGCAACATTCTGTAGCACCACATCGCAAATGCTTCGATTCTCTTGTTCCGGTTTTCCCACAGTCCATGTTACACTGCCATACAATGCTGTACTCCAGACGTACATTCTCAGAAATTTCTTAGTCAAATTAAGGTCGATATTTGATATTAGTAGACTTCTCTTGGCCAGGAATACCCATTTTTCCAGTGCTAGTCTCCTTTTGATGCCCTCCTTGCTCCGTCCGTCTGATTATTTTTCTGCCACGGTAGCAGAATTCCTTAACTTCATCTACTTCGTAACCATCAATTCTGTTGTTAATTTCTCGTTATTCTCATTTCTACTACTTCTGACTACCTTCGTCTTCCTTCGATTTACTCTCAATCCATACTCTGCATTCATTAGACTGTTCATTCCGTTCAGTAGATCATGTAATTCTTCCTCGCTTTCACACAGGACAGCAATGTCATCAGTGAATCAAATCATTGATATCCTTTAACCTTGAATTTTAATTCCACTCCTGAAACTTTCGTTTACTTCCATCATTGCATCCTCGATGTACGGAATGAACAGTAGGGGCGAAAGGTTACAGCCTTGTCTTACAACCTTTTCAATACGAGCACTTCGTTCTTGGTCATCCACTCTCATTATTCCTTCTTGGCTGTTGTACATGTTCTATATGACCCGTCTCTCCCTATAGCTTACGCCTATTATTTTCAGAATTTCGAACATCTTGTTCCATTTTACATTGTCGAACGCTTTTTCCAGGTCGATAAATCCTATGAACGTCTCATGATTTTTCTTTAGTCTTGATTCCACTATTAACCGCAACGTCAGAATTGTCTCTCTCGTGCCTTTACCTTTCCTAAAGCCAAACTGATCGTCATCAGGCGCATCCTGAACTTTCTTTACCATTCTTCTGTATATTATTCTTCGAATCAACTTGGATGCATGAGTTGTTAAGCTGATTGTGCGATAATTCTCGCACTTGTCAGCTCTTGCCGTCTTCAGAACTGTGTGGATGATGCTTTTTCGAAAGTTAGATGGTATGTCACCAGACTCATACATTCTACACACCAACGTGAATAGACGGTTTGTTGCCACTTCCCCCAGTGATATTAGAAATTCAGATGGAATGTTATCTATCCCTTCTTTCTTATTAGAACTTAACTCCCGCAAAGCTCTTTTAAATTCTAATATTGTCTCCTCTAAATCGATTCCTGTTTCTTTTTCTATCATATCAGGCAAATCATCCCCCTCATTTATGAGACTCAATGTATTCTCTCCACCTACCCACTCTCTTCTCTGCATTTAGCAGTGGAATTCCCGTTGCACTCTTAGAATTATCACCCTTATTTTTAATGTCACTGAAGGTGATCGGTCTCATCAGATTACGAAAGGACGGGGAAGGAAGTCAGCCATGCCCTTTCAAAGGAACCATCGCGGCATTTGCCTGGAGCGATTTAGGGAAATCACGGCCATCATATTTGGTTACGTTACTTGAAGGAATACATATTGCAGAAAAGGCAATCCAGACATTAAATTAATAGTGGAGGCACGAGGAAAATTCTTGTCATCTAAGTAAGCACCACACTTGTGCTAGATACAAGTACACTCACATATTAGTTTAACTAGACTCGAATTCTCAATAGAGGAGAACACTAACGCGACGCAGTACTTGACACTAAATGACCTAAATGATGCTACCGGCAATGACAATGCCGAAGTACACATACAACTTGAAACGATGCTGCTTGTACATCGTCAAAGCACAATGCTTCTCAAGCAGTGAGACAGTAAACAGAGCAACATTATGGCTGGCACGCAACGGGATTTAAACACACTTAGCCCACACACTAGGAACACAACATATTGCTTTACTCTCACACTGCAGTAAAGATAGAAAGAGACGCTCTGTGAACCACAGCGAACGTATCATTTCACTTAGCAGTTCGATGGCATGCTGGCCATTGGTCCTCTTGCAGCCACAGCCGCAAAACCGTGCTGATGTGTGCCCAGCACTTCTACATCCATTCGAAAAAAACAAGCATCGAATGAGCTAGCGTGCTGCACTTCTAACAGGGCAGAGATGAGATGGCAAGCAGAGTGCCTAAACTTTCTTACTGTATAACACTGCAACGTCTATCCGGCATCTCACTCTATACACAGCCCACAGCCTGGATTTGTTGCGTATCTGTTGCGACGAGGCGGTAAATAATGAAGAAGAAGTGCGGTTGCAGAGTTCACACGAATGTGCGTATACAAATGTTGGTTAAAAAATGTTATTGTAAATTTTGGCTCTCACCTGAGTCTCACGGAATGATTTCCACACTTGGTGCATTAGTACACTTCCACACCCGCGCATTTGTTATAGTTTTTGAATTAATTATTCACTCAGACATGAGTACAGTTTATGCTAGTGAACAAAAATTCGGCGATTATTATAGCAATATCAGTTTTTCACGGCACAGTTCAATCACTATTTTTTGGCGTTGTCCCATTCTTTCACACAATAAAATTAGCATTCTTGAGACGGTTTACAGTTTTACTTTTATAATAATTTGACTCTGAGTCCCCAATAGCAGTAATTTAGGCTGATATAATCTTAAGTTATTCAGCCGGTTCATACAGATTCACAAGTCCCACTGTTCTCTTTGTCCCAACAGTTTTGGGGCAGAATCACAGATCGCCACATGTTCACTTACGACGATGTATACCTCGTAAATCGTACTCACATGAATAATCGTAGCACTTGCAGTTCACCAAGCAAATGCTTGCACACTTGCACTATTGAACAATACACTTTGTCGAAATAAATCGGAGCGAGAAACAGTTCTCAGACGACCACATGGGCCACCCTCAAGTCGGCTTGCTCGCCACCCACCCTCCAAAACGACTGACCAACGACTCACCCCTGGCCAAGATGGATTCTCACTTATATAGGCTCGGACGTCAACCTCCCCGTGCTTATGCAAGTACCAATCTCACAAGTTAAGGCTACAAATTTTGATACATACATCCCTCGACAAAAGTAAGTACACTATCGGAACCGTGCTAAAAAGTACATCTCATTTACTGTTTTACATTAATTTCTAGGATTATTCTATCGCTCGTAAGTTTGTGCAAAATTTCGCCACTTAGCGCAAATTTGTTTGTTGACATCTGTACTGCAAAGCTTTAACATAGTACTGCATATAGCACCGTTTTCACAACGTAATCTACAGCGATCTACACATTGCGCTGCTCAAAATTTTCATATCTATAATAATTAATTAATTATGGGCGATAAATGTTAATAATAATTTGTAAACAATGAAAACTATTGCAAGTTAAGTGTGTAGTATAACCTAACTAGTTTAAAATACGTGTGATGTCATCCAATATATTATACAGTGCCGTTCTTTACGTCATGAATTTTCTGTTGAATTTTATAAACAATTTTCCCTCAAACTTTGTTTATTGCTCTTTACGGGCTTAATTATTTATGAATCTTAACATATGACTACGGCACTCGACCCGCTATGACGAAGCGTTTTTAATGAGTGTTCGCTCATCACTGTAAGTTGTTATTTACTATTTTTCTTAATTTTTCGGTATTCGTGATATTAACCGATTTTGAGGTTACTATACTTTTTTGCGTCTCGTGACTTGAAATAATGATCGATCTTTCAGAACGTGCATATTGCTGACCACAATCCACTGCCGCATCGCTCTTCACCGTAAGTTACATAGTTTTCGCGTAATGCGCGAAAAACCAAACAGTGCCCCAAGCTGCGTGCTACGTAGCCGCCCGGTGACGGAGGCGTCCCACCGACAGTTGGAAATCTCGCGCGGGCGCACCACGCGCTTCCGCGAATGGCGCACAATATCGCGCGCTCGCTCTCCTTAAAGGAATCCTTGCATACTAGAAACATCCATCTAGTAACGGGGTTTCTACCGTCACACTGTGCACAACCCATCCATACGCTGCTCTGCATATACAGCAGCGAGCAGATAACAAACAGACAGCCCCCATTGCCACAGGGTCGGCAATACTGACGTGGCCTAGCGGTCGCACCTCGGTGACTTCATACATAGATCGGCTGGTCCTCAACGCACTCCCACGCCCGGATTCCCGGGTTCGATTCCCGGCGGGGTCAGGGATTTTCTCTGCCTCGTGATGACTGGGTGTTGTGTGACGTCCTTAGGTTAGTTAGGTTTAAGTAGTTCTAAGTTCTAGGGGACTGATGACCATAGATGTTAAGTCCCATAGTGCTCAGAGCCATTTGAACCTCAACGCGCTCCAGCAAAGAGCGTTTCGTCTTCTTCGTCTGCTGCCTGACTGTGTCTGAGAGTCTGCACTAGCCGATGCACCTGTATTTCCATCTTGCCTACAGATGAAACTGGCCACATTCCAGTTACAGACAGTTCCTCTCATTCAGTGGCTGACGCATCCCTGGAAAGGCATAATTCCATAAAAAGAACGCTTTCCACATTATGATGGTGCAGCATTATCGCATGTCATCTGGCATGCATTGCCACCCACCTTCCAGCTGAGTTCACTACTGTTCCACTATCACCCTGACAGCATCTCCTGCTGGGGCTACAACTTTGGTAGGCTGAGGGTTAAGCTAAAGCCCTCCTAGCCACCGAGACACTGGGTATCTGCCAGTGCCAATCGGCACCAACCACACATTAGCCCAGTATCTGCTTCCCAGGAGCCTACCCACAGATCACCGACAATGGGTGGGGCTGGCAGCCAGCCACTCCTGCACTCGACTTGGCAGTTCCAGACTGTCAAAGCACAGCACGCCCTGAACACGAATGTGCAGCTTATCACCATCTTTCAGACTTCGAAACAGACTGAATCACTGTCATGAGGAAGGACAGAATCAACATAACAACAGATCGAACAGACAATCGCGTAGTGAAATGACTCCAGAACGAATGGTGAGAAGAAGGACTCCCAACAACAGTGTGGCAACAACAATAGATATGGATCGCTCCAAAAGGACAACACCACGAGAATATCATAGACTGCTGAATTCGCTGGAGTGAATAGACGGATGACAACAAGTGAAGTCTGTGATGATTTATAGGCAGAGTGTCTCTAAGAACGTCCAGGAGTAGGCTATTGGTTTACCACCCACACCATGCTACAGACCTGTGAGTCTTACATGGTGTAAATGGAGATATATTGAAGGCATTTGTTTTAGTCGTGTCTTGGTGTACACCACCGTGCCCATAGGGAAAAAATTACAGGAAGAAGCTCTTATCACAACCTGTAACTCTCACAGAACCGTGGTGCTGGAGAAAATGGATTTGACAACATGACTGTTCGGTAATTGTGGCAGGGAGGCTGAATACCCGCCAGGTTCTAGCAAGAATGCCAAACCCCTTTGTCACTGTCTCTATGGCCAGGTTACCAAATGGCATATTTCAGTAGAATAATGCAACATTTCAAACTGCAGTTCAAATCAGGAAAACCTTCAAGGAAATACAGACCTCGACTGGTAAGACAAGTTCCATGATATGTCACTCACAGAGCAAGGGTTGGATGCTGTGCAACAACGAATGCAAGAGTGTATCGATTTCTGTGAGGGTCACATATTCTGATATTGGATACCGGTTACAAATGGAACAGAAGTTTAATCATTAGACACCGTGACTTAAGTAACATATCCTGAACGTTTGAGAGCTGACTACAACTGTTGTTGTTACTATTGTCGTCTTCAGTCCTGAGTCTGGTTTGATGCAGCTCCCCATGCTACTCTATCCTGTGCAAGCTTCTTCATCTCCCAGTACCTACTGCAACCTACACCCCTCTGAATCTGCTTCGTGTATTCATCTCTTGGTCTCCCTCGTCCATGTTTCACTTCCATAGGTGGCTACACTCCATACAAATACTTTCAGAAACGACTACCTGACACTTGCATCTATACTCGATGTTAACAAATTTCTCTTCTTCAGAAACGATTTCCTTGCCATTGCCAATCTATATTTTATATCCTCTCTACTTCGACCATCATCAGTTATTTTGCTCCCCAAATAGCAAAACTCCTTTACTACTTTAAGTGTCTCATTTGCTAATCTAATTTCCTCAGCCTCACCCGACTTAATTCAACTACATTCCATTATCCTCCTTTTGCTTTTGTTGATGTTCATCTTATATCCTCCTTTCAAGACACTGCTCTTCCAAGTCTTTTGCTATCTCTGACGGAATTGCAATGTCATCGGCGAACCTCAAAGCTTTTATTTCTTCTCCCTGGATTTTAATACCTACTCCGAATTTTCTTTTGTTTCCTTTACTGCTTGCTCAATATACAGATTGAATAACATCGGGGAGAGGCTACAAACCTGTCTCACTCCCTTCCCAACCACTGTTTCCCTTTCATGTCCCTCGACTCTTATAACTGCCATCTGGTTTCCGTACAAATTGTAAATAGACCTTTCGCTCCCTGTATTTTACACCTGCCACCTTCAGGATTGGAAAGAGAGTATTCCAGTCAACAATGTCAAAAGATTTCTCTAAGTCTAGAAATGTAGGTTTTCCTTTCCTTAATCTTTCTTCTAAGATAAGTCGTAGGGTCAGTATTCCCTCACGTGTTCCAACATTTCTACGATATCCAAACTGATCTTCCTCGAGGTCTGCTTCTGCTAGTTTTTCCATTCGTCTGTAAAGAACTCGCGTTAGTATTTTGCAGCCATGACTTATTAAACCGATAGTCCGGTCATTTTCACATCTGCCAACACCTGCTTTCTTTGATATTGGAATTATTATATTCTTCTTGAATTCTGAGGGTATTTCGCCTGTCTCATACATCTTGTGCACCAGATGGTAGAGGTTTATCAGGACTGGCTCTCTCAAGGCTGTTAGTAGTTCTAATGGAATGTTGTCTTCTCCCGAGGCCTTATTTCGACTTAGATTTTTCAGTGCTCTGTCAAACTCTTCACGCAGTATCATATCTCCCATTTCATGTTCATCTACATTTTCTTTCATTTCTATAATATTGTCCTCAAGAACATCGTCCTTGTATAGACCCTCTATATACTCATTCCACCTTTCTGCTTTCCCTTGATATTCATGCAAGTCGTCCTGTTTTCTCCAAACGTCTCTTTATTTCTCCTGTAGGCAGTATCTACCTTACCCCTAGTGAGATAAGCCTCTACATCCTTACGTTTGTCCCTGCTTAGTCGTTTTGCACTTCCTGTCGATCTCATTTTTGAGACGTTTGTATTTCTTTTTGCCTGCTCCATTTACTGCATTTTTATATTTTCTCCTTCTGACTACAGCTATATAATGTAAAACTTTTTCCTTGTATCAGTATAATTTGATTACGCATGTATTAATTTACCTGTGAACTTGTAGAAGGAACTCTAACGAGATCTCTCTTAAAATGATTAAGTGAAACCACAGAAATAGTGTGTCAGGGGATCCTTGCTGTTCATGATGGACACTGAGATGACAAAAGATATCTCCTAATATCGTGTCGGACCTCGTTTTGCCCAGAGTAGTGCAGCAACTCGAGGTGGCGTGGACTCAACAAGTCGTTGGAAGTCCCCTGCAGAAATATTGAACCATGCTGCCTCTACAGCCGTCTATAACTGCAAAAGTTTTGCCAGTGTAGGATTTTATAGTGGCTAACCTCTCTATTATGTCCCACATACTTTCTATTGGATTCATGTCGAGCAATTTTTGCTACTAAATCATTCGCTCGAATTGTCCAGTAAGTCCTACGAAAAATTGTATCCTAGGAACATAGTGCATTTTCATCCATAAAAATTCCATCGTTGTTAGGGAACATGAAGTCCATGAATAGCCGGCCGCGGTGGCCGCGCGGTTCTAGGTTCTTGAGTCCGGAACCGCGCTGTTTCTACTGTCGCAGGTTCGAATCCTGCGTCGGGCATGAATGTGTGTGATGTCCTTAGGTTAGTTAGGTATAAGTAGGTCTAAGTTCTAGGGGACTGGTGAGCTCAGATATTAAGTCCCATAGCGCTCAGAGCCATTTGAACCATTTTTTTTTCATGAATAGCTGCTAATGGTCTAAGTAGTCAATCACGGGTTCAGCTGGATAAATGAGCCCAGTCCATTCCATGTAAACACACCCCACACTATTATGGTTCTACCACCGTCTTGCACGGTGGTTTGTTGGCAACTTGAGTCCATGGCTCGTGGGGGCTGCGCCTCACTCGAACGCTACCGACAGCTCTTACCAACTGAAACTGGGACTCGCCCGACCAGGAAAGGTGTTACAGTCGTCTAAGGTCCACCCGATATGATCTCGAGCCCAGTAGAGGTGCTGCAGGAGATATTGTGCTGTTAGCAAAGGCACTCGCCTTAGTCGTCTGCTGCCACAGCCCATTAACACCAAATATCGCCGGAATTCAGACCGCGGCCTTTGTGATAAGGGAAAATGTCCATGAAGTATTGGTGACAGGCGCAGCTGCAATGGACGCTCACCGAAATCAAACACCTCAATAGTGAGAGACAACAGGACAGTGAAATTAAATACTACAATTGTGAGACGCAAGGTGTCCCACCGATATCAAGCGCCTGGATGGGAACAGAAAACTATTACAACTACGTTGTTGTTCCTGGATCACACTAAACGTGGGTTCTAAGCAGACACTGAAACGGCAGACAACTTTCTACCACCTAATCAAATTTTCAACACTAAAGTAAATATTGACCCTAAATATCAATTGTTAGAGTACAAAGGTTTACATTTACATCTTAAATGAAATGTTGAATCAAATACATCGGTTCTTAACTACAAAAACAGGCCCACTTGATATTTGTTGGTTACAGAACCATCAACCAGGAGTGAAAAACAGTGATTTGGGCAAACCGTACGTGTTTTTTGCGTAGAATTCAAATAAGGATTAAAAACAGGTGCAACCAGTTGTGGCGTAGCAAGACAGCCACGCCACGGAAGTAGCCGAAAGGCACGCGCTAAGCTCACGCAGATGGGCGTGAGGTCTGAAACAGGATACGTAATGAATGCTATAAAGAAAAGTACGTAGCTTCTGGAATACTTAACTTTAATCCATACTTGTGGTACATCGCTCTTGACGATACAAGTGAGACTCTGTAGATACATGCAATGTTACTAATGGCGCCTTGCTAGGTCGTAGCCATTGACTTAGCTGAAGGCTATTCTAACTATCTGCCCTGCAAATGAGCGAGGCTTCGACAGTGTGCATCGCTAGCTACGTCGTCCGTATAACTAGGGCGAGTGCTCTTCCGTATCTCTAGACCTGCCTTGTGGTGGCGCACGGTCTGCGATCACACAGTGGCGACACGCGGGTCCGACATGTACTAATGGACCGCGGCCGATTTAAAACTACCACCTAGCAAGTGTGGTGTCTAGCGGTGACACCACACAACCATTTCAAAATACAAAGTTGGCCCCGTCCAAGCAGTAGGGGTGGTTAGTAAGTGTCCAGTTGTAGCGAAGACAGATATTCCCTTTACTAATGTTAACTTTTCACGCAGACCTGTTTTTAGTGCGATGAGTCGTTTCCGAGGTAGTTAGTTGTCTCAAGTTAAAACAAAGACACTGCACATGTACAAGTAAACACCACTCAAGGGTTAGGCCTTAGACACATTCGTACGAGAGTTGCCCAGAAAGTAATGCACCGTATTTGCTTCTTCAACAATACTTTATTGAACATAACGAGAATTACACACACGAAAGAATAGTGTTTTATCTACACACCCTTTTTTCAGAGTAATCTCCGTCCCGTTCAATGACCTTCATCCAGCGCGAAACAAGGGCGTGTATGCCCTGTCGGTACCAATCCCTGTCTGGGTGGTGGAACCAGTGCTTCACAGTGTGACAGTGTGAATCACCTCCTCATCGTCCTCAAAGTGCCTTCCAAGAATCTCATCCCTTACTGGCGAATGACAACATTAGCTCGCCGGAACATGTCAGATGTGACAACCGTGGATGGCCTCCCCGACCGCTGCAAATCATGGAGCTTCGCCGAGCCGCCTTCTGATGATTTCACCCTCGCTGCTCAGCGACTAACTGCACTTCTGTCGACGGCAGATGCTCCATAGACTTTCCACAAGCGTTTGTTAATATTCCCCAGAGTTTCTTTCTCTGCAGAGAGAAAGTCAGTGACGACACGTTGCTTGTAACGCACATCACCTATAGACACAATTTGAAAATGTCATGCAGCTACGCTATCTGTCGGAAGGACGGAAACTTGGCGCGCTCACTCAGGAAACTTCAAACAATACATGCGTAACGCCTCGCATTCGTAGTATTGTTTTCGGCTGAGAAAAAAATGCAGTGCATTATTTTCTGGCGTTCTGCTCTGGCTTCATGCTTCCTGCAACACCGCGTCGCAATGCCCGTATTTTTAAACACCACATCACTCAATTTTCGTCTTACATCCTTTGCAGTCTCACAAAAAATTTTAGAAGTCATCTGATCCCGATAACTGGTCATAGTAAGTCACTACAAGCACTCCTGCAAGCGTCAGTAAGAGAGAACGTGTTGAAGAGCAGGAAGCGACAGCAGGGCGACTGTCACAGATTCGTCTACTTCCGGAATTACAGCGATCCGTTACAACAGCCACGTAACAGCGTGTGACGGTACAAACTCCCGTTACTAGATGAATAGATCAAGTATACAAGGATTGCTTTGTGGAGAGCGAGCGCGTGACATTGTGTGCCATTCGCGGAAGCGCGTGGCGCGCCCGTGCGAGATTTTGCAACGGTCAGTGGAACGCCTCCGTCAGCACGTGACCCGTAGCTTGGGGCATTGTTTGGTTTTTCGCGCATTACGCGAAAACTATGTAACTTACGGTGAAGAGCGATGCGGCAGTGGATTGTAGTCGGCAATATGTACCTTCTGAAAGATCGATCTTTATTTCACGTCACGAGACGCAAAAATTATAGTAACCTCAAAATCGGTTAATATCACGAATACTGTATGATTAATGAAAATAGTAAATAACAACTTACAGAGATGGGCGAGCTCATTAAAAACGTTTCGTCGTAACGGATCGAGTGCCGTAGTCATACGTTAAGATTTATAAATAATTAAGCCTATAAAGTGCAATGAACAAAGTTTGATGGAAAAATATTTATGATATTCAATAGAAAATTCATGACGTAAAGAAAGGCACTATGTAATATTTTGGGTGGTATCACACGTATTTTAAACTAGTTAAGTTATACTACACACTTAACTTGCAATAGTTTTCATTGTCTGCAAATTATTATTAACATTTATCGCCCATAATTAATTAATTATTATATATGTGAAGATTTTGAGCAGTGCAATGTGTAGATCGTATAGATTACGTCTAAAAATGGTGCTATATGCAGTCCTATGTTAAAGCTTTGCAGTACAGATGTCAACAAACAAATTTGCGCTAAGTGGCGAAATTTTGCACAAACTAAAACTTGATTTACCGGCGATAGGATAATCCTAGAAATTAATGTAACATAGTAAACGAGATGTACTTTTTCGTGCGGTTCCGATGATGCACTTATTTCTGTCGAGGGATGTACGTATCAAAATTTGTGACCTTAACTGGGGAGATTGGTACTTAAATAATCAGGGGGGATGGACATTCGAGCCTATATAGGCGAGTGGCGATCTTGGCCAGGGGTCAGTCGTTTGTGAGTCGTTCGCCAGTCGGGGAGCCTGTGGGTGGCGAGCAAGCCCCACTTTTGGGTGGTCCATGTGGTCGTTTGAGTAAGAATTTTTTTCGCGCCGATTTCTTTCGACAAAGAGTATTGTTTAATAGTGCAAGTGTGCATGCATATATTTGGTGAACTGGAAGTGCTACGATCATTTGTGTGAGTACGAATTACGTGGTACACATCGTCGTAAGTGAACATGTGGCGATCTGTGATTTCGCACCAAAACTGCTAGAACAAAGAGCACGGTGGGACTTGTGGTTCTGTTCGAACTGAGTAAGTAATTTTCGTTTATAGTAGCCTACATTACTGCTACTGGAGGCTCGGAATCAAATTATTATTAGAGTAAAACTGTGAACCGGCCCACCAGTGCTAATTTCATTGTGTGAAAGAAAAGGACAACGCCAATAAATAGTGATTGGACTGAGTCGTGAAAAACTGATTTTGCTATAATAATCGCCAAATTTTTGTTCCCTAGCATAAAGTGTACTGATGTATGAGTGAATAAATAATTCAAAAACTGTAACTAAAGCGCTGCTGCTGTAAAGCTGCATGCCCTCGGGAAAAATTACGGCTGTAGTTTCCTTTTGCTTTCAGCCGTTCGCAGTATCGTAACAGTATAGCCGTTTTGGTTTATTGTTACATGGCCAGATCAGTCAATCATCCAGACTGTTGCCCCTGCAACTACTGAAAAGGCTGCTGCCCCTCTTCAGGAACCACACGTTTGTCTGGCCTCTCAATAGACACCCCTCCGTTGTGGTTGCACCTACGGTACGGGTATCTGTATCGTTGAGGTACGCAAGCCTCCCCCCCCACCGGCAAGTCGGGTGATGCTGAGGGAATTAGATTAGGAAATGAGACATAGTAGTAAACGAGTTTTGCTATTTGGGGAGCAAAATAACTAATGATGGTCGAAGTAGAGAGGATATAAAATGTAGACTGGCAATGGCAAGGAGAGCGTTTCTGAAGAAGAGAAATTTGTTAACATCGAGTATTGATTTAAGTGTCAGGAAGTCGTTTCTGAAAGTATATATATGGAGTGTAGCCACGTATGGAAGTGAAACATGGACGATAAATAGTTTAGACAAGAAGAGAATAGAAGCTTTAGAAATGTGGTGCTACAGAACAATGCTGAAGATTAGATGGGTAGATCACATAACTAATGGGGAGGTATAGAATAGGATTGGGGAGAAGAGGAGTTTGTGGCACAAAGTGACTAGAAGAAGGGATCGGTTGGTAGGACATGTTTTGAGGCATCAAGGGGTCACCAATTTAGTACTGGAGGGCAGAATGGAGGGTAAAAATCGTAGAGGGAGACCAAGGGATGAGTACACTAAACAGATTCAGAAGGATGTAGGTTGCAGTAGGTCCTGGGAGATGAAGAAGCTCGCACAGGATCGAGTAGCATGGAGAGATGCATCAAACCAGTCTCAGGACTGATGACCACAACAACAGCAACAACAACAACAACAACTAATGCGCGGGTGCGGAACAGTGAACTAATGCACCAAGTGTGGAAATCATCCCCTGAGACTTACGTGAGAGCCAAAATTTGCACTAACACTTTTTAACTAGCATTTGTATATGCGCAATAGTGTAAACTCTGCAAGTGCTCTTTATTTACCACCCCATCGCAAGCGACGCCTTTATTTCAGATATACGCAACCCCCAACATTATATTCGTAATCACTCCGTTACCGATCTCTAGTGGACACTCTGTACTGCTCCTGTAGTCTTCCTTCTGTCTCTCGACCTAGAGATATGTGACACTTTTATACCGTAGAATTTCGTACCGAAATATCCGGTTTAATATACTGTGGAAGACGCGAAGTGCCAGCAGCAGAACAGAGGCGACCAGTGAAGTTCTCGCGGCGAGGCGAGCGTGCGAGTGACAGGTGGGTAGGCAGGCGGCTGTGGACCCCGCCTGCGCGCCGGGTTGCCGCCATTCCGGCGCGTCTGCGGCCACGCAGGATCGCGCGCGCCGCGAGCCGATATTAAAGCGACGCTAGGCGACGGGTCGGGAGCGTGCAAGCCGCACTCGACCCCGCTCTGTGCTGCGCAGCAGTGCATGCCGTGGGAGCGAGAGCGAAGCAGTTTCTTGCCCACGGCTTCCGGGGCCCAGCAGATATGCTCTGGATCATGCTTCCTCTTACACCACATCGGAACGCCCGTGCCGATGTGGGAGCTCCCTCAAGAGACTTGAATACCCGAGCAGGTAGCAAGGGTGATAGTAGACAAGCTACTCACCACCTTCCTGTGTCAATAATATTGGATATCAGCAACTGAACTCAACAAGTTTTATTGCCTAATTAAACTTTATAGCACTGGAGTAATGAAATTGGTTAGGATGAGATAAATATACTAACCAATCTTGGATCATATGAAATGACAGATTCTCAAGTTGAAGACTCAAAACCCAAATATGCATTACTATATAGACATACGAAAATCTATTAACGTCAACATTCATTGAAGAGCAAAAGAAACTGGTACACCTGCCTAACACCGTATAGGGTCTCCGCGAACACGCAGAAGTTCCGCAACAAGAAATGGCATGGACTCGACTGATGTCTGGAGTAGTGCTGGAGTGAATCAACAACATGAACCCTGCACGGAATGCAGAATGGACATGTAATCAGACTAGATGGTTAAGCTCAAATGGTTCAAATGGCACTGAGCACTATGGGACTTAACATCTGAGGTCATCAGTCCCGTAGAACTACTTAAACCTAATCAACCTAAGGACATCATACAATCCATGCCCGAGGCAGGCTTCTAACCTGCGACCGTAGCGGTCGCGCGGTTCAAGACTGAAGCGCCTAAGACCGCTCGGCCACCACAGCCGGCTATTGACTAACAGAGACCACCGACAGTTGAAGAGGGTCGTTATGTGTAATAGGCAGACATCTATCCAGACAATCACACAGGAACTCCACACTGCATCAGGGTCCAATGCAAGTACTATGACAGGAGGTGAGAAAAGTTGGATTTCATGGTCGAGCGGTTGCTCATAAGCCACACATCACGCCGGTAAATGCCAAATGACAGATGCTCCATACACTTTGCACAAGCGTTTTTTATATCGCATCTAGATGTATCATTACAACTTCACACGCCCAACACTATTAGACAACCTCCACCAGCTTGAACAGTCCACTGCTGACTTGGATTCATGAGGTTCTCTCCGTATCTGTAAACGTCAATCCACTCGATGCAATTTGAAACGAGACTCGTATGGCCGGATGTTTCCAGTCAACAACAGTCCAACGTCGGTATTGACGGGCCCAGTTAAGGCTGTGAAAGCTTCGTCTTGTGCAGTCATCAAGGGTACACGAGTGGGCCTACGTGTCCCAAAACTCATATCGATGATGTTTCGTTGAATGGTTCGCACGTAGACACTTGTTGAAGGCCCAGCATTGAAATCTGCAGTAATCTGCGGAAGTGTTGCACTTATGTCACGTTGAACGATTCTCTTCCGTCGTCGTTGTTCTCCTTCCGGCCGCAGCGCTGTCGGAGTTTTGATGTTTTACCGGATTCCGGATGTTCACTATTCTCACGCCAAACGGTCGTACGGTAAAATCCCCACTTCATCGCAACCTCGGAGGTGCTGTGCCCCATCGCTCGTGCGCTGACAATATCACCACGTTCACGCTCACTCAAATCTTGATATCCTGCCATTGTCGCAGCAGTAACCGGTCTAACAACCGCGCCAAACACTTGTGGTCTTATATACGCGTTGCCAACCGCAGCGTCGTATTCTACCTGTTTACATATATCTGTATTTGGTTCAAATGGCTCTGAGCACTATGGGACTTAACTACTGTGGTCATCAGTCCCCTAGAACTTAGAACTACTTAAACCTAACTAACCTAAGAACATCACACACATCCATGCCCGAGGCAGGATTCGAACCTGCGACCGTAGCGGTCACGCGGTTCCAGACTGTAGCGCCTATAACCGCACGGCCACTCCAGCCGGCTATCTGTATTTGGATAGGCATGCCTGTGCCAGTTTCTTTGGCGCTTTAGTGTATACATACACTTCATGTAATTGCGATGATGAATATGGACTTCATAAAAATATAAGGAATGATAAACAATCATATGTAGTTGATGTATGTATCAAAGAGGATTTCTGCACGAATATACCGGGTGATCAAAAAGTCAATATAAATTTGAAAACTGAAGAAGTCACGTAATAATGTAGATAGAGACGTAAAAATTGACACACATGCTTGGAATGACATGGGGTTTTTCTTAGAACCAAAAAAATACAAAAGTCAAAAAATGTCCGACAGATGGCGTTTCATCTGATCAGAATAGCAATAAATAGCATAACAAAGTAAGACAAAGCCAAGATGATGTTCTTTACAGGAAATGCTCAATATGTCCATCACCATTCCTCAACAATAGCTGTAGTCGAGGAATAATGTTGTGAACAGCACTGTAAAGCATGCCCGGAGTTATGGTGAGGCATTGGCGTCGGATGTTGTCTTTCAGCATCCCTAGATTTGTCGGTTGATCACGATACGCTTGCGACTTGAGGTAACCCCAAGGTCAATAATCGCACGGACTGAGGTCTGGGGACCTGGGAGGCCAAGCATGATGAAAGTGGCGGCTGAGCACACGATCATCACCAAACGACGGGCGAAAGAGATCTTTCACGCGTCTAGCAATATGGGGTGGAGCGCCATCCTGCATAAACATCGTACGTTCCAGCAGATGTTTATCAGCCAGGCTGGGGATGATGCGATTCTGTAACATATAGGCGTACCTTTCACCCGTCATGGTAGCAGTTACTGACGTTTTGCTCTCCGGCGCCATCTGTCGGACATTTTGTGAACTTTGATTCTTTTTTTGGTTCTAATAAAACCCCATGACATTCCAAGCATGTGTGTCAATTTTTACCTCTCTATCTACATTATTCCGTGTTTTATTAAGTTTCCAAATTTATACTGACATTTTGATCACCCGGTATATACTTATGATAGTAATTTCTATGCTACATGTTGTTATAAGTAAAACTATGTTCATGCTCAGTACCAGTTTGGAGTGCGAGTAGGAGTACAAGTTGTGTGTTCCTTGTGTTAGCATGGTGGTTGATGTTAATTTGTATTGTGAAGTGAAATGACTAAAAATGTATTTATTCAACAACAGAAATTTCACCAGTATTCACACTATTTAGCAAAAAGAAGCTGAGCATCCTCTAGACGAGTATAAGAAGTTGTATATCGGAATACTTTACGAACCTACAACTTTGAACAACAAAGGACAATAAATCATGAGTACTATGAAAACTATTCATTGAGATTCTAACGTTACTATCTCTCTCTGCAGTATATTACTATCTCAGCGTGCCAAAATGTGGCCAGCAGTCAAAACTTTCTTCATAATTAATAAATCGATGTAGGGTTATGAGACGATGGTGACGGTCAGAGTGGTTACCATACTTTCTGGGTCCACGGCTTCCTTGACAAGAATATAAACTCCTGCGTATCCTATGGAGTACTTCCTACGGGGAGTGTGGAGTAAATCAACTTAAGTTTTGAAAAGAAATCAGAACTCGCTGCAGCGCCGAGTGTATCGCCGCATAGTTGCAGCTGCGGCTTACCAGACAGATCGCGGGAGCTGCTGTCAAGATGGAGTCTGGAACCTGGAAGGGCCAACTTTGCTTCGCTCTCCCTGCAGTACTTCGTTCGCTACACCGACGCAGCTTGTCCACTTGGCCTGTACCGGTGACGGTGGCCGTCACCATCACCCAGTCATTGGGTGCTAGTTGGTGCCCGTGGTGACAAGAACATTTGTTGCTGAAGTTTAAGTTTGTTGGGCGCCACTAAACGACGGGGCCGTTGCGTCTGTGCGGTCGCCGCTCTGTTTATGGCATGAAAGAATAGGCCGATGTTAATCACGAAGCAAGTAATGTTGTGTGGGTTGTCCATCCTAGAAGTTACTGTGGAATAACTTATTTTGCCGGCCGCTGTGGCCGAGTGGTTCTAGGCGCTTCAGAACCGCGCTGCTGCTGCGGTTGCAGGTTCGAATCCTGCCTCGGGCATGGATGTGTGTGATGTCCTTAGCTTAGTTAGGTTTAAATAGTTCTGCGTCTAGGGGACTGATGACCTCGGATGTTAAGTCCCATTGTGCTCAGGGCCATTTTTTTGAACAACTCATTTTGATAACTGTGAACGGTGTTGAGTTGTAATTTTTTCTCATTTGGTAAATTAGACAGGCAGTGTTATCTGAGTACCTTCCAGAATGGTTATCCAGGCATGTTCCTCATAAATTGAGTATACACCTACCTGCTACTCAGTTACAATTTTTCCGCTGTAAAAGGGTTGCGTTCCCAAAATCATTTATGTGTGCTAGCTTCCAAAACTAAGTCATAAATTTATATCAGCCTTTCTTTTGGCTGGAAGTGAGTATTGGAAATTCTGTCGTATTATAATTAAGCATTACGAAACTAAGTCTTATTATGGATATTAGTGTGCGAGAAATTATCTGAAATATTTCAAATTAATTATTATCATTATTACTGTGTGAGGGATCATCACAATAAACTTTGCTAGGAATGCTGAAAACTCTGACATACAAATTGTTAGGTGGGATTTTAAAGTTATTTTAAGAAACGTTTGTTGCTTTTAATATTGTAATAAATGGATTTTGTCTTAAATGAATGTCACACCCACTTCATGTTAGCCCTTCCACTCATTGAAACTGTAGCACAAACATAACCGTTATCGGCGTCACTGACTTATTTATTTTACCACTACGAGTATCGACGGTTCTCACCAAAATCTTGGTGTAGAGAATTGTTTATTTACATAGTTGGTGTCAGTGAACAGTTCAGACGTCTTTTCACACTAGCAGAACAATGGCAGCGTACGTTATATAGTGTCTTTTGCTAATGATTAAAATTTTATATTTAGATACGGGACTTTTGAAGATAAAAACATCAGTTTCTGACAGAAAATTGTACTTACAGGGCAGGTAGCGTAAAATGTCTGTATATTTCTGCCTATTATGTGTCCCCTCCACAGTAAATTTTGCTTAGACTGTCACTTCTAAGACGCTGTACATGTTACAGGTATGTTTGCTTGCAATGGACATAAAGAAAAATATTAAATGGTTTCTACATAACACATGCACTACGTCTAAGGAGCAACAGTGTAAACATAATGTACAGTGGTGAGGACACAAAACAGGCAGCAGCATGCAGAACTTTGACAGCTATACCGTCCCTGTAAATACAATTCACTCAGAAATTCTGTTTTTAACCTCAAAACTGCCCTTTCTGTAAAACAATTTAATCAGTAGCAAAAGACGCAACGTAACCTATCTAGGTTGGTCTGCTATTGTGAAAAGACATCTGCACTCTTCACCAACGCCAGGTATGTAAATTAACAATTCTTTACCTGAAGATGATGGTGTGAATCACTGAAATGCGTAGTGGCAAAATAAACAATTGACTGACTCAGAAAACTGTTTAATTTGTATTTATCCACAGTCGCAGCTATCATAATGTCCTCCAATATAAAGTAAATATTTATTTCTCTATTAACTGTTGGTATAACACAATTGAATCAACTTTTAATTACATTACCTCTTCTTCTTGCAACGGAATTTGTTTGAAAGATGAATTTGTTTCTTCAACGTCTGTTCTTCAATTTCGGCACAAGTTTGGCAATTGCGACACGCATCTGTTTCTCCACATTAAGTAGTGATATCTGTCTCGTGATGACGACTGTCGCTGCTCAAAAGCCTGCCTCACATAAGTAGGATGTTGCAAAAGATATCAAAACACGTAGGGCCCTGTGACCTGCTTGCGGGTATTAACCAACCATCAAACTCATGAAGTTGAAATAAAAACACGTTTAGTCACAATTTATTTCGTGTTTTATTAAATTTCACGATGAATTTCGGATCCAATGGGTCCACGTTCAGGTGCTAATCGTCTAACACATAATTTAAATTCTCTCTTGAGTGAGATGAAACGTGTTTACCTGTTATGAGAAAGATAGATGTTAGGATTTGTATTTCGTGAATCGAGTAAAAAACATTTATAAGTAGCAGTGGAAACACAGTGAAAAACGTACCGAAGAAATGACAAAGTTTGAGGTAAGCTTACGATGATTTATTCATTCTGTCGTCGCACATCACATCACTCAAGGCGCACATTTGTTCACATATTTTAAAAATACTCCACAGATGTGAACAAAAATGAATTTCATCACATGCTGTCAGAGATTAGAGCTTTAAGAGGCTGACATATGCAAGATGCAAATTTAAAATAAGTCTTTAAGCCGCGTGGGGCAGCCGCGAAATCTGAGGCGCCTAGTCACGGTCCCTGTGGCTCCCCCCATCGGAGGTGGTGGTGGTGGTGGTTAGTGTTTAACGTCCCGTCGACAACGAGGTCATTAGAGACGGAGCGCAAGCTCGGGTTAGGGAAGGATTGGGAAGGAAATCGGCCGTGCCCTTTCAAAGGAACCATCCCGGTATTTGCCTGAAACGATTTTAGGGAAATCACGGAAAACCTAAATCAGGATGGCCGGAGACGGGATTGAACCGTCGTCCTCCCGAATGCGAGTCCAGTGTGCTAACCACTGCGCCACCTCGCTCGGTCCCCCATCGGAGGTTCGAGTCCTCCCTCGGGCATGGGTGTGTATATTGTCCACAGCGTTAGATTAAGTAGTGTGTAGGCTTGGGGACCGATGACCTTAGCAGTTTGGTCCCATATGACCTTACCACAAATTTCCAAATTATAAGTCTTTAAAATTACTAAAATAACTAGGGCTAGGGAAATCTGTCTGTTCACGT
Source organism: Schistocerca americana (assembly GCF_021461395.2). NCBI lineage: Eukaryota > Metazoa > Arthropoda > Insecta > Orthoptera > Acrididae > Schistocerca > Schistocerca americana. Next base: position 217,534,417 of record NC_060124.1, read on the forward strand.
AACACAGATTCAGGCTTTCTTGACTTTGTTCGGGTATATTTTAAATAGTTCTAACATATTTCGGGTCATACATTAGCTTCATCCTGCAATTTAATAAAATACGAAAAAATACGCTTGTATTGAATATAGCCGCGTTCACAGCTGCAAAATATGGATATAATTTTAAAAATATGTTCAAACATCGTTTCAGAAGAAACAAGTAAATTACATAGTAAGATTTCATAATTGTGATGGTCCTAAATACAGTTTCTAATGTGTTAAACTAATCATTATTATAGTTATTTTAACACTATTTATTATTATTATTATTTTATACTATTTTTATTGCATATTTATGTAGGTAATTATGACTGTTCTCATAGCAATTTCTCAGATGTACGAAACTGAACCACAAGTATGCATAGAATTTGAGAATAGTTCGTAATATCTGTTGGTATGTGTTACTCATGGTCCAATATAAAGGAGTGTCTTAAGGCCCTAATCTGGTCGGACTAAGTAAGTACAGATAAATAAATACCGAAGAGCCCATTGGTGGATCTCCCAAAATCGATTTATAAGTACATACAAACGTACCTACATACATACATACATACGGATGTACATAATCCGTAACCCATCATACTCATCGCCAGCCTCCACCGTCATTTTTAAATACCTCACAGGTGACGATTTCCAGAATGTATATCATATATCCAGCAGAGAGGTCCCCGAGAAGTTCGCGTGAACGCCCACGAACTCTCTCATTTTCAAATTAAGTCCGTGGCTCAGTGTACTATGTTTCAAATGAATCTAAATTTAATTTTCATTGATTGTTGCGTCGCTGCTTGATAGGCTACTTTCATATTTATGTCGGAAAACTACAAAAACGTCGATCGTATACAGTATTACTAGAAAAATCTATGTTTGTCTACATTAATTTTTTAAAGGTCTGAACTTCGTTATTAGCCGTTAATGTTATCGGAAAGTGAAGATAGAGTGATCCATCTCGATCTTTTGTTTTGGTTGTCCAGTCTCTTGCGTGATTGAGAACAGTTGCACACAACTTAGTAAGATGTAGGCGGTATGTGTATGAGGCATCTGTTAAAACTCTTCCTTAAATTTGGGTAAGTAACCACTCAGTCTCGCGGAACGTAAGGAAAGAGTGCAATGCCTGTTGAAAATAATGACTATTGGACAGCTTACTCGGCACAGAAGATAGCGTAATGATAAACAAAGCAACGTCAAAGGTTTCGAAGAGTAGTAAAGCCTGTCTCATAACGGAAGCAAACTTTGAAATGTCAGCGTTTCTCTTCTGTTAAAATAATAGTAATGTAAGTTGCCCGATTTTCATCTTTTGCGGTTAGTAGTAATCGTGCGCTTCACGGCAAAATAGCTTGTAGTCTTAGCAAAAATGTATTGTAAATGTGATTAATGGTGCCCAGAGACTGTTCACAAACTCTGTGGAATGTTTGGTCAAAGCAATGCACAAAATAAGCCGACTATGGTGAGACTGATTGCTAAACTGGAAAAAAATGACTGTTCGTTTGTAGTTTTGCGGAGAAACCTCGTGGCGAATAACGTTACTGTAAGTTCGTTGCAGTCAAGTCGCCGACGTTCACAACAACGCTGAATATTTCCAGAAGCAACACGTGACGAATTCTGAAAGGAGTGAGCACCTTTGTGCCTGAGAAATCTGACTGACACAAGAGCGCCAAGCAGTTTCCCATTAGGTGCTAGGAAAACCAACAGCGGAAAACAATTTCATGAAGGAAAAGAATTTCACTCTCGAGGCGCACTTCCTTTCGCATGGCTTCGTGGACAAACAAAACTGTAGAAAGGTCCTCGAGCAATTGTGGGGAAGCCATTATATCCACGAGTGACTGTTTGGTACGGCATTTGGGTTGTAAGCAAAAGTGGGTTGTACCTCCTCTAAAATGGCACCGGAAAAGCATCAACCGAGGGCGGCTATCGCCGCCATAGTATATTTAAAAGCGTTCTGTGATTTGAACTGTATGGTGTGAATGCTGAAGATTGCTCAACCTGGCACACATCGGAGGCAATAATGGACCTGGAAGAGCGATTTTTTTCCCACCAGTGAAGTGAACTGACCTCCCAGATCTTGTGGTCTTATAGAATGTGATTTCTTTATGTGTGTGTGTGTGTGTGTGTGTGTGTGTGTGTGTGTGTGTGTGTGTGTGTGTCCAGGGGAAGCGGGTTGGGAGGGTTTAAAATTTCGTGTGCACCCCAGCGAAGCCATAGTAGTAACCTAGCACAAAAGAAAACATTGCTTTGTATCAGCAGTGTAACTGCTTGCGTTGGCAAAATGGTTACATTCACGTGGCAAGTAACACGGCGCGCCAGCAGAAGTTCTGTACTTCTGTTCCGACTTCTGCTCTGACTGTTATTCGGCTTCTCCGTCAGCCTGACGTGCACTCGGTTTAATACTTGAATTTCTCTCTGTAGCATACCTACTATTATATTCGTAATAAAGATTCTTTACTCTTAAATAGTTCCTTAGGGGCACATGAATTTGAAATTTTTTTACGAAAGGTGCTAGTAAAAATCAGAAAGCGAAATGTATAGCCTTTCTCCTCGTCTTAAACAGCCCATGAGCTCTCAATATCCCAGCCAGAAACATTATAAGCAGAAGGGTGTGTTACAACACGGAAGCCACGACAAGTTTCTGTGAAAGTCCTCAATTTTACTGACAAAGAGAAGGTGATGAAATGTGTAAGCAAATGTTGACAACACAAAGTTCAACTATGGTGTGCAGATTGCGGAAGGAGGGACATGATGTCGAGTGGAGCAGGAATCAAGTATCTCTCCAGAAGCAGAAGAAGAATAATGCACGCAAAAAAATTCACTAATGGTACAGATAAACTTATCGCTACAGCCCAGTTATCCCTTCGTCGCTCGCGCGGTTGACACTCAGCATGAACGTGACTTTCCCGCTGTATTTTATCTCTGTGTGATGACTTGAGTTCGTGTAATTTTCAGAACCATTCCGTTAACACCCCATCCGTTTGTTTCAGCCATCGTTGGCTTTCAGCTAAGCAGCGAGTGTTGTTTGTGAAAAATTATTGTAGCCTGGAAGACACTCGTCATCCGGGCGAGCACTGGTGCTCCGATCAGAAACTAAATAGTATTTTGTTACTTTACTACTTTCCTAGATTCAGTCCAGTTTCTGTGTACGTAATTTCAGTCATAACTACACTAATGAAAGGCAATTTTCTTTTTACTTGTAACACTTACCTACGAAATGTAAATATTGTCTACACTTTTAGTTTGTGGAACTTATGTCAAAGGTAAAAAGCCAAGGATCGAGTTTAGTAGAGATTCTTATGTGTGGCTATGCTTACACTGGATTTGCTAAGACAGTAAAGATTGCGTATATGAAAGATGTCATGATACAGGAACAGAACAAGAAGCGTCAGAAAATGACAGATTTGAATCACAGGGAGAAGTAATTTACGAGGATGACTTCAAAAATGCAATAGCTAAATGAAGGAAAAGTATTAAATATTGTATTGCTGTTACTATAAGAGCTTTTAGTGTTATTACTCATTTACCTGGACCGAAGAATGAAGCTTGTGTAACAAAGACAGAAATACAGATAACAACGTTATTTTTGAATGAAAATATAATACCCATTATTGTAAAGTGAACTAATTTTTACAACAATGAAGTTCCTGGTAAATTTTCTATGGAAACGGATGCTAAAGAAACATGTTTTAGGGGTGAGAGTTTTACTGGTTTTTAACATCTGTGGGGATCTCCGAGGCGCTCTACAAATAGTTTATCAAAGTTATGGGAGAAACCAAATGTCAACGGAATTGTATCATGCTAGTTGTGCATGAGTAGAAACAGGTTCAGGCTGCACGTGAGACGTCTCAGGTTTGATAGTATCCTTGATAAAGGCGTTTGCGGAGAAAATAACAAGTTGGCTGCTGTCTAGATGTAGGCTATTGGAGCTATTTAAGAACAGTCGCCAAAAATATTTATCACCTGGTGGTTACCTTACTGTATTTGTGTATTAAATGTATTATATTTAGAGTTGAATAAAGCAGTTCCAAAATCATTCATATACACAGTTCAGAGTGTGACCGTTTATTTTGTGGCTGACATGTGTCATTGTAGCGAGTAACCATGTCAGGAATTATCCCGGGAGTAACGGAGGGTTAAAATTAACTGCCAGTTGACGTCTCTCTCTTGCCACTACAGTGTTGCCACATCGGCTGCAGCTCGGTTAAGGGTGACGCGCAAAAACGTTGATTTATTTCGTAAGTGCTGAAGTGCTGTTACGTGTAATGTCTAGCAGTGTTGGAAGCGGCTGCCGTTAGATATAATGGGAACGAAGTGATCAGCGATTGAAATGTGGCAGACGACGGGATTTGTAGCCCTGAATATACACTCATGTCCTAGCCTAGTCACAACCTCGTGATGCGCAATGTATCTGACAAAAGGACAGTCAACAACCTGCAGCAGAACTAGTAATCACGCCCGCTTTGTGCACTGTGATTACAACTGACCTCTATTAGCAAACAAAAGGCAGGAAAGTTACAGTTTCAATGCTAAAAGCGAATTAATTTCTCGCTTTCGTCTGCGTCTACGTCTAGGTGATTACTCTGCTATTCACAATAGCGTGCTTGGCACAGCGTTCAATGAACCAACTTCAATCTGTCTCTCTACCGTTTTACTCTCGAACTGCGTGCGGGAAAAAAGAGCACTTCAATTTTGCTGTGCGAGCCCTGATTTTTCTTATTTTATCGAGATGATCATTTCTCCCTGTGTAGGATAGTGCCAACAGAATTTTTTCGTAATCGGAGGAGAAAACTGGTACTTGAAATTTGATGATAAGAGCCCGTTGCAACGAAAAACGTCTTTGTTTTAATGATTGACACTCCAATTCACATATAATGTCTGTGCCACTATCTCCCCTATTTCGCGATTATACAAAACAAGCTGCCCTTCTTTGAACTTTTTCGATGTCATCCATCAGTCCGACCTGATACAGATTCCTTAATGCACAGCAATATTCCAGAATAGGGCAGACAAAAATGGTGTAAGCGGTCTCTTTGGTAGACCTGTTGCACCTTCCAACTGTTCTGCCAATGAATCGCAGTCTATGGTTCGCTCTACCCACAACATGATCTATGTGATCATTCCAATTCAGGTTATTTGTAATTGTAATTCCTAAGTATTTAGCTGATTTTACAGCCTTCAGTTTTGTGTGACTTATCGCTAATCGAAATTTAACGGATTTCTTTTAGTACTCATGTGAATAACTTCAAACTTTTCTTTATTCAAGGTCAATTAACCCCCGCCCCCCTCTCCCATCACCACCACCACCACTTTTCGCATCAAACAGATATCTTATCTCAAACATTTGGAAATTCGTTTAGATCAACTGATGACTTTACAAGACGAAAAATTTCAGCATCATCTGCTAACAATCTAAGATGGTTACTCAGATTGTCTCCTATGTCGTTAATATATATCAGGAACAACAGAGTGCCTATAGCACTTCCTTGGGGAATGTCGGATATTACTTCTGTTTTCCTCAATGATTTTCCGTCTATTACTATGAACTGTGACCTTTCTGACAGAAAATCACGAATCCAGTCGTACAACTGAGGTGATATTCCATAGGCATGTAGTTTGGTTAGAAGACGCGTGTGAGGAACGATTTCGAAAGCCTTCTGGAAATCTAAAAATATGGAATCAATTTGACATCCCCCGTCGATAGCACTCATTACTTCATGAGTATAAGGAGCTAGTTGTGTTCCACAAGAACCATATTTTATGAATCCGTGCTGACTGTGTGTCCATAAATAGTACTTCATAATGTTCTAACACAGTATATGTTCCAAAACCCTTCTGCAAATCGACATTGGTGATATGGGCCTATAATTCAGCAGGTTACTCCCACTTCCCTTTTTGCATATTGGTGTCACCTCAGCAATTTTCCAGTCTTTAGGTACGGATCTTTCATTGGTTAACTCAAACTAGCCTCACACTGGATACAGGACCTGACGGGTTATCAAGCGATGAATAGTCCTGTTTGGCACTCGGTTACAGGCTTTAGGCAACACAGGCAGGTTCCCATCGATAAAAGAGGTAGGAACGAAAAAACAGAGCAAATGAAAGGTCAATACCAAGATGAAAATGACACGACAGAGGATTAACAATAAAAAATATATAAAAATGATAATCAAGTTCATTATTTAAATAATGAAAAACTACACCAGTTATTAATTTTTTCGTGCTTAGCACATGTTTCGAGAGTTTATCCTTATTTTCATGTATATTTGTTTACACAATCATATTTTTGTTAAGTCTCAATGTGTGATTTTTCAGCCTCTCATAAAATTTAGTTGTTCTTTTGGTACCGTAAAGTAAGAAAAAAAGAACTACAGCGCAAGACAGGCAGAAAATCACACATGCAAAAATCATAAAAAAATGTTTATGTAAACAAATGCGCTTGGGAATGAGAATGAGTCTTGAAACACGTTGTGCTAAGCATGAATGTTAGTAACTGCTGCAGTTTTTCATTATTTAAATCATGAATGACAAAGTTGTAGGCTTTCCAAATACATTGATCATGATGGACAAAATTACATGAAAGTCATTTGGATAAAGCGATAAAAATAAAAGAATTTTTATCATATGATGAAATTCGAACTCATTCTGTATGTGAGGACTATAACACCACCACTTGTCATGACATTATTTTATTTATTGTTCAGAACCAGACGCGATACGATTTGTTGCCCTCAGAAAGTTTGGCGTCATGCAGTGTCCTATGAATGCTACCTACTGTATGCCGATCTCTGAGATGATTACAACTGAAATATACGAAGCCGCTTCGCGTCTTGTGCGTAAGGATCCAGTCATATTCGGCTAATGCTGTGTATGAAACGTGCACATTTCGTTACCGTGTTTGTGTGTGTGTGTGTGTGTGTGTGTGTGTGTGTGTTTGTTGTTTTCGTGTGCTTCTCGTGTCTGATGAAATGAGGACGTGAGAGGCCAAGGGGTATAAGTGAGATAATCAAGTTTAAAGTTAAAGTTGAATAGTTAATTCTAGGACATAAATATAGAAAACATTATTGCATATCATTTGAAGATATAGTTTTATGTTTATCTCCCTCATATATCTACAGCAAAAAAATTATTCATTTAACACTAGTCATTGGTAATTTGATGACACTTATCACTTGTACCCCTAGGCTTCCAAGGAAGAGTTAGAAAGGTATGATCTCAAAGAAATATTTAAAGAATTTTCAAATTATTTAATATATTATGAATCATAATATATAATGCACATTAAATACAGTAGTAATTAATGTTGAAAAAATCTAGAAAAATGTTCCTTTGCAAATTATAGAAAAACTGAAAATGCCTAATCTTTCCTTCTGATTAAAAAAAAATTAAGGAAAGTAATGGAATAAACTATAAAAATTTTCTGCTGTTATTGCATTCTTAATCTGTATCACTGTCAAAAATATTGTCATTTTCACCTTCAGAGTTATCACTCTCTGTTATCGACTGTTCTAGATGGTGTGCTGCACATGCTGCTGACAAGGGATGACACTTATTAGTTTCTCTTGTGGCTTCCCTCTGCAGGATTAATCGATTTCTTTCCTCTTGTGGATGGACTGCAGAACTGAGTTCTGTGTAAAAACTGCGATGCACAGGAGGCACAAATGGTAGAAGGTTCAGTAAGCCTTTGTACTTTTCTTCCTTAGTTTTTGGCGGAGTTGTTCTATGAGTTGGTCTTGGGAGTATCCGAACATGTCTTCCAATGCTTTTTACTGTCATACTGTAGGTGTAGAATTAAAAACCTTCATTGAAGGTACATCTGTAAAACAATGTCCATGGTTCATCTTTTTTTAAGTGCAACCACTGCATTTTTTGAATTCCCTTTACAGATTTTAGAAAAATGTTTCAATCACGTCTAGTGTGACAAAATCCTTGTCTCCCATTTTCACTAACTCAAAACGTCTTGACGCCTTGGTCATTACATTAATCCAGTCTTGAGGAACGTATATACCGCTTTTTGAAAGTTTTCTACTGCACTCAATAATTCCAAAGTTTCTGTCACAATCATTAAATGAATGGCCAGATAGTAGAAACTTATGGTCAACGGTTTGAATGTAAGTGTTGTTGACTATATAGAGCCAAAATTTCTCTATGCGTTGACTTTTGTTTGGTCCTCCTGCATTGTCACTAAATGCAGTGAGATGCGTGATGGTTGGTGGCAAACTGTTAATAAATTTCAGTAGGCAAGACATTATCTCTTTACATCCTCGTGAAGCTTGACCCTCGTGCCACATAAACATGAAGGCTTTTCCTGTACCCAAATCATGTACACACAAATTATAAGTCCGCAATTGTCGACAGTAATGAGCTTGTGAACATGTCAGAACTGGTGCTTTGAGCATTTTATGTAAGTCAAAACATACAGCCACATGCCGAGCTTCTTTAGCAACCAGATTTTTTGCATCCACCACTTGTTTCCGAGCACTTTCTTCTTTCCGTAGATGGAATTCCTTTTCAACAAGAGCACAATGTTTTTCGTCAAGCAATCCATGATCAATGGTACTTTGCAGCTTGTCACACGTAGCACATGTGTCTGTATATGGCCTGTAAAAGCTAAGATTAACGCATGTGTTAAAAACATGGCGGTAAAAGATTTCCCGTACTGGCTCTGCTTCTTTTTCTTCACAAAACTTCCTTATAAAGCCGATACATTTTCTTGAGGTTGAGGTTTCCTGCCAGATACTTCTTATTAGGTGCTTTTTGGCGTGAATAGTGGCTACTGTACTTTGGAAAACTTTTGATGTGCTCCTTTATAAGACCTAATTTAGCTTCATGAATCTTATTTCCAGCGATTTTATGGGCTCGCTTGTCCTTAGGCGAAATAAGGGAGTAGTTGAAGTGGTTTTCTTTTGTACCATGTTTGTTACTCTCTTGTTAGACACATCTAGGGTCCTCAAAAAGAACGCTTTGCAAACTGTTTTACCCTGGAGAGAATATCGGCAACTAATAGATTTTCTTTTTGTAGCAGTTCCTTTCCTTCTATTTGGCTCACTGACAGTAACAGAAGAGTATAAGAAGGACGTCTGCAAGTCCCAATTACCAAGACTCCAATATTTATTAAATACTTCCTGTCTTGTTTGTTGACTGATGTTTCGATTGCACTTGAATCGGCAGTTGTGATTGTACACTCTAACCTTTCTTTCATTGTGCAACTTTCCTTTGCGATCCACATATTCTTTGCCTTCATTACGTTTTGTAGATGATACTACTCTTTTTAATAAATGAGTCCTTAGTGATTTTTTGTCCCGACATGCTTTACTCTCTTAGAAGCTTTGTGCCCTCCACTGTTTACCTCTCTTTCATGAGACCCCTCGTTTTCGTCTGAAATGAAGAAGCATGGAGCAGTACGTTAACCTGGTTAGTTTTACTTTTTCAGGTAATGAAAGTTGTTTTGATTTATCATTATCTGTTGATCAATGGTAAATACACAGCTTGTGAAACTTTTCTGGACAGCAAGGCGAAAATGTGAACAAGAAAGTGCACCAACATGGCTGATGGTAAATACACAGCTTGTGAAACTTTTCTGGACAGCAAGGCGAAAATGTGAACAAGAAAATGCACCAACATGGCTGTGGGGGTGAGGAAAAATGAGGGGAGACAATTCTGTGTAGTACTGTTAACGTAACATTAATAATTCACTATGATAGAAATTAACGATGCACGGCAGTAACAATGCTTCATGAAAGCATAATTTTACACAGATATTCACTGTCAAAGTAATGCAGTTCTGAATAGTGTTAATGAATGGGGAATTAAAGAATAAATCCTTCGTAGCACTTATAATCAGTTGCTTACTACGTTTGGCACCGTCTGCAAGCAGAAAACACACAATGCGCTCTGACTTCCACCGAGAAATATCGGTCAGAAGAAAGAAGTTACTCTGCCATGAAAATTTTTACAAACTGTAACTTAGTTTACTGCTGATATTGCATCAATTATAGAAAATTACCTTCATCACTAGAGTTCTCCCTGGAGTCAGTATCTACAATACTTTTCACTTTAAATATAAAATATACGTATTTTTGAAGTGTGTCATTTAAACACGAGGCAACAGTATTAATGGTGTAATTAATTACTCACCTTCGGAGCTGTCAGAAAAGTCCCGTTCTGGAAATGTCATAGTTACTGTACTCTCTCGTATTTTATGTCCAATTTGCAATAAATATAATATTAATATTCGTATTTATTGATGAAAGACAGTAAATGAAGTTTGTTTTATCACTTATATGCAATGAAACAACGAACTTCACTTCGTAACAGTAGCACTGAATTTACACACACATGCACCACCATTATTGCTGCTTCACATATACCCCTTGGCCGCGAAACAATGCACCCGTTTCTGCAAGTACTTAACTTTTCTGCCGCCATATTGCAGTACCAGACAGAGATACACTTGTACCTCTTGGCACCATAATTTTACATATATTAGGTATCCATTTCTGCACTGAACTCATTTTTTTCCGAAAATCTCATTTATACCCCTTGGCTTCTCACCTCCTCAGATATGAAATAAATTAGCCAAACTCAGGATTTGGGATCCAACTACATCAGGGAAGAAAGCAAGAAAGCAGGACATGGAAACGGAAATGAACTGACCATCTGTTGTGGTAGTTTGGTAAAGGCTAACAGTTCATGGGTGATGTTGAGCACTGTAACTGAAGGTAAACAGATCCAATACTTGAAAGTGTCTACGAATAAGTAATTGTAATCAGACTATAAACCACAATTTCTGTGGTGTTATGAACAATACAAAGACAACCATGTCTGAAAACACTACTCTGCTTTCGTTACACAAAACTGGACTTCTTGACTAGTAAAGAAACTCTGAGGAAAACTGCTCGACTCTGAAGGATTTTATTTTAAATGGTGCCTGCTTAGAGTCATTATTTATTTTTCATATACACTACACTGTGAATAAATGTTGAAAACTGACAGTGTATGACGAGTATTGCCAAACAACATTGTCAGGCAACGGTTCATTGCTGTAAAAGATGAGTTTCGTTTCGAGGTTATTTGTCCTCTATGACAATAGTGGTGAAGATTCGGACTGAAATGTAATAACGGACAGAAAGCAGTTAAAAATAAGTAGGGAACAAAGGAAGATGCACTTCCGGCACTAAGGAGCTCCAACTTATCGTCTGTATTCCAGTGTTGCAATTTTGTTTCAAAGTGGGTCCCTATCTACTGCCACCGTAACATCTAGACCTAAGTCCCATAGACCCGTTATGGAATTTTCCAAGGAATAAGATCCACTGTCGTAAGGCGTCAAGCGTCTCACTCTCTAAGCAGGAAAAGTAACGGCTGATGCATTTGCTGCTAATAACGAAACACATTGAGTCTGGTACCACTTTTTTGACGTTACGCTACTTCGGGGGCTTGAGCGTCAGCTTCGTTGCTTTCATATTGAATTAGCTTCTCAGTTGACCTCACAAGGCAGAGTGGATCTCCTTCCAGATCCACCCCCGAGAAATGAATCTGAAGCGATAGCTGGGAATTGAATCCGTGAACTTCAGCCAAGCGGCCAGTTTGCTTTTGCAGCTGTGATATTAACATTTCCTCTTGTGACATTAGAAGACTTGAAAGACCGTGGTCTAGCGGTTCTGGCGCTGCAGTCCGGAACCGCGGGACTGCTACGGTCGCAGGTTCGAATCCTGCCTCGGGCATGGGTGTGTGTGATGTCCTTAGGTTAGTTAGGTTTAAGTAGTTCTAAGTTATAGGGGACTTATGACCTAAGATGTTGAGTCCCATAGTGCTCAGAGCCATTTGAACCATTGTTTGAAAGACCGTGTATGAAGCTAAAAATTGTGATATGACTACTGTGGAAGAGATACTGTGGTGAACGAGAAACCAAATCAGTCGTCATAGATTGGAACAAACAGTCGGCATTATCATCTGTGAGTGAAACACCAGATCATGAATTTACCAACACAGCTGTGGCAAATAGCGCCATCTGAGGGGAATGAAGTGTTACGGGTACTATCAGTGAAATATCGTGAACGCCAGCTGCGAGATAAGTTGTACGTTCTGTTTCTGTTCTTATTCTAAATGGGCAACTCATTCGGTGGCGCTTAAAGGCGTGTAGGGTGTGACAATGCTCCGCTTCTAAGAGTACTACAGTCAATAGGTCTGTTGATGTTTTTATAAATATTGTGAATCCGAGGTATCGATATTTAAAAAGATATCATTATCGGCACTTCATATATCGACACATTTATTGCTATATCGATATAAGGACAGAAAAAATACCGAAGAAACGGCAAAAACAAAAAAAAAAAAAAAAAAAAAAAAAAAAGAGAAATTCGACTGTACATTGTAAACATACAACTAGTTTTATATCTGTATATTTAAGTATTGATTTATTTTGAGATATTTTGCACATCACCAAGCTAGCAGCCTGCTTATCCCCCTTAGAGCTAGAACTGAAAGGAAAACAATGCACGTTTACGCTTGATGTTAACCTCTTTGGTAACAATTTTAACTGCAGGTAAGTGGAACAATAAAAAGGTATATCATCCGGTTTCGTCACATATGGGATTTGTCTGAAACAACTTCATGTCGACTTCCCTGATTTTACATTTCTGGAGACGTCAGCGGCCTAGGAAGTGTACTGTCAACATTTCGAGGTGATGTTAAACGTTTCAGTTTCTGTTGGCAGCGCCAAGTGCCGATTACGTCAACATTTCTCCTCACAAATCTCCGCCCACCGCAAAGACCAGTCTTGTCATTCAGATGTTTGTTCATCTGTTTCAGGAACTGTTTTTGAAGAACGCTGCTGTGAAGAAATAGCACACTAGTAGCTTAATTTTTTTTTTATTTTTTTACGCAACTCGTGTGCTGCTTCTTCACATTGGAGATCTTGTTGTTCCAGTCCCACAGCAACCCCCCACACCCCCTCCAAGTGCAAACGGACTTCTTATTTGTGCCATTTATACTTGCTTCACACAGTCAAAGAGAAATATTGGACGTCATTAATATTCAAAAAATAGTAAGACCACTTCACATAGTGAAAGTAAAATTACGTTCTACTACGTATTTCAAAATAACAGCTTCAAATAATTATCAAAAATTGCGAAAAAATATAATACAATGTTGCCATTTCGATACCGATGTATACATGAAAAAGATATCGCCAGTAAATACCGATGTTTCTCTGGAACGAATAGTGATATATCGATATTATACCAACAGTCTAATAGCTTCCTCCGCTGCAAAATCGACGGCGCTGCCACCATATTCGCGTTACCATACTGATTTACAGAGTAATAGATTAGGGAGAGGGAAGGAGACAGTGCAAGTTGGCATAAGGTGCAGAACAGCATCAAAACATTCGACAGACTGATGAGTTGATGAAGAAAAAGAGTTACTGGGCTAGGTAGGTTATCTGCAGATGAATAATCAACACCATGGAAATGAGTAAGTCATTAACACGAAATTTAAAATTCATGAATTACGGCAGGCGAGATATCGGCTGTAGCTGCGTAGAGTGCTTCGTAATAATTTATTGGCGGACTGCCGAGTTCGCAAAAGCAACAACGGTGGGGCTTTCGTTAGGCGCGGACTGCAGGGGTGAGGGTCTTCGGGGGGAGAGAGCTGTTTCACTTCTCAACCTGCATTCCCCAGAGACTAGTGTAGCTCTCGCTAGACGAGGAGCAACGTGATTTCGGCATTTGGCAGCGAGAAGCTCGTCCGACTCGGGGGAATCGGCGCCGCTCCAGAGCTTATCTGCAAGTATGCTGTGCGCTTGAAGGCCTGGGGAGGGGGAGGAAAGGGCGAGGGAGGAAAGGGGGGGGGGCAGCGAAGGCGGACGAGCGTCCCGAAAGGCTACCTGCTCCGCCGCTGCCAGCGATCGGTGTAATGAGGCGAGGGAAGGGCGAAGAGCAGGGCAGAGCGAGACGCGGCCTGCCCCTGTGTGTGCGTGTGTGTGCGTGCGTGTGCGAACACGGGGCCGAGTCGATAACAGGCCCCGCGGCGGTTTGCAGGCTATCGGGTGCAGCCGGTGCTAATCCCAAGCGCTTGCCAGATGCCCTGCCGCCGACGCATCTCGAGCGAGCTGACGCTCCGAGACACAGGACGTGCTGCCATCACCTGGGACGTCTAACGCGCCACCGGGAAATTATTACGCAGCCCTGCAAAGGACTCCGGCTCTCTCTGGGAACTCTGCACACATCTGGCACATCAGCGTATTAGGGCTTGCGCACAGCGAAGCAAATTCCACTCGGTTTCCTAGGAGACGCTCCTAATACGTAGCTAGTGTGAGTGAAGTACGGTAATGTAAATGTTAAGGAGTCAGTTCCCTTTTTAAAGTTCTGTGTGCGATTTCATTTTTTACGATATCTTGTTAAAAGGGTAGCAATCTACGATATTACTCGCTCTTGAATATAAATATGACTCTGTGTCTGCCTCGTGTTTACCTACCTGACATAACAAACCAAATAAAACCAAATAGATATCACCCTCCTACAATTACTACACACACACACACACACACACATATATATATATATATATATATATATATATATATATATGGTGTTACAAAAAGGTACGGCCAAACTTTCAGGAAACATTCCTCACACACAAATAGAGAAAAGATGTTATGGGGACATGTGTCCGGAAACGCTTGATTTCCATATTAGAGCTCGTTTTAGTTTCGTCAGTATGTACTGTACTTCCTCGATTCACCGCCAGTTGGCCCAGTTGAAGGAAGGTAATGCTGACTTCGGTGCTTGTGTTGACATGCGACTCATTGCTCTATAGTACTAGCATCAAGCACATCAGTACGTAGCATCAACAGCTTAGTGTACATCACGAACGTGGTTTTGCAGTAAGTGCAATGTTTACAAATGCGGAGTTGGCAGATGCCCATTTGATGTATGGATTAGCACGGGGCAATAACCGTGGCGCGGTACGTTTGTATCGAGACAGATTTCCAGAACGAAGGTGTCCCGACAGGAAGACGTTCGAAACAATTGATCGGCGTCTTAGGGAGCACGGAACATTCCAGCCTATGACTCGCGACTGGGGAAGACGTAGAACGACGAGGACACCTGCAATGGACGAGGCAATTCTTCATGCATTTGACGATTATCCTAATGTCAGCGTCAGAGAACTTGCTGCTGTACAAGGTAACGTTGACCATGTCACTGTACGGAGACTGCTACGGGAGAACCAGTTGTTTCCGTACCATGTACAGCGTGTGCAGGCACTATCAGCAGCTGATTGGCCTCCACGGGTACACTTCTGTGAATGGTTCATCCAACAATGTGTCAATCCTCATTTCAGTGCAAATGTTCTCTTTAAGGATGAGGCTTGATTCCAACGTGATCAATTTGTAGATTTTCATAATCAACATGTGAGGGCTGACGAGAATCCGCGTGCAATTGTGCAATCACGTCATCAACACAGATTTTCTGTGAACGTATGGGCAGTCATTGTTGGTGATGTCTTGATTGGGCCCCATGTTCTTCCACCTACGCTCAAAGGAGCACGTTATCATGATTTCATACGAGACACTCTACCTGTGCTGCTAGAACATGTGCCTTTACGAGTACGACACAACATGTGGTTCATGCACGATGGAGCTCCTGCACATTTCAGTCGAAGTGTTCGTACGCTTCTCAACAACAGATTCGGTGACCGATGGATTGGTAGAGGCGGACCAATTCCATGGCCTCCACGATCTCCTGACCTCAACCCTCTTGACTTTCATTGTCTACGCAACCCCGGTACCAAATGTAGAGACTCTTCGTGCTGGTATTGTGGACGGCTGTGATACTATACCCCATTCCCCAGGACTGCATCAGCGCATCAGGGATTCCATGCGACAGAGGGTGGATGCATGTATCCTCGCTAACGGAGGACATTTTGAACATTTCCTGTAACAAAGTGTTTGAAGTCACGCTGGTACGTTCTGTTGCTGTGTGTTTCCATTCCATGATTAATGTCATTTGAAGAGAAGTAATAAAATGATCTCTAACATGGAAAGTAAGCGTTTCCGGACACATGTCCACATAACGTATTTTCTTTCTTTGTGTGTGAGGAATGTTTCCTGAAAGTTTGGCCGTACCTTTTTGTAACACCCTGTAAATATGTGTGTGTATGTGTGTGTGTGGTTATAATTAAATTTTCCATATTCAACACATCATAAGACGGAAAATAATTACTGTACAAGTACCAAACGTGGTAGCATTAATGAACAGGGTATGGGGTGCATGATTTCCCAGCGCCACCGTCCAGTTCCTACTGCAAGCTCCCAACGACTGGTATTTAGATCGTAAATGTCGTTAATTCTCGCTGTCTGTGGCAGGCTGAGAAGAGAGTTTGCTTAATTTTATCAGCAGGGATTACTTCCATTCATTTTTATATAATCCTGCTGTGGGGAAGGATCTTATGCACACTTTTTCTCTCTCGGCAGCATAACCTTCCCTGACCATTCTGCCCGGTTTAGAATTGATGTTTAGGCCCATCAAAGTTCAGAATACAATCTTATCGATTGAATTTGAAGTCGCAACGGATAACGCAATTGTAATTTTGGGGATAGTCAGAGAAAACTACATCCTGCACGAATCTAGTCTTGTGCCAATAATTTTAATAAAGGGGCAGCGTGATTGATACGATTCTCCTTTCTTAGGTATGGTTTAAATGAGCAAGCCGAGAACGGAAATTACTTCGAAAAACAAAGTTAATTTTATTTTAACCAACATTAGACAAATTTACGAAGTTACTTCTTATCAATCTTTTGAATACACATTTCACTAAATCTGCTTTGAATTTTCATTTAACTATGGACAAAGATTCACTGTTCATTAATTATGTAAAGTAATTGAAGTTACGCTGATAATTTCTATCAGCTGATAGTACCATAACACTGATTTTAACAATGTAACGAAACCTATTGTGACGTTACACTACCATGGATACTAAGTGCCATGATCACTAATCGTGATTCATAATCTCACACACCTGACCAGCCAGAGTGCAGTTGTTGACGTGTCAACTTGAGGTTGGACAAAAGGAGCAGGTCATTATTGGTGGACTTCTATTATCAAAACAACAGAAATGCTGCTAATCGAGAATATCTCCGGCTGAAAGGATTACGGAAGGGTCCTCTTTCTCCGCCTGATGTGCGGAGCGTGACTAAGAAGTTCGACTCGACAGCAGTGCCGGGCGTCGCTCAGTGAAAAGGCCGACGACCGGTTGCACCACAAGAGGCTGACGAAATCGCTGTTGCTAGGGCAGACAACGCTGTCCGCAATTCCCGATCATCAGGCAGTGCGCATTATGTGTCACGACAGTTGAACACCCCGCGTTTCACTGTACGGAAGGTGCTCCGAACCATCCTCAAATGGTTTCCGTACAAGATCCATATCGTACAGCAGCCTGCACCACAGGACGCACAACGACGTGTTGACTTCCCTCTCCACTTTCTCGCAAAGCTTGAAGTTGACGAGGGTTGGCCCTGGACCATCCTATGGACAGACGAAGCTCACTTTTCTCTGACGCCTGAGCTGATCACACGGAATTGCCGAGTGTGGGGACCTTCACTCCAGTCACTGTGCGCTACGTTCTCTGTGTGGTGAACGTATCACCGTATGGTGTGGTTTCATGGCCACGATCATCATTCATCATTCCTTTTGAGAAGTTCGGCGCTCAAGGACCAAAGACGCGCAGTGTGACTGGTCAGCGTTACTGCGATAGTCTTCGCCAGCTGTCATACCTCCCGTACAGCTGAGAGACGCATTGAATACAACAGTTTTCGTGCGCAGAACATCGCTCGTGAAGCTCACCCCCTTCTCCAAACCACATTTGGAAACGATTGAATTATCAGCCGATCGTTTCCAAATGCTTGCCCGATCATCTGATCTCACTCCCTGTGATTTCTGTTTGTGGATCTGGACAGGGTTTGCCAGGGGAACATGTGCTCATCTCAAGCGCAGCATATCAGTCGTCAGCATATCTATGAACATGCTCCGTTCTACTGTGCAGAATGTAATCCTGTGCTTTCAGACTCTTTGAACACTGATGGGCGCCATATTGAGCCCCTTTTGTAACAGTAATGGTACCGGTATATAATGGCATGATGAGCCGTAGCAGCACATTAAAAATATTTCAGCTGAATTGATTCTGCATTATTTCTCTTTCCAATGCCCTTGATATTAAAGCTACCAAGTTTGGTACTGGTACGGTAGTTAGTTTCTGTGTCCTGATGTGTTAAGTAGGGAAAGTTTAATTCTAGCCACCCGGTACACACACACACACACACACACACACACACACACACACACACACACACACGTCCGCAGCTCGTGGTCGTGGGGTAGCGTTCTCGCTTCCCACGCCCGAGTTCCCGGGTTTGATTCCCGGCAGGGTCAGGGGTTTTCTCTGCCTCGTGATGACTGGGTGTTGTGTGATGTCCTTAGGTTAGTTAGGTTTAAGTGGTTCTAAGTTCTAGGGGACTGATGACCATAGATGTTAAGTCCCATAGTCCTCAGAGCCATTTGAACCATTTTTGAACACACACACACAAACACACATATGCACTTCTGCTTATAAAAAATCTTGTAGAGTAACTAGTACTCCCAATTCTTTATTGTAGTGATGCCATTCTTCAAGAACTGTCATATATGATGTGCACGTTGTAGGGCAGAGACATTTCAAAAATTTGCCACAAGGCGTGCAAAAGGAACGACTTTCAATTACGATCGCAGATTCGAATTGATTTAAGATTATGGATTGGTTGACGTAGGTCATGGGACAATCTGATTACTATTTTGAAAAGTCGGCGAAATTAATTATTAAATAAATGATATTTACTCTCTTCTGCAACAAGGAACTCATTACTAAGACTAAGTTATCTGTGCACCGTTCAATCTTTCGACCAACTTTGTTGTATGGGAGCGAAAGCTGGGTGGATTCAGGTTACCTTATCAATAAGGTTGAGGTTACGGATATGAAAGTGGCTAGGATGATTGCAGGTACTAGTAGATGGGAACAATGGCAGGAGGGTGTCCACAATGAGGAAGTCAAAGAAAAACTGGGAATGAACTCTATATATGTAGCAGTCAGGGCGAGCAGGCTTAGATGATGGTGTCATGTTACACGCACAACGTTACCCTCAGCAGTAGAGGGTAGGAGGAGTCGGGGTAGACCAAGGAGAAGGTACCTGGATTCGGTAAAGAATGATTTTGAAGTCATAGGCTTAACATAAGAAGAGGCATCAATGTTAGCACTGAATAGGGGATCATGGAGAAATTTTATAAGGGGACTATGCTCCAGAAAGGCATAATCAGTCTTAAATGATGATGATGATGATGAATATGATGATGATGATAAATGATATTAAACCAATTTTCCCCGACAGTTAGAGACCACCGTAGGCGTGCCTAACCGAGGGGATTGGAGTCTCATAGAAGCGGAATAATTTTCTGAACCCCAGATTCATTATTCCTGATGCTTTTCAAGTTGGTGAAAATCCACAAAAAGCTCCATCTTCAAATTATGCGGTGTGGGACTGCTGCTGTTCGATGAATTGTAAAAATACTATCCCAGCAGCCGTTATTTTTATAATTTTTTTTATTTTGGCTACAAGTTTCCACTCCACAGTATAGTCGTCTTCTTGCCCTGTAGCTTGAATGACAGGTAACAAGATCGCTCGTGAAGTGTTCATCGGAAACCAGGCGGAAATATTGCTTCCCTGTTCTAAAATTTACGTCTTGATTCATCTGTCGTTCATGCTACAGGGCCTGAAGATGATTCTATTGAGAAGTCGAAACTGGTAGCGTAAATGAAAAACTATAAAAATATGACCTGTTAGAATATTAATTTTTACAAAATCCATAAATTCTGACTGATCCGTTAGTGTGAAATTCATGTCGTGGCTGCTTCCTGGCGAAGAGGTACTCAGATCGTCCCAGTCCTTCTCATACCTACCGCCACTCCAGTATCCCCAACCTCTGAGCGGTAAGGCTTTCCCTCACTGGCCAGAACAAATCGTAACTGCCACTCCGTTAGGTTGGTCACGGGGTCTTCGTTCTCCTGGACATCTCGTGGTGTGGTACGGCGTCCACGTTACCAAAAGTTCCCAAAGACGTGCTCGACATCGCAGTCGATCGCAGTCCTTGCTTGTAGCACGTCGTTATCGGCACCTGCGCGGGTGTCCCCACCATTTTGTTTCCTGTGTGCACGCTTCCTGTGTTTGGTAGTATCCATGGACTGCGCATTTCGTGTTAGTGCAGCTTTGGTCGGTTATAACGCTAAGAGTATTTCGGTGGAGATTTTATAGTGATGCAGCCATCAGCATCTGATCAGTAGGCGTGGCAAAGCTGAGCATGATTTCGCTATGGGGAATTTGTGCTGCTCCTCTCTGAACTTCAGTCACCTCAGTTCTCTCGGCTGCTAACCATTTGCACTCTCTCTCTCTAAAGAGGCGCTGTATGAGCTATTCAGACGCTCGTTTCTGTCAGAGTTACCTCTTTTATTTATCTTGACCTTCACAAACACATTTCCATACCACATCTGATTTAATTACGGGTGGAGTAACCATTTTTATTCTATTATTACCCAACATTTAATTGTTATTTTATTTATCTATTTATTTTGGAACAACATCTTGGTCTGTAGAATTAATCTGTTGCTTCCTATAAATGATCTTTTCAGCTCTAAAAAACCTCTGCTAGACGAAACGGAGTCCCTTGGCACCCACGATCAAGACAAAGGCAGATTATAAGGTGAGACCAAGTATAACTGCCAACTGGGGGTCAGGGGCAAGACCGCTTTAGTAATTAATCAATGTTCAATGAGAAAACCTAGCAGCATCCACAATGTGAATGCGATACAGTTGTGAAGGTTGTTTTTTCCAGCCATAGATTATTAAAGCTGGCTAAACATGGTTGTATCAAGGCTACGTGCAGATCAGCGTCGTGACGACAACAGCCACTGTGTGCTTTACTCTCTGCATAGTCAGCGCACTTTCTCTTACCTACCTTCAACTCCACGGTCTGAAAAATGTAGCAGAAATGATCTCAGCACAGAAACATCCTCTCGATACCACCTAAACACTAAACTTATTAAAATTTTCTGCGTTAAGAAGCCGAATTAACTTCTTTCAGCATCGAAAGAGTGCTAATGGCCCTACTTTTATCATAGTAGCTATAATTTCCCTACATTCCACTCCCGTCATTATCCCCACCCCACCCCTCCCCTCTCAGTTCCGTACCTTTCCCTCACGCTTTACGCTTACTTACTGTGCCCTCTACTATCGAGCCAGTTTGCTCTTCCTTAACACTTACCACTTACTGTGACTGTTAGTTCAGTCTTCCACTCAGCCATTATCTCTACTGCTTCTGGTGGTGTTAAACGCGGTTTAAAATATGGTAAAGAAATTAATACTACAGTTATTTTAATGTGTGCTATTACTACTATAAAGAAGAACATGTCAACAGGAGGAACAAATCAAGGTTTGACAGAAGGGTGCAAACATCTAGAAGTAAAAATCGCAGAACAGAGTAAAGAGGATAAGAAAACTAATTCAATAATAAATACTTCCAAGTTCACTATTGCAAAGTTAAAAGATGTGTTATGCGGTCAGACTAGAAAAGAAACAAAAGGAAAATTATTAAAAACAATTATTGTAATCATAATGACATATACATCAGAAGTAATGACCGTTACTTGTCATTTAATGAAGTAACTGATAGCAAATGCGATGGGATTCTGAAGAATTTCTGCAGGAATATCCAGGAAGGAAACGGTCAGAAATGGTGTCATCAGGAAGAAAGTGGACGTCACGAGTTAGATTAGTTCGATAATTGATTTTGTGAAGAACAGCAATTCTTACAGTATGGACATACGAAAAGGATGTCAGATAATTAGTTTTCCACGAGGGATTATGGGATGGGAGCCACCAGGAAGGCAATGTGGTTAATCACAAGAACAAATATCGAATCTTAGAATACCGGAAACGGTAAATGCACTGTAAATGCATAGTAAAAATAGTGAATACTGTTATTAATAAGTATAATTTTTATTTTGATAGTTATAATTAACTACATAACAGTGTTTCATATGTATAGGTAACTCAACAATAAATACACATAGAAACCAAAGCCTTCTTCCAGTTTTGTTGTAGTACAAGAGTTGGGGGTGGCTTCAAAATTTTCGAAGAAAGAATAGTTTATGATCCTGGTTATAGTGTCGTCAGCATATGAGAAACCAAAAATTTTCTCTCTCCGCTTTGGTGCACAGGAATTTTTCTGCACCTGGGAGTTATCCTTTAGAGCCCTGTTTTATTTACGGAAAAATGAGGTACAGGGTATCAACCACAGGAGAACAAAGACAATAACTATTCATGCTTCCAAGATTTATAGGAAAACTACGACCACAGATATAATAATAACGGAAAATTCTCAACACCCAGTGACACACAAACATGCTGCCTTTCATTCTGGGGTGCATCACCTAATATCCACCAACACGAGTGAAGATACCTTCCAAATGGAATTACATGCAATCAAACAAATAGTACCAAAAAACGGCTATCCCCCTACCATGGTAGACTCCATAGTTCACAAAAAGCAGAAACAACCGATATACTCTCATCTTTACCCTGTCCTTGACTCGCCACCTCAGCAATGCAATAAATGGTGCGCAGTTCCATTCTTAGAAAAAGTCTCACTGGATGTAGCCAGAAAACTTAAACCCAGGATCGCAAAAACATAATTTTCTGTGCACAATACTGTTGGACACATTTTACCTAATGGTAAAGATAGCACTGTAGCTTCCGAAGAGAGTGGAATACATAAAATCATATGAAACCGCGGCTAATTCTATGTAGGACAGTATGAGAGGGTAATATGGATGTGCTTGAAGGAACACCACAGATTTTGGAAACTTAGAGAAGGAGACTCCACCTTTGCAGACCATCTGCGTGAAGGATGCCGTAGTTAGAAGTTGAAACCCGAAGTATTACACCACATCCGGAGAGAGAAAGTGAATTATCTCGCAATATTGGAAATTAATAAACTCGTGTTCACCAACCCAAGCTTAGTGCTGAATGGCCAGACACAGTTCCCTTACTCCCCATTTTTAATAGCAGGTACTACTGTAATCCCATCTAGGCCAATTTGTAAATAACCCCTCTTACCCAGTTCTCCATTCCTATTTTCAGTTGATTTCTATCGCTGCGTTAAAAAAATTTTATTATCTAGAATCACAGCTGCTTCACTCACCTGCTTAGCACTACTACACCTTGTCTGGTTGTAATTTGGGACCTATTTAAGACATTACTTTGTTCAGCCACAGCTTTAGAATACATGAACAAAGTTTATTATTCATTTATTTTCTTCTGTGTACAACTGTTATAATTTGACTGAAGTTCATTAGTAAATGTGTCATATATTTTGTCTTAATTGAATAATCTCACACCGTATTTACACTGAAATAAACCCTCTTGCTTTACAGTTTAAACATGGCTGTTACTCGGCAACAGTATACTAGTTTCAACATGGGTTTATACAGACAACCGGTTGCAAATTACTGTTTCGTACATTGACCTGGGTATCGGCAGCTAATAAGGGTGTGTTCATCAGAATGAAATTTTGATAAATGTAAAATTACATTGCGAAAAAGCAATGATCTGATTTTAGATCAGCTGTTCTCTTGTAAAACTTAAACATTTTATTGTATTTTATTTTTGACGTGAGCATAACTACTCTAAAATCGGACCATTGCTTTTTGGCAATGTAATTTTACGATTTATCAAAATTTCATTCTCATGAATACACCAGTAGTATGTGTCGAAACCTATGGCAATGTACCAGAGAGTAGTCTGCAACCGGTTGGATACATAATCCTATTTTGATACCCTGTTCTTTTATTCTTACTTCTAACATAAATATTTTTTCATTCCTGGAAAGGGATACTAGTTTAAAATCTTTTAATCAACAAAATTTCACTGCACCACATACTTATCTTTGTACCTGTTGATGGCACAACAGCCGAAAACCCATTCGTGTGCCAAATAATAAATATTGTAGAATATTACGATAGTGTTGTGTTTCATTCATAACATGTCAGATATTCTACCAAGAACTGACGGAAGAGTCAATCAATGCAAAACTATTTCACCCAGCGAGCAAACTATATTAGGCAAGTGTAATAGTCTTGGAATTCAAGATAAATGGGAGAATCCAAATTAAAGATAGAGGAGGTGATGACGGGTGTAAATTCTACTCAATCGTCACTAACGATGATTAGTTCGGGCTCCAGAGAAATGTAGAAACACACGGGTTTTCTTAGAAGATAGATTAAAAAAAGGCAAATCTACCTTTATATAATTTGTAGATTTACAGGAAAGGTTTGATGATTTTGACTGCATTACGCTGTTTGAAGTTTTGGAGGTGATAGTGATAAAATGCCGGCGAGCGAAAGATTATTTAAAGCTTGCACAGAGTCAAGACTGCTGTTAAAAGAGTCAAAGGACGTGAAAGGGATGCAGTGACTCAGAAATTGGTCAGATGAGACTATGATTTATCGTCGATGTTACAGAATCCTTGTATTAAGCATGCATTAAAGGAAACCAAGAAAAAATTTGAGACTGGAATATTCAGGGAGAAGAAAGAAAACGTCGAGGTTTGCCGACGTTATTATGATTCAATCAGAAACATAGAAGTACACGGAAAATTAGCTGACGGAAAGGGCAATGTCAGTAAACTAGGTTCTAAAATGAATTTTCCAAAAGAGGACAGCGTACGTTAATTTGTCGTTAATAATTATTAAGTAACACACAGATTATCTCTATCCAACATGCCATAATAGATGTGATATAAATTAATCCATCAGTCCACACGTGAATCGTCACATAAATATGGACAGATAATTTATAATTTCCTTCTGCAAACTTCCGACAATTCACCTTCGGTACGTATCTGACATCGCACCACTGAAGTCCACTTTACTCCATACATGCTTTAACTATAATCTACGTGGTCCTTCCACGTTTACTCTGACGGCGTGCTTAAATGTAATGTTTCCGCATTTTTACGTAAAAACTCTTAAGGCTTTTAACATAAAAGAAACTTTCTTAATATTATACATCTTTACTCTTCATGCCCACACATTTGCAAACCTCTGCCGTTAGATGACTCCAAACTATAACGTGTAAAATGGCGATGTTTAGTCCTAAGTATGTGGGTGCTTGAGAAACAGGGTGCTGTGATTGAGTTTAGAAAAGTTAAAGAACACCTTCGAGGACTTCACTTTGACAGTGATGAAGCGGTGCTAGCAGGTTGCGGCTCTGTCAACAAAGTCAGACATCCTACAGTGACGGTATCAACTATCTGGTCTCTCGTTGGGAGAAATCCAGGGTAACCACGTTCAGGAAGCTATGTACAAGTGGGGTATAGAGCTGTAAAATCTTAATAAAGTCTTTAAATAAAACAAAGATTTTAGAGATTTCACATAAAAATTCTGATGCATTAAATATTATTGCGGTCTTTAGTCCAGAGAAAGGTTTGATGCAGCTCTCCATGCTACTCTATCCTGTGCAAACTTTTTCATCTCCAAATAACTAATACAGCCTATATCCTTTTGAATCTGCTTCATCTCTTGGTCTCCCTCTACGATTTGTACCCTCCATACTAAATTGGTGATCCCTTGACGCCTCAGAACAAGTCCTACCAACCGACACATTCTTCTAGTCAAATTGTGCCACAAATTCCTCTTCTCCCCAATGCTGTTCAGTACCTCCTCATTAGTTACGTGATCTACCAATCTAATCTTCAGGATTCTTCTGTAGCACCACTTTTCGAAAGCTTCTATTCTCTTCTTATCTAAAGTATTTATCGTCCATGTTTCACTTCCATACGTGGCTACGCTCTATACAAGTACTTTCAGAAAAGACTTCTTGACACCTAGAACTATACTCTATGTTAACAAAATTCTCTTCTTCAGAAACGCTTTCCTTGCTATAGACAGTCTACAATTTATGTCCTACCTATTTCACCTTTCATCAGTTATTTTGCTTCCTAAATATCAAAACTCATTTACTACTTTAAGTGTGTCCTTCCCTAATATAGATCCCTCATCATAACCTGATTTAATTTGACTACATTCCATTAGTCTCGTTTTGCTGTTTTTGACGTTCATTTTATATCCTCCTTTCAAGACACTGTCAATTCGGTTCAACTACTTTTTCAGGTCCTTTTTTTTCTTTGACAGAATTACAATGTCATCGGCAAACCTCAAAGTTTTTATTTCTTCTCCATGGATTTTAATTCCTACTCCGAATTTCTCTTTTGTTTCCTTTACAGCTTGCTGAATATACAGGGTGAATAACATCGGGGATAGGCTACAACCCTGTTTAACTCCCTTTCCAACCACTGCTTCCCTTTCATGCCCCTCGACGCTTATAACTGCCATCTGGTTCCAGTACAAATGGTAAATAGCCTTTCGCTTCCTGTATTTTACCCCTGCCACCTTCAGAATTTGAAAGAGAGTATTCCAGACAACATTGTCAAAAGCTTTCTCTAAGTGTACGAATGCTAGAAACGTAGGTGTACCTTTCCTTAATCTATCTTCTAAGGTAAGTCGTAGGGTCAGTATTTCCTCACGTGTTCCAACATTTCTACGGAATCCAAACTGATCTTCCCCGAGGTCAGCTGCTACAAGTTTTTCCATTCGTCTGTAAAGAATTTGTGTTAGTATTTTGCAGCCGTGACTTATTAAACTGATAGTTCAGTAATTTTCACACTTGTTAATAACTGCTTTCCTTGAGATTGAAATTATTATACTCTTCTTGAAGTCTGAGGGTATTTCACCTGATTCCTACATCTTGCATTACTAGTATATATTTTATTTTTATATTCGAGGTACATCATATTAACACTTACGAGCGGTTTCGCGGGTGGATCGACGGACTAGTGTGTACATCACATCTGTTGCGGCACGTTGCATAAAGATAGTTCGTATGTTGCTTGACAATGTCTATAGGGTCCGTAGAGGAAATTAGTCTATAGCATATAAACTGAAATTTATACAGTCCACCATGGAAAATGTTTTCTTTTAGGAAAGACTAGTGTACAGACAAAATATAAGATGAATATCAACAGAAGCAAATAAGGGTAATGGTGAGGGAATACTAAATGGGTCACTAAAATAGCTTATAAGCTTTGCTATTTGAGTAACCAAACAGCTTGCGATGGGTGAAGGAGAGAGGATATAAAACGAATACCGGTTATACCAAGAAATGCATTTCCAAAGAGAAATTATTTAACATAGAACAGTGGTTGATGTATTAGGAAGTCATTTTTGATGTTTTATGCTGCGCTTAGCCTTGGATGCGAAGGAAACGTTGACGATACTCAGGTCACACAGAAAGAGAGTGGAAGCTTTTCAGACGTGTTGCTATAGAGCCGTGCTGATTATAACAAAAGAAGTGATGTCGAATCGAATTAGGTTGTCAAGAAGTATATGGTGAAAGAAGTGATGGGTTGAGAAGACATATCCTCTGGCATCAAGGAATCTTCAGATTGGCAATGGAGGGGAAGTGTGGGAGGGTAGAAATTGTAGAAGGAGATCTACTCTTGACTACAACAAATGTGTCCAAGTGGAAGTTGGATGCAGCAGTTTTGCAAGGATAGAAATGTTTACACAAGGTAGACTGAGTTGCAGAAGTCTACGAAACCGGTTTATGGCTGAACCCAACAATAACAACAGCAACAGAAACAACAACATCTGGTACAGCTATAATGTCATTATTCTACATCTATAAAAATTATATCAATGTCGGTATTTGTGGACAACTGAGTTAGAACTTTCTGTGCTGGTGGGATATTGTCGTAATTTGTACTAGAGTGTGCCCGGCGGCGCCTATGTCAACGGTATCTGCGCGTCTGATGGCAGGTTGATCACAGTTGCATCAAGCTTGGTTCATTACATCTCAGAGATGATGTAGCCCCTAGGCTTTGCGACTGGCATTTCGTATCTAGGGTCTATCTCCGTTTGGGGAAAGCCATTGCCGCCAGAGTCAATTATCGTGGGCAGCTACGTGTTGATGACAGAGGGGCTGCGTGGACTGTAGCAGTTTGTAACGGAGTGCAGTAAATCGGTCGTCAGTTACTACAGGACAAGGCCAACGTGATAGCGTCCAGACCATAATCCTCACTGTATAACACAGAAGCTATCCTCCCAAACCTTCCTCTATCACTCCCCACAGGGCACGTAGTTTTTTTCCCTTGATTTCGTTTCGATTCCCCCCCCCCCCCCCCCCCGAAGAGCGGTAAAAAACATAATGAGAAAATAAATAAAGAAGAAAAAAGGCCGTAAAACGGTGACATTATAAAAAAACTGTAAAATGGTGGAAAGTTACGGAATTTAAAATATAAAAACACTGTGGTGAGGATACAGATGAAGACACTCAATAAGTAGACAGGCACAATTACAAAAGCAATTCGTCAGTCTGGTTTCTGTTCGCATGAGATGAAAAATACAACCAGTGACAGTATGGTGGCTGTTCACAGCGCTGACAGGGAACGCACAACACTGAACACTCACGTAAAACAGCACTATACAGGTGAAACAGCGGCAGATGTGGGTGGAGGGGTGGGGTGGGGGGGGGGGACCCAGACTTATGAGGGAAAGAGGAGGAACCGATGAAGGGAGAGGAAACGGAAAAGGGGGGGTGGATGTGAGGAGGAGTTGTAAAGGCAGTAGAGGGGAGAGAAAAAATGACTGAGGGGAGAGATGGGAGGCCAGGAGAGGGTAGGTGGGGAAGAAACAGGATGGAAGTGGGAAGAGGGAGCCCGGGGAAAGGACAGAGGAAAGGAGGGGGAGGTGAGGATCAGAGTTGATAGGAGGGATAAATGGAGGGGGAGATGGTATCATCTGGGAGGGGGAGTTGACAGAAGCCACCTTGTGAAAGGAGATGAAGGGTGTAGAGATGGAGGGAAGGGGGGACACAGCAGTGAAGGTGCGGCAGAGGGCGGGGGTTGGAGAGGAGAGGAGCAACGAGGGCATTAGGGGGATCAATGCACGGGGAGGTGTAGAGTATGCAGATATGTTCGAGGAATAGGAGCAGATGGGGTAAGGAATCAGGCCGTAGAGGATCTATGTCAGGGATGGAAGGCGTATACAGAAGGCGAGGCGGAGTGCATGGCACTTGAGGATCTGGAGGGACTTATATAATTTGGGGGGAGAGGGGCGGATATCCAGGTGGGACTGGAGTAACAGAGGATGGGACGGATTAAGGATTCTTAGGTGTAGAGGATGGTAGAGGGGTTCAACTCCCATGTCCAGCCAGAGAGGAGTTTGAGGAGTCAGAGGTGGCTGTGAGCTTTGGATTGGATAGAGTGGAGATGAGGGATCCAGGTGAGGTGACGGTCAATGGTGAGCCCAAGGTAGGTGAGGGTGGGGCAGAGGCGGTCAACATGGAGGCAGATGGTAAGGGAGAAATCAATGATGCGCAAGGAGCGAGTGGTACGATCTACAATGATTGCCTGGGTCTTGGAAGGATTGATTTACTGGAGACACTGGTTACACCATGCAGCAAAGAGGTCAAGGTGATTCTGGAGAAGGCATTGGGAGTGTTGGAGGGTAGGAGCGAGGTCAAGGAATGTGGTGTCATCGGCATACTGCAGGAGGTGTACTGGTGGAGGGGGGGTAGAGGAGAGGGGAGAGGACAGATCCCTGGGGCACACCTGCACAGGGGCAGAAGGTGCGGGAATCGGCGTTATGGATGGTAACGTAGGAGGGGCGGCAGGAGGGGAAGGAGGCAATCAGTCTGACATAGTTGATAGGAAGGGCGTGGGTCTGGAGTTTAAACAGGAGACCGGGATGCCAGACACTGTCGTAGGCCTTTTCGAGGTGGTGGCAGACAAAAACAGGGCACGTAGATTGACACTTTAAGGTCCACATATTGAAGTTTCGGATCAAGAAAACCAGCTGTATATGTTACTGTTTAAAATGTTATTTGCACTTCATTCTGAAGTTTTTTTCAAGCACAATACTCACTCTGTGATGTACAGGGTGAGCACAAAGCCTTGCCCTGATTATAAAAATTTATAACAGAATAACCGATTGACATAATAAGTTAAATTATATGCCGTTACATAGGTTAGTGCTACTAGTTGTTGTGACAAATAGATGGCGCTAGTGCTCCCCAAACCGACGCTGTCTGTTAGGTCATGTTAGTTGCTGGCGAAGTGGCGTAGAAGCAGGAGTAAGCGCAATGTGTGCTTTGGTTTCACGAAACGCAATCACCCATCTGTGTTCAGTGTAAATTTCAGGCTTCTTATGGACGCAGCCTTCCTGACGTTATATCAGTAAAGCAATGGTACGTGAAGTTTAACGAAGCAGGCAGCGTTGAAGATCGTCCTCGAAGTGGCAAGCCTCGTGTCAGTGATGCAACTGTTGATCGTGTTCGGCAATCGTTTGAGCGGAGTCCATCTAAATCAACTCGTCAAGCATCTCGTGAACTTCAAACACTGCAAGCAATTCATTAAACGCTTAGGTTGCGTACTTACAAAGTGCAAATCGTGGTGGCCTTGCTACCGAATGATTTGCTGACACGTGCTGAATTTGCGACTGAGATTTTCAAGAGGATTTATGGCGCTAACGATTACTTAAATCGCATATGCTTTACCGATGAATCCACTTTTCATGTCAGTGGAATGGTAAATAGGCATAATGTCCGTATATGGAGTTCAGAGTCTCCACGTGCTACTGTACAGTTACAGCGAGACAGCGAAAAAGTGGATGTTTGGTGCTGCCTCATGCATAAGAAGGTTTTTGAATCGTTTATCTTAGCGGAAAAATCCATTACCACTAATATTTACTTAGGCGTTTTGCAACAATTCATAGCCCCACAGTTAGAAGAATATCAACCATGGGTACTTTTCCAGAAAGATGGAGCACCCACCACTGGGCTTTGATAGTGCGTGATTTCCTGGATGAAACATTTCCGGATCGGTGGATTGGAAGCAACGGTCCAACACCCTGACCACCCCGCTGTCCAGACATTACGCCCCTTGACTTTTTATTTCTGGGGCTATATGAAGGACAGATTCTTCGTCACACCAGTTGCTACGTCGACGAACTGAGGGCTAGGATACAAGCTGCTGTGGGTACTGTGACAGAACACATGTTACGAAACACCTGTCGGGAACTGGAATACCGCCTCGACATTCTCCGAACTACAAAGGGATCACGCGCTGAGGTTAACAAACGTAAGTGGTCTAAAAAAAATTGTAACACTAACTTATATAACGGCATCAAATGTAAATTATTATGTCAAACGATTATTATTGTTATAATCAGGGCAGGATTTTGTGCTCACCCTGTATTACAGATTTTACATTAATGATAACAGAAGGTGTAACTACAATTTAAAAAAGACTTCGACTAGGGTTCTTAAGCATTTCCGCCAGCGACTGGCTTGTCTGTGAAAACTGTGAAACATTCTGGCATGCAGAGAAGTGTGTATGTTGCACCCAGGTTGTTCCTTTCCCAGTTGCTTTGCCAGCAGACTGATTCGTCTTCTCCGAAGGAAAGTTGCAAACCCCTGTCGGATGCTGCTTCATTTCAGCTGTTGTAATTTTTTCAGAAAACGTCTTTCAAACCCACTCCTGACAGTTTCACTAGGAACAATTGTTTGCTTCATTGCGAGAGGGAGCTAACCTACAAATTGTTAAAAGTGAGTTATTGATATAGTTAGATATTACTACTATTTATTTAAAATTCAACAATATATATGTATAATTACTATCGTTTAATCTTCCACTGTCCAAAAAGAAAGGGGTTCAGAACATCTCTGAATCGCAGTTTTGCATTCCGAGAAGGGGGTAACGTTACGTCAATTACACGCACTTGCAGTCTCAAATTTCAGTGTTGACACCATGGCTGACGGTGACTATGATTCCGTGCCTGTGAAAAACCTAGAAAACATTCAAGAAATAGAGATGCCTTGAAGAAAAGAAAGGCAAAATTACAAAGAAAACTGGGACTACACTAGGCGAGTGAAAAAGTAACGAAGCTGAATCCAGCGATGAAATAGGGTAGCGTTTGCAAGGCTGAGGTTTTGAACAAAAGGACTGGAAGGCCTCGGAAACGCAGAAAAGAAACAGATTTCAGTCTCCTCACCGATTACTTGCGCTGACAAAATGCGAAGTGTTTGTATCCTAATGGCTGAAAGATTCTTGCTGCTAAACACAAGCACTTGACGTCTACGTTCCCTTATATTCCTGCTCTTCAATAAGACACTTATGGTGCTAGTAGCCATATTTAAGATGTTTTAAATTTAAATAATTGGGTTGCTTTACAACAGCCCTGTTTTCATCAATTACTTGTTTTAAAATGCAGTTGGGTTCAATTTACTTCAACATGAATTTCTTTAAACATTTATGGCTTACTAATAGTGTCTGGGATTCCTTTTACACCAACTCGAAGCAACAGTCTATATCAAAACCCATGGTTATGTTGAGCCATCTGGTTTCTTCTCCTCCTCGAAGTCGCCAGCTTCATATGGGATGATGTATAATTTACTACATTAATCTGCTCTTTTTCAGGATGGAAGTAGTTAGTATGTCGTTACAACCATCTTTTTTAAAAAAAAAAATTTTGCCTGTAAAAATTAGAATTTTCAGTTACGGCTTCTTTTCCAGAGGAGAGCATGGGGGGCTCACGTTATCCATTTGTAGTAATGCAGACAGTTAGTTCCTTCAGCACGTGAGAGCAGCAATAGTATAAAAAATCATACAGTTTCACTTTTAGCAGTAGCGTTTTGCGATTTTAAATTTCTCATTGGTCTTACTAAAGTAAAATGGGACCTCACCACGCCTAGTTAGATTAACACGTGGTCGTAACTGCCGATGAGAAATTTAGACGATGATTCCGTGTGAAACCTGCTGGGATATGTGAGTGTTTTGTGTGAGTTATTTAAGGCTCTAAGCGTGTGGCGTAATTTTTTTCAGCAAATTCAATAATTTTGTGCACGTAACTCTTGATTCAAGAGTAACCCCCATTTGCAAGCTGCAACCTAGACGATGCTTCACGTCCTAACTAAATGTAAAATAATAGGTTGTGCTTGTGAACAATTGTACAGACTGAAAACAAGAACGAACAATGAAGTGAGTTCAAAAAATTGACCGTTGGTATCGATCACTCACGTGATGTCGAATTGCACCACCAGCGAGCTAACAGTTCGTTACTGAGAATAGTTAAGGTGAGGATGTTTGCGTGTGCTGTAAACAATTTGCGTGTTCCAAATATTATACGATGTTTTATTTTTAGGAAATTGTTTTTTTTTTTTTTTTGTATGTATACGAGAGAGGTTTGTGTGTGCTTTGTTCCCCAGTTTTCTCGCCAAAAATCGTCCCCATAATTTTGACTAAGGGAACGGTGCTGAAAATAATGGAGTGAGTGACCGTTGAGGAATCGAAGCGCGGTTCATTAATTCATAACGATTCGGATTTCTGATAGTATAAGCACCCTCAGTGCGAAGGAGTGTTGAATAGATTTCTGATAATATGGGCACCTTCAGTGCTAAATAAGATAGAATTTATTCGTCCTTCCTTTGTTAATTGCAGTTGTGAGGTGACTTAAGTAGCGGGTAAAAGAGATGGTCATAATATTTTTAAAGCTTGCGGGTAAATAATACAAAAAATATCATATGAATTTAATTTCATGGATTCAGTGACTGATCACAACACCCCCATCCCGTGTAGAGAACAATGTTGTTAATGAAGTCATGAGCCGGCTGGTGTGGCCGAGCGGTTCTAAGCGCTTCAGTCTGGAACCGCGCGACTGCTACGGTCGCAGGTTCGAATCCTGCCTCGGGCATGGATGTGTGAGATGTCCTTAGGCTAGTTAGGTTTAAGTTGTGCTAAGTTCTAGGGGACTGATGACCTCAGATGTTAAGTCGATTAGTTCTCAGAGCCATTTGAACCAAGCCAATGAAGTCATGATAATCCGGCGGGAATGAAAATTAACAAAAACAGAGAATATAGATCATGTTAGAGCGTGGAAATTAATTACTTGCCCACTTGGTTGCATAAGCCCTCCCCCGCGTTATACGTTTGAAATATTACGTTCTCCTACTCAATCGGATATTAACTTCGGACCGGTCCCCTTTCAATGAATCCTTCCGAGTATTGAACCAAGCGGATAAGGAGCGTGTAATTGAGATGCCTTGGCACACACGCAACTGGCACCCTCTGACATAGATTGAAAGAGTGACAAGAAAAACAGCAGCGGAGAAGGTAATCGTTCAACGTGACACATGATTTCAATGCTGTAAGTAGAATATTCGTGCTGAAACCTTCCCCCGCCCCCCCCCCCCCCCCCCCGCCCCCCTCCGCGACACCAAAATGATGAAAACGATGTTTAAGCCGTAGAGCTTCAGCTTCAGCCATAACATTTTAATTTATTATTACTTTTGGGGTACCTCTACTCGCAACACATTTTTCAGACTGGATCCGCATATATCACACAGTATACTTGCAAAATTACATTACTGTGCGACACAAAGTTCAGGAGATATTACGCCATGAACATTGAAATGTGTGAGAAACTAGCGTTTGCTTAAAACGGAGCCCATATTAAGCAGGCTTCACTCATCCAAAGCACTTCATGGCTTCCAACTAACTTTAATTGTAATTTCATTCCTTTTATAAACATATTTTCGCTTATACACTTAACATTAAGTATTTTAACACATTAACTCACTTGTGAGGTAATCGTCTGAGGCTGTATTGCACATGGTACCTCGAGTCTTTAAAGAATAGGGCGAGGGGGGCTTACTCCTTATTAAGAAATGTTCTTACATGCAGGAGCTAGCCCTGTGGTGAGTGAAATTTTCCTCATGATGTCGGAATTATGTAGTAGCCGCATCAGGGAGATCCCTGGCGGTCACTGCATAAACAGGCTTCTTACAATTGGTGCCGAAGTAAGGTTTTAGTGTCGCTGCGTAGTTTAAAATTTACCTGCGGTTTCTATCTCCATTCTTTGAGAATTTCTCTGAAGTCAGATTAATATTTTAGAGACACAGTGCAAACAAGGTGATGAGGTTAGAAACTTTCAGGAATGATGGAGAAGGATGAATGCATCAATTTCGTGTACGGGAGCTTGGTCCGGAAACGACCGAGTCAAAAGCTATAATCAAAAATCGTTCTGATACCTCTGACAGTGGAATATATGTACCGGTGCTATTGTTGCTAAGACTGTATAAGGGTGGGCTGTCACATCGAGCACTTGTGTGTAGCGGTTGGGATAAAAGCTCTACTAAGCCAATGCAGATGGCGTAATGCGTACTGACGTGAGCATTGGAGGCTTCAAACGTCAATTTTCTTGTAGACTGCAGGCTGTGTTTACAGGTTGACTTACTAGCGTCGATCAGCCCTGAACAAAGGGACCTGTACCCTCTAAGGAACTTGAAGATATGATTTTTGTGTATGTGCAAGCAAATGGAAGCAGCAGGGAAAAGAAATGGCAGTACAGGACCAAATATCTGAGTAGAAAACATCCAGTTTTACCATGTTTCCGAGACTGTTCCAACGATTAAATGAAACAGGGCAATTGATAACACAATATTAATTAGGAGGAGAGGAACTACACGGACTCTTGATTTAGAAGATACAGTGCTTTCTTGAGTGGACTAGGCACCTGCAGTCAGTATTCGAGAATTGTGTGGTGAGTATTACGGCAAAGCAGCTACGCTCCCACCATCCAAATAAAGTTCAAGCGTTGACGGCTGCTGTTTTCGGACCTCTGGTGAAGTTCAGGCATTGTTCCTTATACTGATCCTCAATTTCCTGTGTATGTATTTTTCACACATGAAGCCTGTTTCACCAGATAGTTACGTTGTGGGCCGAGGAGAATCTTCACGCTACAGTTGTGAAGAGCCATTAACACAGGTTATCAGTCAACGTGTGGACAGACATAATCAGTGATTACGTGCTGTGTCCGTTTCCCCGCTTAAGGGCACCAGTATGCAGTGTTCATCAGAGACATACTATATGGATTCCTGGACCATACGCCACTTGTTATTCGACAACGGATGTGGTTCCAACACGATGGAGTCCCATCTCACATTGCACTGAGGATTCGTGAACACCTTGGTCAGACATTCTCTGCAAAGCCGATAGACAAAGGTGGTCCTGTTTCGTGGCCAGCACCTTCACCTGACTGCAGCTCAGCCGATGTCTTCTTGTGAGTCCATGTGAAAAGTCCTCTGTATGAGATACCGGCTGCGACTGAAGAGGATCTCTTGTCAAGAATTCTCGCCGTCTGCGACACTGTTCAGATGACAACGGGGTTGTTAGAACGGGTACAACAAACTTTTGTGCGACGATGTCGTAACTGAAGTGTCGCTGAGGGACGGTGTTTTGAACAACTGTTGTAAATGTAGCATCTTGTGAAACTTGTGCGGGGTAAATGGAATTCGTTATTACTGTACCGCTGACTTAGAATTTTCGGTGTCTCTGACACCAATTTACTAGCGTCGTTACCTGTCCATCATCAGTTGAAATTAGCTGAGGTTACTGGAATGTATTCAGAGGGACTTCCGTACGTTAAGATGAGGATTCGGAAGTTGGGGCCCTGTGTTTGAGGGCTGCGCGAGGGTAAGGGGGAAATTAAGTCGATTTTCGCTCGGTAGTTACCGGAGTATGGTGCCTTACTTCAAATTGGTACATTTAATCTTCTCCGTCATCCGTGAAAGTCTGTAACATCGCCAGGGGATCATCCCTTTTCCTCTGTCGTAAGTTATGCGTAGGCGTTTTGTATTTATTTTGCTCTTGTAATTAATATGCCTGGATTAACAACTAATTTTCTATTCGCTGTTGGAACTTTATCGCACGCATTGTCCCTCTATAGCAGCTTTTCAAACTGCACGAGAGCCAAAGAGAACCTAGGCATTTGCCAACTTATCAGCAACTCAGCAGAACGAAAATGCCAACTCACATGCAAAATGTACATTCCGCGGGGTCACACACGTGTGCCAAAGGCCGTCAGAGAAAAAGGAATAGAAACAATAATGCGCTATATAAACAGTTGCGGCTTTATTTCACTTCGGGTTTATTATTACGCTCATGTTGCTTTTTGTATCAACGTCCAATCCCTGTGAAAATACATAAATGTGTAATTTTCTACAAGTTGCTAATAGCAGAGCGAGCGCTGTGGGCAAGCGGTCGGTATAGGTAATAGAATTTGCCATAGACGCTTAAATTTTTCACTGATTCAAATTAAATATGCCACTATATGCAGCTTTATCGCACGCTGCTGGCACCGAACAAACGGGATGCACTTCTACCCTTTTTCTGTGCTTCGAGACTAATTTTCAGTGGTGGTAATACTTTTGGAAAAACCGCTGTAATAGGCTACGATCAGTAGATCTCAACTAGTTGTGAGCTAGCTGCTAATACGCAGTACGCTGTATATATGAACGCATTGCTCCGTATAGGAAAATATAAAATTTGTTGGAAATCAATTAAAATATTATGTCATTTCTGATGGTGGGACGAGAGGGAACGGTGAGGTGAAACTTGCGACTAGTTAGGAAGGTTTTCGTTCTTCATATGTGATCGTTATTACAGCACGGAGTATGAGGGTTGTGTTTCAAGTCAAACTGTGTAGCATAGATTAACATACCGACGCGTACTGATTGTGGTATTAGGTTCGTATTGTTAGCGACTGAGAGTGAAGAAGGGAAGAAGTTTATCTCTCGTCGACAGAGGTGGAACATTACATGTACTGAAGAAGAATGGGGTGGAAATCTGGAACAGCTGATTCAAAATGACCATCCAACCATTTGCCTGACGAGATTTAAGGAAGCCACTTACTGTCAAATTACCATCTTCACTCAAACCTCAGTTCGTAAGCTCATCAGTGAACCTCCTCAATACATTTCTCTGAGTGTAGTGTAGTTTCTTCTTCTTCTACTACTTCTTCTTCTTCTTTTTCTATTACTAACTTAGCAGAGTCTTCTCTGATGTTATCTACAGCCGTGTTTGTCTTGCACTTTTTCTATACGTGCCAACTCTTCTTTTACAGTTTCTTCTTTCCGTAGTATTACATGTTCACACCAAGTTAATGGTTGTTGTGTCCTGTGCTCTACTCATTTCCTCAAGCTCTCAATTTTTGATTCGTTTCCGCTTATCTTCCACTCTAATATGTCCATGTATCTGCCTGCTGACTTGATAATGTAATGTCATACGGTTCCTCGGAGGTGGGTTGCTTACCTATTTGTGCAGTAAAATAACAATGGCCATAGTAAGGAGATTAAGAAATGCACACGCACAGAAGCAAGAAAAAAGTTTTTCTGAGAGTATATCCCTCATGAGATACTGAAACGACAGCGATAGTTAAATAGCACGTGTCACACCGGAGTACACCGGGAAAGGAAATATATATTGTGAAACACTGAGATCTGCTGAGCTCGTTCAGCGTTCAGCATTTAATTAATTATTTAGGCTCACTGCCCCCCCCCCCCCCTCCACTCCCAAATAAGTTCGGAAAATTTAATTATTAAAAATGAATTAATTACTGATTTGATCCACTTTCATTATATATCCCTAATTGCTTTCATCAGCTAATCAATGAAAATTAGTTCCTTCATGAAGTTATATTGTTATCAAGTGAAAGGTAATAGGAAGAAAAACCCCGACACACTCTCCTAAATTATCACTTAGAAACATGAAAAGGTGTAGACTCCAGTCACAGTAAGAAACAATTTCAGACACTGTATAAGAAGATGAATTAGCTGAAAGTTACTGTTACCTGTACTTACCTATTGGTATCATTCTAACGAACAGTATGTTGGATTTGAATATAATTCATGCAAAATGCGGTAAGGATAGGATAAACTCACACGCACCCTAAGCTCACACTGAAGACCACGAGGTTCGTGCCTTCCAATACATTAACGTTACAGTAAAATAAAATGGCACGTATTACACACACACCAAGCATGTCTGCTCGCAACACAATCACGCGAGTGCGAGATTTAATAAAATGAAACGCTCGCTAACTTTCTGAGTGTTCATAAGATGAATTAATTGATAAATGCTCCAAATGCACTGCTAAGGAAAGTAGCAAACGGTAATTATGATGAACAGAGTGCGCAACGGACTCGCCTGTGCACGTGGCCTATACGAGTGAAGCAAGTACTGGAAAATCAAGCTCAATAAAACCACACGAAAACATTTGATGACACTGAATATTTACTATCACACTAGCTCACATAGAACCGGATTGTATTGATAGCACACACAAAGAATTTAAGACTACAAGTTGTGCCATGCAAAATGAAGTTACTCATAAAACTGAAACTGAAATGAATTTACGATAATAAATGAAAACTACATTTTCACACGAGTACATTCACCCGCACATTGTCACTTAATGGAAACCAAAGTATCACAAGCTTGGCATATCGCGGTGGAAAACGTTTCCACACCACAAGCTCTCGTAAGACAAGGTAATTCAGGAAAACTTAGTTAAGCCTGAATAAACCATTAAATATATTTCTGAAACTACCACCAGCTCTCTCTCTAAGACGGAATCCCTAGTCTTGCTCTTAATAGGATGCAGGCTCACAAACCACTATCAGCCAAATGTTTTTGATGCTCCCCGAACGAATCTCCCGGTAGGTGGAGCAGACCACTGGGGTCACTATCGCCACGAACCTAAGGGCAGTCTAAAGACCAATTAGAGAGCATACACCTCTTTGCTTTACATGAACCCACTAAGTTTGCCACCCTGTTTCTACAGTAGACACTGAAGTGCCACGCTACTAACTACTACCGAAATACTAAATAGACATGCACATTCAAATACTCTTTCGCCAAAACGGTAAGGAAAGAACGGAAATGTGAAAGCACAAAATACGAATAACGTATACAGTATCGAGAGCTTGCATGGAATTATAATTTGCCTATATGAATACGTTACAGAGGTACAGAACACAGTTTGTCTGCATCGTTCAGTTAATTTATCATTAGATAAGTATGTCCAACGGCTCAGTTTTCTCAGTGGTTTGGCCACGAAACGCACCGATAATTCGAGCTGCCAACATTATTTAAAAACAACATTTAATCCGAGAAAAACTACATGAAAGGTTTCCGACGGAGACGTTACACAGTTCAGACGAGAAGAATTCTGGCCACTCAGAAAAATGCCTATAACAGATGGTTATATGCCATTTAACTAACGAAGGCATACTGAATCGTAATGGAAAGAAACAAAATTTACATCACAACTTATCTAAGAGAAATGGTCCACTGATAAGAGATATCCTGAGGCGTCAAGAAGTAATCGTGTCGGTAAATAGGGAAGTCTGGGCGAGGGGGATGGGGAGGCAACAGTTATTGAGGGAGACCACGGTTGCACTACAGTAAACAGATAAAGATGAACGTAGACTGAGATGATTAAGCGGAGATGAAGAGTTTTGCAAGAGACTGCGCATGAGTTGAAGAAACTTGATGTCTTTAATGTCTCATGCGTACTAGACTTCCCAGCGTCCAGAACACTCCCAGCACATTCAAATACATCAATTAAAATTTAAGTTTGTGCAACAGATTAAAAATGGAAGACGTTCTCTTAATTCAGTAATGGGTGCCAGTTTTGTAAAATTAGTTAATATCAGGTGAAGGAATATCCAACTACAGATTTGATAATAGTAAAGTTCTGATTAATTAGCCATTTTGTTTGTCACAGTTCTAGCACACATAGAACACATAGAAATTATACACAC
This sequence comes from Schistocerca americana, assembly GCF_021461395.2. Classification (NCBI taxonomy): domain Eukaryota; kingdom Metazoa; phylum Arthropoda; class Insecta; order Orthoptera; family Acrididae; genus Schistocerca; species Schistocerca americana. The sequence goes on from NC_060124.1 coordinate 217,575,236, forward strand.
ATGAACCTTACATTCAAATAGCATAACTACAGATAAAAGATTATTAAAATTGCGTGAAACAGATTTTGGAACACTTATGAGTGGGTCCCGCGGGATAAGAGCGAAATCATTGCCTAAATTGGGCACCCTCGAATCTACTTGCACTATAGAGCAGAAATAATTGCATCGACCATGCTTTGAACGCAGTACAGGTATCCAAAAAGGGGCAAATAGCATGCTATTGGCTCTGTAATGAGCAATTACTTCCTCCTCCGCCGTAACAAAATAGCAAAATCACACTGTACATTAAATCGCTTGCAAATTCGCAGGAGTAATCTCCATATCCACGGTAGGAATTTTGAAAATGTTTTTCTGCGAGAATGCTCCACGTGTTCCGGATTAACAAAGATACCTAAGGAAATTCACGAAACAGAACACGAATAGAATGCCAAGAAGTTAGTCAATGCAAGGATATTTGATCTTAAAAGCAAGAAGTGGTGACGGAGCTTGGAAGGAGACATGAGTGACTGTGAACCACTGTTTACCACATGTGACCGCGGCTAACAAAGAAACCGTGATTAATTTTGAAATTACTCGAACAAAATTTACTGGAGGGGATAGCACTCTCAAAAAGAATAATTTTGACTGTTTGGAAAGCTGAATTAAAAGGATTGGACTAGCCAGAAACTTTGAACAACCCCATTCACACAAGCGCATGGTCATAGCAAAGAAAAAAGTAGTACTGGACAAAAATATAAAACGCGAATTAGTATAAACTGAGGTACAAACTCCGATGAAAATCCTTGAGTGTGAAGCACTCCATCAACCGCATAGTAAAAAAAAGTCATACAACTCCACCGAATCAATTGGAATTGAGCACACATAGACAAATTCAGCACATGAGGTAAAATTAACAATGCGCAGTTAATCAATTGAAAAACCATCGCAGAGGCTATAAATATCAACTGATCTGACGCAAACTACAAAATCGCATCTACGGTTCACATTAACAGTCGGAGCGAAGGAACACTTTACCCGCCTAAGTGTGGACTCTACCAATCTAACACCCACATCTACGTCTCAGTACTGTTATTTCTGTTACTCTTTCATATTCTTGAACACATTTGTAATCAAAGTAAGAACAATTAATAGAAACTGAAAAACTAACGGATGTATTTCAAGCTTTACACAGAGTAGTGTGGAGAGCTGCATCAAAGCAGCTTCGATCTGAAGACCAAGACAACAGCAACAACAAGAACGAGCTTCTTCTCCATCTCCTTGATCATGTCTGAAGTCCGTTTAGAAACACTCGTTGGATTTTATACATTTCCGTTTTAGTTTCCCTTGAAAGCCGTGTTCGCAAAAGCTTACCCACAGTCCTATTTTCGTATCCATTGAGGCCCAATTTCGCATTACTCATATTTGACATTGTGTTGATACCCCTCTACTGTTCTGACCAGAAGTCTTGTCCATCCTGCCAGTGCGCCTCACTAAATTCCACTACACCTAACTTCAAACTAAGCATTCTCTTTTAAAATTCTCTAGCCTACCATCGGAATTAAGGAATCTAAAACTGCATGCTCCATCCTACTGGATGCCAGCTTTCTTTTTCTTGATAAAGACGTCATTGGAGGACTAATTTACCTCCGGAGTATTTTATACAAGAGGATACCGTCATCATTACGTCACATGACCTCAGAAAAAAATAACGGTCGTAGTTACCCCTTGCCATCAGCCGTTCACAGCAAAAGCAGGCAGGGCCTTGTTGGCTAATTTTACAGGACCAGATCATAATCAATAAAATGTTCCGGACTGTTATGCTGTGGTCTAATGGATTTCCCCATCTGTGGAGGTCACTTTCAAGGAGGATCGCTGCTTCTTTTGAGTGTCCGATTCACACTCTACCTCGCTACTGACTGCAGCAATATTCCGTGATACTTCGTAGTAGGGTGACTACACGTGTTCTGAGTAGCCGAACGCAACTGGCCGTTGTCGGTGGCTGTTGCTGTCACCCCATGGTAGACCACAGGTACACATCTTCTTCAGCACCGGTATCATGTCACTGGATTTCACGCCATTCTCCTTCCTACTGAAATACGTGGAGTTTTGTAGTCTCTACACCCCTCAGCATATCCTTGCATGGTATCCATTTGTGAGTGCCAGGACATCAGTCCTAGCAAAGTCAATGACGTGGTCTCCTGGCTGCATACAAGTCTGCAACAGCTGATCTGTCATTCCCCCTTCTAAAATTGCCCTCGTACTCTTCTAGCTGTTTTTTGAGAGTTATTTTTCTTGTACCCACGCAAACATCACACAAATACACGGAATCCTATAAATCCCTACTTTATGGAGAGCTTGGCGCGCATCCTTGACCAATTTTAGGTGATCTTTGACCCTCCGCGGGGTTTTGTAGATTACCGCGGTGTTCCGTTTTTTCCTATGCGGTCAGTATCGTACTTAATGAAAGGCAGGAAAATTTTCAATTGAGCCGCCCGGAGTGGCCGCGCTGTTTGAGGCGTTATGTCACGGGCTGTGCGGCCTCTCCCGCCGGAGGTTCGAGTCCTCCCTCGGGCATGGATGTGTGTATTGTTCTTAGCATAAGTTAGTTTAAGTAGTGTGTAACTCTAAGGACCGATGACCTAAGCAGTTTGGTCCCTTAGCAATTCACACACATTTGAAAGCAAACCTTCAATATCACAGACACTTGCGCGTCTCCCTGGTTTCTGCACGGTGATATTAACGGTCTTTTATACATCACAGGACGAAAAACAATTCTTGAGCAATGCATTGATAAAGTATTTTAATTCTGCGTCAAGCAGCTCTGGTTCGCAAATGTTTCTTGCTCTGTCCTCCAATGTTGTTATGCTGCGTCGCTTTTGGTGCAGGTGACGATTCGAATTCCTGCGCAGGCAACGGTCTGTGTGCTTGAGTTTCCCGTAAACAGTGTGGCTTAACCTATCATCATCTTTTTCGAAAACTAGCACGTTATAGAGGAAAATTTAACCTTCGCTTGCCTCTTCCTTCAGGGTAAACTGAATCTTTGGATTAACCCTGTTGAGAAGTTTACCTCGACAAAACAAAGGTATCTTCCTCACACACACACACACACACACACACACACACACACATACATAGAGTTACCAACACCATGATAGAAATCATCACATACAGCAAAAAAAAAAATGGTTCAAATGGCTCTGAGCACTATGGGACTCAACTGCTGAGGTCATTAGTCCCCTAGAACTTAGAACTAGTTAAACCTAATTAACCTAAGGACATCACAAACATCCATGCCCGAGGCAGGATTCGAACCTGCGACCGCAGCGGTCTTGCGGTTCCAGACTGCAGCGCCTTTAACCGCACGGCCACTTCGGCCGGCATACAGCAAAAGCGAGGCACCATAGAAACGTTGGCGGACAGAGCAAGGAACATCTGCGAACCAGATCTGATGGACGCAGAATTAAAACATCTCACAGTGAATTGCTCAAGAATGATTATTCGTGCGCTGCGGCAAAAAGAGCGTTAAGACAATCGAGCAGAAGTGATAGAGGTGCACAAGCGCATGTGAAATTGATAGTTTTGGTGTCTTTCAGTGAGGACGTTACCGCTCGCATAGGAAAAATCTTTAAAACAACGAAACATCCCTGTAATCTACAAACCCCCGCCGTAGATGCCAAATCACCTAAAATTGGCCAAGAATGCTAGCCAGCTGCTGGTAAAAGCAGGAATTTGTAGGATTCCGGGTAGCTACGGAGAAGTGTACGATGGTGCTACAAAAACTATCGGCCACAAAACGATTATAAAAGTACAAGGGCAAATGCAGAAGGGAGGAGACTGACAGATCAGCTGTAATGGGTATTTGCTTGCAGCCAGGAGACCACCATATATTTTGATAGGACTCTATTAATGGCAGCCACCAACGGATACCAATAAAGATTATACAGGAAGGCTATAGAGATTGTAAAACACCGCAGGAATTTCAGTAGGAAGGAGGAGGGCGTGAAAGTGAATGACTTCCGGACTGAGGTTCTGAAGCAGGTGTGCTCCAGTCTTCTACCATGGAGCAGCGGACGACGGCAGTCGACAACGGCCAATGGCGCTCCAGTATTCAAAACGTGTGGTAGCTAACCACTGCGCGGCAGTACGCGTACACGGAAGTTTCCTGCAGTCAGTATTGAGCCAGGGTGTGAATCTGACACTCAGAGAAGCTACGATACTCTTTAAAGATGTCCTCCACAGATGGGTAGGAAATGTTGGCTTTAGATGCGAAATCCATTCGACCATGCCATAAGGCTCCGAATATTTTATTAACTGTGACATTTCCGTGCACGAAAGTTTCAATTTTACAAATAGGACCAGAATAGCCAGTGTCGCAAACAGTTGCCACTACAACTAATGAAAAGACTGCTGCCCCCTTCAGGGACCATGTGTTTCTCTGGCCTCTCCACAGAGGTGGTTGCCTCTACTGTATACGGCTGTCTGTATCGCTAAGGTGCGCAAGCCACCCCATGCTGTTAAGGTCCATCGCTCAGTTTACCAACTCCTGGGACAGACTGCGACTGCAGAGTCTCGACTACTGCACTGACCCGTTCCTTACGACAAGGGAGATGACAGAGTGAAATCAACTGCGGATTCTCTCCCCAGAACTGTTTATGAACGAAAGGGAGAGACCACTGTAGGACTACCATCAGAAGCGTTAAGCGTGCTAACTTCATGAGACACTGCAGACAGATTCTGGCGATAGCTCATGTCGCAATACAGGTGGTGAATCATCGCTACAAACTCGTAGATCCTGAAACGATCAAAGATGAAACATTATAAGTCAAATGAAATAGGTACGTAGCATTCTAAAATTATCGTATGCTAGTACTTCTTAAGTTCCTATTCGTCAGCTAGAAAATAATATACGCATGGGAAGAAATGACAACAGAGTACAATTAGTGCGCCAAAATTCGTGTGAACACACTGTGACAAGAGTCGGTAATCGGCTTCTAAGACCCATGCTTCTAAGACCCATGCGATTTGTTTGTCTTCCTTCAGTACTGGTCGTAATAGACTGCAGATGCCATATACTCATGTCGGTGGCGATCTTGCTTACCGTATGGTTCTGTATATGTGACGTGACGTCTGTTCAACACATAATTGTGAATGTGGATTATGGAGGAAACGTCGCTTCAGCGCGATATTCAGTACCCACCCTAGACACTGTTTACCTCGGAAACCCTAATACTGAATACCACGGCCAGAGTAGATTAATTAGCGACGGCCGGCCACGGTGGTCTAGCGGTTCTAGGCGCTCAGTCCGGAACCGCGCGACTGCTACGGTCGCAGGTTCGAATCCTGCCTCGGGCATGAATGTATGTGATGTCCTTAGGTTAGTTAGGTTTAAGTAGTTCTAAGTTCTAGGGGACTGATGACCACAGATGTTAAGTCCCATAGTGCTCAGAGCCATTTGAACCATTTAACTAGCGACGTGCTGTCGTGATTACCACTCACCTGCCAGTAAGCAATTTACTCGCGACATGTTCATCTGTTACTGGCATTGGGGTTCCACCTCCCAATAGTCCGGTATGCCGTAAACGTAAGAGAAGTACAAGCTCTACACAATAAGACCGCACAAAGTGTAACATTACAATCAATATTTTTTATAACATGTACTGATTAATCCTACATAATGTCAAGTATATATTCTTTATTATGAAATGTCTTTGATCTACTGTAAAGAAGTGGAAAGGTAGTGTTGCATGTTTACTCTTTGCAAGTTATATTCTTTTTATTATTTGGAGGGAAATGGTATTTAATTATGTATATTTATCTCAACTTCTTAATATGTTTAAATAAAGAGATTTTTTAATATATGTTTCTGGCAACTATGTAATAGCTGGTTCCTACATAGGGACTTTGTATTGTATAAAGAGAAAGCCAAAGCAGTTCCCTCTGCAACGGAAGTGAGTTGGCGCGCTAGGAATAGGTGGATGTGGCGCGCAGTCTGGGCGACAAGCGAGAGAGTCAGTAGGCAGTCGGTAACAAGTAACTGATGAATAAACAGCGCAGGTGCTGAGTGAGACTTACATTATTGCAATTGGAATGGAATGGCCTCGGATTTAATACGCGGCTGTAAAATGGTGCTCTCGATTTGTGAAAAGCTCTAAAAATGATATTAACAACGCCAAGAAGAGGTAAATAGAGCTAATTACTGCCAATGGAAAGAACACCTAGCCGCAAAATGCTCGCCACCACGATTGAGCAACCACTTCGTCACACATACGAAAGGTCAGAACTGTATGACTATATGAACCAGTAATCTTGTGTTTAGTTCTGTGAAAATATAATCCTAATGTTCAAAATATGTTTGAACAATATGTCCTTCCTAAGAACTTATCCAAGTAGGATCCTCTCCTAAAAGTGATGAAATCCGAGAGTGTCCTTTGCATAAAAAAACATTAACAGTTTTACAGTCCATTTTATTGATGTGTGGCAAAGTTATGCCAGTACTCTTAAGGTACAGGGTAAAATCTACTTGCTTTTTCATACATATAAAAGAGACTATTTATGTTTGAGTATTTCGAAAATTAACTAGAAAATGAACTTGGATGTCAGTTTAGGAAAGAGTATTACTTGGAAAACAAAAGTGTTCTAATGTTTGTTGCCTTAAAGTTGTTTCCAAAAACTACTAGTTTCACAAGTGGCATCATAAGACACTTTGTCTTGAGGTTGTTTGAAGTAAAAGTTTACTGGAGATTATCTCTGATTTTGAAGAGGTTTTGTCAGGGTAAAGAGTGTTAAAATAGTACAAAATTAATCGTCTCAAACGAAAGAGTAACCCAATTCTACCTTAATACTAGATAATGCCGTGTAGTTTTGGTTGTTACAATGAAACTGGTAGTTTGTGAGGCCACACTTCTTTTCAATCATAATAAAGAGGATAAGTCAGATTAGTAGGTTTCTGGTTAATGATTCTTGAAGTGATTATTGGGAAGCGAAGGTAGAAAGTTTGTGTAATGTGTCCCCTTACTGCTTTTGTATAGTAAACGTGTATATTAATTGTACTTGACTATTATAATGTGCTAACTCATGTACTAACTGGTCGATGTGGGTTGTGAAGGGCAAGTTTAAGCTATATTAGTTAAAGGCAAAAGTAATGATGAAAGTAAACAAGAAAAAGGGCTCATTTGCAAATCATGTGACTGCTTAACTGCTAAAGTGACAACTGCTGCTAACCACTGTGTAATTTTCCCATTTGGGTGTGTTCATTGCACTTCACAGCACAGTATTTAATGAAAGTTCGTTTTGAATTAGTAAAAATAGGTTCTTTATAAATAATGATTCTACGTTATTATGTCCAATTATGCTGGCGACCGTATAACTATTTCATTTAACAGTAATGAGTATCTGTTACTTTTTGCAAAGTTATTTTCTTTCTGTTAACTACAGCTATTCCTACGAAATTTAATTTCGATACCAATTTTCCGTTAGGCAAACTCGGTCAGTTTTCTAAACTCCTCTCAGAGGGTAACATTTACTGCAAGCTTTGGCCATATTTGGCAAATTTACTACCGCAATAGTGTTGGACGTGGCTGTCTTGTGACAGAAATAAACCTTGTCGTCAGTAGGTAAACTGCATGCCGGTATAACAAGCAGAGCAGTAGTGTTATAAGTGGCTTTTCCCGTGACAGGACTGTTTGTTCTGTTGGGGTGTAGTTGTTATAATATGCACCTTTAAATGAATTCATGGGAGCTGGGTTTCAAGCAGAACTAAAGCCACAAAAAACTATATCATGGAGACTACAAAAACTAAAGAGCGAGGAATGTAACATGAGCATGCAGCTGAGCGACTTACGTAGTATGAAAATAAAGAGTATCATAAAGAATGCAGACACTAACATCAGATTAATGTAAAACGGCTGAAAAAGACATCATTATGAACAGAACTTTGAAAACTTGTTTATTTCGGTACCTTCATCTAGCGACAAAGACGTGGACAGAATAGCAGTTTTAGTGTGGAAAAATTCGCTCACAAAGCTATTAGCACCCCACATGAAGGGGAAAACAATGAGAAAGCACAGTTGCCTGCCCATATTGTCAACATACTAGCTGCTTCGTACGAAAAGGAACATAAATCTTTGTGTGTATAATAGTTATTGTCTTATGCCACTATCAGTAATAAAGTAATCCAATATTACCTGCTTAGATAAGTTAAATTTTAGTTTTCGCTAGGTAAATCACTTTTTAATAGTAACTGGAATAAATAAATTTTCATATACACAGCTTAATACTATTAAGATTTCATCGTAGGCCTTTGTCGGGGGATACGTCGTAATGAAAGTGCTGAACGAATATCTTGTTCAGCCTTCAGACATCTGAGGTCAACTAATTCGCATTAATCTGCATTAATGGATTTGACGTACTTTCGTGACAGCCTAGGAAGCAGCATGCGTTATCCGTCAGTGCCCTTGGTGAATTTGTTAAGAACGGTGTCGGATTTTGTGGCAAGCATCCTCGTCGTACTTGCAAACTTATGGTGTAAGGAAACAGTTCAAAATCTATATAGTGCCAGAACTGGAAAAAGCAATATGTTCTTGTAGGCACAGTGGGGGGCGTGATGCAACACCTATTACTGCGCTTATACGTGAATATTTCTTATCAGTTGTGTTGAACCAGATTGCTTTCTTTGCTAGAGAAGATTAAGAAAAACCGAAATTTTTGAAATCAAAAACCGCTTAATCGAAAGGTGCTCCATGTTTAACACTATAGACTCTCCACTCAGTAGCAGCTGGTGGGAAATCAGTGCTTGACGGTGACCGCCAGATCTTCGCATCATAAGAGGCTCGGGTAGGGAGTGTCCAGGGTGGCAGAGCCTGCTAATGGGCTATGGACCCTACAAGCCAGGATCGCCGTATAGTGCACAGGGCACAACGAAACGTCACGGACATCCGTCGTCCTCTTGAGTTACCTCTCATGCGAAAGCATCCTGCTGCTAGTTTTCAACAGGACAATGCTCGTCTACACATGGCACACGTCTCTAGGAACTGTGTGCGTGATACTGAGGTTACTTCTGTGGCCAGCAAGACTCCCACATCTATCCTCGACAGACGATAAGTGGGGTCGCCTTGGGAGTCAATTTCTTCCCACCGCCAGTATCCAGCATATGAAACACAAGTTGTGGGGCAGACTGCCTCTGGAGAGGATACAAAGGCTTCATGACACCATTCACAGACGATTCAGCGTATTCATCCAGGAAAGAGTGGGGGCAACGTCACACTGATAAATATGCCAATACCACCAATTTCTTTGTAAATTTTACTCAGTATTGTAATGACTGAAATAAAATGTTTGTCTGGCAGTGTAATTAACACTTTACTTTGTGGTTATCGATGAGCGATTATATTAAAGATCACTAGTTGGAGTATCCTACCCTAGTTCTCCTTGAAAATACCAAGTGCCAGCTAGATATATATTATGGTCTCTCATACTAAACTGATACTGGAACCTCAGTAATGCACTTAGCAATTAAGGTTTCCAAAATCGAGAAACGCCCATGATAAAAGATTCTAACCATGACTACTTCTCACATAATTACGAAATTTCACAGACGTTCTTCTGCTGTAAATGGGCAGTGAGACAAGCGGAACATTTGATAAGGACATTGAGCGTCAAAGACAGGGCTCCAGATTCGATATTCGATCTACATTTTAGTTCTGTGTTTTGAGGATGTTGCAGAACACTCTACTGTATTAACAGACAATTGATTCAGGCCATGTCATTTTTCACCTTATCCTTTCCTCTTCAGTTCTAGTTCAAAAATACTTTCAGGATAACTACTGTAGAATATGTGATGGAGGAGAGCGGTAAGGCTAGATTTAAAACTCTAAAGTTGGGTTCTCAACTGTGACTAGTCACTTAGGCGATAAGAACATCACCTCTTACAGAAAATCGTCCAAAATCGAGGTCCACTTCGAAGAGCAAGAAGTTTTAACTGCAAAAACTGTAAACACATAACTCATCTCTGCTCCTGATCGAAGAGGTGCATGGTTGGGACAGTATAGAAAACAATCAATTGGAGAAATAGTGTCTAGAAAGGAGATGAATATACGTTCATGTTTGGCACATTCTTTACACTGAAGAGCCAAAGAAACTGGTACACCTGCGTAATATCGTGTAGGGCCCCCACACTCACGCAGAAGCGCTGCGACACGACTTGGCATGGACTCGACTAATGTCTAAAATAATGCTGGAGGGAACTGACGCAATGAATCCTGCAGGGCTGTCCACAAATTCGTAAGAGTACGACGGGGTGGAGATCTCTTCTGAACTGCACGTTTCGAGGAAGCCCAGATATGCTCAAATATGGTTCCAATGGCTCTGAGCACTGTGGGACTTAACATCTGAGGTCATCAGTCCCCCAGAACTTAGAACTACTTCAATCTAACTAATCTAAGGACATCACACACAACCATACCCGAGGCAGGATTCGAACCTGTGACCGTAGCGGTTGCACTGTTCCAGACTGAAGCGCCTAGAACCACTCGGCCAAACCGGCCGGCCAAGATATGCTCGATATTGTTCATTTCCGGGACCTTGGGTGGCCGGCGGAAGTGTTTAAACTCAGAATAGTGTTCCTAGAGCCACTCTTTAGTAATTCTGAAGGTGTGGGGTGTCACTTTGTCCTTCAGGAATTGCCCAGGTTCATCGGAATGCACAATGGACATGAATGGGTGCAGGAATCGCAGAAGGTGCTGACGTACGTGTCGTCTGCAAGAGTCGTACCTAGACGTGTCAAGGGTCCCATATCACTCCAACTGCACACGCCCCACACCATTACAGTGCCTCCACCAGCTTGGACAGACCCCTACTGACATACGTGTCCCATGCATTCGTGAGGCTGTCTCCATAAACGTACACGTCCATCCGCTCGACGCAATTTGGAACGAGACTCGTCCTACCAGGCAACATGTTTTCAGTCATCAACAGTCCAATGTCGGTGTTGACGGGCCTAGGCGAGGCGTAAAGCTTTGAGTCGTGCAGTCGTCAAGGGTACACGAGTAGACTTTCGGCTCCGAAAGCCCGTATCGATGATGACTCTTTGAACGATTCTCACGCTGACACCTGTTGATGGCCCAGCATTCATCTGCAGCAATTTTCAGAAGGGTTACTCTTCTGTCACGTTGAACTATTCTCTTCAGTCGTCGCTGTTCCCATTCTTGCAGGATCTTTTTCCGGTCGCAGCGATGTCGGAGATTTGATGTTTTACTGGATTCCTGGCATTCACGGCACACTCGTGAAATGGTCGTACCGGAAAACTCACTGCATCGCTACCTCGGAGATGCTGTGTCCCTTGGCTCGTGCGCCGACTGTAACATCACGTTCAACCTCACTTAAATTTTGACAACTTGCTATTTTAGTAGCAGTAACCGATCTAACAACTGCACCAAACACTTGTTGTGTTATGTAGGCGTTTCCGACCGCAGCGCCTATTCTGTCTGTTTACATATCTCTGTATTGGTACACGCTTCCGTATATCACTTTCTTTGGCGCTTCCGTGTTATACCAGTTTCTTTGGCGCTTCACTATATATTATTTCTCAAGTCAACATCCTTTTTTGTCTACACGCACTAATCGTACATGGAAGAATGAGGTATCCTTACAAAAATCTTTCAACCGGATTCAGACATTACATACTGATTTTGCGCTAAAACTTACTATTCGTGGAAATTTTTAAAGTGAAAGATAATTTTAAGCATCACAGGCAAAACGGCGTCATAGATTCCGAGCTTCGAAGTAATTATTAACTAGATAATTTGCATACATCTTTATCATAGAGAATAACCGTGACAACTGCAGCAGTCTATTATCTCTGCCCATTGATCAAGCTGACTTTTCTAAACAAATATACGTTCCGGAACGACAAACATATTTATCACAGTGACTTTGAGATGCTGTTATCCAATTGCTATTAGGCCGTAAAGTGCTTGCTGTAACTGGAAATCTTTGTCGAGTTATGGTTACAGGTGATGACGATGATGATCGTATGGCATTGTTGGCCGGGAGGCCCCGCCGTATTGCAAGTTCTTTTTAGGTGACGCTACTTCGGCGACTTTGCTCGTCAGTGATGATGAAATGATGATGAAGAACACACAACACCCAGTCATCACGAGGCAGAGAAAATCCCTGACCGGGAATCGAACCCGCCGGGACCCCGCGCGCGGGAAGCGAGAACGCTACCACAAGACCACGAGCTGCGGACATAGTTATAGGTTATATGCACGTAGTACAAGTCGGGAGAAACATTCCGAATGCAAAATACATCTTTGGGTCCATAGAAGTATATATACAAGGGGGTATCATAAATTCGTCTACATATACATCTGCAACTACAAGGATACTCTACAAATCACACTTAAGTGCCAGGCAGAGGGTTCTTTGGACCACCTTCACAATACTTCTCTATTATTCGTCCCCCGAACAGCGCGCGGAGGAAACAAGCACATACAACTTTCGGCGCGAGTTCTGATTCGCTTATTTTAATATGATGATCGTTTATCCTCATGTAGGTCCGCGTTAACAAAATGTTTTCCCAATCATAGGAGTAAGTTGGTGATTGAAATTTCGTGAGAAGATGTGCCGCAACCAGAAACGCCTTTGATTAAAGGATATCCATCCCAAATCCTTTATCACGTCTGTGGCATTCTCTCCCCTGTTTCTCGATAACAGAAAACGTGCTGCTCTTCTGTGAACTTCCTCGATGTACTCCGCTAATCCTATCTGGTAAGGATCCCACCCCGCGCAGGACGGGCAAGCGTAGTATAGGCAGAGTCTTTAGTAGATTTTTTTGTGTCTTGTAAGAGTTCTACCAAAAAATCGCAGTCTTTGGGTAGCTTTCTCCACAATGTTTTCTGTGGGTTCTTTCCTATTTAAGTTGTTCGTAATTGTAATTTCTGGATATTTAGTTGAATTTACAGCATTTAGATTTGATTCATTCATCGCGTAACCACAGCTTAAAAGATTCCTTTAGCATTCATTTGGATGACCTCACACTTTTAATTATTTAAAATTGATTTCCAATTTTCGAACCAAACAGATATCTTCTAATTCGTTTTTCAGTTTGTTTCGATCTTCTGATGACGTTGCTAGACGGTAAACGACAGCATCATCTGCAAATAACCTAAGAAGGCTGCTAAAATTTTCTGCTAAATCGTTTATATAGATAGTGAACAGCAGAGGGCCCATAACACTACCTTGGGGAACGCCAGAAGCCAGTTCTGTATTACTCGGTGACTTTCCGTCAGTTACTACGGACTGTGACCTCTCTGGCATGAGACGACACTCCATAAGCATGCAATTCCACTACAAGCCGATTGTGAAATACAGCGTCAAAAGCCTTCGGGAAATCTATAAATACGGAATCAATTTGGAAGCCTTTTTCGATCGCACCCAGTACTTCGTGTAAGAAAAGGGTTAGGTGTGTTTCACAAGAACGATGTTTTCTAAATCGTATTGACTGTGTGTCAATAGACTGTTCTCTTCAAGGTAATTCACGATGTTTGAGCGCATTATATGTTCCAAAATCCTGCAGCGAATGGACGTTAATGATATGGGCCTGTAATTTAGTGGATTACTCCTATTGCCTTTCTTGAATATTGGTGTGACGTGTTCAACTTTCCAGTCTTTTGATACGGATCTTTTGTCGAATGGCTCAAAAAGGCTCTGAGTGCTATGGGACTTAACTGCTGAGATCATCAGTCCCATAGAACTTAGAACTACTTAAACCTAACTAATCTAAGGACATCACACACATCCATGCCCGAGGCAGGATTCGAACCTGCGACCGTAGCGCTCGCGTGGTTCCAGACTGAAGCGCCTAGAATCGCTCGGCCACATCGGCCGGCTTAGGTCGAACGAGCGATTGTATACGATCGATAAGTATGGAGCTATTGCATCAGAGTACTCTGAAAGAAACTTAACTGGTATACAGTCTGGACCGGAAAACTTGCTTTTATTAAGTGATTTAAGTTGCTTCATAACTCCAAGGATATCGACTTCTAAGTTACCCAGTTTGGCAGGTTGGCAGCTGTTCTTCACTCAAATGACGGAATATTTACTTCGCCTTCTTTGGCAAAGAAATTTAAGAAGGCTGTGTTTAGCAACTCTCCTTTAGCAGTATTTCTGCTGCTGCCGCTAGCGTACTTTTTATACTACCAGAATCTCTTTCGATTTTCTGACAGGTTTCGAGACAAAGTTTCGTTATAGAAATTACTTGTAAGCATCTCGCATTGAAGTCTGCACTAAATTTCTATCTGCTGTAAAACATCGCCAATCTTGGGATTTTGCGTTCTTTTAGATTTGGCGTTTTTTTAGTTTTTGGGTCGCTCAGTTCATTTTTAAATATTCTCAATACTATCAATATTTAAAACTATGGAAGTGCGAAAGTTTCGTAGACGTCCCCTGGTTGTTCATAAATATCCGTTTCAGGGGCACATTGTAACACAATTCACCAGGACCGGTTTTGGCTGGTTGCCTTCATCAGATCATTAAGAGTGCTCTACCTGAATGTACAAATTATATCACATGCAGCTTGTATGAGAATGCTGCTGATGATCCGGTGCCGACAGTAAGCGAAATCGGTTATTGTTAATTGTGTTCCAATGTCCGATTAAGACGGACATTTGTAAATAAATATAAAAAACTCCTATTTATGGATTCTTCCTACATTTCTTTTAAAACAATTCCATGTTTAAGGTTTAATAACAAGTACACTGTTTTTGTTCTACTGATTTTTGTTTATTTCGAAAAAGTTTTCGGCTTATTAGGCCATCTTCGGGAAACAACTGACTAGCGTCTGGAAAGGACGCTGGTTCTTATGTAACCAAACATGAAAGGTGGAGATACGGTCACTTCCATAGAGTGTTGTGTGTCAAACTTGTTTCTTAATGTTGAAATTACTCTCTAAAATCGTGTGTGAAATCTTATGGGACTTGACTGCATGGGCCATCAGTGCCTAAGCTTACACACTACTTAACCTAAAGTACCCTAAGGACAAACACACACACACACACATGCCCGAGGGAGGAATCGAACCTCCGCCGGAACCAGCCGCACAGTCCATGACCGCAGCGCCTAAGACCGCTCGGCTAATCCCGCGCGGCGAAATAACTTTCTACACACTGGGAAATGTTAGGCACAATAAATAAGTAAACTACACCATATTAAAGGTTAGATGTATCCTTTTTTTCTAAGATACTGTTGAACTGAGTACTTTTCATTTATGTTGTTCAACAAACATGTTTTTACATTGTAAACTAAACTGTAGCCAATGGACAGTATTACCACAATATTTAGAACATACAATCTAACATTATTACAGGATATATGTTTATGATGCCATAGCTGAGTAATAGCAACTTATATTGAGATACAAACAGTTTTACATTGTAAAAAAAAATCCATTTAACCTGTAATATTGTGTAGTTTAATTATTTATTTTGCTTAATATTATCCATTGTTTAAAGTGTAATTTCAATGCTGAGAAACAAGGTTGATACAGAACCCTCTATGCAAGTGACTGAATCTTCACCTGTAATGTTTGGTTACCTAAGAACCCGCGTCCTTTCCAAACGCTAGTCAGTTGGTTCCGAAAATTAGTTCGAAATAAATAAAAAGCAGTAGAGCAGTAACAGAGTAGTTGTTATTCAAAGTTAAAAATTGAAAATCTCTAACGCAAGGTAACTAAAATTCTTGTTACGGTCGCAGATTCGAATCCTGCCTCGGGCATGGATGTGTGTGATGTCCTTAGGTTAGTTAGGTTTAAGTAGTTCTAAGTCTAGGGGACTGATGACCTCAGATGTTAAGTCCCATAGTTCTTAGAGCCATTTGAACCATTGTAGCTAAATTCTTTCATGGAACTCATTTTGAAAATAGTTACGCATCTTATTTTGCTCCCGATTGTCCCACCATCTCTGTAAATATAGTTAAATATCTGCTATTTTCAATGGACCATATTGTTACTATAGGGAAGAACAAGGAAAACGTTAAGTAGCATCTCTATAATGGGCTTGTGTCATGAATTTTAGCCTTCAGTTTATGCCTCAAGCCAAATCGACCATTGTGGTAGTTTAACTGTTATTGTAACCTTTATTTCTTAAGGTTTTTAAATGATATTGTATAATTCGGCAATTATGAAAGAACTATTATAGTGTTATAGTCTAAAGACTGGGTCTTCGTATCAGTTACACTGGGTTTGTGTCACCTTTCGAACTTATAATATTTAAAGTTCTGACAAATTATTGGTTTTGCAGCTGTATCGATTTCACAGTACCTGCCGAGTTACAGCACCTCACCAAGAATATGTGGAAACATCTTGCTCGATCAGTGTCTTCTCTACAATCATTTATTGCTCCATTAGATTGTGCTGCGTCTTTCTCCTTTCAAGTATAGCACACAAATATCGAATATTATTCCAAAAACATACGTAGAGTAGCTTTTGTCGAACAATTTGGACACGTATTAAACGGTTACCGTTCGAGAAGACGAGCACTTTCGTTCCTAACTTTCAGTACCACTTATGAGTTTACTGTCAGAAACATTAATATTTGGAGCTGAATAACAGTCACGATCGCCAAGACACGGGAACTCCCCTCCGGCTGTGGGAAACTATTACGTACCGGAACAGCGAGCGGGAGACAAACAGCGTTGGCCGCCAGATACGTCACGGACGTAACCTGCCGAGATTTATCGCCGCCGCTGTTGACTACAACAGGCAACGCTTCCAGTCCCCGAAAGCGCGACAAGCGGCTGACAAATCGAAAACGCAATACCAACATCCGAAACGCACACAGGAAGATGCGTTGCTGGCCACAAGTACGACAGTAATTCACAATGAAAAATTCGGCACGAGAATAAATTCACCTACACGCTTAGCAACGATCATCAATCACGTATCGTACACAGGCCGCCTCACATTCAGCGAGACGGAAACAAATGGATGACAGTTATTTTGAACAGTCCCATATCTTGTTTTCCCACCTTGTCTACATACGAAGGGAGAGTATTTGAAGAGGAAACCTTAATTTTTGGACAGCAGAAAGGTCATTCGTCTGTTTATTTTCTTTTCAAACACGCAAAGAACTCTAGAGATAAGACATAAAATAATATTTTCACCATCTGTTTGGATTCTGATAATTAACAGCCCTGTTGTATGTTACAAGACAGTATTCGAGTTCAGTTAAAAGCTGGTCACGTACAAACTTCTTGAATGTTAAACGTTCTTAAGGGAAAGTTCCCGTCTTTCAGGACATGAGCTCTTTCTTCCTTCATGTTCGTACCGTTTAAGGCTGACATCGAAAACGCTTTCTCCGCTTTATTAACTAGTAACGTAACTAACTAGTCTTAAGTGGATGGATGTGGCATCATAATGAAACATGCAACGCCTCTGAAATAACCTAGGACAACAAGGAGTTAGCTAGTAATAAAGGCTTCTTCTTTCAAATATAGTTTCAAGTAACACGAAAATGATTGTGGTAGATATTTTGATCAACAGTGTAAACAGTTCAGAAAAATTCACTGTATTCAACACGATTACCACGACTGACTTTTCGACAGTATACAGTATTGGAATTGGTGTGCTGAAAGGAGTACTACAATTTAAGATACTATAATAATAAATTTAAGCACTGAGCTATGCAAATAGTAGAGCAACTATCGTTACTGGACTCGGATGTTGCGATTATCATATTTTACTGAAAACGAAAATGTGTAACAAATTTGTTAAAAGAACAGAATCTTTGCTCATATCGAAACAAAAGCTCTTTTACTCCTTTGCGTCCTTCTACTTCGCTGTCCCCTCATCAGTCGTTACACATGACTACCAGAACAGCTTCACTTCCGCCAGTACCTCGTTACCTACTTTCGAAACTTCACGGAAGCTCTCCTGCAAAACTTGCAGAACTAGCATTCCTGGAAGAACGGATATTGTTGAGGCATGGCTTATCCACAGCCTGGGGGATCTTTCCGGAATGAGATTTTCGCTCTGCAGCGGAGTGTGCGCTGATATGAAACTTCATGGCAGATTAAAACTGTGTGCCGGACCGAGACTCCAACTCGGGAGCTTTGCCATTCTCGGGCAGTGCTCTACAATTTGAGCTAAGCTCAGACGCTAGAGCACTTGCCTGCGAAAGACAAAGGTCTCGAGTTCGAGTCTCGGCCCGACAGACAGTTTTAGTCTGCCAGGAAGTTCCTTATTCCATTATGACCAAATTGCTTATCGAACCCAGCTCCCTTGAAATACGAGTACTGTTCGTTGATCATTATTCCAATGGGGTGTGACATTTCCTTTTTCAAATTTTTTTTTGTAATTCATTGAATTACGTCAAGGGGCGATCAGAGTTCACCCCTTCAGTTCAAGCTTATTATGAAGGGTCAACTCACCAATCATCCTTTTCGTTCATTTTTCAGAAAATATAAACCAGCAAAACCACTCGCGAGATACAAACAACGTAACTGTGTTCATTGAACTATCGATTAAAATATAAATTTCAACTTAAAATAAAATAGGAATAAATTTTACCATCTTGATAGGTCCTTCTCCAGTCCTGTCCCATGTCTCCATTCTCTCTCTCTCTCTCTTTCTTTCTTTGTCTCTCTGCCTCTCTCTAACATTTTGCCTGTCTAGAGACCTGACTCCAGACTACGTGATATTATTTTCACGGTGCATTGTTCCACATTTGGTGACATCGACTTAATGGATCACGGCAAACACGTGGCATTAGGAGGTTAGCCAAGCGGGTCGATCGCAGCTCGTGCATCGATTTTCTGAACCTGGATTTGAGTCGAAAATATTCTGCAGTCTCCGTCGTTGGGTAAGATTCATGTTGCACTGTCCATTGTTACTGAGTTGCGTTCGTGTTACTTGCAGCATTAAGGTTCGCTTCCTACTGCCTTTTCGGCCATCGATTTGGTGTCGATCTTGGTATCCACACACTGCCACGGCACAGTGCAACCAACAGCACACGCGTCTAAGACACTAAGAACACTCATCTGAATTACAGTCGCATGGAAAAAGAAGCACTGCCTAACATTTTCGGTTTCTACAGAGAAGGTTAGCGGGCCATAACGAGGAGACTTCAAAAATTACGTTACTGTAGTCCCACGCTTAGATCATTGCGCAGCAAGACTGACGCATGGTAACAAGAAAGTTCACATTCTGGATTTCTTGCAGAAACAGTACAGTTGTGGTCCAGTTAATATGTGCGTCACAGTGTGTACTCCAAGGTTGAAGTACTCGCAGCAACAATACACTCGTCGGCAAAAAGTCCTAATTACACACAAATCCCAAGTGCAATTCTGGCGGTGTAGGTTCAAACGCAGTGTCTCGTCCAACAGTAGTCAAATCGTGGCAGTAATTTGATGAAGGCCTGAGAGATGTGGGCGATTCTCATCGGGAGTTAAGGCCATCCAATGGACGACAGACGACAAGACGCTCAAGCAGCGGTTCTCGTGTGGCAGCCTGTCCAAGGAAAGAATTTCTATCGTCGAGCAACTGAATGATTAGCAGGACGTTTAGAATGTTATTTATAGAGACTTGGTGATTACGTTGAAAATTAGTGTCATGCAACCGTGTTGCGTTGGATTGTAGTGCAGCACTGAATAAAAGTTGCTTGGCCTGTGATCACAACATGTAGCGTACTTCTCGAAGTTCCCTCTGATTTCAGTATTCTTCAACGTAAACTGAACTAACACTTCTCAGATTTGGAACTGCATATTAGATGGACAAAGTCTAAGAAGCTACAAACTCTGGAAAGACTCCAGATAGCCAAAATCGCTAGTGACGTATTTATTCATATGACTGGTTTCGTTAAGAGTGCTTTACCATCTTCGGATTTGCAAGGGCGGAACCAGGTGGACAGGGTAATAATTTTACAAAAGTTGTAACAAGTTACAGTTGGTATATCCATATTCAGGGAAAAGTTACTTACCTTCAGCTTTGCAAGTCATATAGTCTCCGACATCTGCGCTTTGTATTATGTGATATCAGAAATGCATGTGTAAAGATCGTTGAATACACTAGAAGTCGGCAAGCTGTAATGAAAATAACAGTGTATACAAAACATGAGATTAATGTCCCGGCTGCGGGTGTTCATGTTCATACGACATTTGAATACAGACTACAACGCAAGTAAACAGGACACTCATCCTAAGCTGGTCAGATATGACTAAAATAGTGAAATTTATGATTTGGTTTTACATAAGTCAAGTCATAATTATACTATACAAATAATTGTTACCGTAGTAATTAAGAAACCTGTACAGTAACAAGAAGTTGTTAATATAATAATTAAAAAGGCTCTCAGAATAGTTGTCATTCTTTTCCGAAGCCCAATCAAATCAGGGACGCCAGTGGTACTGACCGGACAATTTTATAAAACTATTGCTATATTGAAAGTCGCTCTTAAAACAGTCGTAATGACATGTAGCTGGAACACACAACCGTTACGCGACGCAATATAGTGAGCAGTCAAGCTAATAATTTTTCATACAAAGTAACATACGTCGAAATATATATCTTATTTCCAAGGTTTTGTGTGCAACGGAACATTCAGAGAGAAATCTGTTGATTACTTAAATTCCATTCTTGACGGAATAGTATGCATTTATAATTTTGTGCTAACTGTTACATAAGAACACTGTACTGTGTTATTTGATGTTTAGGTTCAATTTTAGGCGGGGGACAGACGCTGATAAGGGGATTAATTGTAGAGATTAACATCATAGACAAAGTGAAAATTTTAATAAGTTACTAAAATCATTAAGGTAAAATGTTTTGTGGAATTCGCATTATTCCCAGTAAATATAAGATGTGATACCCAAGTCCAGATGCATCATTATGTTTTGTACATACATTTATTTAAATTATGACATGCCGACATACTGTGTGTTCCACGATACTTACACATTCATTTGTGATGTGATACAATATAAAGCACAGTTGACAGAGATTTATGATATGTTGAGTTGGAGGTATGTAACTTGTCCATACGTACGGACATGCCAACTGTATTTGGTTACATCTTTTGTAGAATCATTACCGCGTGAGTCTAATTGGGTCCGTGCAGATTCGAGGATGGGTAGACAATCTTAGGAAACTGGTCATCAAAATAGATACTTCATTATCGATCTTGAATGTTTCCATTTTTTTTCCAGATCTCCTCTAGACGGGCAAGATATATAATCCAGGAAACTAGTTGATGGCCGTGAATTTTAAGGCAGGAATTATCTCACCATTCACGTGAAACACTATAGACACTGTGTAAAAAAAATTAGACAATATTCATATCTGGTAGTTTTGAGACAAATGTAGGCTATACGTGGGACATCGTTTGTATTTTTATACGTTGGTATCCTTCATAGTTTCTGTGTCCTTCAAAATTTTTTCATTAAACGAAATGCAGAATCTGTATCGTCGTACGTTTGTTACTTTCAGATTTATTATTTTCAATGCGTACTTAATACAGATGGCTTAGCTGCAGCTTCATCAGTTTAGTTACTCGTGTGAGAACTATTGGCGGCTGATGCCGTTCGCATCACGGGCGAGGGCGTTGGCTTGTGAAACACTGACTTAGTGGGGTGGGCGTGTTTGGAGGCCCGCATGCCAGCGCAGCCGAAACTTGGGAGTTGTGCGCTTGGAGTTTTGCCGTTAAGTTGGGAGCGCGTTGTTTGTGTACCAGCCGAGACCCGGCACGCCACCCAGCCGCTAAAAGCGAACCAAGGACATTAATATTTAATGAGATTCGCTGCTCGCTCAGCAAGAACTCTTGTTCCCCATCCTCCGTTCCGCCAGCATTCGTACATCGGGACGTGGAGAAGGGTGTTGGGAAATACATTATAGCCATGCCCCACCTCGTTCCGTCCTTGTAAACACCTAACTAAAGGAAAGGAGTACCCGCCAACCAGCAAGGACCCTGTGACACGCAGCAGAATTAATTTGACACAATGAATGAGAAGTCCTACACATTCAGCAAATTAACGAGCAAGGACTCTGTGAGATGCAATTGACCTACCGGTCGTGTATCTCCTGCTTGAAGCCAGTGAACGTCTTCTGTAAACTCTCCGACAGTTTCGGGATGATTGTCGTACATAAGATGAGTCCTACATTCGGCTTCCCATCATCTTAATTACGGTCACTGCTCGTGAGTTTAAGACAGACCGATGTTAGAGATTTATGTCTCGTCATCAGCGATGTCGGTAGACCCTGAGAAGTAAGCACATTTGAGAAGCATTGAGCAAGAGATCAGCAGTGGCCTTCTAATGATTTGTGGAAAGCAGGAGGAACCAAACCCGGAGAAAAATATGAACATATGTTTTAGCACAAGTTCTCTGCGAATTATAGTCCAGAGTCTCAACTGATTTGCATCTACATCCGAAATTACCAGTTGAATCGACTTCTTTGTGAGTAGTTAGTCGAAATATTGATAACAATATCCCTAAAAGAAGAAGACATACAAAGAAAATAACTTTATTTGCCTATAATGTATTGGAAACTGTACTCTTTTCGGAATGGACGTAACGTCAATGGAAATTTTCATCAAAGATCTATTTTGGAAGCGATTGGAGGATCGATGTGGTTCGTCTATACTTTCTACGTTCTAGTTAGGCAGAGTAAAAATCGAAGAAAAACAGTCTCGATCGCGTTTTCAGGTTTTTATTCGTTATCAACCGGTTTCCGCCCTTTCCTCAGACCATCTTGACTTTTCCCCGCGATTATGTCTGCTGGTAGCAGCAAACCGAGCGCGATCCGTAGAAGTAAGGATGGCACAAGCAGCAGTGACATCCTACGGATCTGGCTCCGTCTGTCGCCGCCAGCAGCCATAATAGCGGGGAAAAACCTCAAGATGGCCTGAAGAAGGGGCCGAAACCGGTTGCTAACAAATAAGTATGTGAAATAGCGAGCTAAACTGTTTTTTTATGATTTTTAGCATTTTTACCCGATCGTGGTTTGGTCCAGCTACGGAATGCTTTATAAAATGTTAAGCAAGGTACACATGTAGTTGAGGACGAGGAAAGCAAGTGGAGGTAGGCTGTTTTCATACTACAGCCACCATTGGCCACCCCTGCTCGGTACTGGCTAAACGTACTGGATGCGTAGCAACAACTGATTCCCGGCTCGTAGATATCAGCGTTGACAGTTCTACCTAGTGTTACGATTTTTTAGAGAATCCCACCACGTTTGGAGCGAAATAGTGATCAACGTATTGACTGCGGATTTAAAAAGACGTGGTAAGACGATTAAGACCATTCCACATAGAGTATTTCTGTTTTTAATTCAGAACAGCAGTTTTCCTGATGCATTTCGGCCTATGGGTGCTGCATTCTGCTCTTCAGTCAATTTGGCAGGATCAGTTCGGCAATAAGTTTTCGCTGACAAAGTATTTCTAAGCAGTCAAGCTGACATAGTCCTCGTCTATTACCATTTTCTCTTATATCATTCTCTGAGATTATCGCCGATTTCATTTGTCACCCGCCCTTCAAGTTTCCTGTCGTGATGTATGACCAATAGTTAGATTTCCGTCCCACAATGTTAACATCAGAAATTTACCGTTTTTTTTTTCCTATCTCTTTTCACATTTATTTTTGCGAAGCAACTGGTTCGTTTTATGAAGTGCATGTACAATAGAGATAGCAAAATAAGCGATAACCTTTAGATCTTAATATTACTGAGATGGTATTTATCGTTTACTTAGCCAATTCAGTTGCACGTTTATGTGTAAGACACGAGCGATGTGTATGTGATTTGCACATAGCATTTAGTTTACACCTTTACTTATCTGCTACGGTGGAGAAGCGTTGCAGTAACTAAGAAGAAGACGTTACTGTGCTGGAGTGTGATGTCTGTTCTGAAAACTGCTCTGTTTTCGCAGTGTAAGAATAAAATACGCCATTTATCGATATACAGTAACAGCTAAAACATTACGAGCACCTCCTTAACAGCCTGCTCGTCCGAGATTCTGCGTGGCATGGATCCCACAAGTTTCCATAGGTAGGTGGTACCAAGAGTCTACGTACAGGTATCCCTAAATTAAAAAACATGTGTTTTGTGGCAGCGGAGGAGCTGTCGCTCCATAGCGTCCCTCAAGTACTTTGTCAGATTTACATAAGGTGATCATGATGGAAAAGCCAAAAACGTGAGTTCACTGCCATGCAGCTCAATTCATTGCAGCAAGAGTGTCGCTTTGTGACACGGATAGTTTTCGCGCTGAACGATTCCATAGCAGTCGTGGAGGAAATCAAGTATGAGACGATGCAGGCGGTTCGCAACAAATAGGTGAAGTAAAGTAACGGGGTCATTATGAACTGGAAGATAATTAACAATATTAGATACACAGATGACACTGTTCTCATAGCAAATTATCTACCTGCCTTCAACGCACGATAAACAACTTATTCCAGCGCAGGAAGAGTTCGTACTGTTAGTCAACAGTTCTATGACCAAAGTTGTAGCCTTGTCTGAGAAAAGAAGCAAAGCAACGTTGTCAAAAGAAGCAAATACGATTGAACAAATATCCTTCATGTGGCACGTGGACACTGTGATGAATGAGAAGTGTGAAGGACAGAAAGAAATCATGTCTAGATTATAAGAGGCCAGGAGACAATTTATTAGCATCTTTTCATAAGATCGAATCTTGTTCGGGAACTGTGAAGGCGAACGATTAGTTGCTATTTGTTCTCTATTTATTTCTACGGATGCGAAACATGGACCGCTGACCAATATCTGGAGAAAGAAATTCACACATTTGCAATGTATCTGTATCGCCGTCTGGGTGCTGAAAATTTCAAACGAAGAATTCCTTACGGGATGTAAGACGAAAAGGAACTATTGTTGACTATTAAGCAAAGGAGAAAACAATATTTAGGACACATAATAAGAGGCGGAATACACCAGTTAATACAACTCGTCAATGAAAGTAAAATGCGAGGGAAAAGATCTATTGGGAGACGAAGGAACTTGTGGATGCAGTACATTCGGAGGTGGTGTAACTGCACGTCAGAAGAAACCTTCCATGCTACAAAGTCATGTCCAGAGCTCGCTATGTGGACCGCCGACATCCGTCGAGTAGGCACCTACAGAAAGAGAGCCTCAGCTATCACGATGCTGTTACCACCGCAGTTTCCGTAGAAACCCAGTGAACGTTCTCCGTAACGTAATACTGCCCTTGCCGGCCTGTGTTCATGGTGCGGTGCCTGTTACGAACAGCTATCGCTTGGATATCGGCATATCCGGACAAGAGCATCATACTACCATTTATCTGTTGTAAAATGAAACTTGATTTGTCCGATCAGGCGACTCATCTCTACTGATCTCCGCTTCACTCTCAATCATCTCTTGTCCACTAAATCGTAATTGACAACGTCGTTGGGTAACATGCCAACACACAGGTGTCGTCCGCTTCGGAACCCAATGTTCAACAATATGTGCCGAAAGGTGAACTCCGAAACCTTTTTGCCTGCAGCAGCATTTTAAAGGGTGTCTCAAAAAGAACACCAGTATTGAGGCTTCTATAAATCGAATTCGCTTATCTGAAAGAAGGAAACAAAACACAAATTTCTCTTGAGGAGAGGTTGACGCTTAAGCGTGAAACACGTTATCAGGGACATGACATCCCAAATCCTACTAGCCCTAAGTGCAATTGCTTGATCAATGAAATTACCCGTTACCCGCTCATGCATTTCTCCATCAAATTCGTCGAAGACACGTCGAAGTTCTTGTCTGAGTTCCAACAGATTACGGGGTTTGTTTAGGTAAATTTGTGAGTTATCGAACCAGCATAGGAAAAAGTAACATGCTCTAAGGCCAGAAAATCGAGATTGGGAGCTATGGTCTCCTCGTAACGAGATTAATCTGTCCAGGAATTTTTCACCTGATGTCTGCTGAAGTGCAACAAGTTGTGCAGTATTGTTGTAACCACAAATTTTTTATGTTCGTTTGATCGAAACGGGGCCAAAGAAAATCTGTAAGCCTCTTACGATAACGAACACCATTGACCGTGACAGCCCTTCCTTGTGCGCCTTAAAAAAATTACGGATCGCTTAAGTCCTTACTCCAAATCCCACACCATACAGCAATTTTCTGAGGATACATGTCTTTTCGTGAGTTACTCTTAGGTGGTCTGATCCCTATACTCGGGAATTATACTTTTCCATAAAGCCGTTTAAAATGAAGTGAGCTTCATTCTAGGAAATGAAACCATGGCTCTTTCGTTCCTTTTCAGAGATCCAATTCACAAAATGCCATTGCTTTCCATGATCCACTGGTTAAAGTAGCTGTGTTAACTGAAAACTGTATGGATGTAAGTGCAAATCTTTTATTAAGATTCTGTGTACTGTTGCTGGTCACATGCACATTTCTTGGCCACGACTGAGACATAATTTTCCCGGACACGTAGTTACAGAATCACGCACAACAACAACTTTTATCCCACTCTGACCACTTTGAGGGTGTCCAGGACTTTTGATGTCGAGTATTGAACAGTTTATTCTAGATCAACTTACGAAGAGTAATAATTTGGAGTGTTGTGTCTAAGAATAGTACGGAGTTTCCGAGCAGTTTCCGTGAAACTTCCACCATTCTTTTAGAAAGTTTTCACAGTCAGTACTCACTACTCCGTATCTTTCCATACCGATACTCCACAAACACTGATCCAGAAAATAAAACATCAACTCACATATCACTGACTACAAAAGATATACACAATGTGGCCAACAATAATAAATAAAAATAATGGGCTTTTCAAATCCGGCGTTCTTCTTGAGACAACCGATACTTTGTAGCCAGATCTCCAATAGTCGGCCACCAGCCCTGCTTTATTAAGCGGGCTACCCCTGTACCTTCACGTTTTATGATGAGAAATAGAGGCCATTATACCTTGTCGCCTCCTTGACGTTTCGCTGTCCGTCCATTACTTTCCATTCAATCTCACGGAAGAAGGACACGTTCAGCTGACCAGCATCGTGGTTTCGAGATTCCCATTCCCAAACGCTTAGCCGTAACAATCTGTGCTATTTCAAAGTCATTTATGTCACTCGATTATTCCATTTGTGGATAGTGTGGTCGCTAGAATGATTCCCCAATCGTCTCTACTCAGTCGATACATTTTGCTTACCGCGTCACGTCCGCACAACGCCACCAGGCGGTCTTTAGTGTCATAATGCGCGGTGGTCATAATATTCGGCTCATCAGTATATGTTATTAATATATCAAGTACTGTAACAAATTAACAAAAAACGTTGTATACGCGTATTTTCTCTGTCAGAAGCATCAGCGATAAGTGAACACCGTTATCACTCTTAATGTTTGCATTGTTTATGTACTTAAAGTAGTACGAAAGGAGCCTCAATGCTACGGATAATACATGATTTGCGTGTTTCGACAATTTTTCGCTAGAACTTCTCACATTGGGCTATCTTCTAGACCCTATTATCGTCTTCCGGAAAAGTAGAACGTTTGGAGTGTACATTCTCACTCGACCACTCTGAGGGTTTTCTGTTGTTTACATGTGAATGGCGGGATACATTGTTTTTAAAGCCACAGCAGACTAACTTCCATGCTCTTTATTTATTTATTTATTTATTTACATGTCAAGTTCCGTAGCACCAAATTGAGGGGCAAATCTCCAAGGTCATGGAACGTGTCACTACATGAACTTACAACATAAAAGTAATAACAGATAAAAATAAATGTTCATGAACCTGAAAGAAAATCAGTCCATAAGTTTAAGCAAACGCTATCAGCAATACAATGAGAATCAGCTTAATTTTTCAAGGAATTCCTCGACAGAATAGGAGGAGTGACCGATAAGGAAACTCTTCAGTTTCGATTTGAAAGCGCGTGGATTACTGCTAAGATTTTTGAATTCGAGTTGCAGCTTATTGAAAATGGATGCAGCAGTATACTGCACACCTTTTTGCACATGAGTTAAGGAAGTCCGATCCAAATGGAGGTTTGATTTTAGGCGCGTATTAAACGAGTGAAAGCTGCTTATAGTTGGAAATAAACTAATATTGGTAACAAGAAGCGACAATAAGGAATATACATATTGAGAGGCCAGTGTCAAAATACCCAGACTCGTGAACAGAGGTCGACAAGAGGTTCGTGAACTCACAGCACTTATTGCCCGAACCGCCCGTTTCTGAGCCAAAAATATCCTTCTAGAATGGGAAGAGTTACACCAAATCATAATACCATACGACGTAAGTGAATGAAAATAAGTAAAGTAGACTAATTTACGTGTCAAAGTATCATTCACTTTCGATACCGTTCGAATAGTGAAAATGGCAGTATTAAGTCTTTGAACAATATCCTGAACGTGGGCTTTCCACGACAGCTTACTATCTATCTGAACACCTAGGAATTTGAACTGTTCAGTTTCACAAATCATATGCCCGTTCTGTGAGATTAAAACGTCACGTTTTGTTGAATTGTGTGTTAGAAACTGTAAAAACTGAGTCTTACTGTGATTTAACGCCAGTTTATTTTCTACAAGCCATGAACTGAGGTCATGTACTGCACTACTTGAAACCGAGTTAATGTTGCACACAACATCCTTGACTACCAAGCAAGTGTCATCAGCAAACAGAAATATTTTAGAGTTACCCATAATACTAGAGGGCATATCATTTATATAAATAAGGAACAGGAGCGGCCCCAACACTGATCCCTGGGGCAACCCCCACTAGACAGTACCCCACTCAGATCCCACATCACAGCCGTAATCAACATTGTGAATAATGACCTTTTGCTGCCTGTTGCTGAAGTAAGAGCTGAACCAATTGTGAGCTACTCCTCTTATTCCGTAATGATCCAACTTCTGGAACAATATTGTGAGATCAACACAGTCAAATGCCTTTGTTAAATCAAAAAATACGCCAAGCATTCGAAAATTTTTGTTTAGCCCATCCAGTACCTCACAGAGAAAAGAGAATATAGCATTTTCAGTTGTCAAACGACTTCTAAACCCGAACTGTACATTTGATGGCAAATCGTGTGATATAAAATGATCAATTAACCTTACGTACACAGCCTTTTCGATAACTTTTGCAAACACTGATGGCATAGAAATAGGTCTAAAATTATCTAAATTATCCCTTTCTCCCTTTTTATAAAGCGGCTTTACTACTGAGAACTATAATCGCTCAGGAAACTGAGCATTCCTAAAGGAAAACATTCAAACATGGCTAAATACATAGCTAATATGTGCAGCACAGTACTTTAATATTTTACTAGACACTCCATCATAACCATGAGAGTCCTTAGTCTTCAGTGATTTAACTATTGACTCAATCTCCCTCTTGTCTGTATCACAGAGAAGTATTTCAGACGTCAATCTCGGAAAGGCATTTGCTAAGAAATGTATATGATCTCCTGTAGAAACTAAATTTTTATTTAATTCACCAGCAATGCTCAGAAAACGGTTGTTAAATACTGTACATATATCTGATTTATCAGTAACAGAAATTACTGTGAACTGACTTTATGTGATCAATTTGCATACCACATACTTTTTGCCTAGCTAATAACATTTTTAAGCACCTTACAATACTGTTTGTAATGGGCTACCGTAGCTTGATTGTGACTACTTCTAACATTTTGATATAATTCCTGCTTTGTTCGACATGATATCCTTATCCCACTAGACAGCCAACCGGGCTGTCCATTACTGCTAGTACCCCGTTTAGAATGTTCTAATGGAAAGCAGCTCTCAAAAAGCATGAGAAATGTGTTATGGAAAGCATTGTACTTATCATCTATATTATCGGCACTATAAACATCTTGCCACTCTTGTTCTTTGACAAGTTTTGAAAAACTCTCTATTGCTGTTGGATTAACTTTCCTACGTAGTTTGTAATTAAATACGACATTGGTTTGAGTACAAAAACCTTTTAGTGTTAAAATTTGTGCATCGTCGTCTGAAAGGCCATTCGCCCTTTTGCTAACACAATGCCCATCTAGTAATCAAGAATGAATAAAAATATTGTCTATGACTGTGCTACTGTTCCCCTGCACCCTAGTTGGAAAAAACACAGTTTCCATCAGATCATATGAATTTAGGAGATCTACCAACATCCTTTTTCTTGCACAATCATGTACAAAATTAATATTGAAGATACACATATAACTACTTTCTGGTACTTCCTTCAAAGTGAATCAAGAACCCTCTCTAGCTTAAGCAAAAATGCTCTGATGTCGGAGTTATGAGACCTATAAACAACAGCAATTAGAAGTTTAGTTTCAGTAAATTCAACTAATGCTGCACAACTTTCAAATATCTGTTCAGTGCAGTGTCGTGATACATCTATGGACTCAAATGAAATACTGTTTTTTTACATACAGAGCCACTCCCCCACCCCGCAAGGAACTCCTTGAGAAACAGCCAGTTAATCTGTAGCCTGGTAAAGGAAGCCTCGGAATTATCAAATTATTTAAGTGGTGCTCTGATTTACCAATAATTTCAGAGTTCACATCTATTAGCGGTTCACTAACTTTATCTCACATTCTTCTTATATTTTGATGAAATATGCTAATTCCTTCTCTGCTTGGAAACATCCTCTGGAGGTGAGCCCTTAGAGGCACTTCCTTTAAGCAGGTATACCTACCAGCTGACTTCAGTCTAAAAAAGGTGCAGCTCTAACACCAACTACTACAGTAATTTTTCCATGAGTGACACCGCTACCACCACCACCGCCCACTACACTGTCACCTATAAGCTTAGCCATCCTCCCCTTCCCATACCTATTGAGGTGCAGGCCATGCCTAGTGAAACACCATCTACTGATAGACCCAACTGGCACCACTGACATGTGATCCATGCCCTCCGCCATCAGTGCCCTCCCAAGCCCCACATTAACGCGCCTCAGAGCCGCATTAAGGTGAGGCCGATCATGACACTGAAACAGTTGCACGAAATGCACATTAGTGCCACCAGTTTGATTAGCTATCTTAACCAAGTCACCACTGACATAATATTCCCCGTCCCTATCGAGAATGTTCCCTGCTCCACCCACTATCACTACCTGATCCTCTTTCGTAAAATTCTTACATAACTCCCCTATGCTTTCAGTCACCTGAACCAATCCTGCACTAGGCTTCACAATGCTGGTGACATGGTACTCACTCCCCAACACTTTCTGCTACTGCTGGCCCACACCTCTACCGTGGGAACTACCTAGCAGCAGAACCTTCTTTCTGCTAGACTTTGCTACTAACCTAGGCCTCCTAATTGCTGAGGACTGCTACAAGTTACCTACATCTATGGCTACACGAGGCTCCGCTCCACTCAACTCTGACAGTTGGTCGTATCTATTGCATGTATGCAAAGTAAAACTGTCTGAATATCTCCTCTTCCTAGCTACCTTCTTGCCAACTGCCAGTTCCCATTCCCCACCACCCTTCACCCTCTTCAACCTATCTAGTTCCTCCTTTGCGCATTGTAACTGCACCTGAAGGGCACAGATCTTACGCTCCTGTTCCTCTATTAACTTGTTTCTACCACAGATTCTACATTCCCAGGAGAGGATCCCCCTAAAATGACAACTGGGTTCCCCACTGCATTCCCCCCAATGAAACTACTTTGAACAAATCCCACACCGTAATCCACTACTCACAAACCTACGACAGAGCCCACACTTTTCACTGATGGTAAAAATTTTACAGTTACTGAAAAAAACTATACGTCTACGTTACCAAAGTTAGTTACACCAGTAGAACTATTTAAGAACTAACAATAATGGTCTCGAAATTCTCTTCCTACTAAGAAAGCAGCTACTTGTATTAATACTACTACAACACAGCCGATACCAATACCAGCAAATCTTCACAAAATTATTAGCTAAAGCCAAAAAATTAAAACGACCACTGTAACACTAAGCGAAGTTAAAAGACTAAATGAAAATTTTAAAGAAATATTTCACTATAAAGAATAATAAACGTCAGTTGAAAACTGAAGCACGAAATTTACTAACGACTTAAACACACTGAAAAATCTATAAAACACAGCGAGCGAACGATTACAAAAGTTTATTAAGTCGTTATTTCGCCACAAAGGGCATGTAACACCGCTGAAATCTATTAAATTTAATAACTGTATTAAAGAGCACAAATCAGTTTGTCAGTACTTAGCTTGTATCCGCTGCAGCTGCAGTGCACGCCACAAAATATAAACACACTACCGAGGCACGAGGCTTGTCGATGTGGGTGCATAATGAATTGTACTGGCCTCTCCTTTATTATTGTTGTGTTAACGTTGATAATGGAAATGTTAGGCACCCGGGAGCAGTTAATTCTCACACATAAGTGAAATCCTAATGTTGCTAACAGCGATCAACTTCATACTTGGCAGGAAGTAAAGGATGAAGTGACAAGTTTCTTATATTCCGTGACAAAGTTCCTGTGGTGTTCGAGATGAAATAAGAACTTCGACAAAATACTGGAGATCACTTAAGTTAGGTAAAAAGGCATTGTTTTATATTACCAGTCTGAAATCATCGCGTTTTACTCTAGATACTCTGTATTTGGTTTCTCTTTACGAGACATGTTCATGAGTTCCTTAGCACTGAAAATACTTCTGCCAAAAACGGGTGCTACTTTCTCTACACACACACTTTTAAATCGTATATGTGCTCGAAATTTCAAAGCTAGACCAGGTAAAAGGGCCAGTTTCTGATGACATTTATTGTGGATATAAGAGATTGTATTACCCATACCCAGACTGTAATTAAACATTATAATAACCACATATATAGAGTAATATCTGAGTATAAAAATAGATTGAATATATATCTGGTCTTTTTCATTCCAAATTTCATTCTAAGAATGTAAAACAGTTATCATGTGTAGGAAAAGTAGTAAAAGACGAGAACGGAAATTTGAGAAAAGTATAAAAGTTGGAAAGGAACAGATAGAATTAAAAAGTCGATTTAACCCTTTCAGCAGCGTTAAAGGAAGGCTCAGATCTGCTCAACGTAGTAGACAGCGTAATTAGAGCGCAGAAGTGGATAAAGATGAAGGAAGTCATGAAGCGTCGTAGGAAGGGAAAACAACTGACTTCACATGATAAGTGGGAATGACGTACTTGTAGAAATCGGGGGATACTTCGATCAAAGGATAAAGATTATTACGAAGATTGTCGAAATAGGGAAGACATAAGAACATGATTCCGGTATGGAGAAATATCTTCATTAATGACATACTGATATTAAATATTGAAATAAAACTGAGCTACAACTCACTGCAAGTGTATGTCTGGAGCACATATTTCGTAGAAGGGATAGGTGGGTCATGGAAGAATTTTATCCGTGAAGCATTAATAAAATGTTACAAAATTAAATAAGTAGATAACCCACGAAATGCTAAAAAGGTCTAAAAATACAAGATGAGTAGAGATGTCTGTAGTAACCGACTGCCAGAAGAAGGAATACTTTTGTAGGACCTCTACTACATCGCCAAGAAATAGGTAACTGAAAAGACAAGTAATGGGGAAAAATGCCTAGGGAAAGTTAAGACAACTGGGTTACTGAAGACGTTGTAATAACAGTTAAATAAGTTAGAAAGGTTAGGGTAAATAGACTTGAATAAATTAAATGGCAGTAAAGTAGTTTATTTGCAGTTAAATAAGTTAGAAAGGTTAGGGTAAATAGACTTGAATAAATTAAATGGCAGTAAAGTAGTTTATTTGCATATGGGGATTCAGACGGTGGATATTTCGAGAAAAATAGTCTTTACTTTTTGTCGTTTAACGTGTTTAAAAAACTTACAGGACGTTCCATATATTAGAGGCCTTCATCGTTCGAGTTCCATGAGGCCGCGGGAACTTCCAGTCCGGTAAGGATGAGAGCCTGTAAGTTTCTGCAAGTATCCCGCAATCAGCTGAAGCAATTCACGTATGATTCGACACTTTGGGACTATCAAACTACACTCTGCATATATCGTGAGTTAATTCTCTCACTGGGCCAATTCGGAGCACTGGAAGCCTTGCATCATTCGAAAAGAGGCAAAACTACGACTCATTGAACGACATGGCAAGCCTCGAGTCATTACTGCCCAGTTTCTGTGTTGTGAAGCCATCGTCCGAATGAAGAATCAATACTGGCACTGTTAGGCACCATTGTCGAACGTGTCATTATTTACAGCAATGTGTTTCCGGGCTACATTATCCCATTATGAAGTGCTATAAAAAAGGAAACAAAACAGTACATCGGATTACTGCACATACTGGCAGCTATGTTAATACAGATAATGTCATGTAGTATAAAAAGCCTAAAAAGTTTCTGCGTCATTAGCCACTGTCAAAATTAGAAAGCCAGAAGGAAACATGCATTGTCAAAAAAAAGTTCTTCATTGAACGTCTCGTACAGGCGCATCGTACTCTCGCAAGACTCAGTTATAAACTAAAGGCAGCTCCTTCAGCTACCAAAGATAATACTATCCCATAGTGAATATATTACAGCCCCCACCAATGCTACTGTCTATTGTAAGTTGTTTGAACGTTACGTGCCAGATCCTAGAAAATTATTTAAAAAATCAGTACTACACCCATGTAGCAATGTGTATTAAACACAGAGTTCTCTAAATTTGACAGTAACTGCCCTTTATGCCCAAACTGTAATGACCATCACGCTGTCTGTGTTGTTACTTAAAGAACACTGCACATTCTTGAGGGGCATCGCTAATTCCGATGGCCCTTACTCCTCATTAGTAATCTCTTCATACCATAATTAAAAATTTCTTCACGTTTGTCTCACGTACTTCATTTCTCAATCCTGGCAATTTATTTCGTAAACTTCAGGCTTCCCCATCCAGCTCTCCCCTGTGCTAATCCTATGCTTCATCTTCTACAGCACTCTGTTGTTCGTCTTCAATGCGGTTTTAATTCTCTTGTTCTTAAGTAACATGTATTGTTTGGACAATTGCTGTACGTGCAGCTGCGGGGAGTGGACTGTGCGAAGAACCTGACTTTAAGCATCCAGTCCCGTTCGTAATGTTCAGTCGGGAGCTGGCTGGGATGTAAATTCACTGACAGCAGCACTTGCTGTCGATCTGAAACCAATTTAAACTTGAACGAAATGACACTCGCCTCCGGCCCCTGTCAGTTAGGATCTTTTTACAACCACATTTCTTCCGCTGTTTTATACGGCTGCGAATCGTACTCCGATCTTTGTGAACACGTTGGGCAGTCCGCGGTGGTACTTACACAACTGGGTAACTTCACTGTATGCCATGGGACATCCAAACGTGTTCCTATTTGCAATTCTGTCAAGTTACTACTGTATGTGAGATAAATGTACTGCTCTGATCACATATAAAGTTCTGGCACATACAAATAATTTCGTAGCCATGAGTTACGTTGCAGATGGACGGTCACATGACCCACAAGTGCCAGTTGCATCTATATCATCTAAATTCCTTTACGGGAGTAATATTTTTCCTTCTGAGTTCACATACGAGCTAGTTCGCTACTAAGATAGTAAGTATCTAGCAGGAAGCCATCACGGCAACTATGTACTCAGCTGTGGGTGGTCCCTGACACGCACACACACATAAACACACACACATACACACAGGCGCCTAGTACGCAGCCGAGGTGCGCACACTTGGTCCCGGGCAGCCCTTGTCGACAAGCGGCCGTCATTACGGGGCACTGTCCTCGTGTAATTATTCAATAAGTCACGATTATACGGAGGACTCGTGAAAATGAGCCACGAACGTTTCGGTAAACGGTAACGGCTCGTGTAACGGCCAGCCGGCTCGTATCGGCCCCGAGTTTGAATCACTGTTTGCTGCCTGCTAAACACTCACTGCGTGGACAGGGCGGTACACTACATCAGATCGCGCGTTACAGTACTCGCGACAGCTCTCTATAGTCCGACTTTGTCAGTCTGTAAACTGCTACCACGCAACTGTGAAAACGAATCGTATCGTTTCAGTATACGTTCAATTTATAACTGATGGACGATAACACGATTACATACGAGTCTGCTGATTAATAATTGATAGAAAACCTGTTAGTTTATTCAGTAAAATAAATTCTCCCAGTTTTGGGTACATTGTTGCCACGTAGTTAAACATGGCCTGTGTTAAATAGTTGAGTATTATGAGACTGAAAATACGTCGCTGTGTGGCAATAGATAAGTACTTTATAGGTTTACAGTGAAACAGCTGCAACACATATCTGTAATAGGTTATTGGTATTAAGCGTTTGAATGCTTTATATCTTTTTAATTAGACGTACACACTAGTATTTTAGAGATACTTCAACGTGACGTTCATGTGTCGAAAGTTACATAGTCGAAATCTTCCAGCTACTGAAATCAAACGAGAAGCAAATGTTTCAGATGGCTCTAAGAATTAATGGGGCTTAACATCTAAGGACATCAGTCCCCTAGACTTAGACCTGCTTAAACATAACTAACCATGTGGAACACGTATTGTTCTCACCGCGGACTTCTAGTACTCAGCCACACACAACTGATTTCATCAAAGTGTACCGGCCTGAAGGTGGCGTTGACGCAACCTCGAAACTAGTAGCTGAATAACCAAAAATCTTACGTACTGCTTGAGGAGTTTCAAATGGTTCAAATGGCTCTGAGCACTATGGGACTCAACTGCTGAGGTCATTAGTCCCCTAGAACTTAGAACTAGTTAAACCGAACTAACCTAAGGACATCACAAACATCCATGCCCGAGGCAGGATTCGAACATGCGACCGTAGCGGTCTTGCGGTTCCAGACTGCAGCGCCTTTAACCGCACGGCCACTTCCGCCGGTGAGGAGTTTCATTTTTTATAAAAAATATACCAGCAGTGTCCCACCTTCATCCAATTTAAATATGGATGTACGAAGACTAACTAACCTAAGGACATCACACACTTCCATTCCCGAGGCAGTATTCGAACCTGCGACCGTAGCAGCAGAATGGTTCCGGATTGAAGCCCCCAGAACTGCTCGACCACCGTGAAACAACTACCTGAAATTTTCAGTGTTTACTATCGCTTATCACTAAAGTAATTTTTAGATATTTCCACCCACACTTAGACGACTGACTGTGCGGCGTATTTTGTGGCTGCTCTTCACATGAGTTAGTGAAAACAGTCCCTGCATCTCGAAATTTTGGACCTATTCATATAAAATTAGATTTCCTTTAGTTCAGATATAGCGTCCATCTTATATCAGCTTATTAGATTCACAGCAAAAATATCATGAGCACGCACGAGAAATAAACGGAAGATGATGTTATTAGCCTATGAAACGTGTCACAATAACACAGTATACTCTTATGACTGATACTTACCTATCTGACTGCTATGTATCCTTTTCCTCTTGCGCATGAGCGGAAATGCAGAAACTGTGATATTAAATCCGATGTAGCGTTATCTAAATATTAAACGTTGTTTGGTCCGTCATTTTTCAGTTCATCTTTGCTTTACTGTCTTCAAATATTTTCCTCTCATAGACGATTCTTTCACGTGTAAGAGCTGATCATTTGTACACAAAAATGCAACAAATTTATTAGTTGTTTTTGCAATATCCTGCAATACACAATTTCCTCCTACAGTGAGTCTTACTTCAGTTGATCACAATGAGCAATAGGAATGTTTATAGGTTTATTTGTCATTGAAACAATTTATAACCAGATTAATTTAGAGACTGGTCACCAATATACATGTTCTGCCTCAAAGCTATGAGCAATTATGACATTTACTAGTTATGTTGTGGAAGTAACGTTATATATCGTATCTGCAGTCACTGCCAATAAACAGATCAATTCACGTGACCTTTCGGGCTTTCAGGACGAATTTGTTCCAAATACACTTCTCGGGTTTGCCTCCGGATTGTATTGTGCAATCCCACAATGTTTCATCGATGCAACTGCTCGACACCTTCAGGTAGTGGTAGTTGCTGCTGTCACTACTGCAAAGACGCGCCGGATGATAATCGCATGGCGGCGTCGAAACTTAACAGGAAAAGAGCAGACAATACACGCGCGGTGGAAGACGCCCGCAGTTGGAGAAAAGCGGCGCTTCCTAGTGCCTCTTGCTGGGAGCCGCAGAAAGGTCTTCCGCGCGTATGCTGTGGACAATAGCTCTGCTGTCGGACGCATCTGCGGTTGAAACAGAATGAAATCTCAGCAGTGCTTTGCGTCGAGTCATGAATCGGAAATTCTTCTTTTCCCTGCTTTGATTTAATGGCAGCCAGTGCTTGGATTCCAGGTGATGAGTAATTGAAAAACTGCATCCCTGTTGATGAGATTGTCCGCCGTACCGGTAAGTATGGCCTCCTTAACAACACAGTTCCAGAAAGATGCCGATGGGGATATAATTTCGGTCTTTTCGTAAAACGTGCGATGCCCCATGCCCGGGCAATGCTCCACTACCACTGATTTATCAGGTTGCCCCAGGCGTGTATGACGATCGTGTTCGACGCAACGTTCTTGGACGGTTAGTTAAGTCTGTCCAATAGAAGATTTTCCACATTTCCACATGGTCACGTGCTACTGTCGTGAGCATCTACGGAAAGAGGCAGAAGGGCAGTGACATTAGCGGAGCCTCTAAATGGTAGGGCATCCACGACTCTTCAGATAACATGGGGTTCTGAGGTTTGCCTACTCTGTAAAATAGGTCGGCCGCTGTGGCCGAGCGGTTATAGGCCCTTCAGTCCGGAACCGTGATGTGTGTGATGTCTTTAGGCTAGTTAGGTTTAAGTAATTCTAAGTCTAGGTGACTGATGACCTCAGATGTTGAGTCCCATAGTGTTTAGAGCCATTTGAACCATTACTTTTGTAAAATAGGATAGATGATGATCTGTGGCATCTCTGCCGAAACAGCACGATGCTGGTGAAAGCACAAGTGTTTCGAAGCACACCGTTCGTCGTACATTGCTGAACATGGAGCTCCGGAGTCACGTGTTCACCCACGACATCGTCAGTTACGTTGCAGTGGACACGGCACCATCGAGACTTGACCGTCGATCAGCGGAAACTCGTCGGCTCTTCGGGTGGATTGCACCTCCGTTACGCAAGGTCAATGGTCACCTCCATAAACGCTTTCATCTAGATGAACGGTGGCTGAAAACGTGTAGCCCGCCGCTAACGTAGGATGGGGGGAGCAGCATTATTCTCTTGCACTTTCATGGGACTTGTGGTGGTAATCGAAGACACGCTGACAGCTGCGAACCACCTGCATCCCTTCATGTGTGACGTCTTCCCCGACACCGATGTCATCTATCAGCGGTATAAATGACCGTGTCTCGGAGCCAGAACCGTGCTACAGTAGTTCGAGGATCATTATAGTGCACTCACGTTGATGTCTCTGCAACCAGATTACCCTGGTTTAAATCCTATAGAATACATCTGGGTTACTATCGGGTGAAACCACCCAGTACGCAAGTCAGCGGCGCGTTATTTACACAAATTACCTGTTCCAATGCCACAAACCTCCACAAACCTACCAACAAACTGCCGGAACCCAGATACCCAGAATGAGTGATGTATTTCGTTCCAAAGACAAAAAAAATTATTAAGCAAGTGGTCATAATGTTTTGGCTCACCAGAGTATCCGGACAGTTGTTATAGTCAAACGTTGGTGTTATCTAGATGGTGTGTTGCTTTACGATCCTCGTAGTTTCCATAAACCACTTGAGGCAAACGCAGGGATGACTGTCAGTAGCTCGTGGTCCTGTGGTTAGCTCTGCTGACACTCGACACGAGGTTCCGGATTCGATTCCCGACCGGGTTAAGAATTTTCTCCTTTCGGGTCTGTGTGTGTGTGTGTGTGTGTGTGTTTGTGTGTGTGTGTGTGTGTGTGTGTGTGTGTGTATTGTCCTCATCGTCGTTTCATCATGATCGACGAGAAATCCACCGAAGTGTCGTCAAATAAAAAGACTTACACCAGGCGGTCGAATGCTCTCCTAGTCAGTAATGCCATAGGCGTGTTCCAGTTCATTTGGTCTGATTGCTTTGTTGCATTCACACGCCAATACTTCGCCCACCTGTGTGATCTTTATGTCACCAGGAGAATTATATAAGTCTTAATTTCTTTAATTATTTTCAAAAATTTTTCTCTCCCATAACAATTTACAAAATTTTCTAGTCTTTAAAAACACGCTATTGAAGAAAAAAACATTGTGTCATAAATTCAGTGAATTAATCTGTACGTATATTCATAAAACGAGTGAAAAATAAAAATAGAAACCATTTCAAATATGGCGCTATAAAATATGTTAAAAATTAATTGAACAGATATTGTACGAAGAAAAGAGGTTCTAAACACAAACATGGGACACACAAAGTTTGTCAACGTATTACTGGGCAAAATCTCAGTCGCTAGCGTGGCGTATGGTTTATCGCCGAAACGTCTGTCACTGGGCTGCCCAACTTTTGCGCCAAACACTTCGCACGGCAGAAGGCACCCCACTAGGTAGCCTCACCTCCCCACATGGCTCCCGCTTATAATTCAGGCTTGGCTCTAATTCATCTGAAAGGGAAATGACTACAAGCTCAGTCAGAACGGCCAAGTAGAAGTTGCCGTCGCGTCGACGCGTTCTATGCATATGTGATCAAACGACCGTCACACCCGTAAAGTTTTTCTGGCTGAGCTGACAGTAGTTAACGGCTACTGCCGACGCAAGTGAAAATTCTCGTTCATGTTATTGCGTGTGTTCTATACATCTTTTCAAGAGAGTTTGAAGGATGAATTTTGTCACGTATAAGTATGTATCACAAGATCGGTGTGCCTGGGTGTGTCTAAATAAACGGAACCTGTTTGTATCACATTTGATTTGTTGAATTTTTTAGCGCTGTGAAATCAGAAAATTCGTTTGATACCAATATGCTTCCAACTACGGATTAATAATGAAGCATTAAACCACATTCCAAAGGATTATTACGAACTCGTGAAATACATACCCACTTTTCTTTATTTGGATGTCATATAAATTCTCATACGTATTATTGAAATAAGTCCACAACAAAACATTACAGCTGCGTTTTAAAGCAACTGTAGCTTTTATGCAAACACCCTTGGTTTTCTTAGCGGTTTTTAGGAACTTTACTTGGTAAAATGCTATGGCTGCACATATATTTGACTATGTCATCACGTGAGTGGGAAACATTTACGAAACTCTAAGCTATTCTGACGATTTCGCTGATGGTTAATCGGGTGGCGTCGCATAAAAAAGGAAAATATACCACTGTGCAAAGATACTTCGCTCTGAGGTGACGCAGAATATCCTCTCTATTGTTTACTAAGCAAGGGTTCTGATAACTTCCCGAAATGAGGTTTGGAACAACGGCTTAGTTGGAACCAAAGAGTTAGAGCATCACTGTGCAGTGTAGAGGGGGCTGCACAAATAAATGGAAACGAGCGTTGGTGTTTAAGATGTTAAGGACCTAGTATGTATGTAGCAGACACCTTGCGATTTCTCCTGCCTAACCGGCTGTATTTGTTTTATTGTTTTATTTAGTAGAAAATCAGGGTTCAGTTTGATTTGACATATTGCACATTGCTAGAAGATGCTTTGGAAGGATTGGTTTGTGGGAGAAGACTGTGATGAAGAAGGAGATACAAGATGATGGGCGACATAAGGGAAAGAGGAAATTATGCGGACCTGAAGAGGCTGGCAGAAGACCGGACAGCCTGGAGAACTACCATGTGAAAACCTGCCTTTACGCAGAACACTGATGATGATGATGATGATGATGATGATGATGGGAGATAAATGTC
This sequence comes from Schistocerca americana, assembly GCF_021461395.2. Taxonomy (NCBI): domain Eukaryota; kingdom Metazoa; phylum Arthropoda; class Insecta; order Orthoptera; family Acrididae; genus Schistocerca; species Schistocerca americana. The sequence continues at coordinate 217,616,968 of NC_060124.1, forward strand.
GTTAGCAAATATGCCCACTCATGGCGCCAGGAGACTGTGGACGTTAAGCACATGATGTTTACACCAGCAGCTGAAGGGGCGTGGGAGAGCACTACAGTGAAGGACTGCCTGCCCCGCATATATGAGAGTCCGGACAGTAACGGAATGAAGCGAAGACTGTTCTCGAGACCCACTTTGTTAATAATAATGACTGCCTTATTAAATCGGCACAGGCTGCAAGGTAGACACCAGGAAAATTTACTTGCTGTGCATACGTTATTACGTTTATTTTTCAGTGCGGTTTGGTGCTAAGTGAATACTAAGAGCCTAACTAGACCTCAACAGGGTCGTACTCCCTTTATTAAGATCTGTAGAATATATTTTTTTTGCAAAAAAATGTTCTGGAGATTACTTGAATGCTAAGGGAGGTAATATGTATGTTGAAGGTGTTGGAACACTGTAATTCAATCAGTAAAGGCATATCGAACTTACTGGTGCTGTGATTTCACAATCACGCTGCTTAGCAACAACTTAATTTTATAGTGTTACCTGCAGAACTGATTCAAGGGACAGGTGGAGGCAAAGTATGAGGTATTAATGCTAGATCTGATTATTCTAAGAAGTAAATTATCAATCCCTACGCATAAGTGCTATTGACTTGTATACTCTTGAAGTATGTGCTACCACATTAAGACAGAAAGGCAGAAAGTATTGTACTCTGAAATTGCTCAGTCACTTAGGTACTGTCGCATTACAGTTAGTTGTCTAGACACATGTCATTTACTTTGTCTGCGATGGTGACATGAATGTCGTGGTTTCTTCACGTAAAGAAGAGTGATACTAGCGGTTGAGGGCTGCTGCGAAAATGACAACCGTAACCTATATGAATCATCCAAAAACTGTTATAATAAATAAACGAACTGAATAAACTATCGACAAAGAAACAGCCTTGAGGCTAAAATGGCATATGGTATACTATCAGATAACACTTCCTCCATCAAGAGACACAAGTGAAGATAAATGCACACGCTAAGCATTCCGAAGACTTCCTATGGACATAAACAAGAGACAGGAAGACTAATGGATCACTAGTAGATTCCGAATGATGAAGTTTAGTATTTCATGAGCTAAATCTTACGCCACAGCAGATGAGACCTTGTGTCATACCACGCATCAAATGTTACACAACTCTCGTCTACACACAACTACTTAGCAGCTACTAGTAATAAAAGAAATTTGTCAATGAATATTTTGGTAACGGTTATACAAAATAGTCTGAAGCTTAAGAGGAAGAAGAAAAAAGCGAAACAAGAGGACACGAGAAGAAGGAGATTGAATGAAGAATGACCTTGGCCTTTCGCGGGCAAGTGCTCTACCAACTGAGCTACCCAGCTCAGTTGGTTGAGGACTTTCCCACGAAAGGCAAAGGTCCCGAGTTCGAGTCTCGATCCGGCACACAGTTTTAATCTGCGAGGAAGTTTCATATCAGCGCACACTCCGCTGCAGAGTGAAAATCTCATTCAGGACCGCTCTTGTTCTCTATATACATAGACCATGTGATCAAAAGTATCCAGGCACCCCCAAAAACATACGTTTTTCATATTACGTGCATTGTGCTGCCACCTATTGCCTGGTAATCGATATCAGCGAACTCCGTAGTGATTAGACATAGTGAGAGAGCAGATGGAGCGCTCCACGGAACTCACTGCCTTCGAACGTGGTCAGGTGACTGGGTGCTAGTTGTGTCGCGTTCGTCTGTACGCGAGATTTCCACACTGTTAAACATCCCTAGGTCCACTGTTTCCGATGTGATAGTGAAGTGGAAACGTGGAGGGACACGTACAACACAAAAGCGTACAGGCCGACCGCGTCTGTTGACTGACTGAGACCGGCGGCAGTTGAAGAGGGTCGTAATGTGTAATAGGCAGACATGTATCCGGACCGTCACACAGGAATTCCAAACTGCATCATTATCCACCATGACAGTTAGGCAGGTGATGAGAAAACTTATATTTCGTGGCCGAGCGGCTGCTCAAAAGCCAGACATCAATGGACGCCTCCCTTGGTGTACGGAGCGTAAACATTAGAAACTGAACAGTGGAAAAACATAAAAACGTCGTGTGGAGTGACGAAACACGATACACAATGTGGCGATCCGGTGTCCGTATGGCGAATGCCCGCTGAACGTCATCTGCCAGCGTGTGTAGTGCCAACAGGTAAAATTCGGGGTCGGTGGTGGTCGTGTTTTGGATGAAGGGGGCTTGCACCCCTTGTTGTTTTGCGTGGTACTATCACAGCACAGGCCTACATTAATGTTTTAAGCACCTTCTTGCTTCCCAGTGTTAAAGAGCAATTCGAGGATGGCGACCAAGCACCTATTCTACATCTACATCTACGTACATACTCCGCACCATACGGTGCGTTGCGGAGAGTACCTCGTACCACAACTAGCATCTTCTCTCCCTGTTCCACTCCCAAACAGAACGAGGGAAAAATGACTGCGTTTTTTTTTGTCATCAGTCTACTGACTGGTTTGATGCGGCCCGTCAAGAATTCCTTTCCATCTCAGAGTAGCACTTGCAACCTACGTCCTCAATTATTTGCTTGACGTATTCCAATCTCTGTCTTCCTCTACAGTTTTTGCCCTCTACAGCTCCCTCTAGTATCATGGAAATCATTCCCTCATGTCTTATCAGATGTCCTGTCATCCTGTCCCTTCTCCTTATCAGTGTTTTCCACATATTCCTTTCCTCTCCGATTCTGCGTAGAACCTCCTCATTCCTTACCTTATCAGCCCACCTAATTTTCAACATTCGTGTATAGCACCACATCTTAAATGCTTCGATTCTCTTCTGTTCCGGTTTTCCCACAGTCCATGTTTCACCACCATACAATGCTGTAGTCCAGACGTACATTCTCAGAAATTTCTTCCTCAAATTAAGGCCGGTATTTAATATTAGTAGACTTCTCTTGGCCAGAAATGCCTTTTTTGCCATAGCGAGTCTGCTTTTGATGTCCTCCTTGCTCCGTCCGTCATTGGTTATTTTACTGCCTAGGTAGCAGAATTCCTTAACTTCATTGACTTCGTGACCATCAATCCTGATGTTAAGTTTCTCGCTGTTCTAATTTCTACTACTTCTCATTACCTTCGTCTTTCTCCGATTTACTCTCAAACCACACTGTGTACTCATTAGACTGTTCATTCCGTTCAGCAATCATTTAATTCTTCTTCACTTTCACTCAGGATAGCAATGTCATCAGCGAATCGTATCATTCATATCCTTTCACCTTGTATTTTAATTCCACTCCTGAACCTTTCTTTTATTTCCATCATTGCTTCCTCGATGTACAGATTGAAGAGTAGGGGCGAAAGGCTACAGCCTTGTCTTACACCATTCTTAATACGAGCACTTCGTTCTTGATCGTCCACTCTTATTATTCCCTCTTGGTTGTTGTACATATTGTATATGACCCGTCTCTCCCTATAGCTTACCCCTACTTTTTTCAGAATCTCGAACAGCTTGCACCATTTTATATTGTCGAACGCTTTTTCCAGGTCGACAAATCCTATGAAAGTGTCTTGATTTTTCTTTAGCCTTGCTTCCTTTATTAGCCGTAACGTCAGAATTGCCTCTCTCGTCCCTTTACTTTTCCTAAAGCCAAACTGATCGTCACCTAGCGCATTCTCAATTTTCTTTTCCATTCTTCTATATATTATTCTTGTAAGCAGCTTCGATGCATGAGCTGTTAAGCTGATTGTGCGATAATTCTCGCACTTGTCAGCTCTTGCCGTCTTCGGAATTGTGTGGATGATGCTTTTCCGAAAGTCAGATGGTATGTCGCCAGACTCATATATTCTACACACCAACGTGAATAGTCGTTTTGTTGCCACTTCCCCCAATAATTTTAGAAATTCTGATGGAATGTTATCTATCCCATCTGCCTTATTTGACCGTAATTCCTCCAAAGCTCTTTTAAATTCCGATTCTAATACTGGATCCCCTATCTCTTCTAAATTGACTCCTGTTTCTTCTTCTATCACATCAGACAAATCTTCACGCTCATAGAGGCTTTCAATGTATTCTTTCCACCTATCTGCTCTCTCCTCTGCATTTTACAGTGGAATTCCCGTTGCACTCTTAACGTTACCACCGTTGCTTTTAATGTCACCAAAGGTTGTTTTGACTTTCCTGTATGCTGAGTCTGTCCTTCTGACAATCATATCTTTCTCGATGTCTTCACATTTTTCCTGCAGCCATTTCGTCTTAGCTTCCCTGCACTTCCTATTCATTTCATTCCTCAGCGACTTGTATTTCTGTATTCCTGATTTTCCCGGAACACGTTTGTACTTCCTCCTTTCATCAATCAACTGAAGTATATCTTCTGTTACCCATGGTTAATTCGCAGCTACCTTCTTTGTACCTATGTTTTCCTTCCCAACTTCTGTGATGGCCCTTTTTAGAGATGTCCATTCCTCTTCAACTGTACTGCCTACTGCACTATTCCTTATTGCTGTATCTAAAGCGTTAGAGAACTTCAAACGTATCTCGTCATTCCTTAGTACTTCTATATCCCACTTCTTTGCGTATTGATTCTTCCTGACTAATGTCTGGAACTTCAGCCTACTCTTCATCACTACTATATTGTGATCTGAGTCTATATCAGCTCCTGGGTACGCCTTACAGTCCAGTATCTGATTTCGGAATCTCTATCTGACCATGATGTAATCTAATTGAAATCTTCTCGTATCTCCCGGCCTTTTCCAAGTATACCTCCTCCTCTTGTGATTCTTGAACAGGGTATTCGCTATTACTAGCTGAAACTTGTTACAGAACTCAGTCTTTCTCCACTTTCATTCCTTGTCCCAAGCCCATATGCTCCTGTAACCTTTTCTTCTACTCCTTCCCCTACAACTGCATTCCAGTCACCCATGACTATTAGATTTTCGTCCCCCCTTACATACTGCACAGCCCTTTCAATATCCTCATACACTTTCTCTATCTGTTCATCTTCAGCTTGAACTATCGTTGTCGGTGTTGCTCTGCTGTCAATTCTGATTAGAACAACCCGGTCACTGAACTGTTCACAGTAACACACCCTCTGCCCTACCTTCTTATTCATAACGAATCCTACACCTGTTATACCATTTTCTGCTGCTGTTGATATTACCCGATACAGGGCTATTACAAATGATTGAAGCGATTTCATAAATTCACTGTAGCTCCACTCATTGACATATGGTCACGACACACTACAGATACATAGAAAAACTCATGAAGTTTTGTTCGGCTGAAGCCGCACTTCAGGTTTCTGCCGCCAGAGCGCTCGAGAGCGCAGTGAGACAAAATGCCGACAGGAGCCGAGAAAGAGTATGTCGTGCTTGAAATGCACTCACATCAGTCAGTCATAACAGTGCAACGACACTTCAGGACGAAGTTCAACAAAGATCCATCAACTGTTAACTCCATTCGGCAATGGTATGCGCAGTTTAAAGCTTCTGGATGCCTCTGTAAGGGGAAATCAACGGGTCGGTCTGCAGTGAGCGAAGAAACGGTTGAACGCGTGCGGGCAAGTTTCACGCGTAGCCTGCGGAAGTCGACGAATAAAGCAAGCAGGGAGCTAAACGTACCACAGTCGACGGTTTGGAAAATCTTACGGAAAAGGCTAAAGCAGAAGCCTTACCGTTTACAATTGCTACAAGCCCTGACACCCGATGACAAAGTCAAACGCTTTGAATTTTCGGCGCGGTTGCTACAGCTCATGGAAGAGGATGCGTTCAGTGCGAAACTTGTTTTCAGTGATGAAGCAACATTTTTTCTTAGTGGTGAAGTAAACAGACACAATGTGCGAATCTGGGCGGTAGAGAATCCTCACGCATTCGTGCAGCAAATTCGCAATTCACCAAAAGTCAACGTGTTTTGTGCAATCTCACGGTTTAAAGTTTACGGCCCCTTTTTCTTCTGCGAAAAAAAAGTTACAGGACACGTGTATCTGGACATGCTGGAAAATTGGCTCATGCCACAACTGGAGACCACCGCACTTCCATCATGATGTTCGGCATTTCTTAAACAGGGGATTGGAAAACCGATGGATCGGTCGTGGTGGAGATCATGATCAGCAATTTATGTCATGGCCTCCACGCTCTCCCGACTTAACCCCATGCGATTTGTTTCTGTGGGGTTATGTGAAAGATTCAGTGTTTAAACCTCCTCTACCAAGAAACGTGCCAGAACTGCGAGCTCGCATCAACGATACTTTCGAACTCATTGATGGGGACATGCTGCGCCGAGTATGGGAGGAACTTGATTATCGGCTTGATGTCTGCCGAATCACTAAAGGAGCACATATCGAACATTTGTGAATGCCTAAAAAAACTTTTTGAGTTTTTGTATGTGTGTGCAAAGCATTGTGAAGATATCTCAAATAATAAAGTTATTGTAGAGCTGTGAAATCGCTTCAATCATTTGTAATAACCCCGTACTCATCTGACCAGAAATCCTTGTCTTCCTTCCACTTCAGTTCACTGACCCCTACTATATCTAGATTGAGCCTTTGCATTTCCCTTTTCAGATTTTCTAGTTTCCCTACCACGTTGAAGCTTCTGACATTCCACGCCCCGACTCGTAGAACGTTATCCTTTCGTTGATTATTCAATCTTTTTCTCATGATAACCTCCCCCTTGGCAGTCCCCTCCCGGAGATCCGAATGGGGGACTATTCCGGAATCTTTTGCCAATGGAGAGATCATCATGACACTTCTTCAATTACAGGCCACATGTCCTGTGGATACACGTTACGTGTCTTTAATGCAGTGGTTTCCATTGCCTTCTGCATCCTCATGTCGTTGATCATTGCTGGTTCTTCCGCCTATAGGGGCAATTTCCCACCCCTAGGACAAGAGAGTGCCCTGAACCTCTATCCGCTCCTCCACCCCCTTTGACAAGGCCGTCGGCAGAATGAGGCTGACTTCTTATGCCGGAAGTCTTCGGCCGCCAATGCTGGTTATTTATCAAAATTTAGGCAGTGGCGGGGATCGAACCCGGGACCGAAGAGGTCTTTGATTATGAATCAAAGACGCTACCCCTAGACCACGGGTACTTCCTACATGTGACCGGAAAAATGCGCAGGTGACGCCTGTATATAAGAAGGGTAGAAGGAGGGCTCCTCAAAATTAGACCAATATCCTTAACATCGGTTTGTTGCTGGATTCTCGAACATATTCTGAGTTCGAATATAATGAATTTCCTTGAGACAGAGAAGTTGATTTCCATGCATGAGCACGACTTTAGAAAGCATCGCTCCTGCGAAACGCAACTCGCCCTTATTTCACATGATATCTAGCGAACCATGGATGGAGGGTATCAGACGGATGCCATTTGACTTCCGGAAAGCGTTTGACTCAGTGCCCCACTGCAGACTCCTAACTAAGGTACGAGCATATGCGTTGGTTCCCAAGTCTGTGAGTGGCTCGAAGACTTCTTAAACAATACAACCCAGTACGTTGTCCTCAATGATGAGTGTTCATCGGAGGTGAGGGTATCATCTGGAGTGCGCCAGGCAAGTGTGGTATGTCCGCTGTTGTTTTCTATCTACATGAATGATCTTTTGGATAGGGTGGATAGCAATGTGCGGCTGTTTTCTGATGATTCTGTGGTGTACGGGAACGTGTCGTCGTTAAGTGACTGTAGGAGGATACAAGAAGACTTGGACAGGTTTTGTGATTGCCGTAATGAATGGCAGCTAACTCTAAATATAACTAAATGTAAATTAATGCAGATAAATAGGAACAAGAATCCCGTAATTTTTGAATACTCCATCAGCAGTGTAGCGCATGACACAGTCATGTCGATTCAATATTTGGGCGTAACATTGCAGAGTGATATGAAGTGGGACAAGCATGTAATGGCAGTTGTGGGGAAGGCAGATAGTCGTCTTCGGTTCATTGTTATAATTTTGGGAAGATGTGGTTCATCTGTAAAGGAGACCGCTTATAAAACACTAATACGACCTATTTTTGAGTACTGCTCGAGCGTTTGGGATCCCTATGAACCATGGACCTTGCCGTTGGTCGGGAGGCTTGCGTGCCTGAGCGATACAGATAGTCGTAACGTAAGTGCAACCACAACGTAGGGGTATCTGTTGAGAGGCCAGACAAACGTGTGGTTCCTGAAGAGGGGCAGCAGCTTTTTCAGTAGTTGCAAGGGCAACAGTCTGGATAATTGACTGATCTGGCCTTGTAACATTAACCAAAATGGCTTTGCTATTCTGGTACTGCGAACGGCTGAAAGCAAGGGGAAATTACGGCCGTAATTTTTCCCAAGGGCATGCAGCTTTACTGTATAGTTAAATGATGATTGGGTCCTCTTGGGTAAAATATTCCGCAGGTAAAATGGTCCCCCATTGGGATCTCCGGGCGGGGACTACTCAAGAGGATGTCGTTATTAGGAGAAAGAAAACTGGCGTTCTACGGATCGGAGCGTGGAATGTCAGATCCCCTAATCGGGCAGGTAGGTTAGAAAATTTAAAAAGGGAAATGGATAGGTTACTGTTCGATATAGTGGGAATTAGTGAAGTTCGGTGGAAGGAGGAACAAGATTTCTGGTCAGGTGAGTACTGGGTTTTAAACACAAAATCAAATAGGGGTAATGCGGGAATAGGTTGAATTATGAATAGTAAAACAGGATTGCAGGTAAGCTCCTACAAACAGCATAGTGAACGCATTATTGTGGCCAAGATAGATACGAAGCCCACGCCTACTACAGTATTACAAGTTTATATGCCAACTAGCTCTGCAGATGACGAAGAAATTGAAGAAATGTATGATGAAATAAAAGACATTATTCAGATTGTGAAGGGAGACGAAAATTTAATAGTCATGGGTGACTGGAATTCGGCAGTAGGAAAAGGGAGAGAAGGAAACGTAGTAGGTGAATATGGATTTGGGGTAAGAAATGAAAGAGGAAGCCGCCTGGTAGAATTTTGCACCGAGCACAACTTAATCATAGCTAACACTTCGTTCAAGAATCATAAAAGAAAGTTGTATACATGGAAGAAGCCTGGAGGTTTCAGATAGATTATATAATGGTAAGACAGAGATTTAGGAACCAGGTTTTAAATTGTAAGACATTTCCAGGGGCAGATTTGGATTCTGACCCCAATCTATTCGTTATGACCTGTAGATTAAAACTGAAGAAACGGCAAAAAGGCGGGAATTTAAGGAGATGTGACCTGGATAAACTGAAAGAACCAGAGGTTGTCAAGAGTCTCAGGGAGAAAATAAGGGAACAATTGACAGGAATGGGGGAAAGAAATACAGTAGAAGAAGAATGGGTAGCTTTGAGGGATGAAGTAGTGAAGGCAGCAGTGGATCAAGTAGATAAAAAGATGAGGGCTGGTAGAAATTCTTGGGTAACAGAAGATATACTGAATTTAATTGATGAAAGGAGAAAATATAAAAATGCAGTAAATGAAGCAGGCAAAAAGGAATACAAACGTCTCAAAAATGAGATCGACAGGAAGTGCAAAATGGCTAACCAGGGATGGGTAGAGGACAAATGTAAGGATGTAGAGGCTTATCTCACGAGGGGTAAGATAGATATAGCCTACAGGAAAATCAAAGAGATCTTCAGAGAAAAGAGAACCAACTGTATGAATATCAAAAGCTCAGGTGGAAACCCAGTTCTAAGCAAGGAAGGGAAAGCAGAAAGGTGGAAGGAGTATATAGCGGGTCTATGCAAGGGCGATGTACTTGAGGACAAAATTATGGAAATGGAAGAGGATGTAGATGAAGATGAAATGGGAGATATACTACTGCATGAAGGGTCCGCCAGAGAACTGAAAGACCTGAGTCGAAACAAGGCCCTGGGAGTAGACAACATTCCATTAGAACTACTGACAGCCTTGGGAGAGCCAGTCCTGACAAAACTCTACCATCTGGTGAGCAAGATGTATGAAACAGGCGAAATACTCTCAGACTTCAAGAAGAATATAATAATTCCAATCCCAAAGAAAGCAGGTGTTGACAAATGCGAAAATTACCGAACTATCAGTTTAATAAGTCACAGCTGCAAAATACTAACGCGGATTTTTTACAGACGAATGGAAAAACTAGTAGAAGCCGTCCTCGTGGAAGATCAGTTTTGATTCCGTAGAAATGTTGGAACACGTGAGGCAATACTGACCCTACGACTTATCTTAGAAGCTAGATTAAGGAAAGGCAAACCTACGTTTCTAGCATTTGTAGACTTAGAGAAAGCTTTTGACAATGTTGACTGGAATACTCTCTTTCAAATTCTAAAGGTGGCATGGGTAAAATACAGGGAGCGAAAGGCTATTTACAATTTGTACGGAAACCAGATGGCAGTTATAAGAGTCGAAGGACATGAAAGGGAAGCACTGGTTGGGAAGGGAGTGAGACAGGGTTGTAGTCTCTCCCCGATGTTATTCAGTCTGTATATTGAGCAAACAGTGAAGGAAACAAAAGAAAAATTCGGAGTAGGTATTAAAATCCATGGAGAAGAAATAAAAACTTTGTGGTTCGCCGATGACATTGTAATTCTGTCAGAGACAGCAAAGGACTTGGAAGAGCAGTTGAATGGAATGGATAGTGTCTTGAAAGGAGGGTATAAGATGAACATCAACAAAAACAAAACGAGGATAATGGAATGTAGTCGAATTAAGTCGGGTGATGCTGAGGGAATTAGATTAGGAAATGAGACACTTAAAGTAGTAAAGAAGTTTTGCTATTTGGGGAGCAAAATAACTGATGATGTTCGAAGTAGAGAGGATATAAAATGTAGACTGGCAATGGCGAGGAAAGCATTTCTGCAGAAGAGAAATTTGTTAAGATCTAGTATAGATTTAAGTGTCAGGAAGTCGTTTCTGAAAGTATTTGTATGGAGTGTAGCCATGTATGGAAGTGAAACATGGACGATAAATAGCTAGGACAAGAAGAGAATAGAAGCTTTTGAAATGTGGTGCTACAGAAGAACACTGAAGATTAGATGGGTAGATCACATAACTAATGAGGAAGTATTGAATAGGATTGGGGAGAAGAGAAGTTTGTGGCACAACTTGACTAGAAGAAGGCATCGGTTGGTAGGACATGTCCTGAGGCATCAAGGGATCACCAATTTAGTATTGGAGGGCAGCGTGGAGGGTAAAAATCGTAGAGGGAGACCAAGAGATGAATACACTAATCAGATTCAGAAGGATGTAGGTTGCAGTAGGAACTGGGAGATGAAGCAGCTCCCACTGGATAGATTAGCATGGAGAGCTGCATCAAACCAGTCTCAGGACTGTAGACCACAACAACAACAACAACAACAATCAGATCGGATTGAGGGAGGACATAGAAACAATTCAGAGGCGGGCTGCTAGATTTGTTCATGGTAGGTTTCATCATCACGCGAGTGTTACGGTAATGCTTCAGGAACTCAGGTGGGACTCTCTAGAGGAAAGGAGGCATTCTTTTCGTGAATCGCTACTGAGGAAATTTAGAAAACTAGCATTTGAGGCTGACTGCAGTGCAATTTTACCGCCGCCAACTTACATTTCGCGGAAAGACCACAAAGATAAGATAGATTAGGGCTCATACGGAGGCATATAGGCAACCATTTTTCCCTCTGACTGAACGTTTGTCTGCGAAAGTGGAAGCTGTTATCAAAGCTAAGTGTTGGCCAACACCATACTGAATGTCAGCATTAGGGATAGAGGACACCACGAATTTGTAGGTCGCTGTCAGCCAGGTGTCCTGATACTTTTGATCGCTCAGTATAAATGATCTGATCGACTGAGTAATCAGCAGAGTCAACTGATTGCAGATGACGCTCTAGTGTACATGAAAGTGACTTTGTTTTGTGACTTTGAGGGTAGTGGTCGACTGAGGTATAATTGCTATTTGGTGTGATGAATGAGGGTTTTGCGTGAAAGAACGTAAGTACTGCACATGAATTGGGTAAACAATTCTGAAATGTCCGCATCTGGTAGCTGAGTGGTCAGCGCGATGGAATGTCATACATAACGGCTCGGTTCGACTCCCGGCTGGGTCGGAGATTTTATCCTTTCAGGGACTGGGAGTTGTGTTGTCCTTATCATCATCATTTCATCCCCATCGACACTCAAGTCGCCCAAGTGGCGTCAGCTCGAAAGACTTGCACCAGGCGACTGGTCCTTCGGACGGGAGGCCCTAACCACACGGCATTTCCATCTCCAATTCTGAAATTTTCGAATACAATATTTGTGATGTGGTGCTTGCGACAATCAGGGCGCTTAAATGTCTATCGGAACGTTGCAAAGCAATATGAAATGGAACGACCGAGCAAGGTCGGTGATTGGGAAGGAGAATGGTAGGCTTCGAGTTATTGGGAGAGCTTATGTTCAAATCATTCAAATGGCTGTGAGCACTATCTGACTTAACTGCTGAGGTCATCAGTCCCCTAGAACTTAGAACTACTTAAACCTAACTAACCTAAGGACATCACACACATTCATGCCCGAGGCAGGATTCGAACCTGCGACCGTAGTGGTCGCGCGGTTCCAGACTGTAGCGCCTAGAACCACTCGGCCACCAAGGCCGGCAGAGTTTTCGGGAACTGCAGCTCATTTGTACAAGAGATTGCGTGTAGACCACTAGTGCGACAATTTCTTGGCAACTACTCGAGTGTTTAGATCCCCACCAGGTCGGATTTTAGGAATCCACTGAAGAAATTCAAAGACAGGCTGCTACAGTTGCTATCGGTAGGTTCGACCAGCCCTCTAGTATAACGGAGACGCTTCGCAAAATGGGAAACCCTGGAGGGGAGGCGTCGTTCTTTGCTCGAAACTCAATTAAAACAATTTGAGAACTGGCATTTGTAGATGACTACAGAATGATTCTGTTGATATCGACGTACATTCCTTGTAAGGACAGTAAAGTCGAGATAAATTAGTTCTCGTATTTAGCCGTATATACAGAGGTGTTTCCCTCGCCTCATCTGCAAGTGAAACACGAAAGCGAATGACTAGCAGTTGTAGAAGGTGCTCTCCGTCATGCAGCCTACGGTTAGTTGTGGAGTATGTATGAAGAGCTCTATACGAAGGCTTGCAAAAAATGGCCCTGAGCACTATGGGGCTCAACTGCAGTGGTCATCAGTCCCCTAGAACTTAGAACTACTTAAACCTAGCTAAGGACATCACACACATCCATGCCGGAGGAAGGATCCGAACCTGCGACCGTACCGGTCGTGCGGTTCGAGACTGAGGCGCCTAAACACCGTATTCCTCTTTCTTTCCCATTACGGCTAGAACTCAGGTGGAACTGTGTTATGTTAAGGCTTCTGCTTCTTCGAGAAGATAATGACAAAAAGAAATGGAAGAATGGGAAAAGGCAAGTTTTAGGAACAAGGAGTCATTAATTCCCGAGAATAATGCAAAGGGAGCATTAAGGGAGATGAGGAAAGATTAAAAAAATACAAAAAGACGTGAGAAAGCAATTTTTGTCAAAGACTGTCGCTCAGTACGTGGCCACTAGGCAAGATAAATTGATGGAATTAATTCGCATTAGGCCACCACAGCGGAAGAGGTAATGAATTCGGCGGCCCACTGATAAAATGGCGGTACTTGCATTGGGAGCTCTGACAGGACATCCCCCAACCCTCCCTGCTCTTCACCATCCCCTCCGTTTTTGTGCTTTGTCGACAAAGGAAGGCTGAAACAGAATGGGCCGGGAGAAAGGCAGGCCGGATAATGCCCGTAATATCTGCCGCGGCAGCCACCTCCCGCACACAGCTCGGCTGAGCTGTGCTCCGCTCGGCTCCGCTCCGCGCGGGCCTTCGGCGGGCGCCCGCAGCTACCCGCAGATAACCGCGGTTTTGTGCGGACGCCGGTCCGCGCCCACCGAGCTGCGCTCGCTGCTGCGGCACGCACAGTTACCCACCTGGAGCGCTAAATGCCGCCTCTGTGACAGGCAGTCGCATCGAGCTCATTACGTATATTTCAGGTGCGTCCTTCACGCGTCGCGTGGGCGTCTGCTGCGTCTGGTCAGTCGATTGAAGAACAGGTTCCGTGTCTATGGAATTAATGGACCGGCGACGCGCGAGCGATGTTACCCGCTAGATACGTTGTGTCAATGCGCCGAGCTGGGCGTTAATAAATCATTTGCAGACCGGCGCGGGAGATGGGAGAGCAGATTCAGCAGACACAAAGGGCCTGTCAGGTAGTGCGAGATGTAGTAGCGCCGCGGTAACATGCCCGCTGGTGGCTAGGCGTAACAGTGAAAGCTTTTCACGCTACGAGTGGTAATGGACCTAACTGCAGGTATGACGGGAGAACAATGTCATTCCACAGTTGTATTGGTAAGGCTCAAGGTAAATGGATTATACATTTTAAGACAAAAAAAAAAAAAGCGGCACGCCACGAAGGAGTTATAAGTCACAAATTTATATTCATACACGTATCACCGGCCGGAGTGGCCGTGCGGTTCTAGGCGCAACAGTCTGGAACCGAGCGACCGCTGCGGTCGCAGGTTCGAATCATGCCTCGGGCATGGATGTGTGTGATGTCCTTAGGTTTGTTAGGTTTAATTAGTTCTAAGTTCTAGGCTATTGTTGACCTCAGAAGTTAAGTCGCATAGTGCTCGGAGCCATTTCAACCATACAGGTATCGACGTAACATGCAAAACTGTAAACTTTGGCGGCCTATGGATGAATGTGTGCTGCAATGGCGCCATTTTAACTTGCAGCTGGCAAGGATAGTGACCAGGAGACATGTCAATACCAGGACATAAGTCTTACGAAGTTTTGTTCCAAGTACTCGGTTGGACAGTAAATATGAGTCACAGATTGGAGTGCGAATAATATGCCTACATATCAGTATTCGAGAGAGGGAGTGTAGTTGGGCTCAAAGAAAATGGATGAAGGAATCGCCAATTAGCTCGACATTTGAATGAGGGCGATGCCACTGTTCGACGAAGTTGGTCGGAATGGATGAACCACGACTGAACACAGCATCATGAAGGAAGTGGTCGACCTACAGAGACGACAGAACGTGAGGACTGAGCAATCGTCAAAGAGCCACTCAGAGCCAGATTTATCATTATCATGTATCCGACGTGAAACGTTGGCTTCAATGAGCACAACGACCATTAATACACTGCTCACAGAAAGGGGGCTGAGATCACAGCGACCCTTGCACCGGCTACCATTGACGTCTGTACAACCAAATTCCCGTTTGTACTGGTGTCGGGCACATTCAAACGGGACTCTTATTGTCTGCAGCAGCAGTGAGTCTCACTTCGATTTGAGATCCGATGACTAGCGAAAATGTGGCAGAAAACGCCCTGGACAGTGGTGGGGTAACAACTTGACTGCCACCCGCTATATACCCGACAATGAGGAGTTATTGTGTGGGCTGCCATTTCATTTCATAGCAGGACCCTTTGGTTGTCATCCGCAGCATTCTTACAGTACAGTCCCATAGCTGCCCTACATGGAAAGCCATCCTATGCTTAAGTTTCAGCAAGATAATGCCCGCCCGCACAGGGGGCAAATTTATACTGCTTGCCAAACATTACATTGGACAGCAAGACCACTGGATCTTCACACAAAAGAGACCGTTTGCTGAATTATGAACGGGATCCTCCAACAAACTTGCCAACTGGACAAAATTTGGTGCGGTAACCATCAAGAGGACATCCCACAATTCCATCAGACAGTGCCAAGCCGAATGAGCCAGAGGTAAGCCAACGCATTATTCACTTGCTCAAATTGCGAATGTCTTTCTCTTGAATAAATCATTCAATACTTCTGAGCTTCAGTCATTTGTTTGTCTGTACACGCACATGACATCTACCGATTTCTGTCCCAATAAGATAATTCCTTCGTGGTGCGTCGTGTATTATAAGAAACAGATCTTTCACAAAAGAGTTTTGACGCTATGACCAGCAGCATCCACACATACGTCCATTTTCTGCTAAGTACTGTGAAGGGAGATGGTACTTCCAACGGTACCGTGTGATTTCAGTATCCTCACATGTTGAGTTGTGCGAGTTTCGATTATGAGATTGTATGCATCTCTGTTAAGTGCTGTGCTACATATGGCAGATCTTTTGTCTAACAATAGAAGAATGTGGGTCGACATTGTTGTATGCGGCTGGTGGGAGAGTTGTAGAGTCTCGTAGTATAGGCTACTAAAAGTCTGTTCGCTGCTGTGAGAGAGGTCAGTGTGGAATGGAATGACCTGACTGATGATAAGTGGAATAAAATTTATAACAGTATGATGAGTTGCATCGAGGTTTATGGTGGATAATCTTAGAACGAATAATTTAATTCTTAAAATGACAGCATCCAAAGAAGCATGCGGCTGGTGGGAGAGTTGTAGAGTCTCGTAGTATAGGCTAGTAAAAGTCTGTTCGCTGCTGTGAGAGAATCAGTGCGGTATGGAATGACCTGACTGATGATATGTGGAATAAAATTTATAACAGTATGATGAGTTGCATCGAGGTTTATGGTGGATAATCTTAGAACGAATAATTTAATTCTTAAAATGACAGCATCCAAAGAAGTCATAATCAAAAACAACGTTTTGTCATTCGTGGCCTGTGTAAGTGAATGATGGTCGTAAAACAAAGGCTTTATGCCGTGATCACTTAACAGCTGACACAAGCAGTAACGCCTTTGTTGTAGGACCATCGTTTAGTTCCACTGATCGCGAACTATGAAAAGCTGTTTCTATGTCCTGCATGGATGTTGTCATTTTAAGAAATATTTTGACGGTATGTAAAGCCTAATGGCACCAACACTAATCAAGAACGTTTTATGATCTGAAGATGGATAGATCGTTAGCTGAAACTAGTAATCAGTCCAAATAAAGATTTTATTTAGGGTCTTTACTTCTCGGGTTTTCAGTACCTAACACAGGAAATAAATAATATGTTTTTCAGGCAGCCGGAGATCGGAGCGTAGTACTGTTCGCATAATACAAACATATCGTTTCCAAAAGAAACCTCAAAAGTCCCACTAAAAACGATCATTGTTAAAATGGTCACTTCACGCTTGTGCATGGCATAGTCGATGTCGTCAGTCACTATGATTGACTCAGTTGTTGTACTTTGAGTTCATGGAAGTATGATTGATATCTATGCCGATGTTAGACGTCTGAGGTAGTCAGACAGCTGTGCATGAACAGTGTAGTACAAGGATTTAGATACTGAGGATAATATGCTCATCGGCGGATAGTCGGCTCTTGACTTCACGTTATCATTCTTGGGTCTTGATCAGTTCATTATTTGAAACTTCCTGGATATTTGAAACACTCTGCCTTACCGCGACCCAAAACTGATACTTCCGCCTTTCACGGGTAAGCGCTCTATAGTCTTGGCCATCCAGGATGACCGACAGCTTTACATCTACCAGTACCTCAACTCCAAAGGTTCGAGTTTCGGGTTCTGGTTCGTCATATAACTTTAAGCTACCAGGAAGTTTTCAATGCAAGCATTGCTCCCAACTAAGTACTGGGTGATCAAAGAGGCAGTATAAATTTGAAAACTGAATAAATCACGGAATAATGTATATAGAGAGATACAAATTGACACACATGCTTGGAATGGCATGGGGTTTTATTAGAAACAAAAAAATATAAACGTTCAAAAAATGTCCGACAGATGGCGCTTCGTCTGATCAGAATAGCAATAGCTAGCATAATAAAGTAAGGCAAAGCAAAGATGATGTTCTTTACAGGATATGCTCAATATGTCCACCATCATTCCTCAACAATAGCTGTAGTCGAGGAATAATGTTGTGAACACACTGTAAAGCATGTCCGGAGTTATGATGAGGCATTGGCGTCGGATGTTGTCTTTGAGCATCCGTAGAGATGACGGTCGTTCACGATACACTTGTGACTTCAGGTAACCCCAAAGCCAATAATCGCACGGACTGAGGTCTGGGGACCCGGGAGGCCAAGCATGACGAAAGTGGCGGCTGAGCACACGATCATCACCAAACGACACGCGCAAGAGATCTTTCACGCGTCTAGCAATATGGGGTGTTTTTTTCTTTGTTCGAATAAAACCCCATTCCATTCCAAGCATATCTGTCAATTTTTACGTCTCTATCTACATTATCCCGTAGTTTATTAAGTTTTCAAATTTATACTGACTTTTTCATCACCCGGTAGTATATGTACAGTTAACGACTCATGATAGCTGTAATATGGACACCATTATTAATCTTTCTTTTGCATCATTATCAATTGCCTCAAAAAACGCTCTATGTTTGCTTTCTGTATTGTGAGTGTGGAAGTATCTCTTAAGGAAACCGCGCAAAACTCTAATTTGCTATGATATGGTTGATACTTTGTCGCAACTTGAAAGCTGACTGCTGTTAAGGGAAAAGTATTTAAATTAGGCTACAGAATCTTGAAACAGAGCACCAGATTCTTCTGTCTTTGTCCGAAGTTACGCAGTGTATATAGAGTGAAGTAGCGAGATCATAAGGTCATAATGTTCCAGAGAGCGGCTACTATATTTCTTCGCTGGATTGGACTGCTGTGTAGGGCGGATTCCCTTCGGGCATCGCATCGCGGGTGGCCTAGGGGTCAGGGGAGGCGGGTGACGCGGCGGCTGCCCCTGGCAGGTTAGCCTGCCGTGCGCGGCG
Organism: Schistocerca americana; assembly: GCF_021461395.2. Classification (NCBI taxonomy): domain Eukaryota; kingdom Metazoa; phylum Arthropoda; class Insecta; order Orthoptera; family Acrididae; genus Schistocerca; species Schistocerca americana. The sequence goes on from NC_060124.1 coordinate 217,635,578, forward strand.
CCTGTCACCCTCGACTCAACGAGTATCGACCGGCGTGGAGCTGCCCGCTCGACCTGGGTCATCGCGACAAACACTCGATCCGGCCCTTTGTCACGAGCACGCAGTCCTCCAGCAGAGCGCCGCCGCCGCCGCCGCCGCTGCCGGTCAACAGAGGATCGGGTCCGACGCATTCACGGATCGAAAAGTGCCGCCCGAGAGAGAGCTTTTATCCCGGCCGGAGAGGGTGCCACGGGCAGATGGAAGGGACGTGTACGTCATTTACAAGCCGTATTTGGAAAGGGCGCGGCGTGTTTACCGCCCTGCAAACTCTTCTTGTCGACTTTCTGCGATAAAGCCGCTGTCAGTCACGTACGTGAATACTGCCAGTGCGAGCGCGTGTCAGACCGAGCACGTCTTTGGGTCTCTTTTCCTCTTTTGAGCGGTGCGGACGATGTGTTATAATGCCGTTCGTCTTAGTGCTATGTGTTGTGGGAGAGTGTTGCACCTGGAGGATAGTGTATGTAAGAACAAGTTCCACTGTCGGCTCTTAAATCTAGTGAATGATTTTATAGTCACATAAAGCAACGCACATTAAAGTATATTGTAGCATCTTCTACAGTTTTTGCAGTTGAGAGAAATGAGTTCGTGTTTTGTGCGAGTTCTACATATTTAAGTACTGTATGAAATATTAAAGCTAGTTTTGGGGTATTGTATATTTTATGGTGAATGAAAACCTGTATATTTTGAAAAGTAGTTGAAGTGTGGATAGGTGAACCATACTTCGCTAATTGTGCACCATCTTTTATCTTGAAGTAGATGAATTTTTACGATGGAACGTGTGTTACTTCCAAATTAACTGAGTTTCACTAACATCTAAATTCATTCAAATTGAATATGAAAATTAATGTAGCTTCTTTTTCAAAATGAATTTGACTAGTAACTGGTTGTTGTTAATACTGATGCTTAATTTTATTTCACTTACTGATCACTGTAGTATAGTGTAGTATAGTATTATAGTAATAATGTAAAAGATACACTAATAAATACAGTATTTACAAGATTTTCTCAACTGAAACGATTGTAAGTTTCAGTACCATAGCCGGCCGCGGTGGCCGAGCGGTTCTAGGAGCTCAGTCCGCAACCGCGCGACTGCTACGGTCACATGTTCGAATCCTGCCTAGGGTATGGATGTGTGTGATGTCCTTAGGTTAGTTAGGTTTAAGTAGTTCTAAGTTCTAGGGGACTGATGACCACAGATGTTAAATCCCATAGTGCTCAGAGCCATTTGAACCATTCATTACTATAATTCTTCAGAGATACATGCACCCTGGAACATTTTTCTCACATTTTGAAACACTTTACTATTTCGAAATAATTTCTGTTATTTCAGAACAAGACTGCTTCACACAAGAAGTGACTGCTATCGTTTCAAAATGCAATCATAAAATATGTTATATTGCTGGTATTTATTCTGTGGGCATTAATCTGTGTCCCAAAGAGTAATCCATCGCTAGCATGTGGTTTTCAATTGCTAGACAGATCATCAGCAGATTCAACGACTAAGAAAGCAGACATTGCTGCAGAAATTACTCCGAAATAGTAAGCTGTTGCCAAATGTGAAAAAAGTTTTTCAAGGCACAACATCGTCATGGACCTATGAAGGAATATTCTACTGGAATTCAAAAACGTTACAATCGAGAATGATAGCTGTAGCTGCTTTCTGAGCCGTTAAAACCTCTGATGACGCTTCCAGCACTGGAAGACGAAACTCTAGTCAAAGAATAATGCCTTGAACGACGGCGTAAAGCACATAAATAAATAATACCAATAACAGGCCATGAATGCCTGTATTCTAATATATATTAAACTTGTATCACAGACGAGAAACTCCAAGGTACAGTTCTTAACTTTATATGTCAAACGACGAGTTTGTGTATTTACTGTGACAACTGCCTCAACTTGGATGTAGAACAATTTTCTACAAAAGCTCAGTTTGCAACTTCCTGTTACATGACTAACTAACATATCAAAACTGGCAATAACAGGCACTTGAATCTGTAACCATGCCTGTCTCTCGTAACCTTCCTACCAAGTACTTTACGGCAATAATCACACGTCGATCCAGGACTTGAAACTTTCAGTATCATTTACCCACTTTCAAAATCCACGAGGATGGTGAAAATACCTTGCATAATTGCTACCTACGGAAGAGAGAATGCGGAGGATAATGCCTTAACGACACACTAGGACTTCCCAGAACGAATTTTTCACTATGGATTGGAGTGTCCTTAAACTTCAGAACATTACAAATTGTTTGAATATTATAGATTTTATTAAAGCCTTTATTTTCCCAGTATCGCATTGTAGAAAATAGTTATTACTAGTCTCAAGCGTTTAAACGGCAATGGTGCAAACATGCGGTGTCTGAATCAAGAAAATACGTGTACTACAAATAGGACTGTAAATTGACATTTCCTTATAGATGTTAACTCTATAATGACATAGTGTCTCACGTAGTCTCTCAATTTAGACACTACATGTTTGTATCCTGATCTGAGATACTGTTTAAGCGGTAGAAACTAGTAGTCATTGTTTTCTACACTACTATCTTCGCCTAATAAATGTTTTAATCTACAACATTCTAGTGTACAAATCGCTGTCTCCATGCTACAGGGGGTAGGCAAAATAATGGGAACATCTGTACTCATTTGGGAGTGGTTCATTGATAAGGGTTAGCTCCCATTTTGCCGTAATACAGCTGCAATTCTTCTTGGAATACTGGCATATAATGATTATATAGCCTCCAGTGGACTGTTATACCACTCTTCGATCAGAACCTCTTCTAACTTCTGTAGTGACAAGAGAGACGGAAATCTGCTCCGGGATCTGCACTCCAATGCGGTCCACAAGGGTTCGATTATGTTCAAGTTTGGGGACTGTGCTGGCCAGGGAAGACACTGCAGTTCAGTTACATGCTCCTCATACCACGACTGTACTGTTCTGCCTATGTGAATAGGTGTATTATCGTCCTGTAATATGGCATCATTATTGGGAACAACATTTGAATCATGGGGTCCACCTGATCACCTAAAGGTGGAGATGCTGAGTCACAGATAGGCACAACAAAATGTCACATAGGCCTCCAGTCTTTCTGTTGTGCCTTTATGCGACCTGGCATCTCCCCTCTATGGTGAGTGCCAACTTTCCTTTTCATTATATTGTTACTTTCAGTTCTGGATTTTCCACTGTTTGATCACCTACAATGTTCACATAATCACTGCCTGTATAAGACCTTTGAGAGTAATGATGGTATCATTATATAGCTGCCCACACCATAGCACTCACACCTCCATGCTTAACTGGTGGAATCAATCAATCAAGATTGTAGGCTTCGTTTGGCGTTCTCCAGTCGTATGCCTGGCTCGATGTTGGAAATAACGATAACGTTGACTTGTTGGGCCATTGATGTGTTTCCACTCATCAGCCTTCCAGGATTTATACTCCTGACATTATGTTTTACGCTTCTTTGCGTTAGTTGTCGTCACTAATGGTTTAGGTATAGCAACTCGTCCATGAATATTCGCTTTATAGGTGGGCATTGTCGATAGATACGGGATCCCTAAAATGGCTACTGAGCTCTACAGTTACTTTAGCAACCGTAGTTTGTTGTTGTTTCGACACAATTCGTGTAGCGTACAACGATCTCTGTCATTTAGTTTTGATTTGCACCCACTATTAGGTTATCACGATGATGTCTTTCCATATTTTTGTAGACTATCATGACTGTTGAAATAGTTACTCTTGGAAAGTTCAATAAGTTGGCTGTCTTGGTTGTTGATGCTCCAGCTAATCAGGCCCCCAACAATTTGCCCTCTTTGGAACTCTTTTAGGTCCAGCTTCTCGCCCCCTCCCCCCCCCCCCCCCCCAACAATCTGCCCTCTTTCGAACTCTGTTAGGTCTTTCATTGTACGTCCACCTCGGCCTCTGAATGCAAATTAGAAGTCTGCACCACCTGTAAATAACCTGCACTGATGCCTAGTCCGTAATGAACAGGTACAGTCCAACGCGACAGTGTTGTACCTTTGTTGTTGAAAGTCAAACACAAATATCCAACAACTACCACTGTTCACATTATTTTGCCTGTCCCCTGTATGTTACCTAATTACGGTTAAAAATATAACCCAATTGGCACTTCAACCGGGAATACTTTTTCCGTGAGCAACGCTCTTACAAAACCCTTACTGAGACAATAGCTCTCAACTGGTAAGAGAATTATCCACGAGTGATAAGATTCCGGGTTTCAACCTCAGTCCGGCACGCAGGAACGTTCAAGACAATGCATACTGCACAGCAGAGTGAGTGATCCATTCTGTAAACAGTTCCTATGCTGCGGCTGGGTAATTTCCGGCCATTCTTTTAGGATTATTGAACGCGAAAGGTATGCTCGAGAACTTCTGTGAAGTTTGGCAGATGTAGTGGCAGAAATAAATCTGTGAACAGAGCGTCATCATTTGTGCCTGGACAGCTCAATGGTAAGAGCACTGCCCGCACGAAATTTACACACCAAGTATCCCAACCAATGGACACCCGCTAGGACTTTGAGTTCTGTGTTTACACGAGGTAACCTGGTAAAGCAGAGTCATATGGCGTGATGTTCTGGGAGACCACAAGGGGCAGATTCGGAATAGTATGAAGGGTTTTTCCTACCCTTCGCTCTCTCTGGTACCTTTCCTTGGCAAAGTGTGAGATATTTGTGTTAGATGTGTCTGATACGTGTAGATGACTGGCATGAGCCTATGTGTGTGGTGTGGTGTCATTTTTGGGTTGTATGGTTATGAGCGAAGGGAGAGGATGAAACCCAGTTTCAGCACATAGTTTACTCCATTTGGAGAGCAGAAAAAGGAGCTGAGTTTAACGCCCCAGTGAATGGAGAGATCACCATCAGTCCATAAATAGTGTCACATTTCATTACTCTGTGAGGCACCACAGAAATCTTTGGAATTTAATACACGGCATTCGCGCACAGTCTGGTGATCTGGAACTTGGCTCCACCACCCGTCCCCACCCATCCACCCTTTGCCGTAAAAGCAAATAGAAAATTGTCAACAGCGCTTAACGTGCCAGGACGTCAAGCACAGCACCTGCACCTGCTACGTTCCTGTTTCTTTGTGGAATTATGATCAAATATAGTTGGTGCGCTACAGGGCGATCAAAGGTTGTCTCACCTCCTCTGTTCTCCTAAAAGTGCCACTAGTGGTTTCTTCCTCTTTCTTTGGACGAGGAAACTATTGCTTGGCAGGCAATTACGTAATAGAAACCAGTAGATTTTCGAAGAGGAACATTCCTGAAGAGCAAAACTAAAGACTTCTACAATCAGGGTCTCCAAGTAATCCTTCGTTGATGTCACATTGAAGAATAAATATGTAAAAAATGATTAACACAATCAACAAGATTAATGGTCGTAACTTGATTATTCGGAGATGATAAGCTTCATGACTACCGTTTCGTTTGGTATGCCAAATCATTTGTGTATTTAAAAAGAAGTGTTTACGAATATTGTAACACCTAAATTATAGAGCCCATAATGAACACCCTTTTGTTGCAAGAAGAAATAGAAAAGTCAGAAATCCTGACAATGATGACAGCTACTGACAAGAAAACTTACACTCTTTACAATTTGATGAACAAGAATGTTGTGTAAATACTAATGTTTATCATAAAGCGATGACTCAATGAAAGAATACCATATGATACGAAGCAGAAACTTTAAAGAAAGAATTAAAAAAAAATATATTATTTACGGAGCTTAAAGCCCAGACCATAAATTGACCAAAGATAACATTTATCCTAGAAGAGATTTGTAGCCGCATCGAGCTGTACGTTCGCTGTGACTACAAAGAACTCGGCAATGGAGATGTTCACTTCTGTGTTGTACTCTTGCAATTGAAGTACGCATATTAAGCGCTAATAGATTGTTTTAAAACCGGTCTGAAGATTAAAAGTTCTCGGTTGGAAGTACTAATCAGAAGTCTGCCTGAAGTAAACTAATCTTTACCGTTTAGACAGATAACGAGATAGTTGATATATGTGACAGAAAAATAACTCGTGTGATTGCTGATTTGTGATGGGACTTAGCCTTCGTGATACTTAATAGTCACGAGCATCAAAGTACACAGAAAGAGACTGATCGTCGATATAAAAATTATTAGACTTGAGTAGGCAACAGATAAATGCAATCGCGAAGAACTTATAACTGCACGGTGTTGTCAGAAACTATCGTCAAAGTCAGAATTGCTGATGCTAACAGACGCAATTCCCTGAATGAAAAATCGGTGCGTGTGCTCAGTGTACGGACAAATAATTGCGAAGAACAATAAACTTTAATTCAATTTGAATTCTTCGTGTCGCCTGCATCATTTAATGGACATTTAAAGTGCATTTGTGGCATGAACTGATTTTTCGGATAACATAAAAGTGGAAAGCGATTTAGTGACAATTTAGCTGTAAACAGCAATAAGTTTACACCTAAATACGACGCATTCTGAACATTGCACAAGGATATGTTATCTCTGGAATTACGTCGTGTATTTGTTGAATACGTGACGTAGTGACGCCTTGATGACGGAATAATAATGAACAACTCAATATCCTCGCAAAAGTCATCATGTGACATCGGCTTGTGTGATGGACTGATGATTCAAGACATTATATTTTCAACGTTTGAATACCCATTCTCAAACCGGGCATAAGAACAACAGTCAAAAAGTTGGCGTAAACTGAAAAGTCTGTCGCGAACACCCAAAGGAATTTAGGTTATCGTTTCAGATCAAAGCAGTCATCACGTTATTGAATGGTGTAGTCGCTATATTTATAAGTGGAGAAGATGGGTAGACATCGAACACTATTGCTTTAATTACAAGCAAGTGCGGCGCACACACACCGGCGTGCTGCCCCATCGAGACGTTGATATCAGTTTTGAGAGACAGTATCTGAAAAATAACCAAACCGCTCGAGGAGTTTGTTTTTACAATAGCTACAGATTGTCGTTGTCGTGATCGACGGACGCCGTTCCACGGCATCTCGACTGGGACAACCATCACCACCGAACCGAGAGAAAACGAGACGTCACAATATTATGATGTGTTTTTTAGCAATTACATTTGAAATATTATTGCATGTTGAGTAAGTACATCAGCAATAACGCACGCCACAATAGGCACATCTATAAGTGAAAATAGATTGTGTGAAAACTATTAAGGCAATGTCGAGGATGCCACCTCACATTTCCAGCCACACTAGGAATCTGTCACAACGATGGAAAATTTGATGGCACTCTGTGTAACCAAAGAGCGTTACGTACATAGCTCTACCATAAAAATCGAAAAATGTTGAATACCTTGGGAGCTATATAAACTTTTTCACAAGTCTGTAACCTATCGGTATTGCCCCAAGAACCTAGATAATACCGACACCCTTAAAATTTAATACCAACAGTATGAAATACTGATAATAAAGTTCCTGATCTAAGAAAGTAATACACTTTATTATCTTAACATGTATCAAAATGAATGCACAGAATGTTTTCCGACAATGAAGTTCGAGTTAGAAAAGAAAACAAATCAACTTCAGATTCATTGGAAGATATAATCTATTGACATTTGTTGCTGTCGGTTTTCTTAATCTTACTTGAGGACTTTTCATCTTAAAACCAGAAACCAAATCTTCTCGATCCATTCTTTTAATTTTTTGAGGCTGAAGGCTTAGTTTTTCTGCCTGCTCATAGACACTTTGCCCAAATCAACCAGTGAAATGCCATTAAATAATAATTGTCCCATGATAGTCTCGTGAATGACTAGTTCTTGTTCTTGCTCAGGCGTGAAAACATCTCTCTAAAGAGGATTTTTACCTTTTACCTTTTAGCCCCTAATAAGACTATCATTTACAATAGCTTATCTCTAAAGGGGATTTTTACCTTTTACCTTTTAGCCCCTAATAAGACTATCATTTACAAAAGCTCATAGCCTCTGCACCCTGCTTATATGCTGCAGCACTACCGTCCACTCACGATGTTATCAGTATTGAGAGATACATCGGTATTCCCCCAGTCTCCCCAACACCACTAGTTTAATTCGAGGAGGTGGGAAAACTAACCTCGAGAACATTTATTCTTTGATATTTAACCTGCCTATTACTTTAAAAATGTCATCATTGTTATTTTAAATAAATGTGTGTATCGGAAAGGAAGTGACCTTGATCCAATGCTTTTAGTAAATACAATACTGAATGATTACTATATTTAGTAATCTATAGGGCATTATTTAGGAAGACGGTGCATTAATGATGCCATCAGATAGCATAAGGAACGATAAAGATGGCTTCTATACCACTGAGACTCCGAAAGTGGAGTCTAGAACCTAACTGCGTCGGTATTGCCTCGAAGGGGTGGCAAAAAAGTAGACTAGATGAAGTTTTAGTATTTTTCTGTTGGGACAGGACAAATTTAGTTTAAAATCGATAAGAAGAGTAACGGGGTTTGTAACCAGTACCAACTGAATTATTACTAGAGCAATACACGTAAAAATACCTGACAAAGGTCCTGCAATGTACTACTTTAAAAGAAAATTGTATTATTCTCCTACCAACATTTTCTTCGTCATTACAATGCAGGTGAAGCGTTCTAATAATGTCGAATCTTACAGTCAATTGAAACGAAAGATACTAGATAAAAATAGTGAAATGTACGTAAAGGAACCGCTTCTCTTAGTATAGCTAATTGTAATTTTTAAACCAGTCGTCTTGCATATTATTAGTGCAATCTTTGAAATCGAACATAACTATTTAATTCACAGTTATTTGGCTTTGGAACCTTCAAATTTAAGTAACGTATTGTGTTCTAAGCTGGAAGCAATACGTATAGAAATGCTCAATAGGCCGGGATTACAAGAAATCTCGTACGCAAGATACTAGAGCTTTTGCTGGTAGACACAGGTGCAAGCAGCACTTTCCAGCGCGACCAGAGTAAAATTTTCTCACCCGTCATTAACGTAATTTCTAATAGTTCACAGCGATTGAACTAATACTGCTCGTCGCTACATTCCACACTGCGAATCAACTTCGTACGCTTTAAAACTGAAAAGAAGCATCTTATTCTAACTGTAGTACCAGATAAATAACAATAACAAAGTTTATGGAGAATTACACGCAGTGTCTAATGATGTCGCAATAGTAGCAGATACAAATAATTATTTAGTATTTCTAGTATTTCATGGTATATAACACATTTCCTTGTCACAATTACCGCTAAGTATGGCCCCCTAGGCGTGTCGGACTAAAGCAAAGACAGAAATTAATATCCCAATGAACAGCAGTCTGTTTTATATTACAGATATACTGCTCGTTCTGGAAAAATTGGTTTCTTAAAGCCAGAAGGGCACAAATAAGCCGGTCCATCTTATTTCCATTTACAGGAGTAGGGGGAATACGCAAAGTTTATTGGATTTTGAAACTGCGGAGAACAGTCTTAAGCAAAAGGAATTCAACGGGAAACTGAGAATGTGGGACATACAGTGCTCTTCTCCTTTACAAAATGTGGCATAAAATCAAACTACAAATGCTTTCCGCAAATCTCATAGTGGAATATAACTTTTTATGCACCATATACAGCATCTAACACGTTATCACGTTTAATATTCTGCTGCTTTTTGAAATTTCCATCGTGTATAGAGTGTGGGTGGATTTGACAATAGAACGTGCTAATGCACATTTAGTACGACGTCAGACGCAGAAAGGAGGCAAACTGCTGATTCGATTAACTGGAGCGCTAAGGGGGACTTTGGAGAAGCATAAAATGTCATATGCTACTGCTGGACTCAACGCATCGACGCACACAACACAATCTATATTTTGTTTCTACTTCAGAGTGTAATGTCTGTAGCGACCTCGCTGGTATTTTTTAGTTATACTGTGAACATAGTAGCAGGAAAATGCCGTACTTATAGCAGTTCATCTTATTTTGCGCATTGGAGTAGTTGCACAAAAGAGTCATTCATGTAATGAAGTTTCTTTTTGCTTAAACTGATATTAGCCGTACCAAGTCGTCGATACTTTTACATTTTAGGCTCAAATCTTGAATTTTATTGTTAACGACGTATAATATGGGAACATTTTGCATGTAGTTAAAGCTGTTGTGGAAGTCTGTTAAGAAAAAAAAGTTGAATTCTATGTGGATCTTTCAGTAAGAATCTCATCAAAATTAGTTGCACGACAATGTTAGTTGAACTTTGTGAACGTGAAAAAATTACTTGAATAATTTCAGCAGGCAGTCAAATTATTTTATTTCCTATGCACCACTGTCACCTTCGGGCTTTCACTCATTTTCATTTAAAGCCTCCCAATTACTCATTTTGAACACTACAACTGCATTTCATTCTAGTTTTTGTTTCAGAACGCCAAGTTAGCCACATGATATATGCTGCTTTCAAATAGCATATAACCAATTTTTAAGGACCGTGTACCAGTTTAGTCCTTCTGAAAGGACGATGAAGAATATTTACAGAATTCAAAACGCGATCACTTGTTCGTATTGATGATAGATTCAGGGGATTAACAAAAAAATGGGAACCAAAATCGCAAAGCATTATCATGCCTAATTCGGCCTAGGGAAACCTTTTTGATTCAAAACAACTTCGGGCATCTCGAAGTGAATAAATACGAGCCCTGCGTGGTTTTCAAGGAAATCTTGTATCATTTTTCCTGCTAAATAATAGTAGATGCAATAAACAGTGATGGAGGTGGATAGCGATCACCCATCCTTTTCTCCAAAGTAGACCATAAAGGTTCAATAATATTGAGATCAGGTGACCGTGGTGCCTAGGAAGGATTCGTAATTCAGTCCCCTAGTCAAAAGTCAGTTATAGTCGATGATAGCTGAGTGAACTGGGTCTCAGTTTCCTGGGAACATAACATTAGTATTGAGGAACAAACATTGTCCGATGAGATGGTTCAGATGAGCCAAAATGGGCGCATAATCCGTGGCAGTAATGCGAACTTGCAGAGTGGCTGTGGACTCACGGAATACCACGAAATGGCTGCTCAAATATCCCCGAACCCCATCTGTGTCTCTCTCTTTGGGCTTAAACTCGGCCATAACTTTGGAATAGCGTCCAACAAAATACTTTCTTCCGTTGCTACATGGTGCAGGTTTTATGGCTTTGTCACCACGTTTTCACGTATGCGCATTGGCATCATTGATGAGGGGTTTTGGTGTACCAGCTCACGCTGTAATTCTCTGCTTATGGAGCTCTCTTACTGATGTGCATTATCATATTATCGCAGCGCTATAATTGTTCAACAAAATTTCGGTGGTGCAGCCTCATAAATTTCACTTCTTCGTCTAATGTTTCGGCTGTTTACCGTCCAGCCATCTTCAGAGTGAGCCAAGGTGACTGACGCTGCATCACTTGATCCGTCCTTTAAACCTGTGGATCGCTCCACTGTGCATACTACCTCAGATACACGTGGCGCTAGATACGTTGTTGGGGGACGGGAGGGGGGGGGGGGGGGAGCAGAGAGGTACTACCTATACATTAACAAGAAATTAGATCTGTGCCTGCCCGTCGATCCACACGGCAATGTCAATGTGTCACTGCGAGCTGCTCCATCGGGACGTCTTTGTGAGTTTGTTGCCGAAAGTGCCTGATTTTGTGAATTGTCCAAGCTGAAGCGGCTAGCTCTATTAATTAAATTCGTCGCCAATCGAATATCAGTTGCTACTTTCACTACAGAGTTCCAGAAAGGCGAAGTCTAGGATAACATTTTGACGTTATCGCACACTGTAGAGTGTCCACTGTCAATAGCTTGCTGTGCCACTGCCGATTTTCTAGGCTGTAAGAGCCGGGTGCAGCCGCGGTGCCCTGTGCATCGCTCATGCACTATACGTCTCGTCTCTACGATGTATGAAGAGCCTCACTGACAAAGTACCTTGTAAACCCTAGGCTTCTGAAGCACCGGATCATCTTTAACGGAACCCAGGAGTGTTGCTGTCTTTGGTAGAGGGCGAAAAATCACATTCAGTTTGTGTTTTTTGAGGACCAGTCCTACTTTCGACGATAGGCTTCCCAAGTATGGCAGAAAAGCCATGAATTTAGAAATTTCCACGTCTTCTTCTGCATCCCTTATGCTCACTGTTGGTGGGATGAAAATATATCATCACGCCACTAATAATAACGCATCATAATCACAGTACACTGGAACAACTGTAACAGGCGTGAACTTTAAAAGAATGCTGGTACGGTAACTAAACCTATATTGGGAGTCACTTTTCCGTTCTATCAATTTATATAGAACTTCAAATGTGTCAACGCTTTGTCCTTACCTAGTAGAATTGTGTTGCACTCCTTTTAACGCTGTAACTGAAAATTGTTCTTTCGACATTACTGTGTGGATACTGACATACTGGAAACATTTACTTCGTAATATCGCTCGATAAACCATGAACGCCAAAATTTTATATGAACAGCCTGGTACGTAGAACATAGTTGCTCGTCCGTCATACCAAAACCAGCGTTTTCTCTCGTCTGGTGATGTTACAAGGCCTTCCTCCCTCGTGTATGAAAATTCGACACGTATTAGTGTCAAGACCATTGGGTTTCAACCTTTTATACAACATTTTTGACATGCAGCAGGAAGCTGGTGTTGAGTGGTAAGATTCTGGACTATAATGTTAACAAATTTAATGGAAAATTAGCCACTATATTGTTATTTCAGAAAGATGCGAAAAATCTCAGCAAAGACAATTCAGAATTTTATTTACTATTGATTTTTTCCTCTGGAACCAAGATAACTGGTGACAGAATTTACAAAAGCTCTAGCTCTAAAATTGGCTAACGTATGATAATAACTGTACGAACGGAATCTTAAGAAAAATTTTCTGAAATCTTGACAGTCAATCCAAGCCTTAACAAGATGTTTAATGAAATCAATATTGTGGCGTTCAACAGCATACTCCTAATTTAAGCTTTAGGAAATACAGAAACTATTAACAGGTAGTTAAAATCTGGTATCCACTGGCAAGTAAAGCATTTCGTATGTAATTTGGAAAAACAAACAAATCCAAGTAAACAGGCTGATGAAAAGCTTACACAAAACACAATCAGTTGGTCGTGCAGACGAAGTGCTCTTCTAGGGTCATAATTCTTTCTTTTGTTTGTGAAGAACATTCGGTTTTGTTGGCCAACCACTTTTGTACAGTCAAGAGAGAGAGCAATCAACTTGGGATTGGCCATTTCTTTTATTCAAGACTCTCTTAGTGGCACATACAGTATAAACCACATGTGTATCACGTATCCTCTAACATATAAACTACTAATTAACAATTTTATAGAAAATTACAACTCCAAAAGACTCTATATAAAATTTGGAAAAAGTGAGCTATAAGCTGAAATCATGTTATGTATTGATTAATTTATGTGACGCCAGTTTGCGCGGCCAAACCCAGGAAGAAACCTCTACGCCTCCACTTTGTCACAAATTCGCACTAAAATGACATCAAAGTTCCGCAAAAAGGGCTTTACAAACGACAATGGATAACCAGGAAGTTGACTTAAACCAGAACGGATGGGACTATCATGGAACGCTCACCACAATTACCAGGAAGTACGAACATAAATCAACATCCCCCCGATCAGTGACTACAGTCGGTTGAGCAAATCCACCTGTCTCCCTTGTATTCAGTACATTAGAACTAGCTCACAGGAAACAGACCCGATGTTACAGTGAACACAGGATTCTACCTAACGATACAAATCGAATTACAAGTAGGTGCCCAAGCAACAAACCGAAAGAACTTCCACAGAGGGCAGTCTCCACTGATCCAACCGACACCCGACATCCCGCTCCGAATAACATATTAAACGCAACAGCGAGCCAAGCATACACACAGTCGACAGGGCATGCCACTATCCCAAGCATCAGGCTTATCTGTTCGTGGCTGTAAAACTAGTTGTACTTTGTTCCATTCCAAAGAAGCTCTCGGTGGCCTCGAATATTGTCCACAGAGACTTGGGTACAATTGCATAAATTTACATATAAATTGGTGGTACATACCAGCAGATGAAATTGGGCTGTTATTTGTCATAGTCCTTCGTAGACTATACATGTCAAGATTACTGATTGTACTGAGGCTGCTGTTTACAGATATCTCACAGCTGGCCTCAATGTACATCATTCATGGCTATACTTGCGTCACGTTAAAGTAATGCACTGTATACATACAATTGGTTATTTATAGTATCACACAAATGGCTAATTTAATAAAATACATTTTTGTGTATATATAACAGAAGCGACTAAGACAATGAGTAATGTTACGATAGTGGAAATTCTTTACAATCACAGTAGTATTAATGTGAACTACTTTGTTTCAGTAGGAACTGATATGTACATAATAGCTATTCATATTGCTTCAGAAAAGTCAATCGTGTATAAATGTATCTCGAAACATTTCACATCCATTGATTTCTACAAAATTTAACAACAGCAGTTAATAAAGGCCTCTGTGCAATTTGAACTCTTGTCATATATAGTCCAAGAGGGTCTATCCCACACAACAGCTGTGACACATTAACTGTATCTGCTGGTGTGTATTACCCACTTCTATGTATATTTATACAATTACTTTATTCTGGTGTTCACGTGTATGTGATTATATTCTAATTGTTTCCCATATTACTGCTAGAACTGAATGTGGTCACTCAGTGACCGAAATCTATATCTGCTACAATCAACAAAAGTTGCCACTGATTAACATGTTTGTCATTTTGTTACATAATTGTTGTACCTAAAAATTTCATTTGTTGTCATATTATCTTTCTGTTGCAATTTTAACTATTTCATTCATTTTTTTAATGTCAGTATGCAGCTGATAAAACTTTGTTGACTCTTTATCATTAATAAGAGGAAGTTATCCACGTATCTAATCCAGCACAATATGTAGTACAATTTTGCAAATATTTTCGTGGAACGAATCTGTTCAGCAGTATTTACTGAAGTATTCAAAAAGAATCTGCTAATGCACCTGCAACTGGGGAACCAATATCCAATCCATTCTCTTGTAAACCAAATTCATTGTAGAATTGGGAATAGTTTGTTGTTAGTTGTATAATTTGGGTGTTTCATTGATAAGTTCATCAAGGAGTAGGCTGTTGACTTTAAGATTTTGTTCTGTTACATGTAGTGTATCCGATACTGTTCTGTTGGAAAATTTGCTTTCTATATTGAAGAATTGTTGCTGACCCAGGAATTTTTATATATTTAATGTATCTGTTAGCTACAGGGGTTTATTACAGTTCTGTCTTCTTGTATTTTGTAATCTTCTTGTGGTAATCTTAATATATGTCCTCATAAATTTAGTGCAGATTTTTATGGAGACTCCCATGGGTCAGGTGGGAATTCCTATGTTGGATTTTTGTTTTGTGCTGCAGGGTGAGTACAGCTGGAGTAACCTGCATGTAGTTTCCTTTTCCTAAGATCTTCAGTGCGTTTTTATGTTGTTCTAAGTGTTTTTTAATTCTAGCTGAAACACTGTTGTTGGCTCTGGTTTTTATTTAGGAATATTTTGTGAACTGAATGTTTGTGATTTTTTCAGTGTATTGTCATCCACTCACACCAACAAACTTAAATAAACTGTATTTTCCAAACCAAGAAACAAGATCACATTTCAAAATACACTCCTGGAAATGGAAAAAAGAACACATTGACACCGGTGTGTCAGACCCACCATACTTGCTCCGGACACTGCGAGAGGGCTGTACAAGCAATGATCATACGCACGGCACAGCGGACACACCAGGAACCGCGGTGTTGGCCGTCGAATGGCGCTAGCTGCGCAGCATTTGTGCACCGCCGCCGTCAGTGTCAGCCAGTTTGCCGTGGCATACGTAGCTCCATCGCAGTCTTTAACACTGGTAGCATGCCGTGACAGCGTGGACGTGAACCGTATGTGCAGTTGACGGACTTTGAGCGAGGGCGTATAGTGGGCATGCGGGAGGCCGGGTGGACGTACCGCCGAATTGCTCATCACGTGGGGCGTGAGGCCTCCACAGTACATCGATGTTGTCGCCAGTGGTCGGCGGAAGGTGCACGTGCCCGTCAACCTGGGACCGGACCGCAGCGACGCACGGATGCACGCCAAGACCGTAGGATCCTACGCAGTGCCGTAGGGGACCGCACCGCCACTTACCAGCAAATTAGGGACACTGTTGCTCCTGAGGTATCGGCGAGGACCATTCGCAACCGTCTCCATGAAGCTGGGCTACGGTCCCGCACACCGTTAGGCCGTCTTCCGCTCACGCCCCAACATCGTGCAGCCCGCCTCCAGTGGTGTCGCGACAGGCGTGAATGGAGGGACGAATGGAGACGTGTCGTCTTCAGCGATGAGAGTCGCTTCTGCCTTGGTGCCAATGATGGTCGTATGCGTGTTTGGCGCCGTGCAGGTGAGCGCCACAATCAGGACTGCATACGACCGAGGCACACAGGGCCAACACCCGGCATCATGGTGTGGGGAGCGATCTCCTACACTGGCCGTACACCACTGGTGATCGTCGAGGGGACACTGAATAGTGCACGGTACATCCAAACCGTCATCGAACCCATCGTTCTATCATTCCTAGACCGGGAAGGGAACTTGCTGTTCCAACAGGACAATGCACGTCCGCATGTATCCCGTACCACCCAACGTGCTCTAGAAGGTGTAAGTCAACTACCCTGGCCAGCAAGCTCTCCGGATCTGTCCCCCATTGAGCATGTTTGGGACTGGATGAAGCGTCGTCTCACGCGGTCTGCACGTCCAGCACGAATGCTGGTCCAACTGAGGCGCCAGGTGGAAATGGCATGGCAAGCCGTTCCACAGGACTACATCCAGCATCTCTACGATCGTCTCCATGGGAGAATAGCAGCCTGCATTGCTGCGAAAGGTGGATATACACTGTACTAGTGCGGACATTGTGCATGCTCTGTTGCCTGTGTCTATGTGCCTGTGGTTCTGTCAGTGTGATCATGTGATGTATCTGACCCCAGGAATGTGTCAATAAAGTTTCCCCTTCCTGGGACAATGAATTCACGGTGTTCTTATTTCAATTTCCAGGAGTGTATATATATGATGCAATTGTGGAATTAACCATAAACATTTCTCTCTGTTTGTTAATCTAGGCATCGACCTGAAAACTGTTTGCATCGATTCTGCTATGACCCACATATATTGTACATCTCGCTTGCATGTGTTTTTTTAAAATTGAGATCAGTTTTAGTTGCACATGGTCAACTTTCTTTCTTTCTTTCACTTACGCCATAGTCCCGCAGCGGTCGCAGGGTCAGCATGGTTGCAAAAGATTTGTGAAGATTAGTTGTAGGGGTGGCCAGACGCCCTTTCTGCCGCCACCCCGTACCCCCAGGGATGGAATCAGTGTACCCCAGCAATCTGCATCTAGTGTAAATCGTGAAATAGTGCGAACGTTTTTCAAATCCTCCGACGCGTGAAACTGAGACGGAACGTGGAGACCAGCCTAGTATTCACCTAGAGGGATGTGGAAACCGCCTAAAAACCACAACCAGGCTGGCCAGCACACCAGCCCTCGTCGTTAATCCGCCGGTGGAATTCGATCCGTGTCCGGCGCGCCTGCCCGAGTCCAGGAAGCAGCGCGTTAGCGCTCTCGGCTACCCTGGCGGGTTTGCACATGATCAACGTTTATATCTAAATATGTCAATTACAAATGTAAGCCATTCAGTTGATCAGCAAGTTTACAGACAGTGTCACAGATGTATTGCTGTAGCATGTTTGTTCAGTAACACTTATGGCTAGTAGTGTGTTATATGGTATGGCATGCAAATTAAGTGACAACTGGGTGCATTACTCCTTTAACTGATGAAGACTGGCGTCCTAGTCCCTAGGTAAAAAGAGTAGTGAAATATTGTTGTCCATTCTGAAATTGAGAATTTCATTTCTCTTTCCGTTGAAGGTGGTGTATTAACGTCAAGAACCACTTTGTGTTGTAACATTTGGAACATTTTCAGCAGCAGGTTGACTCCAGTGTTGCTTTCAGAAAAGATTATTTGCACCTGTGTTGATCATTCGCTCTTAGATGAGCGCTGAGGAGTGTATAAATGTTTTGAAGTGAACATATATTTTAGTTAGTAACGCAAATGTTTCATCTCGAATATTGAACACAGCTCAGAACCAGAGAAAATAACATATTTCTTAGGGCTTTGTTGACATTCCAGAGAGTTAAGAGGGGCGAAATGGAAGCTTCAGTGATTCCACGGAATGGCGGCGGCTGCAGGTGGCTTGGGTGCTGGTGGAGACGCCTGGCTTTCGCAGCCCCTGCGGCTGCTCCGGGACCAGAACCGCGGCCTCTAATCAGTTTGTCGGCCTCCTAACAAGCTGCGTCAGCCGTACAGGGCGCTCGGCGCCTCTGATCCAATCAGCTCGTTCGCAAAATACACGCCGCAGTGCGCCAGGCCGAGCCCTGGAGCACACTAGCCGCGCGTGGGGATAGCGGGAACTTTGTCAGGAGTCACGTCTCCCGGGAGTAGCACTTAATTAACGGTGGCAAAAAAATTCTGAACCGTTCTCAGCAGCAGGCCCGGCCTTGCCAACATCTTCCTTTTTTTTTTTCCTTTTCCGGGAATGAATGTTCGCCACCGGCCATTTCCACTTCGAGAACAGCTTTATTCGATGCTCCTGCTCTACAATCTACTGCAGCATCGTCGTGGAACGCCTTTTGTTTACTGCAGCTATTTTCTCTGACTCTGCCTGAGCAACTTTCCTCCGGACCGAGTACTACTACTAGTCCACAATGTGATGTTTGGTTTGCGGGGCGCTCAACTGCGCGGTCATCAGTGCCCATACAAAGTCCCAATCCTTACACAGTCCAATCCGGCCATTTCTACGAATGGTGATGAATTGACGAGAAAACACCCAGTCCCCGGGCAAGGAAAAATCCCCAAATCTGTCCGGGAACCGAACCCAGGACCCCGTGATCCAGAGATCGCAACGCTAGCCACTAGACTACGAGCTACAGACACATCGACGACCTGACTGCCACCAAAAACTAGGAAAATTAAGTTTCAGACGAGAGCCACAGATGACATGAAAAATAGCCTGTATTACTAAATCGATATCCCTGTTCACTGTTCATAGTCCAGTTGCAGGTTTTCTATCTAACAGCTTCCAGGAACAACGAAACTTTGATTTTCAATATTCTACTGCAAAATAGGTATACACTTATGTTAATTTCCTAACACAATAAAACAAGTACTGCAGTTGGAAACTGTGTATAGGTCTTGAGGAAGCTTGACTCACCACATGCAAAATTTTAAATGCGGATACTTGCAAGATAGCGACCAAAAATAGTGAGGAGACGATAGTAGCCTGCTACTAAAGTACTGCTACTACAATAAGTAAATATCTGATGGTAGTGCTGCTGGATGACAGTATATCGGAGCAACACATGAAACTGGTGATAGAGAAATAGAAAGGAAGACTATGAGTTTGGTGCCAAGACACTCGCAATTAACAGCACACAATTAGCAGCACATCATTTGTGAATACCATATATTATAGTTCCATCTAGAGTGACGCTACAACTTTATCAACCCTATCTTGTGGGACAGTTTTTGAGGGTTTTCGTAATAACATACCTACAATAATTCATTTAGTATTTGTATCCAAGACATTGAATGGACCTATTATATAGGTAGCTATAACAAAGAGCAATTTTTGTTTTCCACACACTGCAATATTTATAAGTTTTTTATGATTTTCCCTACTCGTCTCTTCGTGGCACTCTTACTCCTTTTTAATGCTTTTAAGGGGTTAAACCGACAGGAAATAGGTCTTTAAAGACAACAGTACATTTATAAAGGAAATATTATAACTCAACCCAAAAATAACAATTACTTAAAAATATTTTATGAAAAATGGGTACCTGTAATAAGTTTTCATCAAACATCTAATGATCTCTGGGATACTTTTAATTTTGAAGAACTGGTGCAACAGCATTTTCTTTTATTCGTATTCATCAAGTGCAATTAGGAAAACAGAAATATCTGAATTAGTTTTGAGACAAAAGTTCTGTTGCACACATCATCTGACAGTTTTCCAAGGACTATTATTAGTTAATATTTGATCTCTGCACTGTAATGAAAAGTTTTCGTCTTGGTGTTTTTATCAACAATGCGATGAACTTCATTGCAAGGACCTCTTTTTTAATGGCTCCGTGTTATTTCACATAGGTATAACACAAGAAGACGTTTATTATGTAGACCTCAAAATGGTACAAATATCCAAAAATGATTTTTAAACGTATAATATGCTTAGGAATAATAATTACTAAGGAAACAAACGGTACGGAAAGTGATCCGAAATCGCTAAGAAGATGTCTCCCTTATACCACCGTTCAGGCCATTAACAACATGAAAAAATTGAGTACTTTCAAATAATAGATATTGTACTACAAATTTTATTATTCTCACTGGCTTTACTCACCAGAAGGCAGCAAATCAGGAATGAAATAACTCTAACCCGTAAGGGCAATCACGTTTAATAACAACCCATAATTGAATGGCTCTAATTTTTGGAAGAAACAAACACGTGACTACGTGGTGTTGCTGACATGACATAAACCAACTGCAGACTGTCTGTCCCTTACAACGTGATGAAAACAGAATAGGCCTTATCTAATCATATAGCGTGTGTTCAAATCACACTGCAGCTAAGGGAAAGGAATTAGATTTAAATTTATCCTAGGATGTGACCGTATTCACCTGTGTATCTCAATTTATGCTGTTTTATGGGACTCATCAAATCATGCTGAGTAGATTTATGTAACAACATATTTCACATAGTGGTCATCGGAATGGGACAGGTGAGTGGTTGGTTAATAGTGGTATCAACAGCCCTCCATCATATTCAGCAACCCTTGCGGTCAGAGTACGTGTGTCAATTTGCTGTTATTCATATTCTTGTAAATTGTTTTCATTGCTGTACTACAACGACGTGAGCGATAATTACGTGGTTGAAATACTATGATCGCTGTGGGTATCTAGTGATTAATTGTTTTGTTTTGTTCTGTAAGTAGATACGCTAAACGAAACAAAAAGTCTTGATGCTTACGAGCAGGTACGTGAGTTTTATGGTTACCAACATTAATTGCAGCTAATGTAAATTTACCGAAAAATGGTAGCTTAGACGATAATTTCGCTGCTTAATTTTGATTCACAGATTCATTTTGCTTTACGTAGTAGCAACATTTTAGTCATGTATTTGGTTAGTAGATATTAGATATGGAGCGATCGGGAGTCTTACGTTGAGGTTTCACATACATTAAAAATCAAGACTTTGCCGTTATTTCAGTGCTGTTCCGATTTACTGCTTTCCCGCTGGAGTTTCGTGGGTATGTCGATTGTGAGAAAGATGGTGTAATAGTCGCTTCCCCCCTTAAGAGTTCAAAGCTGAGACTATCTGCGACTTAGGACGGTAGTTGACCGAACGATTATGCTATTGTAAAGTAGTACTGGCAGGGCTAAATGATCGATTCTCAAGATAAGATGGCCTGTAACCAAGCCGTTGTTTTTTGAGACTGTGGAGAGGGCAACACGAGTGTTAAGTGATGGAGTGTATACAATTCCAAATGTGGTCCGTTAGAGGAAGAGAGATGTCTGGGAAAAGTACGATGCTGCAGTACATGTTTCAGAATAAAAACATACGAAATTTGTACAGAATCACTAAAATTATTCTATTCTTGCTTCTTCCTCCTCAACCATGAGAAAAAATAAGTGCTCGCTTAAAGAATCTGGCACAGTGCATTATTACTGTTATGTCCCTGTGACCAAAAAGTGCTCTAATGGTGTATTATTTTGGAAATGGCTACGTGTGATTGTGGGCTAGCAGTCAGTTGTGTGGCCTAAGACTCACTTCTGTAACATTTGCAAAGACTAAAATTATTTTAATAATTAGTCACCATTTAGTCACCATTCTGATGCCCTGCTTCCTTGTACCATCATCAAAGACTCGTTAACATGTCGAAGGTGTGTGTCTATCAACATAATTGAAAGAGAACCACTGCTATAGAACCACTGCTCAGAATGAAGTCTAATTTGAATGTTGTATTATTAACGCAGGTTGGAATGTCATGGAACAAAAAAATTTTCTTGACCAATAAATGACGCTGTAAGCCTCAGAATAAGCACACCTACAGGAGCAAGGCACACGGCTGATCCTCAGTCAGCGTTAGAGGTGCCCAACATAACTGTCTCCATTCAGGTTCGCGTGCTGCTCGCAGATCTCTTTAATCAGAAAGGTGACTGTGCGCCAGTAGTCCTGCAGAAGTTCCCGACTCTCATAGGTATGGAAAGAGGCATCACTCCGATGTCTGCCAAGGGTCTGGATATGCCGTATGGCAGAGGGAGGAAAGAAGTTGATATGACATTTATCGAAAATGTGATCATAGCACTGCAGGAGGGATCATGCGGTGGTGTGTAAATAGGCAGGACATGTGTAATTGTCCGAACATTGAACTTACCTGCGAGCACGATGTTTAAACTCCTACAAAACTTTCTGCATTGTTACCCTTACAGAATCACCTATGTTCAGCAGCCACCTCCTCCTGCCCTCTCAACAAGGTAAACGCTAGCCCTGGAATTTCTTGTTCGCAAAAAAGCGGACAATGAATGGCCGTGGAACATTCTGTGTACAGACGAAGCCAGTTTACGTATCCAAAGATACACTATGAGATGAAAAGTATCCGGACACCTGGCTGAAAATGACTTACAAGTTCGTGGTGACGTCCATCAGTAATGCTGGAATTCAATATGCTGTTGGTCCACCCATAGCTTCCACTCTCGCAGGCGTACGTTCAGTCAGGTGCTGGAGGGTTTCTTGGGGAATGGCGGCCCATTCTTCACGGAGTGCTGCACTGAGGAGAGGTACCGATGTCGGTTGGTGAGGCCTGGCACAAAGTCGGCGTTCCAACACATTCCAAAGATGTTCTATAGGTTTCAGGTCAGGACTCTGTGCAGGCCAAACCATCACAGGGGATGTTATTGTTGTGTAACCACTCGGCCATAGGCTGTGCTCGATCGTATTGAAAGACGCAATCGCCATCCCCGAATATCTCTTCAACAGTGGGAAGCAAGAAGGTGCTTAAAACATCACTGTAGCCTGTTCTGTGATAGTGCCACCCAAAAAAAAACAAGGGATTCAAGCCCTCTCCATGAAAAACACGACCACTCCATAACATCACCGCCTCAGAATTTACATGTTGGCACGACACACGCTGGCAGAGGACGTTCAGCAGGCATTCGCCTTGCTCACACCTCGCCATAGGATCGCCACTTTGTGTACCGTGATTCGTCACTCCCCACGACGTTGTTCACTGTTCAGTTATCCAATATTTATGCTCCCTACACCAAGCGAGGCGTCGTTAGGCTTTAACGGCGTGATGTGTGGCTTATGAGCAGCCACTCGAACATGGAATACAAGTTTTCTCACCTCCGTCCTAAATGCCATAGTACTTACAGTGCATCCTGGTGCAGTTTGGAATTCCTCTGTGATGGTCTGGATAAATGTCTGCCTATTACACCTTATGACCCTCTTCAACTGTGGCGGTCTCTGTCAGTCAACAGACGAGGACGGCCTGCACCCTTTTGTGCTGTATGTGTCCCTTCACGTTTCGACTTCATTATCACATCGGAAACAGTGGACCTAGGGATGTTTAGGAATGTGGAAATCTCACGTATAGACGTATGACGCAAGTGACACCCAATCACGTGACCACGTTCGAAGTCCGTGAGTTCCGCGGATCGCCCCATTCTGTTCTCTCACGATGCCTAATACTACTGAGGTCGCTGATATGGAATACGTGGCGGTAGCTGGGAACACAGTGCACCTAATATGAGAAACGTATGTCTTTGCGGGTGTCCGGATACTTTTGATCACATAGCGTTGTAAGGTGTCAGGCAAATCCAACACCTTCCATGAAAACCCCGACATGATAAGCAAATCCGGCAGTATGTCACATAGCTCCGAATAAATCCTGACATTAAATTAACCAAAGTAATACGAGTAACGAGTGAGCAAATGGAATACCACAGACTAACACAAGAATGCCTAAATGCATGTCATACCTTCCCACCGTGAGACAGACGCAGTTCCGAGGGGAGAAAAGAGAACAGAAGCCGAGAGCAGAACTGTGTTATGCTAGAAGGCCCCACGATAAGGAACGGACACCCACGTTGCCAGCTAACCAACAGGACCACCCCCCAGCCCATGTTAAAAGCTAGAGCCCTCCAGAAAAACAGTATAGATCTTACGATAACACTAACAGGGCCACACCAGCCGCAAGTTTTAGCGTGAGACTTTTTCGCATCTCTGTTACGTTGCAAACTTTAAAAACATTGCCCCACCACGAAAAGTATAACGTTTCTCATTGGATAGACAGAATTTTTGTAGGCGGAGCTTAAGGTTAACATTGAGACCCTGATTGGTCAGATGAAAACACAGCCAGATAGTTTTTTTTAAACCAACTTCAGTAAATTGTAGTAACGAGAAGTTAGGAGGGAGTTGCTTCCGAGACGGTGAGGTGGATGGAGCTGCGCCGGCCGCCGCCCCCTGACGAACACCGACAAGGTAATGAACGCATGCGATGCCACATTTTTGAGCGCATAAGGCTTCACTCAGAACTGCAGAAGTCTGATCTGTTACACCCCCGTTTTGTGTAATACTATTGTCGATCGTCAGTTAAAGCTCATGGTATTCACATTTGCTACATAAGTTAAAATCTGAAACGCGATGATTGTTCTGTTATATAGTTATTGAGAAGCCACATCAGCCACTGTAATTTACGACAAGTTAGATAAGTAATTAAAGATAATTGAGGGTCGCTGCAGACCACTTTGATAGTTTCTCTTTTGTGAAACTTAATTTAAACCTAGATTATAGATGTGATATGGCATAGGTCATCCTTCGATCCATTGTAGAACTTGGAAACCCATTCAGGGAATATTCGTTCACATTTTTGTTGAACGCAGTCGGTTTTTACCATCCTGTATTAAAACATTTCCTTTTATCAATAGTGCAATTTATAAACAATGTTTGGTGAGTAGAATAAAATTTCCAATGGTAAACTTAACTGCTTTTTCGACGTTATTTTACCAGCTAACTAAAAATAGGAAAGCCTTGAACCCCTTCCACTAAATTTAGTTAGTATTAAGATTATTTACAGTGTGTGCAGTGGAGCTGACCATTAAGTATTTGGTTATCTCATCGCTAGTCTCACTGAACTCTTCTGAACTCTACATGTCATGTGTGGTCTGGCGTCTCCTTGCCAGCAACAGGTCCCAGGTTCAAACTAGTCAATTCCCTAAAAAACACGCTCAGAGCGTCGTTGCGCGAAAGTGGTAGGGAGACACGACATAGAACAACAGACACCACGCAGAATGTTAGAGCGTATGTCAATACGCAGAACGCTACCACTCAATTTTGTGAAGTTGTCTGTGTGGTGCTGGTTGGTGGCAACATTTGCCGTAGAGCCGTATCGTTTCGAGGAGACGAATCCTGCAGATTCTGTTACCTGTACCTAAGTGATAAATGCTATGGAAGTTCTTTGCCTACCAGCGTCATTCGATAACATCAGCCGCGTGGATGTGTGGGTAGGATCATTTCTATGAAAGATGACGCTCATCAACCAGTGAAGCAGCTGCTGCAGAGGAGTTTTGGAAATGCTAGAACTACTAGTCGTCATTTGCCAACAGTTTAGCAGCCCTAATAATCTGATTTTATTCCGTGTGACTTTTGGCTGTGAGGTTATTTGAACTATGTTGTGTTCAGTGTTCGGATTACGAACGTAGCTGAATTGAAAGCACGCATAGCGAAACGCATTCTGAACGTGACTTCAGAGACACTCCGATCTATTGTGGAACACGCTGTTTCTCGATTTCAACTTGTGGTGGCAGAAAACGGTGGACAGCGTATTAAAAATGTTTCACAACAATTAGATACCAAAGTCATTTTGGCTTTTTATGCGACTTTAGGCCCCAGGACAATTAAAAACCGATGTCATTTTGCTTTTCATGCTGTATTTGGCCCCAGCACAATTAAAAACCAGTTTTAACCATCCGATGTGGTACGCCCTTGCCATCGTGAATAGAATTGTCTAACTAACAGAGGGTGAACTGTTGACTGATGAGTTGTTCTGTAGTACATCTTGAACAGTGTTGGCAGTCTAATATGCTCAAACCACAGCCATCCTATTACGACTTATCTGTCATTTGGAGCCGACTCGACTTACGTTAAGCGGCTTACACCTTCTACTGATATGACTTTAGTTAAATTTTTTGATTCCATCACGTTTCCCCCTGTTCCAATAATATGCTGATAAAATCTGACGTCATTCTGAGCAGTTGTTCTCTTTCCACAATGTTTGAAACTGAATTTTGAACACCCTGTACGTCTATTCATCCATAGACATATGTACTTACACAGATATATAAAGAAACACAAGCATTCATACATACAAATACAAACAAACAAATGCATTATGTATCTGTATATTAACAATAACATATTTGCACAGGTATACATGGAAAACATTAAGTGCCCCGATCACTCATGTAATTGGTAGGACCCTTTGTAACAATCGTCACGCCCAACGGTTGCCTACGTAGCGGCAATGTCGCTAGTAGTCTGCTATGGTTGCTAACCCATTTACTCGCTATGCTTTCAGAGCTGGTATTCTCCACGTGCACCCGACAAATGACCCGAATGACGAATTTTAGGTTAAGTGGACAGCGGAGGATACCTGCGAATCTAGTTTCTAAATGTACTGTGATGGCAGGATTAGAGAAGACGTCAGTAGGACCAGCTGGTGAGTTCAAAGCGAGTACACGGAGCTCAGTTTTTATCTCTGTGTGTTGAACAAACTTTACTTTTAATACGGAGCTGCAACTTTAACATCTCGTCATGGCTACCACAACGAAAAATATAAGGTGACAACAACGTCTAATCTTAATCCCTGGCGGTTGGTGTTAAAGTGACACCAAATGCCGGGTCGTAGCTTCAGAACGCGGAAGCAGGTCTGTGATGCGATCCCTGCGACGTTACGGGTCCGTGACTTCGGCCTCCAGCTGAGCAGAAATCAGGTCGGCCGTTGTTCGGGCGTACGTCACAGGCAGGGTAGGGGCGGTCCGTGCAAATAAACAGCTCTGCTTGTTTGTGTCGGAGGAATAACGCTTTGCCCAGCGTTTTGGCTTGTTGCGCTTCGAAATATCCTCCGCAAACAAGCGTGAGTGTGCCGGTTCGCAGAGCATTTCCTGCCACAATTCTGAATCCTCTGGGGCAATAAACTCTGCCCTGTCATGTGACAAGCTAAATGCTTCCTTTTATCTTTGCAATACTCTTATTAAATGTACATAATTGTGGCAAAATAATTACAATCTGACTCAGAGAGAGGAGAAAGGAAACAATACTTTTCTCGTATATTATTGCGATGTAAGTGAAAATACATGTGCTGTTAGGGGCAAATGAATGTCACAAAATATTTACAGATACTCTCCGACAGACAAAAAAGGTAACAATACGGTTTTCACATAAAGACACACACTAACTGTTTAATGTGTTGAGAACATAATGTAACGAATGTATTGTAAGTTAATGTATACTAGAGTGATATCCAGTATGACCCTGCTTTTAATACCTACATAAATAACATTCTGTTCTGTGAACATCGTAGCCTTCACTCGAATATGATTACCAACGAAAGCCAATATTTTCATTTTACGCAGAGAACGTGTCAAGGCTGTAAGTAAAAGAACACTTCCAACACATCTCAACAACTGAATCGATATTGGGAGCTTTAAAACTAACAATGAAGCAATGATTCGGTACAAACAAAAAACATTAAAGACAGCACGATTCTTGAAAATGCTGCTTCATATATTAAACTGAATAAAGAGTGATAAATATACAGATTTAAAACTAGATACATGTAGGAGTAATTATGATGCTACCGTTAACACGTTAAGTAAGAGAGCGAGCGAAGAAACAACATTTCAAGAAATGGTATCCCCAGAATGAATGCTGGTAGCCTTCAAGAAGTATGCCGTGTACAACATAAATTTCAAAGAGACATTTCTGAGATCAAACTGTCTTTAACCAAGACCAGGTTATATTGGCATTAAAGTAAAGTGAGAAATGGTGGAATTACAACCAACTAAATACTACATAACTAAATAATGCACAAGTTAAGAAGCTTTGACAGAAATTACGAGCATATGATGAAAGAAGTGTATGAGGAGATTAAGAAAGCAAAGCGGAAATAACAGTAACATTTACGTACTGTGGTATTTGAATGCAAAGAAGTATTATTGGAATGTGGAGAAGTAAAATCTTACCGAGCAGACGACCTCAGTATCAAGAAATGTCATCCATACGTATTTATACTTTTTTTCTATAAATATCACTAGGTCCTCTGTTTTTGTAGCAACAAATAGGTGAAACATGTATGTATTCAGTAGCAGCGACGGCGAGGCATGACAGAATCTCTGACCAGAGAGTTGTTTATCGTTGCTAGTCTGCGCTTGACTGTGCGAGAGTTCAGTTGCGAGTTAGCTGTTGCGTGTTGGACTCAGTTGCGAGTCGGAGTTGTGTGTGAGGAGTCGGGGGGGGGGGGGGGGGGGGGTCGACATGGGTCTCTGGTCAGTGCTAGTAGCGCGCGTGAGACAGTAGTCGTGTGAGGAGTTGGCGGGCGTCGACAGGGGTCTCTGGTCACGATTCAGGATGAGGTATATATCGTTGCTAGTCTGCACTTGACTGCGCGAGAGTTCAGTTGCGAGTTAGCAGTTGTGAGTTGGACTCAGTTGCGAATCGGAGTTGTGTGTGAGGATCTGTCGTGTTTTGAGTATCCTGTTCACTTTCATTATAAAAAATTTTCTGTTCGTCACGTAAATCCTGCAAACCGGGTGTGTTAATCTGGGCAGCGCTGATTACAACAGAACGCCCCGCGTCATCGATTGTCGTCAAAATTAACGTTAAGATCAACCTGATAAATTTTATAAGGCCAGCTGCGCTGTCCTTAGGCCCTGTGCAATAATTAATCTGACAAATTGATTCTGGGAGGAAAAGCATAGGAAATATTGTTTCAATTGTAATGATTCTTTTCTTAAAAAAGATTGCTTTGAAAACAAAATTATTATTAGGGCATTTCTTGAACAAATTAATTACAGTTAACATGCATTACATTATCAGATGTGCGCAATGCTGCTTCATTACCTTATTTAACAATATACCTTGTCCCGAACCTTGACCAGAGACCGCAGCTGCCCTTATAAAATTTATCAGGTTGATCTTAACGTTAATTTTGTGGGGACTTAACATTTTTGCACATTTTTATTATCATTGACTTTTATTACTGTGGGAAGCTAACATTTGGCACTATTTGCAATATTATTCAATTCTTTTCACTTTAGTATTTCAACGGGGAGGTTACACTTAGCACGATGTCCATTTACATTTAATTACATTTTCTTACATTTTTGCGGGGAGGTTACATTTGGCGACATCCGGTCCAGGATCGTATTTCTTTGGGAATCTTCTGAGAAGTAATCAGATATCTGCTCTTATTTACTTAAATATAATTAGCATTTGGCGCAACGCTTTTACTAATTTTATGACTTTCTTTCCACAGATCATCGGCAATTCGTGGCTCTCTGTTGTATTTGTGTTTGTTGCTTTTTGCATTGTGCTTATTTCTTTTGTGAATAATTGTGACTATTGTAAAAATGCCGCGAAAGACTGTGAATAGTGCATCGCGAAGTATAATGAGTGAAATTACCGACTTAAACAACTTCACTGATAGTACTTGTGACACGCAGTGTAATGATGACAATCCTGCGTTCACTGACAATCAGTGCGTTCCAATGATTTTTGTCTTAATGATGAACAAACGAACTCGGTTACGTCCTCTGTTGATTTGACGACAATCGATGACGCGGGGCGTTCTGTTGTAATGAGCGCTGCCCAGATTAACACATCTGGTTTGCAGGATTTACGTGACGAACAGAAAAATTTTTCTAATGAAAGTGAACAGGATACTCAAAAACACGACAGATCTATTTAATTCCAAAGTAGTGACGCACAGTGCACATCCGATAAGCAAACCTTTTTGTGAGTCACAGAATGACCAAATGGTCACACAAAATGTGACAATTGCAGGTACACCACTAAACACCACGGAGAATAGAAATATATTGACTTTGAACAAATTATGGCAAGGTTGCTACAACAACAATTTAGTGAAAATAACAAACAATTTAAAGAAGATCTCAAACAACAGCTTAATGAAAATAACGAAAATCTCAAACAACAGCTCAATGAAAAATTAGACAACAATTCCAGACAGTTAAATGAAAAATTAGACAACAATTCCAGACAGTTAAATGAAAAATTAGACAACAATTCCAGACAGTTAAATGAAAAATTAGACAACAATTCCAGACAGTTAAATGAAAAATTAGACAACAATTCCAGACAGTTAAATGAAAAATTAGACAACAATTCCAGATAGTTAAATGAAAAATTAGACAACAATTCCAGACAGCTTAGTGAACAGATTAGAGCCGTTGCTGCGCAGTGTCATGACACTAAGGAACAATTACGCGAGGAAATTGAGGCTTGTTCAAGAAAAAGTAGTGAAGAAATTAGGTCTGTTGCTCAAGAATTAAGGGACATGCAAACAGCTGCAACAGAATCACTCAGAGACGAAATTAGTACAATCGGTAAACAATGCTCCGAAAAGGCTACACAACTACACGACGAGTTTAAACTAATGACAGCAGAACTTTCGCGCACAATGGATGCAAAGATAGACGCGAAATTCGACCAACAGAACACTCAGATTGACGAACGTTTTAATCACCACATACAAAACAGTGATACGCGTTTCCGAAAATTTATGCAGTATCAAAATGAAATTAAACGACAAGTAATGGAAACAATCACAGCACAGAGACAAGAAGACAAACGTAAATTGTTCGCGAAGGCAAAAACATACGTGGACAGCAATATTGCTGCAGTGTCCGATGAAATTAATACCATCAAACAGTCGAACACAGAATTACGTGATGAAATTTCTGATCTTAAATCAAAAACAGATACACACACAGTAGATATTCAAACAGTGACCGACAGACTCGAACAATTAGAACTAACACAGGATTCCGATGACATCAAAGCTGACGTTAAAAAACTGAACGAAACCACACATAAAATGCAAAAACAGATTAATGCCTCTGACACTAAAACCAATGATCAGGTAAAAATACTGACTGAAAAATATGATGAATTGGACAGTTGTATTGACGTTATTGAAAGTAATAATGACAGCAAATCAGACGATACCTCACCGGTTTCATTTAATCAAACACCTGAATTTCAAAATCTACAACAGACAATCAATGAGATCGATTCATCTAATAACACATTGCGTAGAAAATTGGCAAGTTTACAGAAAGAGGTGACAGAGATAAAAAATATTTCAGTTAATAACACATCACAGCAGACGCCACTTTACGAACATTTTTCAGACTCACGCAGCGCGTATAATTTGGGTCATATACAGAGAGTACGGGACTTAGATTCCGAACAGACACAGACAAATAGATTCTCTTACAATCCTGAAACTGTTCCATCATACAGAGACGATAATTTTGATTACAAACATTTTCTGTCAGTGGGAAAATTTAAAGTGTTTAAAAATGACAGAACACAGATTCACCCACTGGATTGGATACAACAATTTAGCTTTGCTCTTCGACCGACTTTGCCCGTAACACACAAACTTGAATTTATTTGCAGTTTTTTGGAAGGCGAACCGGCAACTCGTATGAGACCGATCGCGAGGCAATGCTACTCAGTAGAGGAATTTCAGAATGCTTTTCTATCAGCGTACTGGTCGAAGACGACACAGCGCGGAATTAAAGATCAACTAATTAGTTTGCCAAATTATGAGAACTCCAATTTTCCCAGTGTGACGCAATTTTTTGAACATAAGGTCCAACAAAACCAGTATTTAAGTGAGCCATATAGTGAATCTGCACTCATTCAATTATGTATCTCTAAATTACCACGGTCATTAAGAGTGTCACTTTTAACAGGTCAGCAAAAAGAAAATATCTCGGCATTCAGGGATCTGTTACAGCTTTTGGAAGTACAGCAATCAGATTATTCCTTCGTAAACAAAAATTTTTCATATAACAACCAAGGCCAACAAACTTACAGTAATTACGGTCAACCACGTAATTTCAATAGCAAAGGTAACAGACGCTTTAGGAACGACAACCACCAGAACTTTAATAGCAGACAAAATTTTGATTATCAGTATCGAGAAAATTATCAGCAAGAAGAACCAAATTTTAGTAACAATAGAGGTTTTTCACAACAACAGCAACAAAACCAGCAGGTTAGCATACCTAACCAACAATGTAATGCACAAGGTCAACCTAACTTTAATGTTTCGCCGCGTGGACGTATAGTCCCTGGTACAACAAATAGTAACGCACGGCAGCAAAGGAACAACTACGTACAGAAAACACAGTATTTCAATTCCTATCGCAATGCACCGTATAGGAATGACTATTACGACAGACGTAAAAACAATGAGCACAATTATCAGCGTATGTATAATAACAGTCGGTCTTACCAGCAGCAAAATGATCAGCAACAACATATTCCCATGAATGAACCCGACAGTAGGTATCATCCAGAGCGTAATACGTCTGGAAGAAATAACAGAACAGTTCAAATAATCGAAATGCCACAACATCCTCCAGAAAATAATAACACGTCAGATAGAATCTGAGTAGATACTGTACACGTCGCATTTTCCAGTAACACAAGCACTACTTTAGTCTCGCAGAAAGTTGTTCACGAAAATGTTATTACTTTTGACGACATCCGAGACACTCTTTTACAGGAAAGACCTGTTGTTCAGAAAACCATTTCACATCCTGTCATCGAAATTAAAATTGGTTCATCGAAATTTTCAGCAGTAACCGATTCCGGATCACCCATGTCAGTTATAAATGAAGAAACTTTCAACGAGTGTAACAAAGAGAATACCTATCCTACATTACCATTAGGCAAAACGAAAGTAAAAGGAGCAGTATCGAGTAAAGGAGTAGACGTTAAATTACAGACACATTTATCATTTTGCATTGCAGGTCACACATTTCACTCAAATTTTTGGACTATTCCGTTATTGACGACAGACATTATTTTAGGTTCGAATTTTCTGGTACAACACGATGCCATTATTGACTTTCAAAATTCCTATTTAATGTTGAAGGATGAAAATGTACAATTGGCTTTAGAATTTCAGCACTCACTATCTGCGGAAGAGCAAACAATTAATCGCACAGAGGTCATTTCCGTATCACGTAACATAGACTGTAATTCCACTTTGTTCACGGATACGTATGTACATAACTATAACACTCCAGACGAAGCTGACTACGACGTAATGCAGATGATTTCTGATAAAGTTAAACAGAGCAGTGCAAATGCAGACAACGAACGTACGCAACTACACAAAATTCACAAAATTCTTTTACAGCAAACTCCAGTTTTTGACAATGTTCCTGGTACTATGTCCGGTTTTATGTATGAATTTCAAGTCAAACAACACGACACATTTAAAGCAAAGCATTATCCCATTCCATATATCCACAGAGAACAAGTTAGAAAAGAATTGCAAGCTATGCTTGACCAAGGAATAATTGAACCGCTACATATTGTTAAGAAAAAAGATGGCTCACTTCGCCTCGTACTTGATTCGCGTCACATCAATGACATAATTATTAATGAAACAGATCGACCACAGACATTAGAGGTACTTCTACAGAAATTTCACGTTACTGCTATTTATTCTACATTAGATCTGAAATCGG
Organism: Schistocerca americana; assembly: GCF_021461395.2. Taxonomy (NCBI): domain Eukaryota; kingdom Metazoa; phylum Arthropoda; class Insecta; order Orthoptera; family Acrididae; genus Schistocerca; species Schistocerca americana. Next base: position 217,669,547 of record NC_060124.1, read on the forward strand.
GATTTTGGCAAATTCAGCTCCATCAGAATTGCAGAAAGTATACAGCATTTCTCTGTTTTGGTGACTGTTATCAATTTTGTAAATTACCGTTCTGCTTAACTATTTCTTCAGCAGCTTTTATTCGCGGTTTAAACGCAATACTTCCGACAGAACTTAAAGACAGAATCACGACGTACGTAGACGACATTCTTATTGCAGAAGCTAACTGGACTGAACACAATCTGATTCTAGAACAACTGTTACAAACTTTTCATGCTCAAGGACTCACAGTTAACCTCAGTAAATCGCATTTTGGTAAAACTTCTATAAATTTCTTGGACAAGTAATTTCAGCAGAAAGCATTGCGCCTGATTCGGAAAAACTTCAAGCTCTACGTGACAATACTGTTCCTACAAAGAAGAAGCAACTACGCAGTTTTTGGGGCTTAATTAACTTTTTTCGTAAATTTATTCATCACTCTGCTATAGACACACCTAGATTATGCTTATTGACAGGTAAAAACACTATTTGGTCTTGGGATAAGCAAGCACATTCTGAATTTATGAACCTGAAACATGCTTTGTTGAATGCACCACTTTTATCGCACCCAGATCTTACCAGAAATTTTTCCATTGGCACCGACAGTTCCAACACCGCTTTAGGCGTACATATTTTCTAGGAAATTGAGGAAGACGGTTCTACAGTAATTAAAAACATCGCATTTGCAAGTCGCATTCTGTCACCTGCTGAACGAAATTATTCCGTTACAGAACTAGAAACATTATATGTTGTATGGGCTTTTACGAGATTTAGGCACTTTCTTTATGGCAGACATACCACCGTATACACAGCATCACAGAGCGATACAATTTTTACTTTCAGCTAAATTCACACACGATAGATTAAGCAGATGGAAGCTTTATTTACAGGAATTTAATTTCACAATTGTTCACATTCCCGGCACACAAAATGTTATAGCAGATGCACTATCTCGTTCTCTCAGCAACAATCAGCAAGACATCGCAGCCAACTTCTGCAAAGCAAATTTCAGCGTCATGTACATTCAACAAGTTGCATTTGAAAATTTTATTTCGTCGTCATTACAGGACATAGCAAAAGAGCAAAATAAAGACAACGTGTGGAAAGAAATTAAACACCTTTGGCAAGATAAGAATAATGTTACGATTAGAAACCATTACACTGTACGCAATGACATTCTGTTTCGCCGTTCTCATCCTGACAGCAACAATTGGTTATTATGCATTCCTGACGAACTGGTTAACAAATTAATATGGTATACTCATTTAAGTTATGCACATTACGGAGCTAGAAAGTGTTTTCTTATACTGAGACAGAACTGTTATTTTACCAACATGGAGAACGTATACGACGAGTTTTAGCGTCATGTAAAATCTGCCAGAAAGCTAAGTCAGACACAACTTCACATATTCCTCCATTACATCCAATTGTACCTGTTAAATTGAGACATATGGCCGCTGCAGACATTATTGGTCCAATTCCGAGAACTAATAGATCTTTCTGCTACATCTTTGTCGCTGTTGAACTCACTTCAAAATTTGTTACGCAAAGCTACTGCTAAACCCGTTTCGAAAGCATTTGTAAAGCATTTTCTACACTCCTGGAAATGGAAAAAAGAACACATTGACACCGGTGTGTCAGACCCACCATACTTGCTCCGGACACTGCGAGAGGGCTGTACAAGCAATGATCACACGCACGGCACAGCGGACACACCAGGAACCGCGGTGTTGGCCGTCGAATGGCGCTAGCTGCGCAGCATTTGTGCACCACCGCCGTCAGTGTCAGCCAGTTTGCCGTGGCATACGGAGCTCCATCGCAGTCTTTAACACTGGTAGCATGCCGCGACAGCGTGGACGTGAACCGTATGTGCAGTTGACGTACTTTGAGCGAGGGCGTATAGTGGGCATGCGGGAGGCTGGGTAGACGTACCGCCGAATTGCTCAACACGTGGGGCGTGAGGTCTCCACAGTACATCGATGTTGTCGCCAGTGGTCGGCGGAAGGTGCACGTGCCCGTCGACCTGGGACCGGACCGCAGCGACGCACGGATGCACGCCAAGACCGTAGGATCCTACGCAGTGCCGTAGGGGACCGCACCGCCACTTCCCAGCAAATTAGGGACACTGTTGCTCCTGGGGTATCGGCGAGGACCATTCGCAACCGTCTCCATGAAGCTGGGCTACGGTCCCGCACACCGTTAGGCCGTCTTTTGCTCACGCCCCAACATCGTGCAGCCCGCCTCCAGTGGTGTCGCGACAGGCGTGAATGGAGGGACGAATGGAGACGTGTCGTCTTCAGCGATGAGAGTCGCTTCTGCCTTGGTGCCAATGATGGTCGTATGCGTGTTTGGCGCCGTGCAGGTGAGCGCCACAATCAGGACTGCATACGACCGAGGCACACAGGGCCAACACCCGGCACCATGGTGTGGGGAGCGATCTCCTACACTGGCCGTACACCACTGGTGATCGTCGAGGGGACACTGAATAGTGCACGGTACATCCAAACCGTCATCGAACCCATCGTTCTACCATTCCCAGACCGGCAAGGGAACTTGCTGTTCCAACAGGACAATGCACGTCCACATGTATCCCGTGCCACCCAACGTGCTCTAGAAAGTGTAAGTCAACTACCCTGGCCAGCAAGATCTCCGGATCTGTCTCCCATTGAGCATGTTTGGGACTGGATGAAGCGTCGTCTCACGCGGTCTGCACGTCCAGCACGAACGCTGGTCCAACTGAGGCGCCAGGTGGAAATGGCATGGCAAGCCGTTCCACAGGACTACATCCAGCATCTCTACGATCGTCTCCATGGGAGAATAGCAGCCTGCATTGCTGCGAAAGGTGGATATACACTGTACTAGTGCGGACATTGTGCATGCTCTGTTGCCTGTGTCTATGTGCCTGTGGTTCTGTCAGTGTGATCATGTGATGTATCTGACCCCAGGAATGTGTCAATAAAGTTTCCCCTTCCTGGGACAATGAATTCACGGTGTTCTTATTTCAATTTCCAGGAGTGTATTTCATGTAGGGCATGTGTTGAAAGCAATTTCTGACAATGGATCACAATTTCGTTCTGCTATCTGGTCACGTATGTTACGAACTAGAAACATTTCTCCGATCTATATATCCAGGTACCATGCTTCTTTGAACCCTTGTGAACGATTAATGAAAGAAATTGGTAAACTGTGTAGAATATACTGCCACAAAAGACATATTGATTGGGACACACACATATTCTCATTCCAAGATGTAATTAATTCCATACCAAATGAATCCACTATGCTCTCTCCGTTTGTTATACTGAAAAATGTTGAACCACCTAACAAAATTACAGAATTAGTAACCTTTCCTACATCTCGCCGACTACGACACCATGAAATAATTGACATTGCGCTGAACAACATCAAACGTGCCGCAGAGCGCAAAAACAGACAGCAAAAACAGGTTTGTACACGCCGTGACTTTCACATTGGACAGAAGATATTAGTACATACACACTATTTATCCAGCAGAATAAAAGGTAAGTGCAGCAAATTTGAACTTCTATACGCAGGTCCATATCGGATTCGCAGCATTCCTCACCCCAATGTTGTACACGTCGAAACTCTGAGAACCAGAAAAAGTAAAGGCAACCACCATGTATCCAATATTAAACCCTTTATTGAAACTTTATGATTTAAACATACTATGATGCCATTTACTTATTTTTATTATCACTTATGCTATTATATTCACATGACTAATTACTGATGATTATCGTATTTTTTCTTGCAAGTGCTCGGCAAGGTAAGGTTAGCAGGTCGCTCTTCTTGTCGTAACATATCAGACTGTGCACATTTTTCCAGAAAAACTTACGTATCTTATAAATAATTATGCAATGTTATCTAGTGACATATTAATTTTATTAAATTTTCTCTCCATTAAAGTCTTTAATTCTCGCCTCTATTATCTACACAACATACAAGCTGAACACAACGAACATCACATTTTTTGTCTTTCTTATGTATATACGATTGTTTCATGTTTTGTTTGTATGCACCATGAAATGGTTAAGATATAGCAAACACCAGTTGACTTTGACATTTTGCCTTACGATATCTCAACATCGTGACTACTTTACTGTTACATTGTGATACACTGAGTACATTTTTGCCTCTGAACACTATATAAGTTTTTCACATATTACGTTTTCTGTCATGCTATGCTGTATGCTTAATTATGTTACCATAAACCAGTCATTATTTAATGAGTATATGATTTAAATGCAAGACATTAATCTCTGTTCATCAATTTCAGAAAGAAATGATGCGTGAAAGAAAGAAATTAAACAGAAATGGGAATTTCACCTTCGGAATGATCGAAAGAAGATGCAAACCTCGTGAAGAAGAGTAAATGGATCAGGATTAACAAGCATTAACAAGAATATACTATACACATCGTAGAATAGCAGTCTTAACTAATTTTTTCTTTCAGAATACAAGGCGATTGATGCAGGCTGTCAGAGAGAACTACACATCTTAGTTTTAGTGATGAAATATGCTAGAGAGAAGGAATAGCTGTGTAATGAGTAATGAAATGATTTTTTTGCAGATGATAATAATGCTGATGAATAATGATGAAGAATGTGCTACTATGGATAATGAAGTTTTTCTTTACAGGTGATGATAATAATGGAGTTATGATAATGAAGTGATGGATAATGAAGTTTTTTCTTTACAGATGAGGATAATGTGGAAGTTATGTATTTATGCTATGTAGTTATTTAAGTATTTGTTGCAGTTCGCTTTGATAGCAGGTGTTATATTGCATAGTATAATGACTGAAGGTTTTGGAAAGGACAGCTATGGAACACATTTTTATACACATTTCACTACCTGTTAATTCGAAGTTCACTACTTTTCAGCATAAAATGCATTTCTTCTTTCAGCTTAATAATCCCTTTTTTGTATATTTTTGCAGGAGAAATTATGTATGAAATCAATGTGCTATAAGCAGTTGTTCATTAAATCTATGTCATTTATGAATGTGATCACATATACTCTACTTGTTTCATAATCTTGCAACAGCGGACTCATGACGAATGACGTTACACATTTTCATTTACAGCAACAACCCAAAAGCAAATTTTTTTTCTTTCCCCTATAATCACCCAAAGGAATGCATTGCTAACAAAAAATGTATTACCAGTCCCAAATAATGATACCAGTTTAAGAGAGTTCTGAGTAATGCTGATCAGCTATCAATAATATGTCACTTGAATACTGAATGCTACTGATTACTGCATTGAAATGACCAATGATTAATTAATAATGGTTTGTAACTAGGAAATGAATGCTACTAATTATGCTTTGTAACTGGGAAATGGATGCTACTGATTACTGTATTGGGTTGACCAATGATTAATTTTCAACATTATTCTGTAATATTAACTACCTCCTGTTTTAAGTAATGACTTCTGATGATTTGTAATGAGTGCCAATGTCGTCTGTAAAACAATTAATGAACATTTTTCTGTAATACTACATACATGGTACAGAAATGTTCAATAACTGGGCAATGAATGCCGCAAACTACTAATGTAATTCCCAATGAAGACTAGTATGTGACTTAATGTCCTTCACCTTCTGACCTAACTACCCTGAATTACTGAAATATCCATTTGTCCTGTATATCCTCTTGATCATGGAGCACTATATTTGGTTTTTGCACTAATTCTACGTTTGGTGTGCCTTGTAAGAGCGTGGTGTTGACACGACATGCTGTCCACCACCGTGAGTGATGGAGACGTTATTATGGTCCCACTGTTTGGTGTACCTGATGTACTGCCAAAATGATAACATGGAATATTACAACGACATTTCAGTGTCTTGGCTACGCTGATAAATACTTCTGGGAAAAGAACTTCAGATTGTCTCACTTGGTGTTGTACTTCTGTGGAAAGGTATGGACTTTCAGTGCAGCTGCATGCAACCTAAAGTGCTACAACCATGATGCAATCCTTCCCTTTCCTATCCTACTTCTTGTAACATAGTGAAAATCATTTTTGCTAACATGATTTATATTCATGGCCTATACATTTTTTCGATTTGCTGAAATATTCTGAATTTCAGTGCGTGTGCACTTTTGTTATTTTCTAACATGATTACTACTCATTGTATGTACATTTTGATTTGCTGATATGTTCTGAACTGCAGTGCATGTGCACTTATGTCACTTGTCAACATGATTTTTTGCCATTATGTTTATTTGTTGTAAAAATGCTAAAGAGTTTTTCAGTGTGTGTTCACTTATATCATTTATTCATATGTTTTGTACTCACATTTTGTTATTGTCTAATATGTTTTGTACTCGGTGCATGTGCACCACATTTACTTCATGTTCTACATCTGTATATTCTGTGATTGTAAAGTTAATTAGTTAAGAAAAATTTGTTGCTCATGGCAAGTCCAAATGATTCACCATCGCTGCCAAATTTTTGCCCTCCCAGTGGAGGGTTATGAAACACGTATGTATTCAGTAGCAGCGACGGCGAGGCATGACAGAATCTCTGACCAGAGAGTTGTTTATCGTTGCTAGTCTGCGCTTGACTGTGCGAGAGTTCAGTTGCGAGTTAGCTGTTGCGTGCTGGACTCAGTTGCGAGTCGGAGTTGTGTGTGAGGAGTCGGCGGGGGTCGACATGGGTCTCTGGTCAAGGTTTGGGACAAGGTATATTGTTAAATAAGGTAATGAAGCAACATTGCGCACATCTGATAATGTAATGTATGTTAATTGTAATTAATTTGTTCAAGAAATGCCCCAATAATAATTTAGTTTTCAAAAGCAATCTTTTTTAAGAAAAGGATCATTACAATTGAAACAATACTTCCTATGTTTTTCCTCCCAGAAGCAATTTGTCAGATTAATTATTGCACAGGGCCTAAGGTCAGCGCAGCTGCCCCTATAAAATTTATCAGGTTGATCTTAACGTTAATTTTGTGGTGACTTAACATTTTTGCACATTTTTATTATCATTGACTTTTATTACTGTGGGAAGCTAACATTTGGCACTATTTGCAATATTATTCAATTCTTTTCACTTTAGTATTTTCATGGGGAGGTTACACTTAGCACGATGTCCATTTACATTTAATTATATTTTCTTACATTTTTCCGGGGAGGTTACACAGGTAACCATAGAAAATGGGATATACTATGCCGAAGTGTGTTTGGAGAAATAAGTAATTGTGTTTTCTTGTGAGATGTTAGTTCCATATTAATATTTTTTGCTAGTGCGGGGAATGAACAGAACTACAGTAGGCAAGGAATGATTTAGTCCTGGGCTGTTCAACATGAATGATAAATGCATCAGAGCCACACACGGTGATGAGAACATATGCATTCGTCCACTTGTTCAAGCAATACCGAATTAATCGTTTTACTCGTCAGTAAGGTATTATTTTTTATACAAAGAGGCCTATTACGCTATATTCTTCTAAATGGACGTACCTACTTTGGGTAAATGAAATGTTAAATACCTGGTTATTACGTAATTTACATAATATCGGTTAAAAAACAGAAAAAATACGGCAGAAAATATAAGATTATGAATATAACTATGTGAATTAAACCTTGGGCTATATGATGAAAATATTCAACATCGCATATTACCGTCTCTCCATACTGATATTGAAAGCTTTCTCTAGAAGGCACCATAACACCAGCGTCTCAAAGCAAAACGTGAATGGGTTGTTATGAATAACAACTGAGGAAGAGACTTACGCCACTATGCATAGAAAAATCAAATATCAGAAATATTTCAACAATGTGTTGGGTTTCTATTAGTACGGAAGTATTTATTAATTTATACACATAGTTACGATTTATCATCTGTTTCGATTTGCATAGCCTAATAATTTATTTATTTATTTATTTATTTATTTATTGTTCCGTGGGACCACATTTAGGAGAAGTCTCCATGGTCATGGAACGAGTCAATACATGAAATTATAACACGATTGTAGAAGCAGATAAAATGAAATATAAGAAACATATTCAGGCGACAAGTCGTTAGTTTAAATAAAGAAAATCAAAAATGTACACTGGAATTTGCTTAATTTTGTATCTCTTCCAGGAGCTCCTCGACAGAATAGAAGGAGTGAACCATGAGGAAACTCTTCAGTTTAGACTTAAAAGTGTTTGGGCTACTGCTAAGATTTTTGAGTTCTTGTGGTAGCTTATTGAAAATGGATGCAGCAGAATACTGCACTCCTTTCTGCACAAGAGTCAAGGAAGTGCATTCCACATGCAGATTTGATTTCTGCCGAGTATTAACTGAGTGAAAGCTGCTAACTCTTGGGAATAAGCTAATATTGCTAACAACAAACGACATTAAAGAAAATACATACTGTGAGGGCAATGTCAAAATTCCCAGACTATTGAATAGGGGTCGACAAGAGGTTTTCGAACTTACACCATACATAGCTCGAACAGCCCGTTTTTGAGCCAAAAATACCCTTTTTGAATCAGAAGAATTACCCCAAAAAATAATACCATATGACATAAGCGTATGAAAATATGCGAAGTATACTACTTTTCGTGTTGAAATGTCACTTATTTCAGATACTGTTCTAATGGTAAATAAAGTGGCATTTAGTTTCTGAACAAGATCCTGAACATGGGCTTTCCACAACAGCTTACTATCTATCTGTATGCCTAGGAACTTGAACTGTTCCGTCTCGCTTATAACATGCCCATCCTGTCTGATTAAAATGTCAGTTCTTGTTGAATTGTGGGTTAGAAACTGTAAAAACTGAGTCTTACTGTGATTTAGCATCAAATTATTTTCCACAAGCCACGAACTTATATCATGAACTACATTATTTGATAATGTTTCAATATTACACACAAGATCCTTCACTACCAAGGTGGTGTCATCAGCAAACAGAAATATTTTTGAATCACCTGTAATACTAGAAGGCATATCATTTACATAAATAAGGAACAGCAGTGGCCCCAGCACCGACCCTTGGGGAACGCCCCATTTAACAGTGCCCCATTGGGACTGAACATCATTACCACTCTCAATATTGCGGAGGATTACCTTCTGCTTTCTGTTCTTAAAGTAGGAGGCGAACCAATTGTAAGCTACTCCCCTCACTCCATAATGTTCCAACTTCTGCAGTAATATTTTGTGGTCAACACAGTCAAAAGCCTTCGTTAAATCAAAGAAAACACCTAACGTTCGCAACCTTTTATTTAATCCGTCCAAAACCTCACAGAGAAAAGAGACTATAGCATTTTCAGTTGTTAAACCGTTTCTAAAACCAAACTGTACATTTGACAGCAAATTATGTGAATTTAAATGCTGCAGTAACCTTGTATATACAACCCTCTCAATAACTTTAGCAAACACCGATGGCATAGAAATAGGTCTATAATTGTCAACATTATCCCTGTCTCCCTTTTTATAAAGTGGCTTCACTACCGAGTACTTTAATCGGTCAGGAAACCGACCACTCCTAAAGGAAAAGTTACAGATATGGCTAAGTACTGAGCTAACATACGTGGAACAATACTTCAGTATTCTGCTAGATACCCCGTCATATCCATGAGAGTTCTTGGTCTTTAGTGATTTAATTATTAACTCAATCTCCCTCTTGTCAGTATCATGGAGGAGCATTTCAGGTAACAGTCTCGGAACACTTTTTTCTAAGAGCGCTATATGATTCCCTGTTGGGACTAGGTTTCTATTTAGTTCACCTGCTATATTCAGAAAGTGATTATTAAGTACTGTACATATATGCGACTTATCAGTAACACGGACATCCCCACTACGCACTGATTCTATATTCTCGACCTGTCTCTGCAGACCAGCCACTTCCTTTACGACTGACCATATGGTTTTAATTTTATCCTGAGACTTAGCTATTCTATCTGCATACCACATACTTTTTGCCTTCCTAATAACTTTTTTAAGCACCTTACAATACTGTTTGTAATGGGCTGCTGCATTCAGATTTTGACTGTTTCTAACGTTTTGATATAATTGCCACTTTGTTCTACAAGATATTCTTATCCCTTTAGTCAGCCACCCAGGCTGCCTGTTTGTGCTAGTACCCTGTTTTGAACGTTCTAACGGAAAGCAACTTTCAAAGAGCACGAGAAAAGTCTTGAGGAAAGCATTATATTTATCGTCTACTGTATCAGCACTATAAACATCTTGCCACTCTTGTTCCTTGATAAGGTTTACAAAAGTCTGTACAGCAACTGGATCAGCTTTCCTAAAACGTTGGTAACTATATTTAACATGTGTTGCAGCACAAAAAACTTTTAGACTTAAAATTTGTGCATCATGATCTGAAAGGCCATTCACCTTTTTGCTAACAGAATGCCCTTCTAATAATGACGAATGAACAAAAATATTGTCTATGGTTGTTCTACTGTTCCCTTGCACTCTCGTTGGAAAGAATACGGTTTGCATAAGATTATATGAATTAAGGAGGTCTACCAGCATCCTTTTCCTTGCACAATCACTTATACAATTAATATTGAAGTCACCACATATAACTAACTTTTTGTATTTCCTATAAAGTGAACCAAGAACCTCCTCTAGCTTTAGCAAAAATGTTGTGAAATCGGAGTCTGGGGATCTATAAATAACAACAGTAAGAAGTTTAGCTCCACTAAATTTAACCACACCTGCACAACATTCAAACACCTTTTCAGTGCAGTACTTTGAAACATCAATTGACTCAAATGGGATACCGTTTTTCACTTACATGGCTACTCCCCCACACCGCAAAGAGCTCCTAGAAAAGCTGCCAGCCAACCTGTATCCTGGTAAAGGAAGCCTCTGAATTATCTCCTTATTTAAGAAGTGTTCAGATATACCAATAATTTCAGAGTCAACATCTATAAGCAGTTCACTAACTTTATCTCTAATACCTTGTATATTTTGATGAAATATACTAATTCCCTCATTAATCGGATACCCAAGCTTTGTAGAAAGTGGTTTCTTTGTTAGAGAGACTTCCCTTAAGCAGGAATACCTATCAGCTGACTTCAATCTAAAAAAGGTACAGCTCTAACACCCACAACTACCGGAATTTTCCCATGAGTGATCCCACCACCCCCACCTATGCTGTCACCTATAAGTTTTGCCAACCTCCCCTTCCCATACCTGTTGAGGTGCAGGCCATGTCTAGTGAAACCCGTCCTACTGATAGACTCCACCGACACCACTGAAATGTGACTCATGCCTTCTGTCATCAGCGCACCCCCAAGTCTCATGTTATTACGCCTGACGGCTGTATTAAGATGAGGCCGATCGTGACGCAGAAACAGTTCCACGAAATGCACATTCGTGTTGCCAGTCTGAGTGGCTATCTTTTCCAGGTCACCATCTATGTCATACTCCCCATCCCTATCAATACTATTACCAGCCCCACCCACAATCACTACCTGATCCTCTTTAGTAAAATCCCTACATAACCCCCCTATGTTAAAAGTCACCTGAGCCAATCCTGCATTAGGCTTCACAATGCTGGTGACCTGGTACTCACTCCCCAAAACTTCCTGCAACTGCTGGCCTACACCTCTACCATGAGAACTACCTAACAGCGGAACCTTCTTCTTTCTCTTAGACTTTGCAACTGTCCTACCCACCGTAACTGCTGAGGTCTGCTGCAAACTTCCTACATCTACAGCTACTAGAGATTCCTCTCCACTAGACTCTGACAGTTGGTCATACCTATTACAAACACCAATAGTAAAACTATCTGAAAATCTCCTTCTCCTAGCAGATCTCTTGCCAACAGCCAGCTCCCATTCCCCAACCCCCTTCTCCCTCCTCATCCTATCTAGCTCCTCCTGTGCGTTTTTCAACTGCACCTGAAGGGCACAGATCTTACGCTCCTGCTCCTCTATCAACTTACTCTTGCTACATAACCTGCAGTTCCAGGAGAGGATCTCACCAGAATGCCCACTGGCTTCCCCACTGCATTCCCCCCCAGTGAAAATACTTCGAACAAGTCTCACACCGCAATCCACTACTCACGAACCTACGGCAAAGCCCACACTTCTCACTCATGGTAAAATTTTACAATTATTGAAACAAGAAAACAACTTTATCTAAGTTCCGCTACTACAATAAGAAGATGTTAAAAACTGACTACAATAATGACAAACTTGCTCTACAAGGGAAGTAACTACTATTATTGACAGTATTAATCAACAACAAATGAGAATATAACAAAATACTAACACAGAAAGAAAATCAAACGTCTAATGACAGTAACGAAACTGAAAGCAGTTCGCAAAAATTTCTTCTAAAGTTATTTCACCGGAAAACACCAAGAACACCGGTTGAAGACTACTAAAGTTCCTAAATAAACTACTATACACAAACAATTAATTAGTACTTAGCTTTCGATGCGCCGCTACAGCTGCAACTGGTCAGCGCGGAATGTAAACACGGGTAAGAGGTTAAGTTGCTCGATACGAAACACTCACAAATATCAGGCCACAACACAAGAAATGCAGAGGTGAATGAAGAAACCACTAATAAGTCACTTATATAGTAAATATTATCACAAAAACAGTTAAAATATATATCTGAAACCTAAAAATAGATGAAAACTTAGAGAGCGATCTCACACGCAGTCACGCGCTTATGACGTCACACCAAAGAGCTATTGATTGTTCACCACACGCACAATGTGGACATCGATTTCCATGCCTCATTTTGTCTATTGCATCCTACGCTAATGGCAGTTGCTTTATTTGTGAAGACTCTTTCAGAGTATGCAATACGTATGTCTGTATGTTACATCACTCACGATTTACATCTCGAACCTTCATGCATCACATGCGACACATCAAGCGAGTGTCAACCTTATCCACACATTTAGCCGATGTCACTCAAGAAGCCATATTGTATTTATCGTATGAATGGATGATATGGTTCATGGGTAAATTTTGAGGAGAAAATACAAGTCTGTCACAACACCATGCAAATCATGTTTATTATTTTGAAGAATCGATGACTTACAGCTTTCAGACATTTTTAGAAAAATCTTGGTTTTCACACAGTCGTACCGTAACTATACCAAAAAACCAGTTTCGATCAGAAATAAATCATCCTCAGCTATAGCCCGACGTTAGCTACACAGATACATGGAAAATCATGGTGTCATAAACCAATATGTTAAATCCAACTATGGTGTAATGTGTAATACAGCGTCTATTGTATTACAAAAATATATATTTTTATATAAATATGGGTACTATAGTTGTTTAATAAAGTGATAATGCAGCTGTGTTAGTTAGTGACTTTTGTACTACTTTGATTATATTTGTGCACACCAAAATATAAACCTTGTTTGTTACGGAGTTTTGTGCTATTTTGATCTTATTAGATGGCAATAATAAATTACATTCAGCTGCACGCTAACCATCGATGTATGTTTACGTTATGGTAGTTACAGCACGACTTACGGCAACTTGGTCATATATCAGCTATTGCCAATGCACTGCTTTGAATCTTTCGTGAATGAATATCTCGCTACACTCTCTGACGAGGTAATGTCATAGCTGTGGATTGTATATGTAATCGTAAGCATTCGTAACCTGAAGCGGAAGAATTACATGTTGGAGAAAACAGTGGATGTTTGTGTCAAACGTCATGAAGGTAGCCATTAGCCGACTGCTGCCCTCAGCAAACCTTGGTTGCACGTGAGAAGAAGTGTGCACATTGAGTGATTACGTGCAACTGTAAGCTGACCAATGCCCTCAGCAGTCTTCAGCTTTGTTTCGACACCAGAAAACCTCACATGCATCTCCTGCTTGTACATGAAGTGAGGACAGGAAACTGTAGGCGTCGCTCTCGCCAAAGCTCTGTGCAACGGTAGCACTCCAGAATCACACAAGCGCAGACACTTGTGCGTAAGGGTAAGGAAGGAAGTAAAATTAGGGTTTAACGTCCCCTCGACATCGAGGTGATTAGGGCACCAATCTCGGATTTTTCAAGGCCGTGCACTTTCAGAGCAACATTCCGCCCCTTCTCTGGAGCTATTTAGGAAAAATCACGGAAAACCTAAGTATGATTGGCTGGACGCGGATCTGAAACGTGCCGACCGTTGTGGCTGAGCGGTTCTAGGCACTTCAGTCCGGAACCGCACTGCTGCTACGGTCGCAGGTTCGAATCCTGCCTCGGGCATGGATGTAAGTGATGTTCTTAGTCTAGTTCGGTTTAAGTAGTTTCTAAGTCTAGGGGACTGATGACCTCAGATGTTAAGTCCCATAGTGCTTAGAGCCATTTGAACCATTTTGATATAAAACGTCGCCCTCCCGAATACGAGTCCAGTGCACTAACCACTACACTACCGCGCTTGGTCCATCAGATGAAGGACGGTGGTCAGTAGCTGACCTCTGTGCTCAACTGAGATACGCCCACATTTATTGATTAGTGCACAATGTGTTTTAAAACTTGGTAACAGTGACAAAATTTAGACTTGTAACGTCCTCTATTTCGATTGACTTCAACTGTAAAATCTAAGAATGATATCTTTTACCAGTTGAGCAAAGAAGGAGAGGAACCAGTACAGCGTCATTTCAATATTCTGATAACAGTACTTCTCAACAGACAAGCTGTGTAGATAAACGTGAACCTGCACTTCTATGAGGAATTTATTTAACACGGTATTAGTATAAGGGAAATATTTCGTTTCTTCAATCATTTTCCGTTACTATCTCCCTTTCATCTTTCCACGTACCTATGATTCATTGGAGTTATCAATAACGTCAATGAAACCAATTCATGTCCAATGTTATTTGACAACTAACATGTACATCTACATGATCACTATGCAGTTCACTCTTATGTCCTAGGCAGTGGGTTCAGCGAACGACTTACACGTTGTGTCCATACCGTTATTCTCACTAATAATACGTGATAAAAACGAGCACTTATTTCTCTTATTTTATTACAATGATCATTTCTCTCTATTTAGGTTGGTGTCAAAAAAATACGTTGGTGATTGAAATTTAGTGGATAGATCTCGCCGCAACGAATACCGGCTTTGTTTTAATGACTGATAAGCTCGTGACACGCTCTCTCCTGTTTAGTGATAATACTAATCGAATTGAATGTTTCTAAAATGTTCAGCCAGAAAAAAACAGTCTTTGCTTTGATTTCCGCGCAACATTATCTATGTTGTCGTAACAATTTAAGATGTTCGAAATTTTATTTCCTAAGCATTTCGTTCATTTGACAGCCTCCAGATTTGTCCGATTTCCAATTCATATGGACGAACACACACTTTTCTTTCGTCAGAGACAATTGCCACTTTTGCGCCATACAGCCATCATGTCTTAGGTATATTCCAACTGGTTTTGATCTTCTGATGAATAGATCGCACATCATCTGTAAACAATCTAAGAGGGCTGCTTAGACTGTCTCGTAAACCGTTTATATTGATTACAAACAGCACATGGGGTACAACACTTTCCTGGGGAACACCCGATTTCACTTCTGGTTTATTTGATGTATGTGCGACAGTTACCACAATCTATGACCTTCCTGACAGGAAATAATGAATCTAATCGCACAGCTGACGGACTACTCCGTAGGCACGCAAGTTTATAAGAATCCGCTTGTGAATGACGGTATAAATACCTTTTGGAAATCTAGAAACGTGGAATCAATTTGAGATTTCCTGTCCGTAGAACTCATTACTTCGTGAGAATAAAGTGCTAGCTGTGTTTCACAAGAACTACATTTTCTGAATCCATGCTGGCTATGTGTCAACAAATGATTTTCCTCGTGGCGATTCATAACAGCCTATGTGTTCGAAATCCTACTGCAAATTGACATCAGTGTTGTGGGTCTGTAATTCAGCGGACTACCTCTTCTGCCTTTCTTGAGTATTGGTGTGACCTGCACAACTTTCCAGTCGTGAGGTATTGATCTTTCGTAAATTGTACTTGATTGTTAAGTAAAGAACTATTATACCGGCATAGTCTGAAAGGAATGTGATAATCAGATTCCTTTCAGAATATGAAGATATAATAACTCTGTATACAATCAAAACCGGAGGACTTGCCATCTTTCTTGATTTAAGCTGCATTTCTACGCAAGAGATATCTACTTCTGAGTAGTCATGCTGGCAGCTGTCCTAGATTCGAATTCTTGGATATTTTCTCCGTTTTATTTGGTTAAGGAATCACGAAAATCGTGCTTAGTAACTCTGCTTTAGTGCCACTGGCATGCCTAACACTGCCATCGCTATTTCGCAGCAAAGGTATTGGTTATGTCTTGTCGCTGGCGTACTTCACATTCGAACATAATATCTTTGAATTTCTTGTCAGCTTTCGAGACAGAGTTTCTTTGTAGAAACTACTAAAAACATCTCGCACTGGATTTCCTGCTGTATTTCGAGGTTCTGTAAAAATTGGCCAGTCTTGAGAATTTTTCATTCTTTTTAATTTGGCATGCTTTTCTCGTTGCCTCTGTAGCAGTATTCCGACCTGTTTTGTGTGCTACGGTGGGTCAGCTTTGTCTTTTATTTATTTGGTATAAACGTCTCTACTGTTGTTGATACTATTTCTTGAATTTAAACCACTTGTCGTCTGCACGTTCATGGTAATGGAGGCAGTCCCTTAGGCACCCGTCAAGCGAATTTTGATCTAATTTCTCTAGATAAATATATTATGCTTTTATTTTGGTGGGTTCGGATGTTGCGGTAGATCAGTTGGAGTGTTTATAAAGAAGAAGACACGCAGAATTCTTCCTGAATTAGCGCTGGCACCACTGGCAGTAACAGTGCCATGTACAACAAATAGTGTGTAAAGGTAACGTTCGTTTGCTATAGGATAAAATAATTAAATGACTCTCTGTGTCATAAACGTGGTTAGAGATTACTATTTTTGTCTTTAAGGAAACGTATTCTTCTTTGATTACAGAGTACTGTAACATTGTACGAAGATGTCACTGAATTTACTCTCCAATTTCATTTTTTTGTGGAATTACCAAATTAAAAATCTAAATATCGTGTGGTTTTGGTGGCGTGGATATCCTACAAGGTAAGTTCAGTCATTTGTCGGAAAGGGCCTTTCTTCCTCCGCGCACTAACGCCCCTTTCCTTAGGGATATGTCAGAGTTGTGACATATGCGTATTTGTAGAGCGTAGTTGAGTGTAATGGATGAGTAGCGTAGTGTTACATTTTGTGTCGTGTGACGACGATGATGTAATGATGACGGGAGGACGCAGAGGACGAAACTCAGCACCAGCACGTAGCTTACTCCTGCTGACTTGAGCCAAGGTGGCCGCCCATCAGGCTGACATGTCAGCATCAACAGTATCACAAGCCCTCACTTCGACACAGTGGAGAGGATTAGAATTAGTCCAGGATACTGGTCCAAAGGCTGGTGATCAATAATATTAGGCCACAACCTCTCCTCCCTTTAACGCCCAAATACTGGCAGCAAAAATTTCGTCTATCACCAGGATTCGAATCGACCTACTGTCAAGTCGAGTGCCATCGTATAAGCCTTCGTTAGCGACCTCGGCTAGGCCGGTGGGTACTGTCAAAATTAAATTTTAAGAGTAAATATGGCAGTGCAATGTCAGATACATCGTTGGTAAAATAAATGCAGTCACTGTTTGGTATCACTTCTTGGTTCAGTTAAAAGAATACGTCGTGTAAAGTTCCGCGAAATAGGCTCAATGTGTAATTCTCTTGCTCGTGGCAGAGTATTTGCCGTGATAACTGTATTGGGACATTAAATCTGATTTCTAGAACATCCGAAACTGCGGATCTTGTTGAATGATTTAAACATCCGCTACAGTTGCAAATCATGTATAGGATACCAATTATTAATCTTTGTGGAATAAAATCGTCATAATTTCTGAACGGTTTCCATTAGGACGTTCAAACTGCGCTTCTAGCTGCTAGCTCTAGTATGCCAATGGCCACGCGCCTGGTTGTTGTCGGCCATTTGCACGTGAAAATTTCACATTAAAGCGCTTGTGAAGCCCAACTGCGGCTCAAAGGAACTTGACAACAGAGTTCAAGCTGAAGACAACTGATGCTAGTGTCATAACAATCAAGAATTTGACTCGCAAATTTGGGAGAACGGGTAGTATTCGTGATGACAGTGGTGGCAATGTCGGTCGTCCAAAAACGATGAAAACGCCTGAGATCGAGCAGACACGCGTTATTTTTCAAACTGGCCCTCGAAAATCGATCAAACGAGCTGCACAACAGGTAGGAATCAACTGGGAGACACTCCGACAAATTGTTCTTGCAGACTTATATCTCTTCCCATGCGAAATTCAAACCCATCAGCCTTTAAGCCGCAGGGCCGTAGAACAGCTGTTATGTTTCGCAAACGCTGTTGTCCACAGAACTGACGAACAAAATTTTGATGTGAATATGGTTTGGTTTAGCGACAAATTTCACTTTCATTTGGATGGGTTTGTCAATAAGCAAAACTGGAGCATTTGGGGGACTGAGAATCCTCATTTCGCGATGGAGAAGTCTCTTCACCCTCGACGGGCGCCTTTGTGGTGTGCAATGGCCAGTCACGGAATAATCGGTTGCGATATTTCTTGATGGCACGGTGACTACCAAAAGGCACGAGAAGGTTTTAGAAGGTGATTTCATACCTATTATCCAAATTGATTCTGATTTCGACAAGATGTTGTTAATACTAGACGGAACTCGACCCCATGGAAGCAGGAGAATGTTTGATGTCCTCAAGGAGCACTTTGGGGACCGCGTTCTGGCTTTACCGTACCTAGCGGCCACTGGCATGGGCTTCAATTGGCCGCCATATTTTCCAGATATGAACCCATGCGACTCTTTTTTGTGGGGCTACGCGTACAGCAATAACCCCAAAACCATTGCTGATCTGAAAACAGCCACTGAGGAGGTCATCGACAGCATCGATGTTCCGACACATCAGGGGGTCATGCAAAATTTCGCTACTCGTCTGCGCCACATCATCGCCAATGATGGCAGGCAGATCAGACGAGTCATACTTAAATCCGAACATCTGTAGTGACGTTTACGTGTTGAATTAAGTGTGTGCTCGCCATAGTTTCAATCTAAGTTATGTTTTCTTTTTTCATGTAGTTCAATAATTGTCACTCTGTATCTCTTTGTAGCACGACTGGTTTCAGAAGACTAAAGCTGCATCTTCAGGTATCACCAAGCGATTTATGCGTGGCGGGCGGCACAGTCAATCACGAAAGTTCACACAGACGCCTGTACGACACAAGGTGCAGTGAGCTGCGGTTCTGCTTCGTCAGCCTCCAAGGACTTCCTTGGTTCAGACAACTAACCAGAAATACGTGAGATGAATTAATTTCAGAGTCACAGTCGAAATTATGGCTCTCGCTTTACTATACAACGTATGATGATGAGAACAATTTACTAAGGAGTTAGTTTGATAAGAACAATATCGTCCGGGCTTGTTATCCAGACATTGATTGTTATTACCATGACTAAAGCCGACCCCGCATCCACGATATTTCGGAACCGGGGCAAAAACTTGACATTGGCAGCCCAGACATCCAACCCTTCTTAAAAAAAACAATGAATACTGGTGGGATTATTCGTGAGCGAGAGAATAACAAATCTGTATAAGATATGCACTCTTTATTTATTAGTTAATAACTTTCTCTTTTGTGTGATATAAAATTGAATACAAGAGACATAAAAGCAGTAAGGACAGGAAACAAACAAGTGAATACACATTTCTTCAATCTTTAGGTCCCAACATTTTTTCTCTCTAATCGAAAGAATCTATTACGTCATCAAAGTTCGTCAAACGTTTTGCCACATGAAAAATTGAAATGTTGTAAACTAATACTGGAAAATCTGTTAATATGAATAGAAGTCAAGACTGGTGTGGTTTCTCGTTTTTATTACGTCTGTTTTGTCTGCGAAATAAAACGGTACAGGTCTTTCTAGTATTGCAGTAATTGATGCACACGCCAAATAAGAGAGACTGTTTTAGCGCAAATAGTCGTTTTCATCTATCTCATTTACAAAAATTACACGACACGAAGTCCCAATATCAGACGCCTATTAGGCCTACTACAAGCAAAACGTTTTCTGTTAGGAAATAGTTTCACGTTTCATTTTACGCTCCAGCTTCTCTACCATGAGATCGAAAAGTAGTAGAACGAAATTTTTTATATAAGTTTGGAATCGTTGTATTCTTCCATAAAATTTGAGTGATTTCCCCCTTTCCTTCTCTTCCTCGTTCTACCAAACAATCTTATCATTAATTCTGTACCTGTTTCTGCCATTGTCAAAACTTATTCTCCGGTTAACTTCACTGGCCCCGTCAGAATCACCAATTTAGCAATCCCGCTTTTATTCTCCGGTTAACCGTTATTACGTCTTCCGCGCTATTCCGAGAATTAGACTTAAGTGGCTGCTAACCGGAGACTGTAATATGGCTCTTAGCTGTGTAGCGATATGGCAAAAATTTTCTGACAAAATTTCAGTCTCTTGCATACACCGAGAAGACAATACGTCATCTTTCTTACCTGTTGTGCCTGTTAGACATTTATTTCCATTCTGGTATTCTGAATCAATTGATTTCGCAAATAATTATATCAACGCTGATCATTGGCACACTCAGTCAAACACATGAACAAACAGCGATTGGCACTCACCATTTCGGGTGTATTCGGCTCTGCTCTTGTAGCCCCGTCCCCTTTTCTCATCGCGAAAAGTTTTTATTTCTAGATGTGACGGGGAATCCACTGGAAGAAAAATCACGTAGAATGTTTTTTATTCCAGTCTTCGATCACAATATGAATTCTTTAGGTGAAGACCGGTTTCAGTCCGTAATGACCATCCTCAGATCTTTTTTACACCATGTCCTAAAGTGATACGGCCATAATGGCATCGTTAAAACATATAAATATTATCAGCGTAGCGTCGTCATATAGATCTAACATAAGGTGTAAAATAGGCCGCATCGTCCACAAAGTCATTATTGCAACTCAAAGACTCGAATAAAAAACATTTGACAGTATTGGATCACCGTTTGTATACGCGACCACGTAGGCCTATACTACGCACGCATTCAAAACTAAACTTATGATTCGTTCAGATATCGACTTAGAATGTATTCAAAAATGTTCATAATCAACAGGGATGCGTTTCAAAATCATGTAAATAACAGATAGACCAAAGTGAGCTGGAAGCTTGGCGCTTTCTGAAACAAGGCTTTTTTCATCAAAAATATGAATTTGGCGTCCTCTGAAATTGCCCCAGTTTGCCCTCTTCCACCTCTAGATCCGGACGTATCTAAAGCTTCTCCACATATTTAATAAACGATGGAAAGATAGCAAGGTATCAAAAGACTGGCTAAAAGCCGAAGTAATACCTCTTTAAAAAAAATGATGCAAGTAAATGTAATATCTACAGAGGGATGTGCCTCCTTGATTCAGCCTATAATAATAAGCAAACATTTTGAATACAAGACTAAAAGATATTTGGGAAACTGATATCTGGAGAACAGTCAGGTTTAGGAAGGGACGATCAATTATCAACGATGTTTTCACATTACAAAAATTTATAGAAAAGTGATGAGAACACAGTAGAAAAACCCATTTTACTTTTCTAGATTCTGAAAAGGTATTTGATAATGCGAACAGAAAAATGGTATGGAATATAATGTCTGAACGAAGTAACTCATCTCATAAATAGTAGTAAGATGCTATACAAAAACACCTAAATTGTTGTGAATATGCTAATACACTCCTGGAAATGGAAAAATGAACACATTGACACCGGTGTGTCAGACCCACCATACCTGCTCCGGACACTGCGAGAGGGCTGTACAAGCAATGATCACACGCACGGCACAGCGGACACACCAGGAACCGCGGTGTTGGCCGTCGAATGGCGCTAGCTGCGCAGCATTTGTGCACCGCCGCCGTCAGTGTCAGCCAGTTTGCCGTGGCATACGGAGCTCCATCGCAGTCTTTAACACTGGTAGCATGCCGCGACAGCGTGGACGTGAACCGTATGTGCAGTTGACGGACTTTGAGCGAGGGCGTATAGTGGGCATGCGGGAGGCCGGGTGGACGTACCGCCGAATTGCTCAACACGTGGGGCGTGAGGTCTCCACAGTACATCGCCAGTGGTCGGCGGAAGGTGCACGTGCCCGTCGACCTGGGACCGGACCGCAGCGACGCACGGATGCACGCCAAGACCGTAGGATCCTACGCAGTGCCGTAGGGGACCGCACCGCCACTTCCCAGCAAATTAGGGACACTGTTGCTCCTGGGGTATCGGCGAGGACCATTCGCAACCGTCTCCATGAAGCTGGGCTACGGTCCCGCACACCGTTAGGCCGTCTTCCGCTCACGCCCCAACATCGTGCAGCCCGCCTCCAGTGGTGTCGCGACAGGCGTGAATGGAGGGACGAATGGAGACGTGTCGTCTTCAGCGATGAGAGTCGCTTCTGCCTTGGTGCCAATGATGGTCGTATGCGTGTTTGGCGCCGTGCAGGTGAGCGCCACAATCAGGACTGCATACGACCGAGGCACACAGGGCCAACACCCGGCATCATGGTGTGGGGAGCGATCTCCTACACTGGCCGTACACCACTGGTGATCGTCGAGGGGACACTGAATAGTGCACGGTACATCCAAACCGTCATCGAACCCATCGTTCTACCATTCCTAGACCGGCAAGGGAACTTGCTGTTCCAACAGGACAATGCACGTCCGCATGTATCCCGTGCCACCCAACGTGCTCTAGAAGGTGTAAGTCAACTACCCTGGCCAGCAAGATCTCCGGATCTGTCCCCCATTGACATGTTTGGGACTGGATGAAGCGTCGTCTCACGCGGTCTGCACGTCCAGCACGAACGCTGGTCCAACTGAGGCGCCAGGTGGAAATGGCATGGCAAGCCGTTCCACAGGACTACATCCAGCATCTCTACGATCGTCTCCATGGGAGAATAGCAGCCTGCATTGCTGCGAAAGGTGGATATACACTGTACTAGTGCCGACATTGTGCATGCTCTGTTGCCTGTGTCTATGTGCCTGTGGTTCTGTCAGTGTGATCATGTGATGTATCTGACCCCAGGAATGTGTCAATAAAGTTTCTCCTTCCTGGGACAATGAATTCACGGTGTTCTTATTTCAATTTCCAGGAGTGTATATTGATAGTCACGTACACAAGCTGTGGGGTATTAGGATTATGTACTTCGAAGACTCTCTTCAATATATATCGGGATGAAGCGATCACTAAGTGGAAAATGTTAAATTGAAAACGAGTATTTTTACATCGTCCAATCCTCAATGCACGGCAACGAATGAAGCTGACATTCTGATAGTAGCCTATAAGATGCAGCAGATAGGCTTATAATAGAATTGTCTGTAAATTAAAACGGAAGTTACTGTATTTCAGGACATACAACAAACATGAAAAAAGTAGTCTTGAATAATAAAATCTTGGAGCAAGTTGGACAATTTAAAACTATAGGATCCGACATCATGCATGCGTATAACCATGAAGTATACTAAAAATTAAATACACTTACTTACATACTTGCAAACACGATAAAAGAGCTGCAATATAAAGCGAGGAAAGATACCCAGCTTTTACAAAGCCATACCAGCAACAACACCTATTTATGGAAGTGAAGTATGGGTGAGAACAACACAGCAAGGAAGTAGAATACAGGCTACAAAAATTAGTGTTCTAAAAAGAGTGGAAATGTCTGCAAGAGAAGATAGTAAACGTATAATCTAAATAAACAAATAAAAGATCTTATTCGTCTTCTACAATTCCCCCACTTGACTGAATGTGGTCTGTCACAATTCACATCACTTTCTCAGTCGGTCAGGATCTCTTTACACGTTTTGTTTAAAGATTTTTGGATTTTTCCTTTTATAGGGTGAATTTTCAGTTCCTTTCGAATACCTTCACCTCCAATTGTATCTTTTCTTTTACATCCAGTGTGGCATGTTTCTTGTAGGTTCAAGTACCACTGGAAACCACTAAATCAACTACTTAGAGTTCACAAAAAGAGTTTGTACGACATATCACGTTATTTCAGGATCCGACCTGATTGATTACGTTCTTAATATAAAAAAATACTGTCTTAATGCAAATATTTTTTGTTAACACATGTATTCATACAAAAAAAATTTCATTTAAATCCTGCACTGTAGGATCCGTACCTAGGACCATAAATCAATTTCTTTATTCTCTGAAGTTTTGTGCACTGATTATAGATTGGATTTTGAAGGTGTATGTGGCTAAAACTAATTTTTTGGATCAGGGTAACAGTTTACCCGCAAGGAGTTTTGCAGACTAAAACATGAAGTGAAGAAGGAGAAGAAGAATAAAAAGGAAGACAAAATATAGTGTTCCACTCTATCAGTGCTACAGTTCAGTAATTTTGGTACATTACATAAACAATGCAGTAGATGGCATGGTTATCCGAAGTATTGGTAGAATTGGTAGGGAAAGAGACACAAATGAAGATGTAAGAGAGAAAATGGGCGTCGACGACTTCTTTTTATTGTTTTGTGTGTTTGGTTGTTTGTTTTCCAGGGAAATACAACCGCAACGTCATGCAGTGTTAATCCATGGTTAATCCATGGTGTATTTTATATCCTCACAGAATATAAATGGCATTCGATGAGTAATAACAATTAGTCAGTTAAGGTACTTTGGCGTTTCCATGTAACCAGGGTGATTAGTCATGCTGTTGGTACAAGTACAGTTTACAGGCACAAAAAGATACAACATTTTTTGTGTTAATTTGTACTCAGTAGAACGTTCCTCATCATGATCAAAGGTAAGAGTTTATTACTGATAAATGCATAAGTTCTTAATGAATAACAGATACCTGCTTTATGCAAGTTCGACAAAGAAAAGAAGCGATGTTTCATATATTTTTGTTTCATCGTTTTTTAATTTACCCTTTTGTTGAGGAAATTGCGTTTTCTAGAACTGTGTGATAAATCTTTATTGTTTTCCTTATGTTTACTACAAAATCACTGTGTTTCACATTACAAATCAACAACGAATAAACCTTGAATGAAACCTCGACAGTTCCAGTTTTGCTACAAATACTGTTTATTCGTATGTGGCAGAGAGGAGGATAATTATATACAGTAAAAATATCCATATATTACATGGCTCTCTGTATATCCCAACTGAGTTTCAAGACGTATCGCCATATCCAGTTTCTGGAGAAATCAGTAAGACACTGAATGTGTATGTAAAGAAAGCAATCGTTATGAGGTAACGCCCAGTAGATATGCAACACACCCGACATCCAGGTATTGCAGGTACGACATTCACTGACCAAAGCAGCTAGAAAATCTGTAGCAGTCTACGATTGCTTACGGTAGTCAGTCGCTTACAGTAGCTTTACAGCTCTAATAAAATGCGATTGTACATGTCTTCCACGAGAACGTGCGGGATACCCATTGTCACAGAGTATCTCTCACCACTACTGCTAACTGCGTATTTGGGGCCACAGCAGCGAGTGCCGTGCGAGCAGCTGCACCTGCGGCGCGCCCTCAAAGGCAGCGCTCGGCAATGGCAGCCGTGGCGTCGCCTGTGCGCGGCGTCGTTTGTCCTCTGCGTGCGGCGGCGCCGGCGACGCCGCAAAGCGAGAGCGGCGCTCTCTACCGTGAAACGTGACGCCGCGTCCGCTGCGCCCAGCTGTGTTCCGCCAGGCGTGCATGCGCGAGCGCGCGCGTAATCGTCTCCGGCGTCCACATCCAGCGTCGCCGTAATTAATAGCCGCGCCGGCGCCGCCAGCAGCCATCAGTGTAATTGTGGCCGCCTGATGACCTGCTGCCGCTAGAGGCGCGCTGCCGACGTACCGGTGTCATCCGGCTCTGCACGGACTCCTCCAGAGAGTATAGCTACACTATTTTCTGTAACCAACGGCTGAAGGCCTGTACTTCTTATTTTATAGCTGGTCTTAGAAAAGAGTTATAAAGATAGAATATTAGGTAAGGGAATAACTGCCAGTGGGTGATTGCTGACAGCACACGAACCAAAACTTTTGAAAGATGGCCACAGTAATGCGAGCATCTTTCATATTTGCGCACAAAAATGTCACGAATGCCACTTGACAACTGACAATCGATCTGTCACTAACCGAGTTGGTCTGCTGATAATATACATACATCTTTGTAACACGGATGAGCAGGTAATTCTCCTTAGGTAGGAGACGAGGTACCGGCAGAGGTAAAGCTGTGAGGACGGGACGTGAGTCGTGCTTGGGTAGCTCAGTTGGTAGAGCACTTGTCCGCTTTAGGCAAAGGTCCCGAGTACGAGTCTCGGTCCGGCATACAGTTTTGATCTGCCAGGAAGTTTAATATCAGCGCACACTCCGCTGTAGAGTGAAAATTTCATTCTAGAAACAACCCCCAGGCTGTGGCTAAGCCATGTCTCCTCAATATCCTTTCTTTCTGGAGTGCTAGTTCTGCAAGATTCGCAGGAGATCTTCTGTAAAGTTTGGAAGGTAGGAGACGAGGTACTGGCAGAAGTAAAGCTGTGAGGGCGGGGCGTGAGTCGTGCTTGGGTAGCTCAGTTGGTAGAGCACTTGCCTGCGAAAGGCAAAGGTCCCGAATTCGAGTGTCGGTCCGGCGCACAGTTTTAATCTACCAGGAAGTTTCAATTCTTAGACAGATGATAAAGCTTTGAATAGTGCTGGCCAATTAAACACCTTGGCGCGTTTTTCACCACTTTTTTTAAGTCTCTTTCTTGTCTGTTTGTCTGTTCAGTACAAATTTTGCAACCGACTTTAAACTAACACCCTCTTAACTGGAGACTTGTAACTTCTAATATAGCTTAGAAACAGACGACGATGTCATGTTAACTCATTTTCTAGCTGGTATGGTCAGTGAGGTTTGGGATAGGAATAGAGGAGTTTGGCAATGCCTTATACATCGTCTGTCCTGCAGGACCAGAATGTTGTGCAGGTAGTATCTCAATGTCTGGCAGGTGGTATTCAAGCAGAGTAATATGTGGGGAAAGAGGAGATGGATATTGCCTTCTTATCGGTCTATGCATCTGGTACAAATTTTGCAATTGATTGTAAAGTAACTCTCTGAAGTGCTAAATACTTGGAAAACTAGATTTCCTTTCTGGTGTGTAGTGGAGGGTACTTTCTTCACCATTGTCATTTCCCAATAAGCTAGAGTCTTGAAATTTGTAACATAGTTGAGAACTTGACAACAATGGATTGCTTGCTCGGTCTTTTGTCTGCTTTGTAGTGGCGGATACTTTATGTACCTCTATCATTTCCACTCCACAAGTGTCCAGCCATGAATGGTTCGCAGGAAGAACGATTGTTGTAAGCTTCCGTGTAAGCCAGAATTCTCTAATTTTTACCTCCACTGTCTTTTCGCGCGATATACATGAAAGGAAGCTAAATTTCGGTTGAGTCAGCTGAAGAGAAACCGAAATAAAACTGAAATTTTCCACATGTCTCTGTTGTAATCTTGTCAAACTATTTGAAGTCAACTGTAAAATTTCACACTCTCAATACTCAAGTGCAGAAAATAATTATTTAAATAAAAATGTATTTTTAATGAACTGCATTCTTAAATTAAGCTAACAAATATAAAATAATTTCTCCTAGCCCGATACAGATTTGTAACCCCATGTGGATAACCTTGAAATTTGCCGTTGTGAATTTTTATAGGTATAAAGGTACTCGTAAGAAATAAAACAAAAGAACGTGGGGCACAAGCAACTGATGCACGAACAACAGCTTATTATTACTTAAATTACTAACTTCCACATGAATAGGGCACCTCTTTCCCATTATCTATTTCATGCTATACGCGTCTTTCGTCTTATTTCTTACATATATTTCCACAACTATACAAAATTCAGTATCACAAGTTTTCAGGTCTATATGTTTGGGCTTAGAAATCTGTATGGGCCAGGAGAAAATATTTTATACTCTTTACTCGGATTTAAAAATTCATTTCTTATTCAGTAATTATTTCAGTTAGCTGCTTCGCGCTGTGTAAGAACAAAGCACTCTCTTCTCTGGCAGCGCATAGAGCAGACGTGAAGTAAACACTTGTCGTGTGCATTTGATGTGGGTGCTTCTGACCAACAACTTCCAGCAATCTGCTGAGACTGTAGAAAGTGGTCAGCTTTCGGTTTGCATTCATGTGGTTGTAAGTCTCGAGTATGTTGAGATTACTTAGAACCGTATTCCTTTTCGAGTAACGTTTTGGCTTGTAACTTACTGTGAAAAACATAACGCCACTGTTCTCACTTCTGGTGCCATCAGAACGCCTCATAATCGGTCTCCGTTTCTTTCTTAACCATCCGTAGACTAAAGCGACTTACAGTATCTCTCACTCGAGTGAGCACGTTTCAGAAGTGTGTAACTTTATTTTTGAACGTGTAGGGTGGTTCCTTGATGGGCACTTGTTCACGAGAAAAGATGTGTTTCGCAGTAGCGAAGGTGAACAAGTGCTCATAGGTCTTAAGGTATGAATTTTAGAGCCTATGTTTACTAGGTTGTATGTTTTTGTTTTTTTGTTTACATGGGTATTGATGTTGTGGACATCCGCAATTCATTAACATATTTGTAAAGTAAGAATCCCCTTCACTTGGAATGAGAATTTAATAACTGTCAGACAGGTTTCAGAGCATCACAGAACCAACCTAGGGTGTTACCACTAATTAAAACCTATAATATTTGCTTGACGGTCGGATCTTTCTCTGTGGAAATTGCTCACGGCCTCCCAAGTGTAAGAGAGCCACTAACAGCTAGCGGAACACGTGACCACGGCCAGAAATAAATTGTCCCTAACCTAAAATGTTAGCTACTCCATTGCCAGAGATATCAGAAAGATTTTCGTCGTTTCCAGACCAGGAAGCCTCACCTCAAACTGACGCATTTACCCTTCTCCACTACACATGAAAGTTTGTAACATCATTACAGAATCACCCTGATTTGTATGATAGTGTTCGAAGGTGATATCAGACTTTTCAATTTGCTATATGACTATACTCGTATCTATGTTTTTCACGGAACATTTTACTACAGTTATTAAGCGTTTGGGTTTCGTGAATATTTTGTCTTGGACCTTTCCCTTTGTTCAAAGATTCCACCACGTTTACCACACCTCAACAAGAGAATACTTAACATGCGCTCAATACAATGTGCTCCACTCATCTGAATTACAATTTGCTTAGGGGCTACGATACGTACATCAGTAGCATTTGCGGTTATCTTCCGTAAGAGCTTTTCAGCACTTCAATACGGTGACATTAATGCAGCACTTCCAGACACGTGGTGCCAGAGACTCTGTCATCGAAACTTTTTTTCCACCACGCAAACACTCAGTTTTCCGGTTGTTGGACGGTTTGCACTACAAATGACCAGCACATTCGTCCTGCACAAATTGAACGTATAAGGCACAATTTATAACACTTAGATACAGTATAGTATGATGTTTGTAGTCAATGTTCTGATTCACAATGTTCTGATCAGCTATGTCATATCTGCATAACCTCTACCTTTTTCGTTGCACTACGTGAAGTTTTGACATCTACAGAACATCATATGTGTAGCTGGACTGCGTTTGTAATGGCTCATGATCGGTGCATTGTGGTATATTACAGGGCAGAAACCAGATCCATAATCTTATATGAATACTCACGTTCAGTTTAAAAATATGGCTTGCTTTCAGCTTCATGCTTCAATATTTTTGCAAATCGCATCTGGGCGACGTCGGCCACGATATTTTGGCTGACAACCAAGCAACGATCTTCAGGTGAGTTTTATATTGGAGATTGCTGATGGACGAAGCTAAGTTGTTATCAAAAAATTGGCATGGAGGCACGTGCACATAGGTTACCAAGTGCATCGCATAACTCTATCAAGTTAAATGCTGTCTGTCGCATATTGGTTCACTTGAGTTACATACACACACGCACGCAAACACACACACACACACACACGCACACACACACACACACACACGCCTGCATAGAATGACACACAAACACACTTTACAGTGTTAAATACATTCTAGAAAATGCTTGAATTACGTTGATAGCAATCAAGTTCATCGTAGAAGCTGAGATTTCAGTAATAAACTGTAGTTGTCCCCTCACAGTACATTCTGAGCTCGCATTCGTCATCGATTTACAAACTGCTGGCGAAGTTCGAGAATTCATGTAATAGTTCCCCATAAAGCAGGTTCTAGAAAACAAAGTTAGTTAAAGTTCCATGATAGTACGTAGGGGCCGAACAGAGACACCTTTCTGTGAAGTAAGGATAGCTGTTGGCAATCAGTGACGTGTCTTCGACGCTAGTAAAAATCTTTAGAGGTCAACCAATTATCCACAATGCTTACAAGTCGCCGTTCTTAGGCACCAGCCTCGGCTGTTGCTCATTCAATTGCATGCTGTAATCTAGCTGACATCCGTCAAGTCATTTCAGTAATTGCACGCCAAGGAGACGATGTCAGCGACCTGAAGCTCCGGCGGGTTTCCGGCGAGCAGTACGGCCGTTACCCAGCACCACGTGATTTCGCGCTGGCTGTTGGAGTGTTCAAATTTGTTCAAATGGCTCTGAGCACTATGGGACTCAACTGCTGAGGTCATTAGTCCCCTAGAACTTAGAACTACTTAAACCTAACTAACCTAAGGACATCACACACATCCATGCCCGAGGCAGGATTCGAACCTGCGACCGTAGCGGTCTCGCGGTTCCAGACTGCAGCGCCAGAACCGCGCGGCCACTTCGGCCGGCTGTTGGAGTGTTCTCGGCCCCATTTCGAATTCTACGATGGCACTTCATGACCCATCCGCGATGTACCTGTTCTTGGTCGGGACAATCTACGAGGGTTGAATGAATAGTAATGCCTCCACTTTCGTTAACTGGGTTTGGATGGGGATATTTTAATAAATAAAACGCAGAAATAATCCTTAGAATGTGTTCTTTAATTACCAATATTCACTTTTCCACATAGTCATCAGACAGCTGGATACATTTCTGCCAACGATGAACAAATTTTGTGAAGCCATCATGGAAGAAGTCGTCACTCTGTTTCCACAACCACAGTCTCACAGCTCTCTCAACGTCTTCATCAGATGCACAATGATGTCCCCGCACATCGTCTTTCATTATCGGGAACAGATGGAAGTGACGCGAGAGGAGTTTCCGGCAAGTTTCAAGTCTGCGCACTTTCATTTCACGAGTCAGCATCCGTGGTACCCGTCGTGCACAGATCTTCCGATAGCCAAGTAAAGCAATAATGTGACCCACACGTTCTTGTGAAATGCCGAGTGTGCTTGCAATCTCTCTCTGAGTGATAACACGATCGTCCTCAATAAATCTGTCAATATTTTGCTTGTGAAACTCGGTGGTTGTTGTCCCAGGACGTCCAACTCTTTGTTTGTCACGCAGGTCAGATGTTGCCGTCTCAACATCTTTGAACTTCAATAAACTGCTTTCATTCTCTGATAAATCTCCTTTGGGGTGACACCTTCTACTGTCATGAATTCAATGACTGCAAGTTGCTTAAATCGCATTGACCGAATGTCTGCGCAGGGATCGATATTTTAGACTGTAACAACACAATCGTTCAATGCTAAGGCTTCCCGCCAACTGAAGCTGTAGAGAAGAAGCTACGGAACAAGCCATTACCAGCTGCACACCATTGCTGGCAACTGTTGAAGAGTTACGAAGATAGAGGCATTACTTTTCAGTTAACCCTCGTAGTTCGATCAGTACCCACTCTTATATCAGATACTGGATAAAAATAAAGCAGTATTGTTACTGGTTATAGGCACGACATGTTGTATTCCCTTTAGAAAGTGTCTTCGTGATTTTATAATGCCATGAAAATTTAATAACGTTGCACTCAATTACCTATGAATAGCGTGGTGGAATTTCGACATCCTCAACCCCTGTATCATCTAATCAGTCTGCTGGATTGCACATTAAAACACAACTTCCAGTAGTGAGAATAAACGCATAATACCATTGTTACACTATACATCCCTACCCAATTAAATGGAATACATCTGGGAAATGAACAGAGATCCAAATTCACAAAGTATTATTATCTTAAAAGGTTCGTAACAACGTAGCTTTTAACATTTTCTCATCTAGTATGCTTAACGAGGTTTCTATTTTCTCTAGAACACTATTTAAGACATTCCTGGCATTTCGCGCATATTGTTCTATTTCTGTTGTTAACTTCCATACTGTTTTACTAACAATGAGTAATCCATTTTTTCTATGCTTGTTGTGTGTCAACCTACTTTTGCCTTTGTATCTTCTACTAAGTCATATACATTTCCAACTGTGCTCTTCAAAGCTCTGACATCGTCATCATCCGCTGTTACAAACACAGTTACCAATACTTTCCGTTCCGCGTCAAACCAGCCTTATATTTTTAAGTATTAATATTTGTGGTACTCTTTCTGTTAACTGTTGCAACTGAGTCTTCAGTTTCACATGCGAGAATATTAATTACTGATACTCATTCCGCATCCCTCCCGGTAATCCTTTCTTCGATGCTTGTCTTTGTAGCACTGCAAACCTATCGTGTAGCCTTCCCTCGTCATTCAATATTTCTCGAATATTGAATGTAAATGCGACTCTCCATCTCTCAGTCGTTGGTAGGAAATCCAATGGCCTAGCAAATAAAACGGCAGTCTGCAGAGGATGATACCGTATCACGTCTCCTCTGCAATAGTACTACTATGTACAGAAAAAGTTTTCCAGATCACATCTTGGCACGACACTTGAAAGAAAGGGAAGTACTGTCATTCCCCTTCCTCCCTTATACCAAGTAAGTAAGCTCAGAACACGATAAGCAAATAAAATTAAGACTAACCCAAGAAACTAACAGGTACCACATGCGCACTTCATATGAAGTTTACGTTAATTGCTAGACCTAAGTGCATAAGTTATGTTTATCTGATGTTCCTTCCCCTTGGCAATTATTTTTCCGCAGTGGTTGAAGGAATCTGTGGCAGTATATCAGCCTCACCTCCAATCGGCTTAACTCTGCGTGCATGAACTATATATGCTCTAGTTGGTTACTATACTTTCACACTGACTGGCGAAGTCATTTCGATAACTTGGTAAGGTCCAGAACGTATCTTTAAAAACATTTACATTTAGTCCTTTGGAGCATAGGAATTACCTTTTAATACCCACTGTCCTATTCTATATTGTAGCAGCTTACTCATCCATTGTTCAATACATTTATGCTTTTCCAAATGCTTTGTGCTGACCCACTTCACTCTACAGCAAATTTCTCTCAATTTCTTCAGAAAATTTTTCACTCGTTCACCCTGTGGATCAACTACATGAACCAGATGAAAAGGTGACGTCATTTTTCGCCCACATATTACCTTGTATGGCTAGAGGCCGTTTCCAGTATGAACTGTTGACTTATGCGCACTGGTGACAAAACGTAATATACATCCTAATCTGAATGTTGTGCGTTTACATAATGTCTTATCATTTTGGATAAAGTGGGGTGAAGTCGTTCTGTCTGCCCATTTGTTTGAGGATAGAATGGGCTAATACGTCATTAACTGAAAATTAATACGTTACAAAGATGTTTCACTATTTTCGATCAAAGTTAGTTTCCTGGTCTCTAGAACTGGTAACCAGTAGTTTACCATTGCCTGTGCTATTGTAGTCGCCTCCTCAATAGGGACGGTTACCATAACTAAATGCAGCAGAAAATAATCTAACATCATGAGAACATATGTTTTAGCTGCTTGTTGTCTATTAAAAGGTCCCAAGACAATCAATCCTAGCATTTAAGATGGTTTTTCGGTTTCGGGTTGTCTCTATAACTGAGTTTTCCTATGCTTCCAATCTGCTCTTTGTGCACAGGGAATGCAGTTTCTTACATACTGTTGTAAATCACTGCGACGCAATTTCCGCCATAATCTTTTAGCTATACATCTATTATTCTTGTCCCTCTGTGAGCTGATAATGTATGATCATGCGCTTGATGTAATACTCCCACTCTCAGCACAGCAGAAACTACAAAGCAAGGCCTGCACTTTGTAGATCAGCATAGTAAGCCTTTTTTGATTTCAAAATGAGGTTGCATTCGAAACAACTGACACAACTGTAAGCTGACTGCGCCTTTCTCCAATCTGAATGGCTTACACTACTACGCGTAAAGCTACTGTCTTGCTGTTTAGGGTATCAGCAACCATATGTTTAACTTCTGCTTTACGAAATTTATAGTCAAACTCACTTAATTTTAATAACCATCTCATTAATCGACGTCTTGAATCTTTCAGCCCTAAAAAAAATTTTGAACTCGTGTGGTCTGTAATCATTTTGAATTACCGACAGTACAAATAGCAACGAAAATAAGAGGTTCCAAAAATAACCGCTGACAAATCTTTTTCAATTGTCGAATGGTCAGTTACAGCCTTATTCTATTGTCTGGAGGCATATGGCACCGGATGTTCTTTATCGTCAAGACTCTGACAGAATACATCCAAAAGCATTGTGGGAGCCATAACTCAACAATAGTTTCTATTCAAAGTCAGGGCATAATAACACAGGATCTGATATTAATATCTCCTTGAGTTTCTCGAATGCTTCTTGACACAGTAATGTCCACTGATGACTACCACCCCTTTCTTGTGACTTAGTTAACGGCGTGCAATTTCAGCGGATCCCTTCATAAATTACGATAATAGTTGTATAATCCAATAAACAATTGAACTTATTTAGTAATTTTTGGTGTCGGAAAATCACATACGGGGGAAGTGCGTGATGTGCCAATTATTCACGGATAGTATATCACTATGTTTTACTGGTGAAAATATTCTGGCCCATAAAATAGTCTGGTGACCTCAGAAACCTTTTCATGAACCTGTAACCTTTGCCATGTGTTCACTATGTCATTAAAACTCCATTTGCGCCTCGTACCAGATATTACGTGTATAAGTGTGGGAACTTTGAACCTCTAGATCTCGGTAATGGATACTGATACAGAGAATTGTTTCAAAATTCGCCGATAGTATCCTATGCACCACATATGGAAATACTTCGACCATCTGCTATGAACAGAAATAGCAGGAACGACCATCCGCATCATACGTACTTTTCGGACCGAAAACTCATTGTTTTTTCGGGAACCGATTATGAAGAAATGGTGGTTTCATAAACCGCCGATGATCCATCCTAGTCCTCATCTAATGCAAAAGAACCAACTGATTTGCTTAATTTTTCTGGCCTAAAGGAAGTGTGTAATATTTGAATTTTGATCCTGTACTGCAGTATACCCGTTCTTGCGATTGGTATGCAAATCATCGCCATGCGAAGGACTATCCAAAACACTTGACCCCTTACCTCCGTGATCAACAGAACCCGAAAAATGACCTCTGAAAAACAGAATTTTCGCTTGCAGCTTTTTGTAACATTCTTGTACCGTGCTTTATTGTGACGCGCCGATGTATTCGACTTACATTATCAAGATCATAGAATGCAGAGTTATCAACAGTATGTCAGAATGTCGACATTGTAATTAAGAGCGACCTGTTTTTTCCTTGGTTCAAGCAGAGGTCCAGATTACGTGGCAGCAGACAGTATTTAGCCCTGGGTCTGCCTGGAGCTTCTGAGAGCAGTCGACTCTGCTACAGGCGAATCCCATTAGCCCCCGAGCAACCGGAGCCGGGGCAGTGTATCTCGCTTAGCCTCGACCACCCGCCCACGCGCCTCTGCAGGTGCAGTCTCATGGAGAGGAACACTCTTTCCGTGCCAGTTCTCCAACCGGAGGTCTGCGAGACGGCAGTCGAGACGGCTAAGAATGTAACGTTCGAGTTCATTATGCCTGGCCTGCAATAGTATGTTTGAGCTACCACTTCCTCTGCAGATCCGCCTCGGAGTGTGCCCTGCACAAACGCCATTAGCTGGGCAAGAACGCTTTCCATGACGCATATTTGTGCGCGCATGCTACGAGAAACACTTGTCAGGAACAAAGATTTGTAATTTCTGTGACTTTGGAAAGGGTAAGGACACCAGAGAGGTAGTTCAAACGCTGAGTTTGATACTGAAAGTGAGACTGAAGAAAAATAAAGACACCTTCATAGGATTTGTCAACCTGGAAAAAGCGTTCGACAGTGTCAAATGGTGCAAGATGGTCGAAATCCCGAGAAAAATCTGGGTAGGTTATAGAAAAACACGGGTAATATACACTGAAGCGCCAACGACACCGATATAGGCAGGCGTATTCGAATACAGAGATATACAAACAGCCAGAATACGGCAACGCCTGTAGAAGACAAGTGTCTGGAGCAGTTGTCAGAGTGGTTGCTGCTGGCACAGCGGCGGGCCATCAAGTGGGTTTGAACGAGCGATGGGACACAGCATCGCCGAGGTAGCGATCAATTTGGCATTTTCCCGTGCGACCATTTCACGAGTGCACAGCGAGAATCAGGAAATCAGTAAAATATCAAACTTCCTGGCAGATTAAAATTGTGTGCCGGACCGAGACTCGACATCGGGACCTTTGCCTTTCGTGGGCAAGTGCTCCACCATCTGACCTATCTAAGCAAGACTCACACCCCGTCCTCACAGTTTCACTTCTGCCAGTACCTCGTCTCCTACCTTCCAAACTTTACGAAGCTCTCCTTCGAATCTTGCAGAGCTAGCACTCCTGAAAGAAAGGATATTGCGGAGACATGGCTTAGCCAGAGCCTGGGGGATGTTTCCAGAATGAGATTTTCGCTCTGCAGCGGAGTGTGCGCTGATATGAAACTTCCTGGCATATTAAAACTGTGTTCCGGACCGTGACTCGAACTCGGTGTCTTTGCCTTTCGTGGGCACGTGCTCCACCATCTGAGATATCCAAGCACGACTCACGCCCCGTCCTCAGTGCACAAACCGTTACAGAGTGTAAATCTCATTCAGTGAAATATCAAATTTCCGACGTCGCTACTGCCGGAAAAATATCGTGCAAGAACGGGACCAACGACGACTGACAGAAGTGCAACCCTTCCGCAAATTGCTGCAGATTTCAATGCTGGGCCATCTACAGCGTCAGCGTGCGTACCACTCAATGAAACATCATCGATATGGACTTTCGGGGCTGAAGGCCCACTCGTGTACCCATGATGACTACGACACAAAGCTTTACGCCTCGCCTGGGCGGTTATTGGACTTTTGATGACTGGAAACATGTTACCTGATCGGACGAGTCTCGTTTCAAATTGTATCGAACGGATGGACGTGTACGGATATAGAGAGACCCTCATAAATCCGTGGACCCTGCATGTCAACACTTGAGTCTCTGTAATAGTGTGGGCCGTGGACATTTGGAGTGGTATGGAGCCGCTCATACGTTTAGATACGACTCTGACACGTGAGACGTACGTAAGCACGGTGTCTTATCACCTTAATCCATTCTTGTCCATTGTGTATTCCGACGGACTTGGGCAATTCCAACAGCACAATGCGACACCCCTTACGTTCAGAATTACTACAGAGTGGCTTAGGAACCTTCTGGGCTTAAACACTTCCGCTGGGCATTAAACTCCCAAGACACGAATATTATTGAGCATATCCGGGATTACTTGCAATGTGCTGTTCACCCCACGTACTGCTACGGATTTATGGACAGCCTTGCAGGATTCATGTTGTCGATTTACTGAAGTACTACTTCAGACATTAGTTCAGTTCATGCCACGTCGTGTTTCGGCACTTCTGCGTGCTCGAGGGGGGGTGGGGGGGCACCCTATACGACATAAGGGTGGTGCACCAGTTTCTTTGGCTTTTTAGTGTATAATATGTATAAGAACCAAGAGGGAATAGTAAGCGCGGGAGACCAAGAACGTAGTGCATAGATTAAAAAGGTTATAATACAGGGATGTAGTCTTTCGCCTCTGTTCTTCAATCAACGTGTGGAAGAAGTAACGACGGAAGTAAAAGTTTCAAGATTGAGCATAAAGTAAAAGGTAAAAAGTAATCAGCGTAAAAATTGCTAACATCAGTTAAGGTGAGGAAGAGTTACAGGATGTGTTGATTGGAATGAAGAGCCTAATGAGTACAGAATGTTGATTGAGAGTAAATCGCAGAAAGACGAATGTAATGAGAAGTAGCTGAAAGGAGCGCGATATTAACTTCATAATCGGTGATCACGATGTAGATCAAGGTAGGGCGTTCTACTACCTAGGCAGAAAAATAAGCCATGATGGACTAAGCAAGGAGGACATAAAAAGGAGACTAGCAACTGGCAAAAATGGCATTCCATGTCAAGACAGGTCTAGTGGTGTCAAAAATACGTGTTGGGGAAGAAATTTCTG
Organism: Schistocerca americana; assembly: GCF_021461395.2. NCBI lineage: Eukaryota > Metazoa > Arthropoda > Insecta > Orthoptera > Acrididae > Schistocerca > Schistocerca americana. The sequence goes on from NC_060124.1 coordinate 217,707,882, forward strand.
AGGATGTAAGCTCGGAGCACAGCACTGTGCGGCAATGAGACATGGATTGCGGGAGAACCAGATCAGAAGAGTATCGAAGCCTTTGAAGTGTGGTGCTACAGAAATTGTTGAAAATTAGATGGCCATGAAAGGTGAGCAATTAGTAGGTTCTCCGCAGAATCTGCGAGGAAAGTAATATATGGTAAAACACAGACAAGAAGAAGGGGCTGGATGACCTGTTAAGACATCAAGAAATAACTTCCGTGGCACTAGTGGGAGCTGTAGAGAGCAAAAACTGTAAGCGAAGACAGAGATTGGGATACGTACAGCAAATAAATGAGGACTTAGATATCAACTGGTACTGGCTGAAATGGCTCTGAGCGCTATGGGACTTAACACCTGAGGTCATCAGTCCCCTAGAACTTAGAACTACTTAAACCTAACTAACCTAAGGACATCACAAAGGCGACAAAGATGCCATTACCAAAAACTCACTGAGTTTGAACGAAGTCATGTATTACGGCTACGAAAACCTGAATCTTCCTTCTGTGACTGTACATCAAGACTTGCCAGGAATGTAGCCACTGTACATGATTGCTGGCAGCAATTGGTGGTCACGACGATATGCCGTTGCAAGAAGACACTGGACAGCTACGTGGCACTGCCGACATTGAAGACCGTATTGTTCGGCGAATGACTCCAACGCTTCATATTGCAACCGAAGCTGCAATGTGAGCAGCAGTTGGCATCACAGTGACGCAACGAACTGTTACAAACTGGTTACTTCAAAAGCGGCTCCGACCCAGAAGCTCTGTCGCGTGCATTCCACTTTCCCCCAACTATCGCCGTTTGCGACTCCAGTGACGTCAAGCGGGTACTCAGTGGAGGGCAGGGTGGAGGTGAGGTTTTTGATGAAAGCTGGTTCTGCCTTGGTGCCAGTGATGGCCAAATTTTCGTTAGAAGCATGAGCAGTTGAGGGCCTGCAACGAACCTCACTGTGTGCTTGATACACTTGATTTACACCTGGAGCTACTGTCTGCAGTGCGATTTCGTATAACAGCAGGAGCACTTTCGTCGTTACCCCACGCACGCCGATAGCAAATCTGCTGATAAAACTTGTTACGCTGTCATTAATGAACAGCGTTCCAAGAGGTGTTTTCCAACAGGATAACGATCGGCCATAAACCGCTGTTAAAACCCAACATGTCCTTACAGACTGTGGGCAAGTTGCCTTGGCCTGCTCGGTCACCATATCTGTCCCCAGTCGAGCACATATTGGGACATCGTCGAGCAACAACTCCAACGTCACTCACAAACGGCACTAACCCTCCCTGTATTGGCCGAAGACGTTGATCAAGTATGGAACTCTGTCCCACAAACTGACATCCGGCACCTTCACAAATAAATGTATATATTACAAAGAAATGAACACCCTTAGGTGTTTACAAGCGTTGACATACGTCAACTGGGACAGATGAAAATGTGTGCTACGACCGGGACTCGAACCCGGGAGTAATGAGTATAATGGGCGGTGGCACTACGAATGTAGTGCGGGACAATACGTTGATAATGTGGGTTTCGCGGGATGCGTGCCAGAGATAAAGCCCTGCAGTCGCGCTATCCTCTGTGTCCTCGGTGGCTCAGATGGATAGAGTGTCTGCCATGTAAGCAGGCGATCCCGTATTCGAGTCCCGGTCGGGGCACACATTATCATCTGTCCCCGTTGTCGTATGTCAACGCCTGTAAACAGCTAAGGGTGTACATTTCATATTAACTTCATTCTAACGAGCTGCACGGTCACCGATGGTATCTGTTCTTTCGGACATGTCGGAAAGAACAGATACCATCTTAGTATAAATGTATATATGTTTGTGTGCTTGCATTCGACAGTCTGGAGGTTTTACCTGTGATTAATGTACCAACATTTCACATTTGCAATGGATTATCTCGCGCTCACATTAACCAGTGACGTTGCAGTGTGAATCACTGAAATATGTTAATTAGACACACGTATTTCTGAAATATAATTACTCTACATTAATTACTTTTTTTCCGCATTGTGTACCAAGTATGAATTTCAGTCACTCAAGTAAGTATCTGTCCTACTGGAGACTAATATTAAATGTGCGTATGGTATTTTTTGGCCGGGAGTTCGCTTACGGGGAATTTTGGCTACCTCGCGCAAGTTTCTTTCTTTCTTTCTTTCTTTTCTTTATGTGACGTCAAATCAGCGACTCATGGATCGACGGTGATGAAGACAACATACACACACGTATCCAATCCCGAGGAAAGAAAATCATCGAGCCGGATGGACATCGAGCCCGGGGCCCCATGATCGAGAGCCACCAATGCTAATCACAAGCCGGTCGAAGTGGCCGTGCGGTTCTAGGCGCTGCAGTCTGGAACCGCGAGACCGCTACGGTCGCAGGTTCTAATACTGCCTCTGGCATGGATGTGTGTGATGTCCTTAGGTTAGTTAGGTTTAGCTAGTTCTAAGTTCTAGGGGACTAATGACCTCAGAAGTTGAGTCCCATAGTGCTCAGAGCCATTTGAGAGCTAATCACAAGGCCACGAGCTGCTAATAGTGAAGACGGAGTCATCGAGCCTGGAGACAAAAACATCGTGACAATTTTTGTTGTCACACAAGAGCAGGGATTCTCAGGTTATTCGGTAGTGTAGGCCACAAATGGCGAAACCATTTCCCTCCATCAAAAATTGGGTCTATAAGATAAAATATATTTGCATATACAGTTAGTAGATGCATGAAATCTAAATTTAGAATTATAATTAGAGTTTTGTCTTGGTTAACTCTGGTTACCAAGCATTTTTTTTAATCCGTTTAATTTTGAGAAAGGCCCTGTGGCTTTGAAACTTGAATTATCTTACTCAGATTGCTTTTATTATTAAATGTGATATTTGATATAAAGACGTAATATTTCCGGGTGTAAAACAAGGGTCGTAGCCTCTTACGAACTACCAGGTTGTAATTAATCAGTGGAAGGCAGGCTTCCTTAGTATTTTGTAGAAAGATGATTACGTTCGTTAGAGGTCATTAGACTCAATTTTATACCTACTCATGAGAACTGGACCTGAAATGCTGGCACATTCGGTCAATGTACGAGGGCAATTACTTAAAGAAGAGTGTTTGTACATAAATGTTGGTACGTCAGTTTTGCACTTGGGCTTTCTCCTTATTCGCTGCCCAAGCTGGTGCTTCAGAATTTACGTATTTCCTCGAAGAAGAATTTTTTTGTTGGATGCGTACGCAGTTCTCCCTAGAAGTATGTTGCAGTGCTCTAAACTGATCGTTCTTAGATGGAGAGAGGGGTTGGAGGGGAGTAGAAAGGGTGTGGTCTGTGACGTACTCATTGTCAGTGCAACGAAAAACCACCCTAGTTGCCAAGTTCATTTCTTTTTAGAATGAGATTTTCACTCTGCAGCGGAGTGTGCGCTGATATGCAACTTCCTGGCAGATTAAAACTGTGTGCCGAATCGAGACTTGAACTCGGGACCATTGCCTTCCGCGGGCAAGTGCTCTAACAGTGCTCTACCGAGTTCGAGTCTCGGTAATGCACACTGTTTTAATCTGCCAGGAAGTTTAATTTCTTTTTATTCACTTACGTTTACGATTTCTCTGTTGAATATGGTACTTCCAATTTCTTTTATTATAAAAATAACGATCAGTCGTTTCCAGTCCAATTGCAGTCATTTCCTTTTATTACTTTTGATAATATATTACTTATGTTCTTGACATGTTTCCCCCCTGATGACCCTACCCCCTTTTTGTGCTGCTTCATCCTCACGCTCCATCCCCCTCCCCCTCCCCATTTCCCAGCCCTCCGTCCTTCCTCCCACACTACCTCATCTCCTTCCTCCCCCTACAACCAAATTGGGACGCTACACCCTTGACTGTGTTTATGATATGTCTTCCATGAGGATTGCAAATACGTTTTTGGTGCTTTGTGAACGACAGTTTTGTGGTTTAATGTCTGTTTTTACCCGTGACACGTTATAAAAAGTATTTTCATCTTCACATATTTTGTAAAGTTTGTTATCATGAAGTTTTTATTCTTTTAAAAGACTGGAAATAATGGAGATTTTCTAATCTCCTATTCTTATGGTTTCTTTTAATGCTAGTGTTTTCGTTCACATTTCATGGTTTGTACGTGCCGACATGGCGTAAAACTGTGTAACTCGGGCCTTTTGTGGTGATGCTATGTTTTACCGTTCAGTGATTTTAAGTATTTGACTGCTTTTGGTAAAGATTTCAGAAGCATTAATTTTATTGTTGACTTGTTCGGTTATCGTATTAATCGTTGTATTTTTGATGGTTGCAAAACCTTTTGATAAATACAAAATGTTTCCTATATACTGATAGGGCGGATCCTTCCCGAGCTTTCCTTGCGGCAGCTAAAGCAGTGGACTGCCAGTTATCTGTATGCGCTATAACGGTTCCTTTGCACATTATTGACATGGTTGTTACATTTTTCGGAGAAATCTTTTTTGACTGTCTTGCGTAAGCTTTGAAATGACATGTTCTGTATTTTTGGAGTGTGCTTAAAAATTTGGTAATACTTGTATTGAATATGAGTGTAAATTTGATTTTCTGCCCTGTAGGATGATTTTAAAATGGATCCCGGCCCGAAAGTAGTCATCGAGTGAATAAAAAAAAGTGAAATTCTTGACTTTGGCTGGTTTTTCTTTGTACTGGTTAACAGAGGCTGCTGAACCATAACTGCGCCAGCATGTTGGAAGTTCGTATTCATTGTGTTCCAACGTCTGAAAATTCAATTGTTTTAATAAGTGCGGGTGGTGGTGTAAGGGCTTGTGTTTCTGTGGAACACGATATTTTTGGACAATAGTCTAGCTGTCAACAGCATATAACGGTAAGTTGATTGCGAATAACTTTTATCATCAAATTTTGGCGAATATCCTTCGATAAAGTGCTAATTTTTTCGCTGTGTAATTCAGCGTTCCTGAATGAGTGTAGGAATCGACATAATTGTTAATGTGTCCATTAAGGAAAATCTTTCTGGCCTGTAAAATGGCTGATGAGGATGGATACTGGTGATATTACGGGGTCTACTCAAAAATAATAGACATTTGTAATGCCATTTTAATTCTCTTTTCAGATATTGGAGCTTTATCTCCTACAAACACAGTAGTCTCAGTTCTCTATAGAAACGCTTGTTCCAGCGGTGTTTCCGCTCACCCACGCGTTCGTGGTAAACTTATTTTGTAATTTAGTAAATGCATGTGCCGTCTCCAAGGGATCACAGTGGCCCTTACGTATTAATCCACAGGCAGATCTTCACGGATAGCATATTATTTGCTTGTTTATTACCAGTTAGGGTGTGCCAACGAAAGCATCTCCACGTACTCAGAGATGGTAACACATCAAATGCTCAGAGCTATAGTTTGAACCAGCAAACGTACCACATCCAACTTACAACACTCTTGTGGCAACTCCCCTCCAAGCACTGAACGAGCACCTTGCTAAATAAAGAATGTACTTACCATTTACTTGAGCCCTACGCATTCCACGAAAGTCGAGTTCCTGCTGCTACGTAACCCATTGTACTGCATCCTGTGCTGAGAGAGAGCAACCAACCGGGGTTTTCAGCGTCAAACTTATTGTTTCATAACGCTGCTGAGAGTACTTCTGACCTGCTGACATGTGGCCATTGGGTGGTTAACCTTTGAAGATGCTCTCGTGGTCAGAGCGATACTACTAATAATAAACCAAATAACACATGAAATGTGGGTGTTTGTCTCTACATTAAATTCTCTTTGGATGTCCTTAAATGCTCTTTACGAATTCTCCTTAACTTCGTTAATGATGTCGAAACGGTTCTTTTCAGCACACATATCAAATTATGTAATAGGTGAAAGTCACAGGGTGCGAGATTTGAGGGGCAGGTTGAATGATACTGTTCATGTTTCAGAAATAAACCTCTTTCAGCTGTATATGAAATTTTAAGGGAACACGACCAGTTTCGTGATGTTATATCGTAGCTTCAGGTGTACATCTACAAGATAGGAAACGTACAATCGAGATTATGAGAAAAATAGGTACCTAACTTATTAATCTACGCCCTACGATATCAATATGAAATATCAGAACGTTAGTAAAACATTTAAGCCCAGATAAGGGAAGGAGCATTTCATACTTATTGCCCTAGAGCATAGATTATGATGACAGGTACCTGGTGTTTTATAAAATAATGTCGATTATACGTTTCCTATCTTATGGATGTACACCTGAAGATGTGATCCGACGTCATGAGGCCCGTCGTGGTCCTGTAAAAGTTCGCATCCAGCTGAAAGGGTTTATTTCAGAAGCATGGATTACTTCAGCTGCGATTCCCTCAACATAAAACTAAATAATAGAGGACAAACATGTGATGTTTGGCACAAAAGTTTAGTAATAACAGAACTGAATAGGCAGTCGCTCTGTGGCTACGGAACTAGAAATTAGAAGTATCTATTGACATTTAGACTGTGATGTAACTGCTTTACCCAAACCGTCCCGCAACTGACATAAAACTAGCATTAAACATAAAGCAAATCGGAAAAATTAATCCCCACAGGTAAATAATGTAAGTGACTTCCCGTACTTAACTAAAGTAGATTACGTTTACATTTTCTTATTGAACTACATGTTCAAATAAATACGAAGCCACTACGAAAGCATCTTGCACTAGGCAGTGAGCGAGAGGACGCGCACCATGTCATAATAGCTGACAGGGGGACTGCCCCAATAGAATTCCCGGAAGAGACTCAGACACCTGCACAAGCAGAACGTCAGGCGTTTGGACTTTAAGGAAGATGACCCTCAGCGCGAGACCCTCAATGTCACAAAGCAGACCGTATCTCTCACTGTGCTGGGACACTGGACCCTGGTTTTAACGAGCTGTTTGTGGTAGGGGAGTACGTGTCGTTTTTGACAGAGACCCGGAAAAACGCTTTTGTGGACATAATGCTAGAAAGAAGGACTTCTTAGAAATACACGCACCGCTGCAGAAAACTTCTGAGGGTGCAGTGTGTAACAACACTGTTTATGATGCCTTTGAAGTCACGGGACACCACCACCGAGGTCAGGCTCTGAACACAAAATGTTTGAAGCTATGTGAAAACTGCTATGATCTAGTAACATAAATAATTTAGAGGTGAGAAACATGGATGTGCTTACAGACGTCTATCATCACTGGCTACAGGCATAGACACAAAGACAGCAGAACACAGTTTTTCAGCAGCAAGGTTAGGCTGCTTGTGCTGATTAAATGCCTATAATCAGAGTAAGAGAATGAGACCAGCGCCTTTTAAGACAACTTTAAACTAGTTGGCACTCGGAATATCTATCGTTCAGCCAGTTAAAGTTACATGACAACGGGAAAACGCAGAGACAGAAGTCTCCCGTGTAGGAAGCAGACGGCACAGAATTACTCGTCAGCCATGCCATGCCTCTCCATAGCTAAGTCTCTCTGCAGCTAGTCACCTCCTTGAGCAGACTTGATAAGCTGGCGACTTAGGCATTTTTCCAGCTTACTTGGACATATGCGCAGCTGCAAGTAGTTGGTACGAAAACGATGACTGATTTCGCACCCACTTCAGCCTCCGCCAGCAGATTAATACGGAGAGATATGGCCACAACAGAGGGACGAGCTATTGGGAAAAATCGGTCAATTTTTACTGCGATTCAGTAATTTCGAGCTTCACTTTGAATACCTTTCTGTAGCTATAGGTTCAATTTGATTTCTACTCTGGAACGCAAACGCAAATCCTTCAGTCGCGCTTTCAATTTTTAAGCACTAACCCTTCGCCAATCATGGTACGACTTTCGTGAATGTAATTCTTTGATCCTTACGTGCGTTTATTTGAATCACATTCCAGATACCTTGTGAACTGGTGCCAAGGCATTAGAGTATCATTGCCAACGTTTGTCAAACCATACATTTTAACGTAATGAACTGACTTAACTGTGAATCCTGTTTCATTTCATAGATAATGGATTTCTTGACGATTATTTTGAAGGGCAGTGATTTGATTGCATCGTATAAACGACACCACTGTGCGTACATCTAATTAACACGATAAGCAGCTCCCATTACGACCACTTACAAGATAGAATAAAGTATTTGAATCTCTCTTCTAGATTGAATCGTGTCTGTGTCAATACTTAAACGTTGAAACGTTGAAAACTTAACTGCGTATTTGGTTAACTATTTAGTGCAATGTAGGAGGGGTGTCTGTATAATACTGAGCATAAATGTACACATATATTTATTTAATTCTGAGGGGCTAAGTCATAAATTTGGATAGGGTAAGCCCGGGAGAGTTGAACCACTTTTTTCTTTAGCATAAAACTCATCCGGACTTGTCCTGTGTAAAGAAAAGTGGGCAGTTACAGGATTAAAGAACCAAAATACACCAGTAAAAACATTAGAAGGTTAGTTTATTACATCGCATCACATTTGTCATCGTATGCACTTCGTTACGTCCTTGACAGTGAAAGAACCTGACAGCGCTCTAGAAATCCACCTCTAAGCTGTGCAACGATTCTGGATGAAAATGGATTCAGCCGAAGTGATCGCTGGATAGAGGAGTGGACAAAACAGGGACCCACATCTTCCAAAATGTGCTTTGGCTCTCTATGACACCACGTGGATTCGACAAGCCTTAAAAAATCTGGGATACTCTAAATACAGAAAGAATAAACTGACTATGTGTTCACTTGCTATACAGATGGGGATAACGAATTTTTCCAAAGTGCGGCTGTAGCGCTGATATGCAAACCTTAAATGATATAGTTGAGGAGAGCGCCTCGACAGCCTTCACTGACAAGCGCTGCGAATTCGGCTGTAGTTGTTTCACGTACTTCCATTTTTAATTCATGTATTGTCGATTACATGTATGCACTTAATTATATTATGTACCATACCATTCGCTAAATCAATAAGTAAAGAAATATATCTTTTAGCTGAAGAAATGAGAACAAATTTCATATAGTACAGAACTGTGTTACAGTATTACTGACAATATACGTACATAATGTTTCAATTCTCGCTGTTAAGAATGGATGGGTCGATGTTCATGGTTTCCTCCCTGCACACTGTGTCTTCCTAATTATTCCCCGAAATAGTCATAAAGTTTATGTCTCATCGCTCGTCGACACCGGGTTACGTCCAATACTCAGCCAATCAACTGCACGTGATCTAGGACGGGGAGACTGCATTTGCCAGTCACATTCAGTTATCGCACAACACGCCGCCAAATAATCTCAGCGCGACACCCTCCTGGGGGAACGCAGACAAGTGACGAATATAGACACACAGAGGGACTGGACAGAAATATGATAACACCACGGGTAAGCCAAGCAAGTTGCGCTGTTGTAATAGGCCATTACCGCGTACTGTCTTAAATACGTTGCTAGTTGCAGTAGTGGAAAAAAAACAATGTTCTGTGTAGCTGATTAGCTCATTTTGTAAGAGATAAGTGAATTCGAAGGTGTATAAATTGTTGACGCTAGCATGATGGATGATTTCGTAACCAAGTTAGCTGAAATGTTTTGTGTTTCAAGACAAAAACGTCATCCGCTGTCTCAGCGCGGACGAAAGCGTGTACTGAGTGAATATGACGGACGGTAGCTGAAGATACCTGTGACGAGAAACGAGGTGACGACAGTTGAAAAAGTCACTGAAGAACAGAACATCGCACTTGCGATTCCTGTCAGCACCAAAACTACTCAAAGCGAACTCCATAAGCAAGGGTCTTACACGGAGAGAAGGAGTTTCAAAACACTCCATCAAAAATGGCTCTGAGCACTATGGGACTCAACATCTGAGGTCATCAGTCCCCTAGAACTTAGAACTACTTAAACCTAACTAACCTAAGGACATCACACACATCCATGCCCGAGGCAGGATTTGAACCTGCGACCGTAGCAGTCACGCGGTTCCGGACTGAAGTGCCTAGAACCGCACGGCTACCGCGGGCTGGCAACTCTCCATCACTGACGCAGATGTCCGTAACAGGAAACTGTGATGCCGAACCCTTAAGACTACGACTGTGGAGCAATGGAAGAAACTCACTTGGTCGGATGAGTTTTGTTTCACACTTTTTTTAACTTCTGACATAGTTTGCGTCCAAGAGTGAAACATGGCTCGGTTTAGGGTAAGTCAGGATGATATGGTGAATCGGGTGAAATGGTGAATTGCTTTCATTCTTCAAAAAAATGGCTTCAAATGGCTCTGAGCACTATGGGACTTAACATCTATGGTCATCAGTCCCCTAGAACTTAGAACTACTTAAACCTAACTAACCCAAGGACATCACACAACACCCATTCATCACGAGGCAGAGAAAATCCCACTTCATTCTTTACTGGTTAAACAGATGTCTCTGTAAGTCTGCATGCCAACAGTCTCTGATCATCTGTGCAGTGTGCACTTACGTTTTAAAAACCGTAAGTACTTTTTACAAAACTGTTTTCGATACTAAATAATTTTTATATGCTGCATGCATTTGTAGATGTTACTTCAGGTAGCGTAGTCCGCGGGGAATTTTTTGATATATTCTGCCTTCTTATACTGCTTCTGTACTACATAATCTAGATATCGTTGCGTCTAGTGTTTTGACCTTCTTGCCGTGCTATTCACCGTTTCACCCATAGCAAATGGGAGAAATGGTGAACTCGGGTAGGGGTGATACGGTGAAGGACTTCTCTTATATGTCCGCAGCTCGTGGTCGTGAGGTAGCGTTCTCGCTTCCCGCGCCCGGGTTCCCGGGTTCGATTCCCGGCGGGGTTAGGGATTTTCTCTGCCTCGTGATGACTGGGTGTTGTGTGATGTCCTTAGGTTAGTTAGGTTTAAGTAGTTCTAAGTTCTAGGGGACTGATGACCATAGATGTTAAGTCCCATAGTGCTCAGAGCCATTTGAACTTCTCTTATGTGTAAAGTGTAAAGCTTTTATTTAGGTACATCCCAACCAGGGTTTTTGACAAGTCATGAGATGTTAGCGTCTCCTATACCACGCGCGAGTAATATTCTGTTTTATCCGACGTCTCAATACAATCGTTAATTTAAAAATTAGTTTTTTTTTTTATTTTTATTTTTTTTTTTTTTTTGGGAGTACAGTTTGGTTTGTCAGTGATTAAAAAAGTAAATGTTCTAATTACCGCCATTCTTCCATGCAAAGATGCCTACATTTTACAAAAGACAAAAAGGATCCAGCAGTGCTGATTGGACAGAGGAGCAACTTAACGATGCCGTAAAAGCAGTGTAAAATGGAGTGAACCTGAATAAAGCCTCAAAGGAGTTTCACGTTCCATGGTCAACGCTGAAGAGACGATTAGCAAACGGGTGCTTTACGAAAAAACCTTTGGGTGGACCGCCTGTACTAACACAAGAATGTGAGAAAAAGTTGATAAAACATATCATAAAATTACAAAACTTCGGATTTGCACCAACAAGGACAGAAGTACGTGGCATGGCATATAAACTAGCTGAGAAATATAACCAACATCACAAATTTAAGCGAGAAAATAAAATTACTGGAATGGACTGGCTACATTTATTCTTAAAAAGAAATCCGGAACTCTCAGTCAGCAAATCGGAAGGAGTTCCACAAGCACAGTCAAGGGGTTTAAGTACGAAAAACGTTTCAGACTATTTTTCATTGCTGCAGAAAATCATGGTAGGGCATAACCTCCTTGATAAGCCGGGAAATATATTCAACGTAGATGAGTCCGGACTTCAGCTGAATAATAGACCACGTGTTGGCAGCAAATTGGTCTAAGAGCGTTCCAGCGATAACATCAGGTGAGAAGGGTGAAACCATATCTGTAATCGCTTGCTGCAATGGAGAGGGCATGTTTATACCCCCAGCTTGCGTTTTGAAGGGAAAAAATTAAAAGGCCGCGTAGAAGGACGGTATGCCGCAGGGTTCCACGATTTTCATGTCACAAAAGTCGGCGTACGTAACAACTGATATTTTTTGTTTGTGGCTAAGGAACCATTTTGCACCGAGGAAGCCTGAGGGAACAGTCGTGCTTATTTTGGATGGACATAGCCCTCATTGCAGCAGCGTGGATAGATTAGAGTTTGCAGAAGAAAAAAACATAATTTTGCTCTGTCTACCAAGCCCACCACACACTATCTGCAGCCGTTAGACAGAGCATTTTTTAAAGCTCTAAAATCCTATTATTACAATGCTTGCAATTCGTACATTAAAATGAATCCAAATAGAAAATTTTCCAGACTAGTGTTCGGAGGACTGCTTACAAAGACGTAGGTACAAGCAGCGACGACAGAGAATGCAATATCAGGGTCCAGAAGCACACGAATCATCCCATTTAATCCTGATGTCATCCCCGAATACGCGTTTTTAACATCAGCTTCTGATCAACGTCAGGAAAACAACGAACGACATGAAAACAGACCTACTTCACCTCGACCAAGTTGTTCGCACTGGCAGGAGATACCTAATCCCTCGGAAGAAGCAACTGAAGCCGTAGATAACGATCAGGGACTTGAACACACACAAGCTTCACCACAACTGGACTGTTAGCAACGGGCGGAAAATCCACAGGAAAACATGCATTCTTCATCAGAAGCAACACATGTGACCTCTACAGTGGCAACAGAAGAATCTCAAATAACCCCTGGGAAACTCTTGGACCATATTTAGCCGATGCCTATCCTAGATAAAGTTGCATCTGCAAGGAAGAAGTCCCGAGTTTTAACTGAGGTATCGACTTCTCCAGAAAACATCGACAACCTGCGACACAGAAAACGACAAAATGAATCAGTGAAGAGTAGAGCAAATGCTAAAAAGAGGACCAAAGGAGAAACCGTAACCAAAGGAAAAACCGTAACCAAAGGAAAAACCGTAACCAAAGGAAAAACCGAAACCAAAGAGACTACCAAGAAACGAAAAGCGTCTACAACTGACACCAAATCCGACTCGTCGCTGGATATTCAATTGCAAGACGATGATTACGACGCGGATGATGAAGAGTGTTGTTGTGTAGGGTGCAATGAGCTGTTCAGTTGCACTAAAAAGGAAGTGGATTGGATCAAATGTATTAGCTGCCAACGTTGGCTGCATGAAGACTGTTCAAAATATGAATCTATGTGTGACGTATGTGGCAAAAAGCAGGGGAAGTAAGTTCACCATTTCACCCAAAGGGCATTCGCCCTTTCACCCATGTATATGGGTGAAATGATGAAATTGATAAAAATGAGTATTTTTTTAACTTTTGTAGTGCCTTAAAGAGGATGTGGTACTGTTAATGGGTTCCTTATGTATTTTGTGAAAGGAGAGTGTTTTTATTTTGTTTCAACAAAAAATTTATTGTCTTTTACGAGGCCCAGATTTTTTGTTCACCATATCACCCTGATTTACCCTATGTGAAAATTCGGGCAGCCATATCGTGATATTCCATGGGCAGTATGGCTACTCTGTAAGGTCGCATTACCGTCAAGGGTTATGTGAACATTGTGGCTGATCAAGTCCATACCATGATATCATATTTGTTCATGGTTTATATGTCTGTTCCAATATAAAAAGGACCCTGTTCACACAACTCGCATCGTCCAGGACTGGTTTTGTGAGCACAAGGATGAGTTGTCACATCTCCCCTGGCCACAGCACTCACGACGTCTCAGTTTTATGGAGCCTTGGTGCCCTACTTTGGTGGTTGATCGCTGTTCACTTCCATAAACTTTACCTGAACGTGCCACGATTTTGCGGTAAGAATGGTACAATATATCCTTGAAAACCATACAGAACTTGTATTTAGTCTCCTCGAGACGATTGGGAACTGTTTTGAATGGCATCTGATGTCATATATCGTTTTCTATATGGTAATGTGTTGCGTTTTAGGTGTTTCCATATTTCTGTTCATCCTCTGTCGGTTATTGAGGCAGAAACCTATCGGACATGGATTCGCTCATACCCTTTTGGCGTCATACTGGGTGATGATAATTTTGCGTGGCTCAGTGGGCAGGTGCAAGTCTTTCGACCGGAAGTCAATTCGGCAGCTTGGGTGTATACCATCTACCCAACCAGGGAAGAAGGACTTACAGTTTAACGTGGAATTTCAACCATGTGTCATTGCTGCCGACTCCTCACGTAGTTGAGAAGTGAAGACTGGATGAAAGGGAGACTGACAGTTTCCGTGGTCCGACCGTGATTCGACCACGTGACTTCTCGGTTTCTAGGTACGCGATTTTACAACTACAACACTAAGCCCAACTGTATGAGGTGATGAGTGGTAAACTGATATGTTGTACATCTCCTAAGACGTTCCTCTGCATGGACGTTTCGTCGTCATTACAGTCTTCACTGAATTCCACTTCTACCCTCGCTCAGAGTTCCCTCTCCCTTTCCACCACCAAACAGGGAACTAAAGCTTGCTAAAAGTGGCAGCACCACCAGTTTTCAGTTAAAATTTCATGAAGCGAAACAATTTACACTCCAACATCTTCTGCGACTTCTTTGAGAGTCAGACCACGGTCGGTGTCTAGCAGATATTCGGTTATCTGAACATGGATGCCACCAGACGTGATAGGACGATTTGTTTGTAAAATATAGTCTTCGATCCCTATAGAATAGCGATCGAAGACTGAAACGCCATATTTTATTTAATGAACGATCGCGGAGTTCCCATTGAGACAATCATGTCTAGTTTTGATAAAATATAGTCATTGGATGATTGAAAATCAATGTTTACTCAAAGTAACCGCTTACAGCAATGAATTTGACGTAGGAAATCATTTTACTTCTTATCTGAAAAGTTAAACGTTTTCGTCGATGTTCTCCCCACTTTTAGTTAAAATGTCAAGTTTCTATGTTATTTTGTAAATCAGATATAGTAAAAGACATGGTACCATCTGTCACTGAAATTGTAATTGGGTTTTCAATGGAACTGTCATCTCAAGGAACCTTCAACACAATTAGATAACATAACGCTAAAGACTAATGAAATTTTAAATATGATCAACCGTCAAAAGATGAACCTGTCTGTTCGACAGCAGTAGGACTCTATTTTATCTTAATAAATAGCATTTATAAGGGAGGCCGGTTGCTTTTTAATTTTAATTTAAGGAAAACGCCCATATCACATGCCAGAACTTCAGAAAATAAGGTACTCATATCGTTGCTGGCTTAGTCTATTGCTCAGCATGAGTGGTGCTTTGGCTGGAGAACTGTACGTTGCAGGTTTCCTGCAGATACAGTTACACTATGGTACAGACGACAGGGCCATCGGTCTTCGCAGTGTAGTAACGAAGTGGCACGGCAACTGGAAATGTTCTCCAAAGTTGAAGTGCGCGGAACTGTACGTTTCTTGTCGGCAAAACGTTTACTGCGCACAGATTCACCACTAAATTCTGTCGGTATAGCTACCAAATGCAATGTCGCGTGCAGCTGTGATGAAATTGTGCCCATAATTCGACGACGACCACACGGACGTGGCTGATCGTGAAGGAAGGCCATCGACATAAAGCACAGACAATGTGCAGGTAATCGAGAAATAGATACTGGGATTACGTAAGCTGCCGCCAGCGGCAAAGAGGTTGCAAGAAGATCGATAGTAGGCGCAGGCAACGTGCCTGGGAGGAGAGAGGCCAAAAACAGACTCGCAAGAAACGCGCATCCAGAGTCCTCTCGGCCGCCAGTACTTAGACCGTCGCCGCGGTCAGGAGGGGCAGTCGGACCCTGTCAGTCATCCAGTGCGTCAACGAGTCAAGTCATCAGTCGCAGCTTAGTGGGAGTCGTTGTCGCAGTTGGCTCAGCCTGTAGCTCAGAGTCAGTCAGTACCCAGTGACCAGGGTAGTGTACATAGCTGGACTTGTAATTCACCAGCAGTGGGGCTAACGTGGACTATTATGGAGAGCTTATACCACAACACCTGGACTATCTTATGTAGCTTCCTGTTTATGTTAATAAATAACTCTTTTAAAATATGCGTGCATTTGTGTTATAGAAGGACGTTACCAACCAGCAAACAATATCGTCTCCTGGCTTCCCATGGTACAAGCCTACAGTGACAACATGATGACACAAAAGATCCACTCTCTGACTGTTGCAGCCATTGCTCAACAGATGCGCGTCTCAATAGGCAGGGGTCACTACATCGTCCGATGTAGCCTGCAGTATCGGTAACTGTGCTCGCACAGCGTTTTGGGATTAGTATCATTCGCCCGCAGAATTGTAAGATCCGTGTCATTTCTGGACTTCTCTGAACATTACTCCGGGTAAGCCAGTGATTTCGTAAGTTGTGTCATTAGGGACGATGTGACTTGTGTCCATCATTGCACTCCTGCAACAAAGGGAGCTCAATGGAATGGACACACGGCTTCACCCCTCCACGGAAGAAATTTAAAGTCGCGCCATCTGCAGGGAGGTCACAGTCATCATTTTATTCGACTGTGAACCTGTACACAGAGTTTACAGTGACGAGCACACCCGTCAATGCCGATTCACAACGTGCAACACTGATATCGCTGCACAACACAATAGCGAAGAAGGGGGATGCAAAATTATGCAAAAGCATTGTTCTCACGCAGATAAATGAGACAACCCGCACTGCGTGCACAATAGAGGCTTTGCTTGTACTCAGCGGTTTGAGTAGGAGGGTTGGAGTCATCCACCTACAGTGCAGATCTTGCACCTTGCGATTCCCAAAATTATCAGCTAGCTCGAAGAAAATGTGAAAGAGATTTTACAATGACGACGTCGTTCACACAGCGGTTCCCCAGTGCCTGAGTGACTAAGGAATGGATTTCTTTCGTCGAGGATTTGAACGACTGTAGAATGTTCTGACTGTTGTTTGCAGAAATTTGGCGACTAAGTTGAAAAATGGCGTAATGTATCTGTGTCACATTGAAATGCAGTATACCATTCAATAAAAGCTACTTGGCATGATGTGACAATTTCTCATTTACTTTCTGACGCCCCATCGTCAGTGGAGAGTAAGCGAAGTAACAACAAATGGAAACACTAGGCTCACAAGAGTGATCCCAAAGTGTGGGATGGACACACTGCTGCCAAAAGACTGTCGCTAGGAAGCTTCGTTGACAAGGAAATTCTCAACATATGGTGAGGGAGGACTGTTGCTATCTCAACCCTAGGAAAAAAAGTCTTCGGAAACAGACATATCGGTTCAGTATCAGTTCGAAGGAAGGCAAGATATGTAATGGACACTTGTAAGACCAAGATATGCAATGGACACTTACAGGAGCAAGATATGTAGAGGACACTTGTAGGAGCAGGATGTGTAATGGACACTTGTAGGAGCACATGTAATGGATACTTGTAGGAGCATTATGTGTAGCGGACACTTGTAGCGCTGATATATTGTGCTACTTAGCCACAAAGCCTTTGGAAGTATGACAGCTCCTGTTCTAGCTCTCCGGCAAGGGAAGCGGGGCCAAATAAAATTTAATTAATACCTTTGATTACAGATTCAGCTTTGTTTCCAAGTAACGAGTCGATTGATATAGGTCACGGTCGAACTGGCCCACTAGTTAAAAAGTCATTTTAATTAGATTCTGAATAAATCATATCAAATGAATTTTTATCAGCAATGAGGGACCACTGTAGTCCCGCCTAATCACAGGACTCCTGGTTCATAAAGAGATTAATTTAATTAATAGAAAATTTTTACAATATGGTGTATCCTGGGAAGAAAAAGGTTGCCGTTAGTTTGAAATTCAGTCCTTTTTCACCAGCGGTGGAGGGATACACGGCACATGCCGTTTTCGTATAGACTCGCTATTCCAGGTCTTTCAGCCTACGGGCCGCAGCCACTGTCTTCACAGGTATACGAGTTTCCTTGGGTCTTCGTACATGAAAGTGACGAGGGACGCCATCAGCTAGTGAGATGCCGCCATCATGCACGGGTGTTCATGACCCTTGCATGCTATATTAATCGCGCGACTCTTTACAGTACGGCCAGTAAACATTGGGTACGTGCTGATCGGTAATAATGACGGTGCCAGCGCGTGAACCAAAGTCCAAGGAACACATCAAGGTTCCGGAATAGCAATCTGAACTGCCTATGCCTGGGCCGATCTTCTCAATTCCCATGACTATTAGTATTTCAAGAATCTCTCGGTGCACTATCTATTAATTGTGTGGTTAAAATATCCATTAGAAAGTCCGTAATAGGTTCCATGTTTAATTGTGTCTTGATCTGCAGCAATTCTCGGCAGTTTCGTGGTTTCATTTTTCTACGCTAACCGATATTCTTCTTGGATATCATGTGCAACATTTTACCAGATATCTTCATTTTTCCTTTCTGTCTCTTTCTTGTCTTTTTTTACTATCAATCGGAATACTGAAACGTCAGCTAGAGGTGATGGAGTCTGATGCCGTCCGCCGTATGGACGACAGTAGAACTGCACTGAGTTTTAACATCGCCAGCTCATTAGGGGAACAAGTCAAGCTGACAGCCAGTTTCATAGTTATTCTTTGTATAGTACGGTATGGGATTCTGTAATTGGTTGAACAAAGGTATACGATTGTATAAGAACTGTCTTCTGGAGGAGATGATACCAAGGTGCTTGACAATGACGATTAACCGAAATTAGTTAATAGCACGATCAAGTAAACATCGCATTACAGTCTACCGTGGACGACTTATACGTTTTATTATTTCATAGTTATCATATTTTCAATTAATCTCATCATCTTACACCGTCTCAAGAAGCACCAGCCACACGCCGATTACTGGAAAGTGTACACAGAGTCATGAAGTCGTGAAATATTAAAACTATTTCAGGATTCTCCGTGAAACTAACGACAGCTCTCTCGCCTACCCTCCACCCACTCCATTCTCTCCAGTTTAGATCTTGCATACTTTCTAGTTCGTTGACACGAAAACAGATTCTATTTCTTTTCTTTGAACATAATGCTTGCTGCAATCGTCCTCCTCTTCTTAACGTCCTCTCCGTAAACCAGAAAAATCGTGATGGAATTCAGTCGCAGTCACCTACATAGTACCTTCTTATGACAAGTGAGCTCAGGCGTACACGGGAGCGGCGTTCAGTTGTTTCCAAATAATTAGTGGCTCCGCGCTAACCAGAAATTACTCCGGCGGGAGGCCCCCCTGGGGTACCGTCATCGCTGGGGCACCGCCGCCGCCGCCGCCGCCGCTGCTAGCCAATTACTTAGCACGTCGTCAAACTTGCTGTGTTACCAGGAGCCGGCCGCGTGTGGCTCCGGCAGTCGTTAGCGTAAATTCAGCGAGTTCGCCGTATTGCGGATGGAGATGGCGGACGAAACGAAACAAGGGTTCCAAGCTGGGTCTCACCACGACAGCGAGGCTGCTTTTTGCTTTCGCCCTGTTGTACGACACGAACGCGTATCTGCAGCCATTGTCACCCGAGAGTTTACGGGTCTTAAGCTGAATATACGAGCGTTGCGAGCAGAGATAATGGTTATTCTGTCCATTATTGTGGGGTAGTTCACGAAGTTTCAGAGGTAGGCAGCAGTATACGAAATTAACGGTGCAGAGCTGATCTGTAATTTCAAACTCAGCCCTTCCAGCTGTTTCAGACAAGTGGTATGCACTACTGCCGTAAAGAAAACAAAGTACATATTACCCCTGATTAGGTCTGACTCGCGTACATCAGCACTGCAATACTTGCCGGGAAATACGATTAAAAGGTCTAACACTCTTTGGAATTACAACTTTTCAGACCGTTCTCGTTCACATAACGAGCATGTGCACAAAACTGGAAATATGTAAGATTTTATAAACGCTTGTGTTTCATAAAATAAAATGATGTAAAATAAGAACAACATTAAATAAAAGTTTGAAACGCATCGGAAAAATCTTACAGGAATGAATCTTAAGAAAAGAAAGAAAGAGGAAATAGGGATCAAATCAACAATCTGAATATACTGTAAGATTTTCTTTCAATCCAGAGTTAACAACACTGATGTGAGATTAACTGTATATTTAAATGGAACATCTCTAAAGGCGATATAAATAACAAATTGGGTGAAAATTAAAGAAAGTAGATGTTTTAGCGACATTAACCCGGTAAAATTTAAGCGCAAGGAACATAAATTAGAGTAAAATGGGAGGAAAGAACACGATGATCTTCAAATGAAACACCTGAGGAAGGCTGAAATACAGAAAGTGAAAGAAACAGGCTAAACTAATCCTCGTTTCAACTACGTATCTCCTTAGATCTTTCATTCGACGTACAACAAAATGTTGAAAAACAGTAGACGATGGAAAAAGGAAAGGAGGATACTAGAATACTTTTGTTAACACATTCATCGGAGAAGTTGGCTCTTTTGCGTTGGAATTAAGAAGGTTTGAAATAAACATACAAATCGAACAAATCCCAGTAAAACTACAGATCGCACAGTTTTATATATGTTACGGTGTTGATATACCGAAAATCACATGCCAGTAGGGGCGACAGTAAATAAATATGCATAGGTAACATGTTTTCATGGTTGTCAGAAAAAAAATATGCCGGGAGAAAACATATAACACAGTGGTATAGAGTATGTACTAAGAAGAAAATTCGGTTGAGAGTGTTGCCAATGTAGGATGCATAAAGTACACCCGAATGAGAATCCATTGTCTTAACCACTGCGCCACCGGCACGATCGCCGGCCGTTGTGGCCGAGAGGACCTAGGCGCTTCAGTCCGGAACTGCGCTGCTGCTATGGTCGCAGGTTCGAATCCTGCCTCGGGCATGGATTTGTGTGATGTCCTTAGGTAAGTTACGTTCAAGTAGTTCTAAACCTAGGGGACTGACGACCTCAGATGTTAAGTCCTGTAGTGTTTAGAGCCATATGATCCATTTTTGAACCGACACGATCATTTACTACATAATTCCGTCACTTCGTGTCAGGAAAGGAACATCGACGAAACTGTGGGTAGATGGGTAGCCGTACTCTCAAAAATATGACGTCGATCTAATTTTTTCGAAGGTTTTTAGCCACTGTCTTCTGAGGTGAAGAACCGTTTCTTCTTTTTTAGTACACTGTCAGCAAAAGATCCTAAAACCAAGAAATAATTAATACAGATTCATGAAATTTGAGGAATACATTTGTCTAGTTATCATACTTAATTGATTAATGTTGCAAAGTAGCAGGTTAATGTAATAGCCAGAAAAGCCATTGCATATATGAAATGCTGGTACATTAATTACCGGCCCAACCGCCATAACGTTGCATGTAGGCATTAAAACATGCGTTCGCTGTGTCATACAGGTGCTGGATGTTAATTTTTGGTATAGAGTTCCGTGCGTGTTACACTAGGTCGGAGAATACAACGACGGATAATGCTGGCTACGATCGGTGCTGTAGTTGCCGTCTAATGATGTCCCATACGTACTCGACTGGTGACTGAGCTGGTGGTCGAACAAGCCGAGGCAACATGTCGACACCATGTAAAGCATGTTGCTTTACAACAGTGGTAAATGGGCATTCGTTATCCTATAGGAAAACTACCCTTAGTATGCTGTTTATTAATTGCAGCACAACAGGACGAATCACGAGAATGTCGTACAAATTTGCAGGTAGGGTGCAAGGGGACACCCACGACAGTGCACTTCAGACCATAACGCCAGGTGTAGGTCTACATCTACAGCTACATCTACATAAGTACTCCGCAAGCCACCGTACGGGGCGTAGCGGAGGTTAACCCGTACCATTACTTGTCATTTCCTGTCCTGTTCCACTCGCAAATAGAGCGAGGGGAGAGACTGTCTCTACGCCTTCTTACGAGCCCTAATGTCTCGCATCTTATCTTCGTATTGCTGACGCGCAATGTATGTTGGCGGCACTAGAATCGTTGGGCAATGAGCCTCAGAAGCCGTTTCTCTAAATTTTCTCAGTAGCGTTTCTCGAAAAGAACGTCGCATTCCTCCAAGGTTTCCCATTTGAGCTCGCGAATCATCTCTGTAACACTTACGTGTTGTCCGAACGTACCGTTAGCGAATCTAGCAGTCCGCCTCTGAATCGCTTCGATGTCTTCCTTCAATCCGACCTGGTACGGATCCCAAACACACGAGCAGTACTCAAGAATAGGCCGCACCAGCCTCCTATATGCGGTTTCCTTTACAGGTGAACCACTCTTCTCTAAAATTTCCCCAAGTCGACCATTCACAGTTCTCACATGTTCGTTGCACTTCATGTCACTTTCCAACGTTAGGCTCAGATACTTAAACGACTTGACCAAGTCAAGCAGGACATTAGTAATACTGCATTCTAACATTACACGTTTGATCTTCCTACTCATTCCCATTAACTAACATTTTTCCACATTTAGGGCTAGCTGCAATTCATCACACCAACTGGAAATATTGTCTACGTCGTCCTGTATCTTTCAACAGTCACACCGTACCATACACCACGGCATCATCAGCAAACAACCGTTGATAGCTGCCCACCCTGTCCACCAAATCGTTTATGTACCTGGAGAACAACAGCGCTACTATCACAGTTACATGGAGCACTCCTGACGATACCCTTGTCTCTGATGAACACTAGCCGTCGAGGACAACATACTGGGTTCTATTATTTAAGAAATTTTTGAGACATTCACATATCTGTGAAGTCTTCCATATGGTTATTCCTTCGTTAACAGCCCGCATTGGGGCACCTTGTCAAATGCTTTCCGAAAATCTAGAAATACTAGTCGTTTGCGGCTTTGTGCTGGGCGGAGGATTCATGATAAATGTAAGCTGGGGAAGCGGCCAATGCCACGGAGTACTCTTTGTAAAATGGAACTGGGATTTCATTCGTACCTGGTGATTTATTTGCATTCTACTCTTTCAGTTGTTTTTCTACGCCAAGCATGCTTATTACTATGTCGTCCATATGGGAGTCTGTCCGATGGTCAAAAGACGGTATCTTTGTACGATTCTCCTGTGTGAACGATTTCTTGAACGTGAAATTTACAACTTCGGCTTTCGTTTTTGCAGACTGGCCAACAAGGGACTGAATGGAAGCCTTAGACACGCTTAGGTGATTTTATGTAATACCAGAATTTTCTCGGGGTCTCTGTTAGATCTTTTGATATGGGGTGACGGTGGTACTAATTGTATGCTTCCGTGCATACATCTTTTCACATCTTGCCACTGCCAGTGATAGCAGGCCGAGCGCCACCACACGGCAGGTCTAGAGAGACTTACTAGTACTCGCCCCAGTTGTACAGCAGACTTTGCTAGCGAAGCCACACTGACAAATACGCTCTCATTTGCCGAGACGATAGTTAGAATAGCCTTCAGCTAAGTCATTGGCTACGACCTAGCAAGGCGCCATAGCTTTGATAATTAATATTGTGAAGCATGTATCATCAAGAGCGATGTTCTACAAATGTGGATTAAAGTTAAGTATTACAGCAACTGCGTCCATTTTCTAAGTTCTCATTTCCTTTTAACTGTTCCAGACCTCACGCCAATCTGCGTGAGCGTACGCGTGCCTTTCGGCTTCCTCTCGTTGTGACTTGGCTGTCTTGCTAAGTCACAACAGCAACTATATGTGTTCGTGGCAGATTTACCTGCGTCTGTTAGACGCCTGAAATTCATGGAGATGAAGATATCTCGTTTTGACGTCAGAGGGTATCTCTTGTTTCTGGATGTAGTATAAATCCTTGCAGCTCATTTACCAACCAATCAGAATTTACTGCATATAAGATGACTATCGGATAGGCTTAAGGAGGCTCAATGACCTGTACAATGGATTCGTTCTCGCAATGAACGTAATTCAATTACATGTTCTGGATACAGATCAGTTTTTCCATATACCAGCTCCGGTCAGCAGCGGAATGTCTGCTTAAATTGGCCAAAGCTGCTTCCTTTCCTGTAACCGTTTCAGACGAACTATTTTTGTGTCTTTCATGACTTCTACGGGAAGTAGGGATTTAACATCTAATCCTCGTTAGTCCTGGTTTTCTTTATTTGTGCTAGAATCAACAATACAAAGATACATGGAATAAATTAAATACCCAGTCATCAGTCAAAAAATACAAACGCCACAGACTGAACGGATTTTGTGTTAAAAACGCTACGGAGTTACTTGATTTCCTGTTTCATATTTATTGAAAATCACTCGTGCAGGGATTGTCCCACGTAATAGGGAAACATTACTAGCCACTCCTGTTTACAAAACGATTCGAAGAAAACATGCACCGATTACATATCGATATTGTTAAGGTCTCTATGTTGTAGGGTTCTAGAGTATATGTTAAGCTGAAACACTCGCGGATTACTTTTTCTACTGAAACACTGAAACACTGAATTGAAAATTCATTCATCTGAAATATAGCTCTAAGAAAAAGTAGTTCAAATGGCTCTTACCACTATGGGACTTAACATCTGAGGTCATTAGTCCCCTAGAACTTAGAACCACTTAAACATAATTAACCTAAGGACATCCATGTCCGAGGCAGGATTCGAACCTGTGACCGTAGCGGTCGCGTGGTTCCAGACTGAAGCGCCTAGAGCAGCTCGGCCACAGCGGCAGGCAAATACAGCTCGAGTTATTCACGGATGGTATCTTGAAAATAGTAGATAAAGTGTATGGATAGATTCCGTTTACTTGGGCTCTCGAATGGTGTGTGTCACTGTACTATATTTTAAATTGATGTACAAGATTCCGTCACATAGATGTCTTATCAAGTACGTGTTTGGCCCGAAGATGTTTAGACTAAGATAATACAGTACGCTGTACTGCAAGGCAACTGTTCAACAGAAGCCAGAGTAGCGCCTGGGGGCACAGTGATCCTAATTATATGCAGAGCTACGTAGACAGTATGATGTCTTGATGTAGATCTTTTTGTTGCTTTCATATTTCGTAAACTAACTTGTGTAGAATACCACTAGCAACATTAAGAAACTAGAAGATTGCGACATAAAATGGTGTTTTTTGTAAGGGAATCGACAGTGAGACCTCTAGCTCATGTCCACATGGCAGGAAACACAGGTTTCGGTCGGAAACACGAACAGCTGTGAACTGTTTCTTGATGTATAAGTACCGCATGTAATAACAGAACTGTATCACTCAATATAACATCCCCTCAAAACGTCTTAATCCAAAAGGCGAAACGCATCTGGAACATAAATCAGGACAGACAGCAACAAGAAACAGACGTTTGGTTTATAAAACGAAGATTTATATACCTCTTACGAGTAAATGCCACGCCTAGAAACTTACAGTACAGGAGATTCGCAGTTTTGTTACACTCGTGGTACCAACGTCAAAAATCGGTAGGCCAGGTTCTTGAGCTTATCAGCGCATGAAACTCATTAAATTAAAGTTGGCTAGTACAGCGCACCGTGAGAGCTACCGCACCGGCTCTAGATTTCGGTGGGTCTTCTTACCAGAGGAAATGTGCTTTTGACACTTATTAGTGTCCTACACGAAGGGAGTCGGTAACTACTTTGACCCTCCTATGAGAAAGGAAGGAAAAGCGCCAGTCCGTCAGCTTCATTTGTGGCCACTTGTCCTATACAATACAGGACGTCAAATAAATAAAACAGGCCAGTGATTGCTTTTAGCACTTGAGCACAGAATTGTGTGTGTTACAACTTCCCACTATTTGTACCACTCGTACTTCACTTTCTGCGTTAGAGTAGTCTCCGAGGGGACATGGCAATATACAGCAAAGATTCTGCCCCTCTATCTGCTGCTTCGGTTTCCGCTATCACCAATATGGATAGTGTTGATACAGGTACTATCACAGAGCTTCTCTAAGCGTCACGCTCGACGTCGTATCGAGAAACGTTTTGTCAAACGACGTCATCACCCGAACAACACTGTCGCACAAACACGGCCAACTCTCCTTTTCTCGCTCTGTATCCTACCATCCAAGTTTCTCAGGGGTCTCCGTAGATCCATCTCAGCTTTACTTTCTGCGATAACCTCTGGTACCTCATAATTAACCAAAGGAAGTACTTCCTGTAGCTTCCGTCTATCTGATGTCCACCTCAACAAACCTGACCATCCCATCCGTCTCACTAACGGAGTAACATATACTGGACTAACAGTCCAAGCCATCCAGCCAAAAGTAACAACAAACTAAAATAATTGTTATCACTACTTATAGTCTTACATTTGGATTGCATCCTTTAGCTGTCTTCCTCATCTGCAAAAGCCTTGTCCAACCAGTTCTCACCTTGACCTCCAGACACACAAAATTTCACCATGCCTCAGAAATCCTTGAACGCCTATCACTCCACTTTATTTACCATATATTTACATCTCGCGCCCTCCGAGGCACTTCCTCTAGTAGCAGAATGGAACTAGCATAATTGCTCTGACTATAGATCCCACAAACTCGGAAATCAGAACTCCACTGTCTCCACAGTCCTCAAAAATCCTAGGCTGCTGGCATGTCCATATCAGCACGTCCACTTTCACTCCCCTCCTCGATAATCTATCCCACAGAAACTTGTATAGTCTCGCCCATTCTGACTCAGAAATCTTAACCATCTTACCAACTATATACCTGGTACGTGCATCCGTTGCTCACATCAAATCTCCAGTATCCTTCCCTGCCTGCTGAGTCACGCTCGCTCCTTCCTTTTCCAACCTCCACTTTACCACCGCTTCGCACTCCAGTGTCATCCATCTACCTCACAGCCACACAAGGTGACGCTCGTGTGCTGACATTGAATAACTTGACAGAATTAGCATCATCATTATCATCATCACTGTCCTTATCGCTATCACATTGCCATTACCATTGCCATCACCATCACAGTCACCATCACCATGTAAACCGCTGTTGTACCACCCAAATTATCTTAATATGAGTTTTTACAATAAGAAAAGGAAATCAGTTTTACTGTATTTTAAAATTCTTAAACGTGTGTCTATGTGTTTTTAAATCATCTGTTTGAAGAGCAGAAATGTTACTGTTTCTAGCACCACAAAAAAGCTGAAGCTCCAGTCTGTTCACTACAGTTAAATTGTATTCACATGGCACAAGGAATTCGTTCTTACTTTGGCTACTTCTGTCGAACTGTTTATTAACTGAACTCCATTTCTGTTTGGACTTCTTCATGTGTTTCGCCGATGCCATGGCTGCTCTACGGTTATTAAGGTTATTACATTTTTGACGTTGCTTCAAGAGCAGTTTTTCTTAGTTCAATGAAGTGCGTTACACGGTCATGTCTTAGATGCACAACAGAACAGCATCTCTTCTTGCCGTCTCTGTAGGAGAGCGACAGCGTCCTGTGTCAGATGAGTACTTAGGTAGAAGCTGCATGGAGCAGAACAGCGATAGGTACTGGGCTCCAGGTGAGTGAGGTTTTCATACAAATGAAATTTCGCACATACTTTTAAAATACGTATTTCAGTTAATTTAATACAATTTAAATAAAGCGCTCTGAACCAATCAGGGACTTAAAATAATTAAAAATTATTTTAACGATCTTCGCTAGTAAAGTAACAGCTTGAGCTAAGCATATGCTCTTATCAAAATAGTTTTGAAACCCATAACAGGTTAAAGTAACACATCTCAACTACAGATTTAAATACTTGGTTACTGGCAAGGCTTATAGACAGGCCGCTTCCAATAGAAATAGAAATTCATAATTAGTTCCCCTCTAGCGAGGGCACCCAGTTAACAAACTAACAAGCTCGGTTGTGTCCATAAGACTTCAAGAAGGCCTACGACTAATTTGACAGACAAACACTATTCCAGATACTTTATGAATCGGGGATAGATGAAAACACCAGAAGACTTGTTGAACAAAGGCTAACAGATACAACATCAAGAATTAAGTTTCAAGGCGAAATTTCTGAACCATTCAAAATCAAAACAGGAGTTCGACAAGGAGACGGACTGTCTACAATTCTCTTTAACTTGGTTTTAGATCAAATATTAAAAACATGGGAAAGCATAATAGAAAAAAAAAACAGAGGCACAAAGGGTATAAGCATGGGCCAAGGAAAGAAGAAATTTGAAGTGAAATGTTAAGCCTTTGCGGATGATATGGCATTGATAACTGAAAACCGAACAGACACAACAGTTATGCTTCATCTGTTACACGAGATTGCTGAAAAGACTGGGCTAAAAATATCAGATGAAAATACTGAGTATATAGAACACAAACATAATACAGAAAAGTTTATGAAAACAAAGTATGGAAAAATTAAGAGAGTTGATAGATTCAAATACCTGGAGGAGTGGATCCAAGCCAATGGACTGCATAACACAACAAATAAATAAAGAATAAAAAAGTTAGAGTTTGCATATAAATTAACACAAAAGTACTACAAGAAGAAATCAATATCCATACTAGTGAAGATTAAACATTATAATTCAGTTATTAGGACATAAGCAAGGTATGGATCAGAGTGCCTAACACTGAATAAGGCAGGCAAATTAAGAGAACACAAAAAAAAGAGAGGGAAAAATACTAAGAAAAATTCTAGGTTCTGAGAAAAACAAGGAAAATAGGTGGATTAAAAGGAGAAATGAAGACTTATACAAAAATACAGAAAAGTTCACAGATACAATGAGGAAGAGGCGTCTAAAATTTTATGGATATTTAAAAAGAATGGAAGAAATACGGATTACAAAGAAAATTTTTAATTACGTTAGTAAGCTGAAAAAAACTGTAGGATGGATAGAAGCACTAAAGAAAGATGCCAACAAAACAGGTATTACAGAAGAAATAATATGTGACAGGAATCATTTCAGGCTACCGATACAAACCGCAAACTATGAAGAAGACGAGCCAAAACCTCGACCCAATAGAGTGTGGGCAGATGACCAGAGACGAGCAGTTGGAGAGAAAATGAAGAAGTACTGGAAGAACGGAAGAAAAAGAAACACCATAAGTCTTAAGTTGTATGCGGTCCATAGCTGGCCAAATTCACACATATATATATATATATATATATATATATATATATATATATATATATATATATATATATGTGTGTGTGTGTGTGTGTGTGTGTGTGTGTGTGTGTGTGCGTGTTTGTACCACAGAAGTTACAAAAACCAGTAGCACCAATGGGCCACTTGACTATAAAATGCAGAGGGAAAATTAAACACATGACGTACACTTGAATATATGAGAAATATAACTACTCAATTGACATTAAAACACGAAATATGCGCCAAGAAAAATTATTAGTTAAGCTGTGTTTGACAGTACACTGGACCTGTTAATCCGAAGGCACAAATATCGTCAGTTTACATAGCGTGAGTGCCTAGTTCGCTCGTAGTTTACTTTGATAGACTTCGGGAAACTAACCAGAAACTGGTTACACTACGAGAAATGTCAATTAAAACAGTGTTCAACAGAAATACTTCTAATATCGCTAATGCATGGCCAGGGACAGTACAATCAAAACGGCTGTCTCACAGAATAAGACGCACCGGCTAGGATTAACAAACGAAGCTTCGCCATGTTCAACACAGTCCTGCTGTGCACATGAAATCGCCAGTGTATGTGCATCAGCAACCCTCTGCCAATTTTAGACCTTCCTTCGCTTGCCTCCTACCCGCCTGCGGCAATGATCATCATGATGCAATGACTATCATCAGGTATCGATAGGAGGAGGCGCACAGATCACAATGTATCATTGCATTTACAGCAACTACAGAGTCGGAGCTGGTGAGGAACTCATAACCTTGAGACCCCATCACTTCTTCTGGTTTCCTGACCAACGAGACCTGAGCGTAGTACCGAAAGAAGTGGCACGGAATACTTACTCGGGAGTCTTAGGAACACTGACGTTCTTCTTGTCGAACCATATCGTAAAAACCTACAGCACTGATTTTGCAAGAATACTGAACAACAGTTCTGCTGCCACGATCGAACCATATAAGAGGGGGTAGGGTTGGGTTGGGTTGTTTGGTGGAAGAGACCAAACAGCGAGGTCATCGGTCTCATCGGATTAGGGAAGGATGGGGAAGGAAGTCGGCCGTGCCCTTTCAAAGAAACCATCCCGGCATCTGCCTGGAGCGATTTTAGGGAAATCACGGAAAACCAAAATCAGGATGGCCGGACGCGGGATTGAACCTCGCTCGGTCTAAGAGGTGGTAGGATACGTGCTGAAGCGTAGTAATTTCTCCTCGCTGCGTAAGTGAAAGAGAATAGGACGAAGAATCCTCCACCTACTGAAGCACAATAATTTTTCCTCCCTGCGTAAGTAAAGAGAATAGGACGAAGAATCCTCCAACTACTGAAGCTCAATAATTTTTCCTCCCTGCGTAAGTAAAGAGAATAGGACGAAGACTCCTCCACCATGCACCGTACTCGGATTGCAAAGTTTATATGTAGCAGTTGTGAAAGCTACAACTGAAGATGCTGATTCGGTCGCACACAATCGTGAGTTTCAGGTGCTTGCGTCATGTGCAACTTCCTTGTAGTCATCAGTCCGTTAAGTCGTTTAATTTGGGAGCAAATTGCGCGAGAGTGAACTGTCTCGGCCGTTTTAAAGTCTGTTCTCTTTTCAGAAAAAAGGTCGCAACCTTACTGCAATCAACATTTGGATGTGTCACGCCGACAAAGCCCGCTGTGTGGAGGCGGGAGGTGGTGGAGGGAAGGGACGCCGACAACATTGTCACCGGTTTCGGGTCGATGGTTGAATATCCTCATTGGACGCCTCATATTTGTTGCTATCAATCTCGGCTTCTGAATGGCGTCCATCGCTTTGAGCCTTGCGCACCTGTATCTGTAGCGGATTCGTCCAGCCTGTGGCTGAAAGCGAAAGTTGTTAAAACAAGTGCCTGTGCAGTATCAACAATTGATTCTAGTTGGCAGGCGTATCCACAGAAACGCTTAGCCTACGTCCGTACGCTTGTCAGTGATCGAACGTCGCGCTCGCTAAAGGCGCAGTGCTCTTCAGCCGGTAAGTGATGCTGCCGCAGCAGTAAACAGTATCAGAGTTAATGATCGGTAAAGCTACTATCTACCTCAGTAGAATTCTATAAGAGATGTACAGAAAATGTTTGCGTCGTTGGTTGTGAGCCGGCACGGCTCGCGCGGCATGAGGAAAACACGACTAGACAATGCAAAAGTACATCGAGTTAAATTAGAGTCATCCCCCCGGGGGGGTGGGGGGGGTGTATTATAGAGTGAGTGAGGATATCAGGAAGTGTTGATGGTGACTACGTGCCAGAGAGGGGTTAAAGTGCAGTTGCAGTGTCGGCGCTTTCTGTGCGACGTGCTAGTATTGGTAACGGCGTGAGGAAGCATGAGAAACGAAGACGGCGAACCAAGAGCGAAATTTAGATAACTATTATGAATTATAATTTTTATTTCCTTCGTTTCGTAAATGAGGTTAGCGTATATTTTATTTTCCTCGCGATGATGCAGTATGTTTAGTTGGTTGTTTTGGATTTTGAGTTTGTTTAGTTATTCACGTATTTGTCTGTGTGTTCTTTATTTTGTGGACACGTTTTTGGAGTTTTTGTGAATGATAGTAACTCACATTGGCACCGTTTCATTAACGTGACGAAGTTTCACAGTGGTGTTTCAGCAGGGCCTACTGAGTACGAAAAGAGTATGTAAAAAATGTTCTTCGCAGACGCTTGTTAGTAGATGATATTATTCACATGCACTTAAGTGGTGTTGTTGATAAGAAGGATATTATATGTATCGTGTCAGTATACGACAAAATGGTTGGTTTTCGCAAACGACTCTTAGCAGGTGACATTTTTAGAAATGCTTCAAATAGCTCTGAGCACCATGAGACTTAACATCTGAGGTCACCAGTCCCCTAGAACTTGGCACTACTTAAAACTAACTAACCTAAGGACATCACACACATCCATGCCCGAGGCAGGATTCGAACCCGTGACCGTAACGGTCGCGCGGTTCCAGACTGAAGCGCCTAGAACCGCTCGGCCACACCGACCGGTGACATTTTTAGACTGACAGTTTTATAGATAAGCAAGTGTTCTAATACTTTTATAGCATCGGAATTATATTGGGCCAAACACACACTGTTATACTGGAGACTTTCTACAGAGAGGTGTATGTTTTAGGCTATGCTAGGTTTGGAGGTATTCTCTGTGCTTCATGGAAAGTCATTGAGACAGAAGAATCGAAATTTGTAATCCGGAAATTTCATACAGAAAGGTACGTCGTTGGCAGGTGGAATGGAAAGAGGCAGCAGTAAATACTTGTTTGAAGTAGTACCAAGGAGAACGAAACGTATCCTTATGAGAGTTCTGAAGAACTACGTACTTCCAGAAAGCATTGTCGTTTCAATCTCTTTTCTTACACCTGCCTGGTCACTGATGGCTCTGTTTATCTGTCGATAAACCATAGCCTCCATTCAAAGACCCAGCGACTGGTGTCCCCACCAAATGGACTGAGGGAACACGGTCTGCCATCAAAAATCTTTTCGCAGACCTTATAAGTGTAAAAAGTATTCGAATCACACTTCATCGAATACACGTGGAGAACGCGTTGTATCCATGATAATTTATGACCTTCCTTCAGGCTTTCAAAATGATTTAAAATCGAATGTGAAGTTTCCTTGTTTCCTTATTTTCTTTGCTTGTTACTTTTATTTTTCTTAGGAGCTACATATGTTGTTCTTTTCATTTCAAACAGTAACAAAGACGTATCAGTATGCATTAAATTTGTGTTCTTCTTTCCGTTTCCTTTTGCACTCTTTTGTTACTTGATGTAGCTTGAAGTTGCGTGTCGTTGTGCATGAAGCTAGTACCTTAGCTTCAGTTTCCAAAAGTACTTGTGCAAGTTAATTCACTGTTTCTTACGATTACAGTGTGATTTACGGGTATGTGAGTAGCCTACAACCAAACAGCCGAGTACAAATAATTTTCACTTTGTTATGATTATGTTACAATGTCTGAGTATGCGGTTAGGCTTCAGCCTTATAATGGAGATTGCCTGTCAAAAATCCTCACTATTTTCTAACAATATGTTTATTTTCGATGATGTGGTTATGCACGAAACTAACAGCCCAACTTAAATTACTGCATGTGAAACAAGCAGCAGTTATATTTGCGTCTTGCTTCCCAAAAAAGCTTTACTGTATTTTCAGAATATGTTGTTGCTAGTGAAACGAGCAGCGATCACGTTTGCGTCAAACTTACGTTATCTCATATATCTCTATCGCTGAATGCTCTGGCAGAACGCAGATTTGTTTACTGTGCGAAATAAATGAGGAAGTAGAACCTCATTGGCTATCTGCATCTCGCTCCTGATTGGGCTTCTTCGGTTCCCATCGCGACGTCATCAACATCTACATGTCTCGTATCACCTTAATTGCACTTCAATAGCAGAGGCCACAGTTTACTGAAACTGAACCAACTGAACCCTATCTCTTTCAAGGTGTTTCACCAACGCCCATGTAGAAGTGAATGACCAAATCATCTAAAAAGAATTTTGCTTGAAATTTGGGTAGTCTTAACCAAAGGTTCACCAATAAGAGAAAAAATGGGTAGACACATTCTTGTGGATATCTAAGAGTAGTCTCTGGAACAGTACGTCGAGAATAGTGTTTGACACAAATGTGTAGTGTTAAAGATTCGTTAAGGGGGAATGACGTAGGGAGATCATTTTAAATCAGTCGAAGGTCTGACATTAACGAAAGGGGAATTTTTGGTATGTCAACGTAGAGAATGGAAGAGTTCTAAAATGTACCATCTATGACGAAGCTCTAGCTGAGATTTGGGAAGAATGTCGAAGGAAAATGTCCACTTCTTTCGCAAAGTAACCTTCCCGGAATTGTGTTATTTAGTTTAGACAATCCAAGAGAAACCTAAATCTGGACGGCCAGAAGGGGATTCAAACCCCGATCCATCTAAATGCGAATCCAGTGTCTTAAACTCGTTCTAGAAAAATGTAATATGGTTCTTTCAGTACGAAAAATCGGTGTCACCAGTCCCCTAGAACTTAGAACTACTTAAACCTAACTAACCTAAAGACATCAAACACATCCATGCCCGAGGCAGGATTCGAACCTGCTACCGTAGCAGTCACGAGGTTCCGGACTGAAGCGTCTAGAACCGCTCGTCCACCGCGGCCGGCTCTATGAGAAATAATACAAAACTTCAGCCTTAAGGGTGTGCTACTGAAGGGGTTCTGATGAACAACCTCTCTTCTGGCAACTTATGTGGAGTATGGAACCTCAGGCTCAAAGTACTGTGCAGTTTTTTTTAAGTGCCTAAGAGAAGTCCGTTTCATTTACCACAGCATGAAAACCTCTTTTCCAGTACTAAGAACGAAGTGTAAGTCTGTCGTTTGGTAGTCGAAAATATCGTCTAATCACGTAAGTGGGACCACAGCCTAAATACACTGCCTGACAAAAGTGAAGGATTCAGAAGGGAAGGAGGAAATGAAAGGAAACTTCACGGGTTGAGAGTGTATGATGATGTTATTTCGTTGAGTAGAAAACCGAACCCATTTATCCGTACGGCGTTACACTCCCTCCGCCCAGGTGCATGCAGTGATTCTGCTGGGAATG
This sequence comes from Schistocerca americana, assembly GCF_021461395.2. Lineage (NCBI taxonomy): Eukaryota > Metazoa > Arthropoda > Insecta > Orthoptera > Acrididae > Schistocerca > Schistocerca americana. The sequence goes on from NC_060124.1 coordinate 217,742,304, forward strand.
GATACATAAAGCCGTTGTATCTTCTCCTCAGTCAAGTTGGTCCACACCTGCTCTGTTGTACCTGGACGTTGGTATCTTGGATAATGATACTGGGACGGATCTGACGTCCGAACTGGTTCCACCCATTTTCTATCGGTGAACGATCTGGTGGTCTTGCTGACCGTAGAAGTACGTCAGTATCCAACTGCAGTTCATAGAGAGTAGTGCCGTGTGTGAATATGCATTTTTCTGCTGAAAATTGGCACAACGATGACAGCTAAGACACGAGTACGCAGAATATCTGTGACGTAACGTTGTGCCATTAGAGATGCTTAGCACAAGCAGAGACTCGAAGTCGTACCTGGTGGCTCCCCACAGCACGACACCAGGAGGAACAGCACTGTACCTCTTCTAAACATTGGGAGAACGGGTCCTGTCTTCAGTTAGCCGCCATACTCGCTGATTGTCATCTGGCGTACTCCACGACAGATATTCGTCGCTGAAAACAATGTGACGCCATTCATTAATTCCAGGTCATAGCACCACTCCAGACGCTACCGTTGTGTTGGACTGTTAACGGCAGCCTACGGATGGTACACTAATTTACACTAATTCCCAACCATCAATGTTACTCGTCTCCGCCAATGGTGGACGATGACACAGAATATTCCAGGGAGTAGGGGCAGATGTGAAGAGGTTACAATGTACTTTCAGCACGATATGGCAGGGATCAGACGCGCTCGACCGCCATCCTGACGACGATTATACCTCCACTCATGGTCCCATGTGGTCCAACATCGGGTCACTGTCACATCCAAATGCTGTGGATTCTACCAGCAATGCAGGCACCCATGAGGTCTTTTTCTAATTCTGGCAGCTGCTGTCTCATACAAGTACGTGAAATCTCCGTCTCCTTCGCAGTGATCACTCGACACTTCAAGCCTTAAATACCCTACCAGAACTGGTAATAACACTATGCAGGAAGAACATTAACGCACCAGGGATGGTCGTTGTACCTGTCACTAGGAATGAAAACTACGATCAGCATACGCCCCGCCGATGTGTAAGTGTGCAATGTCACACCGACATCGGACCACATCTTCTGGCTTCTCCACTGTTTTTATCGGGCAGTGTAGAATTCCAAACTAAGGAAATGTCCACTGTGAGGCGAATGATACCGAGAATATAGTGGACACTAAACGGCATGGGGATGCCGTTAAATGAGACCGAAATGGCTTCGCTAAAATGGGGTAACACTGGTGGAGGGACCTGTTCTACTGAAGGTGTACCAGGCGCACGTGCGATACATTTGCAGTAATGGCCTCAGACCCCCGTTGCACAGGACGCTGTCATTCGGCCGTGACAGTGGAACACGGCTAGGCGGCGGATTCCTCGCTCGATTAATTACCTGCAGCAGCAGCCATTCATCTTGCCGCGAAACTTCCAAACGGTTCGCGCGCCCGTAACGAGCAGGTTAATAATTCAAAGCGGACCCGACCGCTACCACCGCCGCGGCGAGCCACGGCCAGGCGTGGACCAATCGTTAGGCCGGACGTCCACCGGGTTGGGGTGGAGCACCTGCCTATTGACGGCCGCCTAGCCTCTGTGGCAAATACACAGCTTATTCAGACAAAACTGTGAGGGAACTTCCCGCAGAATTTCCTCAGGCGAAACGCTACATGTGCCTCGAAGGAATACCTAAACTCCAAAGTAAATCAAAGTTCTCTGCATACCTGACAGATACTGGCATGTCTCACCAGTATCAAAATAGACAACATTCTGGTGTTGTTATTATGCTGATAATCTCTGAAATTCTGAAGGCAACATGGTTAAAATGCAATGCTCTGAAATAGGGAAAGTACTTTAAGGTGTGAACTAGTCGGTCTAAATGAACGGCAGTGAGCGAGTACGTTGCCGCACGTCTCCATTCGGGCCCAGAAAGCTTGATGTCATATGGCACAGGATCAGCTTGACCGTAGCTCCAAGTGGGACTTGTCCTGCAACATTGGGTAGTTGAAGGAACAGGAAAAGGTAGTGTGAGCCAATCAGCGAGCAGTGGCGGTGCACTGTGGTGGTATCCCTCTTTACATTTCCAGGAGACGCTATTCGGATGAATTCAAACAAGGAAGAACTATCGGGGAATAGAAGGAGGTCTAAGTGTAACGAGTGTAGCCCAGAAGTTTGATATTCCCTCGTATTGTTTCGCGCACGTGGTGTGCGTTCAGAACCACAGGCACTACTGCTCGAGGGACAAGAGTGGTCGGCGACGGTCAATTATGGCAAGTGATCACCGCTACATTGTCCAACAGTCAACAATGGACTCACGTCAACAAGCGAGTGGAATTGCAACCACATTTATCGGGACAACAATGCACGCAATTACACGCTCCCCAGTAGATTGGACCGATAAGGAGTTGGGTCGCATGCTCTTCTTGGATGAGAATTCAAACTTTTCAATTGTCTCCTTGCCTGAACTAGTTGGTGTCCACGTTTCACTTCTGTATGTAGCCACATTCCATACCAATACTTTCAGAAAAAAATTCGTAAGACTTCAGTTTATTTAAGATGTGAACAGATTTCCGTTTTTTGGAAATCCTTTTCTTGCTGTTACCTGTATAAATTTTATACCATTTTTAATTCAGCCATTGCTATTTTTCTGCAGAAATAGTAAAGTTAATCTACTTCTTCTTGCATCCCATTTCCTAATTCCTTCTGTATCGGCTGATTAAATTCGAGTACGTACCATTACCGTTTGTTTACTTCTTTCATCTTCTTTCTAAGACGGTATATCAGGAAAGCAGATAGTGGTGCAAGGCCGAATCCACATTGGGTGAGCAGTGAGAGGACGCAATTTTTAACTCCGAAATTAGCCTTGCTCTCGAATCTTTAGACGGAAGCATCGAATTGAGGATGTTTTCAGTTTAATTCTCAGAAAACTGTGTCTGACAAATATATAAAGACATAGTGCGTTAATATCGCCCTGTGTAAGATTTAAAGTCAATAGTTTGTTCAACTTTGATAGAGCACCTATTAGCCTCCTCTTTGATGTGATATTACAAGGCCATTACAAGCCTTACAAGCGAGATATCGACTACGGAAATAATCTAGAATTGGAGGGAAATCGGCTGTTGGACTCAGGAAACAAGCGGTGTAGCAAGATGAAATATGATTTGTTTCTATTGGACGACGTAACAGAACTCCGTTCTTTCCAAATAATACCATTTATGCCCTTAACCGACAGAATCGGTATGTACAGAAAAACTGGACAGTCAGGGTTTGGCCATATATAATACTTGCATTGTCTTTTAATGTTTGGACCTCTTCCTCGTACGGCTTATCACGGACAAAGGCACAGACCCGAAATAGTAAGAGATATATTAAATATGTATACACATTCATAATGCGTCACGTATCGACTCTGTCCATTAGAACAAATTATTTATAATCTGCAGTATTTCAGTTATTGGAATGAGTGCAGAGAGAGAGCGAGAGGGGAGGAGGAAAAGTGGGGGAAGGAGAGAGGGGGAAAATTCATTACAAACACAAAGGAGTAGGACCTTGTCGCTGCAACTGCTCGTATACAGTAGTGCTCGTTATGTTTACCTTCCACACTATTACGAGCGGAACAACGAATCACGGTATTCGCAGCGAAGTACACTTATGACCAACAGTTACTAGTAACTACAGGTGGCGTGAAAATCTTGAGTGACTTTTGGACAATCAAAATACAATCTAATCTTGTCGAAAATATGTACTTATTACTGAAGCAACTTCCAGAGCTCAGTCTCTTATTTCCGTTTACATTTCCAGGAAAAAAGATTGATTGTTTTTGATTTAATAGTGAGCCTTTGGCCAACTGAGTAAATGGACTGACCCTGAGAAATGGTGACTACAGTTTCATCAACCACTGCTGCACCTAATATATGGGTACCTTACCCACGAATTTGCAGCCTGTGTTCTCCTCGCTGGGAGATTAACACTACATGACCCTTTGCTTTTGGAATGCTATAGATTTGTCATTTTTAATAACGTGTAGGTTGTCTGAGTATCGAATTTCAGTTCAGTTTTGAGGGTAATTAACTGGTTTGTAGTTGATTGGAGCTATAAGGTGCAGTCAAATTAAAACGAGCTAGGTGTAAAATTGTATGTGAACTGTTAATTATTCCAAAATTAACTGCCATAACTCTTAATACATTTATTGCACTGTGAGATAATACGATCGATGTCATTATGGAAAAATGTTTGCTATTGCCTACGAAACAATGATTGTACCCAGCAACTCTTCATTCAAAGCAAATCGATAGCCACTAATGTCTTTATTCAGGGCTCCAAAAATACAGAAATCATGGAGAGAGATCGAGACTCTATAGAGGATGTGTAAGGGTTTCCTAGTAAAATTTCTGCAGTGTAGTTGAAACAACCTTGACGACAAGCGGAATAAAAGTATTAACAGTTATAGCAATTACTTCTATCCATCTCTGTCGTTTTCATTTATTGCTCTTATACGGGGACTATTCGAAATGTAAGTTTCTATAGGTCGCGAAATGGAAAACTACAGCGAAAATCCAATGAAGCTTTGCTCAAAAGTGTTTTGCGGTGGCTCTAGAATGCCTGTCGATCGCGTCACGTCGCTCTGTTCAGTTATGAGCACGGGTGAGCGCGTAAAGTTGCCTACAGCAGTAATATCTCTCACCAATATGGGTGCACACTGCGAGGTTGCGCCTGATTTCACGCAACCCCACATAACGTACCTGTCTAGTATTTCCTTCTTCATGACAATTATCGGCAGCACACTGCAGCTGCAATAAGGACGCCCCTGCAGCGTCTTCGGTAGGAAGTGTTAGATTACCCACCATTAAGCCCGGATTTGGCTCCTTTTGACGTTCATCTCTGCTCACATGAACAGCTGGCTATGAAGACAGTATGTTGGCACAGACAACGAGCTGCTGACCAGCGCAGAGATGTGGCGGAAAGCACGAGCGGCTGCCTTCTGTGACGAGAGGATTAGAAAGCTTCATGTCTAAATCGGGGCTGTGACTATGTAGCTGGAAGATATAACAAACTGTTGCAAATAAAATACTTTTATTTTAACTGTGACTTCCCTTTCGCTACCAATCGTACCTTACTTTCCGGATTCTCCTCGTATGTTGCACTGTATGGAAAGAAAGAAAAGAAAGAAATATAAGTTTTTAACGTACCGTCCGCAAAGATGTCATCAGAGATGGAGCACAAGCTCAAATTAGAGAGGAAGGTCGGAGAAGGAAATCCACAGTGCCCTTTCAGAGGGACTATCCGTCATTTCCTTGAAGCGTTTTAGGAAATCCTCGGGAAGCCTAAATCTATACAGCTGTACAGGGATTTGAACCTTCGTCCTGTAGATGGCGAGTCCAATGTCTTAACTACTGCGCTACCTCGCTTGGCTTGGAGGGAGTGGGAGGATGGAGGAGGGAGGGAGGGAGAGAGAGAGAGAGATTCCATATGCCCACATTGGAGAGCACGAGTTATATGAAGAAAAAATCTGTACTGAAAGGTCAACTTGAAATCCTTTCTGTATTTAACAAGGTGAAACTAAACGATATTTAAATATGTTAATGCTTTCGCATTAGTTTTACATTGTCTTATTTATTTTTCCACTCCATTGTCTTTATTTCTCTGATTACATAACGTTCTTTGTGTAACGTTATAAGCTGTAAGTTAGTTAGATAAGCGATTATGGTATTTTTCTGATTCGCTATATTACAATTGAGCTCAGTTCTCTCTAACATGATTTCGGAGCACATTATTTTAACATATAATGAAAGAAGAGAAATAATTACACACACTGCTTCAGAATAATATTTTAACTTATCTGTTTTCTAATACTGTATGTTGTGAAGCCTAATCACGAGGGCTACACGGAAAGTTGGGTCCAATCAGTCGGGAGATCGAAAACATTGTGAAAATCAAAAACAATTTATTTGCAGCAGTTAGCTACAACCTACAGCTACTTCTCTACACAGTCTCCGCTCTGACTTAGACCTTTCTCTAAGCGTTCTACCAACTTTCCATCACTGTCGTCGCCTCAAGCCAATTCTCTACGCTGGTCTTCAGTTCGTTGACTGTGCCAGAGTGTTGTCTCCATAGCCAGCGGTTCACGTGAGCAGAGGTGAAACTCAGGAGGAGCCAATTGCCGGCTGTATTGTGGGTGGATCAATACTTCCTATCGAAATCGCTGCAGGAGCTTCTTCATTGCCCCTGCAGAGAGCGGCTGAGAATTGTCATGTAAAAGAAAACGCATGGTAGTTACGTTATGTGGGCTGTATGACATCAGGCGAAATCTTTCACCAGGCCCTCATACTTGGCGAGAGGCTCTGCTCTCTAGTCTTTCCGCTCTTACTGTACGCTCAGAACTGAAAAGAATACGAGAAGCTATCGACAGGCATACTAGAGACACTGCGCAACACATGTATCCAAAGTTTCATCGGATTGTCACTGTGGTTTCCATTTCGCACCCCATCGGACCTTACTTTCCGAACAGCCCTCGTACTACTTCAGCTCAAAATAATCTTAAAGTCAACATACATGCTCCCATCTAGAACTGCCTATCGAAATAATCTAGGTGTTTCAACCGGATTCTGTCTACACACTTATACGTACTAATATCGTGAAAAATTTTCCCCAATCCTTTTCTCTATATTTTTATCATAAAAATGTTTTTATTTATTACCAAGCACCTTCAAGAACTGGTAAAATATTACCTTTCCCACCAGTTTCAGAAATAAATTGTCGAGTTTTAATAGTAAATACGCTAAGAATGGAGGGTAGAGAATCAAAGCACTGAACCCTACTGTTCCCTTTCGGGCTGTTAGAGATGCCAGTTATTTCCAGTTCGAAAGCTAGTCGCTGGAGCAGGAAGCACGTGGGCAGTACTACGTCTCCGCAGACTCAACTTTTGGGTGGCTATTCACTGGAAAATTGGAACAGAAATTACTTTGCACTTTAGTTTGAGCTTCTGAATACAATGTGGTTGGTAACTCATTCAATTCTGAAGGTCTTCCACAACTCATTATGTTGCCGACGAGATAGAAATTCGTTCACTGAACAGCTCCAATAATTTACAGCATGAATTCACGTTGGAACTCCACAAATACTTTAGATGACTATTCTTTACTTCAGAGCAGAACAGAGGTTATTTGTTGATATTGCGACAAGTGCTGTGTCTCTGTGGTACTGCGACGATATTTTGTGGGCAGCTTCTTGAAGGTTAAAATTTCTGCCCCCATACTTAACAGGCTGTATTATACGAGCGAAAATATATACCAGTCTGTATTTTTTCCGCCGAAATGGATACTTTCCTGTAACACGTAACGAATACTATTGCTTTCGGTCCTGGAGGAATTTCCTATTATGCCTAACCAGCTGTTTCATCGGAAATAGGAACAAAATGGGGAAGTGGTTTTCATATAGAACTCGTATGGTTTTTTGCAACGCAGCCAGTACCAAAGTTGAAACTGCCTCCAAAACGAAGCAAAGGAAACACGAGCTAAGTGCGGGACAAAATGCCGAAGTAATAGTAAGTCAGCGGCCACGGACAGCCGGAAGATAATAGCAACGAAAACTTGAATTATTCCTGCAGAATATGAATAAGACACGTAAGCAACGGCTCTACAAATGTCCTGTCCTTTAGGCCGAAACTATGAGCTAGTGAATGAACTGAATAATACGCGTATCAGAAGAAAAGAAGGGCTTTGCACTGAAATTGCGAACAATTAATTCAGTTAGAGAACAATGAAAGAAAATGGAATGGAAAAAAACTGACAGTGATTAACATTGACAGACGAGAGAATAACTATCAGATAAGTACTTAAACTGTCGAGAGTACAAGCGGTAAGTGAAAGAATTGTAAGCTACATAGTAAGACATTGAAGGGAACTGAAATACTATAATGAGAACTGTATTGTGATGAGTGGAAGTGTTCTTTGACAGAATGTATATGCTATTTGAAACTTCGGCTTCACCACAACGTCACCGTCCCATTGTTTATGTCTTGAATCCAGAAGGTACGAACTTCTGATTGGTTACCTCTAATTCCGTAGATGACCATAAAACTCCACCAAAAATAATAAAAAGCGTTTAAACATTTTGTGGTTAGCAACTGAGTTTCGTTTTCTCTTTCCATGACATATCGACAACTAGCCTAGCATTGTGTTCTTCATGAATGGAGGTACGCTTTCGTTTCTCCCTGTTTGGACTCCAACCAAACAGTGTTCAGATTGGCCCACTCACAGTTTGTTCGAACAGCGAGGAACGAAATCAGCTCTCAACAGCTGACGAAGACAACAAGGGAAGTTGTCGAAATATCGTGTGAAGGAACTGGTAACTCTGCTGCGAACTCAAACTTTTGTAAGATAACGGTTTTGCGTAGAATGTCTAAAAGATCAAACGATAAAACCGGTTACCTGCAGGTCAAGAATACACACACTAGTTACTTCACGACTTGTTGATATACAAGGGTAGTGTAACGTACAAAATTTTTGGAAAGAGTCTGACACGATGCCCCACACCTGACTATTAATTAAGGTGCGAGCATACGGAATATGTTCCCACATATTTAAGTGGCTCGAAGGCTAGAACACATTACGTTGTGCTTGACGGCGTGAGTTTATCAGAGACAGGCGTATCGTCAGGATCGTCCTCAGTAAGTGTGACAGGGCTGCTCTTATTCTCTATGTACGAGTACATAAATGATCTGGGGACGTGGTGAACAGCAGTCTGCCATGATTGCTGATGATGATTCCGCTGTGTAAGGAAAATGTCAGTCTGGAGTGGCTGCAGAGAAAGACAAGATGATGAAGACTAAGTTTCTAGTTGGTGTGGTGAACGACAGCTAGCCCAAAATGTAGAAAAATGTAAGTTAATGCAGATGACTAGAAAAACTATCACACAATGCTAGAACTGAACATTAGTAGTGTACTACTTGACACAGTCAGTCAGGTGAAATATGTAGGCATAATGTTGAGAAGAGATATGAAATGAAACGACCATGTAAGGATTGTATTGAGGAACGTGAATGGTCGATTTCGCTTTGCTGACAGAGTTGTAGGAAACTGTGCCTGATCTGTTAGGGAGACCGCGTGTGAAACTCTAGTGCGACCAATTCTTGAGCAGTGCATGAGTATTTTGGAAACCCACCAGTTCGTGTTAAAGTAAGACATCGAAGCAATTCACAGGGGGGCTGGCAGCATTACGGAGATGCTTCGTGAACACAAGTGGGAATCCCTGAAGGGAAGACGACTTTCTTTCCGCGGAACACTGTTGAGAAAATTTAGAGAGTTGGAATTTGAAACTGACTGCAGACGACGGTGGCAATAGAATGTACTGCCGCTATCGTACATTTCACTTAAGAAGCACCAAGATGAGAGAAATTACGGCCAGCACGGAAGCATACAGTTATGTAAAGCAGTCATCGATCCGAAGACTGTTTTTGAAGACTACAGTGTTTTACCGCGCATGGTCTACTGGAGTTGATATGTTACAGCCTTCCTTCGAACTGACACAGCCAGTTGTAGGGCAACATACCGTTTAACGTGAATTTCGAACCACGGTTTAACACGCATTTTTCACATCAACAAAGATTTCCATAGGTGAAGCAAGAGATAGATGACGCACAAAAATCTGGTATTGACCGGGTATCGAACCACAGACATTTGGATGTATAGTCTGGCAATTTGCCACTTTCTTCCGCTCACAAGGGAACCTCCCCATCGCACCCCCTCAGATTTAGTTATAAGTTGGCTCAGTGGATAGGCCTTGAAAAACTGAACACAGATCAGTCTAGAAAACAGGAAGACGTTGTGTGAAACTATGACAAAAATAAGCAAAATATACAAACTGAGTAGTCCATGCGCAAGACAGACAACACCAAGGTTAATCTGAGCTCAGGGGCGTCGTGGTCCCGTGGTTAGCGTGAGCAGCTGCGGGGCGAGAGGTCCTCGTTCTAGTCTTCCCTCGAGTGAAAAGTTTACTTTCTTTATTTTTGCAAAGTTATGATCTGTCCGTTCGTTCATTGACGTCTCTGTTCACTGTAATAAGTTTAGTGTCTGTGTATTGCGACCGCACCGCATAACTGCGCGATTAGTAGGCGAAAGGACGTGCCTCTCCAATGGGAACCGAAAACATTTGATCGCAAGGTCATAGGTCAACCGATTCCTTTACAGGAAAACACGTCTGATATATACTATACGACACTGGTGACGGCATGTGCGTCACATGACAGGAATATGTTGTCGACACACCTAACTTGTACACTTGGCGAATGGGTAAAAAGATTCTTCTACCTTTCCCGATTTAGGTTTTCTTGTGGATGTGATAATCACTCCCAAAAAAGTGATGAAAACGTAAGTTTGTCACATATGCTGCATCAAATGAATGCAACAGTTTCACAGTCGCAGTTTTCCCTGTGCTCTGTCAAAACATATTTTTTTAACGTTTTTGCGCTGTAGTCGACTAGCGTCGTGTGTTTCGATGTTTATTTAGGTGTAGCGTCCCCATACTACGGCGCAGTTACCTCGCGTCGGACGGACGGACGGACAGATAATAATTGTCTGAAAATAAAAAATTAAACTTTTCACTCGAGGGAAGACTTGAATGACAGACCTCTCGCTCCGCAGCTGCTCACGCTAACCACGGGACCACGGTCCTCCAGAGCCTATCTTGCGCATGGACTACTCAGTTTGTATATTTTGCTTATTTTTTTCATAGTTCCACATAACTTCGTCCTGTTTTCTCGATTGATTTGTGTTCGGTTTTTCAAGGCCTATCCACTGTGCCAACGTATAACTAAATCTGAGGGGGGTGCGATGGGGAGGTTCCCTTGTCAGTTTCTTCGTCGTGGTGGTTCTGTGTGGATGATGCATGACATGTCTCAGATTCCATCGACGAAGAGTTCACTCAGATTTCTGATGCTGTCGTGTACGAGAATGTGTCGTCGTTGTGTTACTATAGGAGGATACAAAATAACTTAAGCATTTCCCGTAGGTATGATAAGTGGCAGATAGCTCTAAATGTGGAAAAATGTAAGTTAATGGGGATGAGTATGAGAAAGAAACTCAACAATGTTCGAACACAGCATTAGTAGTGTCCTGTTTGGCAATGTCACGTAGTTTAAATACCTGTGTGTAACGGTGTAAAGCGATATGAAAAGGAACGAAGGTGTTAGAATTGTAGCAGGGAAGGTAAACAGTGGACTTTGGTTTGATGGGAAAATTTTAAGAAAATGTGGTTCAACTGTAAAGGAGGCCGCTTATGGGACGCAACTACGGTGTGTCCTTGACTGCTACTCGAGTGTTTGGGATCCACACCAGCTCGGATTAAAAGAAGACTTCGAACCAATTTAGAGGTGGGATGTAGATATGCTACTGGTAGGATCGAACAACACGCAAGAACTAAGAAGAAGCTTTGTGAACTCAAACTGGAATCCCTGGAGTGAAGGCGAAGGTGACGATCTTTTCAAGGAACATTATTCAGGCATTTGAAACTGACCGCAGAACTGTTCCTCTGCCGCCGACTTACGTTTCGCGTAAGGACCACGCAGGTGATATAAGGGATATTACGGACCATGCGAAGGCATATAGACAGTACTTTGTTCCTGGCTCTATCTGCGTATGAAAGAGGAAAGGAGATGGCTAGTAATGGTACAGGGTACCCTCCGCCACGCACCACTCGCTGGCTTGCGGAGCACGCATGCAGACGTATTAGGTGTAGGTACAAGACGGTAGCAAAATCACATGTTCTTTAAACTTACTCAACGGGGCTCCACGTCGCACTTTCTTGTAAGATTAGCTTTTTCTACAGGATTTGTGTTACACTTTTAAATGGTTGACACCAAACTGTTACGGTCCTAGCAGAGTATCTCTGGATTCATTCTGTCTCTGTTGTCATGCCTACTTGATAATGATTCCAAATTTATTGTATTGTATCTGTATGGCCAGATTCCCTTCCATTCGGTACGCCGTCAGTTAACTTAAGGGATGATAGCCGCGTGCGACATCTAACTCAGAATAGTGTCAGTTTTGTTGTGTGTCTTAATGTTTTCAACTGTTTACGTATCATATTTTACGAGGCATTTACGTAAACGAATACGTAAAGCCACCTAAAAGCCACACGCAGCGGTCGTTAACCCACCGACACGAAGCGTTACGCGGACTTGTTCAATTCGCTGTCTTGCAAGCGAGCAAAATGAATGTTAAGCTCTACAGGCAGGAGAATACTAACGACTTCTTAGTATGAAACCTAAATGCAGAGCACGTCGAAGCCACGAGGTTCGCCCTGTTTCATAACGTCATACGCTCGGTAAGAGCGCGGGTCACTTGTTTGCGAAGTACGGCGTGCCTCGCGAGTCGAAAATGTTCAAATGGCTCTGAGTACTATGGGACTTAAGTTCTGAAGTCATAAGTCCCGTAGAACTTAAAACTACTTAAACCTAACTAACCTAAGGACATCACACACATCCATGCCCGAGGCAGGATTCGAACCTGCGACAGTAGCGGTCGCGCGGTTCCAGACAGTATGTAGCGCCTAGAACCACTCGGCCACACTGGCCGACTCGCCCTCTGATTCAGTGGCAAATTTGCAGGGTGACAGAAGGATGAAAATAAAGGGATACCTATTATGGGGTAGCTGCCAACAGGCAGTAGCTTTCGATAAAGTGATGACAAAATTTCGACACGACTTCATCAGACTACTCAGGTGCTGCATAAAACCAACTGCTGATAGTACAGATTCGAAATTTTGCGCCCTGTGTTTGAATCTAGTCTAATGGTTTGTTTTTTGTTTGGTTTCTTTTGTGTCGCGAATGCATGTGACATAATTATTTTTACAGTATCGTGAAGTACTATGATATTAATGGCAAAAGAAATGAAGAATAAAAATTTTATTAAAAATAGAATCTATCAACACAATTGACATGGATTAACACTTTCATTTCTCTCAAACAAGTAAGTGGCAAATTTGGTCCCGGAGTCTTAAAATAGATAATGGAACAACTTCAGAATGTGTATCCGACAGCTAAAAACTCAGGAAAGCTAACAAAAGAAATCTGTCATCAGTTTCTCGAGAAAGTATTGCAATCCTAAGTAAAATGTAAGCCGTTTCTGTGTATCACTGACTCATGGGGTGGACGATACTATCTCTCTTCGTATGATATGCTCCTTGTCGATGACATTGGAATACCGACATGTTAATTAACAGCAATTCCGCCCAAGTGCACGCCATTTTGTAAACGCTGTGACGTATACTTTTAGAGACACGTGAAGAACTAAATTCGCCGGTTACAGAAGTGTCCTACTCTCATCGCACGGTAGAGGGAAATCACAAGTAGAAGCGATGCGGTGAAAATGCACATCTTGATAAATAATCAGTTGCAGGCTCCAACTTTCGAGAAAATGCTTCAATGTACGTGGTTTACCGCAATATTTGTACCAATCGCAAAGTTGTTTTCCTAATGACATTCACGCAAGTAAGTGACTGCCGTGGCATCGCACGTTGCTAGTGATCTTCCGCATTTTTATGTTTTGGACGGTCTTATGAATGTAGTGGTTGTCTTGAAGGGTAAAAGTAAAAATCAATGTAAAAATTTAAATACTACGCGCTTTTCAATTTTTAGTTGGCAGTTGCTGTTAATTATATAAGATTAAATAGTGTTTGTAATGATAAAATCTTATTTCTTTTGTCAATAATTCCACTGTACTTCACGATGTCACCAAAAATATTGGTGTGACATGCTTCCACACAAAGAAACACAAACCGTAACAGTGGAGTTCAACACGAGGAGAGAAATTTTTAAAATGTGCCCTTATCCAGTGCACTAACATATCACTTGATCTTATGGTGCGCGAATGAACTGTTGAAGTCGCGTTGCAAGTCCGACTGTAATGTTCTGCAAAACTATTGAGTGTCGGCACCTAAGCCGAAATAGAGGTTCATTTATTTTCGCCTTTGTTTCACAGTGTCAAGTTCTGCTGTACGGGAGAGCGAACTATGGCGGGCTCCCACTGTTAGTGAGGTCAGGAACTTCGGCCTGTGCGAGCAAATTGAGAGCCAGGGCGCCAACTTCGGTTGCACCGACATGCTCTGAACTATTAAGTTACACATTTGCTTCGAAGTCGTACTTCGGTGAAGTTTACACGTTCTGGAGGAAGATGGCACTGTTTCAACACTCCAGAATGCTGTTTAGTACAAATGAGTAAAGCTGCACTTCCTGCAGGTGCTGGCTACGCCATTCATTCGCGATCCGTTCATACACTGAAGCGCCAAAGGTAGGAATATATTTTCAAATACAGAGATATGTAATCAGGTAGAATACGGCACTGGGGTCGGCAACGCCTACATAAGACAAGTGTCTGGCGCAGTTGTTAGATCGCATGCTGCTACAATGACAGGTTATCAAGATTTAAGTGAGTTTGAACGAGGTGTTACAGTCGCCACACGAGCGATGGGACACAGCACCTCCAAGGTAGAGATGAAGTGTGAATTTTCCCGTACGACCATTTCACGAGTGTAGCGTGAATATCAGGAATCTAGTATAACATCAAATCCCCGACATCGCTGCGGCTGGTAAAACACCCTGAAAGAGCGGGACTAACGACTAATGAAGAGAATCGTTCAACGTGACGGAAGTGCAGCCCTTCCGTAAATTGCAGCAGATTTCAGTACTGGGCCATCAAAAAGAGATGGCGTGCGAAACATTGAAAGAAAAATCATCGATATGGGCTTTCGGAGCCGAAGTCTCACATGTGTACCTTTGATAACCGCACGACACAAAGCTTTACGCCTTGCCTGGGCCCGTCAGCACTGAAATTCCACTGTTGATGACTGGAAACATGTTGCCTGGTCAGACGAGTCTCGTTTCAAACTGTATCGAGCAGATGGACGTGTATGGGTATGGAGACGACCTCATGAGTCCATGGACCCTGCATGTCAGAAGGGCAGTGTTAGAGCTAGGGGAGGCTCTCTAATGGTGTGGGGCTTGTGCAGTTTATGAAACACCTGATACTTCTAATACGACTCTGACAGCTGTCACGTAGTAAGCATCCTGTCTGAATACCTGCATCCATTGATGTCCATAGTGGATTCCGACGGACTTAGGCTATTCTAGCAGGACAATGCGTCACCCCGACATGTCCAGAATAGCTACAGAGTGGGTCCAGGATTACTCTTCTGAGTTTAGACACTTCCGCTGGCCACCAGACTCCCCACACATGAACACAATTGAGCATATATGGAATGCCTTACAACTTGCTGTTCAGAAGAGATCTCAACTCCCTCGCACTCTCACAGATTTATGAACAGCCCTGCAGGATTTATGATGTCAGTTCCCTCCAGCACTGCTTCAGACATTAGTCAAGTCCATGCCACGTCGTGTTGCGGCACTTCTTAGCGCTCGAGAGGGCCGTAAATGATATTATGCAGGTGTACCAGTTTCTTTGGCTCTATAGAGTAGTTCTCGTGTTTCAAGTATACTTTCAAATATGTTAATTCAAAGTAATTCCGCACACGATGTGTTTGATGTTTTGTCAACAGACTTTGTTGCTTTTTGTGAGCTATTAGAATACAAGTGCACTCTTGGGTGGTGACACCCAGTTACCGTTTTTCCATGTATGAGTAGAATGGGCTCACGATTCCCTCTCTCTCTCTCTCTCTCTCTCTCTCTCTCTTTCTCTCTCTGACACACACACACACACACACACACACACGCACGCACGCACGCACGCGCGCGCGCGCGCGCTTTTCCTCTCGTAAAATGAATAGAGACAGTTTCATAGGTTTCACTGTAAAATGTTATCTGGTGGTTAAGTTATGTGCGATTTTCAGCTACGGTTGTAGTGGTTATCTACCAGGGCCGTTCAACAGTAAGTAATGCAACACATTTTTTTCCGAAACCAGGTTGATTTTGAAACTTCCTGGCAGATTAAAACTGTGTGCCCGACCGAGACTCGAACTCGGGAACTTTGCCTTTCGCGGGTTCTACCATCTGAGGTTGATTTTATTCCGGATTCCAATGCACTGTGTTATCCCGCACTGGTTCAGCTACAAAGCGGAATTTTCAAGATAATTTCCTTCCAATGCGATGGTCGTGTGCCACCCTGTGGCGGGGAGCCTCTGATCCCTCAATGCACCATTCTAGAGGACGATGTCTGAGGGAACATCTTGCTGCATTTACAATTTCTCCATCACCCACGTACTGCTTCCCGCAGAGTGCATAATTAATTAAGCCAAACAGACAGAAGTCAGAAGCTGCGAAATCCGTATTGTAGGATGGCTGAGGAAGAACAGTCCCAATCAGTTTTATAAGCTCCTCTCGGGTGCCTAGACTTGTGTGAGCCCTTATGTTGTCATGTAAATGAAAAATTTAGTTTGTATTTCTGTGGCGATGAACCCATTGAAGTCGTTTCTTCCTATTTCCCGAGGGTGTGTGTGGCCGGCCGTCACGCGGAGATCGGTGAGGTTTCAGCTACCTTGGGGCGTTGATAACAGGCTGCTCGCCCAACAACTTACCGGGCTTTTTTCCCCTGTCAGGTCTCCAAATACATTCTGCAAGCGCCTTTGAATATGTAAGATGCTCTCGTTTTCCGCCACAAGAAACTCAATGTCAGTTCTCTGCTTGGAAAATGCCTTCATTAAGGACGCCATTTTGATCGCTACTTATAGCGCTGACACGTATTAGTTCTTTATGAAACTATAGGGGCTGAAGCGGTAATTCTACGACGTCCCAAGGCAAATCGCGTATTTTTTTCTGCTCCCCACCGTAACAACAAGCGCCGGCACGAAGTTCAGAAACGTAATCGCAGAGAAGGCTGTGAAACGACGTCAACCGAAGAGAATATAAGCGCCCCTCCTGCCAGCCTCGGCACAGTAGAAAACGCGCACTAGTAGACTCAGACTAGAAGAGCGGTACTAGAAAAAAAACGTTCAAATGTGTGTGAAATCTTACGGGACTTAACTGCTAAGGTCATCAGTCCCTAAGCTTACACTTACACAGCGAAAGGGCTGCCCTCTTCAAACAGAAAGGTGACTGGGCCACGGGCGGTAGAAACTATCAAAAGCGACGAGTCGCAAATTAAGATGCAGCAGGTGAATACCAGACCGTTATTATTTTATATCTGGTCACATCTTGCTTAAAGGATAAACTTTATCTCTATTAATAACGTCATCGAATAACATTTTTCGGGGGAGTTCTTAAGTACACAATCCCAGTAACGGTAAGCTGGAGCAGTAGTTTGTGTATCTGTAAATGACATCTTATGCCCTTGATTGAGACAACGTTTAGCGACGGCAGATTTTTGTGGTTGGCGCAAACGTGTGTCCACACGTCAGTCATGAAAAGTACGAATAGTCTGTCCAAAGCAAGCCTTTCCGCAATAACAGGAAATTTTATATACCCTAGGTTTCCTGAATCCCAATCATCTTTAACTGATCCAAGAAGGGCTCCAGTTTTGGCAAAAGGCAAAAGGAAACATTCAGTATCATACTTTCTGAGGATTCTTGAAATTTTCGGTGAAGTAATCCCCGTAAAGGTCAAAACAGCAACTGATTTAAAAGTCTGTTTCTATAGGTTATCCGTTTTGAGCTGACTGCAGTCTAACTAAAAATAATTACACCAGACATATTTTGCTTTTATTTATGAACCATTCTGTAAATTGGATACATACGTTTCTACATTTTTATTTTTTTTAGGTCAAAAATGGTGTTTTCTTTATAAAGTTGGTCTTCAAGTTACTTACAGTGATTCTGTAAATTTTCTGGTCCTTCCCCCCTTGCTAGCAGCGGTTGGTATCGAAAGGCTTCGTTGCACATCTACACTTGGCAGTTTTTGGCATTCTGCAGTATATCCTGCGCGGCACTATTTACAGTTCACTTTCTTAAACTGTTCCTCATTCTGCACTGCCACAGTGTCTATGTCTGTTCGTTTGTATTATGATCTAAAAGTGTCCATTATTGTTTCACATCGAGGTCCAAATTGAAAACCAGACCGTTGTTTTATTTTTGGTCACATCTTGCTTAGATGATCAGTATATCCACTTTGCCTGAAGGCGACCTTAAGATAATCCAGTTGCCGAGTCAAATTATCGGAATCCGAAAAAGCATAAACTATCTTGATCATTGTACGTAAATCTCCCATGCGTTGATGCCGTGGGTGACAACTCGTAGCATGGAGGTAGAGGTCCGTATTTGTAGGTTTCCGGTAAACGCTGTGTCCCAAATTTCTGTTTTCGTTTTTATGTACTGAAACATCTAACAAAAGTGATTTGCCATCATTTTGCAATTTCAATAGACAACTTGATGTGTGGATGAAGGTGGTCCAAATGACCTAAAACAGATGAAGAGTTTCCATTCCATGGTGCCAAACGATGAAAATATCATCCACTTACCTCCAAGAACATGCGTATTTAAAATAAAAAGCCCGGAATGCAGTATCATCAAATTATTCCATGAAAAGATTTGGCGACGACAGGGGAAATAGGACTACCCATGGCCACACCGTCAGTTTCTCAAAAAAATGTATCATTAAATGAAAATAAGATTACCCGATAACATTATTAATAGCGATAAAGGTTTTCCTTTGAGGGAGATGTGACATCCTTTTTCTCAGATATAAAACCACAAAGGTCAGGTTTCCGACCTGCTGCATTTTTTTTGTTAATTTCTACCGTCGGCGACGCTGCAAGCCTTCGCTTCACAAAGGGCGATCCTTTCGCTTATCGCGCACTTGCACCGGCCTCTTTCTGGAAAGTAAAGGAGCTGCCGCTCCTGATGTTACCTCAGTTCCGGTGTGATTGTGGAACTGCAGTCTCACGTGAAGATGGTGGCCAGCTGGACAGTAGAAATATCGTGTCGCCAGGACGATGAAATCCGGCCGCTTACGCGTGACAAACATTACGCCGGAAAAATGTACGTGATCCCATACACCTACTCTCTTTCTTAAGATATTTCACTAATCATTGAAGGACGCCGTATCGCAATTGGAGTTGCAGTGATCATTTTCAGGTCCACCACAGCTCAGTGTTTTGTAATTTTGTACCGATGTCTACAACTGATGGCAAGCACGTGCGGGTTGCACGAATTGGGCCGAAAAGGAAAATTAGACATTTGATCTACGTTTAGGCAGCTTGTATACGTAAAATTTAATTTATGGAAGTTAGAAATACATTACAAAAAAGACCTCATAGCGGTTGTCAAAAGTCTACTACGCTATTATCTATAGTATACAATTCATAGTGCAATCGCGAGGGTTCCACATCTGGAAATCCGTATAAATAAACATGTAAAATTTCTTTTGTTCAAAATCTAAAATCTCCAAACGTTCTAGATCGATTGTTCCGAAATTTTGACACAAAGTTCCATTCAAATACGTCCGTGTTCTTATATATCTTCTTTGTAATACATATAATAAAGATGTAATGTACGAGGGCTATTCGGAAAGTGAGGAACGATCGGTCGCGAAATGTAAACCACTGTGAAAATCCAATGAGACTTTTCACAGCCGTTTTGTGCAGTGTCTCTAGTAAGCCCGTCGATCACATCAAGGAGTTTGCGACCGAACCGCCGAATCTTCCCATCAGTAAATAGGGTATGTTCTCAAGTGACTCCGTTGTTTTAACCCCTCCACTGACAGAATGACCCGCTTCCTATTTCCGTATGTATAAAGCCAATACGGACTTGTAGCTGTCACGCCTTTGCGCTTACTGCTACGTATTTTAACCGTAAATAGCTCAGCCCTAATGGTAAGAGTTAGTAGTGAATTCTGGCGTTATTAATCTTTGAAGACAGCACAGCTGCCACAAGCTCAGCTCACTTTTACTCCACTCCTACCCTCGCCATTACACCACATTAACTAGGTGCTACATGGACCTTGCTAAATTCACTTGCGTATACATTTTTTTCCGTTACTCGCCAGTATTTACCTATTGGATTAGTACACTCCTAACCGGACTATTTCTCAAAGAGCTGTGATGATTGAACGGGTTCGATCCACGGCCTACAGTGCCCTACAGTTCACACGGTAACACTGCCTACCTGACCCACTTAACTTGGTAGTGAGCTTATGTACCCAATCACCACTGCTAACAGCAGTAGATAATCCTATCAGCACGACGAGAGCAGCAGACTTACCGTCGAATCCTCCTGAAAATACTTATAACTACGGTCGCCAGCTCTGAAGGAGCAAAAGAATAAATCAATTTTTTGGCTCGTTTCAAAGTGAAACGGCTTGAGTTGAATTTTAAACTTAATTCTGAATATTACTATTTCTGATCATTCTAGGTGATTCTACAAAGCAAATACTCTCTCAATTTCTGTGAGTTGGCTTGGTAATTACTACCATGACAATTTATGCAACTTAGGTTAACAAAATCCTATCCTTCAACTTATTTAATGATTTTGGATATTACTCTTTAGACAATTGCTATAGAATTAGTTAAGTGACTTTACTTGAAAGGTAACTATAAATAGGCGACTCATTCTGGTGTGACCATTGCTCTTTTCTACAGTCTTAAACGCTAAAGTATTCTACAACCAAAAGAATTGTAAATGAAAGAGGCGATGGTGGCCTCAGTCTGATTTCACTACACTATGTTTCAGGTTACTACACTTTACAATGAACAACATGCGTCGTAATTTTGCTCATTACTATATTCTGTCCTCTGCACTTGCACAAAATAAAACTGGTATTCTCCTTTTACATGTATACAAAGTTCGACTTAACAATTTCAAGCAGTCTTGCCTTGGGTAGACGTGTCGGTGCTGGTGGTGGGATGCATGTGGCTAACGCAGCTCTTCACGCCTCATGCCCTTAATGGCGGCTGGAACTACGAGCTGTAGCACTCGTATAAGCTACTGCACGTCCGCCATGAAATCTGGGCGCAGGAACTCTTACAATCAGCCCCAGTGGCATAGAGACGGCTTCGACCACCATTCGTCGCATTCTACTCCACAAACGGCGACGATATTCGCCTCTTCGCGGTTGCACAAACACTTTTGCGTGAGCACAGTTACGCACGTCCTGTCACGTCAACACTCTCCAGGCCATTCCATTGTTCAGTCCCTGTGTCTCCAGCTACCTCTAGCTACGCTCGTATCACCAAGAGTGGGGGCGTTCCCCTACCACTTTTTCACCGAAATCATTTAGTATTTAAGAATATTTATATTTATTACCCTGGAGTTCATACCAGTCATAATAATTTACTACTAGCGCCTTATAACATTAAATCATACAGTAATAACTTATTATTACCAAGAAAAAGAATACATTTGACTCCGAGAGCTCTGTGCATTGTCTGAGACAGCGCTAATTCCCAGTTTCGCCAATAGATGGCATCAGGGTGCACTCCCTGGCAGTCTCACACCAGCGCGCCCGTTTCCGACGCGCGGGCTCCAAATTACTGTCAGCCCACCATCATTTCAGTTCCGTTACACATGCCCCACTTCTTATTGAAGTATCTAACAGTGATAATTCAATAAGAAGTCTCTCCTATAATGAATCTGAAATGTTCGTTAAGCTTTTTACCAAGGGTTTTCCCTTTCTTACTGATACACCTCGGTACTTATATTACTTATTTAAAATTAAACACCAATTCTTTCTATCTTTCCTGCTAAACATTACATAAATGATTTACATATATTCTTTACAATTTTCTTACATCTAAACACAGTACACTTTAAACATGTTTTTTACAAAAATTTTAAATACACTTCTTTTATCTCAGGCAAGTAAAACACACGTTATGCGCCTATTACTTTATAGCCCGTCCTTTTCACTTTACCTCCTCACTTTTCTACCTCTTCCACAACACTTATTTACACATCTATTAAGGCTTTCTTAGAAGCTCAGTCTTTCCCAGTCTGTTTAGTCTCTACTTAAACTAGAAGTTTCATTAGAATACTGCAACATATTTCAGTGAACATTTACCTTTCACATAGAACAAACGAAACAAAACTATTTACATATTGGTTTACTTTAATATTTATTTATATATTTAATTTCAATCTGGTAGAATTCGTGGTTCATACCTTTTGAGATCCACTATGTTTCTTACTCCCAGGCGTTTGCCTGTTAATGGGTACTCTAAATAATAAGCGTTCACATTGGGTATGGACACTATTTTAAATGGTCCATTATATATATATTTAAATTTGCTGATCTCATTATTAATTACACTTGACTTTTCATGTGTTTTTACAAGAACGAGATCACCTATTTTGAATTTAGGATTCCTTACTTTTTCGTCATGACGACGAATTCTCGCATCTGCTTGTTTTCTCATCTTGTCTTTTACTAAGTTCTTTTTACTATCATAATCTAATTCAACTCTATCTGGAAATTCTAGTAGGTCTTCTACTAGACTTTTACTTCTCGTCTTTTTCAGGATTTCTTCTGGAGTAAATCCAGTGCTCTCGTTTGTTAATGAATTCATGATTTCTTCGAATTCACTCACATACATGCCCCACTTCTTGTGGTTACTATGGCAGTACGTCCTAAATAACCGACCTATCTCACGCATATATCTTTCTGCCGGATTGCTTGATGGGTGATAAGCTGAGATATGTACCACTTCTACCTGTTTCTCAGTTATCCCATCCTTCCACATTTTTGAGCAAAACTGAACACCATTATCTGATAGTATTCTTTTTGGCTTCCCTACTTTCACAAAATAATCACACACCATTTTACCATACACAGCTCTGGCAGTAGCTTTTCTCAAGGGATATAGCTTTATATACTTTGAGAAAAGTTCAACTGCTACAAATATGTACACAAAACCCCCCATGGTTTTCGGTAATGGTCCAAAGATATCTACTGCTACTATTTCTAATACTTCATCAGGTTTTATTGATTGCATGGGCCCTTGATTAGTTGCATTTGTTACTTTCGCCTTTTGGCATAGATCACAAGATCTTATCCTCTGTGCTACCCTTCGTGCCATGTTGTTAAAGGTAATGCATTCATCTAACTTATCGGTACACTTCCGTGCACCACAATGGCCATATGCCAAGTGAACATAATCTATCAGCACTTCAGTGTGTTGTTCCGGCCAACATACTCTCCACTTCCCTGGATTATTTAATCTTTGAAGATACAGTACACCTTTGTGTATTTTATATGAAGCCCTTATGTTAGTTGCGTCCGGATTGTCAAACTTGACCTTTACCGACTTGAGTGCATCATCATCACTTTGATATCTTCGCATATTCCGACATATTTCCCTAATTTTTTCTCTTCCTTCCGCTTTTTTGAAGTAATTCACCTCAAAAACATCTTCCCTATTCTTTACACTTTCTAGTGTCTCACATCCTTCCGGTAATCTCGACAAAGCATCCGGTACTGCATGTTCTTTCCCTTTAACATACTTGATCTCTATATCAAATTGTTGTAAAAACAGCGCCCATCTGGTCAACCTGTTATGTAACAATCTGCAGTCCTTCAAAAATATTAAAGCTTTGTGGTCTGTATGGACCACAGTCTTATGTCCCCATAAGAAAAGTTGAAATTTCCTAAAACCCCATACTATAGCTAAAGCCTCCTTCTCTGAAACCGTATAGTTTCTTTCGTACTTAGACATGGTTCTACTCGCAAATGCTATTTGTCTATGAGTTTTTTCCCCGTCTATCATTACCTCCTGAAATATGGATACTCCCAATCCATAATCTGAACTATCTGTTGCCATGTGGAATGGTTCACACAGGTCAGGGTGCCATAACTTTATGTTTTTAGCCAAATTGTCTTTTAGCCGGTTGAATGCTGTTTCACATTCCTCAGTCCATATATACACACTGTTCTTCTTAAGTAGGTTGTTCAGATGTGGGCTATCGAACACCTGATCATCCACATACTTACGATAAAAGGAACAAAGTCCTATAAACGACTTTAGTTGTTTTTTGTTCTTGGGAGCCGGAAAATTTCTTATTGCTTTGACTTTATCGGGATCCTTTTCAATTCCCTCTGGTGTTACTATGTGACCTAAAAACTTTATTTCTTTCTTCACAAACTCGCATTTTTTCAGGTTCAGTGTCATTCCTCCTTTAATTATAGCTTTGAACACCTTGTCGCATAACTCCATGTGCTCTTCCCATGTCCTTGTAGCAATTAACAGATCATCTACATAAACCGTGATTAGCGAACTAAGTTCACTCCCTAAAATTTTGTCTAAAGCCCGAATGAACACTGAAACGGAAGTATTTAGGCCAAATGGTACCACTGTGAAATGGTAGCATTTGCCATTGAATAAAAATGCCGTGTACTTCCTAGACTCCTCACTTAATGGGATTTGCCAGTATCCTGCAGTTAGGTCTAAACTAGTCATGTACTTTACACCATTAAACTTCTGCAATAAATTATCTATGTTCTCTGGACGATCCAACTCCCTCTTCACTACTTTATTCAGAGTACGAGCATCTATCACTATTCGTACACTTCCATCCTTCTTACCTACTATCACCAGTGGGTTATTATATGGGCTAGAACTCCGTTCAATGACCCCACATGAAACCATTTTATCTATTTCTTTTTGAACTGCTTCTTTCTTAGACAAGGGTACATTATATGGTGGTTTAAAGAAAGGTTCATGCTCCTCTACCTCCATGCAATACTCATAATTTATCACTCGTCCCGGTTTGTCTGAAAATACCTCCTGATTTTCTTTCAGAATTTGCCATAGATCCTCCCTTTGGTCATCAGATAGTCCTTCCGTTTTATTCACTACATTTCGAAGGAGTGTCTCCTTATTTCCATCTTCAACTATCTGCCTCACCAGACACCAATCGAATTTTTGACCTATTCCTGAATCATGATCATCTCTAAATTCTACCCATCTCAGCTGGTTCTCTTCCATTACTCTAGATGATTCAAATGGTATTTCTAATACCGCACTATCAACTTTACAAACTATTATCCCTTTGTCACAATCTATAATTACTTTCTGTTTTATTAACCAGTCAATGCCTAAAATGATCTCGGCAATGAGCTCTGGAACTACTAAAAATGCATTCGAAAATAGCTTGTTTTTTATCTTAAATTCCATCATCACTTGATGTTTAACAGGTTTACTACATTTCCCTGTCGCCCCTATCACTTTAACACCTGTTACTGGCATCATGACTACTCCTCGTTGCTCTTTGATCATCTCAAAAAATGCGTGCGAAATAGCACTTATTTGAGCACCCGTATCCAACAATACATATAAATCGTATCCACAGATATTAATGGGTAGGATTGTTTGCATCCTATTGTCCTCTTTCATACTTTCTTTATCTTCCCATAATAAATCCTTTTCCACCGCCAAGTCTTCCATATTATTTTTCCGGTTTTTATACTGACCATTCCATCTGGAGGTTTCTTTCTCCTTTTCATCCTAAATTCTTTCACCACTTTTTCCAATAGTCCTTCGTCTAGGCTCTTTAATGCCATCTCGTTCTCATTCGAATCTGTCATGCTTGAACTCTCGGTTGCAGAATCGGAAACTTCCTCTACTTCTTTTTCTCCCTGGATGCTTTCTGATGATTCTGACGATAATTCCTCCTCCTTAGAACTATGACCTTCTTCGGATTCAAATAATTCTTGCAAATTATAATCCATTTCTCTACTTTCCCTTTGTTGGATAGTGCATTCGCCACTCTTACTTTCATTATTTTCCCCTACTAATGGAATTCCAGTCTCACTCAACTCATTTGCTTCAGTACTACAGGGATCACAACACTCTTTCTCTTGGTTAGATACACTTTCTCTAATTTCTCTAAAAGAATCTTCATCACAGTCATGTACTCTTGCTGTCACTAAGTACACATCATAATCGGTATGGCTCTCTAACACTGTCATATTCGGGTCCAAATTAATCACTTGAGTTGAAGATCTTTCTAATTGTGCTGGCTGGCTTTTGAGCTGATGTACATATTCTGCATACGAGGTAATTTCTGAATCGGCATGCGTCTCTGCACTATGCCCCTTTTTCTTATCCACCCTTTCCTCTTTAATTACTTCTCGATGCGATTCGTCAACTATTCGTACGAACCTTTTACCATAAGTCACATCACTCCTACCTTGCCCCTGCCTCTCTGCACAGTTGCCATCCCTACCGACAAACAACGCCTTCTCTGACTCTTCCTTCATCAATTCGTCACTCTGACCTCGAATTGTACTTATTTCATTCACGTGAGCCTTCACATCCGACCGATATTCTTTTCCTACTTCATTTCCCTTAATAATTCCTCCCTGCTCTCTCTCCTCTGTTTGTATCCCTGCATTATACTTCGCAAAGTTTCGTTTATGTAACTGCTCTTCAGGCGAACGACGTACTATCCTACTACAGTACTGACTACTCCGATCTTCCCTATATTTGGGCCATTTCTTTCTTTCCGCGCACGTTAGGCCCTTGACCTGCGCGGTATTTAGTTTTCCTGATTTTGATAATGCATCCCGTTTCCCTGATAGTGTCCTCTCCCTCGCTGAGAGTTACCTCCTCGACCTCTTCCTCTCATCATGTTAATTTGCGGTTCATTCCTACCACCTTTTACTATTCCATTCTGATTTCTGAAACCTCGAAACTCTCTAGTTTCACGCCACCTATCTTCATTCTCGATTTTTTCTAAAAATTCATCGAATGTTCGATGAGTGCCTCCTACATAACGCTTTGCATCGTCAGGTAGCTTTTTCCACAACTCCCACACTATCTCCGATTCTGATCTACGATCTTTAAGATACTCCAAACGCTTGAACCATCCTTCACAGTATTCTTTCATGAGCCCACGCCCATGTTCTGGCATTCTGGCGACGACGAATTCTCTCCACAACCTATCCCTCTGTTGTGTGCCCCAGAATTCCTCAAGGAACTTTTCTTTGAAGCCTGTAAACTTCAAATTGTTGATATCCAAATTCAATCCCCAACGTTTAGCATGACCTGCTAAAGCGTCTATTACTAAATTAATTTTTTCTTTATCCGACATGTCTGTTGGTAAGACACGTTCACAATTTTTTATAAAATCCATTGGATGCCACCCACCTTGTTTCTTTTGAGGATCGTATTTTTCCTCCCTACTCAGTATTTCCGATTTTTGCATTACCAATGGGATACCACTACAGTTAAGAAACGTCTGATTCTGAACTTGCTGACTTAACAATTTTATCTCATTACGCAGTGTATTTTCCTGCTCCTGCACACATGCACCAAAACTCAACATGGTATTGCGCAGTGCTTCAATATCAGCTGCCGTTTCTTTAACAATCTCTTTCTTTACAACTGGTACTATCACCTGTAATTTACTTTCAATTATCGGTTCTAATTTTTCACTAACCAAAGGTTCCACTGATTTCTCTATTTTCTGAATTTCGGTATCAAATCTTTTCTCTATTTCTGTGACTTATCTCTGAACATTTGTTATTTCAGCCCTAATGCTATTTACTGATTTGTTTACCTCTGTGATACGTTGGCTTTGCGTATTCAAAATATCTAAATTGGCTTTTATTTTACCAGATAGGTTTTCATCCAGTTGGGATATATGACTAGCCATTTCTGCTTTCAAACTAGCATTCCCTTCTCGAATTTGCGCCATCATACTATTTAACAAACTTGTTAATTCCATATCCTCTCCCTTGTGACTTGCATCCACAGATACATTGGGTTCACTTTTCACTACCTTTGGTTTCACTTCCCGTTCCTCCTGTTTTGTGGGTGTGGATTCATCTATAGGATTTTACAACCCTACAACAGTATCTATGGTCCCTAATTCTGGGTCTGACCTTGTAATGTTTTCGTCTTGCTTGTTACTATTCGACTCCATCTTATGCTGCTGTATTTCGTGCCTAATAGAAATTTTTATTAAACCAAGTATTACTTGTTTAACTCCTACTATTGGACTTTCTTTTGCTGCTTTGCAGGTTGTCGTCTTGAACTTACCAATTGTGGTATATATGTCTACAACAGAATTTTAAATTTAAAATTTTCTTGAAACTACAAGTTTATATAAAACACTTTTATTGCAGCCATTATTCTACAAACTTGATAAGTCCTGTCACGGTCGCCACATGCGACCGAACCGCCGAATCTTTCCATCAGTAAATAGGGTATGTTCTCAAGTGACTCCGTTGTTTTAACCCCTCCACTGACAGAATGACCCGCTTCCTATTTCCGTATGTATAAAGCCAATACGGACTTGTAGCTGTCACGCCTTTGCGCTTACTGCTACGTATTTTAACCGTAAATAGCTCAGCCCTAATGGTAAGAGTTAGTAGTGAATTCTGGCGTTATTAATCTTTGAAGACAGCACAGCTGCCACAAGCTCAGCTCACTTTTACTCCACTCCTACCCTCGCCATTACACCACATTAACTAGGTGCTACATGGACCTTGCTAAATTCACTTGCGTATACATTTTTTTCCGTTACTCGCCAGTATTTACCTATTGGATTAGTACACTCCTAACCGGACTATTTCTCAAAGAGCTGTGATGATTGAACGGGTTCGATCCACGGCCTACAGTGCCCTACAGTTCACACGGTAACACTGCCTACCTGACCCACTTAACTTGGTAGTGAGCTTATGTACCCAATCACCACTGCTAACAGCAGTAGATAATCCTATCAGCACGACGAGAGCAGCAGACTTACCGTCGAATCCTCCTGAAAATACTTATAACTACGGTCGCCAGCTCTGAAGGAGCAAAAGAATAAATCAATTTTTTGGCTCGTTTCAAAGTGAAACGGCTTGAGTTGAATTTTAAACTTAATTCTGAATATTACTATTTCTGATCATTCTAGGTGATTCTACAAAGCAAATACTCTCTCAATTTCTGTGAGTTGGCTTGGTAATTACTACCATGACAATTTATGCAACTTAGGTTAACAAAATCCTATCCTTCAACTTATTTAATGATTTTGGATATTACTCTTTAGACAATTGCTATAGAATTAGTTAAGTGACTTTACTTGAAAGGTAACTATAAATAGGCGACTCATTCTGGTGTGACCATTGCTCTTTTCTACATTCTTAAACGCTAAAGTATTCTACAACCAAAAGAATTGTAAATGAAAGAGGCGATGGTGGCCTCAGTCTGATTTCACTACACTATGTTTCAGGTTACTACACTTTACAATGAACAACATGCGTCGTAATTTTGCTCATTACTATATTCTGTCCTCTGCACTTGCACAAAATAAAACTGGTATTCTCCTTTTACATGTATACAAAGTTCGACTTAACAATTTCAAGCAGTCTTGCCTTGGGTAGACGTGTCGGTGCTGGTGGTGGGATGCATGTGGCTAACGCAGCTCTTCACGCCTCATGCCCTTAATGGCGGCTGGAACTACGAGCTGTAGCACTCGTATAAGCTACTGCACGTCCGCCATGAAATCTGGGCGCAGGAACTCTTACAATCAGCCCCAGTGGCATAGAGACGGCTTCGACCACCATTCGTCGCATTCTACTCCACAAATGGCGACGATATTCGCCTCTTCGCGGTTGCACAAACACTTTTGCGTGAGCACAGTTACGCACGTCCTGTCACGTCAACACTCTCCAGGCCATTCCATTGTTCAGTCCCTGTGTCTCCAGCTACCTCTAGCTACGCTCGTATCACCAAGAGTGGGGGCGTTCCCCTACCACTTTTTCACCGAAATCATTTAGTATTTAAGAATATTTATATTTATTACCCTGGAGTTCATACCAGTCATAATAATCTACTACTAGCGCCTTATAACATTAAATCATACAGTAATAACTTATTATTACCAAGGAAAAGAATACATTTGACTCCGAGAGCTCTGTGCATTGTCTGAGACAGCGCTAATTCCCAGTTTCGCCAATAGATGGCATCAGGGTGCACTCCCTGGCAGTCTCACACCAGCGCGCCCGTTTCCGACGCGCGGGCTCCAAATTACTGTCAGCCCACCATCATTTCAGTTCCGTTACAAGTTCTTTTCAGTTATGAGCCCACTGTGAGCAAGTAAAAGTGCCTACAATAACGATGTCTCCCGCCAAGTAGGAGGGCCCGCTGAGAGGCTTCGCCTTAATGAATGCAGCCCACCTAACACAACTTTCACGCACTTCTTTCTTCATGGAAATTCTCAGCCGCACTCTGCAGGGGCAGTGAAGGTGCTCCTGCAGCCTTTCCGATGGGGAGTGTTCGATCACCCACAAAACAGCCCTAATTGGCTGGTCCTGAGTATCATCTCTGTTCACATTAAACGCTGGATACAAAGACAACACTTGGGTGCAGGCTACGCGCTATAGACCAGCGTAGAGAATTATCTGAAAGCACAGGGGGCTGCCTTCTATGACGATGGTGTTGGAAATTTGGTCTAACGCTTCGACAAATGTCTTAAGTCGGAGCGGCTACTATGTAGAGAAGTAGGTGTAACTAAATGTGCAAAGAAAACGGTTTTAATTTTCATTGTGGTTTCCATTTCGCGACCGATCGTTCCTTACTTTCCGAACAACACTCGTGTAAAGGGGAAACGATATTACAAAAGAGTCCGAATATTTCCTACTCGATTTACTTCAATTTTTTACACAATACTGAACCAACATTCGGGAAGATATATAGTGAAACATCATTAGCAAACAGGAAAGCTGTATTTATGGCTCTGAGCACTATGGGACGTAACTGCTGTGGTCATCAGTCCCCTAGAACTTAGAACTACTTAAACCTAACTAACCTAAGGACATCACACTCATCCATGCCCGAGACAGGATTCAAACCTGCGACCGTAGCGGTCGCTCGGTTCGAGACTGTAGCGCCTAGAACCGCTCAGCCAACCCGGCCGGCCTGTATTTATGGTTAATTGGCTTATGATGATGATACTACCTGCAGAATCTGAATTTTCAATAACATTATACAAAAAACGTAGAGATGGGAGAAAGAGGAGATGGACAGAGGGGTGGGACAAGACGGATATATTAAACGGAAAGGGGCAAATGGACAAAGAGAAGGGATAGAAAGAGATGAAGTGAGTGGGGCAAGAGAGGATGGACATAGAAAAGGGGGAAGAGGTGATGGTCAGACAGCCGGGGGTGGGGGGAGAGACGGAAGAGGGAGGATATGGAGATAGAGGGGTAAGGCAGGCAACGAAAGGAATGAGGAGATGACGGACAGAGAGAGCGGAGGAGGAGATGAAGTAAGAGGGGTGGAGCAGATGAACAAAGACGATGGTGGGGGAGGTGAAGGACAGACACAGGAGGAGGAAGAGATGGACAGAGACAAATTCCCTTATCAAATTCCCATATATATAAGACACGTGTACTTTCCCTTTTCTCTGTTTTTCATTTACCTACACCAAGGGGTAGCGACGCGCGCCTGAGGACAGCTAGTTTGGTACAAAATTCTGCGTGAAACCTGTTCAAAATTTATTTCAACTTGCACTTAGAGCTGTGAAAGGTGTGATAGCCTTTCAACACATCTACAGCGATCCAGCCTAAAACTGCGTTTATCGTGATTTTCACTTGACAGGAGAAGAAGCTTGAAGTACATAAATTTGTTGCAATAGGGCGTCAACGAAATGTCAGCGATGATGTATCACTTCCGCCTTGCGGTAGTGAGAGTGACGTGGGGTCTAAATGTTTGCTAGCTATCAGTGAACACCGTTGTGGTGATACAAAACAATACGACAGCACACAGACAGACAGTTCTGCTGTGTGTAGGTAGAGTGTGAAAGGGGCGAGGGCGAGAGACGCGTAGCTCGAGGTCGGATATTGCCGCAAAATTTCGGATATTTGGGATCCTTGCCGGGCGCGGCTGAATGGCAGAAATCGAGAAGCTTCAGGCGGGCCGCGCGGCCTCATCTGCGTCAGGAAATTACGTCAGCCGCGGCGCGGCGCGGCGCGGCGGCGCATAGTGGAGCCGGATTGGCTGCCAAATTCGCGCCGCGGGCCCCGACCCGCCTTGCGGGGGCGGCGGAGCGCGGTGGGCCAGCAGCCGCTGCAAACCAGGCGGGCGCTGGGGACGTTTCGCCCAGGGCGCCTGCCTAGATGTGCCTGGTCCCCCTACAGGCGTCCTCATACGCGACGCGTTCCTCGTCGTCAAGCACCCCATACGTGGTTTATAGCGAGGCTGGTGCACGCTTAGAAACGAACTGGTGCATCACACACAGTGGCGGATCGCAAAAAAAAATTACCAGGGTTCTACAGTGTGGCGGTCTTTAGCCATTTGACTTGCAAGGGCAGTATTTGTAACTAAGTGGAACATACTACTTTTACTTATATAACTATTTAAATATATATAAATTTCATAATCAATCGTTTAGCCTTGCGAGGAATATAGGAACATGGAAAAGAAAACAATGGTAGCAGCTGCAATCGAACCCACGCCGAAGAAATTATGTGCTTCAAGACTGGGCCATGGGAGTCTTAAAAGGATCACTGCCAAAGAATACCTCATATTCTATACTTAAATCTTTAAAGTACTTAGGCTCTATTGACGTGCTTACGCATCACATTGCACTGACACTCTCACTGTTGCGGAAGAATTGCTCCCATATCTCAGTGAATAAAAAAGTTCTTAGTATTTGTCGTATAACACATGTGTCTCTTTGCGTGCTACCGTTTACAAAAATCCTCGCTGCAATATCTTGAACCGTTTCTGATATATGAATATTGTTATGACCGTATGATTACCTGTACAGGGATTAAAATAGTTGGTGCATGACCGTCTGCTGGATATAAACACCAATAATTCGACAACCATGTCAGATATCGCTGTGCTCTCAATTTTAAATAAAATTCGTAAGTCTTGTCTACATTTCATACGCAGTAATGTGTAGCCTAAAATCAACAATACGCAAACTTTAGAAATGTGATTTTACCTCTGTAAACTCCAAAAATTCGTGCAGTTTACTAATTTGATGAAGCAGAGCAACTATGATGAATACCGAAAAGAAATTCAGTCCTTTATCAGCCGAAGATATCAACTTGCAACACGTCCACAGTCATATTTTTTCATTGAATAGTTTTCTAAGAGTGGGATGAGAAGTATTTCACAGCGGCTGGAAACCCACCTCTCAGCACAGGTACTAACATTAGGGGAGCATTACAGCGACAGTAAAGTCACTCTCAGCACGAAATGCAGAGAGCACATCTAGAGCAGTCAAACGGATAAATTTTATAATTAATAGTTTAACGAAGCATAGAATGAAATAAAATAAAAAATATAATCATGGTAGTGGCCAGAATATAACCTGACCCAAGAAACTGGCAGTCAATGCACATGACCGCTTTTTATTTTTTGTTCGTTTAAGGCCTCCCACCTCTCCTTACAGGACAACAACCATGATCTCGCCTTTTGTGCCTCCATCAGCTAGCTTCTTGGATAGAAATCCATTTTTTTTGTATATTCTGGTTACACTCCAGAAAATTGGTGCAAAACGTTGAAAAAATTTTTTCTACAGATCTCAGTAAAGTAAAAACCTTTGTACGACTCTAGTTTTGTTTGGTTGTTTGTTTTGTTATGTTCCAGCTCCCTCACTTCTACAGAGTCCGTCTTCTCTGAGTTTTGCGTCTTCAGCGATTTATTCCCACAATCTTTAGCGACACACGTATATCTACGTTTCATGGATACTCTGCAAACTAACGCGGTTAGGTAGGTGTTTAGTCTAGTTTCTGCTTCTCTTAACTCTGAGGGTGTCGGTCGCGGAAAGCACTGCATTAACTTTCTTTTCAAAAAAAGTGTTGTAGTTCATAAATAAAATAATAGTTTCATTACAATTTCAAACCGGATAATGCCTCTTCTGTGGCGTATGTGTAGTGCCTCCATCAGTTTCTTGCAAGCTAAGAACATTTCTCATTAATTAACAATAAAGGAATAGCTTAAACCTAGAACTTTATCCTCTTAAATCACGATTACAACTTCACTGTGTTGATCACTGGCTGAGCTGCCGATATGTCAACTGCTCCTTGAAAATCATTCATACTCTACAGGGTGTATCAAAGAGGATGGCGCAAACTTACACGGCTGAAAGTACACGATAATAGAAACACAAATGTCCCAGTAAACACGGGTCCGCAAACAAGCCGCTAGCGAGATAATTAGGACTGTATGATTCCACGCCGCCACTGGCGGAGTTGTTTGTGACATCGTCCGGTTTCCCCCCTGCGCATTTGAGGCCGTACTATGTTCGTTGTTTACGCAACGGAACATTGCCGAGAGGTAGAGCTGGAATCACACCATACACGCAGAACGTACAGGACGAATACAGTACACAGTCTCAAAGGTTATCCGACGAGTCTGAGAAGTTCCACGTGTGCTGTGTTGTAGTTACAATGGAACCGTACACTAACGAAGAGTATGCGGATATGCATTTCATGTACGGTAGGGCTAAAGGCAATACACGGGAGGTTTCACGCTTGTACCAAGAAACATATCCTGTTCGAAGACACCCCGAAAGTCGAACACCTACAAGGGCCCGTCAGCACCTGAGAGAACACGGAGTTTTGCTCATGGCAGAGCAGGAAGTAGGGCTGCTCGCGTTGCGCCTCAGGTTGAGGATATGGTGTTGGAAGCAATACAACGCTCTCCAGGAACCTCGACGAGAAGAATTTGCCACACAAGTGCCTGTACTAAGCCACAATAGTGTATGGAGAATTTTACATCGCAGTGTACTGTACCCTTACCACCTCCAACGAGTTCAATGTCTCAATGATGCGCACTTTGTTCCTAGAGTGATGTTTTGTCAGTGGCCGCAACAACAGGCTGTAGTCGACCCTCGTTTCACATGTAA
This sequence comes from Schistocerca americana, assembly GCF_021461395.2. Taxonomy (NCBI): domain Eukaryota; kingdom Metazoa; phylum Arthropoda; class Insecta; order Orthoptera; family Acrididae; genus Schistocerca; species Schistocerca americana. Next base: position 217,777,011 of record NC_060124.1, read on the forward strand.
CATTTTATTTACAGATGAAGCAGAATTCACACACGATGGTGTGTTTAACTGTCATAATACACACGTGTGGTTTGAAATAATACCAAATGCTGTTCATGAGTAACCACATGAGCAACGTTTCTCACTGAATGTGTGGTTAGCGGTACTAGGCGATCAAGTCATTGGGCCACACATTCTTCCATCACAATTTAATGGACGGAGGTACCTTAGCTTTCGGTGGCGACATCTTTCAGGATTGCTTGAGGATGTTCCCCTTCAGCAACGTCAGAGCTTGTGGTACACGCATGATAGAGCTCCGGCACATTTTGCTGCTTGTGTGAGACGGCATGTAACGTGCAGATACGGCCAAAGATGGATAGGTCAACGCGGCCCTGTACCTTGGCCTCCAAGATCACCTGATCTAAATCCTTTGGCTTTTTGTGCCTGGGGTCACCTCAGAATCAAATTGTACAGCATACCCGTTAACATGACTGAAGAACTGGAGCAGACAGCTGTACATGTTTGTCAAGGATTCCGGAATGATCCAGGAGGGGTTTTCGAAATGATTTGAAATTCACTGCAGAGACGAGCACAGTATTGCATCCAGATGCAGGGTAAACACTTCGAACACCTCCTTTAACAAGTACTCCATAAGTAAAATGGGAACTATTTGCGACGTACAACCCAACAGTAAAGTCTGAATTTCAAATTAATGTGTACTAACTAGGACGATGTCTACAATGATGTCATTGGCGGCTTGGAACCATATAGTCGTGATTATTTCGCAAGCGGCTCGTTTGCGGACTCGTGTTTACTGGGACATTTGTGCTTCTATTATCGTGTACTTTCAGCCGTGTAAGTTTGCGCCATCCTTTTTGATACACCCTGTATACCTGCACAATGATTTTCACGTAGTGCTGAAAGAAAAATTCTGACCTGGTGCTGTGAGTCAGCGGATGGTCAAGAACGACTCGACTATTTTCCTACATGCACGTCGGAATCTTGGGGTCGTAACAATCGTAATGTTTCAGAAACGGTTCAGGATATTGATGCGAGACTATATGGCAAATGATGGCACGCAAAGAGTAATGTAAGTTATATGATAAATAGTCAGTACGGGGTGTCAGTGTCGGATCGGATGACGTCATATCAGAGGATGTGCATTCGAAAATAAAGAGTTATGTCCCTTCTATGAAATGATAGTGGTACGTATGGCCGTCATTTCAGAGCTCGACACTGGTTGCTAGAGAGCGCAACAAAACATGTTTTCGTCCATGTCATTTGGATACCATCACCCATTCGAAGATAATCCTTCAAAGTACCGTTGGCTTGAAACAGCAGACTTCCATAACACGCAAGTTATAATGCGAAAACAAATTACGAAAATATTTTAAGCGCCAATATTCCCATCAGTTTACTACGAGAAATCTTACCACTGACTATGTGTTTTTGAGGGATCCACAATGTGTTGTCCCTTTCAAACAGCATACATTCAAAGAACGTACGTTATATTATAAAGTCCGCCAAATATGGACTTTTCCTGAAAATGGTGAAATTCAGTATGGTGTCTTCCAACTCCTACTTGTGGTGTTGAATGAGATCTTTCATCTGACTAGCTGCGTTCCTCTCAACGAAGCAAAAATCTGACTTGTCTTATTGACTCTTTCACACTAGAGAATGCTGTGGAACGTAAAATTCCTTGCTGTGGCGTCACGGAACTTAGGCTATTCCTCATCCACTAACGCTACCTCGTGACGTGTAAGAGCGGTTGAACCTGCAAATATCTCAAGTTGCTCTTAGTCAAGTCTGCTTTCAAACGTAATGCTTTTGATAAGTACAGGGAGGACAAGTGTCCAGGTACATGCACTTGACAACGTGCGAAAAACATGTTACCCTGTATCTTACGTGTAGCGAAAGTGAGTGGCAAACTTCAATTCATTGGTAGGATAATATGAAAATAAAGTCACTCGTACAGTACGCTGATGTGACTTACAGAATACAGCCTAGACGTGTCGGACCTGTAACTTAGACGAGGGACGTTCAGTAAGTAAAGCAACACTTTTTATGAATGAATGCATGCTGTCCGTCCCTTCGGACATTTTTGAAGGAACAGACACCACCTGAAATCCGCAGCTGTGGTATGTATTTCCTATGTGTTATGTGTGTAGGTGGGATGCAAGGTGGCCGCGGATCGTGCCGAGATAGTCGGCGCATTTGCGAAAAACACTGTGTCCGGGTGTCGCGGTGGTTAACGCAACTGCCCTGTAAGCAGAAGGTACCTGGTTCGAGTTACGCTCTGGCACACATTTTTCACTCGTCGCTGCTGATTCCGCAAAAATGTTCCGATGCAGCTGATATCATTAATTCCTTTCGTTTCTTTTGCTTTCTCCTGTCTTCGCCTTCAGTTTACGCAACATCTCTTTTCTCGGCCAATTTTGGTTGAGAAAAGGCCGAATCTGTTGTGGGATATCGTGGATTGTTTTCGCTTAAGCCTGTATAGTTTTGATAAGTGGTGGTGCTATACGTCACGTACAAAATGGCGTCTGAAAACGACTTTCGATCCAAGCAGAGAGCTGTCATTTTGTCGGAAGGCCAGAGCATCACAGATATTCGCAGCCACTGTCAGAATGTCTATGGAGACCTGCCAACAAAAGCACGGTAAGTCGTTGGGCGAGACGTTTGTCATCATCGCAACAAGGCCGTGTAAACCTGTCCGATATCCCCAGAGCCGACCGACTGCACACAGCTGTGAGTCCTGCAGAGTTAGAACGTGCAGACACTCTCATCCGAGGTGATATGTGGATCACAAACACCCCGCTGCACAGCTGGACGTCTGTATTGGTCGTGTTGACACACTCGTCCACCAACTGGAGTACTCAAAAATGTGTGCCCCTATAGCCTGGATCTCGCACCTTCCAACTTCCATCAGTGTGACACAATGAAGGATGCACCTCACGTGGATAATGGAGAGGATACTGATTCAACAAGACGTTGGCTCCAGCGTCAGCCTGCAGAGTGGTGCCAAGTTGGAATAGCCGGCCGCTGTGGCCTAGTGGTTCTAGACACTTCAGTCTGGAACCGGACTGCTGCTACGGTCGCAGGTTCGAATCCTGCCTCGGGCATGGATGTGTGTGATCTCCTTAGGTTAGTTAGGGTCAAGCAGCTCTAAGTCTAGGGGACTGATGACCTCAGCTGTTACGGCCCATAGTGCATAGAGCCATTTGAGCCATGTGAGCATAAAGGCCCTCCCAGTAAGGTAGCGTAAGGCCGTCTAATTGAACGGAGGTTATATTGAAAAATGGGGTTTTGTAGCCAAAAGTGAAGTGAGCAATACTATATATTGCAATACTGAACACAATAAACCTGCATGCAAGGAAAAGGTTACCATTTTTGTTGAGTGTTCTTCTAGAACTAACAGGGGATGTAGCATGCACAAAAAGAAAGCAAAACAAATTTTCACATTTAGTTTGAGTCAGTGCAGAGAGCGGCGGAAATGGTGATGTGAAAGACGCTTTAAGGTACTCGGCAACCACTCACAAAAGTCTACTTAGATGTAGTAGTCGTGGTAGTAGAAGCAGACTTAGTAGCAGCAGTAGTAGCAGTTTCATTCATCCGTAGATCACTTTCTCAAGCATCACGCTATAACAGTCCGAGATTGAAGAACATAAGTCATTGTCATTCTGGCAGACCTAATATGACAATCACGTGCCACGTAATGTGCCTTGGCCTTATAGCAGGATCCATCACGGTATTTATCAGAAGTTTCAAGAAATTTACTACAGCTACCTTGCCGTCACACCCATATGGGCGACGATAAAATTAGAATAATTACAGTGCGAACACTTGCCTTTAAGGTGTCATCTCTCCCGCATTCCTTACGTGGATCAATCGGGAGGAGACAGTAGCACTGGCAAGTCACAATGGTTTTCTGAGCACAGATGTAGATTTTGTAACAAATATTTCAAACGATAATATGCTTTATAGAAATTATGTATGGACGAAACGTATTGCTTTATCCATTTCAAGTATGTAGAGACTTCAGAAAATAAGATACACGTCATCCCACACTAAGGCCATCGCGCAACAAGACTTACACATAATCACAAGATAGCACACGATCTGGGTTTCCGGTAGAGATCAGAAACGGAGCGAGTAGGACTGTTACGTTGCGGGTTGCATAGTTTAGGGATCAGGCGCCGTTAATACTTCAGGGCTGACGGGCATCCTTCGTTCCCTCCGTAGTTCACGAGTATGACGAGTCTCGGAACTGCGGCACCCCAGTCGGGTCATATTCGTCGACATGTTGTCTCTCACTGAAGCATGCAGGGGTGGAAGGCTAGTCGTGACTTACTGCTAGTGCGGAAGATTAGCAGATGACTTGCTGTTTTATAGTAGTATGACAAGGCGAAATGACCGAATGCCGGGGTCAGATACGGACCCCGCATCAACTTGTCACGTCACACTAATATCCTTGTCCGCCATACACTGCGAACGCTAAGCTACTTCCGGAGCCAGGCGGAACATAAGTATATCAATGAACACTCCCTCAACAAAAATCCTTAACGTTGTCATAATTATGTAACCGAGAGCTTGAGTCTATTTAAATGCACCACTGCAAATTAATAAAAAGGTTTCAAATAGTCATTCGCTTGCTGCTGGAGACGATCGCTGCACCTGGTCTGGTAAGAACTATAGAGTGACGTGCTGTGAGGTATGTCCCGTCGCCAGTGTTTCTCGTGGGCCTCGGAAAAAGGACGCAGCTGAACAGTATTCTATTACGTAACATACGATCTTAGTATATCGTGAAACAACTTACGCCTCTCACGCGTCCCTTTGTCCTGCTTGTTTGTAAAACAAGGTTTTTGATGCTGTCTCTAAATGTAATGCGCCATTCAGAAGGCGTTCAAGAAAGGTCGTTGCGTTGCTTTCGGCTACAGAAAACAGTAATATATTCTTCCTTCAAAACACATTCATAATTGTAGATTACTGCAAACTCAGAACCCTGCTGTAACGTAAAGTTTTCTAACTGAAACTGTAAGTTAGTGGTTCTCAATGTTAAATTATTAATAGGCAAATGTTACAAGAATCCTGCTGTACACAGTGGAATCTTTTTGAGCAAATACTGTCGTATACCCTGTGACAATCTGTACTTGGGATTAGGCTGTCAAATATTGCGTGATACAAAATCATAGACTATTGAAGCAGGATCTCCCTGCCGTTATTTTTAAACCAAACTTTCTAAAGAGTGGACTGGCTTGAATTAGACATACAGTCGTAAGTGGGCGATTTTGGAGACCTTGCATTAATTCAGCGTTACAGATAATTCCGTTGAGTGAGCGTAGTGCCGTTTTTCTCATCAAGGGGAATCAGTACATAAAAATTACAGTGTAAACTGTGGCAAACCAACATTTCAAAACATTATTCATATCAGTTGCAACTTCAGATATGTGCTATACACGCTACAGTTTTGTTTACTTTTTTGTAAACAAAGCACAGACCTGACCACAGATTTCTCTTTCTGTGATTTTGGTTTCTGAGCACTTAATACCTAAACTATCGTTAGGACAATAGCTATCACCGGAACAGCTGCCGCGCTTAAGTAAAACTAAAGATTTTGAGTGCGGAAGGTAGTTATAAAGTTAAACGAAGCATCTCCCGCAGATCGAAGCACAGTACCAGAAGTAAGTAATTTTTATATGAATTGTGAACAATTAATATCCTTGCATCACGTCAATACAATAACAATATATTTTGGCGTCCAATGTAGCCAACAAAATTCTGATACATGTACTGTAAAATTTTGTACGCAGTACTCCCACAGTTTTTGTTACTAAAAAGTTTTAATACCTCTCTGGAGTTGCTTTAGAAAGGTATTAAAACTGTCAAAATGGAAGTGAAACTCATTATGTTTAAATGTGCGTTCTACACAAAGGGAGCTAATATTTATAGGTAATGTAAATTGTCTGATCTAGTTTTGGGTGAGATACTAGCGGAACAGTGCCTCAAGAAACTGCTATTCAGGTTCAATAAACATATTTTAACCCATCACCTCGAAAACTATTACTCCCTACCAAAATTGTAAGCTTTAAACCTTGGAAACAGGATTAAATCTAGGATAAAAGACTCAGGGAAAGAAATGGAGATAAACTTGAAAAATTCAAAGTCTGAACCCGAAAGAAATGATCTTTCAAAAAATTGGAAAGAATGAAAACAGACACTGGTGATGGAACAGGACAAAAGTAATTGCTAAAGATAATAAAAGGGTTCTTCAGTATTTCAATTTTTATAACGAAGTAAGTAAATGTGAAAGAGCACATCGGAAGAGTACATCGGAAACTGAAGGGTAGCGTGAAGAAATGTCCTTAGGATTGAAGAAGAGTGGATAAGAGATAGTAATAGGTGGTATGTTAGCACATACTAATGACGCTGATAACATAATCAAAGACGAATTTTATTAAAAAAAATGGTTCAAATGGCTCTGAGCGCTATGGGACTCAACTGCTGAGGTCATCAGCCTCCTAGAACTTAGAACTACTTAAACCTAACTAACCTAAGGACATCACACACATCCATGCCCGAGGCAGGATTCGAACCTGCGACGGTATCGGTCGTGCTGTTCCAGACTGTAGCGCCTAAAACCGCTCGGCCAGTTAGGCCGGCAGAATTTTATAAAGATTTGACAGATGTTGTAAGTGGCATTAATCCACGGAAAGAGAGACGCCTTATGGAGACTTTTATGTCCGCACAGGAAGATTCAAATGGCTCTAAGCACTATGGGACTTAACAACTGAGGTCATCAGTCCCCTAGACTTAGAACTACTTTAACCTGACTAACCTAAGGACATCACACGCATCCATGCCCGAAGCAGGATTAGAACCTGCGACAGTAGCAGCAGCGCGGTTTCGGACTGAAGAGCCTAGAACCGCTCGGCCACAGTGGCCGGCTACAGGAAAGAGAAAAAAAGTGTGAGGAGGTCATGGGATGATGTAGAGAGGAAACTGAAAGGCGAAAAAGGTTTGTTGATTTTTTGGAGCGCACTCATTAAGGATACGGAATGTTGTGTTGGCAGAAGAGCCAACACCGTGTTACTAGAGAAGGCCGAAATGCACGCGTTTTAGCTCACGCAGGCTGGCGTATGGAGGGACGGACTATACTAATGTAAGGTCTGGAACATGACAAGGAATTAGAATTCAGAAAGCGGACGTAATTAGTTTGATACTTAACTTTAATCCATTAATGATGAACGTCGCTCTTGACGGTACATGAATCACAATATTCTCTGTTCAGAATACATTCTTGAAGAATATGGCCACTTGCTAGGTCGTAGCAAATGACGTAGCTGAAGACTATGCTAAACTGTCGTCTCTGCAAATGAGAGCGTATGTAGACAGTGAACCATCGCTAGCAAAGTCGGCTGTACAACTGGGGCGAATGCTAGGGAATCTCTCCAGACTAGACCTGCCGTGTGGCGGCGGTCCGTCTGCAAATCACTGATAGTGGCGACACGTGGGTCCGACGTATACTAACGGACCGCGACCGATTTAATGGCTAGCACCTAGCAAGTGTGGTGTCTGGCGGTGACACCATACGGAACATGTGCATTCCACACAAAGAAACGCATAAATATATCTGGATGTAGCCTGAAACGAATTTGAGAGCCATAATAGACTACAAAATACAACCGCAAAATTCAGAGCTAGAGACACAAGGGACAAGAGTCTATAGAAATGCAGAATGTGGGGCAGACCTTTTTATAGTCAAAACAAAATTTGTTGTAGACTATAGGAAAGTAAAACCCACGGTAAGAGGAAGAGAAAGTGATGCATCCGAAGTACCCACATATAATTTGGGAAATATACAGCAATGTTGTTGTTGTTGTTGTGATCTTCAGTCCTGAGACTGGTTCGATGCAGCTCTCCATGCTACTCTGTCCTGTGCAAGTTTCTTCATCTCCCAGTACCTACTGCAACCTACATCCTTCTGAATCTGCTGGGTGTATTCATCTCTTGGTCTCCCTCTACGATTTTTACGCTCCACGCTGCCCTCCTATGCTAAATTGGTGATCCCTTGATGTCTCATAACATGTCCTACCAATCGATCCCTTCTTCTAGTCAAGTTGTGCCACAAGCTACTTCTCTCCCCAATCCTATTCAATACCTCCTCATTAGTTACTTGATCTACCCATCTAATCTTCAGCATTCTTCAGTAGCACCACATGTCGAAGGCTTCTACTCTCTTCCTTTCCAAACTATTTATCGACCATGTTTCACTTCCATACATGGCTACGCTCCATACAAATACTTTCAGAAACGACTTCCTGACACTTAAATCAATACTCGATGTTAACAAATTTCTCTTCTTCAGAAACGCTTTCCTTGCCATTGCCAGTCTACATATTATACCCTCTCTACTTCGACCTTCAGCAGCTATTTTGCTCCCCAAATAGCAAAACTCCTTTACTACTTTAAGTGTCTCATTTCCCAATCTAATACCCTGAGCATCTCCCGACTGAATTGGACTACATTCCATAATGCTCGTTTTGCTTTTGTTGATGTTCATCTTATATCCTCCTTTCAAGACGCTATCCATTCCGTTCAACTGCTCTTCCAAGTCCTTTGCTGTCTCTGACAGAATTACAATGTCATCGGCGAATCTCAAGGTTTTTACTTCTTCTCCATGGATTATAATACCTGCTCCGAATTTTTCTTTTGTTTCCTCCACTGCTTACTCAATATACAGATTGAATAACATCGGGGAGAGGCTACAAACCTGTCTCACTCCCTTCCCAACCACTGCTTCCCTTTCATGCCCCTCAACTCTTATAACTGTCTTTTGGTTTCTGTACAAATTGTAAATAGCCTTTTGTTCCCCGTATTTTACCCCTGCCACCTTCAGAAATTGAAAGAGAGTATTCCAGTCAACATTGTCAAAAGCATTCTCTAAGTCTACAAATGCTAGAAACGTAGGTTTGCCTTTCTTTAATCTAGCTTCCAAGATGAGTCGTAGGGTCAGTATTGCCTCACATGTTCCAATATTTCTACGGAATCCAAACTGATCTTCCCCTGAGGTCGGCTTCTACTAGTTTTTCCATTCGTCTGTAAAGAATTCGCGTTAGTATTTTGCAGCCGTGACTTATTAAGCTGATAGTTCGGTAATTTTCGCATCTGTCAACACATGCTTTCTTTGGGATTGGAATTATTACATTGTTCTTGAAGTCTGAGGGTATTTCCCCTGTCTCATACATCTTGCTCACCAGATGGTAGAGTTTTGTCACGACTGGCTCTCCCAAGGCCGTCAATAGTTCTAATGGAATATTTTCTACTCCCTGGGCCTTGTTTCGACTCAGGTCTTTCAGTGCTCTGTCAAACTCTTCTCCCATTTCATCTTCATCTACATCCTCTTCCATTTCCATAGTATTGTCCTCAAATACATCGCCCTTGTATAGACTCTCTATATACTCCTTCCACCTTCCTGCTTTCCCTTCTTTGCTTAGAACTGGGTTTCCATCTGAGCTCTTGATATTTATACAAGTGGTTCTCTTTTCTTCAAAGGTCTCTTTAATTTTCCTGTAGACAGTATCTACTCGTATCTTACCCCTAGTGAGATAAGACATTTGTCCTCTAGCCATCCCTGCTTAGTAAAGCTGCATGCCCTCGGGAAAAATTACGGCTGTAGTTTCCCCTTGCTTTCAACCTTTCGCAGTACCAGCACAGCAAGGCCGTTTTGGTTAGCGTTACAGGGCCACATCAGTCAATCATCCAGACTGTTGCCCCTGCAACTACTGAAAAGGCTGCTGCCCCTCTTCAGGAACCACACGTTTGTCTGGCCTCTCAACAGATACCCCTCCGTTGTGGTTGCACCTACGGTAAGGCTATCTGTATCGCTGAGGCACGCAAGCCTCCCCCCCCCCCCCCCCCCCCCCCCCCCCGCAACGGCAAGGTCCATGGTTCATGGGGGGGATTGACAGCAATATTCTGTGAATTTCGTATACAAGACAAGATTGGGCAGTAAACTAAATAACATTTGACACCAGTGAGCCCACGGTAGCAGAAATGTAGAATGAGATAAAAGAATGCATTCACAGTGCCGCGTGCGAGTCCTTGAAAATGAAGGGCAGTTCTAAGAATATGGATCCGTAATAGTGGCCAATTGGTATTAAGGAAATTGTGGAAGAGAAGCAACAACTATACGAGAATGATTAGGTACACAGGAGGGTAGGAAGTGCTATGAAAGATGCAACTGGGGTGTTAAAAAGGAAATTTCAAGAGCAAAGCATGTGATGTGGGACAAAATATCTATAGGTGTACGTGAGGTACCAAAGTAGTAGGTGCCTGGAAAACAATAAAACTCCTTAGAAGAGATACAGCAGAAATAGTTAATGGCCCGACAATTGAAGGAGTCGGGAGAAAGAAGTGGTAACCCACGACAGCACAATTTTTTAATTATTGCGGTTAAATACGAAAATCACAACTTCCAATAGTTTTATTTTTAACTTTTTGTGTGGATTGCTTCATTCATTTTTAGTAGTATAATCTACCAAACGGATAAAAAATTGTTGATAGGCCCTAATAAACCGTTTATTTGTAAACATTTCCCTGCGATTGTGTGTTAGCTCTGTCCTCATCTAAGAGTATGTGGAAAAGTTTAGACAGCAAATGTGTGTCTTTTACCATCTTAAATCTGAGCGTTGTACACTATAGACTCCAGAAATTAAAAAAGAAAGAAAGAAAAGGCACCTGAAGTACTTAGAGAAGGTATGTAGCATGTAAGATTTTTTTTTTTTTTTTCGTTGGTAGGAAGTGGCCTATCGTATTTCCTTGCTAGCCCTAGAGTGGCAGGAATTACCACTCTGCGCTTTTGGAATAAAGCATTTAAAGAGTGTGCATTCACTTGATGTTCGACATTCACTGACATTGTCACCGTCGATCTAGATTTTGCTCCTACCTATACATAAACATGCACTAAAGGTTTTAGAGAAATAAAACACCGTGAGAATAATATTAACGCACAATGAATAAAGTGAAGGCCAAAACTGCCCATCATCAGACGCGTTTACTGTAGGTTTTTATATGGTTACAGCGTAAAATGAACCAAGGAATGTAACAACCTTACAGGTGATCATTGATATAGAAATTAACAAATTCCATGTCTAAACCTTTTGAGGTTTGAATGGTAGCAATATAGTGCGAATCACAACTGCACTGGTTTCAACATGAATTTCCTGATGCCTAAGCAGGATATGGATCACCGTTATTCACGTCACAACCACGTAGACAAGACTGTTTTGGGTGCATTCGCGGAAGTCCCTGATTCACATGATATCTTTGGTCGTAAGCAGTCTAATTTACACACGATGAAAGCAAAGCTTCCTGTACTCTTTCTCCCTCTAAATTTCACTCACTCACTCACTCTCTCACAAACACACACACACACACACACACACACAGAGAGAGAGAGAGAGAGAGAGAGAGAGAGAGGGGGGGGGGGGAGAGAGGGGGAGAGAGAGAGAGAGAGAGAGAGAGAGAGAGAGAGGGGGGGGGGGGGGAGACAGAGACAGAGACTCCCGCGAGCGTGAGCTAGCGTGCACGCACGATGCGCCACAAAAAAAAGGAAAAAAAAACTTTTTTCATAACAAAGCTTTTAAAAGTACGTTCCTTTTTACGCCTAATCAATAAGACAATATAGTACACTGAATTTATTTACTTATTGGTTTATTTAGTGTGGCGAGATAAAGCCTATACACTCCATACCTTTAAACAGACATTCCACACACATCATATTCGTTACGACACGCATTTAATAAAGTCCATCGAATATAGAATGCAACGTACGGAAAATACTATAAGACAAACACAACAGGACAATCAGAGTTTATATTCATTCACGACAAGTACAATTACAAAGGTAAGCTACAAGGCGATGCATTAAAACTATAACGACTAGCAACAATCGATGTGAGACAGAGGTGGAATGCGAAGAAGTAGAACATTATAAAAAACATGTAATGTAGACTATTTACTCAAACACATCCAGACACCTAATCATGAACATTAATATGATTATGATGGTTTGAAATGTGTTGGGCACATTTCCAATGAGGTGTCGGAATGTCTACGGATGAATGGCACACAGTTCTACCACAAACCCGAAACCAGACAAGGTAGTGATGTAGTATGGTGGGGTCTGGAGGGAAGTGGACTTTGTAATGCATTGGAAAGATGTTCCATTGGATACGGAACAGGATTGTTGATAGGTCAATCTGTTTCACGAATGCTATTGTTCTCCTACTGTTGCATCGCTGCTGCTTCCTTATGCCAGGGTGCATTGTCGCACTGATATAATTATCGACTATGAACTGTTCATCTGCTACAAGGAGTACAGAATGCTGTAAAATGTGTTCATATCTTCCACATTTAGCGTTTTCTTAAACGCAGCAACGGGGCCGCACCCTAACCACGGCTAACACCCTAATACTGCGACACCACCAACTCCGTACTTCACTGTTGGCATTACACCTAAGGCAGGTGAGTTTCTCCCGGCATTTTCTGAACTGAAACGCTTCCACTGGATTGCTGCAGGGTATAGTTCGATGCATCACTCGAAATTACTCGCTTCTAATCATCCACTGTCCATTACATAGATACGTCCGGATACCCTTGACTGTAGAGTAGATAGGGGAAAAGAGATTGATGTGACTAATTGAGAAATGGATAGAGTAAAATGCATCACTAAGAGAAGGTGAGAACATTTGGTTTGCTCTTTCACAGAGGGAATAGTGCCAATAGATCACAGTTTTTAAGGAAACAAAATGGGCCGACTGGTTGACTCCACAAAACAACAGCACCTCTGTATGTAGACAGTGATTTAAAATGTGTCAGGTGGTGTCACCATTCGAAATGCGAAAAGTAATCGCTCTTCCCGAACAGGTAGTAGCAGGTAGATTACTTGTTTAATGATCAGTCAGCGCATGCTCAAGTGTGTTCAAAGTAATACGGAAAAGAAACAGTGGGGATATGCGATTCTGTGATACTGAAATACAATTCACGTTGCATAAACTGCCGCGATAAACATCAACACCTTACGTTATTCCAATACTGTTGTGGCGTCAGTGTAAGGGCAAATACAGTCCAGGTACGTAGAATTTCACGGTATACCAGAACGCGCCCTGTCGTGGAAACTACGGGCACCATACTGAAAGCCATCGTCATTCATTACTTAGACTAAATGTGTTGCAGCCACAGAATGACGTCAGCTTACCGTGAATCCTTGTTGCTGAATTATTCCCATATTGGGAATGAAGGCCATCAGGAAAACGTGACGTAGTGAGCTGTGAAGTTGACCACTCATCGCAGCTTACCTGAAACAATAGGAAACATTGATTTGGCATACGGTAGGTGACAAAGGAAACTGGATGCTTCGGTTCGCTAGGTTGATTATTAGCGAATGTCAACGGCTTGTTGGTTACCACTAAATTTGAAGTTTGGGGTGTATATGTGTATGTACGTATGTATGTGTTGTGTGTGTGTGTGTGTGTGAGAGAGAGAGAGAGAGAGAGAGATAGAAAGAGAGAGAGAGAGAGAGAGATAGAGATAGAGATAGAGCCCTCAACTTCAACAAGAGATGTGTCTGTGAAGGCGTCACTGCCAGCTACGCCCAACTGAGAATAAGAGGAGACAATAGCATCGGACAGAAAGTAAAGCAGACTAGTGAGAGATTATCTGCAACTGATGGGTTATTCATGGGTATCGTATCAACCTGTACCGCATCAAAACAGCCTGCAGATGACGCAATGAAGCGTCGAAACTGGTAGCGACAAAAAAAAAAAAATCGTAAGGACGGCTGTAGGTGTTTTATTTTTGTCGCGATTCTGAAAATAATGCGGAACAGGACAAATGCGAATGATGATAAATGAAACATTGTGGTCCAGTAATTAATTGTGTACATTGACTCACAGTAGATATTCAAAAAGTCCACTGTCAACTGCAATGCACTTTGAGCTGTTTTAGAAAGCTGCTGTGTTTATCCGATCTCATTCATGCGTTGCTTTACTTGAGCACACGCGTGTAAAATAAGAGCGAGAAAACACTCCTTCGTCACCACTCTGCGCCTGCAGACTTGGCTCTTAAGCCAACCCCACAAACAGTATCCTAAGTAGTAAGATCGGGTGACAATTCAGTGACCGATCCTATGACTAGGGTACGTTTCAGTGAGGTAATGTATCGCTGGCCGTACGGAATCTGCAGAGGCTCCGTCGTCCTGAAAGTACATACGTAGTCGTGTTGCCAAAGGAATATCCTAAAAAATGGTTCAAATGGCTCTGAGCACTATGGGACTCAACATCTTAGGTCATAAGTACCCTAGAACTTGAACTACTTAAACCTAACTAACCTAAGGACATCACACACATCCATGCCCGAGGCAGGATTCGAACCTGCGACCGTAGCAGTCCCGCGGTTCCGGACTGCAGCGCCAGAACCGCTAGACCACCGCGGCCGGCAAGGAATATCCTCCGAGCATTCAGGTAACAAATTTTGAAGGAAATCAAGATACCGTATCCCATTAAGTTGGTTACATAAAACAGCTGGACCATCAATAGTAAGTGCCTCCTCACGTAGCTTAATGTCGCTTTTATTGTATTCGCATTTGAGTGCTGTTTAAATCAAACAAGTGTATGCCGGATACGGTTAAGAAAAGGCCATACGTTCATTAGCAGTTTTTTGTCAAGAATAACCAATAATATCACTCCTCAAAGCATGTGCCGTTCCTCCTGACCCGCACCGTATACGGTCCGTGCCTATCAGAGGAATATAGTGATTGTAACTGACAAAGCATTTGACGAAGAAGTGAAGCAATTTCGTCAATCCTGCACTGGATCTACCAGATTTTTCTGTTCGAAAACAAAGAGTACCTCAAATAACTTTTAAAAATGGATTACGAAGAGAAATTTTCTAGAATGAAGTTGTTGGCCTTCCGTGACCACGAAGATGAGAATTTCATGCGGTTTATGCTCCCACAGGTAGCTAAATAAAACGTTAATGACGGCTTACCCTTTATTATGTAGGTAGGAAACAGTTACATTTTAACTGAAAACTTGTAGAGAGACACAAGCTGCACATACATTAAAACAATGGCCTTAACTTTCATATATGGACGTAGCGAGCGATGCTGACACATTTCATGTGGAGATCGCTATTCTGACCGTTTGCTAATGCAAAGTTTGTGAGTACTACTGGTCCTATGTTGGTGTATGTCATGTTGCTTGTGACGTGCCTACACTTGTTTCAGGTGGTACTTTCTCTTTCATGCCTAATATTAGTACTTGATGTTTTGGTTGTAAGTTATGTTATCGCATTGTATGTCGATTTGTTAACCTTCTGAGAAAGAAGGTTTTATCCGGTGAAACCATGCTAAATCTTAAATGGAAACCACCATTTATTGCAACTGGTTGTCTGTCTAATTCCCCTGTCAAAAACGGTTTTGTTTCAACGTTCCCTGGGGTCGGGGATTTTCTCTGCCTCGTGATGACTGGGTGTTGTGTACTGTCCTTAGGTTAGTTAGGTTTAAGTAGTTCTAAGTTCTAGGGGACTCATGACGATAGATGTTAAGTCCCATAATGCTCAGAGCCATTTTTTAAACGTTCCCAATGAAAGTGTCATTCGTAATCGAACTACATACATTCGGAGTATATTTTGGTCCACAGTTTAACAGCAAAGTGAACTTCATCTGTGAGTCAGTAATTCAACGATTCCGAGAAAGACTGTAGAAATAAAAGCAGTAAACTTTTGTAACGTCGTCGGTGGAGCAGAAAGGACAGATGGGGGGAGTCCTGAAGAAATCCTCAATTCTTGCCTCCTCTTTATTTCAGTGTGTGTGTGTGTGTGTGTGTGTGTGTGTATGTGTGTGTGTGAGTGAGTGAGTGAGTGAGTGTGTGTGTGTGTGTGTGAGTGTGTGTGTGTGTGTGTGTGTGTGTGTAGCTTCGGCACGTCGCAGCACGGCGGCGCGCTGGTGGACCCCAAATTAAGTTAGCTTCGACCTGGAATCGTGCCGATGAATTATGCAACACACGGTCCATTTGTCGGAACGAAGGGGGGGCTTGTGTCGGCGAGAAGGTGTGAGTAGTTCTGGTCGAGGTGTTGGAGGCTGTGGGTGGGGAACACGGGGGTGAGAATGAAACTCCCGCGTCTGGAAAGGGGTAGGAGGTGTTGCTTGGATGCTGTGTTCGGGGGAGAGGGAGAGTGGGGGGGGGGGGGGGAGGACAGGTGTACAGCCGAACGTGACAGCCTGCACCAACGCAGACGACCACTTAAAGGAATTGGGTCGAACGATGTACCGCTCCCGCAGCGAAATCGGCGAAATGCGGCATCTAAACCCAATTAAATCTCGAGGGGGTTAAGTGATTAACTTAGAGACAAAACCTGTCTTTAGAGACGGTATTAGGATGTTGGGTAATTCATAATAATTGAAAGCTACATCGTATGTCCCGAATTTATTTTTAAGATTTTATTATTTTGGATCGGCTTTGATTCCATCCCCTTCTTCAGTGGTAAATATGACTTCCTAACGGTTTCGAAGGCGAGAGTAGTACATCCTAAGTGACTATTACTCTCTTGGTTAGCGCTTACTGCAGTCCGGAGGAAGAGATGTGTTCACAAATCAGATCTTCTACAAGGTCACAATTACTGAACTATATGAAGGCAGCAGTTAGAGTTAACGGTAAATTGAGTTCATGGTTCAGAGTGGTTTCAGGGGTAAGACAAGGCTGCAACCTGTCTCCACTGTTGTTCATATTATTTATGGATCATATGTTGAAAACAATAGCCTGGCGGGGTGAGATTAAGATATGTGAACACAAAATAAGCAGTCTTGCATATACAGATGACTTAGTTGTGATGGCAGATTCGATTGAAAGTTTGCAAAGTAATATTTTAGAGCTAGATCAGAAATGTAAGGACTATGGTATGAAGATTAGCATCTCCAAAACGAAAGTAATGTCAGTGAGAAAGATATATAAACGGATTGAGTGCCAAATAGGAGGAACAAAGTTAGAACAGGTGGACGGTTTCAAGTACTTAGGATCCATATTCTCACAGGATGGCAACATAGTGAAAGAACTGGAAGCGAGGTGTAGCAAAGCTATTGCAGTGAGCGCTCAGCTACGATCTACTCTCTTCTGCAAGAAGGAAGTCAGTACCAAGACAAAGTTATCTGTGCACCGTTCAATCTTTCGACCAACTTTGTTGTATGGGAGCGAAAGCTGCGTGGATTCAGGTTACCTTATCAACAAGGTTGAGGTTACGGATATGAAAGTAGCTAGGATGATTGCAGGTACTAGTAGATGGGAACAATGGCAGGAGCGTGTCCACAATGGGGAAATCAAAGGAAAACTGGGAATGAACTCTATAGATGTAGCAGTCAGGGCGAACAGGCTTAGATGGTGGGGTTATGTTACACGCATGGGAGAAGCAAGGTTACCCAAGAGACTCATGGGTTCAGCAGTAGAGGGTAGGAGGAGTCGGGGCAGACCAAGGAGAAGGTACCTGGATTCGGTTAAGAATGATTTTGAAGTAACAGGTTTAACGTCAGAAGAGGCACCAATGTTAGCACTGAATAGGGGATCATGGAGGAATCTTATAAGAGGGCTATGCTCCAGACTGAACGCTGAAAGCCATAACCAGTCTTAAATGATGATGATGATGATGATGATGATGATGATATGGAGTAAAATCGTCATAACTTCAGACCTGTTTGGGTTAGGTGCTTCAAACTGCACGGTTGGCTGCGGGGCATGATGTAAATTAGTATATGCGTGCGTGGTTTGGTTTAGTAACGAAACCCACTTTCATTTAGTTGGGTTCGTAAATAAGCAAAATTGGCGCTTTTGGGGGACTGAGAATCCGCGTTTCGCAATCGAGAAGTCTCTTCACCCACAATAGGTGACTGTGTGGAGTGCAACGTCCAGTCATGGAATAATCGGTGCAATATTCCTTGATGGCACGGCGACTACCAAATGGTACGTGAAGGTTTTGGAAGATGATTTCATACCCATTATCCAAACTGTCCCAGATTTCGACAAGATGTGGTTAATACAAGATGGAGCTCCACCCCATCGAAGCAGGAGAGTGATTGAAGTCCTAGAGGTGCACTTTTGGGACGGCATTCTGGCTCTGGGGCACCCAGAGGCCACTGGCATGGGTCTCGATTGGCCACCATGTTCTCCGGATCTGAACACATTCGACTGCTTTATGTGAGGCTATTAACGGCAATGTGTGCAGCAATAACCATAAAAC
Organism: Schistocerca americana; assembly: GCF_021461395.2. Classification (NCBI taxonomy): domain Eukaryota; kingdom Metazoa; phylum Arthropoda; class Insecta; order Orthoptera; family Acrididae; genus Schistocerca; species Schistocerca americana. The sequence continues at coordinate 217,795,278 of NC_060124.1, forward strand.
CATTGCTGAGCGGAAAACAGCCATTAGGAGGTCATCGACAGCATCGATGTTCCAACACGTCAGCGGGTCATGCAGAATTTCGCTATTCGCCTGCGCCACAACATCGCTAGTGATGGCAGGCATATCGAACACGCCATAACCTATACCCGAATAGCTGTAGTCACATTTACATGTTGAATGAATTATGCTCACTCCGTAGTTTGTAACTAATTTACGTTTTTTCCCCATATAGTTCAATAATTGTCACTCTGTTCATTGTCTAAGTGTATTTTACTTATTTATTTGCCTTTTATTTTAGTTTATTATCCATGTATAAAAAAAACAGACCAAATTTTACACTACATTAAAACAAAAATAAAATGTAATAAAAACTAGGAAAGGCGTGCACGCTACCATGTGGCCATCTGGCGCACAGTTATCTGTTCATCCTGAATCCAGAAGGCACACACCAGCGGTCTATTACACTATGCGACATTTGCAAATCACAAATTTTGTAATACATAATATTCGACTATATTGTTACAGCACTGTACTATACGGGGATACACTACACAATACTACACGAGACTACTGTACTTGGTACTAGATCCCAGCTGGGTCTCTCACTTGTCTCGATGGTTAGCCCCGGCGCGCTGGGGCATAACTCAGGATTCACAGCGGCTATGCTGCTGTACCACCCAACGCGTAGAGACTGGGAGAAACCTGTCCTTCCTGGGCCTCCCTGAGGCTCGTCTCGTCACTGCTTCCAGACGGTTGTGGCAGGTGGGTGTTCCGCCGTGGCGTGTCTCGTTATGATGGTGCACGGCCTCTTTTTGGCTGTCTCTCACCCATGTAGGCTTGCAGTTTATAATCTCATATCTTAGCCGTAAGCGAGTTTAGCTTATGCCAGAGTTCATTTCTCATTATATTACAGACTACTGCATTTTCGAATTGGTTCCTCTCCTGGTCTACAACATCTTGTCTGACGGCACGCTCTCAGAATATGTGATCCGGGGTGTGATTGCTTCACATTCACAACTGTCTGTGGTACGCTGTCGTATTTTTAGAAGTAGCTCGGATCCGGGCTGTGTCACGACTGGTAGTTTATAGCTACCTTGGTCGGAAGGAAGTATTTCATTCTTGTTCTTTCTTTTATATTAGGATGGAAGTAAAAGGTTCTCCTTCATGTTTCTGCACTGTCCCAGATTTCTTGACATTCTCTATCAATGCATGCTTTTATTTCCTTATTCGTTACGCATTATCTCCTTTACCTTCTCATATTAGCTCTTTTTGAGCCAATATTATGCACCTCTCTTTCTTACTGCTAGATCTAGAGGTAGCGAGCCTAAAATCACCAGCAGCACCTCAGTCGATGTTGTTCTATGGCTAAATGGTTCAAATAGCTCTGAGCACTATGGGACTCAACTTCTGAGGTCATTAGTCCCCTATAACTTAGAACTAGTTAAACCTAACTAACCTAAGGACACCACACACATCCATGTCCGTGGCAGGATTCGAACCTGCGATCGTAGCGGTCTCGCGGTTCCAGACTGCAGCGCCTAGAACCGCACGGCCACTTCGGCCGGCTGTTGTTCTATAGGCTCCGGTTAGGCGAAGGAGTACACTCTTCTGTATTCGCCATATAGCCCACGTTGTCCTTACTTTTGCGGCTCTATGAGCCCAAACGCTCGACACATAATCCACAAGAGCGAGTAAGATTGCGTTGTGGTACGTTCTTATCTCACTTAGTGGCAGCTAAAATTCTGTGGCCAATTGTTGCTATTTTATTCAGGATTTTAACACCTCTTTGGCAATCTATTTCTACAGGTGCAATAAAGCTTTGCGTTTTCTATTTTAATTCCAATGAAGTTTGATACTTCTTTTCTCTTCACAGGTTCGTAATTTATTCTGACACTCTTTTCATTTTTTATAATGTTCCCTTTAGTAACATGTAGACTGTTTTGCACGCTGCTACCTTAGTTTCCTTTCTAGTCTTTCAGGAACTACCTATAATGTTTCCTTCTAATTAGCGGTTGTGTTAGCACACACTTTAATCAGCAGATTGTTTGCGTTGGTATTGCAGCTTCTAGTGTTTGTTAAACTCTGAAGTTGGTTCTGCAATGGCTCTATGGCAACATCCTAGAACTCTGGACCACAAACAAAGACCGGTGGGTAGCCTTTGGTGATATATTTCACAATTTTCTTTCCAGGACATTCTAATTGTACCAGCCTGTGCAATGATCTCGTAAACTGTTATAGAGACACTCTAGAAAGTCTATCGTTCTCAGTCTTTTGAACAGGGCAGGCCACCACAAATTACCAAACTCTGGACGAATATCAATCGTTACGGCTATGGTGTACTTGTCGTCTGAGGTATTCACAGTCTCCATTACGCGATTGACCGCATCCTCGGTGGATTTCCTTATCCTGAAACAGTAATGGGAGGGGCTCATGCCTACTAACTCTTTGTGGTCCCTCACGTGACGGCGCACAAGCTCTTCCAGTACTTTGGCTAGAGCATTTGCCAAGCAAATCAGCCTGCAAAACTTCGTTTCTCTTGGTTCTTTGTCTACCCCGTTTTACAGTATAACGATATTCGAAATTTGCCAGATTCTGCGCATCCGAACCTGCAAAAGATATTGGTTTAATAACACTGTTACATATGACACTAATTCATGCAACATACATGTCACTATTATATCAGGTCCTGGTGCTTTATTCTTCTCTAATTCATTATTGCCAGTCTCACTTCCTCTTGGGCAAATGGAATCAACACTGTTATTCACACGCTGCTCTAGTAATGCTGAGCGAAGGTGCTTATGGATCCTTGTGTCTTCCATCGTTGTATCGTCTGAAACGTTCTCAGTAGGTGCTGCTCTGATGTTTTTCAGTCTGTCATCATCGTGCCGTCGGATCTTTGGGATTTGTTTTTGGGAAAACCCCCAACATCTGCTACCATTTATCCTTAAGGTATGCCCCCCATTTTTCTGTTCTTGTTTGGTGAAGTAGTTCTTCATGTTGGTTTTTGTGTCGATAGCTACTTAGCCTTCTTTGTCGTTCTGTTTCCCCTAAAGGTCTTTGGTAGTATCTCTTTGCCTGATTTGCTCTACGGCTTAAGGACAGCAGGGCTCGGGAGTATAGTGAATATTACACCCTTTTGTCATCCTAACAAATGCTGGGGTCGTCTTGTCTTAGGCCATCCGCAGCGCTCGAACTAATTCAACTGCTTTTGCGCCAACATCAAATCCACTACCTTGCTATGGTTGTATCTTGAATTCTGCCCTTAAAATTTCTCCGTAGTTTGCACAGTCGCTCGGACTGGATGTTAGCGTCTAAGTCATTATCTGAGTTTGTAATTGTGAAGTAAATGAGATTATGATCATATGTTGTAAGTTCATCACAGACTTTCCAGTTGGCAATGTGGTCACTGACTTACGAGTTTGCGAGGGCGATATCGATATTTGTTGCCGCACCTGCACGATTTTGGGACATAGGTGGGCTGAGTGACCTTTTTGTGACATGAAGGTTGAGTTCTTGTATAGTTTCCTGAAGGCAGAACTATCTTTCGTCCGTTCCTCTGCTATGTCACAGTTTAGATCTCACATTTTCATCCATCAGAAAAAAGTGTCTGTCGTGCCGACCCAGCATTGCTGTTTCTATGTTTTTTATGTGTGGTTGTATCTCTTGACTATATTGAAAATTTGATTAGTTATGTAAGAGTTTCTAAAGGAAATCGTTATTTCTGTTGTCACAGCGATTTCATCACAGAGTTGATGTACCTTTGTCATTATTATGTCCTTATCTGACACCAAAGTCGCGGCCATTCGATGTTGACCTGATGTCACGATGTGTGCTGTAACTGGCATGTGGGGTAGTGCCCTGTTTCTAGAACATAATTCCTGTATACGTATTATGTGTAGGTCCAACTCCTCTAACACATTTCGAGCTCTCGCATTACCATAGGAATGCGCATCGTATTTATCTGACCGATTCTATCATTTGTTTCCGTCCCCTTGTCGTTGGAGAGCGATTTGATTTCAAATCAGTGCTAAGGGGCATAGTGAGCACATAGCTATGGGGCCAGAGTACCCTGTAATAATATACATGTCGGTCATGTGTCGCCAAAATTTGCCTTTATAGACGCTCAATACCAAGTGTCTTGTATCTCCCCTTAAAGACGACGTCAAGTAGAGTCTGCAGTTCCTTCGTATTTGTAGGAAGTTGTTGACACTGAGATAAACATTATGAACTGTCTAGTCGTACCTGATAATAGTAGTATTTATTTGTTACTCAAATTACCAGCGAGTGGCTGAATGGTTTATAAAGTTCAGTAGATTCGTGGACAAGCCTAAAATAGTTAATCGACACTTCAATAGATGTAAGTTTTAAACCGAGTTTTTCCAATAAACGTAAATATGACAAGGGGACCGCCAGACCTAATCCAGGATTTTGATGAGGCTTAGGTGTGTTGTAGGAGGGTCTGTCCTAAGTACCTCGCCAATGGCCTTTGATGCGAAGGCCACTAGAGTCCAAGAAAATCGATGTTGAAGATTTATGGTTCAAATGGTTCAAATGGCTCTGAGCACTATGGGACTCAACTGCTGTGGTCATAAGTCCCCTAGAACTTAGAACTACTTAAACCTAACTAACCTAAGGACAGCACACAACACCCAGCCATCACGAGGCAGAGAAAATCCCTGACCCCGCCGGGAATCGAACCCGGGAACCCCGGCGTGGGAAGCGAGAACGCTACCGCACGACCACGAGATGCGGGCGAAGATTTATGCACGCGTCCCATACCTATAACTTTAGTACTCTTTCGACTAGACGAGAGTAGCGCAATGTCTAAGGTTGCGGCTACCATGCTGAAGGTACGGGTTCAAATTCTCCCCGTGCATTTATTTTTTAAAATTTCTTCGTGCAGAATATCATCAAATAGCATATTCCAAACAAAATTATTCAGAAATAGTCATTTTCGCAGTAGTAATTTCGTTGATAAATCAGTCATTACGGCTAACTTTCTAGAAATGTGTGTTCCGTTTGTTGGCAAGTATGCTACCAAATCGTCTTACTCGCTATCGCTCGCGTCACTTGCTGTACTAGAATACAATTCCGGACTGTATTTGTCGAAGAAGCAACGGAAGCCCACATTCATTGCGTACCACTCACATTTAATGAATGTCGCCGTTCTGCAGGCACACGGATTTTACAGAAGCGTTATACCAAAACCGCAACGGCCTTGCCGCTGTGGAAGCGAGTGCTCCCTTCAGTTCACCGAAGTTATCCGCTATCGGACTTGGTTTTGCATTTGGATGGGTGACTGCTCCAGTCTGCCGAGCACTGTTGGCAAGCGTGGTGCTCGCGGCCTGTGTGACTTCAGCTGAGGAGCTACTTCATTGAAAAGTAGCGGCTCCTGCCACGAAACCTAACAAGGCCCGGGACAGCTGTGTGGTGACTACCCGTCCCTCCATATTCACATTTAGTGACGCCTATCGGATGAGGAGGACACGGCGGTTAGTCGGTACCGTTGGGCCTTCCAAGGCCTGTCCGGACGAAGTTTAGTTTTCTGGTTTATCAGCAAACTGATCGTTTATATTCTTCTCGACATATACCATCGGCAATTCTGTTCTTGCAGAGCAAGCACGGCAAGCGATAGCAAGTAAAGCTATGCTGTAATCTGTTGTATAACAAACGTGATACACATTTCAAAAAAGTTTTCTGTACTGACAGATTTAATAATAAAACTCCTATGGTGAAAATGACAGTCTTTCATGCCATATAATGTTTAATGATGGTCTGTACGATGAAATTGAAAAAAAAGGTACACCGTCAGGATCTGAGCCCCCTACAGTCAGAGTGGTAACCGTGAATCCTACCCGCTGCGCTGCGCTCTGTCGGTAGAAGTACGACGAACGTTACATGTATAGAAGAGAACGATTGAAACTTTAACGGCGTTTTTCTCGGGAAACTAGCGGCCGTTGCATGAAAAGCCGCAAATCAGGTACTCAGGACAGGTCACTCTACAACTTACTTTAGAGTAATAAAAACCCGTGATTAAACATGTCTGATGGTCCCCTTGTGAGCGGAAACTCGAAATCAGGGAGTACGGGCTAGATACAAGCAGGCGCATGATACAGTAACGACCAGTTACGCTGATTATTTCACTTAATTTAATGAAACTGCTGTAAGTAAGCTGCTTAGATTTTTATGATGGTAACGCCACATAGCGCTCTGTGTGAAAATCACTGGCTGCACACAGCACAGTCAGTGATTTTCATACAGAGCGCTACCAAGCGTTACCATCATAAAAACCTAAACAGCCTACTTACAAGTTTACTAGCACAGTCATTTATAATTTTTATAAGGGGACGTTTCACAGCATCATCAATTTACTGAAATTCCAACTAACTTTTTCTTGTTATTTACATATCTGACTTCAGTATCCTAATTTATCACTTTTTATAAATGCGAATATGTAGGGTGGCCAGGAACAGTCTCAAAAGCTTATATGGGTTCTGCAGGGCAGGTTTCGGATTTATATAATGTCGTGACAGAAGTCATTCGATAGCGACATGCCACAGATACAGATCGCGGTAACACCGCGTGCTCAAGGTACAAAAGGGCATTACATCTGCGGAGTTGTCATTTGTGCTCAGGTGATCCATGTGAAAACGTTGCCAGCTCTATTATGACTGCACTATGAGAATTAACAGACTTTGAACGCGAAACGGTAGTTGGAGTTGACGCATGGGACATTCCATTTTGCTGGTTGTTAGGGAATTTGATATTCCGAGATCCGCAGTGTCAAGAGTGTACACATAATAGGCATTGTCTCTCACCACAGAAAACGCAGTGACTAACGATCTTCACTTAACGACCGAGAGCAGCGGCGTTTGCGTAGAGTTTTCGTTGCTAACAGACAAACAACACTGCGGAAATCACTGTGGGATGTACGAAGGATATATCCTTTAGCAGAATGAGCGGAATTTGGCGTTAATGGGATACGGCAGCAGACGATCAACGCGAGTGCCTTTGCTAAGAGTGCGATGTCGCCTGCAGCGCCTTTCCTGGGCTCGTGACCATAGCGGTTGGATCCTAAACGACTGTAAAACTGTGGCCTGGTCATATGAGTCCCAATTTCAGTTGGTAAGAGTTGATGGCAGGGCTCTGTTGTGGAGCAAACCCCACGAAGCCATTGACCCAAGATGTCAACAAGGCATTGTGCATGCAGATGGTGGCTCCGTAAATGGTGTGGGCTGTGTTACATTGAATGGTCTAGGTTCTCTGGTCCAAGTGAACCGGCTACTCGGGGACGATTTGTAGCCATCCAACGATGGAATTTTTATGGATGACAATGGGTTGTGCCACCAGGCAGCAATTTTTTCTGGTTATTTGAAGAATATTTGGACAATTCGAGCGAGTAATTTGGCCATCCCGATCGCTCGACATGACACCCACTGAACATGTGTGGGACATAATCGAGAGGTCAGTTCCTGTACAAAACACTGTACAATTTCACGATGATGGACGGCTATAGAGGCGACCTGGCTCAATATTTCTGCACGGTACTTACAAAGACTTGTTGAGTCCATGTCACGTCCAGTTGCTGCATTACGCCGAGCAAAAGAAAGTACGACTCTATATTAGGTGCTATCCCATGACTTTTGTTACCACATTGTACACGAAAATTAAAAATTAAATATCTCTCCTATTCCAACCAAACTTTTTTGGAGTTTTCCCTTGGAAATTAAACGAATGGCGGAATTACATATCTCAAATGCACCCGATTTAAAACACATTTGTCCAAACCACATTTGGTTGAGTACGGTTTGAAAGTTCTACATTCACCCACCTGCAACTTTTTTCCAGAGAGTGAAAGATTGAAAAGTGAAATAACGCGAGTCAGTGCCTCCAGAACTGCCGCTGGATTATCTCCCGTAATAACGCTTTCGATTGTCGCGCTTTTCGCTTTTTCACACTTAAATAAAGAAAACACGAAGTTATTACCTGGTTTACAAATTCAAAATTGATGGTATCGCCCACTCGCATAATAATGCAAGAAAATTGTTATGGTGATTAAATAGTACCGGTTCCTTCGAGGTCAAAGAAAGAAGGTGACCGACACATAATAGAGTCTGAAGAAAAAGACAAAAAAACACTTACGAGAGTGACCTTTTATCATCGTTGGTTTTCAAGCAGTAAGTTCCTAATACACTAAACAGAAAATTATAGTAGTTTCTGGGGATTTTCTCAAGGTATGCACTAAAGATGCGAAGTTTTCCCACTTCCTCAAATGGTCGTGAGAAATGAAGTTTCTTCATCTCCGCCGGGAAGTGTATCGTCAAGGTAATCGACTTTACATTAGTACCGATTATTTTCCTTGTTCAAATGATCAAATGTGTGTGAAATCTTAAGGGACGTAAGTGCTAAGGTCATCAGTCCCTAAGCTTACACACTACTTAACCTAAATTATCCTAAGGACAAACACACACACCCATGCCCGAGGGAGAACTCGAACCTCCGCCGGGAACAGCCGCACCGTCCATGACTGCAGCGCCCTAGACCGCTCGGCTAAACCCGCGCGGCATTTTTCTTGTAAACATGATTTGTATGTCAGTATCTGTAGAGCCGAATTGTCGTAAGTGAAAGATTAATTTGACGCCAGCTATCAGCAATCAGAAACATACGTGTATGCTATGTTTAAACCACCATTATTCACAGGTTGAAAAGTCCTAACTATTACAAGAATTTATGAAACATAATTATATTTTGTATGTTAGACTTACCTCCATCATTTGTTGTAAATCAAGACTGCCAGAGATCAGCACTCAAACACTGCATTTCGCGAGCTTTCAACCTTAAAATCATCCATCTGAGCGCATCAAAGAAGTTATAAATATCTATCCAAGTTGAAGGTTCGACAAGTTAAAGATGTTTAGTAGGGTAGTTCAGTTGTATTAGCAACTATGCACTGCAGCGAATGTCGCAGGAGTCATCGAATGTGTTCTTACAAACTAACTTTTTCTTCCTACAGTTAATTTATAAAGGTTTAGAATCATAATGTGTCTATACAGCCACTCTGCTCAAGAGTATCTCTGTGTTTCATGTTCCAAATCTCCGAATCCGATGAAAATCGAATGGAATTTACAACAAGCTGAAATCCGTAGCGAATCTTAATCGAGAGTCAAGGGCATTCCCAACTGTGGAATCCTACTGAGCATTTATTGCTTAGTCAGTATTCCAGCCCACTGCCAATTACAGTGAGGCTTTGTGATTAAGACAATGCTTAACTGCTCTCCCACTCCCCTTTATTCTGCTGCAGAGGCGGTATCTGCCTTCGCTCACCCCAACCTCCGTCTCTCCAACCCCGTTCCACGCCAACACAACGACTTCGGTGTTAACGGGATTTAGATTCCTCAATCAGCCACCACTTTGCATAATAGCGTAAAAGGTTGGAATTCCAGCCGGGGCGATCGGTACAGATGGTGCCAGCAGCCTTGTTCACGGACTCGGAGTGGTTTCCTTTCCTTCTCGCTGATCGTTCTCCTCAGCTTCACAGAAAGAATGTGTGTTACAACAAGCTGAAGGAGAACCTTTCGTCGTGAAATTTTTAAGGTCTGTGCTTCCGATATGTGTTACAACGCACAACCGAACTTCATTTTTGCACCTTTTCGTTGCCGATTAAATCATCTGCTAGCACGAAATTTAAAAGAATAAAATGCTCCACGAAGATTATTCTAAGAAGTACATTTCGGTAATAGCTTTAAGAAATTTATACATTTTATAAATACAATGAAAATAAGAAAACTGCAAATTGAAAACTTTCACACTACCATTTTTTTCACAAAACGAATTTTCAGTACAGCTCTGTTTCCGGTACTCTGCTGCATATCCCTAATCTTATTGCAGGTGCCAGACAACGGAGAAAGCCTTTCAAACATGCGTTAGTAGATAGGACATGGCCCATGCGCCAAGATCTGCTTTCCTCAGGAGATCCAAAAGTTAAAAGATATGATAAGAGGCTTTTGTTGACTACAGATCTACCAACTGAATGCTTAATGCTGTATTTTTCTATTTGTACTATCACACAACAGGACGTAGATCCTCAGTATTAATGGACTCTGGAACAAAAATTCTATTTCCGCTGTATTCGCGAAACCTGACATTTTTGAGACCCTGGCTGTGTAAAAAATACAATATACTAGTGCAAAGGAAGAAAACAACAACCAAGCACTGTTAATAATGGTATTTATTTACGCAAGGAGCGCTGTTACCGATATCGAACCGACGGTTTGATTTTCGTACTGTTTTTCACGTTTGTATTAAATATGTTGTTGCTTCCATCAGTTGTTGGGGAAAAACAGGCAACAACTAAAAAGCAATAACAAATACAATATAAACGTGAAAATCAGAAACAAAATTAATCTGTATATTCGAAATCGGTAATAGTGTTATTTTTGTAAGTAAATATCGTTATTTACAGTGCTTTATAGAAAACCAGTTTTTGTAAACATTCTTGTCGGTACTTAGAACCAGACAGTTTCCTCATATGGCACTTAGAAAGTTCTTACTATAACTTTTTTAATTTGTTCCTCTTTTGCGGTAATGCGGTAAGGAGCATAATTTTGTGGTACTAGAACAGATTTTCAGTTTCTGGATAAAAATCGGTTATGTACAAACAGACATACATTGTTCTTTCATTCTTTGTGAAATGTTAGGTTTGTCAGAACGAGTTCCATTTTCATTTTTGATATGAAAATGAACGCCACTAATTTATAAGAAATAATATTTCCCCGAATAGTACGAAGAATAATATTGTGAAGTATACGAAGAGTAAATGATAGTGTGATATCACAGCGTCGTACATACTTTGAACATCGATACTATACTACTGACAAGTTAATCTGTGAGGGGCGAATGTCGATAGCCGTTAACTTCGCTCCACTTTGTATATCCTCACTGTATATCACCCTTCATTTGAATTGGACAAGTTTTATCATTAGATCAGTTCTCTCACTGATTGCAGCTGTTGCCTCCATTATAACTAGTCCTTGTGCTGTAACATCGATCTTGGTTCAAATGGCTCTTAGCTCTATGGGACTTAACATCTATGGTCATCAGTCCCCTAGAACTTAGAACTACTTAAACCTAACTAATTTAAGGACATCACACAACACCCAGTCATCACGAGGCAGAGAAAATCCCTGACCCCGCCGGGAATCGAACCCGGGAACCCGGACGTGGGAAGCGAGAACGCTACCGCACGACCACGAGCTGCGGACTAACATCGTTCTTACTCACATGCAGTTTAATCTGTGACATTAATTGCAACGTATTTAACTATGACACCATTACTGATAACTCACGTCTATGCCGTGACATGGTACCGAATATTTGTAAGTAGGTGGATATTAACACATTGACAAGTTTGTTGTGCGCACTATTGTTCTTTCTGATACGTTGTATTGTATGTCACTAGACGGTTTACAATGAAGTGACTGCTAATTTACAGTAGCAGGATAAAAACGTTTAGAGCCATAAGCACAAAATGAAGTCCTTCAAATAATTTATACATCCTTTGGATCCCTGTTAGAAGAATAATTGCTGGTGTCTTTTGTACTGTTATTTGAACAATCGTTTAACTCTATACCGTGTAGAAAAATAATAGAACCCAGAAAGTTGACTAGCACTGATAATAATGGCAGAGGATTAGCACTGTCGTTTGGGAAAACATGATTAAGGCTTTATCCCCAATCAATTACGAAAAACGTTGAAGGCCTGTATGTAGATGTGTGATAAATTTAAACAAATATCCGAACACTGATGTTAGTAGCGTATAAGTGAGTGAAAATCATAACAAGTCAACAACTGAAGTGTATGAATTACGCTTCACAAAGATATGGGCTACATGAAAGGGCAAGAAAATAAAACATAATGCCAGCAAAATCTCCAGCCATGATGACTTGACGTTATGGTTGCAGGAACGATTTTGCGTCTAGTGTGCTGTAACCCACGTCGGTCCTCTTTCTTATTTATGACAGGCATTGTACTCCTCAGTCTCTGTGTAGTATATGGCGTAGGGTATTTCGTAGCAAAGCTGTCGATTGACTGTCCTGTTCTTTGTAGAACTGAGCGATGGAAACTGAACTTCTACGAGGATGTGCTGAAAAGTAATACCACCGAACTTTTTTCCGTAAAAACTCTCTTAAGGCTTTCTAAAGAAAGCAAAAATCATTAACATTCTGCATCTTTCTTCTGCTTGTCTACATATTTGCAACCCTTTGCCACTACAGAACGCCTTATTGTAGCGTGTAACATGGCAGTGTGTAACTTAAGTATGACAATGCGTCAGAAACTGTGTACTCTAATCGGGTTTCGAAATAGAAGAGTTCGTCCAGACACGGGGCACACTCTCCTTCATCAAGACATTGCCAGACTACAGACAAGCGCTTCGACTTCTGATATGCAGGGTGTTACAAAAAGGTACGGCCAAACTTTCAGGAAACATTCCTCACACACAAAGAAAGAAAATATGTTATGTGGACATGTGTCCGGAAACGCTTACTTTCCATGTTAGAGCTCATTTTATTACTTCTCTTCAAATCACATTAATCATGGAACGGAAACACACAGCAACAGAACGTACCAGCGTGACTTCAAACACTTTGTTACAGGAAGTGTTCAAAATGTCATCCGTTAACGAGGATACATGCATCCACCCTCCGTCGCATGAAATCCCTGATGCGCTGATGCAGCCCTGGAGAATGGCGTATTGTATCACAGCCGTCCACAATACGAGCACGAAGAGTCTGTACATTTCGTACCGGGGTTGTGTAGACAAGAGCTTTCAAATGCCCCCATAAATGAAAGTCAGGAGAGCGTGGAGAACATGGAATTGGTCCGCTTCTACCAATCCATCGGTCATCGAATCTGTTGTTGAGAAGCGTACGAACACTTCGACTGAGATGTCCAGGAGCTCCATCGTGCATGAACCACATGTTGTGTCGTACTTGTAAAGGCACGTGTTCTAGCAGCACAGGTAGAGTATCCCGTATGAAATCATGATAACATGCTCCATTGAGCGTAAGTGGAAGAACAAACTAAAATGAGCTCTAAAATGGAAATTAAGCGTTTCCAGACACATGTCCACATAACATCTTTTCTTTATTTGTGTGTGAGGAATGTTTCCTGTAAGTTTGGCCGTACCTTTTTGTAACACCCTGCAGAGGTGCGTCATTCACAAGTGAGCACTTTCAAAGGAATGTTTCAATAAAGTGAACGAAAAGACAGAGGAAAGTCTTTTAAGACACGGTCGTTCACCGTTCACTTAGGTCGTGGTCGGTCTCATTCTCTGGAGCGGTCTTCCACAGTTCACGGCGGTCGTTCCCAGTTCACTTTGGCCAGCCCCAGTCTAGTTTATTAGTTCCTCATTCCCGCCTCGGCTGCTTTCGTTCTTTTTGTATAGTCACTTGTTCGAGTTAAACGTTTTTGTAATTATGTAACTTAAAAATAAATATTAAGTTACATGTAGTAAATAAATATTTTTCAGGACACTGACGAATAATCTTCTTATCTCTTCGTCGATTTGAACAAGTCTAGAACACACTTTTAATATGAGACCTGAGTTTCTCCTGGCGTATGGTTGCCTTCCCTTTCTCGACGTGTTGGTTAGGAGGAAGGATGATGGATCGTTGGGACATGCAGTCTACAGGAAACGTACTCACACCGACTTGTACTTACAAGCTAATAGTTGTCACCATTCGGCTCAGCGTGAAGGGGTACTTCGTACCTTGGTACACAGGGCACATATCGTTTCTGACGCTGAGACTTTGCCAGCTGAGCTGTCCCATCTTGAAGTTACATTTCGTCAAAATGGTTACAGTGATAGACAGAGTGAACGTGCTCTTCGCTATCGACCAACTGTACATCAGGTGATTGATGATAATTCTGAGTCAACACCTAAGTCTACTGCCTTCTTGCCTTACGTAGGAAACACGTCCAATAAGATCGGTCGTATTTTACGGAAATACGCTGTGAAATGTGTTTTCCGACCTCCATCTAAAATTAGAGCACTTTTGAGTTCCGTTAAGGATGATCTTGGACTGCGTAAGGCGGGTGTATATCGTGTCCCTTGTAGCTGCGGCATGACATATATTGGTCAAACTATAAGGACCGTGGAGGACAGATGTACTGAGCATAAACGGCACACACGATTACAGCAGCCAAATAGATCTGCTATTGCCGAACATTGCTTGGATACTGGTCACTCCATGTTGTATAATAACACCGAGATATTGGCATGCACGTCCAGCTATTGGGACAGTGTGATTCGGGAGGCAGTTGAGATTAAATTAGCGAGCAACCTTGTTAACAGGGATGGAGGTTTCTGTTTAAACTCTGTTTGGAATCCGGCTCTCTCCCTTGTCAAGAAACAGAGGGACAGACTCAATGCTACCTCACCTGCGAATTCATAGTCTCACTATCGATAGCTCCGACTTTGGCCATCTTTGGTGGCACTAGTGTTCAGTGTGTGTGTGTTATCTTTCCTGCTTGGGTCCGAGAACCGAGGTATTAAATTTGCATGTACGCCGCCTGTCCGTTGCAGTTTGCCTTTAAAATGGCGGGGTGTTCTCCCGCCGAAATATCGGCGGTCGCTGAAAGTGTTACCTGGCTGAATTCCCGGAAGTTATTTGAAAACACTTTTAATAGTTTTTCTAATTGTAGTGTGAGAAAGTTTACATGAAACTTGCAATTTCCGCAATCATCCCAAAATTAAAACATTACGGTTATGGAGGCTCTTCTTTTTAAAGTTTGGCTTTTCCTTTGCGGTACCCCATAGTTTCATTTCTTTGCACAAAATACGACTTGTGCATGATTTTGGCTTAGTGAGAAAAGGAGACCACGTGTTTCTCCATTTAAGAAAATCATAGAATGGCCTAAATATATTTGTTTTTAATCTCAAAAAATCTCTTTCAGAAGTAGCTTTTTATCAAATCATTTTAAATTTCAACTTGGTTATTAATACGGTAATGCTGCATCAACTTTAATAATACAACCTATAAACCTACTATTTACTTACCATGTAATATGACGAAGGAATCACATTTCATTTTAAGCAAACTTACTCTCCGATAAAGTCTTCCGTTTGTAAATTATTTATTAGGTGCTTTTAAACACATTTGTGTAAAATTTATATTTTGAGTGCATTTATATGTGTTTAATGATTTACTGAATTTCAGATTTGTTTCTTACTTGTCTGTCAGTGGCTGCCTGTGCTCGCTCAGTAATTCTCTTTCTCAAATAACGCATGAAGCTTGGTACTCTTACCAGTTGGTGACTGATCAAAGAAGCTGTCATTTTCGACTGTAAAGATCTTCAAGGCAATGATGTGTGCTACGTCGGGAATGTTTTGAAAGGAAAGGGTTTTGTTTATTTTCACTTAGGAAATTTTGACGATCTCCGGCCATATTTACGTCGTTGGCCCCGTTGCTGATACAAAGCTTCTAATTTAAGTACGCTGTTTCTCTGCTTCTGCGTCAGAAGTCGTGATTTTTCGAAATAAATCCTCAATTTCCATACTGGTAGTATGACACTTTGATGTGTTGCTAATTTCCACACCCATACCTGTTAAACTTGGATCGGCAGTTTTCAGCTACTTTCAGTTATTTCATGTTAGTGAAGCATACACGAGCATATAATACTTTCTGAAAACTATCTGAGAACAAAGACACTGTATTTGCTACGATTACGAACTTCTTTCGAAAGTTAATGGCGGCTGTGGCGGTCTGCACTGGGCTATAAACTGGTTTTCTAATCCATAATTCTGCTCAGCCAGTTCTGGCCTCTCTTCTCTCTCTCCCTGCATCTGGCTTGCGGTCACTGGCCCGTCACATCAGCAGACTAATGTGGTACTTTTTAAGGTCGTATTCAGCTTAGGAATTCGAAGTAGACAACTTGTCTACAAAAGGCAATCAACGAATTTATGATGCAGAAGTAACACTTGTGCCTTCTAGATATTTTTCTGGATATCAATCTAAATTCCATGTAGCATACCCAATAAGGTAGGAAAAGAATGATGAATGGGTAAAACTGAACTGTTCCTCAAAGGAACATCGTCAGTGTTTTCTCATCTCTAACCCTGAACTTTTTAAGACCTGGGTTCACTGCCACCTATCACGCTCCGTACAGTCCCAACTTTGTCCCATCCGATTTTCATCTATTTCCATAACTTAATGACCACTTTCGAGGACTTCACTTTGATAGTGATGAAGCGGCGCAAAAAGAGGTTAGGTTGTGGCTGCGGCAAGAAGTAATTCTACAGTGACAGTATCAGCAAACTGGTCTATCGCTGGGAGAAATATGTTCATTGATGGTATCAGCAAATTGGTCTATCATTGGGAGAAATACACTATGTGACCAAAAGCATCCAGACACCTGGCTGAAAATGATGTCCAAGTTCGTTTCGCCATCCATCGGTGATGCTGGTATTCAATGTGGTGTTGGCCCATACTTAGGCTTGATAACAGCTTCCACTCTCGCAGGCATACGTTCAGTCAGGTGCTGGAAGGTTTCTTGGGGTATGGCAGCCCATTCTTCATGGAGTGCTACACAGAGGAGAGGTATCGATGTCGGTCCGTGAAGCCTGGAACGAAGTCGGCGTTCCAAAACACCCCAAAGTTGTTCCATAGGATTCAGGTCAGGACTTTGTGCAGGCCAGTCCATCACAGGGATGTTATTGTCGTGTGCTCGATTGTGTTGAAAGAAGCAATCACCATCCCCGAATTTCTCTTCAATAGTGGGAAGCAAGAACGTGTTTAAGAGATCAATTTAGGCCTGTGCTGTGATAGTGCCACGGAAAACAACAAGGGGTGCAAGCCCCCTCCATGAAGAACACGACCACACCACAGCACCACCGCCTCCGAATTTTACTATTGGCACTACTCACGCTGGCAGATGACGTTCACCGGGCATGTGCCATACCGACTACCTGCCATCGGATCGCCACACTGTGTACCGTGATTCGTCACTCCACACAACGTTTTTACACTGTTCAATCGTCCAATGTTTACACTCCTTACACCAAGCCAGGCGTCGTTCCGCATTTACCGGCGTGATGTGTGAATTATGAGGAACCGCTGGACCATGAAATCCTAGTTTTTCTCACCTCCCGTCTAACTGTCATAGTACTTGCACTGAATCCTGATGCAGCTTGGAGTTCGTGTGTGATGGTTTGGATAAATGTCTGCCTATTACACATTACGACCCTCTTCAATTGTTGGCGGTTTCTGTCAGTCAACAGACGCTGTCGCCCTGCACGCTTTTGTACTGTACGTGTCCCTTCACGTCTCCACTTCACTATGGTACTGGAAACAGTGGACCTAGGTATGTTTAGGGGTGCGGAAATCTCGCGTACTGACGTATGACACAAGTGACACCCAATCACTTGACCACGTTTCAAGTCCATGAGTTCTGAGGAGGGCCCCATTCTTCTCTCTCATGATGCCTACTGAGGTCGCTGATATGGAGTACCTGGCACTAGGTGGCAGCACACTCCACCTAATATCAAAAACGTATGTTTTTTGCGGGTGTTCGGATACTTTTGATCACATAGCGTATGTTCATCGGCAAATTGACTATGTTGAAAAATAAATGTGTAGACATGAGAAATAAAGATGTACACGTTTAATAATGTTTCTTTTATTTAAAAAAGGTTTGGGAATTTTCACATATAAAGTCCGGAGACATTACTTTTAACCATGCCCTCGTAAATCGTCTTTATGTACTGGGAATATTAGATGTTCTATTACGATTCCTTGAACACACTCTATGTTACTTTCGTTTCTGCTGAACATCTGCCTCCAGGATAAGGCTCTGTATTCAGTTAGATACTCATCGACCCAAACACGTATTTGTGAAGATACTCTGACGGCGGAGTTGCTGCGTCTGGAATCAATCTCCCGCAAGGATGGATACAACAACCGATAAATACAGGCTTCCCATGCTACACAAGAGCCCCAAAAACGACATGAAGGACGAAAATACGAAAGAGGACGACAAAAAGGCCGCTTTTATACCGTTCGCCGGCAACGGATTGTCAAAAATTGGAAGACTACTGGGAAAGACTACGAAACAGCTGTTTTCCGCCCGCCAAACAAAATACATTCTTAATTAGGAACAGTGAAACACGACCTGGGTCTTAAAAAAGAAGGGGTGTATCAAGTTCGACATGAATGCGGAAAAGCTTGTGTTTGACAAGTGACCGAGAAGTTGAAGATCGATGTACTGAACATCAGTGCCACACTCATTTACTGCAGCCAAATAAATCTGTAATTGCAGAAAACTGCGTTGAAAATGAATTACCAGCAAACGATAGTTCTGGTTACCAGCGATAAATTTTGGGAGTCCTTTTTGAAATAAGCAAGCTAAATTCGTGTGACTGATAATTTAATCAACAGGGACACAAGTTTCTAATTGAGCAAGGCATTATAGCCAATGCTAAGCTTCACCAAAGCAGAACCGTGACATCCGAACGCTATATGCGATAGAGACGGGGCGGAATTCAACTGACGAGGAAAACATGGCAAGCGGCATAACACGATTTCCCAGAAACGTCACTCAATGGAAGAGGGCTCGACATAAGTGAACACTTGTCTCGGTCATCCGTAGGTATTCGACCGTTTCTACAGGAATGTTTTCCAGCGTATATTGAAATAACAATCTCCTTATTCGTTTGCTAATTCTGTCTGGTGAATGAAGTGAAAAATAAAAATTATAGAATGGAAAAATTATTTGAAATTGTTTCCGTTGAAATTCTTCTAGTGTATCCTGATTCATAATCAACTGCATGCGCCAGCTTTTGGAATGCCGATCCGTTATGCGTGATTTGATATGAATACGTCGCCAACGTGTGAAAACTTCAGCTATGTTAAGAGATTCATGAACTGGCGCTGTGGTAAACCTGTCTTCGCTTGATGCTCGTGGTGGAATTCTGCGTTAAAAATATTTCTGTGATCAGTATCATCCAAGTCAGTGCACAAAATCTTTCTGGAGAGTATACATATGAGTAAAATACAAGAATTAAGAACTGATACGGAAATGAAATATAAAAATATAAGTATTTACAATGTTTGTAACCCATGAAAATACCGTACTCACATATATAATATAATGAATATATGACACTTATTGTGAAACACAGTTGTAATTTCACAATTAACGTAAAGTCCTTGCATCCCCTACTTTTATAAGAAACAGTTGTGTAGTAACCATGTACGTACATATGTAGACAAATTAAAAAAAGTTAAGGTTTCTAACAGTGGACGCAGAAGTGAGAGGCGCTACGCTACACACTGTGCGACCACTTGGCCTCAGTTTATCGCGAGCTGAAACTTTTAGAGTTGTTTCCTCATAAATGGTCAAGTATCCACGCATAAGCCGAGACATATGTTTATTTACTTCGGCACCTCTTCCATTGAGCGAAGTTTCTGGGATATCGTATTATGGGACTCACTGTTTTCTACTCGTGAGACTGTCCCTCCCTCCTCCCCCCCCCCCTCCCCTTCACCATCGCAGTCGCAATTCCCGCCCCCAGCACCACTACCTCCACGGAACGCAGTCCGGGGTTGGCGAGGCCCGAAATCTGGACCGGCACTTATAAATACAGTCAGCACGCAGTAGATACTTCATTCAATAAGCATAGCCTGATGATGGCAGATATGTTGTTCACAGAAATATCGTGGGCCTTCGACGGCTGGATCCGGCAATACTGCCGAGAACCTTGGAATCAGCGCATACACGAGGAGAGCTTTAGAACATATACACAATAAACATGTTTCTCCAGCGAGTAAGAGCGAAATACACTGGTACCCCAAATTAAGGGAACAAACAGAAATTTTGCGAGGTAGCGTTTATTTTGTCACAGAAAAGTATAAAAAGGTGATAGTAAAGTAGAGACAATGTAAAGAATACAAACAACTGCAATATGAATGTTCTCAGTATGGGGTGTGACCACCTCTGTCAGCAATGCATACCTGCCAATGACGGGACGTACTGTGAATGATGTGATCAGTCTCACGTTGAGACATTAATACTCATTTTTCCTGCAGAACTGCTCGCAATTGTTGGAATTGTGTAGTGGATGCTGAGGTGATGCCAACCGTCTCCCTAGTTTACCCCACAAGTACTCTATTAGATTCAAATCGGAAGAGCGAGCAGGCCACACCATTCATGCAGTACTTTCGTTTCCAAGAAAACATCTACATCTACGAGGTCGAGCATTATTTTTTATCGATACGAAATCTATTCAAATGGTTCAAATGGCTGTAAGCACTATGGGACTTAACATCTGAGGTCATCAGTCCCCTAGACTTAGGACTACTAAAACCTAACTAACCTAAGGACATCACACACATCAATCCCCAAGGTAGGATTCGAACCTGCGACCGTAGCAGCAGCGTGGTTCCGGAGTGAAGCACCTCGAACCGCTCGGCCACAGCGGCCGGCGATACGAAGTCTGTGCTCACAGCACCTCGCAAAAACGGCACATGAGCTTCCAAGATGTCGTCCTGATACCTGACAGCACTTAAATCTTTCCAGGTCAACAGTAAAATTACATTAAGAGATGTTCGACTGGTCAACAGAATCCCTGCTCTCACCATTAGGGATCCTCTTTAATAACGGTCTCTCTCCACAATTATTAGGTCCAGAAATCATGTTCCACGTTCCTCCAGATGCGAATCCGTCGTGAATCACTTACTAAACCAAATGAGGACTCATCTGTAAAAACGTCACTGCCCCATTGTTCGACCGTCCAGGTCGCATGTTGACGACTCCAATCTAGACATTCCTTCTGTGAAGACGCGTCAGAAGTACACACACAGCAGGTTTCCAACAGTAAAGATTACTCCGCCGAAGCTTTCTGTACTCCGTTTGCCTCGATACAATACTTGCAGTGGATTCTGCGACGTCAGATGCCAGTTGCCGTACGTACTAATATGGTCGTGCACTTACAGTCAAAAACGGTCCTCTCTTTCTGATGCCGCAAGTGGTCGGCCCTATCCTAGTCTTCGGGATACAGTTTCGGTCTTCATAAACTCTCGCCACATCCGAAAACCAACAGAACGATTAACATCAAGCCATAGGGGTACATCAGTTTGCGACTGTCATGCATTCATTCCACCTACGGCCATCCACCGCAGAGAGAGTAGGCGTCTTCTTTGTGCCATATTGTGCCGTCTGTGACTGTGTGTACATAGCGATCAAACGCTTCCCCTTTTGACAGGTGCCCTGACGCCATCGTTGGTATGGTTGTCCGTTGACCGGTATGCCGCCTTCCTGCAGAACACGATCGTACGGACATCTGTTGGCCGTGTCTATGATTATATCGTGAATTAGACACAGGACCCAGAAACAAATGTTTGTTGCTTTGACTTTGCACATTAGTGTAGAACGGTATCGCTAATATTGCAATCCGTGACAGCTTTTGCGAATGAAAAGGAAGATCTCTTCTCCTCATACAGGGAACAAGAGGTCCCGTTCAGCTCAGATGAAACGCCGCATTCGCTCGTACTTGAGATTCATCTACCCACTCGACGGATGAAGAATTGTTCTAGATCTCCGGCAAGCGCTGGCGTCCGTGCAATCACCTAATGCACGCGCGGCTACGTGTTAGTAGATGCAAGCCGGGGTAAACAGAGGCTCGCTCGGAAGCGTATTCTATACATACCCGATGGCCCGAATGCCGAACACGTCGTACAAAATTCAGGCGGCTCCACCGCCGCTTTGCCGTGATTCTCTCTGACAGTGCCACAGCTACTGCAATGTGTTTTGTGTGTGTGTGTGTGTGTGTGTGTGTGTGCGTGCGTGCGTGCGTGCGTGCGTGTGAGCGAGCGAGCGAGCGGAGAACACGCAAATAACGCCAGCCTTTGTGCGTGAGAAATTCGAGTGTGCTGTTAACGACCACGGTCTATAACACGCAGCACATATGGAGAGCAACACTCGAGCTGATTTTTGAGAGAGTAATGCGGTTTGTCTGGGTGTCGGCGTCCGGAAGGCTTTGCTGAGAACGCCTCAATTAATAATTCTTTACACAAGTGGCCCACTCTATCTTTATTGGCATACAAATTGTTCCCTTTAAATTCAAAAATGTCTTGATGGCATTCATTGGACTTTTGACAGCTTACCGGTTTCGGCTCTTGTGGATCATCATCACAACCAGTATCTTGTCACCCAAATAGTAAGCCAAATAGTTGGCTAGAACCCTCTTTGGACAGTTTAAATCGCCTACCAAATTGTTAAACAGTTGATTTTAAGTAACCAAGATGGGCGCTAGACGACAATTTCGACATGTTGCTCTCGTAAAGAGATATTGTTTTTGATGTTTGGTCATATGAGTCAAACACAATAACAATTATTCAGCAGCCAAGATCGCATAATATTTCTTTTACTTAAGACAACCGGTTTAAAAAGACTATGCTGTCATCTTCGGGTTTTAAAATGTTTCGTTTTAAAACATGTTCATTTTAAGATCTTAAGACCTCAAGATGACACCATAGTCTGTTGAAACCGGTTGTCTTAAAAAAGTCAAATTAAAAAGAACCATTTTATACGATATTCACTGCTGAATGGATTTTTAACAATTAAACAGATCGCTTTTTAGAGTCTCAAAATGCGAAAATTTAGTCAATTGTTGTCAGTTCACTAAGTGCACTCAGTGGGACATTTCTGAATAAAAAAATATTTTTCAAAATATCCTCTAATGGGACACTGAAAATTGTATATAAGTGTTATATTGTCCTATATTACACAGGAATCAGAATTAAAGCACATCAACCACGAAAGCTACAGATGTGATTCTAACGGATTTTTTTATTTTATTTTTTTTATTTTTTACAGATCGCACTCACACCCCATCTCTTAGGTTTCAGCGGTGTCTTTCCAGCGCAAAGTTTACGTGTTCCAGTTGTGCCATCCCTACTAATAACGGCTAGAGCTGCCTTGCCCACTGTAATGAAACGAAAGATTTATAAGGGGCGTTCAAAAAGAAACGATCCGGAGGCGTAATCACAGAAACCAGTACTTGTATGTTAGAAGTACTGACCCTGGCTATTCAGACACTTGTCCAACTGTGACACAAGGCGGTGAATGGCTGTGTCATAAAATTTCCAGGGTTGCAATGTTAACCAGTTCTGCACGTACAGCTGAACGTCGTCGTCCGAGGTGAATCGTTTGCCCCTCAGAGCCTTTTTAATGGGACCAAAAATGGAGTAAATAGAGGGAGATAGGACCGGACTGTATGGAGGGTGGACGAGAAACTCCCACTCGAATTTCTGCAGGAGTGCCACAACTGTGTTGGCCATTTGTGTCGTGGAACAGAATGACTCCATGGGTGAGATTGGCTGGTCGTTTTGATTTGATTGTTTGGCGAAGGGTGGTCAAGGTCTGCGGGTAACACTGGGCATTCACAGTTGTCACGTGCTGCAGGAAGTGAATCAGAAGGGGAGCATCTTGGTCAAAGGAGAACGTCAGCATAACCTTTCCTGCACTCGTGTGGATGGGATTGGCTTTTTGGTTGTGGTGACCATGGATGCTTCCACTGGAGACTTTGTCTTTCTGATTCTGGTTCGTACTGATGACACTATGACTCATCACCAGCCACTACTCGTGCCAGGAACGCAAGGCCTTCCCAAGCACACCGCTGCTGATGAGCAAGACAGTGGGCCATTCGACATGGTTCCTGGTGTGATTGAAGACGTGGGGCACCCTCTGGGCCCACACTTCACGCATGCGCAGTCGATCCTTCATGATGGCGTGAACACTTCCGACCCTCAATCCGACCACTGCGGCTATGGGTTTCACTGTCACTCGGCGGTCCAGGGTAATGAGTGCATCCACCAGCTGGACACTGTCATCGGTAATGCAGTGTGGTGCTCCAGACTGTGCCTCAGCGGCTAATGATAACCCTCCTTCCCTGAAGCGCTTGTGTCACGCCTTGACCCTTGCAAGGGACATGCAGTGTTCGTCGTACATTTGTGACATCCCTCGAAGAATGTCCTTTCCTCCTACTCCTTTCGCTGTCAGAAAACGAACAACACCTCTTTGCTCTTCTTTTGACGCCTCCATGTCACTGTTTGCAATGCGATTGGCAGCGTTGGACGGTTGATTCATGCTGCTGCTAGCCCTGAATAGTCACGTGACGTGCACGCGTGCCCTCAAGCGATGGGCTGTGAACTTCCACTCTCTGGCCGGAACCACACCTCGTCACTCAAGCCACGATATTACCCTCCTGTCACCGGTTTGACATTCCAGACTCGGGTTTATTTCTTTTTCAACGCCCCTTATTCAAAGGAGAAAGCTAGTTTTAATGTCAGGTACTGTTGTGGCCCTCAGAAATCATGTGAACTCTACTAGAGGAAGAGAAAGTAATGACCAGTCATATGTATGGAACCTAATGATTTTGAGGCAAAGACACAGTTCGTAATTGGGGGATACAAATATGCTGGCGCCAAGAAAGACCGTTACTCGCCATTCAGAAAAAGTGAAACGTCCCCTTTTTGAAAAATTGTACAAGACTGTGCTTAAACCGACACACAATATTTTTAGCGCAACGTAATCTGACTTTCAAAAATCCCTACGAAAAAAAAATGGCCCTGACTAACATTAACCTATGCGTTTCACAAATCGCTTACCTCACAAAAATCTTGGTTACTCGAAATACTGCAATACATCGAGCGCCACTACTGCCAGCTAAATAAAAGATTCAAACTACAGAAGGCACTAACTACTGATAGGCATAGTTAGCAAATGGAAGATTTTGATAGAGAACAAATGATGTATTTACCTTAATAGTCATAATATATACAGCAGTTCATGACATCCAGTCTTACAAATTTCAAAACTCCGCCATCTCTCTCCCCACATCCACCACTGCTGGCGGCTCACCTCCAACTGCGCAACGCTACGCGCTGTTAACATCCAGCTGCCCAAGACTACAATGGCAGACAACAATGCAAACTAGCCACAGACTGCACATAGCACAGCCAGTGATTTTCATACAGAGCGCTACGTGGCGTTACCAATATAAAAACATAAACAGCCTACTTACATAGCCCCCATGCTCCCCACAAAAAATTTTACAAATTGTTTTGGGCAGTGGCCAATACAGATTTGAAAATTTTTTTCATAATTACAATAACAAAGATATCAAATGCACACACTTATCGATACAATGTTGGTCAAAAGCTAAAATTTTCTCACAGTCCATAAAGACAGTCCTGATCATTCATTACAGTAAGATTGCAGTGGTTTTTTTTCTCAAAGTCTGAACAGTAAAAGATAATGCACACGGAAGTAGTGGAATTCCATGCAATCTTAAAGCAGTAGTGTTGTACTTCCAATGGAAAGACAGTGCTGACTCTTGACATGCAGACAGCTAATGACCCACAACAGAGCAAACTCACAGCAGAGTCAGTCGAAGTTGAAGAATATTGGTAGGTAGGTCATCACAGAGCAGACCCACTGTAGTCCTGTTAGAGATTACTGTATTGGTGGGCCACCAGAGGTGCAGATCCACTGCAGTCCTTGTAGAAATTATGGTATTGGTGGGTCATCAAAGGTGTAGACCCACTGCAGTCCTTGTAGAAATAATGGTATTGGTGGATCATCAAAGGTGTAGATCCACTGTAGTCCTTGTAGAGATGGCCAGCAGCCATCTGTTGCGACTGTGCAGGTGCACAATCACCATCGAAGAGTCTTGCAGAGAATATAGCAAGTCCATAAACCACCACTTGTCCACTCAAAAAAATTAGTTTGAAATGTCCTTAGAACCAGCAATGCTGTTATGCAGTCCCTTACTGAATTATTAACACACGTGCAAACACTATCAGTCCCTACTTCTCACATATTGTCCATATACTATGACCAACAGAAACATGTGCAGTGAAATGTATCTTAAAAGTTAATAATATGATGAACTGGTGTCAATTACAACATAAGAATACAATTACAAAGGTACAAAATACATCATTAAAGAACATTACAATACAGATAACATTTGTAGTACAGGCTTTACAAAAGAATCGAAATAACATATACATCAGTGTTACAGGAATTATGACATAAGTATATACATAAAAGATCAGAATAACTTTTGAAACATCAACTTCACACATGAGCAACAAAACAGAACAGATAAATAATGTCTAAACATCTTTACAAAGTAAATAACATAGTATTAGAAAAATTCTACAACATAACTCTCATCAGCTAAACACATAAAGACAGGAAAAACACAAATAAGCAAGGGTACACAAACACATAGCAGAATAACACAAGAAGAAAGTGCAGGGTTTGTTTTCAGTGTAACATTTGGTACTGCAGTCCAACCCAAAACTTCATTCGATAGATCTTTCATCTTATTTCAACATTTGTTTCCACCAAAACAATCCTATCCAAGCATGCTTTCTGTATTTATATGTTCACATATTTCTTACCTCATTATTTATTTTCCATTATCTTACCTCATCATTTATTTTCAAGAAAATCCTACCTAACCTGTTGTCCCTAAACCCTACTTTTTTGTTCACATCCTCTTTCAAAATTCTTCTTTTGCCCAACCCATTTTCTTATAGTTTCTCAATGCATTTCTTCCAATTCATCACAACTCGTTCTCTCATATAGCCTACCCCCTCTTAAGCTAACTTAAATCTACTGAGCTCAGATATATATACCAAGGGACGAGGCAATGCAGCAGCACATAACAAATTAACACAAACAGCAAGGACAAAAAAAATACAAATTGGCAAAGTAAGCAACAATATTACAACTAATATAAGGCAATGAGCAGCAAACAAGAAAAATAAATCAGTAGTAAACTGGCTTAGCAGAGTAACACAAAGTCAAATTCAGTATCACTATGTCTGGCAAACAGCAGCAGCAAATGAAATAACTTATATCTAAACATGACATAGCTCAAGCAGAAAAAATATTACATTAAATACAACAATGCAGACAAGGGAAATGTATATTCACATCTTAATGTCTATGTAATTAAAATGGTGCATCGCAAGGAGTTATTCTACCAAAAATATTACCAATTAGTTGAAAAGAAAATTCCGTATGCAATTCCTGTGAAGGGAAATGTCTTTTTATGCTCCTTCGTTTTTTTTAATAGATCATAAAATTATTTATTGGATCTGTAGGCATAAAATATTTATATTAGTACATCTATTAAATTTTATTTTAACTGATGCTGCAGTGCAGCTAGAAACTAGATATTAAACAAAATGAGTAAATAGATACATAAAGCAAGCCATATGGCATTTCTCTCAACTAGCAAGACAATAGCCGTGAATGTTTCTCATCGTTTCTTTAGGCATTTTAGTAAATATCATAAATTAAGAGCTCCACAGTATAATCATATGTTTTCAAGTGTGAGCGTGTCGTATTTGCGATGCTTTCTACAAAGAAATGTCAATAGTGAGGATAATGGCCTCCCTTTTTTTTCTACCTGTGCCTCTGAAAAGGCACACATTAATGGCTTTTTCTCCAGGCGTCTCACACAGCTGGGTGCCCACGACGCATTACGTGCAGGTGGTCACTTAACTTTCTTACGGAAATATTTACGACAGCAGTTTCCGCTACAGTGACAGTCTCATATAAAAATATTTCACAGGTCAAGAATTTGCGTTACAAATCTGTAGAAACAAAATCCTATTGACATAACAGAGTCCAAAAAATTTTCGTCAGCATTGTAATACATTCACACATTTACATACATTTCATAACTCTTAAAGTACGATTCTTGGTTTCCAACAACCTTTTTCACAAACCAGAATCCCTAACCACTACTCATTAATCCTTACCTTATTCGTCGACACTTCTTCAATATTTTATCATAACAGATACGTAGCATACTCAAATAACTCATATAGCATCAGCTTATTGATCATAAACATACCGCAACAGCATAATACACAGTCATCGTAATAATATCATAACACCTCAGTCAACTCTCAAAATCGTCGTAACTTCCTCCAATAATTTCAAAACCTAAAAAAAATTCTCTGCTCATTTCAATAGTGTCATCTACCTCAAACATACTTTAAAATCATGATCCCATACCAAATACATCATTCAAAGCTCTCATAGGTTCAGAATGGTTCCAAAAAAATATGAACAGTTCACAAAGTACAGACAAAATACAATTTCATAAGTGTGAAATTATCCAACTTTGTAATTGCGCAAACATCTGTCACTGCCGTAGTAAAATAATGTTTGTTTCTCTGTTAAATAATCAGGTAGCTGTGTAATTCTGTGTTGGGGAAATATGGTACCGATGTGTAAAGTTGTATAAGCAAATACCATATTAGCTAGGGCTCCTTGTGCTTGCCACACACATGGTACACAAAGTAAGCGTGTACCCCCCTGAGGATTAATGTAATTATACCCTCAGGTGTTACAGATTACAGCAATGGAATGAAATGTATCACGGAAAACGCTTGTATCATTGTACTTCAAATATCTTTAAAAATAAATGTTTTAAGTATAAAATTAATCACACAAATACGTGTACTGGTAGCGCTAAACTGTGCGTCTTGTTGCAACATAATCTCTGTGGAAGTGTCGTAGTTATCGTCCTCCGAAAGCTAAGTTCTGCAGAAGTCAATGTACTTACCTCATGATAACCAAAAGTGAAATGCTTTGTGTATAGATATCGTAGTTATTACGCTCATTGCTGTGATGAAGAAAGTACTGTGCTGTAACTTATTGTTGTGCCACGGAAAAGGCTGTCTCCTTGTAGCTATACTACAAAAGTTACTACTAAAACATGTTTTACTTTCCAGAAGAATTCAGAAAAACTGTGCAGAAATAAAACAAATACACCGCAAAAGCAACAATGTAAATTGTGTCACACATTAGTAGCGTCGTGATATACCTATCAAATAAACTAACCACTGTGTCATCTGGTATCTCTCAGAAAACACTTTAAATCCATAATGTATTTTCAAGTAAACCAAAATGTTGCAGTAAAATCTCATTAGCATTACTGGTATATGTTCTAAGTATGTGAGCCTTATGGTCGTTACGTAATCGTGCCACTAACAAGCAAGAATGTACACACACAATAACACTGTGTCGTCTGTTCACTATAACAATGCATTCGTAATTACTGTCTAAAAATGTTCCCTAGGTTATAGACGGGATAATTTATTTTAAAACATAGTTACATGTTAACAGTTTCTAAGTGTGACAAAGAGTACTAGTAACGTGAAGTGAAAAATTTTATAGTAAAGACTAAATTTAAAAAGCAGATTATCTTTCAATAAACGGTTTTACATGTGAAATGTGTTGCAAGCCTTTACTCTTCCTACTATGCAGAGGTTCAGCTTCAACGGAATTATCATGCGGTATACGTCGGTGAGGAATGCTAAAATTTTTCTCAAGGTTAGCGTCTATGTTATTTTTCTCTGAGCCAGCCGGCGCACGCGGCTGCCTGCGGTGCAAGTCATTGTCTGTTCCTTTGTTGGCGCGCGTCGTTATTGGGATTAGGAGACCTAGCTTCTACAAATTCACGTTGTCAAAAGTGCCCTGCTCTGTTTGAATCCAGCCAGTTCTGATGAAATTCAGGTCTGTCGTTATGATTATCTCGTCTGTCGTCACGTCGGTTGATTTCATAATTTCTTTCTTGTCGGTCATGTGGTGGAGATTTTCTTCCTGAATCGTAACTGCGCGCTGAAGTGTTGCGTCTTAAGTTATTCTGTCTCCCTTGATAATATTTATTTTGGTTCCCATATTGTCTGTTTCTCTGATTGTCTCTGTGATAGTCATTACCGCAGAGAGGTGATATTTCCCTGTAGTTATTACTACTCTGCCAACGGTTATCATACGGGTGGTGTCTGTTTTGGTCACGATTTGTGTTGTGAGAATAGCCTTGTCGTGTCCAGTTATCATTTCTTTCATCGCGGAATTGCGACGGATGTGACCTATAATTGTTGTGTTCCTGTTTTCGTGTTCCGCAATTATCAGTGTCAATTTCTAATTCTTGTAAGAGTCCCTGAAAAGCTTCAATGTCGTCTTTGCAACGTCCTGCCAAAATAATATTTCTTAAATGTTCAGGCAATTTCATTAAGCAAATGTGGATGAGTTCTGAAGGGCCGTATGGGTTTGAAAGATATTGATTCTTATGCAACATGTCTTCAAAATATTTGACAAGATTCAGATTGTTCAAAGTGTTTCATCATCATGATGCTATGTTTTATTCGGTCTTGCGTAGCTTGAGGCCAATATGCTGAGAGGAAGGCATGGTAAAATTCTCCTTCACTGTGACAATCGTGAATGACCGATCGCATTCTTGCAGCTGGTTCATTCTCTAAGTAGCCACACATAAATTCTAATCTGTGCTCTAATGACCAGTTGGGAGGAAAACAGTAAGAGAATTGATGGAGCCATGCTTGTGGATGAATGTCGTTGCCAGAATTCTTAAATGTTTTGAATTTACGTGTAGTAAAGAACAGCTTATAGTCAAAATCATCATGTCGGCGAATGACGTGTCGGTCATTGTTACGTCGTTTCGGCGGTTCCATCTCAAAATTCGGTGTACCTTGCCAATTTCTTTCATAATTTCCGAAGTGCCCTGAGTTATTATTTTGTGGCTGTTCCGTATTTCTAAGTCCCTCTTCCCGTGTTGGAGTGCGAGTGTCCTCTGAAATATGTAATTTTTGTATTGCTTGTGTCAGCTGATCTTGTACTTCCCGGATTTCTCTTTGCTGTTGCGCATTAATTTGATTCTGATTTTGTTTGAATTTCTTAATTTGTTTGCACTCTTCTGTGTCATTAAAGACTACCGGTTTTGTGTCATTCAGATTATCATCTACCTTCGTAGATAAATTATTTAGCTGATCCGAAAGTTCAACTACTTTCTCTGATAATGAACTAATTTCCTCCATGTGTCATTCTACTGTGTCCTTTAAGTTTTCCTGAGATTTTGCAAGTTGCGTAACCGAATCCATAGTTGCAACTGAGTCAATTTTAGCTTGCAAGGTCTCATGATTTTCATGAACAATAATTTGCAGTTCTTTTATGGCTGCTTCGTGATTTTGTAATGCATTTTCATGCCGCGAAAAAATAGGTTGAAAATGCTCACAAATTTGTATTTTTACGTCGTTACAGACGTTTTGACATTTCGATTCGATTTTATGTAACTCAGTAGTTAAATCTTCACGTGTTTGTTCAAGCGTGGTATGACGAATTTGTTCCATTGCGTCTAACTGTTGCTGTGTTCGTCTCTGGTGTTGTTCCATTGTGTCTAACTTTTGAAGATTTAGTTCCATTTGTTGCATTAATTGTAATAACAATGCACTGGTGTCTGAAACATATTCCTGAGTGCTTTTCGGAAGTGAATTTGCACCGGCAACATTCACACTTTGACAAGCGGAAAATGTGTCTTGACTCATTTGAGAAAACGGTGCGAACCCAAAACCTGAGTCTACAGTATTTGCAATATTGTGTTCTGTCATTCGCGATTCTTGAGGCGAGCTGTTGCCGATCGATCGATAATGCTTCCCTGTTCACTACCTGTTTCACTGTCTACACCATTATTTGACGCCTGATCCATTTCCCTATGCACAGTTACCAAATTACTACTTTGAATGTCTGTTAATTCATTACACAGTGGTGCTGGTAAGCTACGCTCGTCGTCACTATTATTTCTCTGTTTACTTTGGAGCCTAGTGTTACGTTTTTCACACGCCATTATTGTCACAATATTTCACACGATAACACAGAAAATAAGAGAACACATTAACATAGCGCTGAAAATAATATCTAGTTAATTGCAAGCTGCGAAATACTTGGTGCAAATTTACATGCGTGCCACACCTGTTTTACTGTACAACAATGAAAGACTGCAACTACAAAGGAGATTCTCTCTACAATTACGCGCTAGCAATAAACAAAATCTACACTAATTACACAAACTACAAGAAAAAATCAGAAGATTCCAGAGAGGTATCCTCGGCTAAGGGTCGACATATGAAACGTCCCCTTAGAACAATTATACAAGACTGTGCTTAAACCGACACACAATATTTTTAGCGCAACGTAATCTGACTTTCAAAAATCCCTACGAAAAAAAAATGGCCCTGACTAACATTAACCTATGCGTTTCACAAATCGCTTACCTCACAAAAATCTTGGTTACTCGAACTACTGCAATACAGCGAGCGCCACTACTGCCAGCTAAATAAAAGATTCAAACTACAGAAGGCACTAACTACTGATAGGCATAGTTAGCAAATGAAAGATGTTGATAGAGAACAAATGATGTATTTACCTTAATAGTCATAATATATATAGCAGTTCATGACATCCAGTCTTACAAATTTCAAAACTCCGCCATCTCTCTCCCCACATCCACCACTGCTGGCGGCTCACCTCCAACTGCGCAACGCTACGCGCTGTTAACATCCAGCTGCCCAAGACTACAATGGCAGACAACAATGCAAACTAGCCACAGACTGCACACAGCACAGCCAGTGATTTTCATACTGAGCGCTACGTGGCGTTACCAATATAAAAACCTAAACAGCCTACTTACAAAGGGTGCTACAATGATGTGTATTAGCCGAATGAAGAACATTTGTACGAAGGTCGGGATTCGAGCCCGGATCTTCTATTCACAAAGGAGACGTGTTAACCATTATGCCATCATGCACCAGTGGCTTGGCATCACTGCACGGGCTACTCTAACTTGCCTCCCTCCTCAATCCAATCTCACCTGAACCCACTTGACGTTACCCCTAAACTCGAGCAGCGTTGCAGAGGCTCCCCAACTATACTAGAATAGCACCATCAGCGAACGAAACGGGGGATCCTGCATGAAATACAGGCATATGTGGTTTTATCAAATTAAACTATATGGGAATACCAAGTGGGCTGAGGCGTAATGGGAATTCGATTGACGAGGCATGGCGTGATGGGGTAGTGTGTGCAGTTGTGCGAAGCTACTGTGTCAGAGTGTTGTAGTAATTAGCGCATCTGTGCAGTGAGAGGGAGGCCCTGGTTCGAATCCCGGCCTTGGTACAAATTTTCATTCGTCTCTTCAGTCTGCACATAGACATATAGGTATTTGAGGCTTGAAAAGGTATCTGGATTCAAGTAGTTTCACTTGGTAGTACAAAGGCGTACCATGGCCTGTGCACCTAAAAACATCAGTTTTCACCATTGAGTTCACGAATCATAAGCCTTCATTCAAGCCTTGCATAACATATTTATTGAGTTAAGTTTTAGTTCAGTTCAAGATAAATAGGTAAAGAGACGTTGTCTCCCTCCCAAACACATTAGAATTTAGTCCCGCAGTACATTATAAATTTTACTGAAAGCATGAATTACGGGATGGGACGTAGAAGCACCTGCTTCGCTGGCATAACGGTACTGCGCGGTGATTAGGAGACGACGCTGCTCCCTCTAGACAGTTTGCTCGTTAGGGCTAGCAGCCCACTGACGGAGGCGTCACAGGTTTGTATCTCATTAACTCAGGGAGATGTTGCATTTCGTTTACTTTGCTTTTTCTTCAAGGTCGTCTTTAAATAAGAGCCGACAACGCTGGTGATACCTAAGTTACGTGACTGGCAACAATAGTCGTCTCCAGTGCTGTAGCAACACTGAAGCATTTCCACAGAGATGTTTAATACAAGACTGCGATTCGTAATACGTTGTGGTAGATCAATGATGCAATCTTGCCAACCAATTTTGTCAGAGTACTTCTCCCATCATAGGAAACTTTACTGTGTGATTCATGGCCTAGTCTTGCTAGTGTACATAATATTATACTATAAAAGCAACAGCGTATAAGGGAATTTAGTTGGGTAAATGTACTATACACGGTGATTGAGCTGCCCCTACAGCTGGGTTTTATGCATCCTGCAATGCCTTTAATGATTTTCATATTCTCTCGCTCACTACATGCAAACTGTCAGTACTAAAGAAAAAATGAACAGGACCTTTGAATAGGAAACTTATGTGGTACTTAAATTTTGTACTTTTATGCGTTTTCGTTACAGGTAATACTTTTAGAATTATTCGAGAAAGACGTACAAAAGTTACATTTAAACGCGTTTTTCATGAATAACTTGAAAACCGCGGCCTCCAGAGGAAACGTATCCAAAAATGGCTCTGAGCACTATGGGACTTAATATCTGAGAACCTCAGTCCCCTAGAAGTTAGAACTACTTAAACCTAGCTAACCTAAGGACGACACACATCCATGCCCGAGGCAGGATTCGAACCTGCGAGCGTAGCGGTCGCGCGGTTCCAGACTGAAGCGCCTTGAACCGCTCGGTCACTCCGGCCGGCCGAAACGTATCTCAGCAAAAGATTCAATTGCATTAAATTTCCTACGAAACGTTCCTGTTAATTATTTCTGTAAGACTAATAGACTGCATGTAGTAAGTGAGAGAATACGAAAACCTTGCACGTGGTTTTTTGAAGGTGTAGTGAGCTGTATAAAATCTTGCCGTAGGGAAACACGGTGTATTTATATCGACTGACTGAGATTTAATAATACCATTGTTTGATTGATTAACCATTTTTTATTCTATGTTGGGAGCCTAGTCGTGACCTTGGCGTTGCCCAAGTACTTGCTGCTATGCTTTACATGCGTTATGCAGAGTGATGGGTGCGTCTGATGCCCGATAGGGCACAGATATGAAGATAAAGGTGAGTGTCGATTGAGTTTGTGCAGTATAAAGCAGACCTCGGTCTGATGGTTTCCGCAGCAAACTGAATCACACAGGATACCACGATATGACACATGAGCTGTTACCTTTGCGACAATACCTTACTTTGTTTTTCTACATGGTACCCAATTTTGCTTAAAAGTCCTTCAAACGATTGATGGTCATGCTTCACATATCATCATTCTTGGGATTGGCATCAGTTGTCGCAGAAGCTCTCGAAAACTATGTATTCGACAGTAATATAGTGGAGTCTTACTGCAAGTACATTTTTCCAGATTGTAAGTCGTATATTTACGAAGTTCGGTTCACATTATTTAAAGAGTTCTACCTTCGTACCCCCACTCCCACAAACAGAGGGTGCTATGGTTGTATTATTCCCACGTCTTTATTGTAAGTGGTATGTTCCAAGATTGGTTATAAATTCTTCACATTTACAGAGATAATGCGAGCTCTCTCTCTCTGTCTGTCTTTTTGTCTGTCTGTCTGTCTGTCTCTCTCTCTCTCTCTCCCTATCATATAGACATTTTATATCTAAAAATTGTGTTATTTACATAAGTACATTAATTTGTTTTCAATATTTAGACACCAGGAAATATTGTCTCGTATGTTAGACGGTCTGGCCACGCGTATCATTGCTATATTCCTACATTCTACAAAAGTTGTATTATGGTTTCTTTTTTACACTGGCTGCCCATCCCATTTTCACGCGGATAGCACTGAGTATCTATAGTAGGACAACCTGTGTAGTGTAGCGGTATAAAACATCCACGAGATGTGGCTAAAAAATAACGGGCTATTGCAGTAAATTATTTTATTTCAAAAATATACAGTTTCAGTTATTGCCACCCTCAATATTCTCCCATCCTCATCCCCATATCGATCCATGCGAATTATCCATAGATGGAGACAGTCTGGAATTCTTCCTCTGTGAGATATTTGATGACGCATGCCGTTTTTTATTCCACTGCTTCATCGGACTGAAACCTTGTTCCTTTTAATGCACAGCTAACCTTCGGGAATAGATAAAACTCGCATGGTGCTAGGTCAGGAGAATGAGGTGGGTGGTTTAGCACTGGGATAAACAATTCGGGTTTTTTGTTTCTTGATTTCTCACAGAGCTGAGCAAGAACCTCAAGGTGGTAAGGCTGATTAATAGTTTAACCTACAGGATACCCAACGAAGATACACAATTCTACGCATATAGAAAAAAAAACTCATCATCGCTTTGAATCTTGATTTGCTCATTTGAGCTTTTTCCGCTCTCGGTGAAGCTGGGTCCTTCCAATGCATAGGCTAGCGCATAGTTCTGGATCATAAGTGAAAAGTCAAGATGCGTCACATGTTATCACTCTTTCCAAGAAATTAGGAACATTTTCAGTGGTAGTCAAAGTGTCAGTATAAACATTTCCACGATATTCTATTTTTGGATCTTTAGAATTTTCTGCACGAGATTCGTTCACACTTCTCTCACGTTAAATTCGTTAAGTATAATTTGACTTACGCATTATTTGCAAATTCCTACAGTTTCAGTAATCGATCAAATACTCAACCAACGATCATACTGAAGCAGATTACCTACGTTGCTCTGTTTTTACATTTTTAAAATTACAGCAAAACAAAATATCAGATTTTACGCAAACGAAGGCCACAGTCGTACTGACCTGTCTACATGCATCAGGAATCCCATATTTGGCCAAGAAGAATTCACACTTCACAGCTACTAGTGTTCACCTTTCGTGCATGCTTACTTACTCTGCGGCAGTATCAGTCTAGTTATTTTATAGCCAGGCCTCGTACACAAACCTTCCTCGTGATTCAGTCTATCTTTTCATGACAATCTTATCAAAATCTCTGCAGTAGTTCCTGAGATTAATCTTCACATACAGACGGGAAAATGGCAGCGATGGCCTTCAGTTTGGTAATATATATACATTGCTTTTCTGTAATGCAATACGGGACATGCAGCAGTGAACAATTACGCCCTGAAGTAGCAAATACATTAGAAACTCGAGTTCTGTAATTTGTAGAGCGTAGTTGTAACCAGGAGACAGCGAGAGCGGCCAGTTAGCCTAACAAAAGCAGACATAGCACTTTCACTAAAACAATTATCAAGCCTTTCATTAGCTACCACACAGGAGCAGGGGTGTTTAAGGGAACAATTCGTGTTCATTCAAATAGACTGGTCGTAATTTTCCAAGTTTGACTCAACTCCAGACCGCGGAAGCAGTGCAACATGAGTCAGCAACAAGAAGGCAGAAGCAAGCTTGGTGTTTGACATACGAGCTACCTGTGTTCCAAACGAGCTACTCCAGCAGCGGTATTAGTGCGTTTGCCATGCTTACGTCATCAGCGAATAGTACACTCTCGACTCCTGTGGTAACACGACATTAGTTTACAGTTTTAAATACAAAAATAAACAGCGTTTACACAATCGCACCTACATGATGCTGTCCTACAATTTTTCTCCCATACAGGTAATTTTCGTCCCCACACTTCAATCTTGGTAATGGTTATCCTAGAGTCAGTGCTAAGTTGGACTTGCACTCAGTTGTTTTTTATAGTTTTCATTTACGTTTAGCAAGAAAGAGAAAACCGTCTTTGAAGCACGCGGGTTACTTTTATTCTCTTGCCGTTTTCTTCTGTTTCACTACCGTCTATGTTCCCCTGGGATACAAGTTAAACAATGGGAAAAATCTGAAGCACTGTCTTGCAACGTTCTTAAATTAAACTAATCTTCCCCGATTTTCCTCATTTGCCACTCCCAAATTATGTTCACGTATTTAGCTTTATGAAGACACTTTGACATAAAACCAGGCCAGTAGCCGACAGCCGCAGAATTTTTAGTCCGTGCTGATCGCGACATGGAGCGAATAACATGGACACGCTGATAATACTCTGAATGTTGAGGTCATGAGTGTAATGGTAGCACAGCTACCATGTAGCTCACCTTCTCGGATTCCGGTAGTAACATTTCCGCCCAATAACCTATCTGTAACAGATTTCTGGGCAGACTGCCTCTGAATGACACATGTGACGATACACTCCGTGGCTCATTTGCTGGCACCCGGCAGCAATATCCGCGGCGGCGATGTTCTCCATCGCCGTTTGTCAATAGCACCATCTAACGACCATCACATAGGATAGTATTATTTACTGTTGTTGAATGATGCTTCATAAAAAATGTGGTGTCACCGCCAGACACCACATTTGCTAGGTGGTAGCCTTTAAAAAATGTGGTGTCACCGCCAGAAACCACACTTGCTAGGTGGTAGCCTTTAAATCGGCCGTGGTCCGTTAGTATACGTCGGACCCGCGTGTCGCCACTGTCAGTGATTGCAGACCGAGCGCCGCCACACGGCAGGTCTAGAGAGACTTCCTAGCACTCGCCCCAGTTGTACAACCGAATTTGCTAGCGATGGTTCACTGACAAAATACGCTCTCATTTGCCGAGACGATAGTTTAGCATAGCCTTCAGCTACGTCATTTGCAACGACCTAGCAAGGCACCATATTCAGTTACTATTAATATTGTGAATCATGTACCGTCAAGAGCGACGTTCATCATTAATGGATTAAAGTTAAGTATTCCACCAGCTACGTCCGTTTTTCTAAATTCTAATTTCCGTATCCTGTTCCAGACGTCACGCCAGCCTGCGTGAGCTAAAACGCGTGCATTTCGGCCTCCTCTAGTAACACGGTGGGCTCGCTGCCAACCACAACATTGGCGACGAGGGAAAACCGCGTTCTTATCGATATTGCCCTGATTTACTTGTGTAATGGCTTTGCCACAATCTCCAGATGTACTGATGTACTGTCCAAGTTTTATCGCTTACAGAATCAGCAGACGCAGGCCTTACTGGATGCCCTTGGACAGCTCGTCCAGGGTCAACGTGCGATGCAAAATGATGCGAAACAACCGCTCCACCGCTCCCATAGCCACAACACGCAGTTGCACCAACTTTTCGACCTTTTGATGCTGCACTGGAAAGCTGGACGGAGTGGTCACGCCAATTTGGATTCCATCTCGCCGCCTACAGAATTCAAGGTTACGAGCGGCAGCCTTATCTCTTATCATCGGTCGACGCAAACGTACCATGTGATAGTCAAATTATTTCCCCGACACGACGTAGCAACTCTGTCCTACGAAGAAATTTTGTCTGCATTAGATGCATATTTCAAAGAATCAGTCAATGTAGTTGCGAAAAGGTATACCTTCTTTCGTACAAAACGTACAGCTGGTCAGACCAATCGGGAGAGGGTTGCAACCTTGCAAGGCCTTACTAGGGATTGTGCTTTTGGGTGTTAATGTGGACTACCTTATTCAGATACTATGGTACGTGATGCAATTGCACAGAACGTTTCTGATGTTCGTATAAGGGAATAGATTTTGAAACTAGTCAATCCCTCCCTTCAACAAGTGATGGTCATATTGGATCGGCAGGACACACATAGACTTTGCTCAGGAATAATTTGAAACTTCACCAGCCGTGTGTCAGGTTAACCGGCCCTCCGGGCGAGCTGCACGGAGCAGTAAACAGCCCTTTGCGCCCGGCCGCGCCACTGCCGCCAGGCTCTTAGCCATGTGTGCCGCGCCGGCAAGCAAATGCAGTGCTCAAATCCTGCCCGCAGTGCGCTACTAGACATTCGCATGAGAATTGCCCGTCACGCCAACCTATTAGCTTTTAT
This sequence comes from Schistocerca americana, assembly GCF_021461395.2. Taxonomy (NCBI): domain Eukaryota; kingdom Metazoa; phylum Arthropoda; class Insecta; order Orthoptera; family Acrididae; genus Schistocerca; species Schistocerca americana. Next base: position 217,834,675 of record NC_060124.1, read on the forward strand.
TCTAATAAAAAAGAACATGTTCAGAGTGTTTGCCAGAAAAAGCTCAGATTGGAAGCTCAAGACCATTCCAGGCCCTTTGCTTCGCGCTGGAATCGAACAAAGGATACTCAGGCTTGCGAAACTTCGCCCATGGAAATTCATGTAGTTCATTCCATTCCGCCCAGTGCCACTCTCTCTAACAGTGACTGTGTTCGTCCCACAAATAGTGTGCGCCAACATCGCCGGAACTCCCATCATGTCGCAAGTGATTTTATACCAGTGTCAGTTCAGGTAGCACGAGACAGTCGCTCTTGTCGTCAGCAGGACAATAAACTTTTTGTGGACTTCGATATTAACAGCAAAGTGATACCTTTCCAGCTCGATACTGGGGCTGCAGTTCAACTGATCAATCAAGACACTTACAAACTGCTGGGCATACGTCGGTTCCATGCCGCAAATGTTAACTAGTTATTCAGGTCAAGAGATCACAGAGTTAGGACAGTGCAGCCATCTTGCAACATACAAAGGACAAACAAAACTTGTGTCATTTGACGTCCTTCGTTCTTCTTCTGCAGTGAACTTCTTTGGTTTCGATTTATTTCAGTTGTTTAACTTGTCTATAGTAAATCAGGTCCTATCAGTGAACCAGACCGTGCCTTCCGACAGTGTTTCTCGTCTATGTGAAGAATTTGCGGACATTTTTGCACCGGGCCTTGGTTGCACTAAGAAATATAAAGGACATTTGGAACTGAAAGTAAAGGCGCAACCGAAATTTTTCAGAGTGCGCAATGTTCCCCACGCATTGCATGATGAGGCAGCAAAAACATTACATGATTTGGAATCACAAGGTGTAATTGAACGGCTGCATGCTTCTCTCTGGGCATCACCCTTAGTAATTTTGCCACAACCTTTGGGAAAATTGAGACTTTGTGTGGACTTCAAGGCAACAGTGAATCCACAACTAGTGATTGCAACTTTTCCTTTACCCCACCCGGAAGATCTTTTTGACAAACTGTGCCCGGGTAAATATTTTTCGAGGTTGGACCTTGCAGATGCGTTCTAACATTCTGCGTGGTGTCTCATGTTCTATATCGTGTCTCCCTACCATTTTTGCACAATGATGCTCTGAGTGTGTTTTTTAGGGAATTGACTAGTATGAACCTGGGACCTGTTGCTGGTAAGGAGACGCCAGACCACACATGACATGTAGAGTTCAAAAGAGTTCAGTGAGACTAGCGATGATATAACCAAATACCTAATGATTTCAGTGTCAGCTCCACTGCACTCCCTGTAAAAGAATCTTAATACTAACTAAATTTAGTGGAAGGGGTTCAAGCTTTCCTATTTCTAGTTAGCTGGTAAAATAACGTCGAAAAAGCAGTTATGTTTACCATTGGAAATTTTATTCTACTCACAAAACATTGTTTATAAATTGCACTATCGATAAAAAGAAATGTTGTAATACAGGAAGCTAAAACCCAACTGCGTTCAACAAAAAAGTGAACGAATATTCCCTGAGTGGGTTTCCAAGTTCTACAATGGATCAAAGGATGACCTATGCCATATCACATCTATAATTTAGGTTTAAATTAAGTTTCACAAGAGAGAAAACTATCAAAATGGTCTACAGTGACCCTCAATTATCTTTAATTACTAATCTAACTTGTCGTAAATTACAGTGGCTGATCTGGCTTCTCAATAACTATATAACAGAAAAATCATCGCGTATCAGATTTGTACTTCAAGTGGCAAATGTGAACACCATGAGCTTTAATTAACAATCGACACTAGTATTACGCAAAATGGGGGTGTAACAGATGAGACTTCTGCAGTTCTGAGTGAAGCTTTATGTGCTGTTATGCGGCATCATGTGCATTCATTACCTTGTTGGTGTTCGTCAAGGGGCGGCGGGCAGCACAGCTCCACTCACCTCGCCGTCTCGGAAGCAACTGTCCTAACTTCTCCTTACTACAATTTACCGAAGTTGGTTTAAAAAAAACTATCTGGCTGTGTTTTCATCTGACCAATCAGGGTCTCAATGTTAACCTTAAGCTCCGCTTACAAAAATTCTGTCTATGCAATCAGAAACGTTATCCTTTTCGTGGTGGGGCAATGTTTTTAAAGTTTGCAACGTAACAGAGACGCGAAAAAGTCTCACGCTAAAACTTGCAGCTGGTGTGGTCCTTTTAGTGTTATCATAATATCTATACTGTTCTTCTGGAGGGCTCCATGTTTTAACATGTGCTGGGGGGGGGGGGGGGGGTGGTTCTGACGTAACAGAGATGCGAAAAAGTCTCACGCTAAAACTTGTGGTTGGGGTGGCCCTTTTTGTGTTATCGTAAGATCCATACTGTTCTTCTGGAGGGCTCGAGCTTTTAACATGGGCTGGGGGGTGGTCCTGACGTAACAGAGATGCGAAAAAGTCTCACGCTAAAACTTGCATCTGGGGTGGTCCTAGCGGTTAGCTGGCGACGTGGGTGTCCGTCCCTTATCGTAGGGCCTTCCAGCTTAACACGGTTCTACTCTCGGCTTCTGTTCTCGTTTCTCCCCTCAGAACTGCGTCGGACTCTCGGTGGGAAGGTATGACATGCATTTAGGCATTCTTGTGTTAGTCTGTGGTATTCCATTTGCCCACTCGTTACTCGTATTACTTTGGTTAATTTAATGTCACGATTTATTCGGAGCTATGTGACATACTACTGGATTTGCTTATCATGTCAGGGTTTTCATGGAGGGTATTGTATTTGCCTGACACCTTACAGTGTACTTGCAAATACCGATGGACGAAGAATCCCAGCACGTTTTGGTGGTTAACACGCATCTTGGGTTGTATCAATTCAAACGACTGCCATTCGGGTGTGCATCTGCCCCTGCATTGTTTCAGCAATATCTACAAGCTGTTTGTGCGTCGGACCCTACTGCAGCAAATTATCTGGACGATATTGTGATCTCCGGAAAGACAGAAGAAGAATATTTTGCCAATCTCAGAACATTATTACAGGTCTTGCGACAAAATTGTCTTCACTTGCGGAAGGACAAATGTGTGTTTTTTGCTAATGACTTGCCACACCTGGAACATGTACTCAATGCCCAAGGCATACATCCCAGTCCCACGCACCTTCGTGCCATACAAGACTTGCCTTCGCCGCAGAATTTGAAGCAGCTACAGAGTGTCCTGGGAAAAATAAATTACTATAACAGATATGTGCCACATGCCTCCTCCATTTCAGCTCCGCTTCATCGCTTACGCCATAAAGGTGTTCCGTTCGTCTGGACGACGGAATGCGAACGCGCCTTTCGCCAGTTGAAATCGGCGTTACTTTCCATTCGATCCCCAGAAGCCCCTTTTGTTGATGGTGGATGCATCGGATTTCGGGATCGGTGCTGTGCTTGCGCACAAAGATGAATCGCACGATCGCCCTATTGCCTTTGCGTCCAAACTGCTCTCGTCTGTGCAAATAAATTATTCATAGATCGAGAAAGAAGCATTGGCTCTCGTATTTGGTGTTACAAAGTTTCATGATTTCTTGTATGGTCTTCACTTTACCATAATCACAGACCACATACCTTTGACATCGCTTTTTCATCCAAAGAAGCCTGTACCTCCACGTACAGCGCAGAAATTCATTCGCTGGTCTATTTTCCTCTCGCAGTACCGCTACGATATCTTGTAGGGGTCCACTGCTAAGCACGGAAACGCCAATGCGTTGTCCCACTTGCCTGTTGCTGCGGATAGGGCATTCGATTCCTCCGAACTTGATTGCATGTTCATTGATGCGGAAACTGATGACGTGGTCGAATCGTTTCCGATTGATTTTCGTAGTGTAGCTAAAGCCACAGCTGCTGACCCTGTCCTTGCTACCGTTCTGCGTTTTGTTGCTACGCTTGGCCCTTGTCAAAGTTACGAATCGGGGACCCGTTGGTTCGCCGATTTTTTGCCCACAAGGAGAGACTTTTTGTTCGACGTGGTGTTTTGCTCTTGCGTTCTGATAATGATCAGTCCAGGGTCGTGGTCCCACGTTCGTTACAGTCCTCAATCTTACAGCTCCTCCACCAAGGTCATTGGGGTATAGTGAGAACGAAACAACTTGCTCGTCAGCACTGTACTTGTTTTGGAATCGATGCCGCAATTACGAATATGTGCTCTTCTTGCATGGTGTGTGCCGAACAACAATCAGCACCACCCCAGAAATTCTTTGCGTGGCCAAAAGCCACTTCCCCTTCGCAACGCTTACACATCGATTTTGCTGGTCCATTCTGGATTGCTGGATGGTTGGTTGTGGTACATTCTTTCAGTAATTTTTCTTTTGTTGTCCGGATGTCTTCCACGACGTCATCTGCCACCATCCAAGCGTTATCTACTATCTTTTGCATTGAAGGTCTTCCACAGACTATTGTTTCCGTCAATGGCCCGCAATTCATGTCCGCAAAATTTCAGTCAATCGGCAAGGCCAATGGTATTCAACATCTGACGTCCGGGCCGTTTTCGCCAAAGTCAAACTGTGCCGCTGAACGATTGGCCAGGACATTCAATTCACAGATGTTGAAGTTACAAGAGTCGCCTTCTCGGGAGGACGCGTTATTGCTCTTTTTGTCCTCGTATCGCTCTCAGCCCCGAGATGGTCGCTCACCGGCTGAGTTGCTCCACGGTAGCCCTCATAGAACCTTGATGTCTTTGCTACGTCCGCTGCATCAGGTTCCTGTGCAGTGGCAGACACCTGCTTTTGTCCCAGGCGACGTTGTCTACTACCGCCACTACCAAGGTTCACGGCGTTGACTCGAAGGGCGCAATCTTCGCTGCCTCGGACGCGCTGTGTATCTGATTTTGGGGGCCTCTGGTCAGGTGCGCCGGCATCTCAATCAGCTGCGCCTCTGTCATCGCACGGGATCTACCGCTCCCCGTCTGCTTTCAGCGACGGTGCCGTCCAGTCAGCGCCCTGGGGACCCATCTACTGGCTCGCCTCAGCCGCAGATGTTACCGACGCTGCCTTCCATTTTACCCCATGGCGAAGCGCCGCCACCACCGCCGCCGCCACCTGTTCCCCCGCCGACACGTCCACAGTGGACGCGTCACTGCAACCGTCGGCCGCCTCCCTGGGTCACGCGCCGCCGCTCGCTTCCCGTGACCAGTTGTTCTCCGACATGGACCTCTTGCCCACTCCGGACCATATATCGTCTTCGACCGTCGGGTGCCGCGGCGCGATCGAGGTCGATCCTTCGGCCCCTCCTGTCTCTCTACAGGCAGATACACCGCATGTTGGCGTGCACCCTGGAGCAGGTTTCCAGGCGTTTCCTACCCCGCGGTCCGAATAGCAGGGTGCGGGTGGCACAGCCTCGCCTGTTGTTAGGCTCCCCACCTCGTCGCATACGTCAACACCACAACCGTACACCGATTTGCGGGGGAGGAATGTGGTGTCACCGCCAGACACCACACTTGCTAGGTGGTAGCCTTTAAATCGGCCGCGGTCCGTTAGTATACGTCGGACCCGCGCGTCGCCACTGTCAGTGATTGCAGACCGAGCGCCGCCACACGGCAGGTCTAGAGAGACTTCCTAGCACTCGCCCCAGTTGTACAACCGAATTTGCTAGCGATGGTTCACTGACAAAATACGCTCTCATTTGCCGAGACGACAGTTTAGCATAGCCTTCAGCTACGCCATTTGCAACGACCTAGCAACGCGCCATATTCAGTTACTATTGATATTGTGACTCATGTACCGTCAAGAGCGACGTTCATCATTAATGGATTAAAGTTAAGTATTCCACCAGCTACGTCCGTTTTTCTAAATTATAATTTCCGTGTCCTGTTCCAGACCTCACGCCAGCCAGCGTGAGCTAAAACGCGTGCATTTCGGCCTCCTCTAGTAACACGGTGGGCTCTCCTGCCAACCACAACGAAAAATATCTACGATCAGCATTTCATACTAAACAGCAACGGAGGCATAAGACCATTTTCAATATGGTTAGTATTGAATTACACAAATATGCAAGACGTAGGTATGGTTCTAAATTAATTATGTAGTTTGTGACCAATCAGAATGTTCATCGCGTTTATACGACATCGAATCTGTAAATGCATTTTTTCGACAGTAGGAAATTCATTTTTTGTCATCAGTCTTCTGACTAGTTTGATGCGGACCACCACGAATTGCTCTGCTGTTCTAACCTTTACATCTCAACATAGCACCAGCAAGCTAAAGGCCTAAAATTAATTGTTGGACGTATCCCAACCTCTGTCTATAGTTTTTTCCCTCTACAGCCCCATCTAGTACCATGGACGTTCAAATGGTTCAAATGGCTCTGAGCACTATGAGACTTAACTTCTGAGGTCATCAGTCCCCTAGAACTTAGAACTACTTAAACCTAACTAACCTAAGGACATCACACACATCCATCCCAGAGGCAGGATTCGAACCTGCGGCCTCAGCGGTCGCGCGGTTCCAGACTCTAGCGCCCAGAACCGCTCGACCACTCTGGCCGGCACCATGGACGTTATTCCCTGCCGTCTGAACAGATGTTCCATCATCCTGTTCCTTCTTCTTGGCAGAGCTTTCCATGTATTCCTTTCCTCGCCGATTCGTGGAGAACCTCCTGATTCCTTTCGTTATCATTCCACCTAATTTTCAACACTGATCTGTAGCACCACGTCTCAAGGTCATACCAAACATAAATTTTAGCTGGTTTTCATTCCTGCATCAACTACGGCAAGAGAAATGGCAGGGAGCTAAACGAAGCAGTGTCGTATTTTCTCCGTGGCGCCATGTTCGTCTCGTGACCTAAGTTCAAGGATTGTTGCTGGTTTAGATCTCTTTGGACTGTCGATGTACATCACTTCAATTGATTCTTTTTTCCCGCAAAGTGCCACAAATGAATTCAGTAACAAAATGTTATGAAAATATTTTCACTGCGCCAGCTGAACAGGGAGCTTACTTTTATTTATTTCTATTTTCAACCATAATGCGATAGCCTCTATTCATTATTAATTTTTGGTAGTATTATTAATTATCTCGTTCACTCGCAAGAGCTTTCCAACCAGTATTTGGTACACATGCCTGTGAGCAGTGAATTTGGAAGAATGGGCTGTTGGATGTTTCGCCACGCAGAATAAGCACGTTTACCTCGGCGTCTCATATTCGGGGCAAGACGAGTCTCCAAAAAAGAAGAACGACAACGAGAGACCGTTGACACAGGCAGAACTCTGCCACAGTTTCTGCTGATTTAACTTCATGACCACAGATGTATTAGCGTCGCAGGATATTACTCAACAGCCAAATTTGTACTACTGGCTCTGACACTGCTACGCATAGCTACACGATTGGGACTGTGTGATCACGGTTTGCCTTAGGCAAACCGTGATCACACAGTGTTACAATATAAATGGAAGAATGTGTTCGATAATTGTGTTCTGCTGTTCTTTTGATGAGTTATGCCAAAGATAAATTATATTGGTTCTTGCTTTTAATTACTAAGGTACCAAAACTCAAATGACAGTTTCGTGTAATCAAGCGTGTGTTTCACTTGAGACATTCGATTTCGAATACAATTCCTAATCCTTCTGGGGAGTTCGAGCCAAAACATCGTGGAAGCAGGAATAGTGATCTGCTTTACGAATACCTACCAACAACACACGAAAACGCTGCTGGAAGGATTCGAAGGAACAATCAGTAACATGGATTGAGGTACTTTTACTTGTTTAGGGACAAAATAGTGTGAAACCTTACGAAAGTAATGAATAGGATAGTTAGTATGCATCATACGGATGAATCTCGAAATGAAAAACATCAAACATCTGAAGCCACTAAATTACACACTGCCCGTATCTACTATTTAGTTTCTGTGTAATGAACATAATTTTCATCTTCCGCTACTCTGAAGCCTCAATAAAACTGATTACTACGTGGTATCAATTTTAATTAGTTCACTGCTTTTCTTCGTGCTTCAACCCCCACCAACTTGCTTCTGCAGTCTCGTGGTAGTCGTGCAACTGCACATGTGACACACGACTGTACGTACACACTGTCGATTTCGAAGTGCAAAGTGTTTTATGTTTCAGCACCATCACAGGCGTGACAAAGCCACTTCACTATAAGATTGTCACGGGTACATCAGGGCAGACGGGAGAGAGAAACGCACTCGCTGGCAAGCTGAGTGTCCGCACCCACATAGCGACGAACACAGGAAAAACTGAGCGGGCCTCTGGCGCGGACGACTAACGGTGAAGGACTCTATGACACACGGCACGATGCCTTCGGTGAGGTTTACGCCGGTCGAACTCCGAGTACGCACTCGCCCGCGCGACCTGCTATAGACAGAAGATAAAAACATACGCCGGCGGGTCTCTTACACTATGTGTCACGTGCCGCCTCGAGGGCAGGTTTTCACACTATCCCACTGCGCTACACACACCAGCTCGTCTGTCACCATCGTGGTGTCCACTAGCAAGGATGCTAACGATATCTCACGAGGATACTAATGATACCTGACTGTTTCGTGATGTGTGGCCAAGGATAAATTCCGATTGCATTTTAGCCCACTGAAATAAGGATTTTTTTGCTTCTTTTAATGTAAGTGTCTTATTCTTTTGTATTTTGGATAAATCGTAATCATTATGGAAAATTATACACTCCTGGAAATGGAAAAAAGAACACATTGACACCGGTGTGTCAGACCCACCATACTTGCTCCGGACACTGCGAGAGGGCTGTACAAGCAATGATCACACGCACGGCACAGCGGCCACACCAGGAACCGCGGTGTTGGCCGTCGAATGGCGCTAGCTGCGCAGCATTTGTGCACCGCCGCCGTCAGTGTCAGCCAGTTTGCCGTGGCATACGGAGCTCCATCGCAGTCTTTAACATTGGTAGCATGCCGCGACAGCGTGGACGTGAACCGTATGTGCAGTTGACGGACTTTGAGCGAGGGCGTATAGTGGGCATGCGGGAGGCCGGGTGGACGTACCGCCGAATTGCTCAACACGTGGGGCGTGAGGTCTCCACAGTACATCGATGTTGTCGCCAGTGGTCGGCGGAAGGTGCACGTGCCCGTCGACCTGGGACCGGACCGCAGCGACGCACGGATGCGCGCCAAGACCGTAGGATCCTACGCAGTGCCGTAGGGGACCGCACCGCCACTTCCCAGCAAATTAGGGACACTGTTGCTCCTGGGGTATCGGCGAGGACCATTCGCAACCGTCTCCATGAAGCTGGGCTACGGTCCCGCACACCGTTAGGCCGTCTTCCGCTCACGCCCCAACATCGTGCAGCCCGCCTCCAGTGGTGTCGCGACAGGCGTGAATGGAGGGACGAATGGAGACGTGTCGTCTTCAGCGATGAGAGTCGCTTCTGCCTTGGTGCCAATGATGGTCGTATGCGCGTTTGGCGCCGTGCAGGTGAGCGCCACAATCAGGACTGCATACGACCGAGGCACACAGGGCTAACACCCGGCATCATGGTGTGGGGAGCGATCTCCTACACTGGCCGTACACCACTGGTGATCGTCGAGGGGACACTGAATAGTGCACGGTACATCCAAACCGTCATCGAACCCATCGTTCTACCATTCCTAGACCGGCAAGGGAACTTGCTGTTCCAACAGGACAATGCACGTCCGCATGTATCCCGTGCCACCCAACGTGCCCTAGAAGGAGTACGTCAACTACCCTGGCCAGCAAGATCTCCGGATCTGTCCCCCATTGAGCATGTTTGGGACTGGATGAAGCGTCGTCTCACGCGGTCTGCACGTCCAGCACGAACGCTGGTCCAACTGAGGCGCCAGGTGGAAATGGCATGGCAAGCCGTTCCACAGGACTACATACAGCATCTCTACGATCGTCTCCATGGGAGAATAGCAGCCTGCATTGCTGCGAAAGGTGGATATACACTGTACTAGTGCCGACATTGTGCATGCTCTGTTGCCTGTGTCTATGTGCCTGTGGTTCTGTCAGTGTGATCATGTGATGTATCTGACCCCAGGAATGTGTCAATAAAGTTCCCCTTCCTGGGACAATGAATTCACGGTGTTCTTATTTCAATTTCCAGGAGTGTATATCTATGTGTTTCACATGCCATACGCTGCATGAGTGGAAATTTAATAACACTTGCTTCGCCATCCGCTCTGAAATGACACTCTAAGATAGAAAACAAGACACAATAGAAAGGAATTATCCGATTGGGACGGAAATCAACAGATCTGATGTACCTGTACAAACAAGTAAATACAATTTCAGAAAATTAGTATGATTTATTGAACAGAAAGAGCTTTACAAACTAAGCAATGAATAACCCATTGGTCCAACACTGGCTCTTATTCAAGACGTTATTCGGCTTGGCCTCGACCAACAGAGCAGTTGGCTGCCCTTCTGAGGGACATCGCGCCAGATTCTATCCAAATTGCTCGTTAGATTGTCAGAGCTCCGAACTGGTTGGAGGATTTTGCCCATAATGCTCCACTCGTTCTCATGTGGCGAGAGATCTGGCGACCTAGTTGGCCAAGCTAGTGTTTGTCTAAGACGCCATTATGTTGCTGAAATGTAAGCCCAGGGTGGCTTGTCATGAAGGGCAACAAAACGGGGTGCAGGATATCTTCGACATACCGCTGTGCTGTAAGGGTGCCGCGAATGACAACCAAAGTGGTCCTTCCTTGAAATGAAATGGCACCACAGACAATAACATCTGGTTGTCGAGCAGTATGGCGGGTGATGTCAGGTTGCTATCCCGCCGCTGTCCATGGCGTCTCTACACACATCTTCGCTGCTCCCATGGGCTCAGTTCTAATCGGGACCCGCCACTCAAGGCAGTTCTACTCCAGTCAACGAGCTTCCAGGCCGAAGGCGTGTATATACGAGTAACATCGGCGTTAACAGTGCCCTTCCACGGCGGAGAGCTTCAAAAAATTTGGAGTTCTAGGACAAATCCGAGTTCCTTAAATACACTCCTGGAAGTGGAAAAAAGAACACATTGACACCGGTGTGTCAGACCCACCATACTTGCTCCGGACACTGCGAGAGGGCTGTACAAGCAATGATCACACGCACGGCACAGCGGCCATACCAGGAACCGCGGTGTTGGCCGTCGAATGGCGCTAGCTGCGCAGCATTTGTGCACCGCCGCCGTCAGTGTCAGCCAGTTTGCCGTGGCATACGGAGCTCCATTGCAGTCTTTAACACTGGTAGCATGCCGCGACAGCGTGACCGTGAACCGTTTGTGCAGTTGACGGACTTTGAGCGAGGGCGTATAGTGGGCATGCGGGAGGCCGGGTGGACGTACCGCCGAATTGCTCAACACGTGGGGCGTGAGGTCTCCACAGTACATCGATGTTGTCGCCAGTGGTCGGCGGAAGGTGCACGTGCCCGTCGACCTGGGACCGGACCGCAGCGACGCACGGATGCGCGCCAAGACCGTAGGATCCTACGCAGTGCCGTAGGGGACCGCACCGCCACTTCCCAGCAAATTAGGGACACTGTTGCTCCTGGGGTATCGGCGAGGACCATTCGCAACCGTCTCCATGAAGCTGGGCTACGGTCCCGCACACCGTTAGGCCGTCTTCCGCTCACGCCCCAACATCGTGCAGCCCGCCTCCAGTGGTGTCGCGACAGGCGTGAATGGAGGGACGAATGGAGACGTGTCGTCTTCAGCGATGAGAGTCGCTTCTGTCTTGGTGCCAATGATGGTCGTATGCGTGTTTGGCGCCGTGCAGGTGAGCGCCACAATCAGGACTGCATACGACCGAGGCACACAGGGCCAACACCCGGCATCATGGTGTGGGGAGCGATCTCCTACACTGGCCGTACACCACTGGTGATCGTCGAGGGGACACTGAATAGTGCACGGTACATCCAAACCGTCATCGAACCCATCGTTCTACCATTCCTAGACCGGCAAGGGAACTTGCTGTTCCAACAGGACAATGCACGTCCGCATGTATCCCGTGCCACCCAACGTGCTCTAGGAGGTGTACGTCAACTACCCTGGCCAGCAAGATCTCCGGATCTGTCCCCCATTGAGCATGTTTGGGACTGGATGAAGCGTCGTCTCACGCGGTCTGCACGTCCAGCACGAACGCTGGTCCAACTGAGGCGCCAGGTGGAAATGGCATGGCAAGCCGTTCCACAGGACTACATCCAGCATCTGTACGATCGTCTCCATGGGAGAATAGCAGCCTGCATTGCTGCGAAAGGTGGATATACACTGTACTAGTGCCGACATTGTGCATGCTCTGTTGCCTGTGTCTATGTGCCTGTGGTTCTGTCAGTGTGATCATGTGATGTATCTGTCCCCAGGAATGTGTCAATAAAGTTTCCCCTTCCTGGGACAATGAATTCACGGTGTTCTTATTTCAATTTCCAGGAGAGTATATCTATGTGTTTCACATGCCATACGCTGCATGAGTGGAAATTTAATAACACTTGCTTCGCCATCCGCTCTGAAATGACACTCTAAGATAGAAAACAAGACACAATAGAATGGAATTATCCGATTGGGACGGAAATCAACAGATCTGATGTACCTGTACAAACAAGTAAATACAATTTCAGAAAATTAGTATGATTTATTGAACAGAAAGAGCTTTACAAACTAAGCAATGAATAACCCATTGGTCCACCACTGGCCCTTATTCAAGACGTTATTCGGCTTGGCCTCGACCGACAGAGCAGTTGGCTGCCCTTCTGAGGGACATCGCGCCAGATTCTATCCAATCTGCTCGTTAGATCGTCAGAGCTCCGAACTGGTTGGAGGATTTTGCCCATAATGCTCCCCTCGTTCTCATGTGGCGAGAGATCTGGCGACCTAGTTGGCCAAGCTAGTGTTTGTCTAAGACGCCATTATGTTGCTGAAATGTAAGCCCAGGGTGGCTTGTCATGAAGGGCAACAAAACGGGGTGCAGGATATCTTCGACATACCGCTGTGCTGTAAGGGTGCCGCGAATGACAACCAAAGTGGTCCTTCCTTGAAATGAAATGGCACCACAGACAATAACATCTGGTTGTCGAGCAGTATGGCGGGTGATGTCAGGTTGCTATCCCGCCGCTGTCCATGGCGTCTCTACACACATCTTCGCTGCTCCCATGGGCTCAGTTCTAATCGGGACCCGCCACTCAAGGCAGTTCTACTCCAGTCAACGAGCTTCCAGGCCGAAGGCGTGTATATACGAGTAACATCGGCGTTAACAGTGCCCTTCCACGGCGGAGAGCTTCAAAAAATTTGGAGTTCTAGGACAAATCCGAGTTCCTTAAATATTTATAGTCTGAAAAGTGGCAATAGAAAACAGCAGAAAATTACGCAGCTTAAAAACCAAACTCGCTCGCGTGTCCACTCTGAGACTCCGTATGAGACGAGCGTGACAAGTATCTCGCTACACATCTGCCCCTAGCAGAGCTTAGATTCGGCAACATCAATGCAAACATTTCGCCATCTTGTGATAGTGCGTTTGCTTCTGTACGTGGTCCTTGACTGCTCCGATAAATTCGCTTGGCATTCCCTTTCAGCTCCCGTGACTTATGTTACATAATTTTCGTATGAGACGAGACATCGAGTCTGAGGATTCATGTTTTGGACTGATAACTGTTCTTATGCTTGACGTTTTATTATGAGGTTCAGCTACCAATATCGCAAAGAGAGAGAGAGATGGTGTTGGCAGAATCTCGTTAGCTAGGTAGAACCTAACGTTTATAGCGATGCAAGGTTTCTGTGAGGTGTCAGTTCTAATCACTGTGCAGACCAGCGCACTCGCGGCTAACATATTCCGTTGTACTTACTTGAGCAGAAAACTGCTAACAGAAACTCTTCAGGAAAACCGCTGCACGTTAGGTCTTCTCTCAGATTCGACTCTTTAGGTTGTGTGGTGGTTATAGGTACCTGCTTTGCATCACCATACAAACGTATCTGACGAAATGCGACTAGACCGACAATGATATGAATTTGTGGTCCCATACCGCAAGAACAGTGACACAACTCAAGAAGAAGGTACTTGAGAAAACACGACTTAAAGATTTTAGTCATCAAAACTTATACTGAAACAGTGTAAACTTCCTTTAAATTTCAAGCACTTATTAATGGCAGTAAGTTCCATTATATTTTTCGTGCACGATGGGGCACTTGACACGCATTTTCCAGTGATATAAGCTAATACGCTGAAACTTCCTGGCAGATTAAAACAGCGTGCAGGCTGAGACTCGAACTCGGGACCTTTACCTTACGCGGGCAAGTGCTCTACCATCTGAGCTACCAAAGTACGACTCACGCCCCGTCCTCACAGCTTCTCTTCTGCCAGTACCTCGTCTCCTACCTTCCAAACTTTACAGAAGCTCTCCTGCGAACCTTGGAAGGTTTGGAACGTAGGAGACGAGGTACGGGCAGAAGTGAAGCTGTGAGGACGGGGCGTCAGTCGTGCTTGGGTAACTTAGATGGTAGAGCATTTTCCCGCGAAAGGCAAAGGTCCTGAGTTCGAGTCTCGGTCCGGCACACAGTTTTAATCTGCCAGGAAGTTTCAAGTAATTGGCAATCACAGAGCTCAATAGCTTACGAAAAAACTCATAGTGTCGATTTGCAGTAACATAAGAGAAAAAATTTCATGTTTATTTTCATAGTAGGAAACTCTTGTTTCGAAAGCTGTCGATAACTCTTACAAAAATAGTCACTGGAGTGAAAAACTAAAACGGGAATTATAAGTACTAATATATCGCCATAGATAAGAAAGTACCGTGTGTTTACGCATTGGCAAAATACTCTCCTTGTGTGCTATCGTCCGCCAAACTTTCGTTTCGATGTCTCGAGCGCTTTAGGAGATATGAGAGGTGTTGCGAGTATTTCATTCTCACGGACGTGAAATCGGAAGTGAGGATCCATTTTCTCAAGATCGGAGGCAGGCAGAGACCTCCTCCCAAGTCTAAACAAAAATTGAACATGTTAGCTAAATATCGTACGCAGCAACATATGATGTAATAAGCACCAAACGCAAAATCATAGCGACCCCTATTTTTCATAATTTTGCGTAGAGTCTTACTGAAATATGTATACCATAATAAGTATGACCATTAGCGAGATGATGGGCACTTCGACACGAAGCTGACATATAACGCTACAAGCAAGGTAAAAATGAAATATTTTTACTGAGTAGTTTCTGTAAAATTGCTTGAGAAGGATTACAGTGTGCCCGCGCTTCGTTTCCGTCAGCGCAGAGCGCCGTCAAGCTGCGCGTGCCAATACGTGTATGCGTCTCAATATGCGTTCGAACCGCGCGACATGTGCGGAACGTCCGTGTCGCGCTGTAGTGTCGCGTCGGGTCTCACGTGCTATACGAGTCTCAATTTGCGCTTAGCCTCAGATGGGGCTGTCCGCGCAACACGAGGCATCTGAAGGAACGGGGAATGGCTGTCTGTGTGCCAGGCGGTGAGCAATTACGGTGCACTGTGATCATGTTCATTATAAGCAGTAAGACACGGACACTATATTTGGAAGAACTTGCACGCGGTGTATCCATCGGGAAACTGAAAGAAGGGCGACGAGAGTAGCTGAGGATTCACTATTTCTCACAGCATTGCTTCCGTAGATGCGGAGTGTTCCAAACAACAAGTACTGCTGGACAGACGACAGGGGGTGGTCGACCAGCATCAACTACGGTAGCCGATCACGGCTATAATGGGTGTTCCAGAAGTGTTGGTCAATAATTCACACATGGAAACTACAGGCTAAAAGTAGCCAACAGCTCCAGTAAACGTGGGACCGTAAGTTGCCGAGGTATAACATTAATTCGAGTTGGGAACCTACTGTAAACTCCCCTGGAAACCGAGGTATTTACTTTGGTATCTCAAACCGACTATCGGTTTGTTTACGCATGCGCAACTACTTCCCTTTCCCCCTCCGTGCAGCGTGCCGTACGGGCTTCACAATCAGTTACGGACGTAAACTCACCAAAGACAGAGCCTACACCACAGAAGAGTACACTGAAATGTGCTTCATGTATAGCGAAGCGAATGGCAGTGCACTTGAGGGTGTACGATTGTATGAATAATCTTTTCCTCTTTGCAGTCATCCACACAGGCGTACATTTAGCCGATTACATCAGCGCCTCACCGCTGGGAGTTCTCACACTATAACGTATTTTATGAACATAATTAGTATAAAAGATACAGTTAATGTTCTTGAAACAACTGATATCCAGCGATAATTTCAAAGTAGCATCTTTATTTAAAATACATGAAAATAAAAAATGATCGTTAAGAGACGCGATTGTACGTCCGAGGAGAAAGGACGTTCTTATGGTACTCACACTGTTTTGTTTCGTCATACGGAAGGCAGTCATGAGTGGCTACACATACTTTATAAAGTTATTCGGTATTCTGCTAAAATAAACTAATTATTGTTACAACAAAATTAATTTCTTTGTAAAAGTTGTAACCTCAAATGGTCGCAGTGGTTAATTATTTTTAATAAGCATTTTTTTCAGTAATTTGAGCTGCGGGAACCTCATCTTCCGATTCAGCCTCTGGTCGGCTGTTACGTGCCGAAGTATTAATTTATTTTTCAAAGTGTTAACAGTAACTGTACATGCGACAGATTTCGTTGTAAGAACCTTTTTAAATTGCAACAGATAATTAATTTACGTTAAAGTTCATTTTTTAAATTATACAGATTCCATGAGTTCAGATAGTCTTATCTTGGCCGCTCCACGGCAACAATCGAAATTCTCTCGAGCCTTGCTTTGCAATCAGTAAATATAAATTAACAACATTTCATTCAATTCAGTTAACGGCAATTATATTTTAGTCATCACGTTCAAAATCTAAAGTTGGTACATGAATAACAGCGGCCCTTCAAGAACCCATTTCATATTTACTTGTGCACGTAAGTAAAAGTGATAAGAAAAGATAATATCCCTGAGAGAAAGAATCATGCTCTAACAAAAGAAAAATTCATGCTGAAAAATTAGAAATAAAATATATAACATAACCAAGAGCGTATCCTGAGCCATAGCAGTGTATGGTGGATTTTACATCGGCAAATATTCTGTCCGTATCATCTTCAGCCAGTGTAAGCCCTCAACATTGCAGACTTCCTAACCGGACAACATTACATGCAGTTTCTGTGGACTGTACTTCCAGGTGTTCATGACGATGTCCCACTGAATCAATGCCTGAACACTGAATTACGCTTGCGAAATGAAACAGCCTTCCAGCGTTTACAGAATTCCCCACGACTACCTCAGCAGATTCGCTACTCATATCAGAGATGAGATCAGTGTTGCATTTAGATACATGGACAACATTTATGACACCTACTCTAACGTTTAAAGATGTCACGTGTTCCTGGACACCGATGAAAAGCAACAGAAAATGTGTTGTACCTCGACAGTGGTTGAATTCAAAATGTTCAAATGTGTGTGAATTCCTAACAGACCAAACTTCTGAGGTCATCGGTCCCTATACTTACACACTACTTAAACTAACTTACGCTAAGAACAATACGCTCACCCATGCCCGAGGGAGGACTCGAACCTCCGCCGGGAGGGGCCGCACGCTCTGTGACATGGTGCCCTAGACCGCGCGGCCATTCCGTGCGGCTTGGTTGATTTGTGGACCCATATTTATTGGAGCTTTTTAGCTACTTTTGACCTGTACTTTCCATGTGTAAATTATTGACCATCACTTCTCAAACACCGTATATTATGCAGCAGGCAAGGAGAGATACAAGTCAAACATTGGGTACAACTGCAACCACATTTAACAGGTCTGCCAGGCTCGCAGTCTCACGCTCCAAAATCATCATACTCCATTCAAGTAGCTGTAGAATAACCCTATTTGCCCCTGTGACAAGGCTGTATAGTTGATGCGTCAAAGGAAGCTCGCTCGTAAGAGCAAGAACGTTCAGTGGCGAGGAGGTTCCCTTCCTGCCAGATTTATATGTCCGACACCAAATGTGCTTGGTGAATACAGTGCAGCTATGTCAGGAAAGCCCCTCTTTCTATATCGATTGCCTTGTAGAATATTTAAACATGGATGCTGCAGAGGAGGTGGATGTTGTCCAGTCTAAAGTTCTGCTTCCAATTAGTGAACAATAAGTGGACATCTAATGATTTAAAATTTGCGAACCTCTTCACAGGGAAACTCCAATGTATGGCCGATCGCCGAATATGAACAGCCCATCGTTCCTCCGAAAAGAATTTCAAATTCATCGGGGGCAAAAATGACGAGAGGGAGTAAAAGAGAAAAACGTGCTGGTTAGTGCCGATAATTTCTGCAGTCTCTCTTCACCCGATTTAGCAGCGAACAACGTTAGACTCTCCTCGCGTTAACGAGGAACTCTCGAATCGATTAGTCTGAGCAGCGTTACGGCCAGTATCGTTCAGCCAAACGAACACGACCGGAGTGAGTGCGCCAATCGACACAGCCATTGAAATCGACGCAGAGAGCCTCTTGCAGTGAATGCATGCGTGCGATTCCCACGGCGGTGACGCTATGGAACCACCGAGGCCCGAATGGGCTGTGTTATATGGTCGCCGGAGGCGTATGCGGAGCACGCAACCGCCGGGCGTGTTACCTGTCTGGACCGGAAAATATCCGTGGCCGAGACCCGCGAGAAATGAAGCGGACCAGGACAGCACTAACGTGTTTTTATAGCCGCGGGACTGTCGCCGCTACAGTCGCACGCTACAGTGGCGTCGCTGTATTGCGACGTAGGGGATCGTCGCCGGGGAAACCAAATAGTGCTCCTAGCGCTGGATCCGCAGTGGATACTCAGAATCACAAGCATTTTTCAACACGAGCTCCAGGCTAGAAAGTCGAGTGTAGCATCGAACTGTGTAAAATATTCGCTGTTTCTTTGTTTGGGTTTCATCAAGCATTAGTGTAAAACTCCAAGGCACTACAGTGACTGTCAGCGCTCCTCGAGCGTTATAGAAGAGCCGCTATCCATCAGTACTCTGCCCCGCTCCATACTCATACACTTTATCACCCATCAACTAAATAAACTGTAATCTGCCATATCTGTCTCATTTAATATATTGACCCGACAGTCACTTCATCTTTTTACCTACTTTTAATATCTATATTCTGATCACTTGTAGAATCCGTTTTTGTTTCACAACTTAATTGCCGGCCGCGGTGGCCAAGCGGTTCTAGGTTCTTCAGTCCGGAACCGCGCGACTGCTACGGTCGCAGGTTCGAATCCAGCCTCGAGCATGGATGTGTGTGATGTCCTTAGGTTAGCTAGGTTTAAGTAGTTCTAAGTTCTAGGGGACTGATGACCACAGATGTTAAGTCCCATAGTGCTCAGAGCCATTTGAACCTTTTTTTTTCCTAACTTAATTCCGTCACTTTTCTCTTTTATAGCCGGCCGAAGTGGCCGTGCGGTTAAAGGCGCTTCAGTCTGGAACCGCAAGACCGCTACGGTCGCAGGTTCGAATCCTGCCTCGGGCATGGATGTTTGTGATGTCCTTAGGTTAGTTAGGTTTAACTAGTTCTAAGTTCTAGGGGACTAATGACCTCAGCAGTTGAGTCCCATAGTGCTCAGAGCCATTTTTCTCTTTTATACGCATACATATAACAAACCGCATTTCATCGACCCCCATATTACCATCTTTGCACTCCATAGCTTACACTCTTTTTATGTTTACATCTCTGCCGCTTTTGTGGTCCAGTTATCACGCCTACTACATAAAATTTAAACTTCAGTGTTTACATCTTTATTTCACGGAATCGGTAACGAATATTGTCTATGGAACAGCTGATTAATGCACAACACTTCATACAGCTTACCTTCCACAGCATTTCACAGCTTTATATTATTGAGTGCCTTACAACATTCCACGAAAGTAGCTTTAAAATGCTCACTTTAAGTGTTTGTCAAATTATAATTACGTGTATTATATTTGACGGCTAATTGTTTTCAGAATGCTTGAAAATGACAACGTGTCGAAATTAAAGTCGCAATAAATTATGTTTTAATACGTAAAAGTGGAATTATTTCATTTTAAAAAGCAACGAGGGCTGGAGACCCGGCTACACTGAAGTTCTGGATTCATTTCTCAGCAAGGTAATGGGTAGCCTGTGAATGTATCCGCGTCTACGAGGAAAAAATGGCTAACATTACAGAAAGTGTCCACTCCAACAGGGAGTGCCTACAATCAAAAGCGATTCCTGAATATGTTCGCGTGGAAACAGGCTCTAAATCCTGTGGTGTTTGATATATCAGAATGTGTAGAGAAGACCTCTGTATCAAATGTGAAATACGTGACAAGTCGAGACAGCAGGTCGAACTAAATAGGAAACAATACCTCGTGCGTGGGACATTAGCAAGTGGAAGAAGGGATAGGGCGATAGGATAAGACATCAGGGAATAGCTTTCATTACACTAGAGGAAACTAAAGAGGACAAAAACTGTAGACGACAGAGATTGGAATACATACAGCAAATAATTGAGGATGTAGGTTGCAAGCGCTACTCTAAGACGAAGACGTTAGCACAGGAGAGGAATACGTGGCGGGTGGCATCAAACCAGTCAGAGGACATATGAATCAAAAAAGAAAAGAAAAAAGAAAAATAAACGAACTACTCACTTCTTACGGTTTCGACATTATGTTTACGCTCATACATAATTATGTAGCGAAGAAATGCTGTTGAGACATTCTAGGAAATTTAATAGGTTGAAGAGCCAACAGGAACCAAATGCACCACAATGCACGAATTATGAATGTAATTTTGAATTTTTTGACAGAGGTTCTAATTTGACTGACTTTCTTTCTACCAAAACTCAGATGGAGATTTTAAATAACTGTCTAAAGTATAATGTAGTCCCAAATAAGAAAGGTAGCACGGTTAGGTATATAACTTCCAAAACTAAAATTGCCTTAGACATGGCCCTTTTACAATTCTCATAACGAAATAGAACGACAATTAAATTTATAAAAATTATCGCTGTTCAGATAATCCAAGATAGAGAAAACAACGACCACCCCAAGCAAGGAAGACCAGACAGTTCGCGAAATTAACAAGAAATTAATTGAGAACATGCTATCGCTCTCAGTACAGATAAAGGGATTAGTCTGGTCGTTATCAGTCGAGACGATTGCGTCAGCAACGTAAACGATATCTTTTCTGCCAATGATATTGTAAAGTTAAATGATGATCCAATAAACAAAGCGCGGAAGTGAGATTTTATTTTTTTCTGAAAAGGATGTAAAGCGTATTTTGGTTATGAACTCTCTCACCCCTAACTTACGTGCTCAATCCAAGATCTATGCAAGTGGTATTCCAGTTCGTCCAATTTATAATTATACAGACAGTCCTGCCTATAAAGTTAGCAAGAAATTTAAATACACAACTTAAATAACATTACGTTTTCTGGGAAAACTACGCTGATAAAAATTCACTTGAACTAACAGCCAAAATTGAAGACATCTCTATTCATACATCCTTTGACATAGTAAATTTATTTATTCATTTTATGATTCAAGACAATATTGAAATCATTGAACAGAATCTTCTGCAAAAAAATGGTTCAAATGGCTCTGAGCACTATGGGACTTAACATCTGAGGCCATCAGTCCCCTAGAACTTAGAACTACTTAAACCTAACTAACCTAAGGAGATCACACACATCCATGCCCGAGGCAGGATTCGAACCTGCGGCCGTA
Source organism: Schistocerca americana (assembly GCF_021461395.2). Classification (NCBI taxonomy): domain Eukaryota; kingdom Metazoa; phylum Arthropoda; class Insecta; order Orthoptera; family Acrididae; genus Schistocerca; species Schistocerca americana. The sequence continues at coordinate 217,856,281 of NC_060124.1, forward strand.
GCAGTCGCGCGGTTCCAGACTGAAGCGCCTAGAACCGCTCGGCCACACTGGCCGGCAATCTTCTGCAACACAAGAAAATCAGTGTACAAGAAATTAATAAGATCATTAGCTTATAGTGTATAATACTCTCCTCTAACTATTTCAAGTTCAATGACGAAATTTTTTCACATACAGATGCCATTGCCATGGATAGTTGTATAGTCGAGCGGGATTAGCCGAGCGATCTAAGACGCTGCAGTCATTGACTGTGCGGCTGGTCCCGGCGGAGGGTTGAGTCCTCCCTCGGGCATGGGTGTGTGTGTTTGTCCTTAGATAATTTAGGTTAAGTAGTATGTAAGCTTAGGGACTGATGACCTTAGCAGTTAAGTCCCATAAGATATCACACACATTCGAACATTCGATAGTTGTATAGCAGTTACACTTGCTGATATTTGTGTTAACCATCGCGAAAGTCGGTTCTTCAAGGCATTACCACCACAGCTAACAAAAGTGAATACTACCGTTGATACACTGATGTCACGTTAGTGCTGTTTAGATGATCAGTCGGTGACATGCACATATGTTAGCACAACTCAACAGTATGCACACTAAGATTTAGTTCGCCATGGAGTCAGAAAAACTAAACGCTATTAAATTTTTAGATCTGGCTATAGGGAACGAGAATGTGGCTCATAAATTTGGCATCTATAGTAAGCCCACTTGCTCTGATAACGCTATTAAAAATAATTTGTGCCACCCCCCAACCAACATTAAGGCATTTTTCCATTCTATGATTCACAAACTAATCAGTCTTCCACTGGAACAAAACGAAATTATCGAAGAACTAGCGATCCTTAGACATACAACATCGAAGAACGATTTCCTCCCAGAAATGATTGATAAACGTTTGCTGCAAAATTACTGGATTACTGGAGCGAAATTAGAGTAGTAACTCATCCCAAATGTGTTTGATTTGGTTTAAGTCGAGACAACGTGCAGGGCAGTCCATTTCGGAAATGTTACTGTAACAAATCAATGACTCACCGATGCCGATTTGTGAAAGGGTGCATTACCGTGCTAATGCAGTCACCGTCTCCGAACTGTTGTTCAATTGTACACGGTAAACAATTATGTTAAATGTGCCCATAGCCATCCGCATTTAGCGTTTTCTTATGCTCAATAGGGAGACCACACCCTAACCAAGAAAAACACCCCAACACCGTAAAACCAGTACATTTGATGGCAAGTAATGTTCTCCAGGCATTCCGCAAACCCAAATCCTTCCATCGGAGTATGTTACGTGATTCAGCACTCCAAATGACTCGTTTCCATTCATCCACTGCCTAGTAAGGCCGCACTTTACACCGCCTCAAGAGCTGATTAGCACTGACCACGAAAATGAGTACGGTATTGCAGTTCCTGTGTTATTCCAAATTACGATGTAGTGTTCCTTCGGACATCCAAGCACGTCTGAAGAAACATCGCATCGTAATTTGCAATAAAACAGGCGCTGCAATGCCGTGTTTCGAGAATATACGCAATGGATATACAAGTACAGTTTGTAAACACATTGTTGACGACAGATGGAAGTTAGGATGTGGTCATCAGTCGTTCTCGCATAGCCTAATAGTAAGGCGACCGCTCGCGATAAACGGAAAATCCGGGTTCGATTCAATGTCCAGCACAAGTTTTCGTTGTCGTCATTCCATTATGCAGCTGACGATTGTCTCGTTGAAACTGAAAATACATTTAATGTATTGCATAACGGCTGTAGCCACCGCAGAGCCTGCTTCTTCCTACATTCATTGTCGCGAATGATAGAAAACAGGGTTAAAAATCAAGTAAGATGTAGGCTTGGAAATTCTTGCTAGCAGCGAGGCGGACGAGACTAGACGTAGCTTATATGTAATGTTTACTCTGCTAACAAGAGCGGACTTTGCTGCATCACGAGGCTCGAGAGCCGTTACAAGCCGCAACCCTTGGACACAGCGAACATAGTGGAGTACGGACTGTTCGTCACGTAGGTATCACATGCTGCCGCGTGACACACACGCAATGCTCGAGAGTACTGGAAACTTCTAAAACAAGTGGTTCCAGGTGCACTACCGCCTATAAAAAGGCTAGCCACCATAGTGTTAGGGGATTGATGGCAGTGATAGAGCAGCTGGGCAGTCGGTCAGATATGGCTTAGCTGTAGTTATAATGCTGTGAGATTGTAGTGCAGTGCTGCGTAACCAAGAGAGGACTTAGAACCATTTCCATGTAGTCAACACTTAGTCTGGTGTGCCCGCTTCTGCTATATTGAGACTTAAGGATCTATGAGAAGCAACACTACTAAGAAGGCAGTTAGTACACTTTGTATATAGAACTGTTTATAAAACGGATGTGACAGGGATGCTTCCAGTGTACATATCCTCATACAATGGTTTATGATTGCATCAAGTGTACCCTGAGATCCTAGCTGAGTTCCATATTCTAACTCACCCTACAGCCCTCTTTTCAGTGGAGGAATCCCACAGAAGGCAGACGAAGACCTCAAGACCTCCTGCCAAGTAAGTTCTTTGATATTCTTGCAGTCCTTCCACTCCCTATCAGGACTCGTCAGTGGGACACGACAGCATGCATCTCTGAAGCAACTTTGCATCCTAATTTGGAGTCAAACAGGCACTGCAATATCGTGTTAATATGCCGACACTGGGCAACCAACTTTCAAGTGAAATGTCCCTCATGCACTAGGATGTACATAATGGATGTACGAGTACAGGTGGCAGACACATAGATGACGACGTATGGAAGTCTGGGTCCGATTGTGAGTCGTGCTCTGATAAGCTAACGGTAAGGCGAACCGGGGAATCCGGGTTCGCGTCCCGGTCCGGTAAAAATTTTAATCGTCGTCATTCCATTATACAGCTGATGGTTGCCGATACTCGTAACTGCGAATATATTTTATGTACAACAGAAATGGTTGGGCTATGAGGCTCTGCTCGACCATTTGTAACACGCCCAGGAGTACAAATGACGAGGGTCCTTAATTGGTTGTCGTTTCGACCACTTCTTGATCGTGCGCCCGGTCCACACCACGTACCTGATAATCCCGCGGCGATCGTATTGTTCTGCTCCACACTGCTGCTGTCTTGCCTGAAATTATTTATCTAAACATGCAAGCGGGTTTAGGGGAGCCACTCAACGTTAAGCACAACACTGTCCTACGTCTGGTATTAACATCTATATTCTTAGACGACATGAAAATCACAGGTTGCACTGTTTACAATCTAAGTTCAAAAATGGTTCAAATGGCTGTGAGCACTAGGGAACTTAACATCTTAGGTCATCAGTCCCCTAGAACTTAGAACTACTTAAACCTAACTAACCTAAGGACATCACACACATCCATGCCCGAGGCAGGATTCGAACCTGCGACCGTAGCAGTCCCGCGGTTCCGGACTGCAGCGCTAGAACCGCACGACCACCGCGGCCGGCGACAATCTAAGTCGTAGATGTTTATCCCAATTAACAATATTGATGATTCTCTATCCACAATATCACTTGGACGAGTGTATCCGTAACCGACACGACGCGAGTGATTGTTTATGATGCGGAAGCTGAATGATCATACGGATGTTCTTAGGCTCGCCACACATACAGATATCTGGTTCCAGTCCTACTTGACACTAGTAATAGTATAAGACTGCTCATAAAGTTAATTTACTGTTCACAGTTCTCAATTGTACGAGCGTGCGTAACCGTCGCGGCGCGGTAGATTGTTGATGATGCGGAAACGCGATGACCGAATGCATGTTCTCATGCTCGTTACAAGACAGTGGCACTTGATTGCACTATTTTATGGTAACTAATTTCTACTGATTCATATTAGTTCATTCTGAGAGATCGAACACGGCGCGGATGATTGATGCTGTGCGACAGGCAACGAGAGGATACACAAATACGTTATCAGCGGCACTGTTCATTTTTAATTACGTCTTGACACACTTTCCTCTGAATCACTTTCATATTTCATCACTTTACTGTAATATCACTTGTAGCAACATTTCAACTTCCATAGTAACAATGCCTCTCACATGCACAGCTACCCATAACACAACGTAACAGTTTCGTGTCTCATGCTCGACTCTGCAGACGCGGCTGCCCGCAAAGATATTCCACAACTAAGCCAGCGATATGACAGTACGCTTACACATTGTAGCCCTTTTTTTAACTTATTACGCACAATGTGCAACCTGGAATGCTATAAGCACTTTCGAAGCCATGAGTCATTCCCCCTGCTGATTTCATGCCATTTTTTGCAATCACCCTCTTAGTTGCTAGGTTGTTACTGTTTGTCAGTTCATGAGGTCAGTCGCTTTTGTTTCAGCTGTGGTTGTTACTTTCCGTTACCGCTTCGAAGTAACATCACCAACAGTGTACTTGGGCAGCTTTAGAAGGTTTGAAATGTCTCTGATGGATTTGTTACTCAGGTGAAATCGTTTGACAGGAGTACGGTTCGACGTAACTGAGCTCTGCTGACTGACCTATTCTGCTCTTTGTGCTTCTCTTATGATAACAGAATATTCCCCGCTCCTTTTCTATTGGCGTGTGGGCCTCTCATTACATCCAGTGTTCAGTTTCGCATTAAATGGGGTGTATGGACACTTTTGATCAGATACTATATAGTGGATTGCGTTAAATATTGGACTGACCCGTGAGTCTAACAGGCTTTGTAACTGAAGCTGCATTACGGCGAAGTGAACTTTTTAGACACACGTTTGTGTGCTGATGTAGTTGCGGCAGCTCCCGCCGACAGCGCAGCTGCCCGCCGTGTCAAATTAGCGTTGGATGTCGCAGGTCGGAGCGGACCAGCGGGCGGTTCGCAACGGACGCGGCCTGTACCTGGTGACGTCACCACGCTGCGTCACCTGGCGCCGCTAATCCACGGCGGCATTTTTCCACCCTCCCTGCCTCTGTACTCCTCCCTCTGTGCGACATGACATCGCGCGGCCGGTCGATGGCAGGCGCTCCAGAGGTCGGAAAGCGTGTCCGGTTCCAGCGGACTCGTCCGCCGTGTACCTGACAGCGTGACAGGTCGGACATGAAGCGATGGCTGAAGAGGAGGAGGAGGAGGAGAAGAGTGACGGGCAATACGAAACTGCTGCTAGCGTTGGATGATACAGTCAGTAATTCAGTGAGCATTTCGAATTCATTTTAATGTCCTGTCCAGTTGATAACAGACTCTTTCCATAAACGTTTAGAGTATATCGTCGGTTACAGATTACAGCATTATGGACGAGGGACCTGATATAGGTAAACGAAAATATATCGAAAACGAGTAAACAGAATGATGCGTTGTTTTCGTCCAGTTATAAAGGAAAAGTTAAGAATTTTCGGATGCATGCATGTAAATATTAATGTTTGTAGCTGCAGAATTATAACACCTTCATTTTGATGCAAACAATATACTTCCTAAAGATTATGTTGCATTTAGTAACTGAACTACCAGTACAGACGCCGGCCGGGGTGGCCGAATGGTTCTAGGCACTACAGTCAGGAACCGCGCGACCGCTAAGGTCGGAGGTTCGAATCCTGCCTTGGGCATGGATGTTTGTGATGTCCTTAGGTTAGTTAGGCTTAAGTAGTTCTAAGTTCTAGGGGACTGATGACCTCAGGAGTTAAGTCTCATAGCGCTCAGAGCCATTTGAACCATTTGAACTAGTACAGACAGAACCATTGAGCTCTGATACGGAGAAAGTATGTCTTGTTAACATTAAATTCGTTATTTAACTAATTAGGTTTGTAACACTATCTTAATTCAAGAATAAAAAAGGTATTTAAATGGGTATCTCACATCTACCTAAATCGTGCAGCTTGATGAATGTAGACTCAGTAGGAACAACTGAACAACAATAAATATGAAACTCTGTTGTAGATCCTGTCAAAATTATTAACGTGTATTAGTGACTCACTTGTAGCCAAACACAGTGCAATGGGAACCAAGGCCTTTCTCTGTAACTGCAATAGTCAATCATGAAAAGCGAATAATTGCTATAAATACGTCTCAAAATCAAATAAATAATGTGCAGCTCGAAAGAGTTGAAAATGCTTGCCTGTTAAAGAATACTGGACACAATGTTCTAACACTTTATAATTTAGTTTGTGAAACATGAACATATACACTTTAAGGAATCAGCTAAAGTATTTCTTCATCTAGCGACCTTCGTTAAGACCTACCTTCACAGATGAATTTCATGCGAAGTACTGGAATTTTATTACTATAAATAGGGGGAACTATTGCAACAGTAAGATACTTATTTAGCTTCGTCACGTGCAAAAGTTTGGTAGATAAAATGGAAATGAGCGTATGGCATCGTTGGCCGGGAGGCCACTTCCGAGGAAGTTCGGCCGCCAAGTGCAGGTCTTATTTCAGTCGACGCCACATTGGGCGACTTGCGCGCCGGTGGTGAGGATGAAATGATGATGAGGACAACACAACACCCAGTAGCCGAGCGGAGAAAATCTCCAACCCGGCCGGGAATCTAACCCGAGCACGCTTGCATGGGAGGCCAGCACCTTACCACCATCTAAGCAGGTGGACTTTGGTAGACGAAGATGGCACCTAGCAGTACATGACCACGAAATGACGGCAGACAAAGCACACACCACAACTTACATTAACATTGAATATATGACCAAGGAAAGTTGAAATGAGAAACATGCTATAGTACGAGAAAAAGACTGTATAATAGTTTTCTAAATCAACCAAACATGCGAAGCAATCCAACTGGCTTCCGAAAAACAAATGCATATGAATTGAAAGTACCATCAGTGACCCGAAACATCATGGGACATGACTGTCACTCTTTAGTACCTTACCGCTAGTTCATTGATATATAATTGAGTGCATTGGACATGTGTGCCCAGGCAAAAAGCTTCGCACATTTCTCACTAGCATAGTGCCCTCCCGGTGTAGTGTCAGTTCCTCTTTGTCGTCAGAACGTGGTCAATTTAATTTAGAGCGACAAATCTCCCCAGGGAGCAGTGCATTTTCGCGAAAGTGAGGCCACGACCCACCTGGTGCCTTTTGTTTGGTAGAGTCGGTACCTGTCGTCAATGAGGGCAGAGACTGCTCTGCTGTCATTGCCCTCCTCGGGCAACAACTGATCACGACCTATGCCTTTTCTGTATGAACATGGAAGAATGGGACATCATGGTGCTGCCCAACAGGCGTGAGGAACTCCGTTGCTTTTGGGCCAAAAGTTGGTGCATCCAATCGAATGAGGCAGCCACTGACACCATATTAGGTGTGAAGAGGCTTACGAATCGATGAGACGCAGCTCCAGGTAGGTACCAACCTTTTGTTTCTTAATGCTCTTTTTGTACACCAAGAGTGGGCATTTTCAGCTGCATTTCACGTTTTTCGTGAAATAAGAGATATTCTAGTGTGTTATATTGGCAACAACAATGACCCGTTCCCTCCACTCAAAATCCTTTTGGAAACTTAGCATTTGAGGTTTTTGAAGATTCGGCGATGCATCTTCTGGCCAATATCTAGTGCTATTCGGTGCACTCTAGCTGATTTTGGAGCAATGTGCCTCCATTGTAGTAGCACGATCCATATTCCGAAAAGCTCGCAAGTTACTTGTTCTGCCACTCGAGCTATGCTTCCGATTTGATTAGAGTCTCATGTCTCTCTTTGACTCGTTAACTGTGAATTAACAAACTGCCCAAAACAGGAAATCTGTTGCTTTTTCTGCATACAGTCTTCCATATAACATGGTATCTCTGCATAGTGTTATCGTTATTTTGCCTAAGTTCCGATGAGATTTTAAAGAACTTCGCTCTCTGTCAATTTTATGTGAATTTTGTTCATGACAAAGAGCAACTAAAACTCTGTTACGCTCAGGCTTCATTTAAATTTTAAGAACACTTAATTGTTCTAAAACTTTTTCAGGGTTAGGTGACAGACAAGTAACAAAAATAACCTGTCGCATACCTGAGTTGTTGTTCTCAATGTGATGGAGTTTTCATTTCGGACAGTGGCCAAACTCCACGATCAATTATTTGAAAATTCAGAGGAAAGGATCAGCATTTTACTCGCCGCCTTGTGTGGTTATATATCCGTTTATTATCCAGACGGAGTTGTTTCGATTTCCCCTTGGACTACGACTTGTATTTGTGTCGTTTCATGATGTTATGGCCAACGACCTCGCAGCAGATAACAAGTCACAACTTTCGATCTAAATACAATATCAAGAAAGCCAGAAAATGAGCTATATTGATGAGAGAGTGACTCAACTGACTGTATGATGTTCCACGTAAAATGCTGGATCCATAATCAGTTTCAGGGTTACTGAAATCACAAATAAACGCAATGTCATTAAAATGGCAAGCATAGGTATCACGATACAAACACTAAACGAACGAATGAATAGGAAACCTTGCATATGAGCAGGCACTTCGAATAATCGCAAAGAAATGATACATTCTCACAAATATTGCCGACGTGCTGTCGCTTCTTACTTCTTCGTACTCTAGCCTAAACGTTCAACCATGGTCAGCGTCAGCGAACAAGTGTGCGTTTGAAAGCTACTCGCAGGCGTGGTCTCTCAACTGCCAGCGCCGTGACTGCTTGAAAATCGCTGGGTGCGTCACAGCATACCACACGTCCGCCACAGTGTCTCACAGGGACTATTCTAAGAATCTGTACTCCAAATGTCGATGCTAACTGAAACATACTTGCAAATGTAACGTTCCCATTTTTCTCCGAAAGTGTCCAGCACATTTCAGAGGTTGATACAAAAATTCTCTTCATCAAGTAGGCGTTCAGTACACTCCTCTGTAAGTGCATTGTCAGTGGCTGTTTTCCCGTTCACGTCTGCATTTCGCATTTCGTATTTAGTTGGTCGATGTTGTTGGTAGTGGTGACGAAGACTGGAAAGCTCGCAAGATGCAAGCTGGATATAAGAGTTTCTGTTAAGAGTAATTTTCAACTATAAAGCTGTAGAACCTCTGGTAATGATCCATCGGCAGGTATTAAGCTTGGCGTTCTCATCCCCCCCGGATAGGATGGAGAGAACACCCCCCCCCCCCCCTGTCAAAGGAAACATCGAATTCTTCATGGAAGCACTTTTAGCCATGTAGGAGATCTCTTTTTAACGAACTGAACACGTTCAAACTTGACGATCAAGTGGTGGAGGGGAGCTTCAAATGAAATAACGGATTATGAGCTGAGGAATGGTCGCTTTCTCTTACCCTACATCTTGCGAGTTTAATTAGATAATTAACGGCTAATGCTAATATGCTGAAACTTTGTAAGTACAATTATGCATCTAGCTGAAGTTATTGATAACTCTTCTTACTTTTTCCCAACGTAAATGAAGATGTAAAATTTACCCGTAAAGTTTTAATACTTTTAAACCAAGTATTATATCAAAAATTAAATGAGATAAGTATCTTCCTTTAATTATTACAGAGTAAGTATCGGTATCCGAGGTGCTGAAATGTGTGACACTTGTTAAGATAATAACAATAAACACGCGCCAAAATGCGACCAGCACTCAGGTGAAGAGGTCCCTCGAACGTACTCCATGGTGTATAATTTTAAACGAATAAGTTACTCAGGAACCGTTCACTTGTACACTTGGCCTCTTGTAGCCTGTCTGCCCCTGCTCTGCTGTTGTAGCTGCATTTATCAGCCACAACATTATGACCACATACCTAATCGCCGGTATGTCCGCCTTTAGCACCGATAACATCGGCGATGCATCGTGGCTTGGAAGCAATGAGGTCTTGGTAGTTTGCTGGAGGCACTTGGCACCACATCTGCACACACAGGTCACCTAATTGCAGTAAATACCTGGGAGGGGGGAGATGAGCTCTGACGCCACGTTTCAATGGCATCCCAGATGTGTTCGATCGGGCTGAGATCTGGCGAGTTGGGGGGAGGGGGGAGGGGCAGCATATCAATTGGATCTCGCAATTATGTTCTTCACACTCCTGGCCTTGTGAAACGGCGAATTATTCTGTTTAAAAATGCCACTGCCATACGAAAACATGATCGTCATGAAGGGCTGTACGTGGTCTGCAACCAGTGTACAATACTCCTTGGCCGTCATGCTGTCTTGCACGAGCTCCACTGGACCCATGGATGCCCACGTGAATGTTCCCCATAGCATAATGGAGCCGCCGCCAGCTCGTATCCGTTCGGCAGTACAGGGGCCAACGAGCTATTCCCTTGGAAGACGACGGGTTCGAGTCATCCCATCGGCATGATGAAGAAGATATAGGGTTTCATCAGCTCATGCAACGCTCAACCACTGCGGCAACGTCCAGTGCCGATGGCCAAGTGCCCATTTTTGTCGTATATGCCAATGACCAAGAGATGGATGCAGCAGATTCAAAGTTTTATAGCTTGCAGTAAGTCGTCGGGGATGAAGAGGTTTCCACGGACTACGTGCAATGAAACTAAACAACGATTATGTGGCAACTATCAAAAAATAAAATAGAGAGAGAGAATGAGAGGTAGGGTTAGAGATTTAGGTAAGACAAAGGTGTAAATATTCTTTTTGGTAAGTAGCGTTAAGGTCACGCTTATGGAACAGATGTTGTAGTAAAGTACATGGCACTGTTCGCATGCTGTTTAAGGATAGGGAAATATGATTTAAACTAAGCTCTTAAGATCTTGAAGATGGAGTCGGTTCACAGACTTGCTTCTCAATGCAGTTGTTACCGGAACGTGAACCAGCAAACGTACACTTGCAGACATGGTAAGCTAGAGAAGGCTTGTAGAGCGGAAGAGACAAATCATACCGAAAGGTGAGTTAAGTACTTCGTCACCGGTTTGCCCAGACACGGTAAGAGAAGGTCGACAAACTCCAGCAGAAAACTCTACAAGAAATATATTGTGCACGGTCTACAACCTTAATTTCAAAAATCATAGATTGCTCGTTTCACTACGTTTCAACAAAGATGTTAGTTTCTCCAAATAGCACTTCGTTTAGTGGGCAGGGGAAGCGGAAAAAGAGACATTCGAGCCATGCTGAGATTATCATCTGCGAACAAACAGGGAAGGAGGAGGGGGCTAAGATGGAGGGAGGTTGTTGGAGGGAGAAGGATGAAGGGAGTCATGTCAAACATCTTCCAACACAAATCATACAGTGGCTTTTTTTTTTTGTGGATGGAGAAGTGAAAACCGCTATGAACAGGATGGGGGATATGATTTAGTCAGGTCGAAAGGGACCAGGGCCGTCCTAATGCTTAAAGAGAACCTCGGCGCTATTTCGTTCCTGTTATTGCGATACGGATGTAGTGACACGTCGCCAAGAAAATACCACGAGTTGACTACTCTAAATCAATCAGGCAGTAGTCTTTCTTTCTCTCTGTTGTCAACTTCTGTTCTTGTTGGTGTGTTATCCTCTTGCAATGGATATTTACTGAGATCACTATCTTGCAACGTTTCAGTCCCTGTCTCACTGCTAACTCTCACCTGATTAATTATATTTTCAAGGTCATACTCAGAGTGAACATTCATCAATGCTTCAGGAGGTAAACTTCTTGAAGACAAACCATGTTTAGCAGGGCAGCCAAACATCGCTTCGTACGGAGATCTTTTAATTCCAAAATGTACAGCGTTATTGTTCATTAGCTGCACAAGTATTAATGGACGGCTCCACTCCGCGGTGTTGTGTTCCCCCATCCTTGAAGTTATCATATTTTCTGTCTTAATTTGCTCCCCTTACGCTCCCTTGGCTCTGAGTCTGTCAAGGTGTACCGCGTCAATCTTAAAATTGGTCCAAAGTTCAATTAAGCTGCTCATTATTTTGTTAACGAACTCTCTATCATTGTTAGACTACAATACAGTGTTATCGCATACCTCGTAGCTGTTTTGGACATCAGTGCCCTGAGAACAACGAATTTAGTGAGGTGGTCCTGATAAACCATAACGAATTTGTAATCTACATGTGGTTGTGATTGGAAGTTGATGAGATCAACTTGACATCAGGAATTTAGCTCCTTGAGCAGCATTGGCTTCACTACTATTCCTTTTCTCTGACCTTTTTTGCTTTTGTAAACAACATAAATTTGGACTTCTCTGTATGTTATATTACACAACTTTGACTTCAAGCGTATCATCATTTCCACATTTGGTCGCATCCACCCTGGTCAGTCGTTACATGAGCATCATGCAGAATATCATACAGTTCTTCACCATAAACATAATATTTAATCTTGCCTTCTTCAGTTACAGATTGTATCAATTTGGTTACTCCATTCACTTCTAGGACTTCATACATCTTCAAAAACTTGTAGTCGTTGCCATCCCTCTTTCGTCCAGGTTTGAGTGATTTAGCCTTGGTAATAAGTGATTCGTACTTTTCTCTGTCCATGAAGACAGAATTATAACTGAGATATCCCCGTTCCACTCTGTGATGATCGTAGAACTTCACTGATTCAACCATAGCAGCACTGATGTGAACCGTAACTGCATTACTGTCAACCACAGCTGCACTACTGTAAACCGTAACTGCACTTTTCTCTACCACAATTGCACTCCTGTATAACATAACCAGCTGAAGACAAGTAGATTCACGCTGATGCGTGGCAGAATTGTTGGACGCACTGTTAATAACCCAGGAGGAGCGATGGTACATCTTCATTAGTGAATAATAAGCTACTGTGCATTATCCCTAGCCGAGTACAGTGATGGTTCACCTTCACTAGTGGATGTATTATTTTCCGCTTATGGTAAGCTCTCACTGATTATTTTATTCCATGCACTATGGAAGGCTTACCTTCCACACTCTTCCACTATAACACCTCATCATGTGGCAAGGCGCTCGAAACGACTTGTCAAGGCAGCATCGCGCCATCCGCCGATGTATGCCTTCGTCGGCAGAGAGCCAAACAAGCTGTCACCGAATGAGTTACTATTCGTAAGTGCCGAGCGAGCTACGGAACAAGTTCAAGACTTTGGCCATAACCAGATAGCCACTAAGCTGCTGGACGGTCACTACCATCATCAGCCTGCCACCTGTTACTGAGGTACGGACTTTGCACCACTGTGCCCCACTTCCTCCACGCCGCCGTCCCCGCCTACACTCTGCTGGCTGCGCTAAGCACAGTTACCCCGGGCTGCAGGAATGCAGTACTAGCAGCAGCTGTTCGCCAACAGTGCCACTCTCAATTAGCACCTTCAAAGTAGGTGTGTGGTTTCCTAACGGACCAGACTGCTGAGGTCATCGGTCCCTAGACTTACACACTACTTACATTACCTTATACTAACTTATGCTAAGAACAACACACACACCCATGCCCGAGGGAGGATTTCAACCTCCGGCGGGAGGGACCGCGCAATCAGCACCTTCTCAGGACGCTAGCTTCCACAAACCTGCATAACCTTTAGGGAGTCTGCTGCCACTACGCCGATATGACGACACGAAGGTCGATAACAGGCTACGCCCACGCACGAGGGCGCGCACGTTTATCTGATCTAGCCGGTGGACAATAAAGGGTTCTCCCGAGCTCTGTCTCTCGGGCTGCAGCCATCTTCACCTCAGATGGATTCCCGTTGTCGTCGTCCGCCCCTCTGCAGCCCATAGGTGGGAGTGCCGAGCACTGTTCTAACACAGAAGAGGAACGGCTCCTCCACCACCCACCCTGTAATTCACTGCAGCCCATTACACCATAATAGCTCTGTTCAGTTTCTTGGTACACTGCCAACTCTCCCACGTTTCCAGTAAGCCATAAATCGAATTCTGTTACTGTATTTGCTGCCCTCAAGTCGCTTCATGCCATAACTTACACTGTTGCTTTTGTGACGGCTCCCAAACCCAAGGTCCTCGGTGGTACTTTTGGGGCAGCCGCCACAAATTGTATAAAGTGTGGGTAGTGACCAGGATGTAGCTATGCCTGTTGGCCGAAAAATAATTGATGACAAGAATTGCGCCAGCTACATTGAGGAGATAACTTATCTTTACTTCTGACGAAACGTGCAGCAGCAATACAAGTCCAAGTAATATCCAAGAGTAATCCGTGAACTGAGCCTGGTCGAATACAATAGCAAATATCACACCGCAATGGCTTCGCTATAAGCTCTACGAAAGGCTAGCAATAGACAATCGACAACAGACTGTCCGTCTCGGGGCCAGCGCTCCTCCTTATATGCAAAAGGCAGAGGGCGCTGCGGACCCGAGCTCAGCCATGGAGCGACCTCTTCCGTCGGCGTTAACGCCCTGAGTCGCCGACGGCCGCGACAGGAACAGTGGCCAGCGATGTTAGGGCGCGCGTGAGCGAGTTGGTTGGTTGGTTGGGTCTGTGGATACAACAGTTGCAATGAAAACAGAAATTCTAGGGAACGGCTTGATGTCGATCACGATGTCGTTAAGCCTGCGTCACACGGACCGCACATTCTAAGATCAACGTTGAGCGTGCTCGTTTCTGACGCAGCCAATGTGGCCGACAGGTTCTAGGCGCTACAATCTGGAACCGCGCGACCGCTACGGTCGCAGGTTCGAATCCTGCCTCGGGCATGGATGTGTGTGACGTCCTTAGGTTAGTTAGGTTTCAGTACTTCTAAGTTCTAGGGGACTGATGACCTCAGAATTTAAGTCCCATCATAGTGCTCAGAGCCATTTGAACCATTTCGTTTCTGACGTCATACCGTCGCTAAAGCACATTGGGGAGTCTTTCCATAGCTGTAGAGTAATGTCAGGCATGGCAGGTATTCTAAACATGCGTTTGAACGTAGAGCAGTGAGGTGGAAGAGCGCTTCCAGCGTCACATCACGCCAGCTCTTTTTAAGTACACAGTGTAACATCCACGAGATAAATTTTAGCTACAGTGCAACGAGATGAAATTATGCCTCTCACAATTATAAACATTATCTATTCAACATAAAAAAGATGATAAATATTAATTATTTATGTAATATTTTATGATGTAATTGGACATATCGATGTGTATCATACAAAGACAATGATAATTGTAAAGTGCTTTTATGATCTGCGTTTGTCTTCCTTTGTTTTTACCTTTGTTTGTTGGCTTTTGTAGGTTCAGCACGCAAGACGCATATCAAACTGAGGTCTGTTAAGAAATTGTAATTATTTGTTAATTATTACTTGAAAAATGAGTTCATTATTATTATAAACATGAGTGAATAATTATTTGTAACTGTAATTCCTCTCTCAGTAAGCATTATCTGTGTTAATTGTTTCTTTCCGCTGCAAGGAGCGCAGCCATTGATGATAGCGATTTGTATCGCGTTTTTGTCTGTGTTTTCCTTAGAAACAAATCAAATGTTTGCTTGGTGAAGTCTAAATAGTGCACAATACGAAAGTAGAGTTTCTGTTAAGTTTAATAAGCAGTTAAAATACTTATTTGGTCTAACAATAGAAAGTCTCTATTAATTGTCTGCCGCCATGTCAACAATTGTCTCAGCGGCAAATTCAAATTTCGCAACTCTGCAGACATAAATTCTGAACGTAATACAAATGTGTGAAAATAAATGTGCACCGGTGGTCCCGAACTCATTTGAATGAAAATGATTCGAATCAGATTGGTTCTTAAAAAACACTGCTCATAGCACGAACGTTATAACAAACTTTTCTAGCTGATGTATGGAGCCGAAATTAATTACGCACGAGTTGCGAAGAATATTGTTTCAGGTAACATACGTCAGTGATGTGCGCGGCTGATGTTCGGTGGTTTTAACGATCATTTTGCTGAAGATAACTGTTTCCATCATAATCCATAGTTGTATAGAATCTGTTGTATGAACTGTGATTTAGTGACACTTACACAACTTACAGACAACACTTTAACACGACGTTAAGTTGGAGCTCTTTACCAACTTGACCAATTCTTTAGCCGGGAGAAATTTTATTTAGTAATTACTCAATGTAATAAAATAAGATTATCATTTTCATTTACAAATTAGTTAAATACCAAACCACTGAAAAACACAGCGAACGCCACAACAGCTGGGAGATGCCATGTTGGGTTTTAGTTGAAGACCAAATTTGGTGTGGCCTACATTATAACTTCCGTTTTACAGATGTATGCCGTTTCAAAGCACCAGCAAATTAATCTGTCCGAGATCCATCTTTTATTGGTACACATTTTTGTGATAAAATGTCAGGAATCATACTGGTGACAAAAGAATTCTGGAATTGTAACTTACCTGTTATGGAAACACGCCATTTCAACACAAAGACACGTTGAAGATCAATCAAAAACACATTTTTCTACGTATGATTTCTTATCATTAAAAGTCTCTTAGTAACATATCTGTGATTAAAGCCTTCATATTCTCTCTGTCTCTCAGGAGGGTTTCTGTTCTATTGGGTTTATCTACAAGAGACCTTGCTGTACTTTTAGTAAGGTATTTTGCACTTTTTGTTTAGACTTGTATTTCACATGTTCTAAAGATTCTGCTACGAAACTGAATCAGCTGTCAGATAAGAATGATCTCACGGTCTTACTCAAAAGTGAGAAGGGTGAAATAATTTTTATCTTACGTGTAAAACTATTCTAAATATTTATCTCACTGTTTGTAATATACTGACTGTATATGGAACTTTCCTATTTGTCTTATAATATCTTCATAGATATTGAAGTTTTATCTCCCTATCTTACAGACAGAATAACGTGGCTAGCCTAAGGACATAGAAGAAAATGTGTATTTTGATAGCAGTATCGTAGTAATTTACGCCTGTCCATTTCATACACAAACTGCGTCACCTGCGAGCCAGAAAACTGCCACTGGTGCGCACTGCGATCGTGTATACAACGTTGATACACTCGACGTATGCATATGCCGCATCGCTTCTGAGCGTCCAGCAGAATTCTGAACTCGGCACGCTCATCGTTGACGTTCGAATTCACGATCCATATGAAGACGGCCTTAGTCTGAGAAAGTAAAGGAAAGAAAGTCAGCCGCGTTCTTGTCATAGGAGCCACCCTGGCGTTAGCTGACGCAAGGGAGAAAACGGACAGCGTAATACAGAATGGCTGCAAGTCGTTTGAACAGCGGTACTGTAGAATGCGCTGTCTGTTTCTCAACGTCTACCCCAGCTCGCCCGTTAGTTTCATCGAGGTAAACCGGTCTGCATGAACTGTTTTTACCCTATTATCTATGTCCATTTCAATTACACTTCTAGACTACCGAAAAATTTGCATTTAATGACACTGAACATTACAAATTAGCGTAGATACAAAAAAAATCTGGTACAAAACATTTAGCTAATCATTACGGAAACTTCAACAGTTCTCTGCTTGTAAAAAGTTTTTAGCGGTGAGACTTCCATCAAAGTACCTTAGTGACACGCGCGATGTACTGGAAGAAAATAAAAAGGATCCCACAGTTGCCCTCTGACCTTAGTACGAAAGCGTGAGGCTACTCTTCACTACCTAGAAGCTTAAAAGCAGACGGCCGTCAACATGAGAAACGTACATATGGCCCGACAGCCAGACCTGCAGCTGCCATAAATCATGGTTATACGTCACTCCTGCGGGTACCGCTGGGTGCTTTTATATCCGGTGAACGTGCGAGACATACGGATCTTTATGCGCTGGCAGAGAAGCACTGCGCGCCGGAGAGCGGAAAGAGAATAACAGGCACCCCCCCCCCCCCCCCCCCCACACACACACACACACACACACAAGCGGATGACACACCTCTTTTTGCGCCGCTCCTGTTCGTTGCCTCTGGCCCTAATTGGCAGGGCGCTGCAGAATTTATTGGCTCTCCGACATCGTGAAGGCACCGGTAGCGCAACCCCGCCTGACAGGCTCCCGAGTACGTACAGTTCCAGTGCAAGTGTTTGCTGCAAACAGTTTCGGGTGTTGTGTTCTCGAAACTTGTAGTCCTAAAAAACAAGCGGAACTATGCTACACTATGGTAACGGTTGAACTGGACGGATCGAGAGAATTGGCCCACATTTCACAGACTAAGTCACGCAAATAATGGGAAAAGTGATGACTGCAAGATGAAATTTTATGTTTTCTTTCGTTTGCCCCACTGAATAAATAGCGCCTTTTTACTGAACCTATAAGCTATTCAATAGATCTAGTTCTTTCTGCTTTCAGTAAATTACGACAAACAGATATGTTACGGCGTAAAGTCAAGCGCCGGCACCCCAGTTGGGAACGATGGACCAGAGAGGGCTGTGAAGAAGACGTCAGCCAATTGCACGCTGACCGACCCCTCTCCATGACGACAACGCAACAGCAGCGGCCTCTATGCGCAGAGGACATAAGCGCCGCGCCCGACTGGTCTTAGCCAGTTGAACAGCAGTCCTAGGAGAAGCGTCAAGACAGCGACCTGGATAGAAGTCAAAGCTCATTACTTCACATGTACTAGATGTGGTGTCACCGCCAGACACCACACTTGCTAGGTGGTAGAGCTTTAAATCGGCCGCGGTCCATTAGTACATGTCGGACCCGCGTGTCGCCACTGTGTGATCGCAGACCGAGCGCCACCACAAGGCAGGTCTCGAGATACGGAATAGCACTCGCCCCAGTTGTACGGACGACTTTGCTAGCGACTACACTGACGAAGCATCGCTCATTAGCCTTACATAGCAATTGATAATTATCGTCTAAAACATGTCTCAACAAGAACGATGTATACAACAAGGATGGATTAAAGTTAAGTATTCCAAAAGCAACGTACTTTTCTTTATAGCATTAATTGAGCGTCCTGTTTCAGACTTCAAGATATTCTGCGTGAGCTTATAGCGTGCATATCGGCCCCCTCAAATAACACTGTGTCGGCACTTCTGTCGACACATCACTAGAATTGTTATACTGAAGACGCTTGTTTATTTCGGATGTCACCCTTTTCTTTCCACACATCTATGTAATTCCCAAAGTTAGTTATTGTCTTTTATTTTTCGTAATGAAACTCATTAATACGATTTGTGTGAATTGTTTGCCTAGCGATCCGAGAAAGCAAGTTTCCTAGACACCCCATATTTGATGAATAGGCAGCATCAAACAAGATTTGAGCTAATTCTTCTTTTAGCAGTTAGCACTGGAATAAAGTTCAGAAATTTAAGTCTGTTACGGAATGAGGTTCATGAAGTAATTATTTTAAAAGAGAATATATCCCTCTTCCATTATCATTCTAATTAGATGCACTTTTAGAGGTCTTACCAATAGCCACAGAAATGATAACTACTGCCTGAAAGTTGGAGTGGAGGGGAGTGAAGGATAGGGAGAGCAGTGGTGGGGTCGGCGGAAGGGAAGGGTGAGGCATCAAATGATAAATCGCTTTTGTATCAAAAACCTTGGTTTATACGAACATGACAGATGTGCCAATCATTTAGCACATAGAATTATGTATCATCTTAACACAACACTTGGAGATAGTTAGATCAGTTGTTCACGAAACACAAAAAGGGCTGAATGCTAACAGCCAGCCTATGTGCTAACACATCTGGAATTTTCTCTTTGTGTAACAGTATGAGAAGACGTCGGAATGGAAACACCGGTAAGTCCCAAATACATGGTATTGATCATAATACAGTTTTAGGACCAGATACAATTCAGCATGCAGTATCTTCTAGCTGAAATCGCTTTACAGCTTACATCAGTGGTCAAGGTGCACATTTTGAATACTTGATATTGTGACACGGCTGTCACGTTCCAACCTGCGATACTAATTCACTGTTTGGCCACTGTTTTGCCATAACATGTTTGGAAACTGGAAAAATGTATTTTGAGAGCAAGCTTTGAGCAGTCCTAGCATTTCAGGTGCGTCCAGGTACGGTCTCAAGTCTCCTTTGTTAGCAGAGGGCAGCCTGTGAGTCTCATTAGGTCAAGCACACCACTCTGGAGTGTTGAGAAATCTTTCCAGAAGCAAGACTGTCGCCATTCCAATCCGCTTATGTGTGAACACTGGCGGCGCCTACCCTTGTGCTGGACACTGAATACCATGTTCGCCTTGCATCCCCTCAGGGCACAGGGTAATCGAAGAACCACAGTCTTATCTTTCTGTGTTAACTTCATAAGCTTGGAGACCGCAGTACCGCTCAGCTAGCATGGAATCTGTGTTGGTTCTGTTTAGCTTTAAAAATTTTCGTTATCCAATGACGTGTTCAGCCACCTAGCACATGGTGCACATTATCCAATCTCAACGTAACACCGCTTAAGCCCAGTGCCAAGCTCGTAATGGTAAAACGTGCATCTTGTACACAAAAAGTGGGAAGTTTGCTGTCCATTCCCTTAGTTTTCTTTCCTTGCATGTCACATTGGCAATAGCTTTGAGTAGTCCCCTCTGCAATGAATTTCTGAAAAGTTGGAAGTGCGGCAGGAGGTAGTACCTTTTTTGGCATTTGGGGATGGACCATTGGAGGTATGAGAAGTCGGCCACCATCAGGGCTAGTTTGCACACTTTCCTGATTCTAAGTACATGCAAGTTTTCACAAGCCACGATTGTTTTCCTGTGTTTCAGGTATGCAACATGATTTGCTGATTTAATTCTAGTTTGTATTTTGGTTCTACATCTTAATATTCACAAGCTGATTGCAGATCAGGATATCCTGGTGCTTTATTTTCCATGGAATCTACCTTTCATTTGGTACCTCTCACAGTACCAACGTCAAATTTCGTCAATGTAATTTGTAACTCAACTGTTCCTGTTCTTAGATAACTTTTGAGTCGCCTTTCTGAAACTTAAGACCAAATAAAATTCTCTTAAAGGTAGGATTGACCTGAATTTCAAGATCATTAACTGTTATGGAATTTTTGTTTCATTTCCTGTTTTGACACGGAACATTTGGATCCATGACAAAATTGGGGTGAGGATGGCCTCAGGTGATTAAGTGACTTTATTTTATGCAACAAATGATGAAACTTCAACTATTCAGTAACCGGTCGTGTACTCAATAAAAGATTGTGGACTAAGCAACTGTCCTGCGGTTATCTTAATTTTGCAACTAGTCTCCCCAAAGTTCTCGGCTCTAGGGTTTTATACAGCAATACGCTGACAACACCGCTTCCTTACAGTTCATTCAACACTCCATTCATCCCTGTGTACTCCGCAGTCCTGTCTTGATAACTTCATTACCTGGTGTAAAGAGTTGTGTCTTTCCATATGTTCCACAAAAGTCAAGCCGATTTTTACTATCTACGAGACCATGAAATAATGCCTGAGATTTACCTACACTATAAACTGTAGTCTGTTGTGCCTTTCCCTACCAGTATTAAGGCACAAGACCGCCCTCTTCATCCCAACTTAGATCCTGCTCTCTATGTCCCGATAATACGTTACCTTCCCGATACGTACCCCAAGTCCTATTTCACATAAGATCCTCTCAGGTACGTTCCACAAATTCCTCACCTAGAAGATGTTCTACCCTCATTAACGTCTTCGTGGCGGAGGAAAGGCCAATCGCTAAAAACGTCACGTGACATTGTCATCACCGTCTCAACCTATTATCCTTACTTTCATTTTGTAAGCCAAAGGCTGGGGAGTACTCACGTGGCGCTGCTAGCTGGAATCCAGTAGTGGGAAATGGGAGTAGGAAATAAGAATTAAAAGTCAAGTTGTCCAATTAACGTAACCGTTAAAGAAGTAACATTTTAATCCACACGCCCACTAGGTCTACTGCACTGAGGTTATACTTACGCAAATTAGTTTCATTCTTGATTCATAACTGACTTACGTGATATTTTCACTTATTCGTTTATTTTGGATGGGAATGTTTATCACTATTATTCGTAATTCATCTTATTCTGTTCCTGAATATGACACAGAAATACAGATGTGTTGACACTTTTTCTATAGTCAACCGTTGTCGTCTCTCTCTCTCTCTCTCTCTCTCTCTCTCTCTCTCTCTCTCTCTCTCTCTCTCCGCTTTCTCTATCTATCTGTATATCATTCATATACCTCATATTTCTTATACCAACTCTTTTTAGAACAAATAGAAGCCCACACAGTAGAGTAATTCCTCAACTGGACCTTACGTAACCAGCAGTTTAAACCCCACACACTGCAAAATGACATTTGGTGTGTCACTTACAGGTCTCAAGAGTCGTTGACCAATAGTTATTGTCAGTGATGCACTTACGCAACAGGTGTAGGGGACGCATGGTATGGTGCTAGGGTTTTCTTCCTCTCATAACATAGCAGTTGCTGCAGTTTCACTGTAGCTGACAGCTGCTACGCTAAAGTGGTGCCTTCGTGTCACCTACCAGAATCTCACAACAGTTATTCACTGATACGTTGTGACACAGTTTGCGACAGCTGTTGCTTAATTTACTGTACCATTTTAAATACTCCATGTTGATGATTTTGCTTGGTCCAGTAACGTATATCCGTTTGCAAATGAGGTGCAGATATGAAATGAAGTGGTCGCATGAACTCTGCAGACAATGTTGCATTTGTTTAGAGATCTTGTCTAGTGGTTCAGCATTGCATTTTTACTCAATGAATTCATCTTTCATCTTTTTTTATTTCTTGTTTAGTAGTTACCATTCTTCTGTTAATATTTTTCCGGATTGCTTCTATTTTCTGCGTTGGAAGCCTTCTAAATTAGTGTTATATTCTTAAAATAGATTTTGTGTTGTATACGATTAACTGATGCTGTTGTTCCCAGTTATTTTTAATTGTTTTGGGAACCTACGCTATTGTTACATTCTTTCTCCAGAATACGGCAGCATTTATATAAATACTCTGTTGTCATTCATTCAAAAGAGGTGTCCGCAGAAGTTTAACTTCTCTCTGTCATTACTTCTGATGTTTTCTGTAAGTTTTGGTAAAGCTCATTACTTCTCGTATCTTTAGTGTCTACTGCACCCTAGATTTTCCGAATAATTCCTGACCCAAGTACCTCTGTTCGGTTTATATACATTCATATGCATATAAACGTTTAGATCTTACGTTTGTCGTATAGGTTTTAGTTTTATATTTATGTAGATACATTTATTATTGTAGATTTTTTACTTAAACCATATAATCTTTCCAATTAAATAATTCTTACAGCTACTGCATATCCTGCTTCATGGTTCTGTTTTATAGTTTCTACAATTTATTTGAATATCCTAACTCTTTATGTTTTGTCTATGATTGTGGTGCATTATTTTTCGCATTGACTCTTAAAACTGACATAACTGCGACCATTTTTTTTGGCTATTCTTGCCAGAACATTTACTTAAGTAACTCTTTCTGTAAGATATCCTGAATTATTTCAAATGATGTGAAAAAGCTAGGTAGCTTATTTTAATTCCTAGTGTTACTTATAAGTAATATAATTTTTTTTTTCGGTTAAAAGTCGAGACGCAATTGGTGATTGTGTCGTAACATATTTATTTGTTAGAAATATAATACGTCTCAAACTGTGGCAGATGGAATTCCAATGCAGACGTGACTCAGTCAGCCGCTGATGGTGGTTTTACCACTTTGATATACCACTGCAAGGATTAAATCATAAAAAGATACAAAGCAAATTGAACAGTTGTGGAACAATTTGTTAGGTAAAGCAAATGCATATATCATACAGTACTGTTCAGTATAAGTGCTCCTACTATACAGAACTGTTTCTTTATAGCCTCTGCTCCAAATTTTTGCCGTCATGATGACAAAAAATTCCATAAAGACGCGCGATTGATTCTCGTACTCATTCAAGCTTCTCAGGAGACTGACAGGCAGTTGAAATACTCCCAGCAAAATATGAGCTAAACGGCTGCAGACTAGGCTTTCCTGATAGTCTCTTAAACGGAAAGACCGTTGGCGTAATATCCGGCAAGTGATCTGCTCATGAGGTAGAACAAGAAGACATCACAGACCAAACATAACAGTTAATTGAGTTAATGTGCTAAAACTGCTTTCTGAGTGCTCTACTCACATCGGCTTACAAATCACCACGTATACTGCGTGTAGTATGGCAGAACGCCTGGCAGAAAGCAGGTTTCAAATTATTTTTTTCGAAACTTTAGTTGAAAAATTTTTGGAAGGAAATTATGTGAGGAACGGCAGAAAACTAGAGTTACATGAGGTTATGCGTTTGCCTATAGGCTGGTGGGAGAATCAGTTGCAAAGAGAGATAGTGTGGAAATTGGTGACCTCGCGAAAGTGATAGCATCAGCTTCTCGTGAGCGACACGAGCTATCGCACCCTCTTGTGGGGGCCTGGTGAACTAACGGTTGCGGGCAAGTTAATAACGCTCCGATGCCCGAGCTGCAGGGTAACAAATTGTTCTGCGCGAGGCGGCACACGAGAGGAAACTATGTTACTCAGCTCAAACAATTTGTCTTGAAAATTTCAGCATCCTCTCACAGCTAATATAGCAGCAAATACTTTCGTAATGAGTCTTGTAACGGTGTACAGCATAGCGCTTTAGGCATCTTAAGGCAAAACGTAAGCAAACTTGGTGGCCTACACCAAACTAAGACTTTCAGATTCTCCTTCCTGTTTAACAGTCATTTTACCAGACTGGTGAATCTTTTTGTTCTGTATCTGTCATTATTTTATCTAACTTTACATACATTCCATTTCAAAGGAGATTAGTTAAAATATGAAGCATGTAATAGTTTCTATTCCAAAGAGGGTAAGCACAGGACAGGTGTAAATATTACCAAACCATCAGATATTGTGGTTACAAAATACTGACAAGAACTACTTACAGATGAATAGAAAAATCTGTTGGCATGACATGCAGGATGAGGTTCGGTCCATGAAATGTAAAAAACCATGCAGGCCTGTCATGACCCTCCGACTTATCTTAGAGGAGAGACTGAAAAAATACCTTAATTTACAGCATTTGAAGATTTAGACAAAGCTTTTAACATTGTTGACTGGAACACACACTTCGGACTTCTGAAATTAGCGGCTGTGAATCACTGAAAGCGGAAATTTATCTGCTACTGGTATAGAAACCAAGTGAATATCAACCGAAGTAAAACAATGTAATGGAAATGACTCGAACTGAATCAGGGGATGGAATTAGTTTAGGAACTAACACACTAAAAGTTGTCTGTGAGTTCCGCTATTTGGTCAGATAAATAAATGATCAAAGGAGGGAGGATATAAAATGCAGACTGGCATAACAAGAAAACCATTCCAGTAAAAGAGAAATATTTTATCATCGAAAATAAAAAAAGGGTGGTTGCTAGGAAGTTCTTCCTGCAGTTGTTTGTACGGAAGTGAAACGTGGGCGATGAGCAGTGCAGATAGGAAGAGAGCAGAAACTTTTTAAATGTAATGCTACGGGAGAATGTTGAAAATTATGTGGGTACATAGAATAAATTATGAAGAGGTACTGAAACGAAGTGATTGAAAGTAACTTGCAGCACAAGTTGTCTAAAAGAAGGAATTGGTTGACTGGGACAAATCATGGGACGTCTAGCAACTGTCAGTCTAGTAACGGAAGGAAGTATTGGTGGAGGGGGGGAGGAGGGGGGGTGTTAAACTTATAAGAAGGGACTATGGCTTGAAAACAGTAAGCAGGTCTAAGTGAACGTTTTTCGCGGAAGTCATGCAAGGGTGAAGGCACTTGCACAACATACACTGACATGAAAAACTGCAGGAATGTGTATGTAGGTGCTTCTACTCCAGCTCAGGTTGTGTCACTTTTTCTGATAAAACCATCTAAATCCATGTAGCTGTATCTCAGAATGACAAACTGTAATTCTTTCAAACCACGGTGCCGTCAGCTCACGTTTCGGTAAACTTGTTACTTGTACTTGGCAGTC
Organism: Schistocerca americana; assembly: GCF_021461395.2. Classification (NCBI taxonomy): domain Eukaryota; kingdom Metazoa; phylum Arthropoda; class Insecta; order Orthoptera; family Acrididae; genus Schistocerca; species Schistocerca americana. The sequence goes on from NC_060124.1 coordinate 217,881,943, forward strand.
CTCAACTCACTACCATGATCGCCGTGTAATAACTTGAATTTTAAACTCTATTTAACTGTATAATACCATGTTGGTCATATCTGTAGCCAGTCTTCCTCATTTACTACTTCAGCTACGTTTATCAAGTAGGTATGATAAGTTTCTTCTTTTGAATTTTACCACGCATCCCTCCTCCAACCCCTACCCCAATAGCGCACAGCGCACTCTGCTTTAACCTTATACAGCTCCCACCATCCTTTAGCTAGCCCTAATAGCATGAAAGTAAGATCATGTGCAGTGCACAGCAAGAAACGTTATGTGTTGTGACATGTGTAAATGTGACCAATCAATTTGAAATCCATGCTGTGAGCATCTAGAAACTACAGAGGAACAAATCAACAAATTAAAACAATAGAAAGGTGAAGGTAAGTCATAAATCACAGGGTGAATCGGCTGTCACTACCTATAGTTTTAATGCAACCCGCAACACCTTCAAATATCACACGCAAAATTTTCATATTCTTTTCCTCGCTACACACAAACTGTTAGTCCCATAGAAAAAATGAACAGGATCTTTTTGTAAGAAATTTAATGCAATTAAATTTTATACTGGGATTCATTTTCGTTAAAGGCTGTAGTTCTCGAATCACTCAAGAAAAGTGACCTTCAAAGATATTTATCTTCAGTCATGTTTCTCATGAACACGAAAAGCGTGGCCTCCAGCGAAACGCATTGTAGTACAAAGTTAAAGCAAATTAAATTTCTTCCAAAAGGTCCTGTTCATTTTTTTCTGTTCGACTAACAGTTTGGAAGTAATGGACGGGAGAAAAGGAGACTCACGCACATGGTTTCTGAAGGCATTGTGTGTTATATAAGCCCCATAGGTAGAGGCAGCTGAACAAGCCTGTATATTTGCCCACAGTTAAGTAATTTGATATGCTGCCAAGAATCACTATAGTCCTTCTAATAAAATATATGTAATTAAGTAATTTTCTTTCATAACAGACCAATAATGATAATACCTAGCGTGAACGGGTGACTTACTTTTTATCAGGAGCAAAGAAAACCTTGAGTAAACAAGGATTTTTCCTTGCCTACACCAGAAATGAATTTGATAGCAAAGAAATGAATGTTCACATGTACAATAACTTATACTACATTTCTCCCTCTCTGAACTTTCTCCCTCTTGCTAGATGTAAGTATTTGGGTATGCAACCACCACTGTCATATTCCCTGGCGCCTTCTAAGTCCAGAAGAGTCAGCTGAGAGCAGAGTTGATATGAGAGATGGATAATATTGTACCTTCTACGGCAATTGGTCGAAGAAGCTGAAGTCTCGCAGGTACAAAAGTGTTACACGAGGTCGATAAGCAGACACATGCATCACACCACTTTTAAGATCTGGTTGTTTTAATAGTATTTCAAATTTTTAATGTATGTAAAGTAGCTGTCTTGGTTTCTGGAAAGTCTTGTAAACCAAAACAGGCAATATGAAATTCAAAAGAATTTAAGTATGACTAGGGTTCAAACTTATTTTTTTTGGCAATATATAGATTTAATGTTGACATTTGTTTCGTGACAAGTGTTTTCTTTGTTATGGCGCCACAACACAGGAAAATTTTTATAAAAAGTAATTAACGGCATTGATACGATTGTCCTGTTTCCAGACAGCACAAAAAGTGGATTGAGTGAGTTGGTAAAATTAGTATTTAGATATGCATTATCACAAACCAAAAGCAGATGATCTGATTTCAGTGAAAGAGGAAAGCTTAGTAACAGTAAAGATACAAAATTTCCCTGTTTTTAATTCAAGTAAATATCCATGTAGTGGCATAAAATATCTGCAGCTTTTTTGTCCAAGTCGGTACCTGTTACGTGATGCAGAGATCGGTAACCAGGTGGTACAAATTGCAACCAAAAATGACAGAAATAGAAGTAATCCTTATCTCGCTGCATGTAATCTATATTTCTGTTAAATTTGTTCATAACTTTCTGATAGCGTTCCTGAATTGCAGTCAGCGTCTTCTGAGACTTTCTGGTACTTCTGAATCAAAATACTCGATGGAACATTGGAATTCTGTTTTGCGGTGTTACTCTCTGATTTGCAGCACTGAATGTCGTAAGCATAATATATCTGTTCTTTGTGGCTCCATTGTAGGCAAATACTAATTTAACAATAATTATTAAAGACATTGAAGTTAATATCTACTAGTAGAATCTTAGGAAACCATAACTTATACATGAGTTAATATCTCTGTTGGCAAAAATTGCATTTAGTGTAGTGTAAATTTATTTAATTCATATTTAAGTTAATGTCAATAGATAATCCTATGAACCTCTAACTTCGTACTGAAATTTTGCAATGTTTAACCTCGCTGAGAGTAAACAGACTGAAATCGTCTATTGTAGTATGTACAAAGCTGCAAAAAATGTTGATACCGGTTAAAGTGTGACTGTGAAGGTCAACAAAAATCTGGTTTTTCGCAAAATAATGATAAAAGTTTTATTCTACATCTCAACAATTTTATGTTTCTCAATCTTATAAGGTGTCAGATGCCATATAGGTTTCGCTTAATGCACAACGGAAATTGGTAAATTTTCCTGAACTCATCACTGCAGGCTCAATAAAACAAGTGCACCTTACTACATTCAATTCAGATTTCAAGTTGTCCTTCACAATAATGGTAATACCATAACTCTCAAAATATTTAGAAGAAAATCAAATTGTTCTTCGCAGAATTCTCGATATATAATTGTAGGTACTTCATCTACGACAAGTCAGCATTTGATCGTAGTAAAACTCTAATCTAGAACAAATTTTTTCACCAGTACCAATATAGTTGTCACACTTTCCCTGGTTAGATTTTCTTGTAGAATTTTGCTTCCTAATTAGCTGAATTCTTTTGATTGTCTCCAGTTTTTGCAGATACGTCATTGACGTGCTTCTTAGTATAGCTCATAACCCTTTCTGTTTCTTATCCCAAATGATGCCTAACGCTCTAGACCACTTCATAAAAAGATAAATAACGGAACTTTTCAACTAGTGGCTTTTCAGCATGGCAAAAGCGTTCAATAGTACTTTAACTTCAACACTAAATGTATGCTTTTCTTTATTTTCCAGATGTTTGGAACAGTAGTTCCATTTTCCACTGATGTGAACACACATCGCAATATGTACTGGAATTTATAAGGCTCATGCTGATTTCCCTATCTTGGCGTCTAGAATTCCTTGCTACCCTGTCTTTACGAGCAGAAATGATATAGCTGTTAATTTTATTTGTTTATAGCAAGAACAAAGAAACAACATGTCCTACATTATTCAAATACTAAATAATTTAGATAAACATTATAAGATAACTTAGATAAACATCGTGGCGATGAACATATTTCTCCAGACGAGAGACCAGTTTTTTGACACTGTCACTATAGAGTGTTTGACTTTGTTAACACAGACATCATTTCATCACGGCTGGCAGCGTTTTGTCACTATCAAAGTGAAGTGCTCGAACGTGTTCTTTCCGTTTTGCAAACAGATGAAAATCGGATGAGACCAAGTCGGGACTGTATGGAGGATGATCGGTGACAACGAACCCAAGGTGTCGAATTGTTGCAGATGTCGCAGCACTCATGTGTCGTCTGGCTATGTCTTGATGAAGTAGAGGAGACTCCATGTGTGAAAGAAGGTTCGAATTAGAAATTCGATTACAACACGCTGTTTCTCAGCATCGAAATTGTTACATTACACAGTGCCATGTTACACGCTATAATACGAAGCCCTCTAGCGACAGAGGACTGTAAATATCTAGGCATGAAGAATAAAGATGTTGAATATTAATAACTATTGTATGAACGGGGGCTGTTCGGAAAGTAAGGCCGTACGCCGTGGCTGAGCGGTCTGGAACCGCGCGACTGCTACTGTTGCAGGTTCGAATCCTGCCTCTGGCATGGATGTGTGTGATGTCCTTAGGTTAGGTTTAAGTGGTTCTAAGTTATAGGGGACTGATGACCTCACGTGTTAAGTCCCATAGTGCTCAGAGCCATTTGAACCATTTTTTTCGGAAAGTAAGGTCCGATGGGGTGCGAAATCGATACCACAGTGAAAATCCGATGAAACTTTGCACAGATGTGTTGGGCAGTGTCTCTAATATACCAGTCGATAGCCTCAAGTCATTTATTTCTGTTCTGGCTGCACAGTGAGCACTTACTCTCAATGAGTTTCATCTCTGCTCACATAAACCGCTGGCTATGAAGACATCATCCTCGTTCAGATCACATACAACATTGGCCGAAAAGTTGGTTTTATACACAACATGAGGATGTGGTAACACACACTTGCAAGTATCCCCTAAGATTTCCAAGTCGAAATGAATTACTGAATCCCCCCAAGTCATAACTCAAAATATGGGTAGTATGAAATTCTCCCAGTCGGACACACACCATCCGTTCAGCATCTGATCATCATCTGATCCGGACACTTATTAGTGGACATTAACATGGGGTGTGAACACCTTTCGCCATTACGACAGCCAGAACTCCGCTGACGGCACTTTCAGTGAGGTGTCTTAATGTGTGTGGTGGAATGGGTGCCTGTTCTTCCTCAAAAAACCACAGAAGGAATAGATATCGCACGCTGGGGTCTGGAACGAATTCAACATTCAAACTCATCTTAAAGACGTTGCTTGAGTTCAGGTGGGACTTTGGGTACGGCAGTCAATTTCAGGAATGTCACTGTCCTCACAGCTGCTGCTTTTTGAGAGAGTGTACTGTCAGCTGATACAAACAATCATCATTTTCGAAGTGTTCCTCTACTGTAAGCAGTACATAATGTGCAAAATGTGTTCATATCCTGCCGCGTGTAGCGTTTTCTTGAGCGCCATATTACAACTAGAGACGCCGCTGTCTCCATGATTCACCGTCGGGACAACACTTGACGGGCGTTACCATTCTCCAGGCATTCGTCAATCCCGAACCGTACCATCAGACGTACAGGCCATACCAGTACTCATGACACCAAAGACTCGTTTTCAGCCATCCGTAGTCCAAAGAGATCACTTATTAGATCACTTCAAGTGTCGCTTCGCACAGACTAAAGACATGTGAGTCTTACGGAGTGCTGCTCCTGCATTGTACATAATTCTTTTTAACTGCCTATGAGCAGCCAATGAGCTAAGTGGATTGTTAGCAGAATTTTGGAAACCACGAGTGACTCCTTACGCTGATTTCATGTGCTCACTTTAAAGCACTACTGCTCTGCTTATTATACCGGTATGCAGTTTAACCTAATGACGACAAGGTTTATTTCTGTCACAAGGCAGCCACGTATAACAGTACTGCGGTAGTAAACCTGCCAAATATGGCCTAAACTTGCAGTAAATGTTACCCTCTGAGAGGAGTTTAGAAAACTGACCGAGCTTACGGGAAAAATTGGTATCGAACCATCATTTCGTAAGAATAGCTGTAGGTTGTTTGCAGGAAGAAAATAATTTTGCAAAAAGTAACAGTAACTGATCACTGTTAATTGAAATAGTTATATTGTCGCCAACCTAATTAGGTATAATAATGTAAAAGCATCATTTATAAAAAATCTATTTTTACTAATTCAAAACGAACTTTCATTAAATACTGTTCTGTAAAGTGCAGTGAACACACCCAATGGACAAATTACACAGTGGTTAGCAATAGTTATCACTTGAGCAGTTAAGCAGTCACAAGATTTGCAAATGAGCCCTTTTCTTGTTTATTTTAATCTTTACTCTTGTCTTTAACTAATATAGCTTAAATTTGCTCTTCACAACCCACACAAGACCAGACAGCATATGATAATAGTCAAGTACAATTAATACTAGCACTTACTATACAAAAGCAATAAGGAGACACAGTACACGAACTTTCTGCCTGTGCTTGTCTCTAATCACTTCAAAAATCGTTAGCCAGAAACCTACTAATCTGACGTATCCATTTTGTTATGATGGCATAGAACTATGGTCCCACCAACTATCACTTTCATTGTAGCAACAAAACTGAATTATGTAGCATTAAGATAGAATTGGGTTACTCTTGCATCTGAGATCATTAAGTTTCTACTAATTTAACACTCTTTACCCTGACAATCACCTCTACAAATCGGAGATAATCTCCAGTAAAATTTTACTTCAAACAACCTCAAGACAAAGTGTTTTGATACCTCCCGTAAAGCAAATAGTTATGAAAACAACTTTAAAGCAACAAACTTTAGAACACTTTTGTTTTCTAAGTAATACTCTCTCCTAAACTGATATTCAATTTCATTTTCTAGTTAAGTTTGAAAATACTCAAACATAAATTGACTATTTTACACATATGAAAAACAAGTAAATTTTACCCTGCACACGATGAGTACTGGCATAACTTTGCCACACATCAATAAAATGCACTGTAAAACCGTTAACACTTTTTATACAAAGGGCACTCTCGGATTTCATCACTTAAAGGAGATGATCCTACTTGGATAAGTGCATAGGATGGACACATTGTTCACACACATTTTCAACATTAGTATTATATTTTCACAGAACCAAACACAACATTACTGGTTCATACAGTAATACAGTTCTGACCTTTCATATGTGTGACGAAGTGGTTGCGCAATCATGGTGGCGAGCATGTAGCGGCTTGGTGGTCTTTCCATTGGCAATAATTGATTCTACACTCCTGGAAATGGAAAAAAGAACACATTGACACCGGTGTGTCAGACCCACCATACTTGCTCCGGACACTGCGAGAGGGCTGTACAAGCAATGATCACACGCACGGCACAGCGGACACACCAGGAACCGCGGTGTTGGCCGTCGAATGGCGCTAGCTGCGCAGCATTTGTTCACCGCCGCCGTCAGTGTCAGCCAGTTTGCCGTGGCATACGGAGCTCCATCGCAGTCTTTAACACTGGTAGCATGCCGCGACAGCGTGGACGTGAACCGTATGTGCAGTTGACGGACTTTGAGCGAGGGCGTATAGTGGGCATGCGGGAGGCCGGGTGGACGTACCACCGAATTGCTCAACACGTGGAGCGTGAGGTCTCCACAGTACATCGATGTTGTCGCCAGTGGTCGGCGGAAGGTGCACGTGCCCGTCGACCTGGGACCGGACCGCAGCGACGCACGGATGCACGCCAAGACCGTAGGATCCTACGCAGTGCCGTAGGGGACCGCACCGCCACTTCCCAGCAAATTAGGGACACTGTTGCTCCTGGGGTATCGGCGAGGACCATTCGCAACCGTCTCAATGAAGCTGAGCTACGGTCCCGCACACCGTTAGGCCGTCTTCTGCTCACGTCCCAACATCGTGCAGCCCGCCGCCAGTGGTGTCGCGACAGGCGTGAAAGGAGGGACGAATGGAGACGTGTCGTCTTCAGCGATGAGAGTCGCTTCTGCCTTGGTGCCAATGATGGTCGTATGCGTGTTTGGCACCGTGCAGGTGAGCGCCACAATCAGGACTGCATACGACCGAGGCACACAGGGCCAACACCCGGCATCATGGTGTGGGGAGCGATCTCCTACACTGGCCGTACACCACTGGTGATCGTCGAGGGGACACTGAATAGTGCACGGTACATCCAAACTGTCATCGAACCCATCGTTCTACCATTCCTAGACCGGCAAGGGAACTTGCTGTTCCAACAGGACAATGCACGTCTGCATGTATCCCGTGCCACCCAACGTGCTCTAGAAGGTGTAAGTCAACTACCCTGGCCAGCAAGATCTCCGGATCTGTCCCCCATTGAGGATGTTTGGGACTGGATGAAGCGTCGTCTCACGCGGTCTGCACGTCCAGCACGAACGCTGGTCCAACTGAGGCGCCAGGTGGAAATGGCATGGCAAGCCGTTCCACAGGACTACATCCAGCATCTCTATGATCGTCTCCATGGGAGAATAGCAGCCTGCATTGCTGCGAAAGGTGGATATACACTGTACTAGTGCCGACATTGTGCATGCTCTGTTGCCTGTGTCTATGTGCCTGTGGTTCCGTCAGTGTGATCATGTGATGTATCTGACCCCAGGAATGTGTCAATAAAGTTTCCCCTTCCTGGGACAATGAATTCACGGTGTTCTTATTTCAATTTCCAGGAGTGTATTTACCTCTTCTAAGCGTTGTTAATATCCTTTTTAGATCTTTTCCCAAATCGAGAGCTCAATTTTACAGCCGCCTATTAAATAAGAGGCCATTCCACTCCATCTACAGTACTGTAAGTTTCACTGGGCACCAGGGCTGTTTAGTCGTCAGTTACTTGCTACCGAATCTGTGCTCTCTCACTTGCCACCCAGACTGAGCGCCACATCCACCTTTTCCTAGCACGCCAACTCACTTCCGTTGTACAGGAGAACTACTTCTCATTATTTAAACATATTAAGAAGTCAACACACATATCCATAATTAAAAACCACTTCCCTCCAAATAATACAAAGAGCTTAACTTATAAAGAGCAAACATGTCACATTACCTTTCCACACCTTTACAGTAGATCAAAGACATTTCATAATAAAGAATTACACTTGGCATTATGCAGGATTAATCAGTATAAGTTATAAACAATATTAATTGTAGTGTTGCAACTTACAGCCAACCTCTGTAATGTTCGACAGTCTCTGCCCTCTGTGTTGGAGGTCTGTCCGGCCTGTGTTTTGCTGTGATTATACTATCGTTTTTCCACTTTACGTTTGCATCACCAAAAGTCGCCTTCGGTAGCTTTAAATGATTGGAACGAATGTGACAGGTTTGTTGCTCAAATGACGTCCGATGTTTCGCTCACATTTGAAGTCACTGATATCTTCTGACCGGCCTATTTTACAGTCACTGCTTCTGCACTGACAAAACACAACTCTCCACGCCTCACTCCATACTGGTATGTCTGCCTCACGTGACATCTAGTGGCGGATTCTGCATTACACAGGTTTGTCCGTATAGTTTTAGTCAGATAGTTTATTCTATAAACAGAATATAAATTAAGGCTGTAGTGTCCGTTTGATCGCTATCTGTGGAAACATCCGACGCAAGACGCTATACCACGACTTCATAACAAATGGCGAAAAACATGCTCGTTTGAAATTTCCGCAGTCACTTCCCAGCTTTTAAATGTATTGGGAAAGATGTAGCTAGAGATGTAAAAATCTTTCTGTCTCGCGCAGGAAGTTTCGGACAACTTCCGCAGGGAAGCAGACAGCGTCTTGGATTAGGAAGTCGGAGAACTTTTAAAACACCCGCAGGCACAGACGAAAACGAGTAATTGGATCATTACGCTTTTATCTTTTCCTCTGGTGAAATAACTTTGCTACCCCACAGACATTCTGTCTTCCAGACGCAAGACTTTACATTTAATTTTAGTGGTCCTGATGAGGAGACTCGAGGGCGACAAGGAATTCGGCCACAAGAATAATAACGGTATTCCAGCGAAAAAATGGTTGTGTGACAGAAAAATGTGCACAAGCAAAGCATTCAAAACAGCGAAGGTACGCAAGAGTTTTTTCTCTTGGCACGTTGTGGCACACCATACATGGCAAAGGAATTCCGTTTTCGTTCCTGTAGACATATTAATAAACCTAGATGCAGTCTATTATGATTTTTATTTTATCTCAGAACTGAGTCACATTTTTCTGGAACTTTACACAGACGGTCAAAATTATAATGTTTACTATCACAGAGTAGGCCCGTTACCTGTGCAAGCAGAAGTATCGAAAATGAACCGAGTATAGATAGAGGAACAAAGTATTCGTGGATGAATTTCACTGCCGTGAATATTGAAGACACATAGCGAGCTAAGGAATACTGATTTTAAATCTCCTTAATCCCAGTGCTTCACCACGAACATATATCAATTTACTGTCGATTTCCTTCTGTGATGACCACTTTCACATCTGTTTTATTACAGAAAAATGTAAATCAATGTGCACTGTATATTATATTATGTAAGATTATACTATATAGTGCGGCCACTCGTGTAGACGTGTTAAACGTAATGTAGATAAACAGAACTGAGTGTGAACATGTTAACAGGTTGAGATTTTCACTCTGCAGCGGAGTGCGCGCTGGTATGAAACTTCCTTGCTGATTAAAACTGTGTGCTGGGCTCAGACTCGAACTCGGTACCTTTGCCTTTCGCGGGCAAGTGCTCTACCATCTGAGCTACCCAAGCACGACTCACGCCCCGTCCACAGCTTTACTTCTACCAGTACCTCGTCTTCTACATTTCAAACTATACAGAAGCTCTCCTGCGAACCTTGCAGAACTAGCACGCCTGAAAGAAAGGATATTGCGGAGACATGGCTTAGCCAAAGCCTGGGAGATGTTTCCAGAATGAGATTTTCACTCTGCAGCGGAGTGGGCGCTGATGTGAAACTTCCTGGCAGATTAAAACTGTGTGCCTGAGAGCTTCTGTGAAGTTTGGAAAGTAGGAGACGAGGTACTGGCGGAAGTAAAGCTGTGAGGATTGGGCATGACTCGTGCTTGGGTAGCTCAGATGGTAGACATTTGCCCGCGAAAGGCAAAGGTCCCGAATTCGAGTCTCGGTCCAGCACACAGTTTTAATCTGCCAGAAAATTTCATGTTAACAAGCGTATGTAATAAAAATAATCTTGCCAACACGGCCATGCCTGCATACCAGCATGTTAAGACTTCATACACAATGTGACTTTTGTCACCGTACTGCGAAGTAATCACAATAGCAGAGCACTAGAGCACTTGGCGACGGTCACAAGTGTCGGAAGTGCATTCACAGCTTTAAAGACCGGAGTTAACAACATTACAAAAATAGCCAAAACAGCTAAAAGAGTGTAGAATGTATGGCATTAGAGACACTAACCAACTCTTAACTTCATAAAAAAGGGGAGTAAGTAATATACACTCAAGGGAAAAAATCACAACACCAAAAGGTAATTTATTTCAGGTAATGAAATTTCGGAAATTTGCTTAAATAGGTAACATACGTTAATGATTAACATTGCAAGATCACGGGTTAATGTAAGCGGGAGATAAGCCAGTGGAACTGGTACATTAAAAACCGGTGTAACCGCCAGAATGTTGAATGGAAGCGTGCAAAAGGAGGTGCATTATGTCGTAAAGGTGCCGGGTGTCAGTTTGTGGGATGAAGTCCCATGCCTATTTCACTTGCTCGTTCAGTACAGGGACGGTTAATGCTGTTTCCCGATGACGCTGGAGATGTCGTCCTATGATGTCCCACACGTGCTCGCCTGGAGACAGATCTGGTGATCGAATAGGTCAAGGCAATGTGTTACTCTCCAGAACGCTGTTCATGAGTGGCAGCACAACAGGTCAATTCGCAGGAATGACGTACAAATTTGCAGTCAGGACGCGCTGCATAGCCAAGAGAGTGCGCTCGATGTCATAAGAAATCGCACCTTATACTGTAACTCCAGGTGGAGATCCAGCGTATCTAGCACGCTTACAGGTTACCTAGAGGCCCACAGCTCGTTGCCTTCTGACCAGAACATGCTCATCACTGTCATCGAGGTAGAACCAACTTCCATCAGAAAACACAACAGCCTTTCACGTGTCTTCCAATGAGCTCTCGCTTAACACCATTGAAGTCGCAAGTGGCGGTGCTTTTGGGGTCAGGAGAAAGCGTGTTACATGGCGTCTGGTTCGGATCTGTTTTTCAAATAATCGATTTGTAACACTTCGTCGAGTCACAGTGATGCCAGCTGCTGCTCAAATTGCTGCCGCAGATGCATTACATTACGCCACAGGCATACTCTACCTCTCGGTTGCGCCACGTGGCCGTACGGAAGCCAGCCTTCTTGCAACCATTTGTTCTCGCGACTACTGTTGCCAGCAAACGTTTACAGTGGCTACATTCCTCTCAAGTCTTTCTCCAGGACCGCAGAAGAAATACGCAGCTTCGAGTAGCCCCATTACAGGGCGGCGTTCAAACCAGTGAGGTGTCGATAAAGGCGTGTTTGGCGCCTTTACGGCATTCTTCACTAACATCGAGTCACCATGTCCAATCTCAAAGCTAACTCACGCTCACGACCGTTACAGGATTTCAAGCAAACCTGATTTTCAACGTCACAGTGACGCTAGCAGCGCCACTCTTATGTGAATGGAGCGAAATTTAAATATATATCATCTTTCTGATGTAGAAACACGCCTACCAACTTTCCTTTATGCAGCACAATTCCCTCTTCACGATGCCATTTTTTTTCTTCAGTGTATGAAGATGACAAATATTGGTATATATAATTTATACAAAGATACTGCTGTATCTCCTCACCTTACATATACTAAAGTGTTTGTTATACAACATCTTTTTGTTATTATAACAAGCTCAGCAAGCGATTTATTAGTAGGTAACGTAACTACGGTCGGATGGTGACATAATGTGGCCACTGTGATCTTTTTTTCTAAATAAAGAAAGTGGTGCCCACTCCTCCGCTGTGCAAGCTGCACAAAACATGTCATCGGGACTTCTAAATCTTTGGCGGCGGTCGGTTAACACCAAGATCGGAGTTGCAATGGGGAGCCCACTCTCGCCTGTCGTCGCAAATTGCTATATGGAATACTTCGAGGAGGAGGCTTTGGCGACATCCAAATGGAAACCTACTTGTTTTCTCCGTTATGTGGATGACAAGTTCGTGATCTGGCCCCAAGGAAGGGGGAAGCTCCTAGACTTCCTTACACACCTGAACTCCATACATCCGGACATCAAAATCACTATGGAGACCGCAGAAAAAGGAAGATTACCATTTCTGGACGTCATGGTCGAAAGAAGAGCGAATGGAACCCTGGGCCACGGGTACACAGAAGAAAACGCACACCGACCTGTATTTGCATTCTGATAGCTGCCACCACCCTTCACTGAGGAATGGGCTGCTAAAAGCACTGGAGTACAGGGCGCGCACCATCTCTGACATTGAGAGTCTGCCCCATGAGCTGGAACACCTCAAAACTGTATTCCGGAAAAACGGGTACTCGGAATGGCAGATCAGAAGCGCTCTCCGCCCCACCTCTACGGTACAACGTGTGGAGACGGAAGAAGTCACGGAGGAAGAGATAGCCACTGCCTATACATCGCATACTGGCGCACTATCGGGTAAAATAGGACGAATATTGAGGAAACACCGAGTAGAGACTGTCTTTTGCCCACCCAATAAAACACAGCATTGTGGGTAAGTGTCAAAGACGATCTCGGTTTGCCGAAGGTCGGCATATACCAGATTCCGTGTCAGTGTGGGAAGACTGATATTGGACAGACAGTGCGCAATATCGAAGATCGTTGACGAGAACATCAGAGGCACACTCGATTTATGTACCCTAACAAGTCGGCGGTCGCAGAGCACTGTTTGTCCGAAAATCACGAAATGAACTACCAACTTTCCAGGGTCTTATCACAAATATCTAAATACTGGGACAGAGTCGTTAGAGAGGCTATCGAAATACGTACCATGGACGGACTCATCAATCGAGATTGCGGCTATAGCCTCACCAACGCATGGGAACCAGCACTGAGTCTAAGTAAAAAGACGTTCAGCAAAGCAACCGATCGGGCGATCAGTGCGGACGAAGCAATTACACCGACGCCACCACAGACGCCGACGCCAGCGTCTCAGCGACCGCCGACGCGCGGCCGCGGGCACGGACCGCGGAGAGAACGCCTTGCATGAGGAGGGGATTTAAGACGGCCGGTCGTCGTCAGGATCTCAGTTCGTTAGCGCACCTGACGATGGCGACATGTCTGATTGCCGAAACACTGAGCCCGTTGGACACTATGGACAGGCACTACACCCGTGGACTGTTCGAGCAACATCGGACAGTTTCGGGGTTTGGTCAGTCAGCATTTGCCAGGGCAACAGAGCGGACACGCTAATATTTCCGTGTGTGGAGTGAGAGTGCTCCTTCTTTACATTCTGATGGGCGTTGCCTACGTGCCGGCTTAGCGTCTACGATACATAGCGAACAGTTACCATAAATCTACACAACGATTTATTTCCATCAACGACTACGCCCGACCCGAAGCTCTCGAGGTGGAGCTTTTCCTGTGCATTGAGGTCAAGATCTCGGCTACCAACAACACAGGAATACACTGGTCGATCGTGAACAGGACGATCTATGTTAAAATCAGTAACGAAGCGGCGTGCGAACGCATCCTACTTGAGACCTCACAGGGGCTCCGCCTCCGTTACGCTGACGCCAATGTCGCGTACTACCAAAGGTAATTACGAATTGCTGTTCTTAAATATAAGAGAGGAAATCGTTGTGGCACTCCGACCATATGGCACACAGTCCAGGCCATACTGCAGAGAAATAGGCGCATTTTAGGGCATATCCTTTCCTAAACGACGTCCGACAGATCACAATCTATCTTCGAAACTACGCTGCGTCCTACCTATAGATCGGTTCAAATGATTCAAATGGCTCTGAGCACTATGGAACTTAACATCTGAGGTCATCACTCCCCTAGAACTTAGAACTACTTACACCTAACTAACCTAGGGACATCACACACATCCATACCCAAGGTAGAATTCGAACCTGTGACTGTAGCCGTCGCGCGGTTCCAGACTGAAGAGCACAGAACCACTCGGCCACAGAGGCCGGCTTACCTATAGATCGGGTGCCATGAAATAATTATAAATGACGGCCAGCCTCGTACATGTTCCGGGAGCAGCAAAGAAAGGCACCTTAAATCCGAATACCTACAACGGCACATTAGGCAACTTCCGATGGACCACTAGCGTCGCCAGCTGCGGTGCTACAGTGAACCACGTAGCTGCTCTTGCTTCTCCTGCTATCTCGCAACGATGACAGGACGTCACAACTGAGCCAGGCCCCAACGTAGCGCGCCTCGGACAACTCGCTGCCTTGCCCAGCCGTCGATCCCACTCCCACGCTGTAGAACACAACCTTCGGCAACAGGGTGGAGACCGACTCGCTCGTTGTCCCTACAGCGGCCTTCTTGCCGGGTGAGATGCGAATCCCTGCCGTTGTCGGACACGGAAGGACGCATAGGGAAGCAATGTTTTCCGAAAGGTCAAAAGAGAAGGCGCCGAAACGTCTCCGGACAAGAGGAGAGGCCGCCGTCGACCCTAACGACGCCCACTAACCGCCACCGCCGAAGAAGACGGTGTGAGGTCGGCGACCTCCACCAGTGTGCCTGTGTCCGTCCCCAAACGCACCGTGAGAGAACCGAAGTCATTAATGGACGTATTTCAGTCAAAACTACAACACGAAACCACTAGTCCATCTTCGAAAATGGACGATACACCAGTGCCCGCCTCCATGGCGTAGCACGAAGAGAAGGTCGAGGACGAGGAACCGTTACGAGATCCTGCGTCGTCGGCGTCATTCCACTGATCGGTCTCTCACTTGAACCATACGTTCCACTGTGACACCCACGTCCTTCTCCTGATGCCGCTCTGGATTAGCCTCCAGCAGTGGGCCCAGAGCCCTATTGGATATCAACAATCAACACCAACTACATCCACTGAATGGCGAAAGCAGCAGACTAACTGAGCTTCTGATATTGATTTAGCTCTCCTGCAGGAAGTTCACTTGGCCAATCTCCCAGATATCAATGGCTGTACTGTCCACACCTCCGCACGTGATCCCACGGGCCATGGAGTGCCCATGTACGTCCCTGAAGGAATTCATGTCGCCGATGTCACCATTCTTCCATTAGCTCGGGGCATGGCACTCACTGCCATGAGAACATGCTTCATTAGCGTATACACCTCATCGGGTGCAAAACCACGATATGAGTAGGCCCAGTTTTATTATGAGGCGATAAAAACAATGTCTGCTAGGAGGTGATTTTAAGTGTGTTCTGCTCCCGAAAGATGAGGTTCCACACCATACTATGTGCCTCGGAAGTCCAAGATGGTGACTGTTCTAGCCATCCCTTCTTATCAGTCGTTCTGCAAGCTATCTACATAGGGTATATGTCTCATGGAATCTTATATCTGCAATACAGGATGCTGAACGCTAGCCGATGACCTGTTCTCATAACTGTGCTTACCCCTTTTCCCACCCGCGGTAGTCCATCTCCCGCATCGGCGGCCCAGATCGGGGCTAACGATTGCGGCTCGCGTGCCGTCCCTTTTCTCCTTTCCTTTACCACCTTTACTTGAGGTCCTTTCACGTACTCCTACATGGTGTACGCCTCGGCCGCAGCTTCGTCTGGACCTTTTGCATGGCCCTAAGGACTCCTTTAACCCCGCCGCTCTCCGCTGTCACTTCCTCTCGATTCTTGACGTGTTCTGGGGCTCTGAAGTGGTTTACACCGACGTCTCAATGGCTGATGGTCACGTAGGCTTGGCATATGTTCATGGAGGACGCATTGAGCAGCACTCCTTGCCAGTTGGCTGCAGTGTTTTCACTGCAGAGCTGGTGGCCATATATCGTGCTCTTGAGTACCGCTCATGCCCTGGCGATTCATTTCTCCTGTGTACTGACTCATTGAGCAGCCTACAAGATATCGACCAGTACTACCCTCGCCACCATCTGATAGATTCCATTCAGGAGTCCTGGAGCAGTCCCGCCGTTCCGTGGTGTTTGTGTGGACTCCAGGACACGTCGGAATCCCGGGCAACGAACTTGCCGACATGCTGGCCAAACAGGCGACTCGGAAACCACTTCTAGAGATAGGTATCTCCGAAGCTGACCTGCGTTCCTTCTAACACCGCAGGGTTTTCCAGCTTTGGGAGACAGAATGGCATAAGAGCACACACAACAAACTGCGTGTCATTAAGAAGACTATGAATGTGTGGAAGTCTTCCAAGCAGGCCTCTCGCAGGGAATCAGTTGTCCTATGCCGGCTCCGCATTGGCTGTACGTGGCTAACGCATGTTTACCTACTCCGTCGCGAGCACCCACCTGAGTGTCGCTGTGGCTCCCAAATGACAGTTGTCCCCCTCTTACTGGACTGCCCACTTTTAGCCGCTCTGCGGCAGACTTTTCCTTCCCCAGCACCCTGCTTTCAGTGTTGGGTGACAATGCCTCCACAGCAGCTTTAGCTTTACGTTTTATCCATGAGAGTGGGTTTTATACTTCTATGTAGGTTTTAGCGCGTGTCTTTTGTCCCTCTGTGTCCTCCACCCTAGTGCTTTTAGGGTGGAGGTTTTAATGTGTTGAGCGTGGCTGGCTTTCCCTTTTTATTTTCGTGGTTGGCCAGCCACTGTAATCTGCTTTCATATTTTAATCTCTTCTGTTTCTAGCGTAATCTGTTTTTTTTCTTGTCCTCTTTTGTTCCTTTTAGTGTTCGTCGCCTTCCCCTCGTTCCTTTGGCTTTTTCTTTCTCTCCGTTTTGTGTTATATGCTTCATCCGTTTTATTCCCACACTTGTGGCATTGTTGTATTAGGAAAAAGGGACCGATGACCTCGTAGTTTGGTCCCTTCTCCCGCCTTTAAACCAACCAACCAACATCTGCACGTTCCTCCTTCACCCAAAGTCCGTATGGTACTGCTGTGGGCTGTGGAAACAGAATACTTCTCATCTACACGACTCTGCATCTCGCCAGCAAGTCAACAGAACATGGGCAACTGGCGAACAACATCATCCCAGATACCGCTCGACGCTGAAATGGTGGATGGACTGCGTCAAACCAGTAATCTGGAGGACACTGGTCGGATACGGGAAGGACTTGGCCGAATGGCTTCACAGCACTGTCAACTTTTGCATGCTATCCTCCGAGATCTGGGCCCGCAGTCGCCAACCCCAGACAACCAGTCGGAATGACAAAGAACTAAGGCTAGTATAATAGCGCTGGAATGCCATAAATTGCACAGTGTGGTGATATGGACGCAGCGCCGTGATCAGGCGGGATTGCAGCTTCCATCCATGCATCATATAGTGTCCGACGAGCGACGGCGTCGTCGACAGCTCGTCGAAACTCTGGTCACGTCTTAAGACCTGCAAGTGCCCAATCGGAATAACATCGTTAATGCGTTCGTCGAACACTGTCGATATACTCACGGGGAAGAAGATGCCTACGCCGCCGCTGACGACTCCAACTTGCACTGCGTCACACGCACCCTCGCCCACACAGAGGCAGATACTTAAACAGTGGCGGTCACACGAGGTGAAGTTGACGACGCAGTCGATGAGGGTGCAGTTAACTGATCGCCTGGCATCGACGGCTTACCGACTGAATTTTACCAAGCCATCTGGGGACTGACGGCAACGCGAAGGACGACTAAGTTCCAAGAAATGATGCCATCTGACCAAGCAGTCCTACCCACTTTTGTTGAGGACATCATCATTTTGGCCATAAAGCAGCCCGCAGTTCTGACGGTCACGAACTACAGACCGCTCAACCTACACAAAGCAGATTGTAAGACCTTCGCCCGTTTACCAGCGACCCGTCTCCGGACGATACAGCCTCATGTCCTCTCTATAGAGCCAACGCTGCCTGTGGGACAGGTTAACATGCAGACTGCCCGAGGAGAATGCTGCCACTTAACTGTGATGGTGGCGACCTGCAGACTCCATGCAGTGGTCGTTGCTACAGATTTCGATAGCGCTTTGATAAAGTGCACCACCATTTCCTGTTTTCAATGGCAGCCCACATGGGCATCCCACCTCTATTCATCGACGTCCTCTTGTGCCTTTAGAGCAGTGTCAGTTTACGAGTCCTAGTCAATGGACGTTTGGCAGAATCAGTACCCATCCGCCGTTCAATTCAGTAATGGTGCTCCCTCTCTGCTCTCCTGTATGCTATTTCCCTAGAGCCCCTCGTTGGGGGACTGATGACCGAGCTCTCCCGACTCACCCTTCGACATCAGACCTTTTGCTGCCGGACAGATTATGTGCTAACAAAGTTATTGTTGTTGAAGGAATTTGATTTCAAACTCTTGGAAGAACTATGAACATAGAACCTGTGTGGAAAGCTGGATCCTTGACAGTCCAGCAAATAGTAGCCACCGACCAGAGAGCACATATTTCTCAAGAAATTCTGATTTGTTAAGAGTGACGTTTCTGTACGGCGCTACGTCGCTAAGCAACAATTGAGATGCTACCTGATGTGTGGTACTATTAATAGTAATTTAACGGGTTTATCACTATAGTAATTTTTAATATAAACAGAAACGTCTTGTTTTGGTTTTTATTTGTTACATTTACGTATCGAAATCATGGCGAGTGCTGAAGGCTGTACTTCGCACGGGGCGAGTTATCCGTGTCATCAAATACAGTACCTACGATGTTCACAGCCGTCCATCGTAGTAAGAAATCTCCGGCTAAATCACGTTTTCTACTGTAATTATGATCTAATAATAAAGTAAATAAATGAATACTGAATGCCATGCGTATCTGTAGAAATGTAGTCTCGTCTTGGCCACTCTCGATCGAAATTTACTTTTACGGTGTGAGATAAAACCGTTTATTACGTAACCAGCACTTTTATATCGTAACGATCCATCGAATTTATTGAATCTCTGTTTAATAAGCATCGCTGGTTATGTGAGCAACGAAGAAATGCAGTAAATGAAATTTACGACGATTTCTGAAAGTGAATGTGAAAATGATTCTTTATTTCTTTATCTTATTCTTCGAAAATGAAACGAACTTGCACACACAAGAAATTAACGGCGTACTCTTATGGGAATTGTTTCCTGAAAACAGAAGTGTTACACTTAAAATTACGATGTACACTCAACCGTGAAAGTCCACTGTTAAAGTTAGAATTTATTAAACTGAGTCATAACAACGATATACTCTCAATTACAGTTATGGTAGTTGAAGGACAGAGGATATGATAAATTATATTCTTGATCAATTTTCCACAATCAATACATACTTGTCACACTGTACTAGATTATCATAAGTGTCATCTGTATTTACTTCTACATACTCCGCAAGCCACCGTACGGTGGGTGGAGAAGGGTACCCCGTACCAGTACTAGTCGTTTATCTTCATGTTCCGCTCGCAGATAGAGCGAGAGAAAAACGACTATCAATATGCTCCCGTATGAGACCTAGTTTCTTGTATCTTAACTTCGTGTTCATTAGGCTAGACGGATGTTGGCGACAGTAGGATCGTTCTGCAGTCAGCTTCAGAAGCTGTTTCTCTAGATTTTCTCAGCAGTGTTCCTCGACAAGAACGTGGCGTTCCCTCCAGGGATCCATATTTGGGTTCCCAAGGCATTTCCGCAACATTTACGTGTTGCTGGAACCTACCGGTAACAAATCTAACAGCCCGCCCGAGCTGCTGCGGATCCCTAACACTCCAGCAGCACTCAGGAGTAGGTCGCACTAGCGCCCTACATTTGCTCCCCTTCACAGATGAACCACACTCTGTTAAATTCTCCCAATAAACCGAAGTCGACCATTTGCCGTCCATGCAACAATTTTCACTCGCATACTCGCTCCATTCCATATTGCTTTGCAACATTACGACCAGATATTTAAACGTCCTGTCTGTGTAAGCAGGACACTACTAATGCTGTATCAAACATTACGGATTTGTTTTTCTTTCTCAAAATCACTGACTTACACTACACTTGGAGCCAACTGCCGTTGGTTAAAACAATTACAAATTTTGCCTAAGTCATATTGTATCACCCTACGTTAATTCATCTTCGACACCTTTCTGCTCATCACACCATCATCAGCAACCACAGATTGGGGCCCGAGTTGTTCGCCACATCATTTATATAGTATAATATACACTCATGCTCATAAATTAAGGATAATAGCAGAATGTGGTGCAACACAACGTGGCGCTACACAAAACTGGTGCTAATAGCATAGTCACATTGGGTACACACACGAGACAGATCTGTTAAGCACACGGTATTGGTGATAAGTTGAGAAAACCGTCCCGAAACACATGTGCTACAAAACGCCACTGTTTCCTGCTCATGTACCCCGACATCAGTATGCGATATGATCACTACGCACTCGTACACAGGTATCTTCTGTTTCAAGGTACTCCTACACGAAGGCAGTTCGGTGGGGCCGTGCGTTATCATCCATCAGCACCATCCATCACTCCTGAAAAGGCGGACATACTGGTGCAAAATGACGGCCCGATACAACTGACCTGTTACAGTTCCTCTGTCAAAGACATTTGGGGGTGTACGTGCACCAATCATAATCCCACCACACACCATCAAACCACGATCTCCATACAGGTCCCTATCAAGGGGTTGGTATCTGGTTCCAGGTTCACGCCAGATGAAAACCCAGCGAGAATCTCTGTTGAGACTATATCTGGTCTCGTCTGTGAACATAGTCGGGGACCACTGTTCCAGTGACCGCGTACTGTGTTCTTGATGCCAGGCTTTACGGGCTCTCCTGTGACCAGGGGTCAGTGGATTGTACCTTGCAGGTCTCCGGACGAATAAACTGTCTCTGTATAGTCGACTGTAGACTGTGTGTCTGGGGACAACTGTTCCAGTGGCTGCGATAAGGTCCCGAGCGAGGCTACCTGCAGTACTCCGTGGCCGTCTGCGGCCACTGATGGTGAGATATCGGTCTTCTTGTGGTGTCGTACACTGTGGACGTTCCGTACTGTAGTGCTTGGACACGTTTCCTATCCGTTGGAATCGTTGCCATAATCTTGAGATCATACTTTGTGGCACACGGAAGGCCCGTGCTACGACCTGCTGTGTTTGACCTGCCTCCAGTCGCCCTAGTATTCTACCCCTCATAACGTCATCAATATGTGTTCTTTGAGCCATTTTCAACACACAGTCACCATTAGCACGTTTGAAAACGTCTGCACACCTACTCGCTGCACCGTACTCTGACATGCACCAACACACCTCTGCGTATGCGGAATGCTGACAGCGCCACCGTGCGACAATCGCAGGTCAAATGCACCGCATGGTCATACGCCGAGGTGATTTAAGCACACATACCGCCCAACAGAGCGTTGTTTCACCATGTATCAGCATTATCCTTAATTTATTAGAGTGAGCGTACATGTATATAGGTTGTAATACACTTCCCCTGCGACATGCCTGACGATACCGTTGATGGACACTCCTCGTCGAAGACAACACATTGGGTTCTATGAATTGTGAAATCTTTGAGTCACATATCTGTGAACCTATTCCACATGGTCGTACGTTTGTTAACAACCTGCAAGGGGCACCGCGTCAAATGGTCTCCGGAAATCTGGAAATATGGATTCTGCCTGTTTCCCGTCATCCATAGTTTGCAATATGCCATGTAATAGAACGGCAAACTTGAATTTCGCACGATCGATGCTTTCTACAACCATGCTGATTCGGGGACATAAGCTTCTCGTCTCAAGAAAGTTTATTGTACTCGAGCTCAGTACGGGGTGAAGAATTCTTCAGCAAACAACCGCTATACCGTGGAAATTTCTGCATAAAACACTTTCACTTGTTCTACTCACGCCATCGATATCACTTAACAAAATGTTTTAACTCACACCATAAAAATAAACCTCGATCGAGAGTGGCCAATAGGGGACTACATTTTTACAGATATGGGATGTTGGTCTGTAATTTAGTGGGTGCGTTCTTTTACCCTTCTTACATAAAGCAGTCACCTGAAGTTTTTTGTAGTCGAATCGGATTTTGCGCTGAGCGAGAGATTCGCGATAAATTCAACCCAATTAAGGAGCCAGTCCCGTAGAGTAATCTCCGTAAAATCTAATTAGAACTCAGTCTTGACTTGGCGATTGGTTCCTTTTCAACTCTTTCAGTTGTTTCTCTACGCCATGGATGGTTGTTACTAGAACGCCCATACGGGACTCTGTGCGACAGAAAACTCCGGCTTTCTTTTTGTTACCTCCAACTGTCATACCAGACTGGACAATGAGTGACTGAACGGAAGGCTTAGATCAACTTAGTGATTTTATGTGGGACCAGAATTTTCTCAGGTTTTCGTCCAGATCTTTTGCTATGGTATGACGGTGGTAGTTGTTGCATGCTCCGCGCATATATCTTTTCACAGACGCATGAATCTCTACTAACTTTTGCCGCAAGAAATTTAATTAAGATGAAGCTCGTAGCAAAACTTTTCTGTCAATTTGGAGCGAATCCATGCACTAAATCCTCCTCTACTATGCATGAAATTTGGCAGCAGGTTCCTGTAGAGATTTTAATTTCGAATACTTATTGACGGAGCTAAGAATAAAGTGACGATGTGCGACAGAAAGGAAAATATTCA
The DNA here is from genome assembly GCF_021461395.2 of Schistocerca americana. Taxonomy (NCBI): domain Eukaryota; kingdom Metazoa; phylum Arthropoda; class Insecta; order Orthoptera; family Acrididae; genus Schistocerca; species Schistocerca americana. The sequence goes on from NC_060124.1 coordinate 217,905,046, forward strand.
ATAGCTTAAATTATACGTCTTCTTTGTGAAGTCAGATCACGCATGATAACCAAAGCATATAACACACGAAAAGCAGGTGAGCGTTGGCATAAATGCAATGTTCTATGATGAATTAGTGGTAAGAAAACTGTAGATAAAGTAACAGGAAGTATTCGAAGTATGCTACTGCAGAGCAGCACTGACATACGAGTTACAACACCGAGAGATACTAAAAGAACTGATTGGACTGGAGTTCTTTAGAAGACTCTTTTTCTATAAAAAGAAAGTTAAGTTAGTAGGATATATGCTGTAGCATTCAGCAATTGTTAACAGTTTAACATGGTGAAGCATAGCCCAGAAGAAGGGAATAAATATAGAAATAGGCAAAGATAAATGTAAGAAGAATAGACTAACGTGATTTTCGATCGCATTAAAATGCTAGCAATTGAAACTACCCATGCAAAACTTGGTACATAGGACAAACTGTTCCTTTTTACAGTTTTTTCTGATAATTTGTCATTTTGTTGGTGCAAGTATAGTTTGAATTCTATTACAGATTCACCTCTCTTGTTGATGACTTAGTTTATATAGCAATATATAGGCCTCGTGATTGCTCTCGTCTTTGAAGCCGGAAAATTTGGAAACCCGTGTACATTAGCTTCTTGATGCTAATTTCAGCTGTTGTTGTCGTTAATAGCATTGCACTTTTACAGTTAATCCACTTCCATAAGCCTAGGATCTAGCATGGGAGCAAGCTACCTTTAGGTACAGCCCCACAATGTTCATGTTACCGGCATGAACATCCCTCTTCGTGAAAACTCAATTTCTTCAGCCATGTGGATCTGATCTATGTCGGTGTTGTTTGGTAAGAGTGCTGCGTGAGTTGACGTTTTTTAGGTTGCATAGCGACAACAACTACTGCTACTACTAGATTATTTAGTAAATAAATTCTGAATGTCTTTGGAACAATTTTCTGTCTCAGTATAATGTAATAAAGTTATTTACTTTTCCTACATAGCTGTAGGAGAAATAACAGACACCAGTAACCTATTATTTATCTTGCAAAAGCATTTTTGTAGAATAAATCTAGAATTTTTTCGAGTACTGGACACATTAAATTTGCACAATTGCGTAATATGTACGATCTGTTTCTGTTGTGTATTTACGCTGTTTAGTTTTGCTTTCTTACTTTTAAAAAAAATTTATTACATTCAAATTTTTGCATTTACAATGATGTGTTCATTTAGGTAAGTACTTAACGGTGTTAGGTAGAGGTTTTACGTGGATTCTACAACAGTATCCATCCACGGACTTTTCTAATTACTTGCACTTTTAATTAGATTCATTCATAACAACATATAAATTACAATTTTAGATTAACGTTCAAGCAGATAGTTATGCATGTTACGTGTTTTATGTTACGCATATTTTGTGTGCCTACGTTATGTCAGTGTTGTTACTATCACTGGTATTATCGTCAGTACTGCAGCTAATCGAGCTATCTATGTCGTCCTGTCTTCGTCCTCATCACTTTCTGTACAGGGTTATTACAAATGATTGAAGCGTTTTCACAGCTCTACAATAACTTTATTATTTGAGATATTTTCACAATGCTTTGCACACACATACAAAAACTCAAAAAGTTTTTTTAGGCATTCACAAATGTTCGACATGTGCCCCTTTAGTGATTCGGCAGACATTAAGCCGATAATCAAGTTCCTCCCACACTCGGCGCAGCATGTCCCCATCAATGAGTTCGAAAGCATCGTTGATGCGAGCTCGCAGTTCTGGTACGTTTCTTGGTAGAGAAGGTTTAAACACTGAATCTTTCACATAACCCCACAGAAAGAAATTGCATGGGGTTAAGTCGGGAGAGCGTGGAGGACATGACATGAATTGCTGATCATGATCTCCACCACGACCGATCCATCGGTTTTCCAATCTCCTGTTTAAGAAATGCCGAACATCGTGATGGAAGTGCGGTGGAGCACCATTCTGTGGTACGTTTAGCTCCCTGTTTGCTTTATTCGTCGACTTCCGCGGGCTACGCGTGAAACTTGCCCGCACGCGTTCAACCGTTTCTTCGCTCACTGCAGGCAGACCCGTTGATATCCCCTTACAGAGGCATCCAGAAGCTTTAAACTGCGCATACCATCGCCGAATGGAGTTAGCAGTTGGTGGATCTTTGTTGAACTTCGTATTGAAGTGTCGTTGCACTGTTATGACTGACTGATGTGAGTGCATTTCAAGCACGACGTACGCTTTCTCGGCTCCTGTCGCCATTTTGTCTCACTTCGCTCTCGAGCGCTCTGGCGGCAGAAACCTGAAGTGCGGCTTCAGCCAAACAAAACTTTATGAGTTTTTCTACGTATCTGTAGTGTGTCGTGACCATATGTCAATGAATGGAGCTACAGTAAATTTATGAAATCGCTTCAATCATTTGTAATAGCCCTGTATTTATAAGTCTGTTTGTATAAGTCATGTTCTGCTTTTGAAATGTTGTTGGCGATTGCTTTCAGCTGTGTCCATGTATCTGCGTTCCTAGTGCATCGTATAGTGTTGTTTCCGTTATGTGTTCTGTTGTCACGTAGGTGCTTGTATCTAATGCATTCGAAAAGGAAGTGTTCTGGGGAACCAATTTTACCACATGTGCAACGATTGCTTTCTGAAAGAGACATGCGCTGCAACTACGTGTTGTAAGGGCCATGTCCAGTCACAAAATGAACCATGCCCTGGTTGGGGTTGACATGGCGCAACCGCAACCGCTCCCTGCTACTGGGGAAAAATGCATTGATTCGACTACCCTTATCACTCTCGTCCCACTCTTTTTGCCAAGTGTTCACACGGTAACGTTTTATTTGGCGCCAATCTTATAAGTGCTGCCCAGTGATCTGCAACACACTCTCAGGTCTACCCACCTTCAACCAGTTTGTTGAGGCCGATATCTGATGGTTATAACGATTTCGGGTACCACATACACCGAATCGACTGGTGTGGTGCCAAACGCCTCGGATACTCTAAGTAGCAAGCACACTCCTCTGTCCCTGCATAACAGTGATCCTATTCACGTGTGCATGTACTAGCTACAAATCTGAATACCGACTCGCAGTGGTACATTCTTATGTGTGTGAGTGGTAGTCCGTATCGTGTCGAATTTAATGTCGCTAGTTTGTGAAGCATACATTCGGATTTGTTCGTTATTAGTCGTATGTGTTCACTGACGCTAGTCGTTCGTCAGTGTGTACTCCAAGGTATCTAATTACTACTAACGGCAGAAAATGTACCTCCAATTAAAATCCATAGAAGAATGAAAGTTGCGTATAGCGATGATTGTATCGACATCAGTTACTTCCAACACTGGGTTGTTGGTGCTGAGTTCACCATTTTGACCCAGAAAAGGAGAGAGCATCAATGGAGCTCCGCCACAAACCATCATCGATCACAAAAAAGTTCGAGAGCATCCCAACAGCAGCAAAACCTTCGCATGCGGAAAAAATCACGGTGTTCTGGGATGATCAAGGTGTGGATCACTGGGAATTCATGCCTGAGGGCACAACCATTAACTCTGCAAGGTACTGCAAACCCCTCAGGAAACGAAGCACGAATATGAAGCTTTTGTCCACACATGGACTCCCTCTCCTACAGCATGTCAATGCCAGACCACATACGACCGCTGAGATTTGTGCAAGAATCTCAGGCCTTTGGTTCACTGTCATCGATCATCCTCCATACATTCCCCACTTGGCCCCATCACGTTTTCATCGGTTTCCAGAATTTAAAGAACACCTTCTAGAACTTCGCTCTGATAGTTATGAAGCGGTACAAGCAGAGGTGAAGTTGTGGCTCCGTCAACAACGTCAAACATTCTACAGTGACTGTATCAACGAACTGGACTCTCGTTGAGAGAAATGTGTTTGTCGTCAAGGTGACTATGTTCAGGAATAAATGGTTCAAATGGCTCTGAGCACTATGGGACTCAACTGCTGAGGTCATTAGTCCCCTAGAACTTAGAACTAGTTAAACCTAACTAACCTAAGGACATCACAAACATCCATGCCCGAGGCAGGATTCGAACCTGCGACCGTAGCGGTCTTGCGGTTCCGGACTGCAGCGCCTTTAACCGCACGGCCACTTCGGCCGGCGTTCAGGAAAAAATATGTATACATGAAGAATAAAGTTTTTTCAAATAAATTCGCAAAACAGCAGTGCAATTAAGACATTATTTTATTTTTTCTCTACCAGTTTCGCTAATTCATTTTGCCACGGTCAGGCCCCATATGCACCTCTCAAAAATAGTCGATATTGGCATACTGGAGTCATATGTTTCTGGATGTCGTGAGTTATCTAGTTATTTTCGAGAGGTGTGTATGGGGCCTGAAGATGACGTGATGAAATGCCGAAATTGGTAGCGAAAATAAAATAAAATAGCTTCTTAATTGCACGGCTGTTTGGTGGATTTCTTTGTTAAATATTTGACCAGCCGCTGTCCCACGTCCACAAATGACTAACAATGACTGAAGAATAAAGACACAGTTTGTTGATAAAGTTTGCTTCATTTAAATAGCTTTAGCGTTTCCAGACAAGAAATCCGGAGCCGCTACTATTCAGCAAGCCCCCTTGAGTTCGACTGACGTACTGTGTTGGTGAGAAGGGCTGAAGAACGTCCAAGGTAGGCATCAATACCAATTCCCTCTCTTCCATCGGCGGGGCATTTCGCTTCAGAATCTTGTGGAAGTGGTCCCATTTCGGTTAAGGATGATACATTTGTTCTCCTCTCCGCGAAAGTGCTCCAACCTTTCTCGTGAGTTGGGATCCCTCGCCCATGGCAGCCGAATGGTCGATCGCTACTCGCACGCTAACTGCTCCTCGAATGCGTGTGGGGACTATTTTGTAAATGTTGGACCATGTATCGCGAAAAGGCCTGTCTCATCAATCAAGGTTAACCGCAATTCTCTGCAATGAAATCGATCAGGCGTGAAAGTTCTTCGGACGAGTTTATATTTGCACCTGTGAACGTTTCATGAAACAGGATGCCAAATATTATTATCTAACTTTATTACAGACAGCAATAAAATACGTCAGAACCATAAAACTTGGAGAAAAATTACATTTTATTACATATCCTCGTCAGCTTTCATCAAGGTAATTGATCTTCTCCAACATATTAAATTTTTAGAGTAAACCACAATCTGGAAAAATAAACATACACTCAATATACATGAAAACCAATTCAGTTTCAGGGAACGAACGAAATGTAAAATTTGACTAAATAGTCTCATTTCCACCCCCTATGACCATATTACATGAAAATGAAATTTAACTACTAAAGGGAAGGTAAAATGAATTTTTTATAAATTTTGAGATGATTTGCATCCCTATCAAGGTAGCGCCTTCAGACACATGGGTACGAGACGTCCTGAAAACTAAGCACAGTTCAGTCTTATCAAAAACTTTGTTCTTTACAAAAACTTTCAGTGATGATGTACATTTCTGAAAATCAAATTCAACTTCCATCTTTCCAACGGAATCGCCGGTCGCTTCTAACCACTAGTTTCTTCTGCCCCTCTGAACTGAAGTTCTCCGCTTGGGAACTGAGCTACATGACAAAGGCTTTTCTGAGCTCCCTGTCATCTACAGAAGGCTGTCTGCCAATACATTGTTTTAAGTGCAAGAAAAGTTAGTAGTTGCAGCGTACGACGCCTGGACTGTAGAGTGAGTACTCGAGAAGGTTCCAGTGAAAATGTCGACCCTTATCCTTCAGCCGGATGTTCCTAGAAGCACAAATTCTTCACCGCTACAGCGGAACACAGTGTTTTGCGTCAGCAGGGACAGAATACTTAATACGACACACACTTGTGTTTTCCCAGAAAAGTAAATCGCAAACATATTGAATATTTCTACATCTACATCTACCTCATACTCCGCAAGGCACCTAATGGTGTGTGGCGGAGGGTACTTTCGGTACCACTATCTGATCCCTCCTACCCTGTTCCACTCGCGAATAATACGTGGGAAGAATGATTGTCGGTAAGCATCTGTATTGGCTCTAATTTCTCGAATTTTCTCCTCGTGGTCAGTAAGCGGGATGTATGTGGCGGGAAGTAATATTTTGTCCGACTACTTCTGAAAAGCGCTGTCCCGATATTTCAATAGTAAATTCTCCGTGATGCATAACGCCTCTCTTGAGCATCTGCCAGTGGAGTTTGAGTAGCATCTCCGTAACGCTCTCTCGCCACCTAAGCGATCCCGTGACGAAACGCGCCGCTATTCGTTGGATTTTCTCTATCTCCACTATCAGTCCTACGTGATAGGGATCTCAGATAGATGAACAATACTAAAGAATCAGGTGAACAAGCACCTTATAAGCCACTTCTTTCGTGTATGAGTTACATTTCCTTAAGATTCTTCCGATGAAGCTGAGTCTGGTGTCTGATTTTCCCACTATAATCCTATCTGTTTTATATGGCCACTCCACTTAAGGTCCCTCTGGATAGTCACGCCTAGATATTTTACGGCAGACGCTGTGTCCAGCTGTTTGTCGTCAATGGTGTAGCTGTTCAGCAGTGGATTTCTTTTCCTATGTATGCGCAGTATGCTACATTTATTTACGTTCAGGATCAACTGCCAGAGCCTGCACGATTCGTCAATTCTCTTCAGGTCGTTCTGCAAGTTCTTACTATCTTCTGGCGTTGCTATTTTGGTATAGACAACTGCATCACCTGCGAATAGCCTTACAGAGTATCCGACGGTTTCTACTGGATCATTTATATCTACTGTAAACAGCAACGATCCTATCACGCTTCCCTGTGTTACTCCGGATGTTACCTTTACATCTGTCGATTTAGTTCCGTTAAGAGCCACGTGCTGAGTTCTAACTGCAAGCAAGTTTTGAATCCAATCATAGGTCTGCTCCGATACTCCGTAAGCTCATATTTTCTTCATTAAACGGCAGTGAAGGACGGTGTCAAATGTCTTACTGAAATCAAGGTACACGGCATCAACCTGAGCGCCATTGTCCACTGCGCTGTGCATCTCATGGAGGAACAAATGTTGACTGGGAAGATAGTTCGACGTGTAGTTAATTTAACCCAACTGCGAATATAATGAACCTCTGGCCGCGCGGGATTAGCCGAGCAGTCGAGGGTGCTGCAGTCCTGGACTGTGCGGCTGGTCTCGGCGGAGGTTCGAGTCCTCCTTCGGGCATGGGTGTGTGTGTTGGTGCTTAGGATAATTTAGGTTAAGTAGTGTGTAAGCTTAGGGACTGATGACCTTAGCAGTTAAGTCCCATAAGATTTCACACACCCAATGAATCTCTCTTCAAGGCAGATTAGAGCTGTACGCCGGACCGGGACACGAAGTTGGAACCGTTGGATTTGCTACTCCTGAGACCGAGCTACATAAGTACGACTCATGATCCTTCCTCATAGATTACTTACCCTCCAAACTTTATAATGTACTGTGAAGCACTGTTGTATCGCATTGGAGGAAGAAAGAGAACACATGAGTTTGCTGATAGCTGTGAAAAACGAAGAAGAGGATTTTTTTGTTTTGTATTTTAATTTGCGCACAAACCTCTACTTGCACATTAAATTTTCATTATTGCTCTCGTGTGTACTTTATGTCACTGTTCTGCTGGCACCATTATACATACCGTTGATTGTATTGTGTTTGTCATTTCGGGTTTTTCTTTTATTTTACGTCTGTCTGTCTGTATGCTACACTTCTACACTGCTATCTGATATTATTTGAAATTTTGTTCTTCAGCTATTGTTGTACTTATTTCATGATGTACGGCGTTTGCCCTTTAATGTTTTGTCTTTTACTATAAGGGCATACGCATATTTTTCACAATGTTGCTGTATATTGTTGTTTATAATTCTGGTCCAGTGTCATTCGTACAACTGCCACCGGTTGTCTGGTATTTGTTTAATTGAGCCTTTATTTTACTTTAAATGTGTGTTTGTACGCTGACTTCTTAATTTTGTGCTATTCTTTTTTTTGCCATTACGCTTGATTGGCACTTTATAACCATTGTTGGCTGTTTGGTGCTTGTAACCCAAAGCCAAAATAAAGAAATTGGAAACAGGAGTTTTCGCTTCAGACTTAGGCGAAGCGCAGAAGAGAGGTCAGCAATGTGTTTTTCAACCGAAAGTTATGACGTTGTGTTAATCTTACAGATGATCAGCCACTTAGTGGACGGCGAGGAGAAATTCAAAGCCTACTTCAGATTTACCCTTTCCCAATATGCATAGCTTTTGATTTATGTAGAATAGGACCTGGGATGAAAAGTTTGGTTATCACTAAGAAGTGTTGTAAGCATGTCATTGGTGGACTCGATTGTGCTGATGGGAGCAGGGATGTAGCGTAAAATTCTTTATAATCCAGCGTTATCGAACTAGAGCCGCATTGACTGTCTTCATTTAACACTTCTATCTCTGTGGCGATTCGGGAAACTCCAATGTTAGTTGTAATGAGAAGTGAGCGAAATTTTTTCACAGTCATAGCCACGGTATTTGATCAACATGTCTCTTGTGGTGATGCTTTCTACAACTCTTCCAAACAATTTTCAAAGTGGACTGTGTCTTCTTTCTTCTCATTTAAATATTTGAGAAGAGCAGCACTTTCGTTCTTATTTTTGGTTGGAGGCAGTTGGCATGTGGATTAAAAATGCGTTAGCGATGTTTTCTGAAAAGCAGTGGAAAGTATTTCACACTCAGTTGTTAGCGGACAGTTACCTTTGCTGCAGAGGCTCCTGTAGCAAGTCGGCAAAGTTTGTAGCTGTTTTACACACAAACTCCATCTGATTCGCAGCAATTGCTTTTCTTGAACGCAGCGTACAAAGCATTGTTTTGATTAACAGATAGAAAAATTTCAATAAACTGAATGCTTGATTTTTCATCAAACCGTAATCGTTTCTGGATTAAATGAACAATTGCTTCCTCAGTTGAATTAATGAAATAATTAAAATAAATTCTTCTTAAACATGAAACTTCCTGGCAGATTAAAACTGCGTGCCCGACCGAGACTCGAACTCGGGACCTTTGCCTTTCGCGGGCAAGTGCTCTACCAACTGAGCTACCGAAGCACGACTCACGCCCGGTACTCACAGCTTTACTTCTGCCAGTATCTCGTCTCCTACCTTCCAAACTTTACAGAAGCTCCTCTGCGAACCTTGCAGAACTGGCACTCCTGAAAGAAAGGATACAGCGGAGACATGGCTTAGCCACAGCCTGGGGGATGTTTCCAGAATGAGATTTTCACTCTGCAGCGGAGTGTGCGCTGATATGAAACTTCCTGGCAGATTAAAACTGTGTGCCCGACCGAGACTCGAACTCGGGACCTTTGCCTTTCGCGGGCAAGTGCTCTACCAACTGAGCTACCGAAGCACGACTCACGCCCGGTACTCACAGCTTTACTTCTGCCAGTATCTCGTCTCCTACCTTCCAAACTTTACAGAAGCTCCTCTGCGAACCTTGCAGAGGAGCTTCTGTAAAGTTTGGAAGGTAAGAGACGAGATACTGGCAGAAGTACAGCTGTGAGTACCGGGCGTGAGTCGTGCTTCGGTAGCTCAGTTGGTCAGCCGGCACGGTAGCTCAGCGTGTTCGGTCAGAGGGTTACCTGCCCTCTGTAATAAAAAAACTGAGTCAATCGATCAACAGCGAACATAAATGGATGCCTTACGGCGTCCGCCCCGAGCAGACAAAGCGAACAAAATGAGATTAAAAAAAAAGTTGGTAGAGCACTTGCCCGCGAAAGGCAAAGGTCCCGAGTTCGAGTCTCGGTCGGGCACACAGTTTTAATCTGCCAGGAAGTTTCATATCAGCGCACACTCCGCTGCAGAGTGAAAATCTCATTCTCTTCTTAAACAATTCCATCTAAATGAAAAAAAAGTTTTTTTCTCCCGTATTCCTGAAAGAGAGATGATGTACGTTATTATACTTGTATTTTCTTCTACATTAATCATTTTGTTCTTTTTTTGTGGAAATAAACAAAAATATGGTTGCTAAAAATATTGACACTGAAAGATACAGTGGCTGCGAGTGGCAGCAGCGATGCTAAAAAGAGACTGTTGTACATTATATCTGTGGCTTTGTTAGCCGACTTGGATGCCATTTCTAATTTTTGTTTGCTTTGTGTTGTCCTCCTAGGGGAGTAGAGAGAGGTATATATTGTTGTATGAAAGGAATAGTTCGCTCCTGCAATCAGAATTCTGACTTTAATGTTTGGTGTCTATATAGAAAAGGTGGAAGTATTAAAAACCATTGTAATTCGAAAGTGATCATCTTGATGAATAAACGGCGAATATAATCATCGTCAAATACAACAAAACAGGAAATGGTAGAATTCATTCTTTTTAAAACCCGGCATTTCACATTGGACATTATCTATTTTAAGTTGTACTAGCAAGATTTACATGATGTGGCGGAAACAATTTCAAGAGCCTGTATCGAATTTATAACAACGTGGATCAAAACTAGCGACGAGCGACATTACCGTCTTTTCTCAAATGTAACATTCAGTAGCCTGGAAGTGGATTTATTCTCGCTACAACGATTAACGATCTGCTGCCATTTTCATTCCCCTCTAGCTTTTCTTTGAGTTGTACAGAACCATCAATACTAAATCGTAGAGCGCCGTAGCTGTCGAGTCCTGGGATCGACATCATAGATATTCGGAAGAAGAATTTTTCCACCATCAAATGAGGAGGCATAAAATTAATAATTACAATTATTATTATTTTCAGAGAATCTACAAGACTTTTGTTAGGTAAAGTCCTGCAATTAAAATCACAAACATTCATAATATTCTTGTTTCTTTTTTTCATTTTTTTATCTGCTCAGTCACCCAGTACAATACACATTCATTCATGAGAGAATTAGTACAGTATTGCAATTAACTTGGGGAAAGGATATTGTACCAGGTGATTTAAATTTCTTCTACATATAGTAGTTAAAACCGAAATAAAAGCAAATGTAACACTCAGAACGCATTTAGCATGGATTTGTCTCGTGAAGTCTAGTGGTGAACATAACACTACGTAAGAGCGCTCGTATACTTTTTGATGCGACAACTTTCCCAGAAATTATTTGTAATTTGCTCGCGGTTTCTCGGCAACTCTCCCTTGGCTGTAAGAGAAAAGCTGAATCTGGAAAAGCCCTTCAAAATATTCCTAATGGAGACTCTTTAAGTCACCTCCCACCTCGGCTAGTACTGGCTGAGAAGGACGGGGCTGTACAAAGTGATTGGCATCGAGCAATCTTGTCTACCATTCGGAATAGAGGAAGAAAAGTATCTAAAAGAGACCAGTGACGTACAAAAGCTCAAACTTCGATCAACTAGGCCCTAAGGACATGAATGTAATTAAATGTTGAACTGAAACTAGGAATTAAGTGGATACGTAGAAAAGAATTAACAGTGACATATTTCACCAGCGTGATTTTTCACAATTTAATGGAGATAAGAGATCTATTAAAAAGCATACATTGATCTTCAGCAACTTGGGCGACCGAAACTCCTTCGTTATCTCGAAAAAATGGGGCCTCAGAAATCTGACAAGGGAACAGTCTGTTATAACCCAGACGGTCTACTTTCCTCTCATTCCTCCACGGGGAGAGGATTGCCACTGGAACAGTGCCAGAATCACTCGAGGTTCGGAAACTCCGCAAAGGAGCTCCCCTGTTGGCTCGCCTTTAACGTTTTTACCAGCTCGTAGATAGGTAAAAAAAAAAAAGAGCAGGAAGGAACCCACCGTGTTTTCCGTTCGGCGCTGCTTTCGCTTCTGCGTCCCTCCCCGTGCCGTACGAATGTGGGGAGGACGATATTAATTAAGTTCTTTCCGGCTATATTGAACTGGGAGACGCGGCCGCCTGGAACTAATTAAGTCGGCGCTACGGCCTGGCACAGGAGGCGCAGGCGTCGAGGAGAAAACACGGTAAGGTGCGACGGGGATGGCGAGGGGTTGTGTGCCGGCAGGGGGCGTGGCCGACAGGGAGACGAGCGTTGGTTCTAGTTTATTAGTAAAAACACAATCTGAACTTTAGGCTCCATTGTAAGAGCCATCAGCTATACACGATCACAACACGCTCAGTCTCTAGATGTACCGGGTGTAGCAAGCATAAGAACAGATACACTACTGGCCATTAATATTGCTACACTACGAAGATTACGCGAAATTTAACCGACTCGATGACGATGCTGAGATATGCAAATGATTAGCTTTTCAGAGTATTCACACAAGGTTGGCGCCAGGTGGCGACACCTACAACGTGCTGACATGAGGAACTTTTCAAACCGATTTCTCATACACTAACAGCATTTGACCGACGTTGCCTGGTGAAACGTTGTTGTGATGCCTCGTGTAAGGAGGAGAAATGCGTACCATCACGTTTCCGACTTTGATAAGGGTCGGATTGTAGCCTATCGCGATTGCTGTTTATCGTATCGCGACATTACTGCTCGCGTTGGTCGAGATCCAATGACTGTTAGCAGAATATAGAATCGGTGGGTTCAGGAGGGTAAATCGGAGCGCCGTGCTGGATCCCAACGGCCTCGTATCACTAGCAGTCGAAATCACAGGCATCTTATCGACTGTAACGGATCGTGCAGCCCCGTCTCGATCCCTGGGTCAGCAGATGGGGACGTTTGCAAGACAACAACCATCTGCACGAACAGTTCGACGACGTTTGCAACAGCATGGACTATCAGCTCGGAGACCATGTCTGCGGTTATCCTTGACGCTGCATCACAGACAGGAGCGCCTGCGATGGTGTACTCAACGACGAACCTGGGTGCACGAATGGGAAAACGCAATTTTTTCAGTTGAATCCAGGTTCTGTTTACAGCATCATGATGGTCTCATCCGTGTTTGGCGACATCGCGGTGAACGCACATTGGAAGCGTCATCGCCATACTGGCGTATCACCCGGTGTGATGGTACGGGGTGCCATTGGTTACACGTCTCGGTCACCTCTTGCTCGCATTGACGGCACTCTGAACAGTGGACGTTACATTTAAGATGTGTTACGACCCGTGGTTCTACCCTTCATTCGACCCCTGTGCTCGCATCTCGTGGTCGTGCGGTAGCGTTCTCGCTTCCCACGCCCTGGTTCCCGGGTTCGATTCCCAGCGGGGTCAGGGATTTTCTCTGCCTCGTGATGGCTGGGTGTTGTGTGCTGTCCTTAGGTTAGTTAGGTTTAAGTAGTTCTAAGTTCTAGGGGACTCATGACCGTAGATGTTATGTCCCATAGTGCTCAGAGCCCTCGATCCCTGCGAAACCCTTCATTTCAGCAGGATAATGCACGACGGCATGTTGCAGGTCCTATACGGGCCTTTCTGGATACAGAAAATGTTCGACTGCTGCCATGGCCAGCACATTCTCCAGATCTCTCACCAATTTGAAACGTCTGGTCAATGGTGGCCGAGCAACTGGCTCGTCACAATATGCCAGTGACTACTCTTGACGAACTGTGGTATCATGTTGAAGCTGCATGGGCAGCTGTACCTCCATCCAAGCTCTGTTTGAGTCAATGCTCAGGCACATCAAGGCCGTTATTACGGCCAGAGGTGGTTGTTCTGGGTACTGATTCCTCGGGAACTATGCACCCAAATTGCGTGAAAATGTAATCACATGTCAGTTCTAGTATAATACATTTGTTCAATGAATATCCGTTTATCATCTGCATTTCTTCTTGGTGTAGCAATTTTAATGGCCAGTAGTGTATTTTTATATCTCTCTTGGCCCATCATGGACAGAGAAAATCGGCTGGTTAACTAATTTTCAGTGCCAATGAAGCTCACCAATACCTGTGTAACTCAAGATGTTATTTTATTTTGAAGGCTACCAGTTTAAGTATTTCAGTATGCCATCTTCAGACCCCATATGCTTCTCAGCAAATAAACGAAAGTGTCGTAAACAGCCATAAATCACTGGGTGTCGTAAATTCAATCGTTAGACTAGCGCTTCATTAGAGGACTTGAGTTACTATCAAGTCTTCAAATGTATCATTAGTCTAACGATTGAATTCACGAGTTCCAGATATTTATAGCTCTACATGACATTTTCGTTTATTTGGATAGATGCATATGGGGCGTGAAGATGGCATAGTGAAATGCTGAAACTAGTAGCCTTCAAAATACAGTAAAATAACATCTTCAGTTACACGGTTGTTGGTGAATTTCATTGATATTGATATATGTGGTTCCTTCATATACACACACATCAGTGTCTACGTTGTTTCTTCGCTGCATCGAACACTCTTCTCACAGTCGCGCCACAAACCATACGACCTGATGATTTCTGGATGACGGCAACTGCTCTAGTAAGTGGACTACGCGTGTCAATATAGAACTATCAGTTTTACGATCACATATCACTGCTTCAAGACCTGACCTGCTGCTCAGCGGAAAATAAGCATTAATGGTTTGCTCTTGCCACGTGTACTTGGAGGTACTAACCAACGTAAAAACATATTTATGATGGTATTTCTGTTCCGCAGTTACAGCTGCAAAAGAATGCCTGTTTTTCTCACCAGAAACGTTTCGCTTTATTGAAGTAAAGCATAATCATCGGCCGGTAATTAAAGAGACTTACAATTTGATTTGTTTTTTATATCGAAAAAGAGTTCGTTAATAAATTATTCGCTCCCAATTACCGTAATTTCTGCTTCGTTTCACCTACACCAGGAAAAGCAATCAGCATACTGTTTCTCATTTTGTAAATATGAAAACAAATATTTCGTGTTATAACAGGTACCAATAAAAATATTTTTATGTAATCTTTCAGGAACGATACTATGTCACATTCGAATTATTAAGACGTAATTGTTCACCAAAGTGATAGCAAAACTGAATGCTGATGGATAATCTAATAAAAAATGTCACGGCAAGCACTTAAAAGTAATGTAACAGGAAGTTTGCAGCCAATGGTACTTCCTGCTTAAGAATTACGAAAGTCATTTGCAAGCAAACAATTTTTTTAAAAATATATCTTCGACAGAGGCATCTCCAAAATATACATGACAATTATAAATCAATTACCTTGCCACACACTGAACTCTTGAAATAACCTTGGTGCCACTGGCGCACTACACTTTTCACAATTACAAAATGGATGCGCATACTGCGGATGTGGTTTGACGTCAGCCAAACATTTTTAGTAGCGACGCATGAAAATTTGTACTGGACCAGGACTCGAACCCATATTCCACCCTCATCCCGAGTGGGCACCTTAAACACTTGCGCTATTCGTGCACGCCTCTTGGACCGACCCAAACTTCCATATCTCCTATATATCCCATGTGCTCTGCTGTCGCACTCTGTGATTCCCACATAGAGAGATAAAAATGTTTCTTACCGTCGTTTCAGACTGTAAAGACATATATGGCAATAAATTGCTCAATGTCTGTGTTTATAGAGTGTCTGTATGTCACATTACGATGTCCTTCAGATATGCATGCTTGTCTGAAGAACATTGTAATGTAATATACAGACAATGTATAAACAGACATTGTGCCAATCATTTTACACATAAATGATGGCAACCTTAGATCAACAGTTTCACATCTCGGCGCTAGCGGCCGGCCGAAGTGGCCGTGCGGTTAAAGGCGCTGCAGTCTGGAACCGTAAGACCGCTACGGTCGCAGGTTCGAATCCTGCCTCGGGCATGGATGTTTGTGATGTCTTTAGGTTAGTTAGGTTTAACTAGTTCTAAGTTCTAGGGGACTAATGACCTCAGCAGTTGAATCCCATAGTGCTCAGAGCCATTTTTTCGGCGCTAGCAGCGCAATAAATATTTAAAAACAATCAGATGGTGTAAAGCTTCAATAATTAGCCTCTCAGTGAAACGCCAGAGTTCTTTCCGTAACTTAAAAGAGACAAAACCACAGGCGTATGTAAACAAAAAACAAGAGTAACGTAATTTGAAAACAGGGGGTGAACAGGAAAGAAACTCGGTGCTCAAAACAAACCCTTCACTTATATCAGAGACCAATGCACTAAAATACAAGGACACAAGCTCACGCGAGGAGGCAACATTAACTCAACCCAACGAATGGCACAAACTTGGCAGTGGGGACACAATTAAAAGGACAACGGCGCAGCTAATCACGATGACAGTCAAAACAATGTCACTCATACACTGATCAAACGGCTCAAATGGCTCTGAGCACTATGGGACTTAACATCTGAGGTCATCAGTCCCCTAGAACTTAGAACTACCTAAAACCTAACTAACCTAAGGACATCACACATCCACGCCCGAGGCAGGATTCGACCCTGCGACCGAAGCGGTCGTGCGGTTCCGGACTGAAGCTTCTAGAACCGCTCGGCCACAGCGGCCGGCTACACTGATCAGTCATAATGTCTGCCAAGTGATGTCATCCTAATAGTGTCCGTCTGCTTAGCTCGGTGGTAACGTGCTCGCCCCCCCAGACAAGTGGGCCCTGGTTCGATTCCCGTCTGAGTTGAAGATTTTCTCCGCTAATGGACTGGGTGTTGTGTTGTCCTCATCATCATTTTATTCTCAACACCGCGGCGCAAGTCACCCAGTGTGGCGTCGAATGAAACAAAACTTGCACTTGGCGGCCGAACTTCCCCGAATAGGGGCCTCCCAGCCACCGATGCCATTCTCTCATATCCATTTTCCCATGCTAATAGTGATCAACGATAACGTCTGCCAATAAGTCTCTCATATACTGAGGAACCACACTTTACGCCCCCCTCACACTGCTGTGTCATTGTACACCAATAAAGCGGACCGTATGGGGAAGAACTACGAACAGATGATAACCAACCACGGTGATCACTGGCGTGGCGGTGTTTGTTCTGCTGCGAGCACCACTGGGTACCACGCTAAGCATGATCAAGTCACTTCCGCATCCATCCCTTATAGGAGCGTGACATGCACAGCATCCACCAGGGCGTGTACACATCAGCGAGAAAGGGAAACAGACTGAGAGCCTGCTCTCGTTTCCTGTAACTCGGTACTGTCCAAGTCTCTCAGCGGTCGCACCTCCGAAACTGCGGTACACAGTCTGCTCGCCGGCCCACTCCAACAGACAGTGCGTTTACTTCTCAATGCCAAGCAAACTGCTTGCCGAGACTCCGCACCAGCCGACGCTGCTCCACATCATTTACACCTACATATATACTCCGCAAGCCTCCATACGGTGTATGGCGGAGGGAACCCTGCACCGCTGCTTGTCGTTTCATTCCTGTTCCACAAGTAAATAGAGCGAGGGAAAAACTATTGTTTTTATGCCTTCGTATGCGCCCTAATTTCTCCGATCTTATTTTCGTGGTCCTTACGCGCAATGTATGTAGGCGGCAATAGAATCGTTCCGCAATCAGCTTCGAACGTCGCTTCTATAAATTTTCTCAAAAATGTTTCTCGAAATGAAAGTTGCCTTCGCTCCAAGGATTCCCATTTGAGTTCCCGAAGCATATCGATAACACCGGCGTGTTGTTGAAACATACCGGTAGCAAATCTAGCAGTCCACCTCTGAATTGGTTCGATGTCTTCCTTCAATCCGACCTGGTACGGATCCCAAACCCTCGAGCAGTACTCGAGGATAGGTCGCACCAGCGTCATACAAGCGGTTTCCTTTACAGGTGAACCACTCATTCCTAAAATTCTCCAATTGCTTTCCCAACCACAGTTCTCGTTGCGTCTGGTATCGCTTTGCAACGTTACGCTCAGATATTTAAACGAATTGACTATGTCAAACAGGACACTACTAAGACTGTATCCGAACATTATAGGTTAGATCTTCCTATTTATCAACATTAACTTACATTTTTCCCCATTTAAGGCTAGCCGTCATTCATCATATAAACTAGAAATTTTGTCTAAGTCGTGTTGTATCTCCCTAGAGTCACTCAACTTCAACATCTTACTATACACCACGGCACCATCAGAAAACAATCGATAATTGCTGCTCTTCCTGTCCGTCAATTCATTTATGTATATAAAGAGCAACAGCGGTCCTATCACACTTCTCTGGGGCACTTCTGACGATACCCTCCTTTCTGATGAACACTCGTCGTCGTGGACAATATACCAGGTTCTATTATTTAAGAAGTCTTCGAACCACTCGCATACCTGTGAACTTATTCCATATACTCGTACCTCCGTTAACACCTTGCAATGGAGCAACTTGTCAAAAGCCTTGGCCACAGATAACACCAGCCAAACAGCACTGACAGCAAGCCTTCTGTGACAGCGACAGGCAGAGACGTTCCTCGAACGTCTCAGTTGCCACTGTGGAGCGTCGTGCAGAACTGTCGAAGGGCAGCGTTCAATGATTTCCAATGTTCAACGGAATGGTAGTACCTGTTCCTCATACAGGAAAAAAATTACAAAATGTATAGAACAAAATTGTCTTGTCACAACAACGATTAGGAGGTGAAAACTTTTCAATCTGGCACAAAGACTGTGCTTGTGTCAATGGAATTACATTTATGATATGTTTGTATATGTGATGGGGGAAGATATGTCAGCTGTGAAATAAGATCTGCAGAAAAAATGATTTGATAACACTTATATGGGTCCTAATTTTAACAGCGCCGAGTATTTGAAATTAGGTTATGAGTAAAATTCTCACGCAGCGACAAATTAATATTTGTTATCAAATGGATCAACCCCTGATCTTTATGAGGTTAGAAAAACCTGGTCCGTCCCATCCTGTGCCCTTTCACCGTATTCTGAACACCTGCTCAGTCAGCATTCTAACACTTCCTCCCCGGCATACTCAACAAGAGTTCCACCACTCTCTCCAATTGTTTGAACGTCGTGCACTCCGCTTGCCTTGGGCATCCCTTTACTTTCCCCCCAAATTAGACCTTCAGCAAAACAATATATTGCGATATGGTTGAATACCTTCGTACATCCTACTCTATTGGCAAACTCGACACCTTCAACCCCATTATCCACTAACTACGTACACTTTCACCCAGTTAGTTTATATCTACATCATACTACTCTGCAGACTGCGTAACGAAATAACTTTATTGCGTATCCTTACAAAGGCTACCTAAATCCATTGGGCACTCTCGTAACAGTTTACTGTCATCACAAGACAGGTGTGTCAAAATGTACATAAGGTTAAGTCCAAATTACTGCCTTATGTAATCATTATGGAACGAATAATGAACTACCATTTCACTCTTCTAATCTTAAAAATCCGGACTCTATATTGATGCAGCTATTTGCAAGTGACCAGGTAATTAAAGTTACCAGATAGAGAATAATGTACAATGAATAGCATATCTACTACCAAGAACCTGTCTTTTTATAATTGGCAGATATCAAACACAAACAAAGGTACAGCATGTTATGACAAAAATCAAAAACATATATCCAAAATTGCAATTAACCAAATATTGTAGAACAAGTAAACAAACACCAAGCAAACAAATTTTAAATAATTACAGTGCAATATAACACGTAATTCGAAATTTATTTTCCGACATTAGATGGAGGTTATTCAATAAGGGCACTGTTAGACGAACCTTTCAGAGGAACGTAAGGAAAGGTAGATTTCTTAGATATTACAAAGCACTGTCACTCCCAGTTTAAAACGAAAAGTTGTAGAGCACAGGCAGTACACCATTGATGCACGAATAATTCAGCTCCTTATTACAACGTGAATTTCTCACTGGTGTATGAATAGTTCATCTCTTACTATTAACTACTGCAAGTGCCCCACATTTTTCAGTTTAGACCTTACAAGTATTTTCATTGCTATTAAAAATTCACAATAACACATATCTTTAGTAATATCTGTAGAGGTTTAGGAATTTGTGTTTGTGTAGGAGATATTATTTTGTGCTTCTTATTACGATTCAAAAGCGTTGTGTATTAAAAATTATATTTTATTTAAATAACAATTTCTGCCTTATAATCTCTTATGTGCGAAATTTTTCAGTTGACTTCAAACACTTCGATGAGATTCTAACAGTAACATGCGGTAAATTTCGGATTTATTTCAGTTTCTCTGCACCTGAGTCAACCATCCTCTTTAAGGATATCTTACAGAAGGATATCTTACAGAAAGACTGCAAAGGTGAAAACTAGATAGATTCGACCTCACTTGGTGCATTACCAGCAAACTCTCTTCCCACTAACTATTTGTGACTGGAACAGGTAAAGTGGCACATGGCAGTGGTACACGAAGTAGCTTCCGCCACACACCAGACAATAAAGTGATTTAATATTGCATTGTCATCCGTTTATGAACTACGTTTAAGCTTTCAAGACCCTTGCTCATCGAGAAGTTAATTTGATATCAATTGAAAAATCTGTATCAGACAGACAGGGTTCAAAAAATGGCTCTGAGCACTATGGGACTCAACTGCTGAGGTCATTAGTCCCCTAGAACTTAGAACTAGTTAAACCGAACTAACCTAAGCACATCACAAACATCCATGCCCGAGGCAGGATTCGAACCTGCGACCGTAGCGGTCTTGCGGTTCCAGACTGCAGCGCCTTTAACCGCACGGCCACTTCGGCCGGCAGACAGACAGACAGGGAAGCGATATCCATCTCATGCACTCACATATCACCTCAAGTGCATTGCAATACTATACACACAATGCGCCAGTCCTGCAGGGCAGCCGAGTTCTCAGGTGTTGGCCAAACTTTTTCAACCCATCCCAACCCGTACAGAGCAGACGAACAAGCAAGCAAGTTAATATTGCTTTGTCATCCAGTTCTGAGCTGTGTATAAAATTTCAGGTATCTAGCTCAACAGAAAGTTATATGAAATTCAATTGAAATATTTTTACCAAACAGACAGACAGACAAAAAAGTAACATAATAATGTAATAAAAACGAGAATACTGAAGGAAATGGGGAGGGAACATCCTTAGGATGGAAGACGATAGATTAACAAACTGTAGAAATATAAACGGACATAATGAAGAAATATAGGGAGACCCAAAAGCAAACTGAAGGACTTAGACTGATCTCTATGAGTAAGCGTAACAGGTAAGGCCTAATTCGCACGTAAGGTGACGCTGGTCTGCACTGGAATGTATCTGGAGGTAAAATGATCCCTCTAGACACATCATACGAAATAGGAAACGAATATGAAGCTGCATTCTGTCATCTCTGCATATTATGCAACGAAAAATGTTATAACCTAAAGAGGTTACAAATCTGTATTGTAGAACTAACAATGAATAACAAAAGCCCTGTCACTGTGGTGCCCGAGGAGAATCTTCTTCCACAGCAGCCACGTAGAGAGACGACAGACTGGGATTAAGATTCCGCTTATTTTCATTTCATAAGCACAGAACGGCAGCAAAGCCTTAATGCTCTGCGCCCCTCCCAAGATCACAATGGCGGCCCACCCAAGTTATCCGGAAATGGGCACGTCTTCTCGGCCATAAGACGACTCCAAACACTGGGCTGTTTTCTTAAGAAAAAGTGGAATTCCTGATAGCTTAAAGAAAGCCTGCGAAGAATAGGAGAAAAGGGACCACAGCTCTTTGTTGAGAAGACAAACATCCTCCTCCGTCCCCTTAGTCGATGGGAGACGAATTTCGATTTCCTTAAATAAACGTTATAGTGTCTACGAAGGTGTACGTGGATTGGTAACTGCACAAAGCTGTCTATTTCTACCAACAGGACTTTGTAGCTGTGAAAAATATAACTATAACGAACTAGGAAAGGAACATCTTGTTCAATAATAGGATTTACTGTTCAGATTCTTATGTTGTAGTTGGTTTTGATGCGAAAGTGTTATTTATTACATGCTTCACTGTACTGTAAATTCAAATGAAATTATAAATAATTTACCACTGTAATGTGGCGAAAGTAGTTGTAAGAGTTTCAGAAATGAGCACTTGCATCACGACACGTCTGGTAGGATAGTGAATTTAATCCCTTGAAATAAGAATTTACTGAAATTTAGTGACAGTTATGGAAATTTTGCCAGAAATGTGCTCATGATATGTCGGGTAGCATTAAAATAGTTTCCTCTCAGTTGCTAGTTGCACCGCGACTACACTGTAGGTTTCTTCGTGACAGCGTCTGTTTCGATGGTAGTGTAATCGAATTCCAACGCTTTTCAGACAGCATCTTCTCTTACAAGGAGACGGCACGACCGTGGGGTCGGGGTTTGTCCGCAGTTTCGTGTGGTGAAAGAGGACCCCTAAAACCTCACGTGGTTAAAATATTACGACGCACTACTCGGAAAATCCCGAGAAAAATCGACCCAAAACTTCTTAGGAGTCTTAGGAGTATAAAATGTTAGTCAACTACCTAGCCGCCGTTTGGCCTACGCAGTTAGCGCTCGGACCCTTACGCTAAAGGTCTTGGGTTCGATTCCTATTCCGGCACTTTATTTTTTCTTCTGTTGTTTGCAAAATTGCAGTGCATTGTTACAGGAGAATCGTGAAATTAATTCCCGGGAAGATTGTACAAAAATTCCTTCTATAATTCAGCATCAATTATCGTCACCAATATTCCTAGACATAATTCACTAAGACTGGTTTGCGGCAAAATTGTCAGAAACTCGAAAAATTTTCGTAAATGTTAATGGGGCATGTTTTTGTACAGATTTATTGCAAACGCGCTCTGATTTTAAAAAATCTGCTTTTATACACTCCTGGAATTTGAAATAAGAACACCGTGAATTCATTGTCCCAGGAAGGGGAAACTTTATTGACACATTCCTGGGGTCAGATACATCACATGATCACACTGACAGAACCACAGGCACATAGACACAGGCAACAGAGCATGCACAATGTCGGCACTAGTACAGTGTATATCCACCTTTCGCAGCAATGCAGGCTGCTATTCTCCCATGGAGACGATCGTAGAGATGCTGGATGTAGTCCTGTGGAACGGCTTGCCATGCCATTTCCACCTGGCGCCTCAGTTGGACCAGCGTTCGTGCTGGACGCGCAGACCGCGTGAGACGACGCTTCATCCAGTCCCAAACATGCTCAATGGGCGACAGATCCGGAGATCTTGCTGGCCAGGGTAGTTGACTTACACCTTCTAGAGCACGTTGGGTGGCACGGGATACATTCGGACGTGCATTGTCCTGTTGGAACAGCAAGTTCCCTTGCCGGTCTAGGAATGGTAGAACGATGGGTTCGATGACGGTTTGGATGTACCGTGCACTATTCAGTGTCCCCTCGACGATCACCAGTGGTGTACGGCCAGTGTAGGAGATCGCTCCCCACACCATGATGCCGGGTGTTGGCCCTGTGTGCCTCGGTCGTATGCAGTCCTGATTGTGGCACTCACCTGCACGGCGCCAAACACGCATACGACCATCATTGGCACCAAGGCAGAAGCGACTCTCATCGCTGAAGACGACACGTCTCCATTCGTCCCTCCATACACGCCTGTCGCGACACCACTGGAGGCGGGCTGCACGATGTTGGGGCGTGAGCGGAAGACGGCCTAACGGTGTGCGGGACCGTAGCCCAGCTTCAATGAGACGGTTGCGAATGGTCCTCGCCGATACCCCAGGAGCAACAGTGTCCCTAATTTGCTGGGAAGTGGCGGTGCGGTCCCCTACGGCACTGCGTAGGATCCTACGGTCTTGGCGTGCATCCGTGCGTCGCTGCGGTCCGGTCCCAGGTCGACGGGCACGTGCACCTTCCGCCGACCACTGGCGACAACATCGATGTACTGTGGAGACCTCACGCCCCACGTGTTGAGCAATTCGGCGGTACGTCCACCCGGCCTCCCGCATGCCCACTATACGCCCTCGCTCAAAGTCCGTCAACTGCACATACGGTTCACGTCCACGCTGTCGCGGCATGCTACCAGTGTTAAAGACTTCGGTGGAGCTCCGTATGCCACGGCAAACTGGCTGACACTGACGGCGGCGGTGCACAAATGCTGCGCAGCTAGCGCCATTCGACGGCCAACACCGCGGTTCCTGGTGTGTCCGCTGTGCCGTGCGTGTGATCATTGCTTGTACAGCCCTCTCGCAGTGTCCGGAGCAAGTATGGTGGGTCTGACACACCGGTGTCAATGTGTTCTTTTTTCCATTTCCAGGAGTGTATGTTGCGCAAGATGTCGGAAAAATTATTGCTTTGTTTGTTTTCATGATAATTTCCACTGGGGTTCTTGTTTATAATTATTATATCTATAAAAATTGAATGTTTTCCAATAGACTTTGTTATTCTGATTAAAAAGGCAATGTTTCTCCACGTATACTTTACAATGAAAAATGGAAAAACCATCGCCATGAATTGTGTTGTTGGACAAAAAGAAAATAATTTTTTATTCAATAAATATTCGTAAGACATCCGTTCAAGTTCCTTGTTGATCGATTAGACCTAGGCCAGTCGGCGGCTCGGCAGTGTACTAACATTTTATACTCATAAGGCACCTAAAAAACTTAGGATCGATTTTTCCCGGGATTTTCCGAGTAGTGCGTCCTAATATTTTAACCACGTGATGTGTTAGGGGTCCTCTTTCACCACACAAAATTGCGGACAAATGCCCGACCCCACGGTTGTGCCGTTTCCTTGTTAGTATGGAAACAGCGTGCGACAGCTTCATTGGCAACTGCTAATGTTTTCACTTTTTTCACCGTTCACTGGTCTGCTAACATCGTCTCAAGTTTTCCTTCTTTGTTTAATCTTTGCGTTCCAGCGTGGAAATTACAACCAAATTCCCCTACAGTGTAATTTGCCTGCCTTTATATCTATCTAGAGCTTCCTCAAGTGAAAACTGAACTATCGCTAGATACCGTAACGGATGTCCCATTAACAAATGGTTCAAATGGCTCTGAGCACTATGGGACTTAACATCTATGGTCATCAGTCCCCTAGAACTTAGAACTACTTAAACCTAACTAACCTAAGGCCATCACACAACACCGTCCCTTTAACAGTCAGTCCCTCCATTCGAAAAGCGTATTCCCACAGCATCTTTCCTCGCCTATTCTATTTAGTTTCCTGAAGTCTCATTAATTATATATCCACTTAATTTTTAGCTATCCTTCAGTTCATTATTCTCTAGACTTTCCGTGATTTACATTCCAAGCTGAATAGTATTTCTAAGAAAACGTTTCCACGTCATTTGTATTTACGTGAGGTAGGACGTTCCTGGTAATATGCAAAGACACTATACCCAAGTTCCATCAGCTAGGAGTTCCACAGTCTTTGCCCGCATTGCACAAGCGCATCCTTAAGCTGTACTTTGGAGGCGCATTTGTGCAAGGTGAGACAAAGAGCCATGTGTTTTCGGTATCGCTGGAGCTAGACGCATAGAGTGGCTGATGCCTGCGCTTTCATGATTCTTCTGGTGCAAACTCGTCGACTTCGTCTAAAATTCACTTCGCCGGCCACTTCTACGCTCCAACCCACAAGAATTTGTGGTGATAACGTTGGGCGCTCGCACTTTTTGGCGTAGTATTCTACTTACTTCCCAGCTTCATAGATGTGCTTTCTTTGCGAGCGAAGCTAAATCTGTTGTTCAGAGCGAAAGACTTAGACCCATATCAACATCTATCTCCCATTAACTCATCTGCGAATAAAGGTCGTGACTCACATTACTATCTCGGTTATTTATTATTACTAGAAGAATTAGGAATTATATGGTGGTTCGTCTTGTTCTCATATGGATAATTTGTGATCATTGTGCGCACGTGAACCCGTGGAGGATTTCTGTAATTATTGTCGGAATATCGAGTGTGTTTCTTGAGTAATGATCAACCACTTTATCTATTTCTTATTAATTATTTCTCATTTAGAAATCATTCACAATTTGTCATGCTGTCTTGGTCAGCTCTCACGTGCTCATTTACTCTTTGTCTAAGGTCATAACCGAAGTCAGCACACTCAGCTGAGTATGATCCAGTTTCATCAGAATAAGTGTTTACACGATCTGCCATCGGGAGATTACACAGTTATTACATTTTATGCATATTACAGCATGAATAATGTTAATATAAGCTGCAGAGAAATTCGATACGTGCGCTGATCCTGAATATGTTGTAAATGACCAGTGTGATTAATGCTTCTTACGTAGAGTAGTTAGCTTCTCCAGCCTGAAGTTTCATTGCAAGCATGCTTCGTACAATAAAGGGTGTTATACAAATTCATATCCAGTTAGAAAGCACTAAATACATTGAACGTAATTTTGTCTTCTTTAAACTTACTGTGAGGATGCCCTATATTTACTGTGACGCGATGTAGGTCGTTTCTTCGTGCGAAAATCTCATAAAAATCTTGACTGCTTTGATATTCATTTATGAGTAAAGGCAAAATATTGTATATGAAGGAAATATTGTCAGGAGATTGATAGTGAAATTATACCAGTCATGTACTCAGATTACGTTTTAAAAGGAGTGGGTGACACAAAATTTAAAAATTGTGTTTCAGGCGGGTATTTTCAAGCACTACTTCATCTGTTGCACATCAGTATTTAAATCCACATCAATATTTGAATCCACTATCACTATGTTCCTACAGAAAAATTCGTTAATCCGCATGATTGTACATATTTTCAGTTATCTGGTGTAAAATCGTTTCCTATGTATGTGAACTGATGCTTTCTTCAGTTATTTTATTGCTGTATTATTCTCAATTTCATATTCCATCACTACATAGATCATCTCCTCCATCAGAGCATGACATCATCAATAGCCTCCAGTTCTCCTTCCCCTTTACTCGGAACTTCGCATCCAGTATCTTTATATCTTCTCAAAAAACGCTGTATCCTTCTTGAAAGGATATGTGCTGTTGTTTTGCGTCTGATGTTATCTAACGTACAGACGTAATCTTTCTGTGGTGCGCCACCTCGTTTTCCCATCTTGTTTTGCAAATTATTTCAATAACCACAGCTATTTAAAGAAGATTACGTATATTCCAAACTGTAGAGTAAACGAACAAACCAGTCCGAAATGTATGTGAATCCTAAATCCACGTCTACGTAAAAATAATTTATGCGAGGGTGAGTCAATAAATAAGTCGCAAAATTGGGTAGAAATATCAGAGCAGCATGTATAAGCCAGAAATTTATTTTCATTTTCAACATACACCACTTGTGAACTTAAGCACTTATCCCATCGTTCGACAAGGCGTTAGAAGTCCGCAGCGTAGAATTATTTTGGCATCGTCCACATCTACCGAGTGGCCTTTCGGGATACAATAATCTTAATTGGTTAATTAAATTGCTGCAACCCGCTTTGGGGGTAGCAAATTACCTCTAGACATGGAAACAAAGTTCCATCGCTGGGTAAACAGGTCGGTCAGGACGCTCCTTGTTTGTCACTTTTTCTTGTCCTTTGCTGAATTCATGTATAAGGTTGAACACAAATCTCCATGTAATGCAGGTAGAGCACGGATTTGTCTATGGAAGCACTCTGCAGACATTCCTCGGCTTATAAAAATAGCGTTGTCTTAACTGGGTACACAGTCATAGCACACCTGTCATCTTCATCTGACTGCAGATTATTAACCATTGCCCGCGAAATACTGTGTATCGGCTACCTCCACGCGACGTGTACTGTCGCAATCTACATACCTACAGGTGAGAAATTTATGTGACTTATTCATTGGGTCACTCTCACGTAACAAAATCAAGACACACACACACACACAGTGTTTTATACCCTGATTCCGAGGAAAAGAGTCCTTAAATGTTTTGCATTTTCTCCGGCTGCTTATTTTCGTGTCTCCTTTCTATGCAAGGGCTATTAACAGCGCTAGCTATTTTTTTCCAATTTTTAGTTTTCTGATCTCTACTATTATTCTGAAATTGTCCGCAGCTCGTGGTCTTGCGGTAGCGTTCTCGCTTCGCGCGCACGGGGTCCCGTGTTCGATTCCCGGATGGGTCAGGGATTTTCTCTGCCTCGTGATGACTAAGTGTAGTGTGTTCTTCATCATCATTTAATCACCACTGGCTCACAAGTCGCCGAAGTGGCGTCAACTAAAAGGACTTGCAATAAGGCGGCCGAACTTCCCCGCATGGGGCCTCCCAGCCAACAATGCCATACGATCATTTCATTCTGAAATTGTGCCCTTTTCTTCACAACAAACTTCACACGAGATTAAATTTATTGGTAGGCTGACGATGATATGCATAGGTTTTTGAAGACTGTAGGAGGTTAAACGATAAACGCCAAATAACATGGCTCCGACTTCCTCCCACATCTGCTGGGTATTAGCTGCGTCAATTCGGTCAGGAATAGCAACCAAAGAAGGCGTACACCGATGAGCCAAAAAATTTATGATCATTGCCCACCGCGAGGTTGAATGCCTCCTGGTTGTGTTGCGGGCACGTGATGCACTAAAGAAACAATTTAAGGGGGAGAGAGATGAATGGGCAGTCACTATATAGAAGATGCGGGCCGCAAATGCGGTGCAGGGAGTGGCAACTGACCCATAACATAGACAAATGTAATGTATTGCGAATACATAGAAAGAAGGATCCTTTATTGTACGATTATATGATAGCGGAACAAACACTGGTAGCAGTTACGTCTGTAAAATATCTGGGAGTATGCGTGCGGAATGATTTGAAGTCGAATGATCATATAAAATTAATTGTTGGTAAGGCGGGTACCAGGTTGAGATTCATTGGGAGAGTGCTTAGAAAATGTAGTCCATCAACAAAGGAGGTGGCTTACAAAACACTCGTTCGACCTATACTTGAGTATTGCTCATCAGTGTGGGATCCGTACCAGGTCGGGTTGACGGAAGAGATAGAGAAGATCCAAAGAAGAGCGGCGCGTTTCGTTACCGGGTTATTTGGTAACCGTGATAGCGTTACGGAGATGTTTAATAAACTCAAGTGGCAGACTCTGCAAGAGAGGCGCTCTGCATCGCGGTGTAACTTGCTCGCCAGGTTTCGAGAGGGTGCGTTTCTGGATGAGGTATCGAATATATTGCTTCCCCCTACTTATACCTCCCGAGGAGATCACGAATGTAAAATTAGAGAGATTAGAGCGAGCACGGAGGCTTTCAGACAGTCGTTCTTCCCGCGAACCATACGCGACTGGAACAGGAAAGGGAGGTAATGACAGTAGCACGTGAAGTGCCCTCCGCCACACACCGTTGGGTGGCTTGCGGAGTATCAATGTAGATGTAGATGTAGATGAATCCACTCGTATAAGCGGTTTTGACAAAGGCTGCATTGTTGTGGAGCTGCTTCTGGAAATGAGAATCTTAGGAACGGCGAAAATGGTCACTTTGTGCCGTACTGCTGTCGTGAGGATCTATGGAAAGTGGTTGAAGGATGGTAAACTAACATTGTCATCCAGGTACGTGGTGATCTGTGGTGGATCTCAAGGCAGAGTACAAGGCTTGTGCAGGCACTCTCGGAGTACACTGTTCAAAAGCCAGTGTCGAATATGGAGCTCCACATCAGATGACCACTACGTGATCCTGAGTTGACCCAACGACATCATCAGTTATGATTGCAGTGGACAGAGCATCACGTGGATTAGTAGAAACCTGTCACTTGTCATATGAATCGCATTTGTTATACCAGGTGGCTGGTCATCCAAGTGAATGGCTGCACGAAGCATACACCGCGCCACAGATGCAGGCCGTAGAGGGCAATTATGCTGGAGGGTACATTGAATTGGGCTTCCGTAGGATCTGTGGTTGTCATCGAAGGCTTCATGACAGCAGTGAACTGTGTAAACATTATTGAGGACCACCTGCATCGTTTCATGCTTGACGTTTCCCCCTATGGCGATGACATTCTCCAGCAAAATAACCGTCCATTTTGCAAGGTCAGAATCCAGCTACAGTGGTTTAAGGGGCATCATAGTGAACTCACATCTGCCTAGTTTACACCACTGAAACACATATGGGGCTCCAGCTGCGTGCCCGTAAACCACCACCAGTAATTTGCGGGAATTGCTTGACCTCTAGGTAGACATCTGATGCCACATAATTTTGGAACCCTATCAAGGACTTGTAGAATCCATGCCAAGCAGAATCGCTGTGGTACTGTGTTTGAAAGGTGGAACATCAAGTTATTACGATGGTCACTCCAAAAGAAATTCTCACTATTTTTGTAAAAATACAGTTTTCATTCTGCATGTGTGAAGGTTTCACAGTGTGTAGATACATCCTTCCCGCATGTTTTCAAACTTAGTTCAACCTGTTGCCGTGACTGGCGCCGTCACAGCATATCTTCAATATGGCTGCTGCACTTGACGTTCGTCAGAAGCAACCTGCTGTCATAGAATTCCTGTGATGTGAAAACGAGACAGCGGGAAACATCCACAAGAGGTTGAAAAAGGTGTATGGAGATGCTGCTGTCGATAGCAGTACAGTTAGTCGGTGGGCAAGCAGATTACATGATGAAAGCGGGCACGGAAATATTGAGGATTGTCCTCGCAGCGGCAGGCGTCGTACTGCACTCACTCCAGACAATGTGCAGAGAGTTAACGAATTGGTGGCTGCTGACAGATGCATCAGAGTGAACAAATTGTCAGGCTACGTTGGGATAGGGGAGGGAAGTGTTTGCAGGATACTGAAATTGTTGGCATTAGAAAAGGTTTGTGCCAGGTGGGCTCCCAGGATGTTTACAGTGGCTCACAAAGAAAGAAGAAAAACGGTATGCAGCGAACTTTTGGAACAGTACGAGAATGGTGGAGATGAATTTCTTGGAAGAATTGTGACAGGTGATGAAACATGGCTCCATCATTTTGCACCAGAGACGAAGAGGCAATCAATGCAGCGGCATCATGCAAATTCAGCGAAGAAAAAAAAATTTCAAAACCACATCTTCTACTGGAAAAGGTATGGCTACGGTGTTTTTCGATTCTGAAGGACTCTTGCTTGTGGACACCATGCCAAGCGGAAGCACCACAAATTCTTATGCATATGTGGCGACACTGAAGAAACTTCAAGCTCGACTGAGTCGTGTTCGACCACATCGGCAAAAACAGGATGTTTTGATGTTGCACGACAATGCACGGCCACATGTCAGTCAAAAAACCATGGAAGCGATCACAAAACTCGGATGGACAACACTGAAACATCCTTCTTACAGTCCTGACCTGGCTCCATGTGACTATCATCTCTTTGGGATACTGACAGATTCTCTTCGTGGAACAAGGTTTGAAGATGATGATTCCCTTGTGCACGCTGCCAAACAGTGGCTCCAACAGGTTGGTCCAGACTTTTACCGTGCGGGTATACAGGCGCTGGTTCCAAAATGGCGTAAGGCAGTTGAGAGGGATGCAAATTATGTGGAGAAATGAAAATATTGTTCTTAAAGGATGTATCTACACACTGTAAAACTTTCAAACATGAAGAATAAAAGAGGGATTTAAAAAAAAATAGTGTGCATTCCTTTTGGAGTGACCATCGTAGATAGGTGGTCATAATATTGTGGCTCATTGGTGTAAGTCGGCTTTCTGTGAACAGCTGCAGTTGTGTGACCAAATGATACGCGGAAACAGCCATCGCCGCTGGAGTGATCTGCGGCTGTAATCTGCGCTGACGAGTATCTGATAAACAGCGGCCATATTATGTGGGCCCGTTAACATGATCGCCGCCCACGGTTTGTGTTGATGCAGTGTTCACGTCGGCGCGGCCATTAGGGATTTCGACGAGTGCGAATGATTGGGACAACACTGGTGATTAATTCGCGCGGGCGCGAAGAAAAAGTTGCGCTGGATGTAATTAACTGTAAACTGCTGCAGCTCTGCGAGGGTGCTGGATGCCGAAATTAATGTCGTAGGTGTTGTGAAAAGCTGCAGCGCAGTTAGGCGGTCATTAGCGGGAGCCAGTCCCGCGCGCGCAGCTTTCACATCCAGCGATTACACCGTGCTCGCTCGGACTCGCTGCTTTGACGATGGTCATCACCGCTAAACGACATCCGGACAAACTCGTGCAGCTCTGTCTAGCAGCGGAGATCTATCGACAGGGAAATGGTAAACACTACTCTTACTGATCGTATCACGTCAGTAGGCGACCAGTTCTTTTGCCATTGCACGTTTCGACACAAACGTCGCCAGACAACAGGGCATTAAGAACATAAACCTCCTAGCGCTTCAGTTACACCAGATTTTTTTATTCCCCCTTACGTCTCCTTCTTCTTCTTCTTTTTCCTCTTCCATTTAAAGAGGTAAGCGCTGACCCGTTCCAGGGAATTCAACAAAATGTCGTCTCCATCTCTTCTTTGGGCGTCCTGTATCCTGTCCTCCAGTCTGGTTGAAATGTAATACTTGCCACGTCGGGCGCTCAGTTGGCGGGTTTTGATGATGGTCCAAAATTTTTTGGTGTGTCTAATGTGTTTTATCATTGGTGTGTCTACTTCTAGTTGTTGTCTGACACCTTCACTTTACACTCTCGTAGCGTTAGTCCAAGAAGTGACTTCAGAAACCTCATCTATGCTGCTTCAATTCTTAGTTTATCGTTTTGTCGTAGGATCCAGTTTTTAGTTCCACTTTTCACTACCACACATCAGTGCTGGTCTAGCCACCACACTGTGTAATCTTAGTTAGCTTTTCTAGTTTTTTAACAAGATAACTACATATACAACAATTTACAGCATTATATTGCCGACCGGAGTGGCCGTGCGGTTCTAGGCGCTATAGTCTGGAACCGAGCGACCGCTACGGTCGAAGGTTCGAATCCTGCCTCGGGCATGGATGTGTGTATTGTCCTTAGGTTAGCTATGTTTAATTAGTTCTAAGTTCTAGCGACTGATGACCTCAGAAGTTAAGTCGCATCGTGCTCAGAGCCATTTGAACCAACAGCATTATATTTCTATATACTTTGAACCACATCTAAGTAAGTTTTGTATGTTGGTACCTCTGTCGTGAAACCCTTAAACGATTTTACGTGTTCTGTTATTGTTTACATCTCTTTTTGCTCTTATTATGTCTTTCCATTCCACTGCTATGACTTATGCTTTATTTACAGATAGAGCTATTTGACAGTTTTGTAAAGAGTTATTCATTTGAAACACATTTTCTTCACTATCTTGCAGGAGAAACTGCTCGTCTGCAAATAAAATATTGGTAATGAATTTACTTTCTTCCGGTTTTTAGAATTTCATTCTTCTAGAACTTCATTGATAAATTTACGTTTATTTATTGGTGAGAGACCCCGCACTTGCTTTAGTCCGTGGTTTACAGTCTATAACTTCTCGCTTACACAAATTTTAGTGTTATCGCATAGTGATTTAACAGCTTTCAACACGTTTCGGAGCACGTTTTAGTCAGTGAGTATTTCCCTCATAGTATTAAATTAAATCGAAAGTGGGTGTATGAAGAATGCATCCAGTGCTGAGCGATAGAAAAACGAGAAACAGGTGGACATTTTTGTATTACTCGACGCACTTAAAAATAAAAAAATCATTCGCGACGCTGCTCTCACCCGTCACTCAGCATCACATACCCAGAGGATTAATTGCGAAACTGATGTCAATGGATGGAGATCATGAATAATGGTCACAAAAAGCGGTGAAGCAACCTTCACAGGCAGCAGATGTTTCTAAACGTTTTATGGGAAAAGATATACGACATGACACTGTAAATGAGTCAGTCATAGGTTTGTATTCGCACTGGATTGACGAATTTCGGTTGTGCAAGGTTGGAAATATTTGTTTACTTGTGTCTCTGTATGAACATACTCTAAGGAAGACTGACAACCGTCCGAAATCAATTCGCCATAAATTCACCTGTTGTCGTCAAACTCCACTCTGATGGTGGAAATGAGTTATGAATCGAATGAAAGTTTAGTATTTTAATATCCATTATTTAATAAACATCACTACAAAGTTTGCTCTACCTATTCCCATTTCTGTCCACATATTAAATAAAGTTACTGTACGAGCCCCGATCATTATTACTATTTTGTAGAACTGTCCGCCTTGTTCGCTATCAGTAGATTTATTTATCAAAAGTATACACCTCAACGCGTTTAGGCTATAGCCATCTTCAGAATCACATTTAAATCTCGATACACTGCATCAGTCCACATGTTCTGTGATGGTAATGGTACGTGTGAACTGTCGAAACACAGCATATCGAGATTTAAAAGTGATTTTGATGACGGCTATCGTCGAAACGTGTTGAAGCGTGTATTTTTAATAAAATGAAAACATTGATAACAACCAAGACAAATGTCAGTGCATCTACAGGGTGTCTCAAGCCTTTTGGGTAAAATTGAAACAGGTGATAGTGGGTCCACTACCGATTATACTGAGATGGAAAAACAATGGACGGAAATACAAATTCATTGTATTATGGACATACACAGCATAAACCGCATAACAATAACGTAGCTCATAGTAATTGACCAAAGCGACGACCGCCAGTCTCAATGGATGCATGCTAAAGGCGCATGAAGTTCAGCCGCCTTTTCTCAATGATTCCTGGTGACTTTTCCAACACGAGATAGACAGCTGGAACCCTAGCAAGAAAGTCTTCATCCTGTTCTACGAGGGTTGGTTCAAATGGCTCTGAGCACTATGGGACTTAGCTTCTGAGGTCATCAGTTCCCTAGAACTTAGAACTACTTAAACCTAACTAACCTAAGCACATTACACACATCCATGCCCGAGGCAGGATTCGAACTTACGTCCGTAGCGGTCGCGCGGTTCCAGACTGTAGCGCCTAGAACCGCTCGACTACTTCGGCCGGCCTTCTACGGGGGTGTCATACACCAACGACTTGACTTAACCACAGAGGAAAAAGTCCAGAGAGTTGAATTCCGGTGATCGTACAAGCCATGGGGAGGGCCTCCCTTTCCATTCCACCGATGACGATACGTGTTGTTTAGGTGCCCGCGGAAATTAAGAAGGAAGTGGGCTCGTGCACTGTCGTGCTGAAATCACATCCTTTCGCGGACCACAGGGGGTGTAGTCTCAAACAACTGTGGCAACACATCTCGCAGGAACATTGACAATAGCAGTCGTCTCTGTAAACAATTACTGTGAGCTACATTGTTGTTATGTGGTGTATGCTGTGTTCGCCTATAACACAATAAATATGCTTTTCCGACCATTGGATACCCGTCCCAATATAATCCTTTGTCGACCCACTGTCACCAGTTTCAATTTGACACAAAAGGTTTGAGACTCCCTGTATACACTGAAGAGCCAAAGAAACTGGTACAACTTCATAATACCGTGTAGGGCCCCGCGAGCACGCAGAAGTGCTGCAACACGACACGGCATGGACTCGATTAATGTCTGTAGTACTGTTGGATGAAACTGACACCATGAATTCTACAGGGCTTTAAACAATTTCGTAAGAGTTTGAAGGGGTGGAGATCTCTTCCGAACAGCACGGTGCAAGGCATCCCACACATACTCAATAACGTTCACGTCTGGGGAGATTTGTGGCCAGCAGAAGTGCTTAAATTCAGAAGACTGTTCCTGGAGCCACTCTATAGCAATTCTGGACGTGTGGAGTGTCGCATTGTCCTGCTGGAATTGCCCAAGTCCGTAGGAATGCACAATGGATATCAATGCATGCAGGTGATCATTCAGGACGCTTACGTACGTGTCACCTGTTCAGGGTCGTATATAGTATCAGGGCTTACATACCACTCTGACTGTAGACCACCACACCATTACAGAGCCCCCACCAAATTTAACAGTCCTTTGCTGACATGCAGGGTCCACACCCGTACACGTCCATCCGCTCGAAACAATTTGAAACCAGACTCGTCCGACTGTTTCCAGTTATCAACAGTCCAATATCGATGTTGACGGGCCCAGGCGAAGAGTAAAGCTTTGTGTCATGCAGTCATCAAGGATACACGAGTGGGCCTTGTCTCCGAAATCCCATATCGATGATGTTTCATTGAATGGTTCGCATCGCTGACACTTGTTGATGGCCCAGCATTGAAATCTGAAGCTATTTGCGGAAGGGTTGCTTTTCTGTCACGTTGAACGATTCTGTTCAGTCGTCGTTGGCACCGTTCTTGCAGGATCCTTCTCCGGCCGCAGCGATGTTAGAGATTTGATGTTTCACCCGATCCCTGATATTCACGGTACACTCGCGAGATGGTCGTACGGCAAAATCTCCTCTTCATCGCTACCTCGGAGCTTCTGTGTCCCATCGCTCGTGCGCGGACTGTAACAACACATTTAAACTCACTTAAATCATGATAACCTGCCATTGTAGCAGCAGTTACCGATCTAACAACTGAGCCAGATACTTGTTGTGTTATATAGACGTTGCCTGTTTACATATCGCTGTATTTGATATTCATGCCTATATCAGTTTCTTTGGTGCTTCAGTGTATAATGTGAACAGCAATGGCCCTGTCGCTTCTACCTTAAGCTACTCCCGATATCACTTCTGCATCAGGGTGTGCAGGGTGAGAATGACTTACAAACCACCACAAGTCATTCTATAAACAGGTAGCTACCAAAATTAAAACTGAGTAAAGAGGAGCTGGGGTATAACGTATTTCTAAAGGGATGCTGCACGAACTACCGTTCACTAACGCTGCACTGAACTCCATTTATCTCGACGGCAGCACGCTGTAATTGAGTGAAACTCGTCCCACTGCGGCAGGGTCACGTAGCACCGTCCCCGAACCACAGGCCGCTCGCCATTTTGCCTGTGGCCCAGGCGACACGATGCGTAGAGAATCGGCTCCTCTTACAGGCGCCCCTCTGGTGCGCCCAAACGCGATTTGATACAGCGGCGTCCTTTGTGCCAGCAGCGTATCGAATTGGCGTCACAGCGAGTGCGTTCGGTTGCCAGTGCAGAGCGAGCCGAGGCAGTAAACGCAGCCGCGCGGCGATTGCGTGGCGGCCCTACACCGCCTGTCGAATGCAAGCGAGACCATCTTCACTGCATCTTCATTCGCTGTGCTGCTCGCCGAGGAGAAACGGTACAAAGTATGTTGCTTATGAAATTTTCTATCTCTGATTCACAATAACTACTTTAATAACAACAGAGTTACTTGTACAGATTAAATTCCTGTGCAGTTTTTAAACTAAGCTGGGGATAAGGCGAAGGACCAATTGTTCAAATTTCTCTGTGCTTGCGACGAGAATGAAACTTTAACAGTGGGAGAACCTTCTAGATTGTATGGGTGTGGTCCACGAAACTCTGCAAATTCCTAACATTTTGTCCAGAGGTGCTCTGACGTTCTTCACAGGTGCTCCTGTTTCCGGTAAGCTGGCGTCACTCATTGTAACTATGGACACTTCAGAAGATTACAGCGCATCTCTGGACGAAACGTTAGGAATGAAACAATTTCTTTCACCGCGGCCGGCCAGCCAAGTAGTCTTCACTGTACAACTAACAATGGTGTTAACAAAAACAAATACGATACCTAAGTATGGAACTACCAGCAATGGTTAAAATTACAGAAGCATGATATTGATAACTCAAGCTTTAAAAGTTCCGCTCAGCATTTTTAAGGAAAGACCAAGAGATAAATTTACCAACATCTGCGAGAGGACCAATTTGGTTTCAGGAAGGAGAAGATCGAGGAACCAGGTAATCTATAATGTCAGTGTGAATGACGTTACTACGAATAACTGGGTTCAGCAGGAAAACACATCAGCTGTCGATATTGTGGGTGGTAGATTGATTCTCTGTCTGCACAGCAGCCAGGTTACAGAAATAGATATCTAGGGCATTAAGAAAGAGGCCAGGATAAGGAAAGGTGTCCGAGGAAACTCTCCTGTAAGTCAAACGTCTTCTTCCTTCCCGTCTCTGTGACCACCTCTTCCTCCCGGTTCCTCTGTCCAAATTATCATCCCACCTCTCCCTCTCCATCACCTCCCCCTTATCCCTCTGTCTCTTCGCCTTATCACACCCCTCGTTTTGTCCATCTCCCCCACCCCTCTCTCCAACCAAATCTTTGTTCCCCCCATATGTACATCTCCTTCCCATCGTTCTTCCTTTTTCACCTCCCCACTTCCGCTCTAACGTTGTAACTGTCTGTTGCACCTCCCTAGCCTCACCCCTCTCTCTACCCAGCAGCTACTCCTCGTCCTGTCTCTGATCGTCTCCTTCTCCCCCCCATTCATTATGCATCTTATCCTGAACCTATCTTCAACCGATCCTTGCCCCCCTCCTTCCTCATCTCCTTCAGGTCCTCTCCATTCATCTCCTACACCCACCTGTGACTCCCCCCTCCTACTCCTCCTTCTCCTTCTAATCCCACTGTTCCTCTGTTCATCTCTCCACCCTCTTTGACTATTCATTTACCCCCCTCTCTCTTTACCCAACCCCTCCACCTCCACCCTCTTCCCAAAATCTGTGTGTCCACACTTGCATGTGTAACCTCTTAAACACCTGGTAATGTCACCTCCAAAATATGGCTCCTCCCCTCTCTCTCTATCCATCACCTCCTTCCCTTTCTCTCGCTGCCCATCCCTTTGCTCCTTCTCTCTCTGACCATCACCCCCATACCCCTCTATCTGTCCATCGCCTCCTCTTCCCTCTCTGTCTGTTCAGCTCCTCCTCTATCTTTCTTTTATCCATCTTATCCTTCATCTCTCCCACTATTCATTTCCCCCCTCCACCCGCTCTCTTTGTCTAGCCATATGCATACACATCCACACTACATGCCCGCCATGCAGAACAGCCTATTTTTCAGGGTCATGAAACACTTTATTGCCTACATCTCCGCTCCTAAAGAGGCTATGTGGTTCTAGCCCTCCCCAATTCCCCACCCCCCCTCCCTGCTCCACAGTGCTGATAGCATTCAGTATGCGTCCGAACTCTACTTGAAATAGTTCCAGTGGTTAACCACAAATTTATAATAAACACCAACTATACTACAATAATGGTGGTTCCCGGCGGGGTCAGGAATTTTCTCTGCCTCGTGATGACTGGGTGTTGTGTGATGTCCTTAGGTTAGTTAGGTTTAAGTAGTTCTAAGTTCTAGGGGACTGATGACCATAGATGTTAAGTCCCATACTGCTCAGAGCCATTTGAACCATTTGAACAATAATGGTGGCATATAATCTGAACAGACAAATAAGGGAAAATTAAGATGGGAAACAAAATTCTAAAGTAAGTAAATATATTTCGTTGCTCGGCTAGTACAATAACAAATGATAACGAAAGTATAATGGGAATAAACGAAAAATTTTAGTGACTAAAACAGACATTCAAAATGGCTCAAATGGCTCAGAGCACTATGGGACTTAACTTCTGAGGTCATCAGTCCCCTAGAACGTAGGACTACTCAAACCTAACTAACCTATGGACAGCACACACATCCATGCCAGAGGCAGGATTCGGACTTGCGACCGTAGCGGTCGCGCGGTTCCGGAATGTAGCGCCTAGAACCGCTCGGCCACAAACAGACATTCAGAAATGTAAATAATTTACCAGCAGACGACCACTGTAATATAGCAACAAGAAAGAAACTAATAGAAAAATTTCTTTGTATCATTTTAAGCTATATTTGTGAAGGATGGACTCTGAAGAAACAAGCAAAGAAAAAATTAGAAACCGTAGAGACGTAT
Organism: Schistocerca americana; assembly: GCF_021461395.2. Classification (NCBI taxonomy): domain Eukaryota; kingdom Metazoa; phylum Arthropoda; class Insecta; order Orthoptera; family Acrididae; genus Schistocerca; species Schistocerca americana. The sequence continues at coordinate 217,944,422 of NC_060124.1, forward strand.
GTGTGGGGAACAGAGTCAGAAACATTCTGAACTGAAATCAACTGCTGCTGCTGCTGTGGTCTTCAGTCCTGAGACTGGTTTGATGCAGCCCTCCATGCTACTCTATCCTGTGCAAGCTTCCAAGTACCTACTACAACCTACATCCTTCTGAATCTGCTTAGTGTATTAATCTCTTGGTCTCCCTTTACGATTTTTACCCTCCACGCTGCCCTCCAATACTAAATTGGTGATCCCTTGATGCCTACCAACCGATCCCGTCTTCTGGTCAAGTTGTGCCACAAACTTCTCTTCTCCCCAATCCTGTTCAATACTTCCTCATTAGTTATGTGATCTACCCATCTAATCTTCAGCGTTCTTCTTTTGCACCACATTTCGAATGCTTCTATTCTCTTCTTGTCCAAACTATTTATCGTCCATGTTTCACTTCCATACATGGCTACACTCCATACAAATACTTTCAGAAATGACTTCCTGACACTTAAATCTATACTCGATGTTAACAAATTTCTCTTCTTCAGAAAAGCTTTCCTTGCCATTACCGGTCTACATTTTATATCCTTTCTACTTCGACCATCATCAGTTATTTTGCTCCCCAAATAGCAAAACTCCTTTACTACTTTAAGTGTCTCATTTCCTAATCTAATTCCCTCAGCATCACCCGACTTAATTCGACTACATTCCATTATCCTCGTTTTGCTTTTGTTGATGTTCATCTTATATCCTCCTTTCAAGACGCTATCCATTCCATTCAACTGCTCTTCCAAGTCCTTTGCTGTCTCTGACAGAATTACAATGTCATCGGCGAACCTCAAAGTTTTTATTTCTTCTCCATGAATTTTAATACCTACTCCGAATTTTTCTTTTGTTTCCTTTACTGTTTGCTCCATATACAGATTGAACAACATCGGGTAGAGGCTACAACCCTGTCTTACTCCTTTCCCAACCACTGCTTCCCTTTCATGCCCCTCGACTCTTATAACTGCCATCTGGTTTCTGTACAAATTGTAAATAGCCTTTCGCTCTCTGTATTTTACCCCTGCCACCTTTAGAATTTGAAAGAGAGTATTCCAATCAACATTGTCAATAGCTTTCTCTACGTCTACAAATGCTAGAAACGTAGGTTTGCCTTTCCTTAATCTTTCTTCTAAGATAAGTCGTAAGTTCAGTATTGCCTCACGTGTTCCAGTGTTTCTACGGAATCCAAACTGATCTTCCCCGAGGTTGGCTTCTTCTAGTTTTTCCATTCGTCTGTAAAGAATTCGTGTTTGTATTTTGCAGCTGTGACTTATTAAACTGATAGTTCGGTAATTTTCACATCTGTCAACACCTGCTTTCTTTGGGATTGGAATTATCATATTCTTCTTTAAGTCTGAGGGAATTTCGCCTGTTTCATACATCTTGCTCACCAGATGGTAGAGTTTTGTCAGGACTGGCTCTCCGAAGGCCGTCAGTAGTTCCAATGGAATGTTGTCTACTCCGGGGGCCTTGTTTCGACTCAGATCTTTCAGTGCTGTGTCAAACTCTTCACGCAGTATCGTATCTCCCATTTCATCTTCATCTACATCCTCTTCCATTTCCATAATATTGTCCTCAAGCACATCGCCCTTGTATAGACCCTCTATATACTCCTTCCACCTTTCTGCTTTCCCTTCTTTGCTTAGAACTGGGTTTCCATCTGAGCTCTTGATATTCATACAAGTCGTTCTCTTATCTCCAAAGGTCTCTTTAATTTTCCTGTAGGCAGTATCTATCTTACCCCTAGTGAGATAAGCCTCTACATCCTTACATTTGTCCTCTAGCCGTCCCTGCTTAGCTATTTTGCACTTCCTGTCGATCTCATTTTTGAGACGTTTGTATTCCTTTTTGCCCGCTTCATTTACTGCATTTTTATACTTTCTCCTTTCATCAATTAAATTCAATTTTTCTTCTGTTACCCAAGGATTTCTACTAGCCCTCGTATTTTTACCTACGACTACAACTATAATCATAAATTTAAAGTGAAAAGTACATTAATCAGGATGATACAGAGAAGAAAACTAAATTAACTGCACATGATGTTCGACATAATCACATAATAGAAAACATTTTGGAGGGAAAAATTCCGGGGGTAAGGTCAAGATGCATGTTCATAACATCTGTGTTACAGTGTGTTATTAGTGGAATGTACTGCAGCAACAACAACCAAATGGTGCAAATGGCCAGAGACAGAGAAGGATGGCGTGGCCTTTAACATCTGATGATGATGATGAACAAGCTGGAAGCTCCTGAGGTGCACAGGTAAAAAGCAGATTAAAGTTGTGTGGCATGCTTGGTTGGGACTGTCAGAGTGGTAGGTTCACCAGCCTAATTGGAAAGGTTTTCCTTACACTTCGTGCACATTGGTATCTTTCCTTCGCGAAGTGTGAGTCGCGCATGTTAAGTATATCTGACAAGTGTAGATGACTAAAACGGGTGTGCGTGTAGTGCAGTGTCATTTCTGAATTGTATGATAATCAGATAAGGGAGAGAGTGAAATCCACTGCTGGCATATAGCCTACTAACCTCGGACCGCACAAGAGAGACTCTGGGTCAGGCGTCGCGGTGGTTGTATTCCCGCCAAGGAGATGGGCTTCTGGTTGTCACTGCGGCCGCACAGTGAATATGGCGGCCAATAGCGTTCCATGCACCCGCACAGTGCACAGATGGTCTGTTCAGCGCTCGCGCTTCGTTTTGTCAGATCCAGCTTGGCAGTACCAGGGCTGCTCGATAACTACCTTGCTTATCACATGGTTACTCTCCTAGCTCGTGTCTAGGATTTGTTGGTTTGTTGTCATGGTTGTGGGGAAGCACTTAGCGCCTCGTTGTCAGCGAGGACGTTTGTCCTTGTCCTCTTCTGTTTCCTGTCTGCAGTGTGTGTGTCTCGTTTCACTAACCTACATCTACATCTACATGATTACCCTTTAATTCGCAATTAATTACCCGGCAGAGGGTTCATCCAACAATCTTCAAGCTCTTTCTCCACCGTTGCACTCTATAACGGTCCGCGAAGAAAAATAAAGCTCCTAAATCTTTCTGTACTAGCTCTGATTTACCTTATTTTATCACCATCATTTCATCCTAAGTAGGTGGGAGCCAACAAAATATTTTCGCATACGGAGGAAAAAGTTGGTGATTGAAATTTCATGAGAAGGTCCTGCTATTTGCAGTTCTCACACCACAGAGCAGTACTCCGGAAGAGGGCGGACAAGCGTGGTCTAAGCAGTCTCTTTACCAGACCTTTTGCATCTTATTAGTCTTCTGTGAATAAAGCTCAGTCATTAGTTTACTTTCCCCTCGACGTCACATATGTGATAGTTCCAATTTAAGTTACTCGTAATTGTAATCCCTATGTATATCGTTGAAGTTACAGCCATTAAATTTGTGTGATTTATCGTGTAATCGAAACTTTTAGGATTTCTTGTAATACTCAGGTGGATGTCATCACAGTTTTCATTATGTAGAGTCAACTGTCACTTTTCGCACCATACAGATATCTTGTGTAAATCATTCTGCAATTTATTTTGATCTTCTGTGACTTTACAAGACGGGAAGCAACAACGTCCTCTGTAAACAATCTAAGAGGGCTCCTTAGATTGCGTCCTACATCGTTTATGTAAATCCGTAATAGCAGAGGGTCTATAACACTTCCTTAGGGAACGTCAGGTATTACTTCTGTTATAGTCGATGACTTTCCGTTAGTTACTACGAAACTTAACCTCCATGATAAGAACTCACGAATCTAGTCACACAACTGAGGCGATGCTCCATAGGCACGCAATTTGATTAGAATTATCTTTTGAGGAACGGTGGCAAAAGCCTTCTCGAAATTTATAAACATGGAATCAATTTTTAGATCTCCTGTCGATAGTATTCATTAGTTCGTGAGTGTAGAGAGCTAGTTGTGTTTCACAGGACCGATATTATCAATATTGTCAATAGACAGTTTTCTTCGAGGTAATGCATAATTTTTGAACATGGCATATGTTCTAAATTCCTACTGTGGGTCGAAGTAAGTGATACGTGTGTGTAATTCATTTGACTGCTCCTCTTTCCGTTATTGGTTATTCGTGTGCTCGTTCTACAACTTTCCAGACTTTAAGTGCGACTCCTTCGACGAGCGAGTGATTATATATGATTGTTAAGTATGGACCAATTGTATCTGTGTACTCTGAAAGAAACTGCCTGGTATACAATCTGGACCGGAGGTCTTGTCTTTAGTAAGAGATACAAACTGCTTCTAAATTCCTCATGTTGGTAGTTGTTCTTTATTCGCATTCTGGAATATTTGCTTCGTCTTCTTTGGTGAAGTAGTAACTCTGCTTTAGTGGTACTGTCATCAGTTATATCAATATTGATATGGCGCAGGGGAGGTATTGATTGCATCTTGCCGCTGATATACTTTACATGTAACAAGAATCTCTTTGGGTTTTCTGCCAGATTCCGAGAGTTCAGTTGTGGAAACTATTTAATGGATGTCGCATTGAAGTTCGCGCTAAATTCGAGTTTCTGTTAAACTTCGCCAATCCTGTGGATTTTGCGTTCTTTTAGATTTGTCATGCTTTCTTCGTTGCTTATGGAGCAGTGTTTTGACTATTTTTTGTACCATGGAGATCAGTACTATGGCTTATAATTTATTTAGTAAATATCTCTCTCATGCCGTCGATACCATATTCTGAATTCAAACCACATCTGGTCTAGGCTCACATAGTCAGACGTGAAGGAGTGAAGACTGTTTTATGGAAACGCCTACAGCTAACTTTATCTGCTTTTTTATATAGATGTATTTTCGGTTATATTTGGTAGATTTCGATGTTACGATATTAGTCTCACTACAGGATCCTTGTGGTCACTAATCAATGCATCGGTCATTATGCTCCCCCTTTGCTCAAGGAGTATTTATTGCTAAGAAGTTATGTATGTTTTCGCAACTATCTAAACTTTGAATGGGCTCCCGAATTAACTGTCGAAAATAATTTTCTGAAAAACCATTCAGTTTAATTTCAGACGACATTTTATGCTTACCGCCGGCTTTAAACACGTATTTTTGACTACATTTTGCTACGGTCGCAGGTTCGAATCCTGCCTCGGGCATTGATGTGTGTGATGTCCTTAGGTTACTTGGGTTTTCGTAGTTCTAAGTCTAGGGGACTGGTGGGCACATTAGCCTTGTCGCTGTTGGTGTGAAACGTCGAGATTCATACTGACATCCATTAGAATCATGACAGTGTGCTAACCTGTCCCTCTGTCCCTGAAGTCAACTGTCAAACTGTTTATGTAACTGCTGTTCTCCTTTTAGTCGACCACGCAATTAATTTGGCCACTGTATGTAACAGTAGTACTTTAACATTTTGCTGGTAACTAACCTTTACGTAACTCAGTTGTTGCGCGATTAAGAGTCTGAAATTGTCCACCTATCGTAGTGTAGAGCAACCTGAACATGAACTAATTATTGTCCATATAATTATTGTCTGCGTACGCCAATTCACGACATCGTCTACACTCTTAACGTAGTCAAAGTTAAGAATTGGTTGGTTGTTGTTACAACGAATGACCTGTCTTATGACAGTGTGACTGTTAAAATAACAGATGTGAAAAGGGAAAAAAATCAATAACTAGTAAATAAAATGAACTTCGACGAATGTGTAACAGTCGTTCCATCATTTCTTGTTGGTAAAATTGTATTAGGGAATAAGCCTAATACGCACATGAGAGTTTGTATGCGACGCAGTTTAGCGAACAAAAAGTATCACATGCTCACCAGATTTCCGAATCTTTGACTGACTGACACTACAAAGATCTCCCTATTATCAATGAAGCCAGTGTTCCCTATACATAGTATTTAAAGTCAGGAAAATTACCTTTTCTAAATTAAATATAACATTTCCAAGGCGCTGCTGGGATGAGGCTAAACATATACTGTGCCTTTAATCTGAATCGAGTAAACTCTTTCGATATGCAGATAGCCCCATCCAACTCAGATGTACAATGATAAACTCTACGCACTGGGAAGGGACTGAAGGGTATTAGTCATGATCAGTGCGTCGTGGGTATGATCCTTTTAGACATTAATAATAATAAAGGGAATGAAAGGGGTTCATGTCGGTATGATCGGTTACTTCGACCGGAAGGGGAAAAATCTGTTTATCAACCAACTCACAAGATTATTAAAATAAATTAAATACGCTATTTCTCATCGGACATGATGAAAGCCTCATTCTGGTTGGCTTAGGTAAATACCTGTAAGAACCCAAAAAATGGAGTCATGGTTAAGCCGTCGACTGATAAAATATGATGGAAAACAAGATCCGCCGTTCTTTGTTGTCAGATGACGTTCGTAGAGCCACGATAACTGTTTCGCTCAGCGCCACCGCCTGCCATTATGCCGTTACCATGTTTGAAGATGGGCAAAGGTTTACCGAAACTGATTACTAATGTCAACCAATATTTTATACCGTTAAGACTGTTTCTAATTCAGTTTTAAAGTAAGGCTCTTCGTCACTTTCAGAAATTAGCGCTCTTATGTGCATACTTGCCTCACCGACGAAGGTGATTAAATCAAATATCGTTACATTGTTTGTAAAACTGGAACTGTCAACTGGGCTGGACACATGGGCACACTTTGAGCATCATTCTTACCATGAAGACTTAGACCTCTACAGCCAGTGACAGTTCACTAGCGCCGGAAGGAACTGTGTAGAGAGGAAACTAGAGCAGAGCGACTGACAAAGTTTCGAATATAAGACTAAACAGTACGCAGAATGATAATAGTGTAATGAAACAATGTCCCCAGTTTGGAACAGGGTTTTTAGTAAACATAAAAATAATAGATTCAGTAACGGATTTCCAAGCAATATCACCAAGAACTGCGACTCTAAGCTTTAAAGCAATAAATAAAACCTATACAACAAATGAGAAAAATTGTCTAACAAAAACAAAGGAAGCGGTAGATAAATTTTGGGACATTCTAGAACAAACTGTGAACAGAGTAAATAAAAATAATGTAAAAATCTTATTGGGAGATTTCAATGCTCAGTTGGGAAACGAAAGGAAACATAAAGATATAATTGGAAAATGGAGTCTACATAAATTTACGAACAAAAACGGTCAAAGACTTGTAGAACTCTGCAGAGAACACAACCTTATATCTAAATCAACATACTTTAAGAGGAAGCCAAGTAAACTTAAAACATGGAAACATCCAGACTGGAGGAAGGAGGAGTGGCAGCTAGACCATGTCTGCATGGACAAACATTTTCATAAGGACATCCACACTGTTAAAGAACTGAGAGGAGTAGACAGGGGCTCAGACCATTATATAGTTAAAATTAAAATCAAATTCACTTTGCTAAAGAAGATGACCGGAAAAAGTAATAAAATAAAAAGGGGGTTTGACCCATACCTTGGTAATTAAAAATAATAAATACCAACAAAAAACACAAACCATCAAATTAACAGATGATCTAGAACAACTAGTGCCTAATTTTAAAAAAAGAGGCAGTGAATCTAGCTCCCTTGAACCCACGAAGGAAACATGCATGGTGTACATCAGAATGTGACAAATTCCATGAAGATAGACACCAAGCATGGCTAAAGTTTCAAACACATAAAACTGAAGAAAATGCCATTAACCTAAAAATTGAAACAAAAAAATTCACTCAAGAGAGGATTCCATAAAGATATTATGAACTCTATAGAAGGTAATTATCATAAATACAACTCCAGGAACTACTGTAAAATGTTTGGGAAACAACTACAACAGTATGAGGCCCCTACACTAATACTGAAAGATGAAGATAGAAGACTGACACACAGTGACAAGGAAAATGCAGAAATCATTGCAAAAGCATTTAACAAACTTCTGAATTGCGAGGAACCCAAAGAACCCTTACAAATCAACATAAATACCCCAATAAAAACCAAACCTAACAAACTAGACCCTCCAACGTTCCAAGAAGTAGAAAAAATTCTTAAAGAACAAAAATATTATAAGACATGTGGAGAAGATCAGATTTTTGTTGAAATGTGGAAATTTGCAAGTAACACAGTCAAGACCTCCTTACACATGGCTCTAACAAAAATCTGGGTAACAGAACGATTCCCCGAACATTGGACCACAGCTATCATCCACCAACCACACAAAAAGGGAGATAGAGCAACCCACACAACTACAGAGGAATCTCTCTCCTAGATTGCACATACAAAATTCTATCCAAGATCCTATATGAAAGAATCAAGGAGCAATTAGAACAGGAGTTAGGGGAATATCAGGGAGGTTTCAGACCATGGAGAAGCTGTGCAGAGCACATAATTTGTTTAAAATTGATTATGGCATACAACAACAAACGGAACAAACCTCTGGCAATAACATTTGTAGATTTTAAGAAGGCATATGACTGTCTCCACAGACCTACGGTATTAAAAATGTTAAGAAATCTAGGACTCCATCCAAAACTAATTAAAATAATACGACTCACTCTAACCAACACCAAATCAAAAGCGAAGTTTAGAGGAGAAATTTCGGAACCATTCCTCATAAAAACAGGCTTATGGCAAGGTGACTGCCTATCACCATTACTGTTCAGCTGTGCACTAGAGTACATAATGACAGAATGGTACAAGGACAATCCAAAGATGATAAGAACTGGAAAGGCAAAAGATGATATTAGCTTAAACTGCTTGGGATTCGCTGATGATCTTGCTCTCCTAGCCAACACCGTTCAAGAAGCCAGGCAACAAGTGAAATCACTACAAGAAATAGCAGAGAAAGTAGGCCTTAGAACACCACTTGAAAAAACGGAGATTATGCTAAGTGATCCACCACTTGCAAACAAAATTACAATAGGAGAACAGGAAATCAAAATTGTTGATAAATTTAAATATTTAGGCGAAATAATAACATACAGTCTAAATGAGAAGCCATCATCGCAGAAGAGAATAAAAAAACTGAACTACGCAAATTACATTACCAAAACTACATTCAACAAAAAAGCCTATCTATAGATGCAAAATTAAAACACTATAAAACAGTTAAACCACCAGAAATAACGTATGCAGCTGAAACTATCTTCAAAACTACTAATACAGCAGAAATTGACAGAATACTAAAAATAGAAAGAAGAATAATTAGGACATGCATAAATAAACAGTATAAAATAAATGGACATTGGAGAATAGTATCAAATGAAACAGTATATAAGAAAATAGAACCAGTCATGAGCACGATCAGGTACAAACGAATCTCATTCTTTGGACATCTGATGAGAACTCCAGAAAATAGAATTAGTAAAAAATAATGCAAAAATTGTGGAATAGCAAGAGCGACATTAAATCGATCACAGAAATTAAGGAAGATATAAAAGTACTCCAAATTACAGTAGATGACGTACAAAACAAGACAGAGAAAACCAGAATACTGCAAGACCCGCAAACCAGACTACAAATGAAAATCAATAAAAGGAGTACTGGAAGAGTGGTCTCAGATGAAGAAAGAAAGAAAATATCTGAAAGAATGAAGAAATATTGGGCAGACAGAAGGGCAAAACACCTTTCATATAAGAATAGACTCTAATAATTATATTACCTAAATATCATATTAAGTTATTGTTGAGCCAAATTGTATCCCTGTATAACAACATGTTTGCAACTTTGTATAATTGACTAAAGTGGTCCAATGAAAGCCATAAAGTTAAATAAAAGAATAAATAGTATAAACAGCAACAGATGGACTCGAGAAAAGGTAAACATATCCACCAGATAAAAGACATGCATGCATGTCCGAACTAGCTTTGTATCGTAATTCGGAATAATACTGGCAGTGCAATATCGTAGAGAGAAGACTGGTAAATGTGTGAAATGCCAACTAACCAGCGTGCGAAACGGGCAGTCGCCTTTTAACGACTGGTTCAAATCCGTAGGAGCACTTGACGTTTTAAAACCATTTCCAATAAACACATATATAAATTGTGCAGGATGGCGGGTGACGGCGGCCCGGCCGGTCGCGCAGCGCAGGGCAGCGCAGCGCAGGCCCCTCGAACTCAGGCGGCGGGCACCGGGGCGGCGTCCGGTCACATGGCTGACTAGCGTGGGCTGCCTCGCTGCAGCGCGCGCCCTGTGCGTGTTCACTGGCGCAGCCACGGCCCACGTGCAGCAAACGTGGCGGCCGGTTGGCGCATTCCATGCGCGAAGTGTACGGCGTTTTGCCGGGAAAAATTTAGTGTAGCGACAAAGTCACTACGGGAACTCAATCCCACTTCTGACACCAGTTGTACAGGATGGCGGGTATGGGCAGGCGGTGGGCGTTGTGGAATAATAGGGTAATTTTTAGAGAAAGGCCATTTATTGGCTAAAACATGTCGAAAGGGGATACATAGGCCTAGGGAGGTGAGGGTGAGCCAGAGCTTATAATTTAGCGAACATTGTTCGCGAAGCTATCGAAAGTTGTTGTCTGCCAAAACTAAGTCCACAGTGCCGCAGCACCGGGAGAAGCGGGAGATGTTCGATGCTACAGGGCGCGCATCCGACTCGCGGGTGAGCAAGAATACAAGAGAGCGGGCCCGGCGACGGGCGGCCGGGTATGTTCGACGCACCACGCGGCTTCCTCCGCCCTGATTGGTCAGGACCGAGCAAACCGTGTGGGCGGCATGGAACCTTCCAGAGCGTTGCCTGCTAAGCGACGCCTGGGCTGGCGTTACCGCGTCAGCACATGAGAGAGGCGCGTGAACAAGGTGCCCTTCCTCGGTGCTGACTTCCTGTCACTAGACCGTGGGACGGAAGAATTTACAGGCAGCTAACACTGGCTTGGCCGCAATGGAAAAATGAAGTTACCGGTTGGAGGTTCATAGAATAAAGTAAAATCCCTTATTGTCTGGCTCATCCTTTACAAAATAAAAGTAATGTAACAAGACATATTCCACAATTTTATTACAAAATTCTCCATTTCCATTGTGGTGTCACCGCCAGACACCACACTTGCTAGGTGGTAGCCTTTAAATCGGCCGCGGTCCGTTAGTATACGTCGGACCCGCGTGTCGCCACTGTCAGTGATAGCAGACCGAGCGCCTCCACACGGCAGGTCTAGAGAGACGCACTGGCACTCGCCCCAGTTGTACAGCCGACGTTCATAGCAATGGTTCACTGACAAATACACTCTCATTTCCGAGACGATAGTTAGCATAGCCTTCAGCTACATTTGCTACGACCTAGCAAGGCGCCATAGCTTTGATAATTAATATTGTGAAGCATGTATCATCAACAGCGATGTTCTACAAATGTGGATTAAAGTTAAGTATTACAGCAACTGCGTCCATTTTCTAAGTTCTCATTTCCTTTTAACTGTTCCAGACCTCACGCCAATCTGCGTGAGCTTAACGCGTGCCTTTCGGCTTCCTCTCGTTGTGACTTGGCTGTCTTGCTAAGTCACAACATCCTTTATCTCGATATTCTGGATCAGCGGTTAAAAAACGTTCAATATGTACAAACGTCCTTGGTTACAACTGCTGCTGTATTTTACGCGTTCTTTGTCCTCGACCGATTGGGAAATATGTTACTTCATTTTATAGTGTGTTTACTGTGGCCTATGAATATGTCAAACTCTCTACCATTTACCAACGTCAAAGACATCTCTTTTGCAAACCTTTGCCATCATCGAAGGCCAATATATACGACGAAATGACGTTATTGGAAATGTACTGAAGTCATCTCGTCTCTTATTTCACAATTTTAAGCATAATTTGACTTTCACCAACCACCACCGCAGTGCTTCAATGCCCATCTCGTCGATCAACAGCGCCGGTAGCTACAGGATAGGTCCCGCCATGGAAGCCGGTGTGTTTGGAAAGCTGATCAATGAGGTCAGGAGGTGGCGGGCGTGGGCTTTAAGTGAGACAGGCGCCCGGGACCTATCAGTTGGGCGGATGATGGATGGTGCGTCCCAGATCGGCCTCCCACGTCTATCGGCAACAATGAAGCGGTGGTTCTTTAGAAACTATAAGCGCCAAAGCGCCAGCAGTATTTTTGCGAGGTGTAGCCGTTCCCATAGACAAGGCTTTGGGGCCATCACAGAATAAATGAACCTGAATTTCCAATGTAACAATGCGGTATATATTGTAAACGATAACTGAGGCCAAATACACAAAAAAAACGAGAAAATATTACAAACTTAAGTAAAGTTTGTTACTTTTCTGTAAATTAATTTTCGCAGTCAAATCTGTGCAGTTAGGCAGCACTAAGTATCATTAGGTAATAAATGCCAAAATCTAATCTTCGAATGTTGAATCATTGGCCTGTGCTGGATCCTAATTCTTGTCTCATTCACTGTGTCCAGAACGTAATGTAGGCAGCTTTACGAATACCGTCCGTTTGCAAGTAGTAAAACACTGAGGCTTGGCAGTATTTACGAAAAAAACGTCGTAACAAAAATTTTCGGTTTCGTTCGTAATTTGGAAACTGACAACATATATGTTCGCAGTATCCACACTGTAAACTAATGTAAAGTGAGTGTGACATATATCAAATGATTCAAATGGCTCTGAGCACTATGGGACTTAACTGCTGAGGTCATCAGTCCCCTAGAACTCAGAACTACTTAAACCTAACTAACCTAAGGACATCACACACATCCATGCCCGAGGCAGGATTCGAACCTGCGACAGTAGCGGTCGCGCCGTTCCAGACTGTAGCGCCTAGAACCGCTTGGCCACCCCGGCCGGCTGACATATATCATTTCCTTAGTTTAACGCTAGTTGTTCTGGATACGAGCACTACGAAAATATTTACTAACTAATAGGCATGGAAGTCAGAGGGCAATCCAGTGAGCTATTTTCCTACCAGGATGTTGAAGAAATTACATCAGTTTCAAACGGAAATATACGCCTTTTCGGATTGACATTTAACCTGTTCCCATGTTATTATCGGTTGAGTTACATTTCACTGTGTACGTAAATCTCTGTCACTGAACTTTATTTCTCAAAAGCTATCAAATTCCATTAGAAAAAGAAATCAGCGAGTTATAAAAGGAAGAAAAATATAATTACCACATATCATCAAGTTTCTGCTGAGTCTGTAAATAATATCGACTTGTGATCATATACAGCTGAGTTGGAATTAGTAGAGTCTGCGTTGAATTCTTGCATGTATGAGCTTACGGCGTTAACAGATTAACTGAGACAGAAATCAGAAATCATATGAACCTCACTAAATATGTGAGTATTGCGGGATTCACATTTGCATCGGCAAGTTGCAGCATTCCGTACAAGGGAAAAGTCTAATGTCTCCTCTAAACCAGAAGAATGCATTTAATACATCTAATACAAAGTCAGGTAGTTCAGTTGTCTTAATTCTGTCAACAACACAGCCAGCAAGTTGGAAAGGGGATACCAGTGCATTTATTTTGTTGCAAATCAAAACAGATGTTTTTTAAATTAGTAACAAAGGTCTTACGGTAAATTCTTCACGTTGTGTTATAAACAAAATACGCACTTTAGAATATCGGACTAAGTATACAATTACATATTTCTAAGCTAACAGACCTCAGTCTATTTTATCATTGGGGATATGTTTCAGAAGCGCTAGTAACAACGGTGGTGTACTGTTAGCGGTTGACGTTGTGCTATACAAGTAGATCAAGTTGTTAGAAAATTGTTGCGAAACGAAAAAGACCTAAAGGTAATCAGCACATTCTGCCAACATTGGAAATTACCTACTAAAGGATGAAATACGGAGTTATGCGTGTGAGGAGGCTAAAAGAGCACATAATGTTTGACTGATCTATCAACGATACAGCACTGAAATATAACACGAAATAACGAGGCAAATTCACGGCAGCAACGTAAGGCTTAAAGACAAGAATCTACTAGTGTGAAAAGAACTCAGAGTCATTAGCCGAAAAGCAATGAAGTGTGATTCGTCTGCGAATAACACTATCGAAAAATAAAAATCTAATCTTACTGCTATTTGCCACAAACTGACAAACGGTGCTTACGTTAGGTAACAAAAGAAAAGATACTCTTACAAAGAGTAACCAATTAATCACGTATCTTTTTAGCTTTTAAGCCTGGATAAGCATGACATAGAAACGTTAAAAACTCGCTGGTCAAGCCGCGTGATATACTTCACATTAAACATGGAGGGTTATAACTAAAATTACGAGAACTGAAGCTAAAAGACGGATCTAGAAGCATACTGCTTCCTCCCTCGTATGCCGGAGCTAAGTGGAAAACGAACACAATGATACAACGGTCCCAAATAAACGAAGCTGTACTCGCATAGCATACAAATTCTTTGTTCTGTATGACAGCATGCACAGGTCCATGTAACTCAGGAAGCGTGTTTATAACAACAGTATCTGTACGTTATATAGCCTTGTCTGCTATTATGCGTACCTATACTCTTGCACAGATGTTTTCGGTTGTCATCTTGCGAGACTGTGTACCGCATTACACACGTGTATTTGTTGAGAGACTTTGGTGGTAATGCAGACCAGTCCCAGCAATAGTCCTTCACTACCCACTTCGGTGAAGTGTCGGACTTGTGAATGACTTGATCAGCGTAGTTGACGTGTTGAATAGCTCATCAGAAATCTCAGGAAGAATATACACGGACATTGTCCTGTTCACAGGGCGTTTACGGGAGTTATTCGGGCAGAATGAGTTTAAAGACGTTCTTTATAAGTCCTTTATCGTTCATTGCTCCATCGAAATGAAAACTAGTAATGTGGTTTGAATTCACCGGGTCAAAGTTGCTTTTACAAACGTTTATCTCTTGTAAATACAGAACATACCGGTATCCGTTTTTATAAATCTGACTTTTTCGATAGTTTTGCGCTGTCTTGCATTGTTCCCTAAGCAATGCTAACTTTTACATCACAACGTAACTACTGCAGCGAACATCTTCCATTATCGGCGTTGCACAGTCAAGTCATTTGCTCCACCTACTGTTTCATTCACTCTTTTTTTTTAATTTGGAAAATTGTTTTGAGTTCCTATGGGACCAAACTGCTGAGGTCATCGGTCCCTAGGCTTACACATTTCTTAATCTAACTTGAACTAACTTACGCTAAGGACAACACACACACAGCCGTGCCCGAGGGAGGACACGAATCACTCACGGGGGGAGCCACGCGAACCGTGGCAAGACGCCCCAGACCGCGCGGCTACTCCGCGTGGCACTCATTTTCTGATATACATTGCGTGATAAAAAAGTGAAGCACCCAGATTGCGTCGTCAGATGCCAATGTAATTTCGTACGCGTTCATACCATCCGTGGATATGTGAATGATGTAGAGTTGCAATTCTCTGTAATATAATACGAGTACGCTCGTGTCCTTCGTGTTAAGTTATGTTACAAGGCCTGGTGATGTATATGAAGGGCATGAACAGCATCAAATGCTGAGTGTTCATTGTGAAGGACACGGAGATTCTGCGTATTCCTGTGAGAAAGCGATATCAGTACCTGGCAGAGTCTGAAAGCGGTCTCAATGTGAGTCTCCACTTGGCCAGCAGATCGGATCGTGTAGTATTCAGATTGGTGGGGCCTCATTGTAAGTTCTTATTTGGTCGGCTGGGCGAATCGTGCAATAACCAGATTTTAGTGGTAGTGGCCCGATGTTGGACTGCTTGGGAACATGGGGGAAGGTACACTTGTCGTCACCATTCCGGGAGACTGCATGTAACCACCAGGAAGGATGATCGCCATATTGTACTCTAAACACGTTGTTTTTTCTTCACATAGGCTTCCCATTTGAGTAACAGAGAGCTTAGTCGCCAATTAGTGATAGTATAGTCAAATGCCTGGAACACTCTGAACCTCCAAAAATATGTAGGAGTGACACTTTACAGATTTCTTACTTTCAGGAAGCACTGCGAGAACTGCAAGCCAAACGTTTCTTTTACAGAAACTGGACGGGTCACACTGGGGTGGTCAGGCTTTACTACCTCGCAGAAATAACACCACCACCGGTTCAAAGAGAAATAGCCACGAATGAGGACAGAAAGACAATGGAGCAGGAGATAAGCCATCCTCGGTATGTTCAAGAACTGCACCCATAACGACTGAGACCAACGAGTTTTCTCAGAGCATAGACAGCAGCTAGAACCAATGCTGAAGAATTCAGGTTACAACTGTAGAGGCGTACGAACTACATTCAGCTGGCTGGAAAAGTGTTTCTGAAACTTAACATCATAGCTATAACGAGAAATGGACAACTCTGAAGTCCCTGAGTAGAGCTGGCTGGAAAAGAGTTTCTGAACATGATGAGAAATGGATAACTTTGAAGTCCCTGAATAGAGTGAGATCTGTAATTGGCAGATCAGGGTAAGGGCTAATGGAGGAATGACTCATTACTTACATCACATCCCAACAAAACTGTTAAGGCTTTCGTGGAACCTGTTGGCATAGCGCATGTTGGCACCTGTCTCAGGACCGGAAATTGGCAAGACAGGGCTACCCTGATCATGATTATATTGATTCTCAATTCGAAGAAGGCCTGACTGTTCATCATATGCTTCAATACTGACTGTTTCCAGCCACCTGCACGGAAGAAGAAGTTGACCAACCAACAGAAAATAGATTGGAAGTGGCCAAGTTGTAGATAAAAAGTAATACAGTCATAACTGTGTGCGGTATGTATGTCACTGATACGAGAATAATTAGAATACACTACTGGCCATTAAAATTGCTACGCCAAGAAGAAATGCAGATGATAAACGGATATTAATTCGACAAATATATTATACTAGAACTAACATGTGTGTTGGCCAGGGCAGCAGTCGAACATTTTCTGTATCCAGAAAGGCCCGTACAGGACCTGCAACATGCGGTCATGCATTATCCTGCTGAAATGTAGGGTTTCGCAGGGATCGAATGAAGGGTAAAACCACGGGTCGTAACACATCTGAAATGTAACGTCCACTGTTGAAAGTGCCGTCAATGCGAACGAGAGATGACTGAGACGTGTAACCAATGGCACCCCATACCATCACGCCGGGTGATACGCCAGTATGGCGATGACGAATACACGCTTCCAATGTGCGTTCACCGCGATGTCGCCAAACACGGATGCGACCATCATGATTCTGTAAAAAGAACCTGGATCATCCGAAAAAATGACGTTTCGCCATTTGTGCACCCTGGTTCGTCGTTGAGTACACCACCGCAGGCTCTCCTGTTTGTGATGCAGCGTCAAGGGTAACAGCAGCCATGGTCTCCGAGCTGATAGCCCATGCTGCTGCAAGTGTCCTCCAACTGTTCGGGCAGATGGTTGTCTTGCAAACGTCCCCACCTGTTGACTCAGGGATCGAGACGTGGCTGCATGATCCGTTACAGCCATGAGGATAAGATGGTTGTCATCTCGACTGCTAATGATACGAGGTCGTTGGGATCCAGCACGGCGTTCCGTATTACCCTCCTGAAACGTGATGGTATGCATTTCTCCTCCTGACACGAGGCATCACAACAAGGTTTTACCAGGCAAAGCCGGTCAACTGCTGTTTGTGTATGAGAAATGGGTTGGAAACTTTCGTCATGTCAGCACGTTGTAGGTGTCGCCACCGGCGCCAACCTTGTGTGAATGCTCTGAAAAGCTAATAATTTGCATATCACAGCATGTTCTTCCTGTCGGTTAAATTTCGCGTCTGTAGCACGTCATCTTCGTTGTGTAGCAATTTTAATGGCCAGCAGTGTAATATATCGGTTTGCCACCCAAGAACAATTAATGCACTCACAAGAACATTCTTCATCATGTATAACCATTAGTTGGCGACTGGCAGGAGCCAGGATGGGGAATTCATGTCCCATACATAGGCTACCGTTAACTCTACAACAGAAACGGCTTCGTTTGGGTTGGTGCCGTCACTGGTAAGCATAGATTGCTGATGAATGCCGTCCCACTGTGTTAAACGATGAATCGCAGTTCTGTACTACCCTGGATGACCGTATCCGTGGAATATGGTGACGAACTGGGGAGAACTCCCATTCTTACAGTGTTTTGAAGTTGTAAAGCGGTGTTACTCATGGCATTATTGTATTGCGAGCCATCGGGTATGACCTCAGGTCATGGGAGCTACTATTTGAAGGAAATCCAACGGCACGGCGGTACATCACGGATATTCTGTTTACTCATGTATTACCTCTCATGCGACAGTATTTTGGTGCCATATTTCAAGGCGACGTTGCTCCTCTACAAGCGCGAACGTGGATTCCGTCCGAGCGCCAGTATACAGGATATCAAGGACCAGTTACAACAGCTGTGGACCAGACTACCTCAGGAGAGGGCGCAACGGATTTACGACACCGTTCTCAGGAAAATCAGCGCACGCTCCAACATATTTCATCCATGATGCACTCGAAATTCTTTGGCAACAAGAGAAATAGTAGGTTCTAAGCGTAAAAGAATAAAACAATTCTTCAGTTTCCCTAAGAATAATTGATATGGAACTGCTTCACTAAGGAGATGTAGTTTTTATTTATATGATTTTCGTGTATTTAACTCGCTGGTCTAGTAAATTAAATATATTTATCAACGCAACGGTTCTCAACCGGAGGCCACTGACGCTAAGGCCTCCGTGGCTCTTGTTGACATGTTGCCTGTTGGCTTCTGTCTCAGACCTGGAATATGAATCGGTTAATCAAGACGCCATCTCTCTCGCCAAATTTTCAGTGGATCCTCACAACACAGATGCTCTACCACCTCGGCTGTATGGTTTACCAAAAATCGATAAAGATGCTCTACCATTAAGGCCGATTGCAAGTTCCACTAACAAATGTAGATACTGGGCCGGTACTTGGCTTCTACACTTCAGCTGCACGTAGGAAAGACTGACACATGCATAAGGAGCTTGGCCGTCGGTGTGGCCGAGCGGTTCTAGGCGCTTCAGTCTGGAACACGCGACGGCTACGGTCGCAGGTTCGAATCCTGCCTCGGGCGTGGATGTGTGTGATGTACCTAGGTTAGTTAGGTTTAAGTAGTTCTAAGTTCTAGGGGACTGATGACCTTAAATGTTAAGTCCCATACTGCTCAGAGCCATTTGAAGCATAAGGAGCTTGAGATATTTCACTGGAACTCTGAAGAATGTGAAACATGCTCAAAATAGCACCCCGCTCAGTCCTAATATAGTTTCTTTGTTTTCTGTAGCGCCATTCAATGACTTTTGGGCATATCGGTTCATTTGTCCGTAAGACACCAACGAAATGTTTCACGCACTAAGCAAAAAAAAAATAAATTTTTCCACTTCGGGTCTCAGGCACTGCATAGCTATTACATGCAACGGATGCACCTGGTAGTAGTTAATCTGTGGCAAATTGTTAAGTCACATGGTAGAACATTTCCTGCAAGGTGGGTGGTGATGTTTAGGCACATGCAACTGCGACCCCCTCATGGCGTAGTGCCTACACGTTTATTTAAAGCGATTGTGGAGCAAACCAAGCGACACTCACGCTACGTTCGATGTTGAAAAGGTCCACAACAGGCTTGGTTTCCACAAAGTAATCAGTACCCTAGATCTGAAGAGACAGTTGTTCATTGGAGAAAGTTTGACCGAGAATGCAAACGGACATCTTACTTTCTTCAGTCACTTGATTTTTCTCCAATACACAATCACGAGTTTGTTTTTACACTATGCAGGTCCTACATTCCTCATGTGTATCGAGCTAAGACACATCTTTTGTACTTTGGAGTGCAGAATTGTTAATAAAACCAACAGAAACGTAGCATAGCAACGTTAAGGTACTTACAGTCATGCTACTAGTAGCGGCGAAAATGCGCAGAGGCCACCGCCGAACTTTTCCGATATCGGAAGGAACGGTTAATTTTTTGCAGAGGTCGCGCTGGTACAATTAATTGTGTTGGAGTGATGACACAGGCGTGAAGGAGCATACCGCTGCTTGGCGATTACCGTAAATCAGGCACATACCAGTTCAGGATTATGCAGGCTACTGCCACACAGTGCGTTAAGTGCCCTGATCAGTATACCATGCACATAGTGTTTTTTTCAAATCATGTCAAATGGGTTCCTTTATAAACACCAATACTTATCTCCTGTAAATACAATTATAGTAATATTACACAATTTCGGCCTAATATGAACGACATAGGAAGGAAAACGTCTAACCGGCCGCTGTGGTCGAGCGGTTCTAGACGCTTCAGTCTGGAACCGCGCTGCTGCTACGGTCGCAGGTTCGAATCCCGCCTCGAGCATGGATGTGTGCGATGTCCTTAGGTTAGTTAGGGTTAAGTAGTTCTAAGTCTAGGGGACTGATGACCTCAGATGTTAAGTATCACAGTGCTTAGAGCCATTTGAACCATTTGAAAACGTCCCGTTGACAACTGCATCATTACAGAGGAAGACGGAAGTTTAGATTTACGCTGCCCAGTGACGATGAGGTAATTAAAGTCGGACAGCAAGCCCTAAGCAATCCAACAGGGCCCTTTCAAATCAATCTTCCCGGCATTTTCTTTCACCGATTCACTAAAATCACACGATACCTAACACAGGATGGACGGACGAGGCATCAACCATCGTTCTACCACAAACGAGTCTATGATTTTACCATTGCATCAATTCGGGTGGAAAGTGGTCATTTAGAAATGAACACAAGTTCGGATTGGGATATTATGTTAAGGAAATCAGCTGTGACCATTCAGAGGAACCATCTCGACAATCGCCAGTTTAGCGAAACCAACCTAAATTGAATGAAGGGACGGGCGTTTCATCCATCTGGCTCTCCCAGAATACGAGTCTAGTGCGTTTGCGCCACTTCGCTCTGTGACCTTGTATGAAGAAGTTTGGACAGTCTTCCGTTCCCGCTCTTCATCTGCTAGTTGTATAGGTCGTTGAGGAAGATGGCGGGGAGGGGACCTGGGTGGCTAAGAAGACAATGCAGGGATAGAGACCACTGATATTTGTACATTTGCATCTTCTTCTGCATATTATACACCGGTCATGTCACATTATTGTGACCACTTTCCAAAAGCCCAATAACAATCTTCTGCAGCGCTGATGTGCAGGAAGAGCGCTAGTGAGGTTTTGGAAGGTACCGACAACGATGTGGAGCCACGTTGCGACAAGTGCCGTGGCCAGCAGCGTTATGTTTCTCGGTTGAGGATCCACGGCACGAACTGCCTGATCAATTTCGTCCCACAGATTCTTGCTTGAGTTTATATCCAGGGAGTTTGCTGGTGATGGCAGTACGGCAAACTCCTTCTGACGCTCCTCGAACTATGTACGTATAGTGCGAATTATGTGGCATGTTGCAAATGGCATCTATCTATATCCGGATCCCACTCCAGCTACTTCCGGGTCTGGATGCTGACGAGTCCTCTCCATTTGG
Source organism: Schistocerca americana (assembly GCF_021461395.2). Taxonomy (NCBI): domain Eukaryota; kingdom Metazoa; phylum Arthropoda; class Insecta; order Orthoptera; family Acrididae; genus Schistocerca; species Schistocerca americana. The sequence goes on from NC_060124.1 coordinate 217,965,761, forward strand.
CTCGGTCCTCCCACCACTTTACTTCCTCCACTTGCTGCCACGTCACACCTCTCCTTTCCATAGATATTCTTAATCTCACTCCCATTTTCCACCGTGTCCTTGGGCGCCCTCTAGGTCTTTTCCCATCCATCTTTAGTTCTTCCATAATTTTGGGGAGTCTCTGCCCATGCATCCTCTTAACATGCCCATACCATCTTAATCTCTTTTTTTCAATTTCTTGTCTCATACTTCCTTGTTTAAGGTCCTTCTAATCTCTACATTCCTTACTCTGCCCATTCTTGTTTTTCCCTTAACTGCTCTGAGAAATTGCATTTCTCCTGCTTGCAGTCTTCTCCAGTCCATTATGCAAATAAAAACACACGGCATATAGCAGTGGACACAGTCCCCAAGGATTGATGCCTTGATAGATAGATAAACAGATAGATAGGTATTACATTGTGCCTTCCTGAATGAAGAAATCATCCAAGGAATGCCACTAAAACAATCCCCAAGGCTGCACTCACAATGCGCGCCGGGCAATCGTTAGCTTACTCTCAGATACGTTTTAGACCATACATCATTGCGAATGAAATATAACTAAAACAACAAAAAAGGTTTTGAAATGCTTGTGACACTGACAGATGTCTCCATTCACAACTAAATGCAAGTTATTTAGTGGCGTCGATGCCGCCATCACAAGCCTACCGAGTTCGTGCTGGTTTAGCTTGGCTTAGCGTGGTGGCGAACATTGCAGCATAGAAAATAAATTATGATATATCAGTGCTGGACTAGCTTCTGTTGCCGGCCGCTGTGGCAGAGCGGTTCTAGGTGCATCAGTCCGGAACCGCGTTGCTACGGTCGCAGGTTAGAATCCTGCCTTGGGCGTGGATGTGTGTGGTGTCCTTAGGTTAGTTAGGTTTAAGTAGTTCTAAGTCTAGGAGACTGATAATCTCAGATGTTGAGTCCGATAGTGCTTAGAGCCATTTGAACCATTTGTTAGTATCTGTCCCTGTTGTTATTTTAAAGATCAATGTCTAGAAAAATCCAAATATGTACCGATATTCCCGTCAGCGATGGGGGTACAACTATTTGTGGTCCACGCCATACAATTAGAAGAACGAACGTTTTGTCTTTAGAAATAGAAGACAAGAATATATTAGGATGAGGCTTTGCTGTGGTTGGACTATAACGTAAGATTCCAATATTCTGCTTAATGCCTTTTTAGTTGGAGATGGAAAAAGCAGATGGTAGAAAGAATAATTAAATTTATAGTTGTTTGTATGTCCCATTTTAACTAATACACAAGATGTTCATTTTCGATATATTCGCTTTTATACTTCTGGCAGTGTGTAGTACCATAAGGTGCTCAAAATTTCATGCTTTAGATCTGCCCCGTCTAGACTTTCGAATAAGTGTTCATAGTTGCTACGAATTTATTTACTATTCATCTTAGAAAATTAATGTAATGGAAGCAACTCTAAGTATAACTGCATTTCAATGGACGTTGTCACGATCATTCCATGACAAAATTATCAAGTTCTCTTTGTTCATAAGATGCTTGCATTTCCATTTTTCTGCTTTAAATGAAATAAAAGTACGCCATTCAGCGTTGCCCCAAACAGCACAGGTAAATGAATTACTGTCACTTGATGCGTTAAATTCTCATGCAGTTCAAACCAGTTTAAAGAAGAATGGTGTGTCAATGTTTCTGAGTCCGTGTAGTTGTTTGTGCCCTTACTTGGTCCCAACTGTAATGAATCCTCACTCTTTAGCAGCTGAGGTCGAAGATAACACAGGTAAACCCAGAAGTGTTTATCAGCCATCCAACCATAGTCATCTTACATCGTAATGGTTTCATGGACCTATTGCTTTTGTTTTCACATTATAATGACTAGTCGAATTCTGAAGCACATAAGAAATGTGTATTGGGTGCGGACTCACACCGTGGATATCGATTGACATTTAGGAGAGTCTTTTCTTTACGTCAAGAACTAAAAAGCTTCCCATGAAAAACTTTTATTCATATTGCAGAAAGGACAAGAATAGATTTCCGTAACAGCTGTAGAACATTCAACACAAAAATTTAGAAACAGAACTATTTTCAAAGGAGAATAATCCAAGAAGCAAAGTTGTTTATAATGACGGAGTAAGTTGAATTTGTACCCATTCACTTTTTCGAAGAACTTCGTAGTGGGCTCACTGCCTCTATTTCGTAATACACAAGCTCTTGAATTTTAAGTTTTGCAAACATTTGCCTCTGAACTGGAAGGGAGTTTATTGCACTCCTGAGACTCAGCAAGAGATGATAAGAATCGTTAGTATAGGAGATGTCTTGGCGTGGCTTCATTACAACTAATTTGTCCTTTTCGGGCCTTAGAAATTCTTCTTCAGAATTTTGCCCACTACTTTTCTTCTTTTCTGTTAGTGATGCTGTACTTAGCCCTTGCGGGCGTTCATCAACTTCAGCTAATGATGACATCTCAAACTGATCTCCTTCATCATGTAGTCCAGAGAGATCGAAGGGAGAAAATTATTGAGCAATTCAGCTTGGCTCGTGGATTGTACACTCCTAGAAATTGAAATAAGAACACCGTGAATTCATTGTCCCAGGAAGGGGAAACTTCATTGACACATTCCTGGGGTCAGATACATCACATGATCACAATGACAGAACAACAGGCACTTAGACACAGGCAACAGAGCATGCACAATGTCGGCACTAGTACAGTGTATATCCACCTTTCGCAGCAATGCAGGCTGCTATTCTCGCATGGAGACGATCGTAGAGATGCTGGATGTAGTCCTGTGGAACGGCTTGCCATGCCATTTCCACCTGGCGCCTCAGTTGGACCAGCGTTCGTGCTGGACGTGTAGGCCGCGTGAGACGACGCTTCATCCAGTCCCAAACATGCTCAATGGGGGACAGATCCGGAGATCTTGCTGGCCAGGGTAGTTGGCTTACACCTTCTAGAGCACGTTGGGTGGCACGGGATACATGCGGACGTGCATTGTCCTGTTGGAACAGCAAGTTCCCTTGCCGGTCTAGGAATGGTAGAACGATGGTTTCGATGACGGTTTGGATGTACCGTGCACTATTCAGTGTCCCCTCGACGATCACCAGTGGTATACGGCCAGTGTAGGAGATCGCTCCCCACACCATGATGCCGGGTGTTGGCCCTGTGTGCCTCGGTCGTATGCAGTCCTGATTGTGGCACTCACCTGCACGGCGCCAAACACGCATACGACCATCATTGGCACCAAGGCAGAAGCGACTCTCATCGCTGAAGACGACACGTCTCCATTCGTCCCTCCATTCACGCCTGTCGCGACACCACTGGAGGCGGGCTGCACGATGTTGGGGCGTGAGCGGAAGACGGCCTAACGGTGTGCGGGACCGTAGCCCAGCTTCATGGAGACGGTTGCGAATGGTCCTAGCCGATACCCCAGGAGCAACAGTGTCCCTAATTTGCTGGGAAGTGGCGGTGCGGTCCCCTACGGCACTGCGTAGGATCCTACGGTCTTGGCGTGCATCCGTGCGTCGCTGCGGTCCGGTCCCAGGTCGACGGGCACGTGCACCTTCCGCCGACCACTGGCGACAACATCGATGTACTGTGGAGACCTCACGCCCCACGTGTTGAGCAATTAGGCGGTACGTCCACCCGCCCTCCCGCATGCCCACTATACGCCCTCGCTCAAAGTCCGTCAACTGCACATACGGTTCACGTCCACGCTGTCGCGGCATGCTACCAGTGTTAAAGACTGCGATGGAGCTCCGTATGCCACGGCAAACTGGCTGACACTGACGGCGGCGGTGCACAAATGCTGCGCAGCTAGCGCCATTCGACGGCCAACACCACGGTTCCTGGTGTGTCCGCTGTGCCGTGCGTGTGATCATTGCTCGTACAGCCCTCTCGCAGTGTCCGGAGCAAGTATGGTGGGTCTGACACACCGGTGTCAATGTGTTCTTTTTTCCATTTCCAGGAGTGTATTTCTGATGACAATGAACTTCCTCTGCTTATAGAATTAAAATATCATATTTTTAAAAATGAATGAGGTGAAAGCTAGGCCAAGTGGAATTGCGTTTCCGTGATCTTTTTCCTGGATATCCTGATCTCACCTTACGAAGTTTCTTCAGCTCTTCTCTATAGCTGTCTCTAAGGTGTTTTCATTTAGATTTCGCTGTTTTATCTGAAAGAGTAATGGAAATGGAAATTCTGTGTGGCTATGGCCTCCCGTCGGGTTGACCGTTCACCTGGTGCAAATCTTTCGAGTTGACGCCACTTCGGAGACTTGCATGTCGATGGGGATGAAATGATGATGATAAAGACAACACAACACCCAGTCCCTGAGCGGAGAAAATCTCCGACTCCACCGGGAATCGAACCCGAACCGTTAGGTATGACATTCCGTCGCGCTGACCACTCAGCTACCAGAGGCGGACTAAAAGAGTATTAAAACTGCGTAAGGAAATAGGCTTTTTAGTTCCCAACTGCTAGAGAAGTATGAAAACTAGGTTAAATAAATACCTGTTAGAACAAGTAATGAAAACTGTTAAAAAGCTTTTCATGTCGTCATGTTCGAGTAGCAAGTTTACCAAGTTGTATCTCACTTGTCTGTCCACTTGGACATCCTGTCATGCTCTAGCATCATCTTACCCGATATAAATCCAGTTGTGTCATTGGTGGTGAAAGAAGACTGAATGGATATATGGTAATCACTCACCCCTTTTCTTTTAGAAACGCCGAGTGCTTCCTTATTTACAGAAACTGACAGTCAAATGCATGGGAGAAAGGATTTCCTAAATTGCATGTGATATCTGTACTAAAAATACTTACAAATCCAGTGATTCCTGCAACAATTTCTACAAATACAAATGATATTATTAAATTACGCTCCAAGCAACTGTTGGTGATACACTTTTAGTCATAAATGTCGGAGTCTACAGTAATCACTCCGATGGAAAGTTGTTCAAATAATGTGTTTAGAGGAAGAGGCTTACCGATGGAGAACTTCAAGAAATGTGGCATGAAGCACCATATGTCATTCTGGAACATGATACTTAACCATTTGTAGAGATGCTGTTAAGACCTTTTCCTTGCATACGTTTGAACAACGAGAACAGAGTGTCGAATAATACGCATGCCAGAGCTAGAAAGGTTGTCCGTTGCACATTCGGCGTAGTGATAGATGCATGGAAACCACTGAAGAAAACTGAAACATCCATTGATATGCATCATCACATAACCAAGTGCGTTTGCCATTTTAATATAGCCATCGACAGGTAGGATGCAACGTTAAAGCTGAACAATTTTGTCACAATGCTGATATGCAAAGGAAGTCGGAATCTCGTTTTTTGAATATTTATTTACAAATACAACTTAAAATATATTCCACAACTCTTAAACAATAATTTTGAGGTTCACAATATTTACTAATTTATTATATCTGCGTATCGGTCCAATATAAATGAAACAAAACTAATTACAAAGGGTGATAATTTACATTCGAGTCTACAATCTGAAATGCACTTCTTTCCATAGTCTGAAAATTGCTGAAAATTGTGGGTTTTGCTCTATCTCTGATTCCAAACAGGTGGACACAGCTTAAATTCATATGTATGTTGTTCTACATCCGTTAAAGTAAGGCCTTTGCGACAATATGTCACAGAGAAAAGTTTATGCTAATGTGCTGCTGCCTCACTTTACCACGCTTTGCCATCTGGTTGGGATGCTTTTCCCTCGCTTATGTATCCCATCAGGCATAGCATTCATGAAAGCATAAAAAATTAAATTTATGTGTGTGTGTGTGTGTGTGTGTGTGTGTGTGTGTGTGTGTGTGAAGGGGAGGGGGGCGTGCCACATACATACATACACACACACACACACACACACACACACATAAATTTAATTTTTTATGCTTGTGAAGGGGAGGGGGGCGTGCCACATACATACACACACACACACACACACACACACACACACACACACACACACACACTTGATCTATGCAAGAACAGTACTCACAGTGGTTCATGTAACACGAACTATACTAACGTATTATAACCTGTTCAAGATATCAGGGAAAGCTTTCCATTAAATGATAGCACACAAAGGTGGAATTATTTTGGTATATCACTAATGCTTGTAATTGTTCCGCCACTAAAACGTTAAGGAATTTGTCTTTTAATTTAAAAAAGGACTATTTTTCATTGACAGCGATAGCTGCTGCCGAATAGGGTACAGTGACAGAGGTGAATAAACATTATGAACGGTGCCTATGCAGTGCGACCGCCAGTGTGACCCCGGTATTGAAAGCAATGGGTTTGGTATCCAGGTGTGCACTGGTCCAGTCTGGTGCGTCTCGGCCAAGGACGGAGTGTGGACACACCTTTAAACGCTTGCAGTGTGTTTGCTTTCAGACGTTTCATGCCGTACATGCCAACGACCATCTCTGTACAAGGGAACGTAAAATGTGATTCATCTGGAAAGGTCACCTGAGGCCACCCAGTGGACCTCCTGTTGCTGCACTTGTGGGCAAATTCTAGCCATGCTTCCAAATGAACAGCAGTCAGCATGAGTGCAAGAAACAGGCGCCTGCTGCGAAAGCCCATACGCAGCAACATATGCTGAACGGTCGTTGAGGAGACGCTCTTGGTAGCCTCTTGGTTCATCTGAGCAATCAGCTGCTCAGTACTTGCATGTCTATTGCCCCCTTCACTTCTTCGCAGACGCCATTCACACATATCATCCATAACCTCTGGTCCACCACAGTTGCCTCGGCACCAGATTTAGATGTAGCATTTTGCCATACACGGTATTAACACTGCTTCGCGAACAGTTTACAAACTTATCTGACACGGAAATGCTTCCAACCTTGGCCTGAAATCTAAAGTTCATGTTCTTGTGAATGTCAGAAAAATCACTCCACATTACAAAGACTGCACTGTTGTCTGCATCCAACCCTCCCCCCCCCCCCCCCCCCCCAGCATCCAGCATGCTTTATATATACTCCACTGCTAGTGCTGCCACACGCTCTGAGTGATTACTGCGCGCTGAAGTCGACACTGGCGGTGATCACATTACTGTGGCTGGACCGTGCATGATAATTGTATAAGAACACATATGGAAATGTTTCTTCTAGTACTTACTAGTGGCGATGTATGACATATCGGCCGCGTCGCATTTGTAGCAGGCAGACACTAGGACGTGAAAGTCCTTATACACTTGTGAGCGACATGCTCACGAACGGCCTCGGGGAACTGAACCCGATGCGCAGAGCCTCCGCTTAGCATGCTGTGAGTAAAATTGCTCGCGACCGTGTGCCCAATTGTGAGCACGCTAGTGTGTCGCCACCACTGTGTCTTAGCAACCCTTGGTGCTCGCCGAAAAATTTGACAGCCAAAGAACCGGGCCCAGTCTCTCACGAGCTGCTCACGAGGAACGTACACACTTTCGAACAACGTGCTCGCAGTCGGCTCACGAGCTGCTCGGTTCGCACCTTAAGGCGGCGCTCCCGGATGTGCTGGAGAGCGCCGCAGGTGCCCCGCCCTTCTACGACGTCCCTGGCACGGGAGGCTGGGACAGGCATTGCTAGTCTGCAGGCAGCGGTGAGTCGTTAGTGTTAGCCGGGCACTGGCAGCCCATAATGACGGCACTCAGAGCGCCTCGCCGGCCATTAGCCGCGCAGATACCGCCACTCGGCCCTTTGTTTCTGCTCTTTATTTCCCCCGCCGTTTGCGCGCCACTTCCCTCCTGCTTTCTCACTCCATCCCGGACCGGCAGTCAGCGGGTGTGAACAATGTCCGTGCTGCCGCTGCCTTTACGGCTGCCAGAAAAAAGCCCCATACCTGTCTTTCACCCGTGTCTACGTCATCACCGCCGGTAAGATGCAGGATACAGTAGTACAGTGTGCCCAAGTTAATACCAGTGCCGTTTCAATAATACGCACGTACGTTCATAGGAAATCATAATTTTTTTCAAAATCAGATAACACCTCTAATAATTCCAACAATAATAATAATTTAAAAATTGCAGTACACACTAAAAATAGGAGCCCTGTTTCTCTACGCATTTTTGAGCTCTTAAAATCGTATTTCAACTCCCTTTACACAGATTTGTAACATCGGTTGTGTCAGTTCTCGAGAGTACGTTTTCCTTCAGTTGGTCTGCCACATTAGACGTCTATTCATACAGTCTGCGGCTCTTAAATGCGGACAAATTTCAATTGGAATTTCCCGCCCACTGAAATAGTTCGATTCTTCGTGTACCTGAGATCAAATTTTTAAGATATTGCGGCCAAGTATAATACTTCGGAGAAGTCTGGGGAAGGTTCTGCTAACCCGTTGAGGAAACCTTATCCGAGGGAACGCCTGTCACGAACAGCGGCAGTCATCGAAAAGTCTCAGGCGCCGATTCCGGAGAACGCGCAGCAACTACTGAGGACATTGACGTCAGTATTGAATGCCATCGAGCGAACAATGCGTGGGATGCAGAGGACGACCTCTTACGAGCCCTTTAGTCCAGAACCGGCTCTCTGATAACAATGTCAAATTAAACAACCTTCAACCATCTAGTTTCCAAACTTATTTTATGTGGCTACCAGTTTCGGTGATTTACTAAGCTATCTTCAGGCTATAGCAAGCAGAAGCCTAATAATACCAGTATTTCTGGGCACTGTCTTGATCAGAACCGAGGTGGAATCTTCCTATTCGTCGGTCAGGAGCCTGAAGATGACGTAGTAAATTGCTGAAACTTATAGCCAAATAAAATAACTTTGCAAACTAGACTGCTGGAAGGTGTTTAATTTGACATCCTCTATCGAATAGCCGAGTCCCACAATCATCCATGAAGGGATGGACATACAGAGACTTGAAAACTTCTGGTCAAAGCAGTTCTGGCACCGAATATCCCGGATTGGAACCACCTCGACTATTATGTTAGGAGCGTAGTCGAAAGAGTTACCAAAAAGACGAGGCATTTGTGAATATGGATAGCGCTGTGCGGTTGAAGCGGGTTACATCGACCAATGTTACTCTTCATTGATACCACTGCTTGTATGTAAATAGATTTTCATTTTCATTTGTATTTTGTTTTAATAAATTTGCTTTTCTAAATAAAGGTTCATTTGTCCAGATCTGAGCGCCCTGTATACTTTCCACTTGAAATATTCCCTGGGTTTAATGGTTAAAATGTAAGCATTAAATCCGAATGGAAATTTGGCAGAATCTGACTGAGGGCTTCTTTTGCTACAAAATTGTTTCTCAACGCTTCAGGCTGGTATCTGGGCTGAGAGGATTCCAATTGGGGATGTATTGGAGTCGATTTCCAGTTTAAGTATTCGATTGACCACAGAGGGACAGCTCCCTGAGACCTTGGTCGGGATGAGTAGTTTGAGCCACAAAGGTAAGTCAATAAATATCTGGAGTTTCACTCTAACTGTCGGTATGTTATCTATACAGCTTTGTGTGCTCACCAGCTGCTAGGTGGAACCTTGCCTTTGCCTGTGGCTGATTGCAGAGTTATGACATCAGTCTTCTTTGCGCTATTACAATATAAAAATGGTCACCCCAATCTCTGTATGCACTATAAAAGAACACTGTTCTGTAACCTGTTTTCTGTCGTCTGAAGATGTGCCAGGAGCGGTGATTGATAAAAGTCTTTTATCACAATATGGGTACTACGTTTTGTGACAGTGAAGTGTTTCCCATGGACAACACACTTCAGAAGTGGCCGAACGAGCATGATGGATGAAACAGTGGTGCACTCAGCTGCAGCCCAATTGATGCCAATATTGAACAAGCCCGCGCCTCGATACTGAATAACAAATGAAAGACTGTTAATGGTGTGGCAAACCATATGCAGATTAGTCATGGTTGTACATATGAAATCATCCATAACAGGCACAAGCTGCATACAGGATGCTTCCGTAAGAGCGTGCAGAAATTTAACAGGACATTGAGGATGCTCCACTGAATAATTTGAGGTAGCGAACTTGGGGTCGGTGAAGCCAGCTCAAGGAGGTATGGAAGCAAACTTGTGTACTGCTGTGCCTAACATTACTGTTTTCCAACTTATTTACAACTAACATGAGTACAACTTTGGACGTACTGTGCTATTTATTGGCATGTACATTATTTATTTCCTACAAGGACATAAGAACGACGAGCCAGCTGAATGGCCACCTGCACATGAAGTTCGCGCAAGGAGTTCTGCCTAAGTCGTTGGAGAACGTACCCGTGGCTGTTCGTGAGAGGAAGTGAATACAACATGAAAGGGCACCGCCTCACTTCGGTGTGGATGTCCACAACCAACTCTATCCTGTATTCCCTAGTCGCTGGATTGGAAGGAGCTGTCGGTACACCACGGCCTGTGAGGTCACCTGACCTGAATCGTCTTGTTTATTTTCTATGGGGATATTTAAAGTCACTTGCTTGTGAGACCCCAATGGATACGGAGTTGGAATTAGTTCACAGAATTGGAGCTGCCTGTGATGTGATTTTAAACACTCCAGGGATATTTGTCAGGACACGTCAGAATCTTCAAATGGTTCATATGGCTCTGAGCACTATGGGACTTAACAGCGGAAGTCATCAGCCCCCTAGAACTACTTAAACCTAACTAACCTAAGGACATCACACACATCCATGCCCGAGGAAGGATTCGAACCTGCAACTGTAGCGGTCGCGCGGTTCCAGACTGAAGGTCAGAATCTTGTTCGCCGATTTCATGCTGGCACTGATGTTGATGACCTTCAGATTCAACACATTCTGTGAGATACAGTACAAATGGTACGTTCACTATGTCAATGATGGTATTTGCAGTAAAAAATGTAAATAAAAAGTAACAGTAATGTGATTTTATTCCTATTATCTCCTTAAGATGGCTTCTTCAAGCCCAGGTTACCTACCTCAAAGTCTTCAGTGGAGCATCCTCTACGTCCTCCTAAATTTTTGCACGCTGCTACGGAAACATCCTGAATAGTATGTGTGAGATGGGTTCAAAAACAGCTCAATGAAGATCACCAGCGTAACTGTGCTGAAAATCTGTCACCACCTACTGCATCGCCATGCCAACAATGTTGAAACGTTTGTCAATCGAGTCATCACTGGAGAAGGTTCACATAACGATGCTTTACAGGCCATCAGCTCAGCTCTGATCAATAGGTCAAGGAAGCAGTGTAACGAAAAACTTTTTTTTTCAGTGGAATGCTTGTGCAGTGGTGGAACACTGCACTGAAAAGCAGGGTGAGTATGATCGAAGAATGTGATAAAACATTTTTGTACTCTTGTTGTAATAAATTATAAGACTTGGTTGCAGATTCTTAAGGACTTACCCTCGTACTCGTATTTTAATTTAGTTCTGTGACAATGATGCAGACAAAAATAATTTTTTTTGTATATACGAGGGCGGTTCAGAAAGTAACCTACGATTGGTCACAGTGCGGGTTGTGGGGGGAGTAGCGACGCCATCTGTGCGTTCACGCACTCAACAGGTCAGTCGGCATCAAGCCGTGGTCGAGTGAACGTCGTACCTGCGCTAGTTTAGTTTTTGTGGCAGTTTGAAATGTGTGCTGCAATAGAAAACCCCGCCAAATGTGAAGCGCGTGCTGCCATAAGGTTTTTTACAGCCAAAGGATATTCTGCAGCAGCTATTCATCGTGAGCTTTGTGCCGTGTACGGACCAAGAGTTATGAGTGAAGGAGTTGTCCGTGAATGGGTACGTTTATTTAAAAGTGGACGAGAAAACGTTCATGATGAAGAGAGGAGTGGTAGACCATCATTGGTGACTGACGAACTCGTTCAGACAGTTGATGCAAAAAGTTCGTGAAAATCGACGTTTCTCAATGTCGGAGTTGTCTACTGGTTTTCCACAGATTTCTAAGACTCTCTTGTACGAGATAGTGACAGCAAGATTGGGTTACCGTAAGTTCTGTGCACGATGGGTGCCCAAAATTCTTACCGACCACCACAAAACTCAAAGAATGGCCTCTGCATTAGACTTTCTGTCACGTTATAAGGACGAAGGAGAACCATTGTTAAACAGAATCGTGACCGGTGACGAAACCTGGATTAAGTACGTGAACCCTGAGACAAAAGAACAATCAAAGATGTGGGCACATTCAAATTCGCCTACCAAACCAAGAAAAGCCTCGCAAGATTTTTCTGCCAGAAAACTGTTGGCAACGGTGTTTTGGGATGCCAAAGGGGTGTTATTGGTTGAATTCATGGAACGTGGTACGACCATTAATCAAGACGTGTACTGTGAAACAATAAAAAAGTTACGACGGGCTATACAGAACAAACGCCGTGGTATGCTGACTTCCGGTATCGTTTTTTTGCACGATAACGCCCGTCCTCACTCTGCTCGCAGAACAACGGCCCTTCTTGAGTCCTTCAAGTGGGACGTTATCAACCATCCACCTTACAGCCCATACCTGGCACCAAGTGATTATCACCTCTTCATGCATTTGAAGAAATGGCTCGGGTCACAGCGGTTTGATGACGAGGAAGAGCTCAAAGATGCGGTCACAGGCTGGCTCCAGGCACAAGCGGGTGATTTTTATGCAGAAGGAATTTCAAAGCTTGTGAAGAGATACGATAAGTGCCTCAATCGCTATGGAGACTATGTAGAAAAATAGTGCAAAGATGTAGTTGTAAGATGTATATATTAAAATATTTTTATTTAACTTGGTGTATTTTTTTAAATCAACCGGAGGTTACTTTCTGAACGGCCCTCGTATTTGTGAGAATATGTACATGCTTAACTAAATTGTGGTGATTAATTTATGTTGATGTGCTCCTGTATATATCAGCACGTACTAATGCATCAGACATTTGCCATTAAGGTACGCACGTGTTGTGTTGCCTACTGATTAACTGCAGTGGAACTTGAAACAACACAGAGAGAGAACAATAAAATATCAGGGACTTAACTCTGCACAGTTACAAAGTGTTTTGTATGATTTGAGATGCAATAAATCAATTTTTTTCAGAATTATAGTAGACTCTCAGTTCAAGTGGGTCATTTGGAGACGATAATGATGATTAAAGCAACAAAAAACGAAGAAAAATAGCAACAGTGACAACAGTACATCAGTGAACACTCCCCTAAGACAATGGCCATTGTCCCGACGCGCAGGAATGCAGCGACCACCTCCGTCTTCCTTCACGCAAACTCGCTAATGGGGAAATAAATGAACGGTAACGACCTGGCGGGCCCGCAAGATTGGAGCCGAGTTCGCTTTGGTACCTTTCCAAGTCTCCCGTCCGGAGCAGCGGTTCTCCTGGGGAAAGTCTGCCGACCGACTATTGGGGGAGGGGGGAGGAGGGGGGGAGGAGGGTGCAGTCGGACGGCTGCTCGGCCGAATGGAAAACGAGAGCCGAGTGAAAGTTGGCACGCCTGCACGGTTCCTCCCCGAATTAATTTGTTTGTGAGTCCGGAGCGGCGAGCGGGAGGCAGCAGGCGTTGCGGCGTCAGCTGGCGTGCGTCTCGTCAGCTACCCAGGGGTTTGTAGGCCGCGAGGCGGGCTGAGTGGAATCGCATGCGACGCAGGCAGCTGTGTAGGGACATGGCTGCCAGCCGGCCTTCCAAGAGGGTGGGTTCTCCTCTCCGCGTGCTGTACTGGACTAGGGCTGTTGGTAAAATGTCGATATATCGACATCCTCTACTACACATATCGATATAGACACAAATCGATATACATCTTCACAGATATATTGACATCAGAATGGCCGTATCGAGTGCCGATATTTTTATTTTGTATTACATTTCGTTCCGCAATTTTCGGTAAATATTTGAAGTTGTAGGAGAACATACATTTACTTTCTCTGTGTGAAGCAGTATTACTACTTTTGAGCTTTCATCACGTCCAGTCTTTCTCTTTGACTGTGTGAAGCAGGTATAGGTGGCACAAAAGAAAATGTCCGATTGCACTGGGGGATGGGGATGTGAATGGAATAACAAGATTTCCGATGTGAAGAAATAGCGCACCGGACGCGTTAAAAAACCATTTTTAACGCAAATAGAGTGCTGTTTCTTCACATCGGCATTCTTGGAAAAACAGCTGCTGAAAATGACGATCAAAAGTCTAAAAGACAAAATTGGTCTTTGCGGGGGACGGAGACGTGTGAAGGGAACCGCTGAGGTAATCGGCGCTCAGTGCCACCAACAGAAACTGCAACGTTTTGTTGCAGTACGCAATTTTGACACTACAACTGCTATGTAGCCTGCGTTGGCAGCATGAAAGAGAGAGGGAAGTCGACATGAAGTGTTCCCAACAAATCCGGTATGTGATGAAACCGAACGACGGGCCTATCGGAAAATCCCTTTCCCTTCTTGCTCTGAGGGGGATAGGCGGGCTGCTAGCTTGTTGATGTGAAGCTCTAAGACCGGCAGTATATTTACAATGTGCAGCCGATATTTTTATAGATCAGTACGTCGACATTTTTTCGTCGATATATACACGTAAATGTCGTGTGACTAGGGCCTCCCGTCGGGTAGACCGTTCGCCGGTTGCAAGTCTTTCGATTTGACGCCACTTCGACGACTTGCACGTCGATGGGGATGAAATGATGATGATTAGGAAAACACAACACCCAGTCCCTGAGTGGAGAAAAATCTGCGACGCAGCCGGGAATCCAACGCGGGTCCTTTAGATTGACATTCTGTAGCGCTGACCACTCAGCTACCGGGGGCGGACAATATATGGATGTATAGACTCCTTCCTTCAAGATTTCGAGGGCCGGTAATGATATAGTATAGTACGTAATATCGAATTCTCGATATTTTTAGAAACATCAGCATTCCTGTAACGGACTACTGGCAGCGTGAGGCTAGTCTCGATCGGTCCTAGGATGAAATATGAGCACCTGCATTCATAGGTCTACTTCTCAGGGCTGTTTTCATAGTTAACTTGTCATATGGTTGTGTTGTCTTATGTTTTACTGACGCTTGAAACTTAGCCCGGACTAAGACACAATCAATATCTGTACTGCGTGATACCGATGATAAGATCACCGATAACAGTGCCACTACGGTAGAGTTACTAAACACAGTTTTCCGAAGTTCCTCCACCAAACCAGACGACGAAAATATCCCAAAATGCGAATCAAAGACAGCTGCCAAGATCAGCAACTGGAGTAGATATCCTTGGTGTAGTGAAGCAGCTTAAATAACTTTATAAAGTCAAGTCTTCTGGTCCGGGATGTATACCAGTTAGACAGAGAATGCTGACACAATAGCCGACAAAATAGCTTATTTACAGTACCTAAAGACTGGAAAGCTGCACCAGTACTGGTCAACGGAAACAAGAGTAATCCGTAGAGTTACAGACACATATGACTTATAACTATATACAGTAGCAACTTGAAACATATACCACGTTGAACATTTTAAGTTCACTAGAAGAAAACGACTTATTGACAGACAGACAACACAAATTTCTTAGGTTCGTCCCGAAAGCAGCGGACTCTCGAAGAAGTAGCGTAACCACACAGCTATAAATAATGTTGCAGTGCTATCTGCGACCACACATTACATTGGCGCCAAGAATGAAACGTCATCTGTGGCGTCCTTGTTTCTAATACGATGCATAATCCTAGAAGCAACCCCGTACAATCTCTTGACATTAAGTGGTCACTTCTACCCATTGCTGATTGCTGAGACCGTATCTACATTAGAGATGTTGACACGAATTGTAATTTACACAGCTTCTTAAATGACTGAGTTACAGTACTCTGAACCTACACTTGACTCTCTGCCTGTTAAAACAGGATTCTGGGCTTAGTTGTTGGTCTGTGTTTGGCAAGAGCAGAATTTTCTAAATTTTTGCACTTGATGTGCCACAGTTGTTCGATGTATCGCTGATAAGTGATTCGAACAGAATGTCTCGTATAATGATTGCCACATTCGCACGAAATAGTGAAACTGCATAGGTTTTGAGCCCATTACTACCCTTCAATACATTTCGGATTTTCTTAGGCCTCCAAAATACGGGTTTAATCCATTTCCGTTAAGACACTGTGCACTGCTCATTCAAACCATGATGATTACAAACTTATTATCGATGTCAAACCATCCAGGCTGTATCATCGTCACCTGGCGAGGAATGACTGCTAGTCAGACACACACCCAGTGCATGCAGTATCAATGACCAGGCTGCCCGTATGTAGAATGGGGAAGACGTGCCTGTTTCACCGAGGGCAGATTGCGACGGCCCAGAGGCTCACAACGATCATTTCAGAAATTGTACGACTTGTTGCGTGTTCGAGGAGTGGTATGGTGAGTGTCTTCAATACGTGGCAAAATCAAGGTGAAACCACGTCCAGAAGTCATATGATTGAGCGGCCTCCCTCCCCCCCCCCTCCCCATTACAGATGTCGAACGTTGTAGGGTGGGTAGGCTGGTAAAACAGGACCGGCAGCGAAATGTGGCAGAATTAACACCAGAATTTAATGATGTGCAGAGTACATGCATGTCTGAACACACAGTGCACCAAACACTCCTAACGATGAGTCTCCGCAACCGAAGATCCTTGTGAGTGCCAATGTTAACACCATGACATCAGCATTTACGACTGAAATGGGCACGTGACCATCGATACTGGACGTTGGCGCAGCAGCACAGCGTTGCATGGCCTGACGACTCCTGATACCTTCTTTATCATGCCAATATGAGTGCGCGAAATCCATTCTTCAGGGGGATACAGCTCCTTGACACTCGTGGTGCGGGACAGAGACAACCTGGCGGGGGCTCCATTATGCTCTGGAGAACATTCACATTGGTATCCATGGGTCCAGAGGAGCTTATGCAAGGTACCATGACGGCCAAGGTGTATCGTACACTCGTTGCAGACCACATACATCCCTTCTTGACGATCATGTTTCCTGATGGCTGTGGCATTTTTCAGCAGGATAATGCGCCATATCACAAGAACAGGATTGTGATGGAGTGGTTCGAGAAACACAGTGGCTAGTTCCAATTGATGTGCTAGCGCCCAAACTCGCCATATCTGAACTCGGTGGAACACATTGGGAGGTGATTGAACATGGCGTCAGAGATCATCAGCCCTCTCCCCGGAATTTACGGGAATTAGGTTACCTGTGCGTGCGAGTGTGGTACCATCTCCCTCTGGGGACCTACCAAGGCCACACTGCTTCCATTCTACGATGGTCACAGCTGTTATCCGTGCCAGAGGTGGATATACCAGTTATGACATACGCTGTCATAATGTTCTGGCTGATCAGTGTGCAAGTACACATCATAGTCATCTACCCAAAACATATATACACTTGACACTATATAACAGGTCGGAGGAAGGTAATGGCAAACCATCTTGACTTGTACCTTTCACAGAACGGCCTTGCGTGATTTCTGCACTTGCTCCCCTGCGCTCATTTCTCAGTATGGGACTCCTTTAACTTAGATCGAGGCTATATAACTCTAACATTCTGCGTGGTGTCTGTTTGTTCTATATCGTGTCTCCCTACCACTTTCGCGCAACGACGCTCTGAGCGTGTTTTTTAGGGAATTGACTAGTTTTAACCTGGGACCTGTTGCTGGTAAGGAGACGCCAGACCACACATGACATGTAGAATTCAGAAGAGTTCAGTGAGACTAGCGATGATATGACCAAATACTTAATGGTTTCAGCGTCAGCTCCACTGCACTCCCTGTAAAAGAATCTTAATACTAGCTAAATTTAGTGAAAGGGGTTCAAGGCTTTCCTAATTTTAGTTAGCTAGTAAAATAACGTCGAAAAAGCAGTTAAGTTTACCATTGGAAATTTTATTCTACTCACAAAACATTGTTTATAAATTGCACTATTGATAAAAGGAAATGTTTTAATACAGGATGGTAAAAACCAACTGCGTTCAACAAAAATGTGAACGAATATTCCCTGAGTGGGTTTCCAAGTTCTACAATGGATCGAAGGATGACATCTATAATCTAGGTTTAAATTAAGTTTCACAAAAGAGAAAACTATCAAAATGGTCTACAGTGACCCTCAATTATCTTTAATTACTTATCTAACTTGTCGTAAATTACAGTGGCTGATCTGGCTTCTCAATAACTATATAACAGAAAAATCATCGCGTTTCAGATTTTTACTTCAAGTGGCAAATGTGAACACCATGAGCTTTAATTGACGATCGATACTAGTATTACGCAAAAAGGGGGTGTAACAGATGAGACTTCTGCAGTTCTGAGTGAAGCTTTATGCGCTGTTATGCGGCATCGTGTGCGTTCATTACCTTGTCGGTGTTCGTCAAGGGGCGGCGGTCAGCACAGCTCCGCTCACCTCGCCGTCTCGGAAGCAACTCTCTCCTAACTTCTCCTGCCTACAATTTACCGAAATTGGTTTAAAAAACTATCTGGCTGTGTTTTCATCTGACCAGTCTCAATGGTAACCTTAAGCTCCACCTACAAAAATTCTGTCTATCCAATGAGAAACGTTATACTTTTCGTGGTGGGGCAATGTTTTTAAAGTTTGCATCGTAACAGAGACGCGAAAAAGTCTCACGCTAAAACTTGCCGCTGGTGTGGTTCTTTTAGTGTTGTAAGATCTATACTTTTCTTCTGGAGGGCTCTATCTTTTAACATGGGCTGGGCGTGGTCCTGACGTAACGGAGACGCGAAAAAGTCTCACGCTAAAACTTGCGGTTGGGTGTGGCCCTTTTTGTGTTATCGTAAGATCTATACTGTTCTTCTGGAGGGCTCTAGCTTTTAACATGGGCTGGGGGTGGTCCTAACGGTTAGCTGGCAACGTGAGTGTCCGTCCCTTTCGTAGGGCCTTTAGCTTAACACGGTTCTGCTCTCGGCTTCTGGTCTCGTTTCTCCCCTCGGAACTGCGTCTGTCTCACGGTGGGAAGGTACGACATGCATTTAGGCATTCTTGTGTTAGTCTGTGGTATTCCATTTGCTCACTCGTTACTCGTATTACTTTGGTAAATTTAATGTCACGATTTATTTGGAGCTATGTGACATACTACAGGATTTGCTTATCATTTCAGGGTTTTCATGGAAGGTGTTGGATTTGCCTAACACCTTACATAACTTTATTCGGTGCCGCGATGATTCTCTTACGATTTGCTTCAACTGAAAGTGAAAGAGTGTTAAACACAGTTATCCTTTCGGGAGGATAGGGAGGATTATAGGAGCTATGTTCGTTGAAATATTGTTCGGTATGGGTATGTTTACGATAAACCGACTGTCTAAGCTGATCGTCCAAAATCCGCTCCAGCAAAGCCTTGTGGTGTTCACGTGATCACCGATATTAGTTTTCATCCTTCTACACATAAACGTATTGCACAGTGAGCTAGGTTGGTGGTGATTGCTTCCAGCAGTGGATTTCATCTGCGTTAACAAAAGGACTTCGAAACAGGGTCGGAAATAACATTAACAGCGTGATTAAAAAAATTTGCGATATTATAACGTGTTTCCAGAGTTGCTGAAGGAAGCGCTTGGAATCTTTTTTCTTTGACAATGTAGGTCAGTCCGCACCAGTCTCACTAAAAAGAATAAAAATGCATACATTTTCCGATTTGTTTAGCGCGGCATCAGTTCGAATTTATTCCACCGTCATTTCTATGGGGAGCCGCAAAGCAGATGGACGAAGAAAATAGAGGGAGAAACGAAATTAAAGCGCTTGCTACACTCTAAATGAGAACGTAAAAAATAGGAACCGTTGTAGCCAGAGAAACTGTACTCGATATGAATCTCACCGCGTCGAACCACAGATACAATTCGGCTGAAACGTCAGAGTCTGCACATTTACAGTGTAAGATTAAAATGACTGCACAGTCCGCATTTCAACATGCTACGAGCTGTTTCAGGGGAAGCCTTTTGCTTAGCATTTCTGGCTTGCGGGCTTGAGGATGGAAGCTATGAAGAAGCCGTTACGTTTTGCAAACTGCAAAAATTGAATAGACTGCCAGGATGTCGCGAGTTATTGTCACAGCGATGTCTTCTTACTGCGTCTAAAACGGAGTCATCAACACCCAGCGTGTCTCAGGTTTAAGAGAAACTGGGAACTATCTCGAAAATAGTAGGGCTGCTGTACCTGTGGGGACAACTTCGTGAGGTTGTCAGAGGTTTACTCGGAGCTGAGGTGAAACGAGTCAGGGTTGAGTGATAACGTTGGCAGTACTGCTGTGTCGACTTCAATGATACGCGAACTACAACATGTACGGGGTTAACTAACAATTCAAAGAGAGAAATTCGAAGTTTGTTCACGGTTGTTTACTGAGTATATTGGAATTACGGACACGTGGTCTCCGTTGGCTCGTTGCAATGGAAGAACGTAATATATACTATTTGATACTCTGTGAGAATATCTCCACAGCTGTAAAAAAGCATGTAAAATGCAATGACCAATACGTACAACGCAAACTACGGAATAACGCAACAAGACTCCAATGTTTGATACGGGTTTATTATGAATTGACATGCCGGGAAACAACCCCAAATGGCCCTAGGCATGCCACGTAATACTCAGCGCATGAGCGCCACGTGAGACTAAATCCTCTCGCCTTCTTACGCCATCAGCTTAGGCAATCTTACAATTTGCAGTTTGAAGAACACTACTTTTTCTAGCACTACTGATACGCACCTGATTCTAGTACTTACAAAATTTAGAGTTAACGTCTGCATTAATTTTGCCTCAATCTTTTGTTTCTTTAAACAGCGTCAGAAAATCCATTATTTCGTCTTATTCCTATGCCTCTTTACCACGATACAGTGCCTTTGAATGATACTGTTAGATCGAATTGTAAATGTAATTTGTTTTTACATAATGTTTACAAAAGACTTTCCTTCTTTCATTACCTTCACGGGAAAGTTTAAATTACTACTGTTAACGGAATAAAAAAAAATCCAGAATTTGACGGCCTAAGCTTGTAGTATAATAGGCGACAGGATATTCAGAATCTCGTGCGACACGTAGCAGCTCTATATGAGGTTTTTTTGTAGGCCAGTATGTGGTAGTTTCCCGGCTAGGTAGCCCAAAGGTGTTTCATATCAAATTGTTCGTCCGGATTTCACCGCCACCACAGCGGTGGGTCGTAAACATTTATCGTTGACGCCCTCTAGCTGAAGGTTTGCCCTACAACAAGTCTTCGGAGACGATGAGCCTCTCATATCAAAACAGTCAGAAAGTAGCCGTGAGAAACATCGGAAATTTTGATGGTGGAATTCCAGTTCACCCCGCAGAATTGGCTCTGAGCACTATGGGACTTAACAGCTGTGGTCATCAGTCCCCTAGAACTTAGAACTACTTAAACCGAACTAACCTAAGGACATCACACACATCCATGCCCGAGGCAGGATTCGAACCTGCGACCGTAGCAGTCGCGCGGTTCCGGACTGCGCGCCTAGAACCGCGAGACCACCGCGGCCGGCCCCCCGCAGAATTGAAACAAACGTCTTCACGACGTTGCACGCAATTACGTTATCCGGTTCCAGAATACCAAATACAGAGAAGGGAGCATAGCAACAGACTAAAATATTTACCTGTTTCGTTGTGGCACTTCTCGCACGGACGGTTTATCTGAAAAGAGATCGACGATCCTTCCCAAGCCTGAACCTGTGGTCCATCTCTAATGACGCCATCGTTGATGGAAAATTAAAGCCTTATCTTCGTTACGTAAATTCAGAAAACTGCAATCAGTCTATATTTTGTAGTAGGTATATGTTCCACGAACCGGTTTTCGAAACTTTTCAAGCTCATCCTCAGGTTGTGGACGTGAGGTTACATAGAGCTTACTATTTCAAAAAAGTGATAGGTTGCTGTTTTCTCTGTTTATATTGAGTAAATATCCACGGGTTTTTAAGCAACCATAATGGATAAACTTAAACAGATATTCCGTCCTTCTCTTCACACTCCTTTTTACAAATCCAATATTACTGACGTCCATGTATATAAATAAAAATGTAACTGTTCGTTTGATGTAAATCTTAAAGTTTTGAATCTTAAAGTTCAGCCCGATTTCTTCGAAATTTTGTAACAACGTTGCATCCGAATACGCGTGCGTTTTCATATTCCTACTAGTGGGCCATCTTATAACATAAAAATACACATTTAACATAACAGGGGAATCGTTTACCAAAACTTACGGGAAACCGTGCTTCATTTGAAAAAAAAAAAAAAAAAAAAAAAAAGTGGTTCCAGAACAAGAGCGTAAGAGCGTGTAAAAGCGTGGGGGGGGGGGAGGGGGGCAGGGGGGGGGGGGGGTTGGGAGGGGGAACTTGAAATTTAGACTTCTTAAAATGTTATGTTTTAAAGCTTTGCTGCGCATTTTAAAATTGCAGTTACAACATTTGTACTGGTAAAAATAGAGTGTTACCACAAATCTCGAAAACTTCTTAGATTAACTTCAAATTTTTACACATTATTCCAATAAACGTTCGGATGGACGGATTTAGGCTGTATATGTTTAAATATGTATATAATATGTAAGTGTATTATAAATTATACACTATATAATAGGGAAAAGCTGTTAACAAAAATCTCGAAAAGGTCTGGGCTAATTTAGTTCAAATTCTTACAGGACACCGCAATAATCATTCACATGGACAGAGCCTATGTATGGCTTTAAACTAAGGTGTTTAGCTTTTCTTTTAAAACCGACTGCGTGAAATAAAATGCTTACTTCGGTCTTCTGTGAGTAAATGTGGTTTTGGTTTCCTACTCGCGTTAATGTTTAATACCATAAAATGGCATTTAAACTTTTGTAAAAATTGTTTCTTCCATACATATTCCTCCTCATTACTTAAACTTTTTAAGTAAAAGCTGAATATACAACAATGTGCTATATTGTTTCCTTCCTCACAGTCGCTTTTCGCAGAAAACAGAAAAGTTAAATTTGTGGCTTATGAGATCATCACTGGAATACCATTGCGGAATCTGAATTGATAATAATAATAAACAAGACTGAAGGTCAGAGTGGGAGAGGGAAGTAGATGGATAGAGAAGGGGGTGGTGGGCGGAATAGGCATAGAAAGGTGTATGAGAAGATGGACAAAGGGAAGGACAGGAGGAGATGCAGAGAGAGAGTGAGAGGTTTTGACGGACAGAGAGAGGAGACGAGCCTGAGGAGCCGGACAGATAGAGGAGGAGAGGAAAATTAACAGAGAAAGGGTGGAGAAGGGGATTAGGAAGTTTATAAATTTCTGTACATACTGGAAGTCCACAATTAAAGTTCCAGTTTTAAAATGCAGTAGGAAGAGAACAACTGCTCAGAATGACTTAACATTTGAACACCATATTACTGACGCAGGGGCAAACGCCATGGAAAAGAAAAAAGTTCATCAACAGATCGGGCTGTAATCGTCTTGACGTAAATGGGGTCAGCTGCAGATGTAAAATAATCGCAGTACGATGTCTATTGCTGGAATTGCACGTTACACCATCCGTACTGTTTAATGTGCATGAATGCACAAGTGCACTGTTAGCTAGATAAGCCCATCCACCATGGCAAAGTAATACCACGTCGAATGGGCTACATATGTTTTTAATTGTCCTGAGGAACAAATTGCATATAGGCGCACTGACATCGCTTTGTAATGGCTATGGGGTCAAAAGACACATAAAAAGCAAAATGACATTGGGTTTTAAATATCCTGGAGCTAAAAACCGCATAGAAAGCAAATGACATCAGTTTGTAGATGTCTTGAGACTGGCGCACGACGTCATCAGTACGCAGTTCACCGTTTTTTGTCAGTAGTTGAAATCGAGAAGCAGTATGTTCCGCAACAAGTCGGAATGTCTCGAGAGTCACATTCAGAGTGCTTTGCGCAATGGTCGCATTCATTTCAGCTACGTTAGTAATTGGAGTACTGAACACATCTTTCAGGTAACTATACAGCCAGGAGCCACACGGATTGAGGTCAGGTGATTGGGATGGCCAGGCAGTAGGGAAATGACGGCTGATATTTCTAGCATTTCCAAAATGCCTTTGCAGCAGCTGCTTTACTGGCTGTTAAATGTACGGAAGAGCGCCATCTTCCACAAAAATGATGCTACCGACACATCCACGCTGTTGAAGGGTTGGAACGACGTTGGTGCACAAGAGACTCTCACATCGTTTACCACTGATGGTACACGTAACCGGACCTGCAGGCTCATCTCGAAAACCATGGCCCTACGATAAACGATGAAGTCAACCCGCACCACAAAGTCATCTTTAAAAAATGAAGTGGTACCAGTTGATCTGCATCCGGATTTCTTGAAGATGGAAATCGCCTTCGCCTCTCCACAGAATGCTCCAGGGTCATTCATTGTTCACTTCCATGCGAGCAAGAAATTCCAGAGCGAACGTTTCTCTTGCTTACAGGTCAGCAGGAAGCAACTTCTGAACATGGTTGACTTCACTGTGCAACAATGAAAATCTAAATCGAATGAAAATAGCCAATTCCTATCAATTCTAAGGTGCTAATCACAAATATCACAAACGCATTTCAAAATTAGCTCTAGTTTTCATTTTACACTGTTTTATTACGATGAGATAATTACATACGGGGTTTTATATTAAGTTTAGAATCAATTATTATGATGGTTTGTCAAATTCATAATAACTAGTAACACTGGATGATGTGATTATCCCTGGTCTTACTGGTGTGCTGTATTTTGGATATAAACATTTTGATACCTATTTTAGTGATTCTTTTTGTCTCCCTCCTCTTCAACTTCAATGACTTTATTAACGCATGTATTAATTTTTTTACATTTGTTTCGAAATTAACTGCCAGTTGTTCAAGTTGACTGTTATTGAAGTGTACAAAAATGCCACAAGTTTGTGTTACCAGTGCTGTCACATTCTGCTGCGTGTGTGTGGAGAAGTGACATCTGCTTCACAAAAGCAGCAAATAACTCCATTGATAAAAAAACGTACAGTTGTTATTTTGGGTGCAAAATAGGTGATCAGGGCTCCCTACGTGATCTGCAACACTTGTGTCAGCAACCTCAGGAATTGGATGCATGGGAAAGGACGTTCAAAGCTCTTTGCAGTGTATCTTTGTAGGCCCACAGATTCGAGAGCTTTTTGGAGGTCATACTTTTCATGGAATCATACAAGGGAGAGTTTTAAGACTGTCTGTTTACAATTATTAGGGAACAAACGCGCAATTAATTACAAGGAAATTGTAGATAACATGTTGTCATCTTATGAAAAAGTTGGTTGTAACATGTCATTGAAAATGCATTTATTACATAGTCATCTTGACTTCTTCCCCAACGATTGTGGTGCAGTAAGTGATGAAACAGGGGGAGCGATTTCATCAAGATATTGTCACATTTGAGAAAAGGTATGGCGAAAAGTGGAATCCTACTATTTTAGCAGATTACTGCTGGATTGTCATAAGGGATGTTCCTGGGTAACCTCAAGCCAAGCGAAAACGGTCATCTTCTGAATTTATCTCTGAACAAAATAGGTAGTTGTACATACTGTAGACACGAATATTCAACATCTGTAATCCTTATATACGTTTGTGGCCTGTTAATTTATATATTTTCTTTTGTTGTTTGCATAGTTCTGGTACAAAGTATACTTACAAAAGATTTTCATTCATGTAATATTATCTTCATTTTTTCTTATTATTTTACTTTGGTACCTCCAGAATGGAACTGAAATTTATCAGTGCATAACACATAACATAATTCAAGTAATTATTCACTTAAAATTTGTTATGATGAATCTTGGAACATGAATGCATATTTATTTATTGAGTTCTGTATACAAAATTGTAGATTAATTTTTTAAAAAACTGGAGCTAAGTGTTTATGAAGATGGTGATTTTATAACATTTTATACTGAAGTAAACATAACTAACTCAAAATCATGCAATTTACACACTTTCACTTCAAATTTGTTGTTCAGTGTTTTATGTGGATTGCAATGCAGGATGCTTAGTACGATTTTATGCATGGTGCTCGCAGGCACATCCAACGTACGGATCATTTCCCGTGCGCTGCATATTTGCACACCACCCCGCGACCCCCCTGTAATGCTGTGGCCACATCTTCGACAGACGCCCGATCAACTCCTTTTCTCCCCCTGCAGCAAAGCACTTCGAAATAACCTGTCTTTTCGCATGTTATAACCAATGTCTCCAGACCCTCAGCATACGTCGGACCAGTGCCTTCTTTCACACCTTCGAGTGTCCGGATATTCTGCAACGCCAATGGTGCACAGTCACCTTTCTTGTAAAAGTTTTTTATCAGCAGCTCTCGGATCTTCATGGGGACACTCATGTTGGGCGTCTGGGTCGCCAAATGAGAACAGCAGTATTTCGCGCGTCTGTTGGTGTGCATATTATGACGCTTACAACGCTAATTTTCGATTAATGTTTTTCTCTTTCCATGACGTTTTCCCCTGCGACAAAAATACGCTTTTCAATTCTGATGTCATTCTGAGCAGTTTTCTTCCTACAGCGTTCTGGACCTGGAACTTTAATTATAGACATCCTGTATTTAGCATCTGCAAACAATTGCAAAATTTGCTAGTAATAATAATAACATTTCTCGCTAATTAGGATATCCAGCTTGCATTAAGTTCCCCCAGAAGCGATTCAGAAGATTAACTGTAGTGTGTAATTTAGTTTTATAATTTTGCAAGGGTGAACAACAGCAGCATAGCGTTTAAAATAAAATCCTCAGGAACCATTACGCTACCAGTGTAAAAATCATAACCGGGGCCCTTAATTATATCATTCAAGTACATAAAAAATTTTACGGCCCCTACGTGAGCCATTAATCAAATAACTGAACATTGAATGGTAAAACAAAGACTGAAAGTTTTTCTTAGCTTCAGATGGCGATTTAATTAAGTAAGCGCTTCATCAGTGAATTTGAAGAACAAGTTTTTAAAATTATTAACCAAAGATTTTTTACACTTATTGCCCTTCACCCATCTTTCAACAACAGTTTATGATCTACTAAACTCTTTTCCGCATTTGAAATTAACATTATATTGGAGACTAGAAAAATGAATGGAAACTGTACCATTACAACATTCAACTTTTAAATCATAGCAACATTCTAAATATTTACTGACAATGTTTCATCATAAGCATGCATGTATGAATCTTTAGCTTGTGAACTGTTACGCTAATGTGTAATTACTTTTCACTAATGTGCCAAAAGTAATAAATGTCTCACCTAATCTGCAACATTTATGGTGTAACTACCTGCAACGATGTTTCAACATCGTCGCTGAAGCAACAAGAAATAGTTTTTATTTTTGCCCTGCGAGTAATTAATCAGATGCAGCTAAGTAAAAATTAAGACATCTGCCAAGGCTAACACAGGGAGCGGCATGAGCGTATAGAACCATAACTGATGGGAGGTTATTGCAGAGGGACTGCTGCTGAAAAACGCCAAGTGGTTACCACATCGCAGTGTGCAGCGGAATTGGAAATATCAGTGGCGCAGCAGGATGGCAGAGCCATTACAGGAGCGACAGGCTGGCTATTTCACTTCCGAGACATAGATTTGTCGTGGATTACGTGGGACTACAGTTGAACTTTAAACATACACCTGCAATACTGTTAAGATCTGTACCTGGTGACCTTCACAGTGAACAGATAACACGTCATATCGTTATATTAATAACTGAACGAAATGGAATTACATTTTCCCTGAGACATACGCTTGTCAACTTAATGCTCGATAAGTGGATAAGCTTAATTCATTGCTTCAGCTTGTAATCTTACCCTTCTACACATAACCACTAAATTTCTCTTAGTCTCTTCATTATTTCCAAAATCTCCGAGAGACGTACGATATACAAAAGAAAAACTCTTTACTTATCTTAATTTTATCTTCTTGTTGTTGGCTCCAAGTCTTGCGTCTAGGGGTACATTCTTGCACTGACATTTAGACTTACTGGGTTCCAGGTGACTAAATAACTGACCATTTCCTGTTATATTATCCAATTCTTCTATATCACACAGCCTTTACAATTTCCAATTCAGAACATAAATTCACATTGTTGCTGACAATATTAGAAATTCGTCTGTATCCATCAGAGGCATGCCTACTACTCCTTCCATTCTGCAGGACTCATAATATTCCAAAGAATTTACATAGCAAAAGAGTCTACACACTTTCTTGACAAAAGAAGAGTCTTCGCCAAAATATATCATTGTTTTGTAAATGAGTCCAGAAATAAATCTAATAATTCGCAATACATTGTGCAATTGATAATATGAATTTTAAATATGACAGAAATTTCTTAATTTCAAGTATTTCCAAAAGAAGAAGAATTTTAATTGTACATACAAAGTGTAACAAATCAATTTCTTTTTATACATTTTAGTCTGAAATATAATACATCGTATGCAAAATCATATGAAATTTTTTACTTAAACAGCTGAGGTAATGTTCACCTGTATAAGAATCGATAGGATAAATGGTATCGGTTATTTCTATTTTTTAAAAAAAAAGGTTATTTTAAAAAAGGATGTCCCATTACAAGCTTCTACCCCAATTAAGCGAAAGTTGCACAGCAGATAATTACGTGATTCTTGAATCAATAGAGGAAGCCCAGTTACACATGACATATGGGTATCATATCTCACACAGATATTTGCTGTGGAGGAAAACAAAAGTTCATCATAATGTCCTATTAGTTGCTAAAATGAGTGGACTACAAGCAATGAATAGATAACACAAGTAGTTATTAAGTACACAGTGGTTCAAGCGAACTGTTAAACATACACATTAACATATTGGGACAGGTGGATAGAATTGGAAAGTAAATGATAATAATGATGTACAATAGCTGGCTCCTCAAAAACTGCCGCTGACTCCTAAATCAGGTAACAAATTAAAGGAAAGTCCCAGAAAATTACATATAAGTAGTTAGATCCCTTGCCTAAACAGATGTCTAGTTCAACTAGCTGGAAGGGTGAATTAATTCAGAAAAGCAAAAATCAGACTCGAAACAAAACCCTTAGCATCTGCCTTATGATGTTAGCCAATCATTGTGGATCTTACAAGTTCCATCCACCGAAAAGTTCGTAAAAAAATATTAGCAATTTCCCTCTTATTTAAGAATCTGCTGTGAGTAACCAGTAACGCACATTTCTGTCATACACTGGGGAAGGAAGCAAAAATTCTCTCCCACTGTATGGTTGGTTTCACGTTTCGGCCAATGATAGCGGCTGCACATAGACATTCGTGAATTCCCGTTCCCATCACGAAAATAATTGTGGTGAGACAATCCTGGGCTTTTCTTACAAATCTTGCACTTCAGTTAATGCTAACCTCCTTTCAGGCCATCAGGTTACTCCGGCTCCGAGTGTCTCATGCTATCCCATCCTCTTGCAGCTCCCTATCTTTTTTAGATGGCGCTCTTCTCACTGCTACTCACAGTATGACTTCATAAGTTGCCGAGTTCTCCCTTCTGCGCCCTGCTGTATTTGTCACTGGGACACCAAGTTCTATCCCAAACAGCGCTGCCGCTCAGTGCATACGTGCCAGGGACTCTGGCGTTTGCTGGAAAACAGTTTTACTACACATTTAATATTATAACCAAGTGGCCATCGTGCTCTGGAGGTCAGGAAGGGAACTCGACTCACAAAAAAATTACGTACAGGTTTCACCACGGTATAGAAATAACATGAAGAAATACTTATTAAGTTCATGTTTATTTCAGCTATATTCATATTTTCATGTGTAGCTTGCAATTTTAATTGAATTGGTAGTATAATTTTAATAGTGATTTATTAATTAAGCTGTTAATAAGTTTTGGCATAAATTTCCTGCACCACTTACGTAATAATACAAGAAGTAGTAACAAAACGGGAATGTGATGTGCGAATACTGTATAAATACTGGTCTGTTTAATCAAAGGTACTGCAGCCCGCTGGGCACCAGTCCTGAGGATGGACCTTCGTTTATATGTCTATGAGTTTAGATGGCTCAACCAGCCCTGCCAGCTGCCAAATGGTTCAAATGGCTCTGAGCACTATGGGACTCAACTGCTGAGGTCATTAGTCCCCTAGAACTTAGAACTAGTTAAACCTAACTAACCTAAGGACATCACAAACATCCATGCCCGAGGCAGGATTCGAACCTGCGACCGTAGCGGTCTTGCGGTTCCAGACTGCAGCGCCTTTAACCGCACGGCTACTTCGGCCGGCCGCCAGCTGCCAGCTACAGCCCCACTGCTGATGGTACATCCGACGTTGTGAACTTTGAGCCCTCCGCTCGCTGGACCACTTCGGGTCATACTCTAGCTGTTGCCAGACTTCCGCGGATTAGCCAGCCCTCTGGCGAGATTCCGCCACTTTTAGCTGCAGACCCACGGCTGATGGTACATTCGACGTTGTTAACTTTGAGCCCTCCACTCG
The DNA here is from genome assembly GCF_021461395.2 of Schistocerca americana. Taxonomy (NCBI): domain Eukaryota; kingdom Metazoa; phylum Arthropoda; class Insecta; order Orthoptera; family Acrididae; genus Schistocerca; species Schistocerca americana. The sequence continues at coordinate 217,996,087 of NC_060124.1, forward strand.
CTGGACCACTTGGGGTCCTGCTTCAGCTGTTACCAGACTTCCGCGGCTCAGCCAGCCCTCTGTCGAGATTCGGCCACTGTCAGCTGCAGCCCCACGGCTGATGGCACATCCGACGTTGTGAACTTTGAGCCCTCCACTCGCTGGACCACTTGGGGTCATACTCTAGCTGTTGCGAGACTTCTGCGGCTCAGCCAGCCCTCTGTCGAGATTCGGCCACTGTCAGCTGCAGCCCCATGTCTGATGGCACATCCGACGTTGTGAACTTTGAGCCCTCCACTCGCTGGACCACTTCGGGTCCTACTCTAGCTGTTGCCAGACTTCCACCTTGGAGGTTCCTGGCACTCGTAAAGGGTTGTGCAACCACTCATATGCCATCGTTTGGGCAGGAATACTCGTGGCTGCTTGCAGCAATGTCTGCTGTGGTGATCTGCCCGGCAAGCCGTGCGTCATCCAAGGCTGCTTGGCCACCTCTAGGCAGGACGAGCTGCCGCAGTGGGGCGTTGAAGTACTGGTGTCAGTGGCCTTGGCTTGCCACTGGCGTCACCGTTTCCTCACCTGCGCGACATCGCCGAGCCACGTGTTGACCACACCGCCTGCCGCAGCAGCTGTGTACAGCTAACTTACTGCTGTCATTTGCCTTGCTCGACGTCAACACGACTACTGTTGTGAAGAGTAATAAGTGTGTGGTTTATCAGTGATGTTTTATTGCCGACACTACAGACATCTACCATCCATCACTCACCGCCTTACTGATATTCCTCGTTGGTGGTGACTGCCAGCATCCTAATCTCAGATACCCCATTCTACCACCCACTATATCTGTCAACCAGCAGTTCTAGCATGAAAGGTGGAGAGAAAAATGTTCCATGTTTATAATGGGGCCAGAAGATGTGAATAATGGATCCCATACTGTCGCCACTCACAGACGATACCCCTCTACAGTAGTCGAATCCTAAAAAATTAACTATGACGCTACAATTTTTTTTTTTTTTTTTTTTTTTTGAGAAAGGAAGACTCCGGCAGAAAAATGAGGGGTGAGTGGACGCTTGGAGCACTCAGTCACTTTGCAGCGACCCTAGAGTGTCGGCCGCTGTCACACGTCCAGTTGGAGTTCCGGGGAGCGACAGCGTACCGGCACCGGACGGGAGTTGAGCGGATTATCCGCCGACTTGATTAACAGCCGTCGTTAAGTTCTAATGAAGCTGGATGATAATTAAAAGGCTATGACAGGCCCGCGAGGGGACGCTTTCGGATCGGCTTACCCCGGGCGCTCGCTTCATCCGTAATCTGAAATTTATTGAGTTGTTTTGCTGGCATTAGCGTCCGCCCAGCGGAGCCGCGTTTACAACTGAGCGCGGCCTGCAAACGACACCGCAGCCACTATCTAGTTACGGAGCGCAAGAGTGTCCGTGTTTTGTTTCCGGCTCGCGCTGCTGTGTTATTCTTTCGGAAGCATCGCTGGTGGTTCCATCCGGAATAAAAGCGAAACTGAACTGTATGCGCTTCCCATTTTCCTTGTTGTCGTTCGTTTCACCCTGATCCAGCTGTATAAATATACAGTCATTTCCCGCCAATTAAATGCCCATCTTCACACCACATAACAGAAAGAGATTCAGCTGCCCCTAACGAAGGGTTTTATGCAACCCACAGTGCCTTCAAAAACCACGCACAAGATTTTCATATTCTCCCACTTGCTTCGTGGAAACTGTTAGTCCTACAGGTAAATGAAGAGGACGTCACAGATTTCGGGCTATTCTCAATTTTGTACGTTTCCTTGAATCATTTGAAAACCATCCCCTTGGGTGAAATCATATCACAGTACACACACTATTACACTACTGGCCATTAAAACTGCTACACCAACAAGAAATGCAGATGATAAACGGGTATTCATTGGACAAATATATTATACTAGAACTCACAAGTGATTACATTTTCACGCAATTTGGGTGCATAGATCCTGAGAAATCAGTACCCAGAACAACCACCTCTGGCCGTAATAACGGCCTTGATACGCCTGGGCACTGAGTCAAACAGAGCTTGGATGGCGCGTACCGGTACAGCTGCCCATGCAGCTTCAACACGATATCACAATTAATCAAGAGTAGCGACTGGCGTATTGTGACAAGCCAGTTGCTCGGCCACCATTGACCAGATATTTTCAGTTGGTGAGAGACCTGGAGAATGTGCTGGCCAGGGCAGCAGTCGAACATTTTCTGTATCCAGAGAGGCCCGTACCAGACCTGCAACATGCGGTCGTGCATTATCCTGCTGAAATGTAGGGTTTCGCAGGGTTCGAATGAAAGGTAGAGCCACAGGTCGTAACACATCTGAAATGTAACGACCACTGTTCAAAGTGCCGTCAATGCGAACAAGAGGTGAGCAAGACGTGTAACCAATAGCACCCCGTACCATCACGCCGGGTGATACGCCAGTATGGCCATGACGAATACACGCGTCCAATGTGCGTTCACCGCGATGTCGCCAAACACGGATGCGACCATCATGATGCTGTAAACAGAACCTGGATTCATCCGACAAAATGACGTTTTGCCATTCGTTCACCCAGGTTCGTCGTTGAGTACACCATGCAGCGTCAAGGGTAACCGCAGTCATGGTCTCCGAGCTGACAGTCCATGCTGCTATAAACGTCGTCGAACTGTTCGTGCAGATGGTTGTTGTCTTGCAAACGTCCCCATCTGTTGACTCAGGGATCGAGACGTGGCTGCACGATCCGTTACAGCCATGCGGATAAGATGCCTGTCATCTCGACTGCTAGTGATACGAGGCCGTTGGGATCCAGCACGGCGTTCCGTATTACCCTCCTGAACCCACAGATTCCATATTCTGCTAACAGTCATTGGATTTCGACCAACGCGATCAGCAATGTGGCGATACGATAAACCGCAATCGCGAAAGTCTACAATCCGACCTTTATCAGAATCGGAAACGTGATGTTACGCATTTCTTCTCCTTACACGAGGCATCACAACAACGTTTCACCAGGCAACGCCGGTCAAATGCTGTTTGTGTATGAAAAAATCGCTTGGAAACTTTCCTCATGACAGCACGTTGTAGGTGTCGCCACTGGCGCCAACCTTGTGTGAATGCTATGAAAAGCTAATTATTTGCATATCACAGCATTTCCTTCCTGTCTTTTAAATTTCGCTTATGTCACCTTCGTGGTGTAGCTATTTTAACGGCCAGTAGTGTAAATTTTCTACTACAAGGTAGGGTTCATTTTATCCGTTGGACTGGTAGTTTGCATACAGCAAGCGAAAGAATACGAAAATGTAGCGTGCAGTATTTGAAGGAATTGTGGACGGATAATATCCATCGATACGGGCAGTTGAATCACCATGTATCCGGTGTAGACACTGTTTTCTATTATGTGATTTAAAGGTGGCCATTTAACTGGGTGAAACTAATAATCGATGTACCCTTCCTTGCAGTCTTGGCTAATAGAAAGTTTTCGTGAAGAAATCTACAACACCACACTCGTATTTAGAGATCGCCTCCTACGACACTGACAACGTCACGTAATTTCAAAATGTAAAAATCATCTCTTCTTCCAAGCCATCTCCACATCTGTTGTGGATTAGTCAATGCTGATGATCCAGGTTTCAATTCCTCCACGCGAAATACTTCATCGAGATGTACCTGCTACTAGGCTGTGCGACAGGCATTACTATCTTATAATGGTGGGCTCCTGACTGCTGTACTGCGAAATAACTGAGGTGAGATAAAGGAGCGCGGACTTACTGTTTTGGTTATTGTGGGAGTTCGGGTGCAACAAATTTTCATGTTTCCTTTAATTCAAAATTACAGTGGCACTGCGAGTGGTAGATTAGGTGTGTTTCGTTTGTAACTATTATGCTCCTTGACGGTAATCTGTCAAAGGATGCTTGACCCTTAACCCCATGTGCTTGTACTCGGTTAAATTTGTGAGATTCAGCCATAGTGACCATCTATTAACTGATTACTCATTTGCGAAATTCATTTATATTTTAAGTGATAGGAAAGATGCTAAACTTATTCCTCTCTTAGATGACATTTAATTCTTTTAAGTTGCTGTTGTATGAGTGGTAAAGTTTTCTTCTGTTTTGGAGCTTTAAAACTAAACTGCTTTAATTGCAAACGCGCAAAACTAGTGGGACAACCTGTTGTAACCGACATAGAATGTAAATGCCACATTGTAGGCAATGTCTTCAGGTCGAGGCCTTGCTGTTCTTCATCAGCGTAAGGTCTGGTTCAAATTTAATCTCCCGCTTTTTAAGTCTCTTTGCACCAAATTCCAATCCATGAGACGGTACAGTGTTTGGTCTAACTGTTGACATTTGCAAAATAAATTTTGATATTACATTTTTCAATTTCGTCTTTGGTTTCTTAAGGTTTTTTAAAGCTAAACTATCTTTTTATTAGCTTCTTTTAATTAATATCAGTGACTTCTGGTCCAACTACTGGCTGCCTTTTAAATAATCTAATGTCAAATTGTACCCTTATATCTTTGGGGTTTTAAATCAATTTTGATGTTGAGTTGCTGGCTTAATTAGTGATAATTTTAAATATTTATTTGGGTGGTACACTAACACATGTTTTTATTGGCACCTTTTTCATGTTAATAGTACTTGTTGTATTGTAGGCAGTTTAGTAATTATTTCCATTTGCTTGATTGAACAATAAAATGTGCTCACTTTACCAGTGTGTGCATTATACAAATTGTTATGTTAAATAAAGCTGTGATTTTTTCTCTTTTAATGGTGGGCTCACTCGTCACTCACACTTCACAATCCTTGATTCCTTGACCATTTCAGTCTCAAACTTATTCGTAAAGGGTACACAGGGACCTTGGTCTGTCCCTTCAGACACACTGGAAGAACACAATAATTTTATTCTGTAACTATTGTTACAGATGAACTGCAAGATAAATGTTTGCTTATCTGATAATGCTGTCAGCTTACACTGGTAAAGAATCTATTCCTAACCATTCCACACCAATACTTGTTAAGCGAGGATGTATGATTGCCCCCAACTTTCCTCCAAGCACAGACGGAAGATCCCATCAACTGTGACGACGCACTATATCTCCCTTGCTATAGTTGGCCAATAAATCCATCTGAACTTTAAAGGCTTGAGCCACTCAGACGAGTGGCCCTGCACCTCTAGGGCGCCTCTGAGCAACCACATTCTGGATTCTCCCCTTCTCCTACTTGATAAACAGGAATGTTTCTGAACTTTACAGTAATAAACTTCAAGTTTGGTCGTAGCAGCGTTCAGCTAAAAGTTAAATGTGACTGACCTTCCTCTTATGGCCAGCAACAACAGTGCTCCACATATGTTACATCATTTGGCCCCGTCCAGGGGTACCGCTGATGTAGCATTCTGAGAAGTGTACAGTCACTGTCTTTGCAGTTGTGAGGAGCAAGTATCAAGCTAACTGCTTCTGCTAAGGCGTGTCTTTTGTGACTATCTTCTGCTACGACGCCTTAGAACAGTGTCTATTCGGCGGGTGGAGTTACTAATTAATTCTCTGAAGTGAAACTTCAGAACGTCCGCATTTCGCAAAGCTCTGGCATTACTGTTGCCCTCTGGTGATCTAGAAACTACCACTTTTGCCTGCTCTCTGCATTGTGTCTCTGATTTCCTGTCTTGGATTGCCACTGCTGGCTTTCAGTGGCCTTAAGCTTAACAAATTACAGCTCATTACATCTTCAGTATGTGATATACACTCCTGGAAATTGAAATAAGAACACCGTGAATTCATTGTCCCAGGAAGGGGAAACTTTATTGACACATTCCTGGGGTCAGATACATCACATGATCACACTGACAGAACCACAGGCACATAGACACAGGCAACAGAGCATGCACAATGTCGGCACTAGTACAGTGTATATCCACCTTTCGCAGCAATGCAGGCTGCTATTCTCCCATGGAGACGATCGTAGAGATGCTGGATGTAGTCCTGTGGAACGGCTTGCCATGCCATTTCCACCTGGCGCCTCAGTTGGACCAGCGTTCGTGCTGGACGTGCAGACCGCGTGAGACGACGCTTCATCCAGTCCCAAACATGCTCAATGGGGGACAGATCCGGAGATCTTGCTGGCCAGGGTAGTTGACTTACACCTTCTAGAGCACGTTGGGTGGCACGGGATACATGCGGACGTGCATTGTCCTGTTGGAACAGCAAGTTCCCTTGCCGGTCTAGGAATGGTAGAACGATGGGTTCGATGACGGTTTGGATGTACCGTGCACTATTCAGTGTCCCCTCGACGATCACCAGTGGTGTACGGCCAGTGTAGGAGATCGCTCCCCACACCATGATGCCGGGTGTTGGCCCTGTGTGCCTCGGTCGTATGCAGTCCTGATTGTGGCGCTCACCTGAACGGCGCCAAACACGCATACGACCATCATTGGCACCAAGGCAGAAGCGACTCTCATCGCTGAAGACGACATGTCTCCATTCATCCCTCCATTCACGCCTGTCGCGACACCACTGGAGGCGGGCTGCACGATGTTGGGGCGTGAGCGGAAGACGGCCTAACGGTGTGCGGGACCGTAGCCCAGCTTCATGGAGACGGTTGCGAATGGTCCTCGCCGATACCCCAGGAGCAACAGTGTCCCTAATTTGCTGGGAAGTGGCGGTGCGGTCCCCTACGGCACTGTGTAGGATCCTACGGTCTTGGCGTGCATCCGTGCGTCGCTGTGGTCCGGTCCCAGGTCGACGGGCACGTGCACCTTCCGCCGACCACTGGCGACAACATCGATGTACTGTGGAGACCTCATGCCCCACGTGTTGAGCAATTCGGCGGTACGTCCACCCGGCCTCCCGCATGCCCACTATACGCCCTCGCTCAAAGTCCGTCAACTGCACATACGGTTCACGTCCACGCTGTCGCGGCATGCTACCAGTGTTAAAGACTGCGATGGAGCTCCGTATGCCACGGCAAACTGGCTGACACTGACGGCGGCGGTGCACAAATGCTGCGCAGCTAACGCCATTCGACGGCCAACACCGCGGTTCCTGGTGTGTCCGCTGTGCCGCGCGTGTGATCATTGCTTGTACAGCCCTCTCGCAGTGTCCGGAGCAAGTATGGTGGGTCTGACACACCGGTGTCAATGTGTTCTTTTTTCCATTTCCAGGAGTGTATAATCACAAGCCTGCGTTTTTACGCTCCTAGTGACGTACACATAACACATGAGTACTATAATTTTTTAATAAAATGAAAGCACCCGTTACACATCTAATCTTAAAAAATCACAGTTTTGGTCCGGAAGTCCATCATCCAGTGATATACGACAAACATCCAGTGAGGACAAAAATTGTTCTTTGTGCTCGCTGGACATTTGACATACAGCACTGCTAATGGCATTAGATATTGAAACCACTCACGGTTTTTAAAATAATAAGAAAAGTACAGCTAATGCTGGCATTTTATTCGATATCAAACACACAACAGAGTTAAAGGGTCAATTTTTTGAAACCCTGTTATAGACTCCCATTGCAATGCAGAAGTTACTACTTTGGCTCAAAGGTGCCTACAACAATCGCCGTTTGATTCATGTATTTTTCGATTCTACCACCACTCCAACCCCAGCCCCCCACCCAATCCCACCCGTGGATGGGTCACAGGGGGCCCCGAAAAGGGGGGGGTTTGAAATAGCATAAAATCGCTTTGCTGCTTGGGATCAAGTTGCCGTTTGCTCGAATGATTCACCCTATGCACCAGAGAAAAAATTTCGGTCGCGTCACAAAGAGATCAGATTACTTTCATTGGGGTTTAAGTCCCACGATGTCCATATAGAAGGGTTGAATTGTCCGGAGGGTGCCTGCACGTGTCAGACAATGTTAAGAACGTAGTCCTTTTGCTGATCGGACTGCGAAGTGTTAGTTTCGACCACGAAATGTGTGGGAATTAACGGCTCAGTGGAAACGGTGGTTTCATTTACCCCTTCTATCCCACCTCCTGAGGCCTTTCGTGTCAATTCTGATCCGTGGTGTCTCTGCAGACCGCGCGATTTCAATGCTGGGTGTCGCGATTCTGACGTCCATCGTACAGAGAATAGGTGAAATGAGAGTAAGCGGGGATGTGGCGATCTTCCCACTGTGTGACACGTCCGCTGTGGCGTTGGGAGGAATTGTGGTGCCATTGGGTGACAATTTAATACCATTAAATCACCTTGAGGACAATATTATGGAAATGGAAGAGGATGTAGATGAAGATGAAATGGAAGATACGATACTGTGTGAAGAGTTTGACAGAGCACTGAAAGACCTGAGTCGAAACAAGGCCCCGGGAGTAGACAACATCCCATTTGAACTACTGACGGCCTTGGGAGAGCCAGTCCTGACAAAACTCTACCATCTGCTGAGTAAGATGTATGAGACAGGCGAAATACCCTCAGACTTCAAGAAGAATATAATAATTCCAATCCCAAAGAAAGCAGGTGTTGACAGATGTGAAAATTACCGAACTATCAGTTTAATAAGTCATAGTTGCAAAATACTAATGAGAATTCTTTACAGACGAATGGAAAAACTGGTAGAAGCCGACCTCGGGGAAGATCAGTTTGGATTCCGCAGAAATGTTGGAACACGTGAGGCAATGCCGACCCTACGACTTATCTTAGAAAATAGATTAAGGAAAGACAAACCTACATTTCTGGCATTTGTTGACTTAGAGAAAGCTTTTGACAATGTTGACTGGAACACTCTCTTTCAAATTCTGAAGGCGGCAGGGGTGAAATACAGAGAGCGAAAGGCTATTTACAATTTGTACAGAAACCAGATGGCAGTTGTCAGAGTCGAGGGGCATGAAAGGGAAGGAGTGGTTGGGAAGGGAGTGAGACAGAGTTGTAGCTTCTCCCCGATGTTATTCAATCTGTATATTGAGCAAGCAGTAAAGGAAACATAAGAAAAACTCGGAGTAGGTGTTAAAATTCACGGAGACGAAATAAAAACTTTGAGGTTCGCCGATGACATTGTAATTCTGTCAGAGACAGCAAAGGACTTGGAAGAGCAGTTTAACGGAATGGACAGTGTCTTGAAAGGAGGACATAAGATGAACATCAACAAAAGAAAAACGAGGATAATGGAATGTAGTAGAATTAAGTCGGGTGATGCTGAGGGAATTAGATTAGGAAATGAGACACTTAAAGTAGTAAAGGAGTTTAGCTATTTGGGGAGAAAAATAACTGATGATGGCCGAAGTAGAGAGGATATAAAATGTAGACTGACAATGGCAAGGAAAGCGTTTCCGAAAAAGGGAAATTTGTTAACATCGAGTATAGATTTAAGTGTCAGGAAGTCGTCTCTGAAAGTATTTGTATGGAGTGTAGCCATGTATGGAAGTGAAACATGGACGATAAATTGTTTGGACAAGAAGAGAATGCTTTCTAAATGTGGTGCTACCGAAGAATGCTGAAGATTAAATGGGTAGATCACATGACTAATGAGGAGGTATTGAATAGGATTGGGGAGAAGTTTGTGGAACAACTTGACTAGAAGAAGGGATAGGTTGGTAGGATATGTTCTGAGGCATCAAGGGATCACAAATTCAGCATTGGAGAGCAGCGTGGAGGGTAAACATCGTAGAGGGAGACCAAGAGATGGATACACTAAGCAGATTCAGAAGGATGTAGGCTGCAGTAGGTACTGGGAGATGAAGAGGCTTGCACAGGATAGAGTAGCATGGAAAGCTGTATCAAACCAGTCTCAGGACTGAAGACACAACAACAAATCACCTTGCACTTCACCTGCACACATTGCTGTGGCCTTTATTCTCACGAATTAAAAAAAAAAAAAAAAAAAAAAAATTGACGCACTACTATTGAATTATCTGAACAGGAAGGAAATCGGTAGCTCCGCTCTGATGCACAATTACAGACAAACAAATGTTTACAATTACGTAAAAAACTGATGATTTCTTTAAGGTTATTAACGCGTTGGTCCACCTCTGGCCCTTATGCAAGTAGTTATTTGGCTTAGCTCTCACTGACACTGTTGTTGGATGTCCTCCTGAGGCATACAGTCAATGCAATTCCAGGCCGAATGTGGTCAACATCTCTGCAGACGGGCTTTTTGGTGTACAGAGGTCAATGGTAGTCGGCGGAAGGGGTGCCATGAGCTAAGCCTCTCTCTGTGAGCGACCTATTAATGGTACTTGTGGTCACTGAAACACTAGTTGCACATCCGATCGATAATGATTTATCCGGGAATCTGAGTGTCACGCTGACAACTGCTCGCTTCTCTCGTTCTGTCGTCTCTCTAGGTGTACACCTTCCTTCCTGGCGCTGTGTTCAGCCACGGTTCACCCATTCCTGCAAGCACCGTCGAGTAGTTCCATCGTTCCTACTCAAATGTCCAGCGGTTCGCCGAGTACTCTAGCCGACTTCTTTGAACTAAGCTGCATGTCCTCTCTCAGTTGCTTACATATGCGTATATTATTTACGCACCTGTCTTCGAAGCATAGTTAATGTCCAACTGAGTACACCGAATAAAATTCAGTGAAGACTGTATGCCCTGGTATCAACATGTCCCCTGTAGACTGCCCTTGCGAACTGCATGGCGAAACTGTGCTACGGCGTCACACATTCACCCATCGGCTACCAAAGTTTACAATTTTATATCTTCCGTCAATACCTGTAGGAATAAAAAAGTTTGCTTAAGTCCTTCGTGGTGCGTCATTTTCTTATACTACAGTTGTCTAACCTACATCAACATTCTCCACGAGCTGAGCAAGAAGCGAATGTGAATGTTACTGCCATACTTTTAGTCAACCTTCTCTCGTATCGCGTTGGTCATTGCATACAGGATCCGCCACAGATATAAGCGTATTTACTCAGGCATCAGATTTTACTCGCCAGTGCCACGAACACATGTGGAGCGCAGTGCTCCAGCCGCTGCCGTACGCTGTACTTGAAACGCATTGTTAACTGCCTCCTCCGCTGGGAAACGGTTGTCGGTCCCTCGCTCCGCGTATGGAGAGCCTGTGCTGCCCGCAGCGCCGCATACATATTAAAGCAGGTTAGTTTCCTGTGCGACGTGCCTGGGCTATCCTCCATTTCCGGGCCGCGTAGCCACCACAGCCATAACGACCTTCCAGGGGCGCCGGCTGCCTGACTTTTGGCCGCTTCCCGCGTGACGTCAGCTCGTAATGTACAGTACATCCGGTAAGGTTGCAGCTCAGCTTGAGGGGAGTGTAAGCTCGGAACCAAGCGCTACGGTTCAGTTTCCGTTCACTACAGCGGTTGCCGGCCGGAGTGACCGAACGGTTCTAGGCACTACAGTCTGGAACCGCGCTACTGCTACGGTCGCAGGTTCGAATCCTGCCTCGGGCATGGATGTGTGTGATGTCCTTAGGTTAGCTAGGTTTAAGTAGTTCTAAGTTCTAGGGGACTGATGACCTCAGCAGTTAAGTCCCATAGTGCTCAGAGCCAATTTTTGAACTACAGCGGTTAATAATCGCGCCAGTATGGGGACTGAAGACAGCAGGAAGATTTGGGTGCAAACACCAGATCTTGTCTCAATCGACTAAGGCAACTGAGTCTGACACAGCGCGTGTGGCGTTTAATTCCTGTAATGAATCTCGCCTTTCACGAGTGGCCGTTTTCGCTTACATGTCGGCGACCAAATAGCAAGCGTTGCGTGAGCTTTCTGCTGTGCGGTTTCACAGTCGAACAGCGAAAATGAAATTATGGGGAACCATCCATTTTATGATAAATTCGAAAAATTCTAACAGAATTTAGGGACAACCAACAACAGCCACGAAAACATTATTCATAGTGGATGTTTTGACAAGTTTTTACGGAAAGAGTGAGTCGAAAAAGTGTCGACCAATGATTACAAAACATCTATGTTTACTTGCGAGACAAAATGACCCCTACAAACACAGCAAACAATAGTTGGAAGGCAGCAGATAAGGCCACTTTATTCTCTGTATTTTATTTTGTTTTTAAGTGCTAACAAGGGGACGGTAGGAACTTCCCCTCACCTATTTCTACTTTGCGTGGTAGCTTGTATTCAAGGAATTCGCAGCCGAGCGACTAAGGGGTTTAATTTCTAAAGCTCGAGGTCTTTGGATTGAACCTTCCTACCAGCCCTTCTTTTTCTTTTATTGCCAAGTAATTCTAACAACAGGTTTACTACGACTCTGAAATTATCAATATTTAATTACATATTTATTATTTTCATTATATTTTTCCAGAAAAACGGAGAAAAGAATTCCTTGAGGAGACTGGAAGTAAAAACAAGATACACAATATCTTTCAGTCAAATCCATATAGTCACTGTATGTATATTATCGTATGTACGTTTACGAAAAATGTAAGTGTAGCCTATGGGTCACTGCATGACTCAGGACGATATAGATCACAGAAATATGGAATACAATAATTAATGCAACTTACAGCACTTTTTATTACAGCCGAAGTTTTGCATGTGCATGGCTTTTTCAATGTGTGTATTACTAAACCAACTTGGTTTACATTCATAAACGGTTCTCGTTTATCAGTAATTTCCTGACGTACAATGCATTTGTATTGATAGAATTACGCGGAAATGAGGAAAAAAAAATTCTCTCCACACACCTCGTGCTTATGAAGCAAAGTGCTTACTCGTTCAGCTGTGTACTGCTTGAATCCTAGCGACCATACGACGTATATAAAGCACTCCATCTTCAGACCACATGCAGCCCACCGGGACCCTCCGACCGCCGTGTCATCCTCAGATGAGGATGCGGTTAGGAGGGGCGTTTGATCAGCACACCGCTCTCCCGGTCGTTATGATGGTTTCTTTGACCAGAGCCGCTACTATTCGGTCGAGTAGCTCCTCAATTGGCATCACGAGGCTGAGTACACCTCGAAAAAGTCAACAACGCATGGCAGCCTGGATGGTCACCCATCCAAGTGCCGGCCACGCCCGACAGCGCTTAACTTCGGTGATCTGACGGGAACCGGTGTATACACTGCGGCAAGGCCGTTGCATACGACGTATATAACCACGCCCAAAATTATCAAACTCGATTTTCTCGAAAACGGTAGAGAGTTGTGTCGTGTCGTGTACACTCTACCATTATGAATCAAATCGGTGAGGGGACGTTCGTACTTTTTCCTTTGCAAGAAACCTCGAACATATTTTTTCTTGTAGAACAAATCTCAGTTTTTCACCGTTGAAATAATTTCCAGTGAAAATCATTTGTCTGTTTACGTTCATATTTAGACATAGCGTAGACATTTTCCTTGGTCAGGTACGGTAAAACGTTGATACTATTTTTGCTTTCAGATATTTCGTGTGTCTCGTGGATGAATTCTAGTAGCAAAAATGACATTCCCTCGTGCGTGCTATACAGTGTAACACGAAAACAAAAGAAACAACAAGATAAAGATTAAGAACACACGACATCACAAATTGCATTGCTATAATTGCTTTGGGCTCGGTAGAAGTAGGCTAACTTGGATGTAAGCAGACGCCGTGACACCTCCCTCTTTCCACGCCTGCGCAGTTCGCAACATTGATTTTATTTTATTAGATTCACTCAGGGAGTCAAAAGAACGGTGTTCTTAACCCCCTGTTGCCAGCACCTTGACTGCGTTTATTGTGCTGTTTCTGTCCCTGTCATTTTAGTTCAAAAATGTTCAAATGGCTCTGAGCACTATGGGACTTAACTTCTAAGGTCATCAGTCCCCTAGAACTTAGAACTACTGAAACCTAACTAACCTAAGGACATCACAAACATCCATGCCCGAGGCAGGATTCGAACCTGTAATTTTAGTAAAGCCAGACAGTACCCTCCAAAAGTGATATGGTCCTTTTACTAACACAGCTAGAATTTTTAAAAAATGTCGCCTCATGCTCATGTACTAACACAACTGACTGTTAGAATTTCATTGCTCTGGGATACGTAGTTTCAGAGAAAACCTGTATTACGCTAAAAACAAGAACAGGACAAGTGCGAGTAGAAATCGCGCTGTGAGGCTTTCGTACAAACTTAATTATGTACATAGATAATAACAATAGTATTAATTTCGAGTGGCTCAATGGCCTGGTGCAACTCTTTCTATTGGATGCCACTTCGGTGACTTGCGTGCCCCTAATCTACCAGAGTCATGCTACCAGCAAAACGACACCTATAGTTAAGAAGGAATCCGAACCACTTGTTGTTTCTGGCGCCTCGTCACATACTTGAGCGGTGAAGGCTAGGTAAAAACGAAGACTGAAAAATCCGTTGTCCGGCCGAGGTTAGATTCCGCTATCGCTGGGTTTTCAAGCACACCTATTTTTTCCAAGGTCAATACATACACGGACAGTTTGCGTACAGGTTTTAATGAATGGTTTTGCGACTATCAAAATATACAGGGTGAGTCACTAACTATTGCCACCTATACTAACTCCGAAAGTATGTTAGTAGCTGAAAAGTTTGTGGTACAAATGTTGCATGGGACAACGGAGGCCATGATATGACGCTGGACGTCCGAGCCATTTTCCTGGATATGTTCTTTCTAAATACCGTGGCACACTAATACCGAAGTCTGGAGGTGCACCATCATGTTGGAACCATAACCCCTGCCGAACATGAAGTGGAACATCTTCCAGTGCGTCAGGCAAATAAATTGAGTGGAATGCATGATTCCTCCGTGCAGTCAAGCGGTCAAGCATCAAGTAGGGACCCAAATTCCTATTTCCCAATATTCCGGCCCAGACCTTGATACAAAAGCGAACTTGATATCCACAGTCGCGGGTGATATGCGAGTTAGCGTCATACTAATGGTGCGCACAGTGCGTATTGACTTCCTGTTGCTGATAGAACTATTCACAGAATGCCATCCGCAGATGACAGCTTGCTGAATTCAGCTGTTCCTTATCTATATAAACGATTTGGGAGACAATCTGAGCAGCCGTCTTCGGTTGTTTGCAGGTGACGCTGTCGTGTATCGACTAATAAAGTCATCAGAAGATCAAAACAACCTCACAAGTGAAGAATGCCTGATCCACGAATAAAACTTTTGTATCACTCTTCTAATTCGTTGCGGCTCACCACAAATTCCTCTCCTGTGCCAACCTCTTCATCTCAGAGTAGCACTTCAACCCACGTTGCATGATGTATTCCACTCACTGTCTTACACCACAGTTTTTCATTCTGCTGCTCGCTCTTGTACCCTCGATGTTAATTCCGTGATGTCTTTAACAGATTTTCTATCATCCTATCCATTATTCTTGTCAGTGTTTCCCATATATACATTTCCTCGCCGATTCTGAGAAGAACGCCCCCATTCCTTACCTTATCATTCCACCTACTTTTCAGTATTCGACTCCAGCAAAATATACGAAATGCTTCGATTCTCTTCTTTTCCTTTTCTCCTATAGTCCATGTTTCACTACCATTCATTGCTGTGCTCCAAACGTATATTCTCGGAAATCTGTTGATACTGGCAGTCTTCTCTTGGCCAGGAACGCCCTTCTCGCCAGCGCTACTCTGATTTTGATGTCCTCCTTGCTCCATCCGCCATGGGTTATTTTGGTGCCTAGGTAGCAGGATTTTTTAATTTCATCAACTTTGTGACCAGTGTTAAGTTTCTCGCTGTTCCCATATCTTCGCCATTCTCCGATTTATTCTGAATCCATATACTGTAGTCATTAGAGTGTTCATTCCATTCAGCTTATCGTGTAAGTCTTCTTCAATTTCACTGAGAACATCAACGTCATCAGTGAATCTCATCATTAGTTGCCTTTCACCTTGAATTTTAATTCCATTCTTGAAACGGTCTTTTATTTCCGTCATTGCTTCTTCGTTGTACAGAATAGAAAGTAGGGGCGACAGGCTGTATTCCTGTACCACATTCTTTTTAATCCGAGCACATCGCTCTTGGTCTTCCACTCTTATTGATCCCTCTTGGCTCTTCTGCACGCCGTATGTTACCCGTCCTCCCCTAAGGCTTATCCCTAATTTTCTCAGAATTTCGAACATTTTGCGCAGTTTGACATTAGCGAACGCTTTTCCCAGGTCGACAAATGGTTCAAATTACTGTAAGCACTATGGAACTTACATCTGAGATCATCAGTCCCCTACGTAAACCTAACTAACATAAGGACATCACACACTTCCATGCCCGACGCAGGATTCGAATCTGCGATCGTAGCAGCCGCGTGGTTCCGGACTGAAGCGCCTAGAACCACTCGGCCACAGCGGCCGGCTCCAGGTCGACAAATCCTGCGAACGTATCTTGATTTTTCCTCAGTCTTTCTTCTGTTATCAGCCTCAACGTCAGAATTGTCCTTCCTAAAGCCAGACTCATCATCATCTCACAGTTCCTCAGTTTACTTTTCCATTCTTCTATATAGTATTCCTGTCAGGAACTTCCATGCATGAGCTGTTAAGCTTAATGTGCAGCAATTGTTGCACTTCTTGGCTCTAGTAATCTTCGGAATTGTGTGGGTGATGTTTTTCTTAAAGTCAGATGCTATATCGCCAGACTAGAGCATTCTGCACATCGACATGAATATTTGTTTTATTGTCTCTTCCCCCAAATGATTTTGAAAATTCCGAAGGGATGTTATCTATCCCTTCTGTCTTATTTGATGCTAAGTCTTCCAAATCTCTTTAAATCCATATTTTAATACTGGATCCCCTATCTCTTCCCCGTAGACTCCTGTTTCTTCTGTCACATCATATAATCCTTCCCCCTCGTAGAGGCTTTCAGTATACTCCTTCCGCTTGCCAGTTCTCTCCTCTGCATTTACATCAACATCTACATGACTACTCTGCAATTCACATTTAAGTGCTTGGCAGAGGGTTCATCGAACCACAATCATACTATCTCTCTTCCATTCCACTCCCGAACAGCGCGCGGGAAAAGCGAACACCTAAACCTTTCTGTTCGAGCTCTGATTTCTCTTATTTTATTTTGATGATCATTCCTACCTATGTAGGTTGGGCTCACCAAACTATTTTCGCATTCGGAAGAGAAAGTTGGTGACTGAAATTTCGTAAATAGATCTCGCCGCGACGAAAAACGTCTTTGCTTTAATGACTTCCATCCCAACTCGCGTATCATATCTGCCACACTCTCTCCCCTATTACGTGATAATACAAAACGGGCTGCCCTTTTTTGCACCCTTTCGATGTCCTCCGTCAATCCCTTTTCCAGCCTGAATTCAAGCTGTAAGTTAAGTTTGTTTATACATTAACAGAATTTTCCGTCAGTACCTGGCAGAAGATTATTATAATATAGAAAGGAAAAACACTTCCTAATGTTCTGCAAAATTAATTTTATTTGGTCACAGACCGGCTTTCTGCTTTTCACGCCATCTTCGAGTAACAACTAAATGTCACAAACACAGGTAAAAAATTATGTGGAATTCCTATTACACTCTTAATGTTAGCACCCTTGCTTTTTAATTTCGCTGCCTGGACACAAACAATCCAGCTGGTGTCTTTCGCTGGGGAAGAGTTCGGCGATTCCTGTGAAGGTGCAGACAACAGCGGCTTCCAGCTCACAAGAGGAACACTAACTGGGTGCCTTAGTGGACGACAGCCGTACTTTGAAAGGGCTAGTGCTGGAACATACTGTACAGTAGAGGGTACAGCCTGTGTACTGGATGCATCGAATGATCAGTAAATAATTTCCCACCAAATATTCATGGGTACAGTGCAGTGTGTTGTGTGGTTTTCCTAAGAAGTGAAATCTACACTGATATTGCAATTCGCGTGCACTGAGCATGACTGATTTTGTACATGACCCTCTAAAGGTCATCTTGTTACACTGTGAGATTGACTGATTTCTGTATGACGTTTTACCGAAAACTGTCTTGCTATTTGGCTCTGTTCGACTGAACTATTTTGTTTGTCATACTGCAAAGGGAACTGTACTGACAAATTTGTATATATAGTCGTGTAGATGGTTAGCTATGTGTTAGTGGCTGTTTAGTGATGGGACTGGCAACAGAACTATAACCGGCTTAGTGCTAATGTAAGCAGTCTTCATTACCTGTCTTGTAGTTCTTTATCCTATAGTTAATTGCTGAACCTAATTTGTCATTTTCCTGCCTGTGACCAGGGGAGAGACTTTGCACAATGTTACTGTTGTAGGCCCGATTCTGTCTGATGTAGCGATAACCTTTGTAATTTTGTTTTCATTGTGCTAAAGATGTTTTATGTTGTTATTCCCTTTTTCAGCTTGAATTCAAGCTATAAATTAAGCTTGTTTATACGTTAACAGAATTTTCCGTCGTCAGTACCTGGCAAAAAATTATAATAACATAGAAAGGATAACACTTCCTAATGTCCTCCAAAATTAATTTTATTTGGTCACAGACCGTCTTTCGGCTTTTCACGCCATCTTTCAAGTGACAACTAAATGTCGCAAACACAGGTAAAAAATTATGTCTGACTTATACAGACATTACTTGTCCAGAAGATCCAAATTGATGAAGTGTTTTCATATGAAAACATTACAATAATTACATCAGCTAAAAAAGGGGCTAAACAACGTTTTTATGTGGAGATACATTTAACGGATAATGAGAAATAAGATGAATTTAGTACAAGATAACAGGTATTTAGCATTCACAGGAAAAAAAGTAGCTACTGATAAGTTATCCCTGGAAGCTCCCAGCATCCACACAGACACAAATACGCGGCTTTCCATTCAACTGTGCACCACCTGATACGAGTTCCATTATCCGAATCAGTCTTTGAAACAGTACTACAAACCATCAAATTAATCACTTCCAGCTCCGCTTTGATTGATAATATTCTACGTAAATAAAAGATAAATAAAATTCACCACTTCTGTATGCTGTCCCACAGAAATTACAATGTAATAACAAAGCTGGGCGCAAAAGTTCATGTATTAACAAGATTTCAGACGGTCTTGCAAAAAAGTAAAAGTATCGCAGCTACAAACCTTCTCTTTATAATACCAGTAATATATCAAAATTTTTATTGAACAGTAAAGACAAATTGCAACCATTGGGACAGAGTGCTGCATATAGAAACAGTTGCAAACGTCAGTTAGACAGCGCTGTGGAAATTAGCCTACGTGAATATGAGAGAAGCTGGTGATTAAGGAAGAAATAATCGAACCTTACCGATCATCTTTTAGCAGGAAACTAGTCATGGGAAGTGGAATGTGAAATTTCACCTTCCTCCACGAAAAGCAGAAAGATGACCTTACCGGAAATACTGGAAAACAACAAATACGTGGGCCGGCCGGAGTGGCTGAGCGGTTCTAGGCGCTACAGTCTGGAACCGCGCGACTGCTACGGTCACAGATTCGAATCCTGCCTCGGGCATGGATGTGTGTGATGTCCTTAGGTTAGTTAGTTCTAGGGGACTGATCACTTCAGAAGCTAAGTCCCATAGTGCTCAGAGCCACTTGAACCATTTGAACCAATAAATACGTGACACGGATGTCCAGCCTACTACTAAATGATCAGACTCAATTTGCAAGTTCCCCCATGTTAAATTAAGTTTTTGTTGCAAAAACTAAATTTATTTGTTAAATGTATCTCCACATACTCTATGTGATAAAAGAGTATCTGGATTCCCAAAAAAAACATACGTCTTTCATTATAGGTGCATTGTGCTGCTACCTACTGTCAGGTACTCCATATCATCGATCTCAGTAGTCATTAGACATCATGAGAAAGCAGAATGGGGCGCTCCGCGGAAATCATGGACTTCGAACGCGGTCAGACGATCGGGTGTCACTTGTCTGTGAGCGAGATTTCCACTCTCCTAAACATCCCTAGGTCCACTGTTTCTGATGTGATAGTGAAGTGGAAACGTGAAGGACACGTACATCACAAAAGCGTACAGGCCGACCTCGTCTGTTGACTGACAGAGGCCGCCGACTGTTGAAGAGGGTTGTAATGTGTAACAGGCAGACATCTATCCAGACCATCTGATAGGAATTCCAAACTGCATCAGCATCCACTGCAAGTACTATGACAGTTAGGCGGGAGGTGAGAAAATCTGTATTTCATGGCCGAGCGGCTGCTTATAAGCCACACATCACGCCGGTAAATGCCAAACGACACCTCGCTTGGTGAAGCATTGGACGATTGAACAGTGGAAAAACGGTGTGGGAGTGACGAATCACGGTACACAATGTGGCGATGCAATGGCAGGGTGTGGGTATGGCGAATGCCGGGTGAACATCATCTGCCAGCGTTTGCAATGCCAACAGTAAAATTCGGAGGCGGTGGTGCTATGGTGTGATAGTGTTTTTTACGGAGGGGGCTCGCACCCCTTGTTTTTTTGCGTAGAATTATGGCAGCACAGGTTTAAATTGATGTTTTAAGCACCTTCTTGCTTCCCACTGTTGAAGAGCACTTCGGGGATGGCGACTGCATCTTTCAACACGATCGAGCACTTGTTCATAATGCACGGCATGTGGCGGAGTGGTTACACGACAGTATCATCGCTGTAATGGACTGGCCGGCACAGAGTCATGATCTGAATCTTACAGACCTTTGGGAAGTTTTGGAACGCCGACTTCGTACCAGGCATTGATACCTCTGCTCAGTGCTGCACTCCGTGAAGAATGGGCTGCCATTCCCCAAGAAACATTCCAGCGCCCGCATGACCGTATGCCTGCGAGAGTGCAAGCTGTTATCAACGCTAAGGGTGGGCCAACACCATATTCCAGCATTACCGATGGAGGGCGCCACAAAGTTGTAAGTACTTTTCAGCCAGGTGTCTGGTAACTTTTGATCACATAATGTAGAAACATTGTAACATCTTCTTTTTTCGTTAATGTAGTTATTGTAACGTTTCCCTATGTATATACGTTGTCATTTTGTTTCTTTTGTACAAATAATATCTGTGTAAGTAGCACATCATGTTCGTCTGTGTTTGTGACATTTCAGTGGTCACAGAAGATGGCATGAGAAGTCGATAGAAATATGGTCACCAAATAAACTTTACAGAACATTAACAAGTGCTTCCGTTCTTAATATTAAGCTCTGTTTTGTTATTATTTTTCTGTTGTTTAATAAATTCTTTCTGAAACTGAGCCGACACCTACAGAAGCCTCACCGGATTACCTCTCCAGGTAAAGTCTGCGCTACTGACATTGCTCTTCAAGTGGTTTTTTCTATCGCACTTAAAATTAACAGTGGTTTCCCTGGATACGCTGCAGGGAAGTTTCCTACAGAGCCAGCGCTCATTCTCTGAGGACGTCTGGAAGCAAAACTCCAATCCTCATTCCTTTTACTCCTCCTAAATAGGTTACTGGCCGAAAATGTTGCTTAGTGGGAATCAACTTCCAGTTTCCACATCAAGAAAACTTTGCCGCGTGTATCTGAGAACATTAGACCAGTCAGTCCGACTTTCCAGAGGAAATGAGCTGATCGCACAGCAAAGCAGCCGGGCTGTAGGGTGAGCCGTCGCACGCGGCTGGCAGCCAGACTTTGATGTGGCCGCTTGGCGGGGGCGTTCGCCGCGGGGGCCGGCTCGTCTTTCTTGGACTCTGGCTGCCTGGGGGAAATACGACTGGGGGCGGCTGGGGGCGGCTGCTCTGCCGAGACTCGAGGCAGGGCCAAGTTGATCAAAGGGCGACAGCTGCGGATCCCCGCCTTGCAGGGGCTGGCTACTGCTGCTGCTGCTGCTGCTGGTGGTGGTGGTGGTGCCCCCGGACGGAGGCTGTCCGTATTGTGCGGTTATCGCTGTCCCGCAGGCGGGGCAGGTTCGCAGGCCAGGCGGCTGTGTGGCCAAGGGACCGCCCGCATATCTTGCGACCAGTAGCTTTCTGCTGGCCCTGGACTTGTAGCTGGAGAGGGACTCTTCCTCCAAGTTTCGCTGGTGCAGCAAGAGGACTGCTTACACAAAACGAAAGAGCACAGAGCTTCGGGCGACCGGTATGTGGACTATATGGGTCGCTCACGAAGGAACGAGGCACGGTTCACTAAACTGAATTTAAGGAACGGCTTTCGTGGAATGCAGCTGTTTTCAGTGAAACATTCAGTGCGACCGTGGCTTATCCCTTTTCGGCCACGACGACCCGTAGAAGTAGCCCTAACAAGACTTTGTAGAGTGGGACATTGCCCATTGACACATCGATTTCTCTAACATCACAACGATCCCTTACTGTTTCACAGGTGTGAAACGCAGCTGTCGATGTAACATATTTCAGCTGAGTGTGGCCGGCCGGTGTATCCGAGCGGTTCTAGATGCTTCAGTCTGGAACCGCTCGACCGCTACGACCGCAGGTTCGAATCCTGCCTCGGGCGTGGATGTGTGTGTTGCCCTTAGGTTAGTTAGGTTTAACTAGTTCTAAGTTCTAGGTAACTGATGACCTCCGATGTTAAGTCCCATAGTGCTCAGAGCCATTTGAACCAGTTTTGAACTGAGTGTGTAAATAAGTTACATTAAAATGCAACCAGTCACTTTTGTCAATAATTATCCTTTATTCCATGAACCGGTTTTCGAACCTTTACAAGTTCATCTTCAGATGGTTTCTGGAGGTTACGTCATTATTTCTTGCATAAAGCTGTGTGCTGGCTCTATGACGAGAAGATGGAACACGCTTTAATGTAGCGCCATGACTATTGTTTATCTGTCGATATGGATCTAAATTTACTTTTTTAGTTACTGCGGCAGTATGGGTGGCTTTCTTCCATTAGTGTCCATCTGTCTGCTTCCGGTTTGATGACCAGTTGGTATATCACTTCAGACACCTTTACACACTCTGCCAGAGTGTAAATTAATATAGATTGTGTAAAAGTGCAGGTAGTAATATACCAACTGGCTATCAAAATGGAAGCAGACGGATGGACACTGACAGAAAAAGCCGCCTGTATTATCGCGGTAAGTGAAAAACTAAATTTACGTCCATACTGGCAGATAACCAGTAGTCATGGCGTTACATTAAAGTGTGTTCCATCTTCTTGTCACAGAGCCAGCACCCAACGTTATACTAGAAATAATAAACCTCCTGAAAAATAAAACCTCCAGAAACCATCTGAAGATTAACCTGGAAAGGTCCGGAAACCGGTTCAGGGAATAAAACATAATTAATGAAAGAGGAGACTGGTTACAGTTTTATGTAACTTATTAACATTCAGATGACAGTCACGGATTCTAAAATATCCGTAATGGATAATCTTAGCTGAGTGTTTTTTATATTATGACCTGAGGGCAAATCTGGGTCTCCCACACGTCCTACCCCGTATTTTAACTGATAATGAGGCGAGTGCGGTTCGTGTTTTAAAACTTTATGCGACGCCAGGATTTCTACCCAAAATATTCTCTTCAAAATTTTTATGTGCCGCATATATGCTCGGCCACCCATTATTTCTAAGTAGTGACCAGGCCAAAGTCGTCTCTCTCCTTTTTGCCAGTACCTGTACTGGTATTTTATCGTTGATTTTACCCAGTAATTCTGCTATGTTTCTTCTAAATTTTGTGTTTGGCCTTTTATAAATCTCACTTGCGTGCAGATAGAAATTGGTTTTCAATTTTGTTGTTACTTTGTGACAGATTTTCACCGTCATCGTCTCTATCTACTTCAAGCAAGGGCGCTGACGAACTCACCGTTTAGCACCCTAAACACTTATTAGCATAATCACCTGAGTCTCTTATCTTTTCGGTTGGCCACACTTCCTTCGTTTCACTTCCATCTTTCTTTGCTCAGAACGGCAATGCGTGGCGGCGAGCGCTGTGAACAGCACGAAAATATGCCTTACAATATAGCGGCGAGCTCTGCTACATGTAATGTAGAGTAGTCTTATTTTTCTGCTTGCATATTCCGGAATACTCGATGTTTCTATAAAAAGCTGCGCAATCCGTCCAGGACTTCAGTTCTGCTCTGTCTGTACTTCGGTGTTCGTGATAAAAGTGCTTCCATTGCTACCTGTTGTACTTAACTGTCGACCCCCCTTTCAGATTTGGTCTGTGTCGTATTTACAATTTGACAATATAAATCCATTAACGCATCAAACCGCTGTATGAGCCACTGGTGTTGAAAACTGCGCGTCTTATCACGAGAGAAGTTTGAGTGAACACCAATTGAAGTCCCAAGGAGCAAAGAAACGAAATATCGATATAACAAGCCAAAAACATTCGAGCTCATGTTCTGGTCGTCACATAATCTAATACCACTTCTGATATACTTCTGCAGGATATAACACTGCTATAGAAGTTGAAGCCACAACAGTAACAGTCTTCATACATGCTCTCCAGCAAGTTGTCAGCAATATCTTGTAATATACTGGCCTGACAGTTTGACTCGAGATGGTTCGTACTCACTTCCACCTGAAGATTCCTGTTGCTCTGGAGACGAACGTCTGATACTGCTAGACGAGGCTCTTCCTGTGGTTAAAACCTCTATAGTTATACAGCTTATCTTTATGTATTTCAGCCTGACCCCCACTGCATCTGTGAATTTCTATGCTATACATCGTGTCCCATTTATCTTGACCACCCTAAATAACTGTTTGTCCAAATGCAAATTAGAAATTGTTTCAAGCAAATGTTCTTTAGCCGTCACGGGGCCATCAATCAGCATGATTGTCTTCGTTGTAGCTTTGTCTTTTATGTTGAAAATTTTAGTAGTGTTCTTTATATAACAAACACATTTGATACGTGAGACAAAAAACTTTGAAGTAATGTGCATATTAACCTCCATGGATCTTTGCATGTACAGCAGTTGCCAGTTGTCAACTGCGCATCTTCATAAAAAAAAACTTTTTACGCCTATTGCGCATCTTCATAAAAAAAAACTTTTTACGCTTATTGCATGTATCTCTATACATAAAAGGCAATCCTCTGAGTGACTGACTGACCACTAAGAATACAAACTTGAAATATGGAGAAAATGTCGATATTACACTGTAGGGATTTTTCGAAATTCTAACCCTAAGAGACGAAGAATTTTTTGAAAAAGTAGCTATTAAGGAAATTTCAAAGCTAGGCCTACGAAAATTAGTATTTGGGTTCTCGGTTAGAAATAAGGATATACGAGTATGAACATTTTTGGAAATTTAACACTATAGGGTGAGGTAGCAGGTGAAAGCAATTTTTGAAATTATATCTTTAGTAAAGAACTACTAAAGTATTTTAAGGCTACATCCGTGAACACAGGTAGTTGACTTCTCCGTAAAAAAAAAAAATTAAAAATATGTGTTTTATGATTTTTTGGAACACTAAAGGGGTAAAATAGTGGGTGAAAGCTTTTTTAAATTAACAATTAATAAACAACTACTAAAGGATTTTAACGCTACATCTGTGACAATTGGTATTTGGCTTCTCGGTTAGAAATTAAAAAAAAATACGTGTTTCAGTGTTTCTGGAAGCTCAGGCCCTAAGCTAGTACAATAGGGGATTCTTTTTAAGAAAATGTTTCGTTACGTTAAAAAAATTATGCTAAATTTATGGAATTGGTATTTCACTTCTTGCTTAGAGGTAAAGAAACATTTGTCAGAGAACGAAAGTTGCTTCAGAAACATCTCCAAAAGAACGCAAAAGGTATGATTAGTAACAGCTTTGGACTCCAGCTACCAGAATCGTATTTTGGTCAGAAGAATATTCGAAAAAGACCATGCTGATATGGCCTTAGTTAGCATGAAAAGCTTAGAATGTGTTGCAATTTGTGAACAATATAGAAACTCGATTACAGAAAAACAACAAAAGGAAAACAGCTTTTCAGCTCATACAGTCAACGAGAGCGAAGTAGCAGGCGCTAAGCTAGTATGCATATATAAATCGTATAACCCTATTATTGTATTATTATTACGAAACATCGTCTTTGGTACTCTCTAAAAAAGCTGTACATATAAGGCAAGTCAAATTATAATGACATGAAAAATGACATTTTCATAAAAAATCTATATATGCTGTCAAAAATGTATTTAAAGTAATTTGTATGTCTTTTGTATTATAGATACCCTGGATGATGAACGAACGCCTGAACCTAGTGCGTTAAAATAAACTACTATCAACGAGCAATTATCATCAAATACATAATTACTAGTATGGCATATGTAAAGCTCATGAAGTTCTGTGTCCTCTTGATCCTGGCACCATGTAACTTTGAACTAGAAGGCGTTTACAGTAGAATGTAACATGCTGATATGCCCAATGCTGTCGAATAAAGTGATTATTTCCTCACAACGATACGGCGATCCATTTATTTCGATTTAGCCACATTCGGCCACGACCTAAATTTCACACTCAGAAGAGAGAATACAAGAAGATGAAAAGGGTGAAGAAAAAGACGTGGAATATCATGACAAAGACGATGCATTTCGAATGAGGAAACGCATTGGAAAGTCATAGCCTGTGCCAGCATGGATGTTCCACGCCATGAATAAAAATAAGAGAAGTCGTTTCAGATATGGGTTGCCTGCATGTAAGGGTTTCACATATATGCTGTACACTAACAGCAAGATACACTGAAGACCCAAAGACACTAGTACTCCTGCCTAATATCGTGTAGGGCCTCCGCGAGCACGCAGAAGTGCTGCAACACGACGTGGCAAGGACTCGACTAATGTCTGAGGTAGTGATGGAGGGAACTGACACATTGAGTACTGAAGGGCTGCCCATAAATCCGTAAGAGTGCGACGGGGTGGAGACCACTTCCGAACAGCGCGTTGCAAGGTACCCCAGATACGTTCAATAAGGTACATTTCTGGTGAGTTTGGGGGCCAGCGGAAGTGTTTAAAGTCAGAAGGGTGTTCCTGGAGCCACTCTGTAGCAATTCTGGACGTTTGGGGGTGTTGCATTGTCCTGCTGGATTTTCCCAAGTCCGTCGGAGTGCACAATGGACATGAATGGATTATGGTGATCAGACAGGATGCTTACGTACGAGTCACTTGTCAGAGTCGTATCTAGACGTATGAGAGGTCTCAAATCACTCCCACTCCACACACTCCATACCATTAAAGTCTCCATCAGCTTGAGCGGTCCCCTGCCGACATGCAGGGTCTATGGATTCATGAGGTTGTCTCTTTAACTGTAGACGTCCATCCGCTCGATACAATTTGAAACGAGCCTCGTACGACAATGCAACATGCAACATCAACAGTCCAACGTCGGTGTTAACGGGCCCAGGCTTTGTGTCGTGCAGTCATCAGGGGTGAACATGTAGGCTTCGGCTCCGAAAGACTATATCGATGATGTTTCGTTAAATAGTTCCCACGCTGATACTTGTTGATGGCCCAGAATTGAAATGTGCAGCAATCTGCGGAAGGGTTGCGCTTCTGCCACGTTGAACGATTCTCTTCAGTTGTCGTTGGACCCATTCTTGTACGATCTTTTTCCTACCACAGCGATGTCGGAAAATTGATGTTTCACGGTACATTCGTGAAATGGTCGTATGGGAAATTCCCCACTTCATCGCTACCTCGGAGATGCCGTGTCCCATCGCTCGTGCGCCGACTATAACACCAAGTTCAAACTCACTTAAATCTTGATAACCTGCGGCTGTAGCAGCAGTAACCAACCGATCTAAGAAGTGCGCCAGACACTTGTTGTCTCATATAGGCGTTGCTGACCGCAGTACTGCATTCTGCCACTTTACGTATCTGTGTATTTGAATACGCATACCTGTCCAGTATCTTTGGTGCTTCAGTGTATACCTTTGTTTCACAAGAAAAAGGAACTGCTTTTTGAAATTCTGTAAGAAATATTTGAATGGAGCACTTTCGTTGTAATGTGAAAAACTAAGTTATGAGTTTACTCCCACGCTAAGATAATTGCACAGAAAGTGTGATGCATGTCAGACGAACACGTGTTCTGGGTGTCCCGCAGACACTGTTCTGCAACGGTACCGATAACACGTGCATCACAGGATGGGACTGAAACTGCGCGGCAACTGGAAACGCACTCCGAAATGTGATTATAATGGGCAAAACGTCGAAATTAGACTCTGACAGTAAATGGATTAAACGTAATTTCGCGTCAAGACGTGGGGGAATGATGCCAGCTGACCAAATACGCATCGTCGTGGACTATGCTGATCGGTAAAGGCGGCCAATGACGTCGACATCGACCGCAAACAACAATATTTTGGCTATCGAGGAAGTGATTCGCAGTAGTCGCCCATTTCCTGGCGATTTTCGTCTCGAATGACACTGTGACGATGGAGCGGATTTTGTCTTCGAGGAATAGAACGTAATGTATAACGTTCCCGTCCGTTATTTACAAAGACTTGGTGACTATGCTGAAAAATAATATCCTTCATCTGCGTTACTATGAAGTGTAGCGGAGCAATGAATAAATGCTAGTTGGCCTGCCGTAATAACGTATAACTTAGTTTTTGAGATCCTCTCAGATGAAGAATTTCAAGATTGTATTTCAAATATAATAATTTAACAGCAAAATTTATACACTACCGAAGTGAAATGAGTAGCCATGGATAATAGCGTAGCAGACACTTTAGTTGACTCTTCCCTAAAATCTCTTGAACAGAAATTCTTTAACTCAACCAAATTACATACTATTGATGGTGCGTGTACGATACCGTCATGTAGGTAGATGGCAGCCACGTAGATATCAAAAATATCCTCGAAAAACTCGACCAACTACAGCCTAATATTAAATTCACTATCGAAACTGAGAAAAGCAACACAATTAACTATCTAAACCTCATAATAGGCAAAAATAATAATCGCCACACATTTGATATCTGTAGAAATTATACCACTTCTGACAATATGATAAATACCAATTCCTGTCATCTAATGGCTCATAAGCTAGCATTTTCTCATTCAGTGATTAATAGATTAAGTAACCTACCTTTAGAAAATCCAGCAATTCAAAAAGAGCTTAACATACTTCGTTATATAGCCTACATAAATTATTTTGACCCCAACATAATCGCAAAATAATACCACAAATGTAAAACACCATAGCATAACATTATACATAGCGGGATATGCATCAGTCGAGAAACAATGTCGACTCAGAAAATAAGATACGTACCAGCAGTCTACCTCGATAAAATCTCTAACAGAATTACTCCACTTTTTAAAGCCACAAATATTTAACTAGTCTATCGAACCAATAACAACCTTTCAATAAAATTACGTTTCGTAAGCACTAGAATATCGAGATATGATAACCCAGGCATATATAAAATCAATGTGGCAGCTCTAATAGCTTTTATTTCGGCCGAACAGGAAGAAATTTTAAGGTGAGATATAAGGACACATTAGAGACAGGGAATCTGATCAGTCGAGCTTCTTGCTACTCTTGAAAAATCTAAACCACACTGCTGTTGGGATCTAAAATGCTCTACAGATTCTGCACAGGATACTAAAAGATTTTGCAGTGAACGTCTTTGAACAATTACAAATGTACACTCCTGGAAATGGAAAAAAGAACACATTGACACCGGTGTGTCAGACCCACCATACTTGCTCCGGACACTGCGAGAGGGCTGTACAAGCAATGATCACACGCACGGCACAGCGGACACACCAGGAACCGCGGTGTTGGCCGTCTAATGGCGCTAGCTGCGCAGCATTTGTGCACCGCCGCCGTCAGTGTCAGCCAGTTTGCCGTGGCATACGGAGCTCCATCGCAGTCTTTAACACTGGTAGCATGCCGAGACAGCGTGGACGTGAACCGTATGTGCAGTTGACGGACTTTGAGCGAGGGCGTATAGTGGGCATGCGGGAGGCCGGGTGGACGTATCGCCGAATTGCTCAACACGTGGGGCGTGAGGTCTCCACAGTACATCGATGTTGTCGCCAGTGGTCGGCGGAAGGTGCACGTGCCCGTCGACCTGGGACCGGACCGCAGCGACGCACGGATGCACGCCAAGACCGTAGGATCCTACGCAGTGCCGTAGGGGACCGCACCGCCACTTCCCAGCAAATTAGGGACACTGTTGCTCCTGGGGTATCGGCGAGGACCATTCGCAACCGTCTCCATGAACCTGGGCTACGGTCCCGCACACCGTTAGGCCGTCTTCCGCTCACGCCCCAACATCGTGCAGCCCGCCTCCAAAGGTGTCGCGACAGGCGTGAATGGAGGGACGAATGGAGACGTGTCGTCTTCAGCGATGGGAGTCGCTTCTGCCTTGGTGCCAATGATGGTCGTATGCGTGTTTGGCGCCGTGCAGGTGAGCGCCACAATCAGGACTGCATACGACCGAGGCACACAGGGCCAACACCCGGCATCATGGTGTGGGGAGCGATCTCCTACACTGGCCGTACACCTCTGGTGATCGTCGAGGGGACACTGAATAGTGCACGGTACATCCAAACCGTCATCGAACCCATCGTTCTACCATTCCTAGACCGGCAAGGGAACTTGCTGTTCCAACAGGACAATGCACGTCCGCATGTATCCCGTGCCACCCAACGTGCTCTAGAAGGTGTAAGTCAACTACCCTGGCCAGCAAGATCTCCGGATCTGTCCCCCATTGAGCATGTTTGGGACTGGATGAAGCGTCGTTTCACGCGGTCTGCACGTCCAGCACTAACGCTGGTCCAACTGAGGCGCCAGGTGGAAATGGCATGGCAAGCCGTTCCACAGGACTACATTCAGCATCTCTACGATCGTCTCCATGGGAGAATAGCAGCCTGCATTGCTGCGAAATGTGGATATACACTGTACTAGTGCCGACATTGTGCATGCTCTGTTGCCTGTGTCTATGTGCCTGTGGTTCTGTCAGTGTGATCATGTGATGTATCTGACCCCAGGAATGTGTCCATAAAGTTTCCCCTTCCTGGGACAATGAATTCACGGTGTTCTTATTTCAATTTTCAGGAGTGTAGATAGTGAGGCAAATAAAAGTGACCCGGACCATTTGTGGCATCATTAACGGAGGAGGAAAGGACCTACAGTTACTTCCAACAGGATGGAGCAACTGCCCACACAGCCGGCCGAACTCTGGGACACTTTTACACACTCTTCACGCCGGACAAAGTTGTTAGCAGAGGTCAGCTTGGTTACGGCCCTAACTGCCCACCCAGGTCACCTGATCTGTCAGTGTGCGATTAGTTCGTGTACGGAGCCCTCAATCCTAAGTTGTATGTCGACAACCCTCACAAGCTTCAAGAAATGCAGCAGAACATTTCGGATGAGACTACAGCAGTTCCAGCAGATCAGCTTCGATCTACCATCAGCAACTTGCACCAGGGCCCAGAAGTCCCAAGCGATGAATGGTGGTCACTTTCAACATCTGTTATAGTCAGGTTTGTTCCGTATTTCCTTTCAACTGCTGTGTTTCTTTGTATCCTGGAACTCTGTTCTCCAGGTCACTTTTATTTGCACGACCGTGTATATCAAAGATCTAACAGTTCATCCAAAGGTTAGCCCTCTATATATGAATTCACGGTGTTCTTATTTCAATTTCCAGGAGTGTATATGTACCAGAGAAAACACCCACAAGAACTATTAAACTAACATACAGAATTTAGACACAAGTACTATCTCAAACACTTTATTCAACTTTTGAACACGAAAATGGGTAAATCGGAAGTAACATATGCAACAACGAAAGACAATCGTCACAAATTTTAGTTGATAAAATAATATCGCTGTTCATATACACAGTCTTTGTAAACATAGAGCGTCGTATGAGTGGATGTGTCAGACTGCTGTCACGCTGTTATTAACATTTTGTTTTCCACATCCTCACGTCATTTACCATCTTATTAAGGCAGTGACAGTTATAAAACAGTCCACTAACGATGTAATATGGATGTCACATCAATCTAGACGTAAGTACAACACAGCCACTTTAATATAAATGACAATGGCATCCATAACTGTTCTCACCAAAATTGTCATTGCTAGTAATTGAAAATGGCGAAAAAACCGAAACAGTCCGTCGTAAATAAAGTTTACTTATTATAAACAGTTATTTGGTGCATCTACTCTAATAATCATGTTGTTATTACACATATATATTATGCTTCTGGCCTTAAGGAAGGAAAATATAATAATGAAATAATGTTTAGTGCTAATTACATCAAAATACTTATGTATTTCAGTTTTAAGTTGATGAATACAATTTATCGCAGGAGTTCACGACAGTCATATCATTACTAAGACAAAAAACATATCTGAGTCCTGATGTAGCCCATAAGCTGTATGACCTAATTTATAGGATAATCTCCAGTTTTTTTGTTTTTTTTGTTTTTTTTCTTGTTTTTTTTGCATTTCGTATTTTAGTCTTTTGTCCCAGAACAACACATTGACCACTGTTACAAGCTTTTCATTTACTGATTATAAGCTCTGGAGTGAGGAGGTTATTACACGGGAGTAAAGATGTAGATGGTGGCGTCGATGACGTTACAGTCATAAATAAGCTATAAATAAACTTAAGTAACTCTAGAAATAAAAAGATGCCTAACATCTCTTATAACCTGTACATCTGTAAGTCCGTATATTTAGAAATGCTAAAAGACATGTCTGATGTTCTTCCTCTTTCGACATTTGTGATGACAAGATCGCACTGTAGAATAGCTCCCGCCGAGAAAGAACAGAATAAGGTCTTCAACTTTACCTTTTCTTGCTGAATCTGTGTGGCCACTGAAAAAGCTCCACAACGGCGCCCATGATCACTCTTTCGCGTGCTGCACGAGGGCACTGCTGCTCATTGCCACGCTTACCTGAAATTGGAAAAACAATGGTCAAGACAAACGTGCCGAAAAAAAACGGGTACATTGGCGAAGCTTAATAATACGTCAAGCGTTGAGACAATATTCTGGTCGTGAAAAAAAAAAACATAACACAGATATGAATTATGATCGAAAACTTAAGGTTTGAAGGCATTTGTAGTGTTTGTGTGTACGATAATTTGTTTGAGTTTGGAAGTGGAAAGAAAGTTATTTGCTCCTCTGATATTAATAGTGGAATTCATTCAGATCTTGTTGTGCTTCAGATTCTATGGCATTCACTTCTCTAATGAGTATCACGCACAAAATCAGTCGTAAATACAAAACCGACGCTAGCCAACTTTTGTCAATTAGAATTTATGTCGTTGGCAAACTAATATTGTATCACATTTAAAGTAAATTTAGATGTTACATACTGCAAAATGTAATTTCTTTTAATTGCATGATTTAATTCGTTCGTCATACCTTAGTTCTAAATACCTGGGCATACGAAATTC
Source organism: Schistocerca americana (assembly GCF_021461395.2). Lineage (NCBI taxonomy): Eukaryota > Metazoa > Arthropoda > Insecta > Orthoptera > Acrididae > Schistocerca > Schistocerca americana. Next base: position 218,029,159 of record NC_060124.1, read on the forward strand.
GTGGTTTCCAATCTGTGCTTTACTGTTGGCCTGACTTATCCAATATTTATTGACACACAAGTATTAGATAACATGTGTGAGGGACTATCTTAGTGAAGTACACTCATGTTCAGAAAAAAAACAGAACACTCCGAACGACTAGAAACAATACACTCACATTCACAGGACATGTAGATTAGTATGTTTTGCAGAAATGATAAGGATTTCAGTCAATTCGTTACAACGTTGGTGCTGTTGCCTAGCCGGACCGGGTCCGCCATGGACTCTGATAACTTATTTAGCGCGTGATAGCATCGACGCGTGTAAGACTCGAAAGGCGTCCTGTGGTATAACCAGCCATGCTGTATTCACCTGGCTCCAAAGTTCATCCGTGGTGGTTGGTATTGGGTCAAAGTGCTGCACCCATCGGTCCACCATATTCCACAAATTTTCGCTACAAGTCTGATGATCTGGCGAGCCGAGCAAAGGGTTAACATCCTGTGACACCAAAAGGCACGTGTTCGTGCAGTAACATGTGGTCGTGCACTGTTGCTGCCCGTACTAGGTAAGACGAAACGTGTCGATCGGTGTTTGTTGTGAGCAAACAGCGGAGAAGTGACACTAACTTTTTATATTATAATATACATTTGCAAAACTGCAAATCGTAGGATCCGAAAAACACAACTGCCGAACTTTGTAGTAAAAACAGGGGAAGACGACAAGAGATTTTAATCTCCATCAGATTGATATTTATATGATGCATAGTGTGCTAAATGGTTAGCAAAGTGAATTAAATACATTTTACAGGTTTCGAAGACAGATTACAAAGACGAGGGAAAATGTGTTGGGACAACGGCAGAAATAGGATATTACTTACCTTATTTAACTGAAACAGGTGTTATTTAACTCGAACGGATTCAGTAGTTTCATACCCTTACTGCTACTAACAATTTATAACGCCGATCTCGTTAATTTATTTATGGGTGATTCCATCAAGCAAGTAGTATCTGAAACTGTTTCTTGCTTTAATGTGTTACGCCTTCCACATATGTGACTCCTTAACGTGCCATGAACCCACTTCTCTCAAAAGTTAGGAAATCGGTTTGACCTAGGGCTGTGAAATGGTAGTCTACTCAGAAGACGTATGCTGTCATTAAATGAGGCAAAAAGCTACAACCACCAAGTTCAAAAGGTTTTTCTTTCTCCCGTTCGCTTTGTCATTAGCCAACCTTTAACTTAAGCTACTCGGCTGGAATGTTTATCGGTGTACACAAAGAAATGAAAGTGTTACTGAACTACAACATACGAAATTAATGATCAAAACAACACAAGTGCAATTCACACTTAAACATTCCACTGGGAGAAAGTAAGAATTTAAAATGGCATTTCGAAAGGACAAGACTTGAAATTTTGCCAGCTACATTTTACAGAGAAGTCCAGGACACGCTAATCCTTCCTGCACACTTGTTATTCAAAGATCACGATGATTGAATCAACTTGTTTCGAGCACATAAAGAAATACGTGCTGATTTATTTGCTGGATGTGAATGGAATAACTGTACTATAACTTTATAGCCTCCATCATGTGCCGTGCAGTCCATACTAAATTTTTTTCTTCCTTTATTTCCAATAGAGGCCTGCTAATATGATATAAGAAGGAAAATGGACATTATTTTTTTACTTTGCAAAGATATGTCAAACGTCTTCCACAGAGATATCACAGTCGCTGCTATCTCTCCAGATGGTATTAAAAGTGATTCTGTGTAATACTCTCGCTGTCCTGTTTGGCTCTAATGATTCCGAAAAAGTAAGTATTACGCAGGGGACGGTATTAGCCCTATCGGAGAGCTAGTTAGTTGTGTTACTTGATTGAAAAGTTTTGCCTTGGAAAGATTAATGGAGATAATGGTGCTTTGATTTTTCAGCCGACGTCATGTAAAGGTGCTGGTGCTTAATTTCCTGGAAAGACAAGATTCACGGGAAGAGCTAAAGTTAGACAGCGACAAAATTAATTTATAGAGTACCGGTAATTATCAGCAGTTGCGACATGTTTCCCCATAATGAAAAAGTGACAAAATTTAGATTAAGTTGGGTAATTATATGACTCGAGCAGGTAATCGAGTTATAGATTAAAGCCTCCTCTGGAGAGTTAATTAAGATATAGTGATAAAAATCGACAAAGAAGGAAATAGCGGCACGCAGCTACCTAGTTTTGTCATAAATTCTTTATAAATTTCGATTAAGGACTTGCACATAAAACACATAACGACGAGATTTTCTTGTACGAAAACTTCGGCTGAGGAGTTAAGAGCAGAAGCAGTACGTGCACGCCGTGAAAAAAAGAATATTAAGCTCCCAGGTCAACGAAGATAAAACAGCACAATGATAAAATTAATTCATTCCTTTTTTGCTGTCAGCGTAGAGCTACGAGTTCAAAATAAAATGTTTATTGGACTGCGCTCCATATTGGGGACAGTGACACCGGCTCCGTCACAGAAATATTTACGTTAGCCCCGTTTAATTTAAATTCCGCGTAGAAGCGGCACAAGAATGCAATTTCCGTCCTCCATCCACAGAACGTAAATATCAGATATTTTAGGGGCGCGCGTTAAAAGTATATCGCTGATGAATTATGACGGGAGGTTTCACATTTCGCCATGTCATTGTCTTTCTACCTCATGGAGCTGAGTCTTTCAGTAAGCTTCATCTGTGACAGTGGGGGATCAGAAATATTGGGCCCTACATACGTTGTTCGATTTACATCCTGGGAGACAATCTTGGTTCGTGTCCATAGGCGTTAACATCAATGCACCTACACATGACTCCTGGGAAGCAACCTGACTGGCTTTCGGACAGTCTCCTGGGTATACGAAAAAGATGAAACGGACTGAGAAGGGAAGACCCAACAAAACGTCAAAAGCCCTTTTCGCTGCCAAACATCTACAAAACGTGGCCCTATATTACGTTAATTGAAGGTTGAACGTATTACTGGAACTAAATACCAAATGCTACAAAAGATATCGTTGAAGCATAACATCGATGTAATTATCATACAGGAAAATAACCAATGATAATCTAGACTCTAGAGGAAAAATATCGTCGTCGCAATCTGTTACCATCCCTATGGAGTAGCCACATACGAGGTATTCCATTTCAAATCAGACGAAAAATGAGAAAACTGACCTCCTGTTTTTTTTTTAAATAATTGATAATTTTTACATATAAAAATTCTTTTAAATAGTAAAACTTTCATGAATGTATCTCTTGAGGGATTGCTAGTATTCGAATTAAAATTCAGTGACGTTTGGTTTGTTTTCCGAACCGACAATTTATCTGCCGTGTAACTCAATAACCTTATGACGGATTTCAGTGAACTACTTTTCATTCTGAAACTGAATAACTGAACGTCTGTTGTTGGTGAAGCTGTGAAACAGAAGCGTAATAATAATTAACATATTTTTTGAAAAGCTTTCATTCGTGTGTTGCGCACAAACCCAGTTTCTATAAAGATTTATCTGACATAGGCTTGAACCTATTTTTATTGCACATTGATCTGAGTTTTTACTTTTATGGAGCACCATATCTGAAAAGTGAAAAAGAAAATTTAAAAAGTAAATATTTGGGCTGGATTGCTGTAAAACAAACAGCAGGTTGTCGACAACTCCCGAAAAGAATAATAGATTTTGCCATTGTTTGAATTTTCGTTTAATTTTTCTGTAGCTCTCTACTGAATATATCAATACAAAATTTGCTCGTGCTGTTTTTAAATTAAATGCTAAACAATATCACATAATTTTCATAGCACTTAAAATTGTGTTTTTCGGAAAAAATATACCTGATGAAACATACATTACATTTAAATTACAAAAATAAATATGATCTTACCTTCATTTTTAGTTTTATTTGAGAATTTTGCTTTCAATAGTTTTTTAGCTAAGAGTCTCAGAATGGCGTAAAATTGTTGAATTACGAAAACTTTGACCCTTTCAAAACTCGAAAAAACATTTTTATCACAGCTGCGAGTTTGCGAAAAATATTATCTTACGGTCTTCTTCAGATGACAAAAAATTGAACTCCCACAAAAAAAGTGCATTCTTTCCCGCTGTCGGAAGTGAAATTTAGCAGCACATACGCCGGGACCAAAATAGAGAATTCTCACCTGCTATCTGCTTCCATAAACGACAATCTACATTGCAGTTTATTCAACAGTAATACTTGTAAACTTTTAGAGGTTTCCAGTTCACTCAAGATTTATTGATGCAACGGTGCATACTGAGTACATGAAATTATTACATTTACAGGACAATAGCACAAGCGGTTCTGAGGCACTGGATATGCACCCATGCAGAAACATCCACGGGTGGCATTTGCAAGCGCTGAAAATGGCATCCAGCTGATCGTACAGACGTCGAATACTGTCCTGGGATATGTTATGCCACGCTTCCTCGACGTGTTAACGTACTTCTGCAAGTGTTGTCTGACGAGTCGCACAAATCACTTCTCATCCCATCATATTTCACTCGTGTTCGACTGGAGACACGTCCAGAGAAGTTGCCGCACGCCTTTCAGAGCACATTGAGTTACACTGGCAGTGTGTCTGCGAGCATTGTCCTGTTCAAACAACACATCACCTTCCTGTTGCAAGAACGGCTAACGAACTGATGTAACAACATTCTACATGTACCGAGCGCTCGCTTGCGTCTCTAGAAACACCAAAGATGAACGATAGTTGTAGCTCGTCGCACCCTAGGCCAAAAAGCATGGGGGCGGAGCCAGTGTGTCTTGGATGAATGCACCCCACGAGGCCAGGGCTAAGGATGTGCGTGCCCGTAAACGCACTGCTAATAAGCGGTTTGCAACGGTTCATATTCACTAGTCTGGCCCTCTTATCTGTGCTGTGGAAGCTGTACGGTCACTGCCGCCCTTACAGTACGACGACCCTCGCGGCGTCTGTGCTGTGTGGACACCCGGACCCTTATCTGTGGGTGAGAGAATGTTCATGTGACTACCGGTAGCAGCATCGTTGCACAACTGACGCAGCACGTCCAACATGTCTGGCAGTTCTCCGAAAGGACCACCCCGTCACTCTGAAGGCCTTTCAAGTTCGATCAGTTGGCTGCGTGAAGCACAAGTGCGTTTCCATGGCGTGGTTGCCTGCTTGCTTCACATGTTTGCACCACATCTACAACATGCTCTGCAAGCAACCTAATGGCGTGTGGTGGAGGGTACTTTTTTTGCCACTAACTGAGGGCTCCAACGCTGTTCCACTCACGAACAGAGCGTGGGGAAATGACTCTTGGTTAGCCAATGGATTGGCTGTAATTACTCAAATTCTCTCTTCATGGTTACTGTGCGAGACGTATATGAGGGGAAATAATATGCTGTCCACCTCCTCCCAGAAAGTGATCCTTCTAGCTGTCAGTATTCCCTATTAAGAAATGTCGTGTGACTAGGGCCTCCCGTCGGGTACACAGTTCGCCGGGTGCAAGTCTTTCGACTTGACGCCACTTCGGCGACTTGCGCCTCGATGGGGATGAAATGATGATGATTAGGACAACACAACACCTAGTCCCTGAGCGGAGAAAATCTCATATCCAGCCGGGAAGCGAACCCGGGCCCTTAGGATTAACATTCTGTCGCCCTGACCACTCAGCTACTAGGGGCGGGCAGTGTTCCCTATTAAAGGGAACACACAGATGGGGCTGTGATAGTTATTCCACTACACTACCTGTTGGCAGACGACGTTGAAACCATAATCGCTCATCTGCTATACCCTATGTGGCCTATGCTATCATCGGATTAAAAGTGAAGTCCACTTTCTATGTGTATTTTTTTTTGTTTTGTTTTTTGTATTGTGCAAACGACCAGATACTCCCTGTCCGATGCATATCCTTCAAACGTAGTGAAATTCTGCACCTTAACTACATCCATCTTTTGACTTTCATCATAGTAAACGGTGAAACCACAGCAGTGTGATGATCTCCAATTGTACAAATATTTCCCTCTGGCTGCAAGGACGGTTTTCAATTTTTTAATTCATTTTGTACTTCAGAATTACTAGTAAAATCTTCAGATGCACTTAGTCACATATAAAAATTGACAAAAACTGTACCAGTGTATATAAAACATAACAGCATTAGTCGTATACTATCTGTTACAAGTTGTCAAACCTGCTGGTTGTAAGATCAGATTAAAATTCTTGTGCTAAAATTAGATTCTGCATGAAGGTATAATTACTCACAGTCATACACAAACTATTACGGCATAATAGTTTTAGCTTACATCTGTTAATTTCATTACATATTGTTAACAGACAACATGCATTTGAATTATAACCATTCTAATGTTGATGTTTGTATTCTATTCTCTACAAGCATCAAACATTTATGATGTCAGCAACAAACTTATATGGTAAGAAATAGTGAATATTGTCCTGAAAGACAGTCAATCTAATAAAATACTGTTTTATGCCCTACAAGCTACCTACCTTAGAAACTCAGAATTATGTGGAAGTTTTTGTCTGAGACCATGAAGAACAATGGAAATAATCATATTTAAACGATGGTGTTATTATCTGTAACTACAAAAACAATATTAATACATAATTTTTAATCTTACGTGAGCAAATTGTCATTATGTAATTTTGGCAAAAACTTACATTAAATTTAAGGAGCATCAACTGTCTGAGCATGTACAACACACTTCATGAGCAGGAAACATATGTGTAGTTACAACTTTTATTTTAAAACCGAGTGTCTCTGTGTCCTTCTGGAATAGTTAACACTATTCCAGAAGGACACAGAGACATAATAAAACACTGTTATTTCCCCAATAGGCTGCGTTGTAATGTGTTAAAAACTGGGTAATTGTATGAATGTAATAGGATAGGAGAAGAGATACTAGAGAAGCCAAAATTTTGGCTCGTGGGCCATGCCCTGGCTTGAGAGCCAAAGCGCTCAACCTCGCTGCACGTTTCCCTTACCGCCACGTCACAACACACTGTCTGAGCATATGCGGGGAGAAACCGAGAACGCGCTGCATTTAAATTGCATTGTAGTAACACGGCATATGACTTGGTTTTATGTTTGACATTTCTCAACAAAACAGATCGCAAACAAAAGAAGTTTTCAGTATTATTTTTATTTTATTTTTGGTGCGCTGAAGACATAATATAATTATTATCTTGTGCAAACCATCATTAAAAGGGTATCTACCGTGCAGTTCACTCACTAACATCTGCACATGTACAGGGGCGCTTTCAACTGAAACTGCGAACGCTCGAAAACAGATTTAATATTGACAGTGTCCCTAAACGTTTAGGAAGCTATCCTTTTAATTCTTCCAAGGCCACAATGAACTATACAGACTTGGCGTTTTCCTTAATGACAATAAGTTTAGTGAAATTGTCCGTTTTTGTCAGATGTGTCGCTTCTGTAATGCGATTTTCTTTTTGAATGCGTTAACGTCAAATCAGAAAGAAGTTGTATTGTACTTTTTAGTGTCTTACTGTGAGCAGCGTGCAATCAAAAACCCTTAAAATCCGAGGCTTGCAGTCAACTCGGGATGTTCTAATTTTCGTTCTTGTCCACTTTTTCCTCCATAAATTCAACAATAGCGAGTTGTGGAACAATACATTCTACTTCAGAAATTTTGGTTTTCATACCATCAATTTCTTCATGTGCTGGATGCCTGCAAATTCATCACAAAGTGCTTCTTGATGTAGTGAACAACGAACCCGTCTGTATATCGTTGTAATTTCTTGGTCTTTCATTGACAACTAAATCTTTAAATTTTTTCTGCATGATACTGTAATATTGTTTCATAGCAAATTTGCAGTTCCCATGGCTCATGCAACTGTGTAACAAATACAGAAAATTCTCATTCCTGACTTCCGCCATTTCTATTCGTTTTAAAGGCTTGTGACGATAGATCCCTAGACTCGTCTCATTTTGTACAGACGTTGACCTACGACCGTCCACTATACCATGAACAAACAGCAAAGGATACAAAGTGCTGACACCACGATTTTGTCGAAATGAAGTGAGTTGTGCCGACTTAAGAATGCTCCAGTGCAGCATTAAACGCACTTTCGAGCTATAGCAAGTACTTCCGGAAACGATTAAGCAAAGCCAAGACAGGCGAACAGTGGCCAGCATACCCGGCTCGCGTGAAATTTGGCACGCCTTGGCCGGCGACGGCATTGTGTTCTAGCCAAGCCTCATTCGATACTACAGTCACGCCGACCTTGCGCCAACCGACTTCCAGCTTTCTGTACAAGCCTTTCGCAACATGCTCCTGCACTTTCATTCATTTCCATTGAGTTATTAATATGTTATGTAACTTAACCTATCTCTTCCTAAAGTTCTGCAGAGAAATGTATTACACTTGGCTACCTACAACGCCTGTAACGTAGCAAATTATTACGAGTTGTCATCTTGCATTGAAAGTATAGCTTGCCGTGGAGTCGGGAGGAGAGCAGATTTTGGTTCTCACTGTGGCACAACTGACGCTGGCTACTGTGCACAATGAGCCGGGTACTTACTGCGTGCAATACATTGCACATACTCTCTATGAATCCGAAGAAGTACTATTAAATATTAATCGATCTTTTTCATACTCAATATACCAAATTCTATGTATAACGTATTCATACTGTTAAAATTTCAAATCAATAACTTCATATGGTTTGACCAAAAATATCTACAACAAGAAATGTATATCTAGAAAAACAAAACTAAGACACTACACCACAATGGTACGACCAGAATGTTTATATGGATCTGAATGCCTAACGATGAACTATAAGATGTACAAATTAGAGGTACTGGAAAGAAGGATTATTAGAAAAATAAAGGGTGCAATGAAAACTGCAGATGGTTCGAAAATAAGAAGTAATGAGGAGATCTACAAAAATATAGAGAAAATATCTGAAGTAATGGCCGAACGAAGATTAACCTTTTTTGGACATCTCTACCGAATGGATGGAAATAGACTAACAAAACAAATACTCCTATATTTCTGGAAGAAGAAATCGATAATAGCATGGATTACAGAAGTAAGAAAAGATATTGAAAGAAACAACATCAAAGAATCAGAAATAGCAGAAAGAAACCGTTTTAAAAACAAAATGCTAAATTTGGAAGGCTTTCAAAGCAGAAGAAATAAAAAATCGGGAACAACATGGACAGAAAAAAAGAAGAGACTTCATGGGGAGAAAATGAGGGAATACTGGAAAAATAGGAAACAACAACAAAGGAAGAAGAGGAACTGATGCTGTTAACGTGATCCTTGTTGGTCAATACGATTGTAAAAAAAAAAAAAAAAAAAACTGCAATACTTTAGGAAATATAACTTCTTACCGAAAATACATATTAATCGTGCTAGCATTGTGAAACTGAGTTAGGGACTGTAATGTGTTCACATATAGTATAAACTGAAACTACATAAAAGAGGATAGGTTCATATACTCTAATTTTCTGGACTTTTCATTAGTTTCATTACCGCAGATTTTGACGTAATTAAAAGTCTTTTTAAAAATTATATTTCGTCGTGTTTTGGTTGTGTGATTTTAACAGACTGAGAGAGTGACTGGAGGGCATACGTTAGGTGAGAATGCGATATTTTATTAAAATTATGTAAATGTATGCGTGAGAATGTTTTTGTGCAGTGGGGGAACTTGTGACGTACGTCCGAGTGAGCTTGATTTTGTAAAAAGTCATCCAGATGGGGCGTTGAGTATCAAATCTGTTAGTAATTCATTTTGTGGAAAAGAATCGCATACTGTTTTCATTAAATTTTATTTAGTTTCGGAATTGCGAGATTTCTAGTCTAAATCACTTGCGGAAATCTGATTGGGTGACATTAGAAATGCAGGGATTATAGAAGTGCTCGAGATGATCTGACTGGCTGCTTAATATACCAGCCAATAGCAATTCAGCATTTCCCGCACGTTTGCAGAGGGGTTTGTGCCTTAGCTCCGAGAGTCGACACATTCGCTAACGAGCCGTCTTCTGGTAAACACCTATGTATGATAATCCGCGCTGATCAAATTTGCACCAAAATGAAGAAACTCGGTTCACGTGTCATTGACCAAATTCGACTGTAGTACTGAGTATTTTATGAAAGTTTGAGCTTTGTGAGAGATTTATTTTAGGTGATATTCGCGTTTGAACGTTTCATGTCGTACGTAAACTCCGCGTGGTGTATTTGGAGCAGATTACGAGACATTATGGCGATCACTTCTTTACCAGAAGCTTACTGAACGACTGAATGAGCTGCCTCGCACGTATTTCTTGGTCAGTGACTGTTTAGGACGTTCAAAACATCGGATCGGACTAAATATCTTCTGGCTGCTTTCGGGTGTGAAATTTTAACAGAGACAGAGAGTAAGATTGGATAACTGATGTCGCGATATCAAATACGGACTTGATAGCCATTTTCCG